>NC_085930.1:72006428-73321785 GCF_028885625.2 Pongo pygmaeus | reverse complement strand
GACTCGTGGATGCCTTCTATTAGCCTTCACTCTGCAGTGCTCCCTCCCACCCAAATAAGATCTTCACTTTCATCAATGAGCATAGACAAGTTACTGGCTTCTTTTCAGTGTCAGCAGTGCATCCCCTCAATATTTACCCACAACAGGTCCCCAGCAAACATCTTCTGACTCCCACATTAGCAGGAGGTGTTGGGTATAGGAGAAGCTGGTCTCCTGGCCCAGCAATCAATGCTTTCATCTGTCTCCTCCCACACAGGCCGAAGATACCAAGATGCAAGAGATAATGAGGTTGGCTCATGAATTTTTGCAGAATTTCTGCGCAGGCAACCAGCAGAATCAAGCTTTGCTACATAAACACATAAACCTGTTTCTCAACCCAGGGGTAAGACTTGAGGCCAATCTGCAAATCTGCAGAGGGAGGAGGGCAGGGAAAAGGGAGGAGGAACAGCTTGTTCTTTGGCTGTTGTGGCTTCTGGGGCTTGTTATAGTGCAACATTCATTCCAAAGGGGAACATTTTCATCACTTATCAGGAGGACATAAATACTCATCTTTTGGGGATGGGATGGCAGGAGTTGGGGAGGGGAAAAGGAGGAAAGTGAGATGGATAAAGTAAGATACGTGTCTATATTTTCCTAGTCAAGTCCTTCATTATATCAAACTTCAGCAATACAGAAGTGCTAAATCTCTCTCCTGCCACATCCTACTGAGGTCATGCATAAAGTTTTCTGTGGCTATGTATACGTATATAATATTTCCATATCAAACATATCTGTAATACATCTTAGTTTGTTAAATATATTTCTTAAAGTATATTAAATGTATTATAGGTTTTGTAAAGAAAAATGATGCCACACTCTATGCATTGTCTTGTGTTCTGCTTTTTTCACTTAACACATTATGGCTGCCTTTGCAAATCAGAGAGATATAAATTTTTCTCATTCTTTTGATGGCTAAATGACATTCCATAGAATGGCTGTAACTTTTAAAAAAAATTCTCATCTTAATGGACAGTTAGACAATGTCTGATTTTTAACTTTGTAAACAATACTGCAAAGGACATCTTTGTGCATGCACACACTCACTCACTCAGTAGTACTGCTAACACTTTCCAGAAAAAGGATTGCTGGATTGTAGGATAATATAGGTTGAGCATCCCAGATCTGACAATCTGAAATGCTCCAAAATTCAAAACTTTTGAGTGCCAGTGTGATGCTCAAAGCAAACACCCATTGGAGCATTTCATATTTTAGATGTTTGGATTTAGGATGCTCAACCAGCAGACTATAATGCAAATATTCCCAAATCCAAAATGTGAAGCCCTTGTGCTCCCAAGCATTTTGGATAAGGGATACTCAACCTGTGTTCCCTCAGTGTCATGTTAAGAGAAAGAAAAGTCAAAAGATAAAAAGATTAAAGCCTCCACCTCACCCCAAATATAAAACTCAGTAACTGTGGGTAAAAAGTGAAAAATAAGCCTTCTAGAAGGTAACATGAGAATCTTCGTGGCTGTATGGTAAGCAAAATTTTCTTACAAGGTATGCAAAGAACACTATTTTTGAAACTTGATAAATTGGACTTCTTTTAAGAACTTATGTTTGTCCACTGACACCATTAAGAGCATCCAAAGGGGAGGCAGAGAATAAAAGACATTTGCAGTGCACGTTCTCAACAAAGAATTCATATGCAGAATGTACATAACACACTCAAAAAAGTCACTAAGGAAAAAGTTGACCTTCTTTTAAAAATAGGCCAGGCGTGGTGGCTCATGCCTGTAATCCCAGCACTTTGGGAGGCCAAGGCAGGCGGATCACTTGAGATCAGGAGTTTGAGACCAGCCTGGCCAACATGGTGAAACCTTGTCTCTATTAAAAATACAAAAATTAGTTGGGTATGATGGTGAGCACCTGTAATTCCAGCTACTTGGAGGCAGGAGAATAGCTTGAACTCAGGAGGTAGAGGTTGCAGTGAGCCGAGATTGCACCACTGCATTCCAGCCTGGGTGACAGAGCAAGACTCTATCTCAAATAAATAAATAAGTAAGTAAGTAAGAACGTAAAGGCAAAAAACTTGAACAGACACCCTGTTGGAGACGATATCCAAATGGCCAATAAATGTGACAAAGTGTTCAACATGATTAGACATCAGAGAAATGCAAATTATGTTTAGCCACAATAAGATGTGGCTAAAATTTAAAAGACTGGCAAGACTAAGTGTTGCCAAGGATAGGAACAGCTGGAATGTAGAATGCAACTTGATAACATATTTTGAAAGCTGTCAGTATCTTCTAAAGCCAACATACTCATACTTTGTGACCCAGCAATTCTGTTCTTAGACCCAAAAGAAGTATGGGTTTAAGTTCACCAGAAGACATGTGTAAGAATGTTCACAGCAACTCTAGTATTTATAATACTAGTAATGTTACTATCTATTAAAACTGGATCCTACTCCAAATGCCCTTCAACCATAGAATAAAGATATTGTTATATATTCATGCAATGGAACTTATGTATCAGTGAAAAAGAGTGCAAGAGGTTTAAGAACAGGCAAAACTAATCTGGTTATACAAGTCAAAATAGTAGTTAAATTGTGAGATAAGGCGTAAAGGAGACCTATTTTGTTTCTTGATCTGGGTGCTCAGGGTCCCTTTATAATCTATTCATCTGAATGCTAGTGAGTTGTTTACTTTTCTCTATGTTTATTTATATGTCAATGAAAAAAGCTTACTAAAAAGAAGGTAGTACAGAAGCAAGAATGAGAGAAACATATCTTCATGGGTTTAAATGCTTCCCTTGTGTGTGTTTTCAGTGGGCTCTTCTTTTTCTCACTTTTTAATCTGTTCTATCAGCTTTTTGACTCGTCCCTGTGCTCTTTTCCTCACTCTTGTGCCAGATCCTGGAGGCAGTAACCATGCAGCACATCTTCATGAACAATTTCCAGCTTTGCAGTGAGATCAACGAGAGAGTTGTTCAGCACTTCGTTCACTGCATAGAGACTCACGGTCGGAACGTCCAGTATATAAAGTTCTTACAGACAATTGTCAAGGCAGAAGGGAAATTTATTAAAAAATGCCAAGACATGGTTATGGCCGAGGTGATTGTTATATATTTCTGTATACCTCCATCTGGTGTTCTGTAGAAATTTTAAAATTATTTAATCTTATCTGTATGAACCTGCACCCTCTTCAGGAGCCATACAGAAGGACAGAAAGTAATTCTGTGTGCATATGTGTGTGTCATCTCTTGTGTGAGCTTAAGTTGTAGATATAGGAAAGAATCTGATCTGATATTTCATAGCAACCAATTTAAGGAAGGATGACTTGGATATTTCTGACAGGGAACAGAAAGAGGAATAAGGAACTGAATTACAGGGAATGGAGATAAAATGTAGTCAGGACCCGGTGAGCCAGAACAGCTTCCATTCTTGTGGATTATGAATTTTAAAAATTATTCACCCAATTAATTAGATTGAAAAAATTTTGCCTGATGTTTTTTGAGGCGCAGTTGGTCTGTGGAATCAAGGAAAAGTCTTACTTGGTTTATTATGAATTCACTTTGATTTACAATCTTGTCTACGTATATGGTTCCATTGGCAGGGAGGGTAGTGTGATTAAGAGTCGGGGCCAACGTGGTGGCTCATGCCTGTAATCCCAGCTCTTTGGGAGGCTGAGGCAGGAGCATCACTTGAGGCCAGGAGTACAGGACCAGCCTGGGCAACATAGTAAGACCCTTGTTTCTACAAAAAATTTTAAAAATTAGCTGGGTGTAGTGGCATGTGCCTATAATCCCGGTTACAGAGGAAGATCCCTTGAGCCCAGGATTTTGACGTTGCAGTGAGCTATGATGGCACCCACTGCACTCCAGCCTGGGCAACAGAGTGAGACATTTTCTCTTAGAAAAAAAAAAAAAAAGAGAGAGTCGGCTCAACCTGGGATACAAATGTCACCTGAGCCCCTTCACTGAACGGTGCCATGAGATACATTACTTGACCTCTCAACTCCTCAGTGAGCTTTTCTATAAAATGAAGATACAGCAGATTTCACTTTAAAGAGTTGATATGTGGAGTAAATGAGATAAGATGACATTAATGCCTAACACTTTTTGGAAGCCTGTCATACTCTAGGCACAGTCCTAAGCAATTTGTCTATAATAATTTATTTAATCTACATAGCACTGTGAGTTAGCTATTGTATTTGTCCTGGTTTCACAGATGAAGCAACTGAGATACAATGAGGTTAGGAAGTTCATCTAAAGAGTTTATCTTGGTATCTGGTATCTAACAATTAGAGCTCATAAAGATTAGTCATTAGTAAGTATTGACCATGTTTATTTTGACTTCTGTGCCAGCCCTTTCTGGTTTTTTGTACTTCATGTACTGCTGATGAAATTGATTTATTCTTAAATAGATTTGCAAGAAGCCACATCTTAGGGGACAAGTTATAAACAGGAATACCTCAACTTTTTGAAGAGTAAGTATGGAGAGGAAGGCATATCTTAATTAAAAGTAATTTGTGACTGAAGAGATAAGATGGTAGATGAAAGAATTGTAAAGGGGATACATTGTAAAGCATAAAAATAAGATGGAGGCAGGGCACACTGGCTCGTACCTGTAATCCCAGCACTTTGGGAGGCCGAGGCAGGTGGATCACCTGAGGTTGAGAGTTCAAGACCAGCCTAGCCAACATGGGGAAACCCCATCTCTACCAAAAATACAAAATTAGCCAGGCGTGGTGGTGCATCCCTGTAATCCCAGCTACTCGGGAGGCTGAGGCAGGAGAATCGCTTGAACCAACCCAGGAGGTGGAGGTTGCAGTGAGCCAAGATCACGCCATCGCACTTCAGCCTGGGCAACAAGAGCGAAACTCCATCTCAAAAAAAAAAAAAAAAAAAAAAAGATGGAAACATTTAAAAGGAAATATCATAGCCTAATTGGTAGGTATGGAAATACAAGTGCAAGCTTGCAATCTCTATTTCCACTTGACACATTAATGCTGGTATGCAGACTTTCTTTTCCCCTAATAGCTTTTTAGGGCCAGTGTGGTATTTCTCTATCTGTAGACTAAAATTATGATGCTGAAGATTTCTAGTTGTTCAGTTATGTAAATGAATGAAGTCAAAATAGGTAAGACTGATTTGGGAAGATAAATGCTAACAGAACCTCTCTCTTTCTCTGTGAATAGATTTTTTTCCATGCTGCCCCACCCCTGCAAGCTTGTAATCTAAACCCACCCTGTTCTTTATGTAGCTGGTCAATTCAGGAGAGGATGTCCTCGTGTTCTACAACGACAGAGCCTCTTTCCAGACTCTGATCCAGATGATGCGGTCAGAGCGGGATCGGATGGATGAGAACAGCCCTCTCATGTACCACATCCACTTGGTCGAGCTCCTGGCTGTGTGCACGGAGGGTAAGAACGTCTACACAGAGATCAAGTGCAACTCCCTGCTCCCGCTGGATGACATCGTTCGCGTGGTGACCCACGAGGACTGCATCCCTGAGGTGAGTGAGCCCAGTCTGACTGTGCCCTTCTCGTTGCTATGTGGTGTGTGCAGTCATGGCTCACTGGGAGACATGGTAGTGGCTGGCCCGGGGGAGCCCTCACGATTCTGAAAGCTGCAGCTCATTTTGTAGTGGGATTTCAGTTCCCTAAAACATTTTCTCAAGCATTGATTTTGCATGAAATGAACACGGGAGAAGTTAGTCATTCCTTCTTTATCTTTAAGAACAGCGAGGAAAAAAGCTTCAGCTCTGTGGAACTAATTTAGCCTGTTAAGCAAAGGGTATGTGACCTGAATGAACTTCTCAGAAATGTGACGAAGAGTAGGTTGAGATCTAGTTCATGTGAATGTAAGACTTAGTAAGTTAATTCTGTAAAACAAAAACCCTTATTGCAGAAATAATGGCCATTATAAAAAATTTAGTAACTACAGACAATCAATTAAAAAACAATAATGAATACCTAAGTTTTGAAGTTAATCCTTCCAGGCTTCCTTTTTTCCTACTCATAGATTATATTGATTAGTAGTGAAAAACTGGATTATAAAGTATATATTTATGATATATAAAGTATATTATAAAGTATGTATTGTATGTTTTACAATGTGTAATATTAGCTTGTAGTACACATTTATATTACATTAAATATATATGACATATATCATTTATATTATGTTTTTAGGTTTTTTTGAAAAGCTAGTAACAGTCATGTGTCGCTTAGTGGTGGGGATATGTTTTGAGAAATGCATTCTTTGGTGATTTCCTTATTGTGCAAACATCATACAGTGCACTTACACAAACCTAGATGGCACAGCCTGCTACACACCTTAGCTATATGGTACAGCCTCTTGCTCCCAGGCTACAAACATGCACAACATGTGACTGTCTCAGTACTGAAGGCATTTATAACACAATTGTATTTGTGTATCTAAACATTGAAAAGGTCCAGTAAAAATTGGGTATTATAATCTTATGGGTCGCTGTTGTGTATGAGACCCATCATTGACCAAAATGTCATTATTCAGTACCTGACCATACTCTTTGAAAAGTTCAAATATCAAAGACTGTAAAGGGGTAAACCATGAAAAGTCTTATAATCTGTTTTCCCACTCACCCTACAGAAAATAATTTATTATGTTCTTGTGTATTTTTCTAGAATTTTGCACATAAACACATACAATATATATACTTTACTTCCCCACCCCCTTTTTTAAAATGCAAAAGATGATACTCTAGGTACACTATTCTGTACCTTAACACTGTAACTTCTTTTCATATCAATTCATAAAGAGATGCCAGCTTTTTTTTTTATAGTTGCATAAAATTCCATTGTATAGATGTACTGTCATGGCCCTTTGTAAGTGTGGAACTAATTTATGATATAATGAGATAATAATGAATAATTAATCGCTGTAATAAGAAAGCAATGAGATTGCATTCTTTTCACAGTCTTGGCCACAGTATGTTATCAAACTTTTGGGTTCTCATATATCTGGCAGGTGAAAATGGTCATTTCAACATAGTTTTAATTTACATTTCTCTTGTTATGGATAAAGAAGGTAGAGTTATAACTAGTATTAGGGATGAGAGAAGCACAGTGTTATAAGAAGCATTAGTTTGTTTTTTACTCATTTTTATTTGAAATACAACGGAAGTGCAAAAAAGTACATAAACTCAATTGTATACTACAAGAACGATAGAATGATTATAAAGAGAACATTTTTGTAACTGCCACCCAGGTCAAGAAATATGCAAAAACCTCCCCCATTCTCCTTTCCTGTCTTCACCTCCCCCAAGGGCTGTCTCCTGAGGGTAACCACAAGCTGATTTTTATGTAATCCTGCAGTTGCTTTTCTGTATACATCCCTCAACAATATAGTTTAGTTTTGTGAGGTTTTGGACTTCTTCTGTGTATCATTCCATGCCTTTTTAAGTTCAGCTCTGTGTTGTTAAGGTTGATCCACCCTGACATGTAGCTTTGGAGCTCCTTTGCTTTGGAGCATTCCTTTCTATCATGGCACCATGATAGGTTTTCCATTCTTCTACTGATGCTCATTTTAGTTGTTTCCAGCTTCTGGCTGTTAGGATCGTGCATACATCCTGGCCCAAATGTGTACACTTCCGTCCAGGGTGTGTGGATAGTCAGAAGTGGAAGTCCTGGATCATAGGAGGTGCATTTCTTCAATTTGATGTGATACAGTCCAGTTGTTTTCAGCATGGTTGCTCCAGTTACCATTCCTCATCCCAACCCTGCTAACATTTGCTATCATCAGATCCTTTATTATTTTTTTCAATTTGATGGTTGTATAATAGAATCGTATACTAGCTAAATTTTTAGAAGCTTCATGGAGATATTTACAGATATGATTCACTTGTTTGACGTGTACAATTGAGTGGTTTTTAATATATTCCCAGAGTTGTGCAATCACCATCACAATTTAGTTACAGAATATTTTCATTACCCCAAAAAGAAACCCCATGCCCATTAGCAGTCACTTCCTATTTCCTGCCAACCCCCCTAATCCTAGGCAACTGATTGTCTTTCTGAATATATGGATTTGCCTATTTGAGACATTTCATGGAATCATACACATATGGTCTTTTACGACTGGATTTTGTCACCTACATGATTTTTCTCAAGGCTCACGCAAGTTGCAGCATGTATCAGCACTTCGTTCCTTTATGTTGCTGAGTAATTTTCTATTCTATACATAACACCACGTTTTGTGTGTCCATCAGTCAATTGATGGGGATTTGGATTGTTTCCGCTTTTTGACTATTGTGAATAATGCTGCTGTGCACACTTGTGTACAGGATTTTGTATAGACACATGTTTTCATTAACCATAGTGGTTTTAATTTCTATGTCCTTGCTTCCTAACTGAGGTTGAGCCCCTTGCCGTGTGTGTGTGTGTGTGTTTTTTTTTTTTTTGACATTTGATATTCCTTTAAGAAATATCTGATCCAGTTTTTTGCTTACCTTTTCTTTGGGGGTGTCTCTCATATAAGCATAGATCTAGGGGCATTCTTCATTGGTACACGCCTTGCAGATATCTTGTCCCAACTTGGGCCCATTTACCTCTTGAACGGTGCCTTTTTATGAACAGAAATTCTTAATTTCAAGTAGTCAAACTTGTCCCCGTTCTGTGGTCGGAGGTTTTGCCTCATTCTTTACCTTGAGGTCATGAAAATATTCTCTTCCAAAAGCTTTATGGTTTTGGATTTTATAATTGTGAATTTCAAATGTCAGAAAATCATAGAAGTAAGACTTGGCAGTGGGGAATGGGATGACCATTTTCATCTGTCCTTCTTGCTGTGAAGTTGAAGCAGCTAATGAGTTCCATACGCACCAAGACAGTTTTTCAGAAAAGCTTCTTTCTATCTGACAGGTTAAAATTGCATACATTAACTTCCTGAATCACTGCTATGTGGATACAGAGGTGGAAATGAAGGAGATTTACACCAGCAATCACATGTGGAAATTGTTTGAGAATTTCCTTGTCGACATCTGCAGGGTAAGGCTTTTGGAACTAAGGAGGCAGAGTTCGAGAGTGAGAGAGGTGTGTGTGTGTGTGTGTAGCATCTTTGTGCACACATGAAGAAAACAGCTGCAACATTTTTACTCTAATCCGTGGCATGAAGAGGCACTTGTGACTTTCTTCTCATGTCTCCTTTCTTCCTTTTTTTTTTTTTTTTTTTTTTTTTTGAGATGGAGTCTTGCTCTGTCACCTAGGCTGGAGTGCAGTGGCACAATCTCAGTTCACTGCAACCTCTGCCTCCTGGGCTTAAGCAATTCTCCTGCCTCAGCCTCCTGAGTTGCTGGGATTACAGGCACCTGCCACCATGCCTGGCTAATTTTTGTATTTTTAGTAGGAACAGGGTTTCATCATGTTGGCCAGGCTGGTCTTGAACTCCTGACCTCAAATGATCTGCCCACCTCAGCCTCCCAAAGTGCTGGGATTATAAGCGTGAGCCACCACACCTGGCCATTCTTCCTACTTTTTGCTCTTAGCTGAGAATGGATGTTATTTATCAAGCTGCAGGGAAGAGAGGTTATTTCTGGTTTTCATGTCATCCGTGTGGATTGGTTGGTGAATGATAACCTGGCCATATTAAAATTCAATTTGTAAGGATTTATTTTCCTTGGTAATATGTCTGTGCTTGAAGGGCACTTCCCTGAGCTTGAGCATTTGTCTCCTGCAGTCTGGACTTGAGGATTCTGCAAAACTCTTCACCTTCCGTTTACTGCTTTCCTGGCTCAGCCTCAAGAGTGGCCTTCAAGATACTTGATTTGGTTTTGCATTGAGCTTAATATTCATGCTAAAGCCACAAGACTGCCACATAACAAAGCATACCACAGATTTAAAATGAGTTTTGTGATGGTGGAATTTGGGGAGCAGGTAGATTAAAAGATTCTTTAGAAGATAATTGTCAGATACATCCCAATTTCAGAAACATTGTGATGTTAAAAAGGTGCATTGTAGAATCCGAGAATGTGGTATTTTCTGCTTGACTGTACGATTACTAGTGCGAGACAAGAAGCCTGTAAGAACTTATTTTCCTTCTGAGTGAGAACCGTATTTAGTAATATTTGGTCAGGTGTTGGTTTCACAGACATATTTTTAAAAAAATCTCAAACTCCTCCTAGTTTTTTAATCGCATTAGCCTAGGGATTTTGGCTTGGAATGGCAGGCCTGCTTTATTTCTTTAAATCAGTGCTCTGTGAAATTTTCTGTAAAGGACCAGATAGTAAATATGTTCAGCTTTGTGGGCCATTCATCTCTTTCATGACTACTCAGTTCTGCCCTTCTAGCATGAAAGTAGCCATGGCAAGTAGGTTTGGCTGTGTTCCAATAAAACTTTATTGATAAAGTTTTTTTGGATAATTACTTTATGGATAAAGTTTTTTTGGATAATAAAGATAATTACCGGCCCTGATTTTGCCGATCCTTGCATTAAATTACTTAGAAATGCTGTAAAATCAGTTACTAATTTCATTCTTTGAATATGTTCTCAAGACTGTCTAGTTTTAAGGTCAGAACATGAGAGTCTCTTAGAACACTTGATTTTTATGTCCTTCATTCTTTTCAGCATAAGTAATTTTATATCTTAAATTATAGAACTAATGAATTCAGTAATAAAACTTGATTTTTAAAAAAATGTGCTAACCCTCTCAATGGCAAATCTTATTCTAGGCAGCAGAATTAAGTAGAGTACAGGTGAAATCGTAGGTGTCTCCTCACCCCAAAACATGTATAGTCAGTTATTCTGAAATATGGCTTGCTATTTTGAACAATGTGGTGTATTGCTAAGATTTTAATTGAATGGAAGATTGTTGTAGGATTGGAGATGGTCAGGCCAGGTGTGGTGGCTCACACCTGTAATCCCAGTACTTTGGGAGGCCTAGGTGGTCAGATCCATTGAGTCCAGGAGTTCGAGACCAGCCTGGCCAACGTGGCGAAATGCCATCTCTACTAAAAAAAAAAAAAATACAAAAAATTGGCTGGGCATGGTGCTGGGCACCTGTAGTCCCAGCTACTTGGGAGGCTGAGGCACGAGAATCGCTTGAACCTGGGAAATGAAGGCCACAGTGAGCCAAGATCATGCCACAGCACTCCATCCTGGATGACAGAGTGAGACTCTATCTTAAAAAAAAAAAAAAAAAAAAAGTGTTGGAGACGGTCAGGTCCACAGGACCTCAGTAACATGTTTGACTATTTGGATGAGGAAACCACGGTCTAGACCCGAGGAATGGATTGCTCAGGAGAGCAGTTTTCTTTTAGGGGAAATTTAAGACACCTGTAGTCACTATGCTTCTTACTGCTGTTCAGGGTTTTGGATTTTCCAGACACACGCAGGAAGCTGCAAGTGGTGGCCTTGTTGGTCTCATACCCATTTTAATGTTTGTGATTTTGCATCATGATATCCAAGCTGATCTGCTTCTCTTTTTTTCATGATGTATATTTTATTATTATGATTCCTTAAGGGGAGAAATATTGGCCAGCAGGCCTTTACCTTTCATTTGTTAAAAGTAACCCACAGGAGGGAGTTGCAGATTTCTTAATGTTTGGTGTAGGTTTTGATTAATGCTTAACATACCCACTTGTCTTCCAGGCCTGTAACAACACTAGTGACAGGAAACATGCAGACTCGATTTTGGAGAAGTATGTCACCGAAATCGTCATGAGTATTGTTACTACTTTCTTCAGCTCTCCCTTCTCAGACCAGAGTACGACTTTGCAGGTAAGAAATACCAACGTCAAGCAGAATGTTCACGATACACCTTCCACAGTTGGGCTTGATGTGAATTTGGGAGTGAGCAACTGTAAATGAACTGGTCTGCAAAGCATTAATAAAAGATACATTTCTCTTGGTGGAAGATAGCTTTGATGGGATTTCTTGGGTAAAGAAGTACCTGGGGATATTTTCTTATGCTGGATGGTTCTGTTAATTGTTGATTTTCTCCTTAAAATCTTTTCTGCTTTTTTTGTCCTCCAGTCTTCTCCTTCCCTGCCCTCCAATCCTAGAGATAACATTTATAAAACACCTAGCACAGTGCCTGACACAGAGTAGGTGCTTTAATAAATGGTAGCCTGTGCTATTTCTGTTAGACTATAAGCTGCATGAGGACAAAGTTATGCCTTATGTGCATGGTCATGTCATATACTACTCTATCCCTTGTACCTGGCATTGTGACTGGCACCAAGTTGCTAATTTGTTGAACAAATGAATAAATGAGACTCAGGAGAGTGGTAAAGACCAGAGATAAACATGTACTGGTTGAAGCCTTAGCCAGGAAAATGAAGTGGTGAATGAAAAGGGAGCTGGAGAGAACACAAATAATGGAGGATGGGATGTAAAAGAGGCAGAGGAAGGTCAGGAGTTTTCATGCAGGCAGGATGTGATTTGGGAGTCTGTGGGACCTCAGGAATGAAGAAAGGGGAGGATTTTAGGAAAAAAGCAGATGATGAGCCATCATGTCCTTTTGCTCTTCCAAGAGGTTGAGTGAGCTGATGTCACCTGTATTAGTCCATTTTCACGCTGCTGATAAAAACATACTCGATACTGGGCAATTTACAAAAGAAAAAGGTTTAGTGGACTCACAGTTCCATGTGGCTGGGGAGGCCTCACAGTCATGGCGGAGGGTGAAAGGCATGTCCCACATGGCAGCAGACAAGAGAAGAGAACTTGTGCAGGGAAACTCCCCTTTATAAAACCATCAGATCATGCGAGACTCATTCACTACCATGAGAACAGCATGGGAAAGACCCACCCCACGATTCAGTTACCTCCCACCAGGTCCCTCCCACAACATGTGGGAATTGTGGGAGCTACAATTCAAGATGAAATTTGGGTAGGGACACAGCCAAACCATATCCCACCAGATGGCCCCTTGCATTTGGATAGTTAGTAGGCAGCTACTCTTATCCATTTAATCATCTTTTGTACACGGAGGTGTCAAATAGGAGCAGATCAGCTGTTCCAGGAATAGGGTTCAGTGGAATTTATAGTCAAGAGACACTGCTTTCTTTGAGCTGGGCTATTGGGTTCTCATCCCAAATCCAGCACTTACTGGCTAATAGGGCGGGCAATAATGCACTGCTTACTTCACAGGGTGATGGTGAAGGCTAAATATGTATAAAGTGCTTAGCACAGAGCCTGGCATGTAGGAAGTGCTTGGGGTAAATGACCATTCTCATTGGGCCCTTTGAGTTAGCTCCAGAGCTAACAAGCAGCCACAAAACTCAGGGACTAAATCCTAGGTTTCCCCTGCCAGTTTCCCAGGCTGCCTCTGCTCCTGTCCTCTATTAGGAACACAGCTTACTATCTTGGGTGGCTGCAGGGAATAGGACAGAAAGTACTTCCTGAAGAAGGCAATGAGATTCTGGTTCCCAGGTGAACTTCATGGAAAGAGCATGGAGGTTTGCCATCAGAGACTCTTGCAGTTGACTTCCTGCTTTGCCATCACTTCTCTTTTCTTTTGGATAATTTCTTTTATCCTTGCTGGGCCTTTGTTTTTCATGTGTGATGGGAAGGTAATTCCAAGTCACAGAATTGTTCACTGAGGCCTGAATGAGATCATATGTGAAATGTCTCACACATAGCATGCCCTTAATAAATGGAAATTATCTGAACCATGTTTATCAGGGAGGTTCTGAATTTTTAATTAATCTTTTTTATTTTCTTAAAATAGATTTCCTTTCTCCCCTGACGCTTTCTTTTTTCTTTCATCTCAGAGACCTCTTTGGGGGTTTTCAATACTTTTTTCTTTACTATATTAACTTCCGCTGTTTTTAGAGGGGCTATGCAAGTTGTCTTCTCCGAAACGAAAAGACCAGTTGAATAGCGCAGCATACACGCTATCTATCTTTGCCTTGCTGGTCCAAAGCTACCCTTTGAATGGAGACCAAAACTATAATTTTTTAGTGTACTCAGAAAGTCAGTGTCAAATTGATTCAGTGGATGTTTGAGTACTCTTACTTTAAAATGAGTATAAATTTATACCTTTGTAGAAAGGAATAGATTTTCTCATGTAACTTCCAAGTACTCATCATAATAAATGAATATTTATAAAGAGTAACTATCCGAATTATCTTTATGTCATTGAAGACCTTGCCAGAAGTAAAGAAGTAGCATTCTAGGTGAGATCCACTTATCAGTTTGTTTTTGCTGATTAAAAACATGGGTTCTACTCAATGGATATAATGTCTGGAAGGAACTTTGGGGTCAGTCTGCCTCAATCCACTTATTTTATACATTGGATGAAACTGAAGCTCAGAGAGGTGAAGTAATTTGCCTAAAGTCATGCAGCTGCTTGGTAACTGGATAAGAATACCAGTCTTTGAACTGTGGATCCATTGCTCCTTCTTGTGCTCAAACTTAGTTAAAATAGCATCAAGTTAATGCATTGCCCTAAAATGCTTCTGAGTTGCTCTCCCTTGGCTAGGTAACTTATGGAATTTAACTCTTATTCAGGCATCCCCTCTCACGCTTGCCTCAGGGTCCATTAACAAGGCAATGTCTATCTCTGATCTGGGGTCCAGTGGTTCAAGACAATGTCTATCTCTGATCAGATCATCAGTAGTCTACAAATAAAAATCTGTTTTTCACATTGCCTCTTTTGGCTTCTTGCAGACTCGCCAACCTGTCTTTGTGCAACTGCTGCAAGGCGTGTTCAGGGTTTACCACTGCAACTGGTTAATGCCAAGCCAAAAAGCCTCCGTGGAGAGCTGTATTCGGGTGCTGTCTGATGTAGGTAAGATACCAAGTCAGTTTGGATATACATGATGAAAATGAATTGTCTAACAGTAGTAAGGCTGACATTTATTGAGCACTCATTACAACTCTTCTAAAGTTACACAGACAGGAAGTTTCAGAGCCAGACCCAGAACCAAGGTCTTCTTGATTGCTGGGGTTCTTTTTTTACCTACCAAGCCAGCATTTCCTAAAGGAAGAGCCAGTGAGTCCTAAGTCAGATAGGCCTAGAAAAACAAGCTTCCATGGTTGTTAGGCAATTCTTTGGCAAGTCACGATACATACAGCTTATTCAAGGCCCTGGGAAGTCCCTCATTCAAGAAACTAATTTGTTTAATCCAGCAAATGTACTTGACCATATGGAAACTTTTTCCTGGAAAGCACCTGTCACATCCTAAGGAACACCCTTTCTCAGAAATGGTACACTGCTCCCTTCTTCCCCTTGAGGAGAAATGATTCTCCATTTCCTCTGTGACTCCCCTCCTGTCCCGCCTCTCATAGGCAGCCTTTGAAAGGAAGTTAGGAAAATTTCTTTTTCCTTCATCCTGACTTTATCAGACTCCATGACTTGACCCATTCCCCACCCCCTATTAATGCTGTGCAAAGAGGTAAGCTTCCTGCCTGAAGTTGAGAAGAGAGTTACCTGCCTGGAGTGGCCTCTTAGATCCTTGCAGACAGTAACAACAAGAGCAAGACAGGTGTAGTTCTCAGCATTATTTAGTGGCTGTCCAGCAAGTGTCAATTGTGTAGGTAAGATATCAAGTCAGTTTGGATATACCTTGGGAGATATGTATAATCTATTAGGACCTGTTGCCTGATTTCAGTAGTCTCTTGCCCAGTTCCTTTACTCTCATACGGTAGGTGTTGATGTCTTTTTATTATTGGTGTGGCCGTATTTCACAGTAAGAAATTAGGTTTTGGAAAATATATACACAACAGGTTCATTGTGTTATATCTTAGAAACAGGGCCCTACAAGGAAATTCCCAGATGATCCTATACTTTTTCCATACAGGATTATCTATCAAAAAGAATGTGCCTGGTGAACTAATGTGGAAGTAGAAAGCCAAATACCACATGTTCTCACTTAAAGTGGGAGCTAAATATTGGGTCCACGTGCATGTAAAGATGGGGAACTACTGGAGGGGGAAAGGGGGAAAAGCATTGAAAAACTACCTGTTGGGGGCCGGGCACAGTGGCTCATGCCTGTAATCCCAGCACTTTGGGAGGCTGAGACGGGCGGATCACCTGAGGTTGGGAGTTCAAGACCAGCCTGACCAACATGGAGAAACCCCATCTCTACTAAAAATACAAAATTAGCCTGGCATGGTAGCGCATGCCTGTAATCCCAGCTACTCAGGAGGCTGAGCAGGAGAATTGCTTGAACCTGGGAGGTGGAGATTGCGGTGAACCGAGATCACACCACTACACTCCAGCCTGGGCAACAAGAGCGCAACTCTGTCTCAAAAAAAAACAAAAAAAAACTACCTGTTGGGTACTCTGTTCTCTATCTGGGTAATGGGTTTGATCATACCCTAAACCTCAGCATTAAGCAATACACCTTTGCAGCAAACCTGCACATGTACCCCTTGATTCTAAGATAAAAGTTGGGAAAAAAAAAAAAAAAAGATGTGCTTGTTGAGGCCAAAGGAAATATAGGAGAAAGTCCTTGCCACAGAGGTTAGTTTTTGTTTAATATTTTAGCAAGTGGCTGACTTGACTAGTAGCTCAGTGCTCATTAGAGAGGGGAAATCTTTCCATTTGTCTTGGCAGTGATAAGAAAAAAGACAAGGAGAGTTGATGTCTGTGGAACGGTAAGACATGAAAACAGCACTACCCAGAGTCCCCTCTGTGTCTCTTGGGGATTGCTTCCTCATGACTAATACCACACCCAGAGCCCACTGTGTTAGTTGTTTAGCTTATGAGTATCCAAGGCATAGAGTTTCTAGCTGTGATGAGCGTACCCTGTGCATCCTGCTTTTTAATTGTTTATTATTTGTATTTTTCCAAATTTCCCACTTTCTGTATTAGACTGTTAGAAAGTTGTTGGCTGGCTTATAGTTTTTTTTCCCCTAAATTGTGTGTGTGTGTGTGTGTGTGTGTGTGTGTGTGTTTTTAAATGGGATTTAAATAATTGCTTCTCAGATTCCTCTTTGAGGATGTTGGAGTTGTTTTTACAATTAGATAGTTGAGTACTTTCTTTGCTTCTAGTGTTTTGAAGCATTGAAGACAGGAAATCGTTGTTTTTTGGACATTTTCCCATATGGAAAGGAATGATTATTAGTCTTAATTATCTTCCTTTTCAAAATCTTTTATTTTGGAATAATTTCAGGTTTATGGGACCGTAGCAGGGGTAATACAGAGAGTTCCCACAAATCCCTCACCCATTGTCACCGGTTGCCAGCATCTTACGTTAGCAGGGAACCTTTGTCAAGGCTAGGAAACTGACACTGGTACAGTGCTATTACCTCAACTCCAGACTCAATTCGAATTTCACCACTTTTCCCACTGCTGTCCCTTGTCATGCCCTTTTTCTGTTCCAGGATTTGGTCCAGGTACCACCTTGCGTTTGGTTGTCATGTCTCCCCAGTGTCTTCTGGTCTGTGACCGTTTCTCAGCCTTTCCTTGTTTCTTATGACCTTGACGGTCTTGACAAGTACTGGTCAGGAGTCCTGTAGAGTGTCTCCCACTATGGGTTTGACTGATGTTTGTCTCATGCTTAAACTGGAGTTCTCCTTTTTTAAGAGGAAGAAAGAAGCACCTATCCAGAAAGAGGAGTTTATGCCATTGTGAATGCTACCTTTAGGATTATGTTTGGGATAACCCAGCATTTTTGTAGATTGTTGAACAAACCTGAAAAATAACTAGCAAACGATTCATTGGCCAAACGAGTTCCCTGTCTTGATTATTCTTAAAATACACAAACACCTCAGTGACCCTAAGAAGCCATTCATTGAGGAAACCCATTGAACTTTAACTCTGACATGCCCTGGCCTTATGACCTGAGAGCATTTTAACATTCCTAAGAACTGCTTCCCCCCAGAATTCACACTGGGAAACTCTGACCTGAAAGATGGTAAAGTTGACTTGAGCTCCTCAGTCTTTAAGCTCAAT
This sequence comes from Pongo pygmaeus, assembly GCF_028885625.2. Lineage (NCBI taxonomy): Eukaryota > Metazoa > Chordata > Mammalia > Primates > Hominidae > Pongo > Pongo pygmaeus. The sequence goes on along the minus strand of NC_085930.1, from coordinate 73,303,928 downwards.
ACCAGGCAAGCTTGCCCATTCTGGGTGTGAAAAACCTGCTGGATGGGGACTAGGGCATTACGTCCATCTGTAGGGTGTCCCCCATAAAAGTTGTAGGCTCACGACTCATCTTTCTCCTGTGCAGCCAAGAGCCGGGCCATTGCCATTCCCGTGGACCTGGACAGCCAAGTCAACAACCTCTTTCTCAAGTCCCACAACATTGTGCAGAAAACAGCCATGAACTGGCGGCTCTCAGCCCGCAATGCCGCACGCAGGGACTCTGTTCTGGCAGCTTCCAGAGACTACCGGAATATCATTGAGAGATTGCAGGTAATGTCTGGTGTTGAGAGAAGTGATGCTTAGCCTGGCCTCAGGTGATTGCCACATACAGCAGTGCGTCCTTGAGCCAGAGAGCATCTAAGCTGGGCCGTAGGAAGATGTCAGTGTGGTGAACGAATAGTCAAATGTTATATATGTAGGGCCAGGAGTGGGAAGTTACTTAGGAATAGAAAAGTTCCTGAAAAAGTGATGGTCTTTAAAGGTTACTCCTAGATTTGCAGATTTCTTGGTGAAAAATTGGGACTCTCCTCTTATTAGAAGGAAATATTGAAGTATTACAGAGGATGTTTAGAGTAAGAGCATAAATGTTCCATTTTTCCCATCACTCTGGGATTATTTAGCCTCTTGAATCAGCAGGTGAACAAGGGTGGTGATATCTGAGAGAAGAATTTTACATCAGAATGAGCCAGATGAAAACAAAAGTATTACTTCCAGCTAGATTATATACTTTTTTCTTAGAATCTACCAAGACATCTGCTCTCCTTTTGTTAAAGGGGAGAGTAGTGAGTATTAGATGTTAAACACTTAAACATGCATCTTAACATTAACATATTTTTTATACAAGCACCTCAGTTGATGCTCTCACAGGTAGTACATAGGTCACAGTTTGAGAATCGCAGATCCTTTGAATGAGCCCACAAGCAGTGTTTAAGAGTGTAGTCTCAGGCCAGTGCCTGGGTTAAATTTAAATCCTGGCTCTGCCGCTTAGAAATGGTGTAATCTTGGGAAAGTTACTTGACTTCTTGGTCCTTCAGATTCTTAGTCTGTAAAATAGTAGCACCTACCTCATGGGGTTGATGTGAGGATTAAGAGAGTTGGTAATATGTCCCAGTTACCTGTATTTCGTGCAGCAAATCACAACAATTACCTTATTCTCTTTTGCTCTTCCGGAGGTTGACTGGGCTCCGCTAGCTATTTCTTGCTTAGAGTCTTTCATGGGGTTGCAGTCAGATAGTGACTGCGGTTGGACTCATCTTGACACCTTGCTCACTCACATATTTGGCAGTTGATGCTGGTTGTCAGGTGGGACCTCAGCTGGAGTTGTCAACTGAAACATCTCCATGTAGCCTGGGCCTCCTCACACCATGGCGGCTGGGTCCGAAGATGAGTGTGTGTAGAGAGAGACAAGTGAAAACTTTATTGTTGTTATGACCTAGTTTCAGAAGTCACATAGCATCACTTTTACTGTACTCTGTTGGTCAAGGCAGTCTCAAAGGTTCACTCAAGTTCAGGGGGAGGGAATCTAGACCATCATTCAGTGAAAGGGATGTCAGTGTTACATTGTAAGAAGAATGTGAAAGACAGGATATATTGTGGTATGGCCATCCTAGGAAAATAGAGTACACATAAAACACATAGAGCAGTGCCTGGCATGTAGTGAGCACTCAGTTGAGGGCTGCTATCATTATTATTACTATTATTACTGTTGTTTACTACTATGATTGTAATAGTTACTGAGTCTCTGTACAGTTACACAACCTACTTGAAGACAGATGAATTCATTAAATCATTCATCAGCTCCATGCTAGGCTCTGGGGATACAGTGGTCAGCAAAACCAGAAATGATGATCTTTGTCTCATAGTATCTCAAGTATCGGAAGGGAGAAAGAGACATTAATTTTAAATATAAAATGGTGAGAGGGACAAGTGAGAAGTGCAGAGAAGTGAGGAGCGCTTGAAAGATACTGATGAGGAAACTAATTTTGTCTGAGGTTAGGGATGAGGGTCAAGGAAGACCTTGCTGAGGAAAGTAACATTTTGAACCAAGATGAGAAAGAACAGTAGGACTTAAAGAATAAAAGGGAGGGAAACAGCATGTGTAAAGACCGTTATACAGAAAAGAAGATGAAAATGAAAGTATTACTCAATTCCAGCTAGATTATTCCTTTTTTTCTTAGCATCTACCAAGAGATCTTCTCTCCCTTTGTTAAAAGGGAGAGTCATATTAGATGGGTATTAAACACTTAAACGTGCATCTTAACTTGACCTATGAAACCCTGCTCTTATGAGCAAAGGAAGGTTAGTGTGGCTGGAGCCAGGAAGCTGGGGAGGCTGGCGGGACTTCTCGGGTCAAGTTAAGAATTTCAGCCTTTATCATAACACAACCAGCTCTTAAATAACAAAGAGAACCAGTTCTTGATTCCTGATGGAGTGCTTCCTGATCCCACTATGCTTTTAGAAAGGCAGGAGGGATGTTGTAGACTCCTCACTCCGTGAGCATACAGTATTTTCTCGCCTGCTCAAATGAAACAAACTATCTGCAATCAAACATGCTGGTTTCTTGTGCTCTTCTTAGATTTATTATGCATATTCTTGGGAAATTAAATGAAACACATGGGTGGGCAATACTGTTCTAAGGATTTGGCCAGTGGCTTAAAGGGTTTGCATTATCCAATTATTTACTGTCTGAGTTTTTGTGGTTTATGAGATTGCCTAGTGCAGCAAAAGTCGTAATATAAGAAATTCACTCGCAAACCAACCACTTCTATAATTAATCCCCATCTAGACATCCCTCTCACTTAATGCTAGCATCTTTCCCCACCCATTGCTTTGCCATCTTTGTTGATGTCTCCTTGATTGCTGAATGCTATACATTTGACAATACAATGCAAATCAATTGCAATGTAAAGTTCAAACTGTGCAAAAGATGCAGGATTTTATGAAACACATGAACATGATAAGAACGACTTTAATCCTGTGTAAATACTGTAGACAAAGATTTGCCAGAGTCAGGATCAGTAACTACTGAAGAGAATATTGACTGGGTGCTTCCAAAAGGGATGCTATAGGGGGAACTGATAAGATCCTCAGAATTTTGCAGAAGTGACCCTTTTTTGACTGTGCTGTGAAAGTCAATATGAACTAAGGGATGTTGCAAAGTACTGTCATACAGTCTTGTTGGGAAAATTGCCCCACTCAAAATTATTTGATTGATTCATGTATCTTTATGCATCTTAAACCTTATTGAGTGATTACATTCATCACTCAAATTGTGTTAAATCTAAGATTAAATTATCTTCATGTCATTAGTTTCTGGATAAAAGATTAGTTAATTCTTTCTCAATCCCAACTGGGTCCCAATTTAAGCAGCTTTTCCCATGCAAATGTCCTTGGTTAACCAGGCCTTCCTGTATTATCCAACGTGCTGTGTTTGGCCCCTGTCTTAGCCAACATGCCTCTAGGCAGGTTCTGAGTCACCAAACCATAGAGCAGGCTTTAGCATCTTTTGAAGATAATTTCTCATCTGTTTTCTATCATTTGCCTTCAAATGGTGTTTGTTGTGTTGGTTTTGCTGCTCTTTCAACTTCTCTCTGTTTTCCTTTCCTACAGCTATGTGTTTTGCATTTGAAGACCATCATGCTATCAGGGTACATGTATTTAGCATGTTGATACAGCATGTTCATTCATTGGTGTCCTCATGTTTGTATGACTTTTTATTATGTGAATAATTCATGCTCATTGAAAATAAACAACACTGACAAATATTTCTATATAGAAGAAAATTAGAATCACCTGTAATCCCACCACCCAGAGAAAACCAGTAGTAATGTTTTAATAATATTTGATGTTTATCCTTTAGCTAGATATTGATCATGTTTATAAAAATTGGATTATTATTGTTTGACCTTTGTTATGCCCATATCATAGACATCTTTCCATGTTGTTACATTGATTTTTTGCGTCATATTTTAAGCTACATGCAATGGTACCTTGAGTAGCATAAGGCCATCTTGAAAGAAGGGGTGGTGGGAAAGTTGACTTGTTTTCACTTTGTTTTCTGCATCAGAGGCTAATGTTTCAGGTAACCATTGGGCAATGTCTAATAATTTGAGATGCCAGAGAGTACTAAAGTTACTCTAACCTAGCCTACCCGTGCATCAGTGTTTTAGGGCAGAAATCAATGTCCTCACCCTCCTGTGGTCAGCATCTGCCTGAGCCGTTGACTGAGGCTGTGTTTCCGTTTTAGGACATCGTCTCCGCGCTGGAGGACCGTCTCAGGCCCCTGGTGCAGGCAGAGTTATCTGTGCTCGTGGATGTTCTCCACAGACCCGAGCTGCTTTTCCCAGAGAACACAGATGCCAGAAGGAAATGTGAAAGTGGCGGTTTCATTTGCAAGTAAGCGGCCTCTCTCTCTGGGGTGTTCATTTGCCAGAACCTTGATGACCTCACAAAGCTTTTGTTCCTGAAGAAGGAGACGTTGTCCTGTTTTTTAACTTTGATGAATGCAAGGTCATGTGCTAAAGTCCTGTTCTGACCTCCCCAAAGTAAGTTTGTCTATTAAATCCTGCTTACTGACACTTTTTTGTTTTGTTTTGTTTTGCTTTGTTTTTTGGTGAGAAGTTCTTATTTTAACTGCATGCCCATTCATTCATTCATTACAGTGCACCCACTGTGTGCTGTGGTACAGACATAAAAAAGCCATGATCCCTCAGCCCTCAGAAATCTCAGATCTATTATGACCTCACCATCTTTTCCAAACAATTTTGTAATTTCTTAGTTTATGCCTTGTGCGTAATCCGTAAGCAACAAGCAGACCCATGGTTAGAAATCTCCATTAGATTTTTGCCCTAAGGCTGGGCGCGGTGGCTCATGCCTGTAATCCCAGCACTTTGGGAGGCCGAGGCTGGTGAATCACCTGAGGTCAGGGGTTCAAGACCAGCCTGGCCAACATGGTGAAACCCCATCTTGACTAAAAATACAAAAATTAGCCGGGCATGGTGGTGGGCTCCTGTAATCCCAGCTACTCTGTGGCTGAGGCAGGGGAATCACTCGAACCCAGGAGGCAGAGGCTACAGTGAGCCAAGATCGCGCTACTGCACTCTGGCCTGGGTGACAGAACGAGACCCTGTCTCAAAAAAAAAAAAAAAAAAAAAAAAAGATTTTTACCCTAGGATTAGTTGTTTGTTTAGCTTGGGGCTGGACTCTGCCCATGAGTTTCTTACTTTTCTGGGCCCCTCTAAGGACAAGCTTGTGCATAAGGGAACTGTGTGTATTGGCCTCAACCATCATCCTCATGAGTTGTTTTTGTTTTACAGTGTTGGCATATTTGACCCATTTTACCAGCAATTCTCAGTGGATAAATAGCCACGCTTTATAAACGAGCAGGTCTGAGTGGACCTCTGTCTTGGTTCACCTCTCCATATAATCTCTCCATTGTATGTGGCTGACTCCTGCCCAGTGAGCCTGTTTGCTGTGATTTACCAGCAGGTGTCACTATTGAGACACAGTCGCTAACTGGCTGTTCTCAGTGCAGGGAATGCCCTGAAGTATGTTTAACCTGAGAGCTCTTAATAAATATTTGTTCATTAACGGACTAGTTAAAATAAATTGCTTGTGAAGTCTTTTTAATTGAAAGTTAGCTTCAAGGAAGTAATCCATGGTTTCCCCCCCATTCAGGTTAATAAAGCATACAAAACAGCTGCTAGAAGAAAATGAAGAGAAGCTCTGCATTAAGGTCCTACAGACCCTGAGGGAAATGATGACCAAAGATAGAGGCTATGGAGAAAAGGTACTGCATTTTATTTTCATGGTCAAACCAGGTTTTACTATGAAACTGAAGGGCGGGACCTTTAAAAATCCACCTTAGCTCAGGCATTACTGACTGAGGGGCTAGCTTTTTTTAAAAAAAAAAAAAGTAAAAGAAAAAGCTGTTTATCCAGCCCTTAAAGGGAGCTAAATCATATGACTGTCTTTTTTAAAAGTCAAATATACTTAGTCGTCTCTTATAGGCTGCTTGCCACATAATCTAATGTCAGAGAAGTGGTAATAGCAAGATTTTCCATCTATTTAAATTCCCAGTGAGGAGCAAATGCCTCATGTGTATCAAAGTATGCGTTTCTGATTTTTAGGTTTCAGCTAAGCATACCTGTGGGTTTACTTGCCTTGTTCAGATGAGATGTTGCGCAGTCCTTTCAGTGCATCAAGAAACGCTCTCCACTTCTAACTGCAATTAAGGCAGGCATACACGTCACCACTTCTGAGGGAGATTGGGAAATGGACAGTCCCGTGACCTGATTGTTCTTAGTATATGCAGTGAACAAGGATATACCAGCTCCATTCCTTACACCTCTGATGTTGGGCAGAGCAGGACAGAAACAATCTCATTCCCTTTCCTTTCAGCCCCCAGCAACAAATGATGGGCGCGAATTTAAATCTCACTCATTTTCATTTGACGGTAATAACATTCACTAATGGTCAGCTAGCTACATTTAGCAACAATTTCTGAGTAGGTGAATATGCTGATATCACTGACTTATCAAAATACCCAGTAAGTCATTTTTCAGATCTAGGAAGAAGCCTTGATAATTAAATCAGCCTGCCTTGTCAAAATCGATGTTGGCAACCAGATCGTCGCAAGTATAAATGTCTGCAGGAATGTTGCTTTCTAACCTATCTGTCATTAATATTAGAGCAATGTTACTAGTGAGACTCCTTGGGTAAGAAAACAGAAAACGGATTTTGTAGTTTCTTAGTTTATATCGTGGGGCATAATCTATAAGCAACAAGCAGTTCCATGACTAGAAATCTCCATTACATTTTTAGAAACTAATTAGAACATAGGTTTCTGTAACTCAGTCGGAATTTTGCAGAGAAAACCTGCCAGACAAGAGTTTATAAATATAAATGATAGAAGTGAAGACCCCTGGCAAGGTGAGAAGTGCTGGGATGGCCTGTTCATACCTGTATAGGCACCTAGTAGGTCTTGCTCTTAAAAACAAGAAAAGAAAAAAAGGCAGGGGGTGTGGGGGAAGGCTGATGGCAGAGAATACACTTACCAGACAGATAAATATTAACCATTTATTTCACAAGATCTTCATTTCTCTTAAAGTGAGTTTCCAGAAACATTTATAAAATATGAATCTAGTTACAGAAACTTGCTCTCCATATAAAAGGTTAAATCCACCAAAGCTGAGTGAATATTTTTGCATCCATGGGCATAAAACCTGGTTTTTCAAATCTGGAGACCACAATTTTCTCTTATTTGGAATATCTATTTCTTTCCATAACCGAGGTATTTAAAGTAAACTTTGGTGCCTCTATTCTAGTGACTTACAAGTTGTGATTATACATGCAGTTCCCTGCAGTTGTCTTTTTATAACCTGGAAAGTAGAAGCATTGTCCTGGAGTTTCCTGAGCCTCTATTGCATGGCGGACAAGTATGTCAGGGTCTTTGAGGCTATGTGGAAGGTGTGCTGCCCTGCTCCCTGCCCCTACCCATTAGTGCCAACTGGGAGAGCATCCCAGACCCCAGGGGATGCCACATGAGAAATGTCGTAATGCATGTTATAAAGCTCATGGAGAAAGAAAGGGCATAGGGTTGAGAGGACCCTCAAAGGAGATCACTTGGAAAGAGTAAATTATATAACAGTTTTGTAGAGGTTCCTGGGGTCTAGCTTAAATCCTTTTCAGCTGGTGAAGGAATTAGTCATACCTAAGCAGAGAGGCTTGGAGAAGAGATGGCATTTCTTTCCAGTCTGGTTAGGGCTGTCGTTCCCATCCATGAACATGAACAAACTATAGACCAGCACGGAAAATGCCATGAAAGCAAGGAAGATGCTCTAGAAACCCACGTAAGCCACTCCAAACCTGCAAGACTTGTCGTGCTTCTGGCCCAATGCTTGACTGCCGGGAAATGCTACTTAGCCATTCCTATTAATTGAACTTCAAAAGAGAGAGAAGGAGAACAAGGGACACTAAAGTATTTCTGTCTCCTGACCTGGTAGTTGGTATTCACTTGGTCTGTCTCACTAAGGCTTTTTGAAGATGCTTTTTGATGGTTTACTGGCTGCCCCGTTTGACTAAAGAAGCATGACGCACAGGGCAGGCCGACTTTTTCAAGGGCAGAAATAACCCGGAGCCAAAGAACTAAGCTTTCTCAAGCACACCAGTTGGCTTGAGTCAATATAATAAATGAGGTGTTCTTTGGCCTGGGTGCTGAGGACGACACCATGGCGAGTGTGGAGGCCGTTTCCCTCCTCCCATCCCTGTTTTCTGATGAGTGGCCTCTTATGGAGCTGGTCCCATGACTGACACTTCCCTGGTGATGTCCAGAATTGTTCTGCTTCTCTGCCCTCTCCTGAGCCTTCACTGCCAAAGAATCGGATCTGGAGGGGCCCTGGCATGGCTTCTTCCAACTCTCCCTGTGCATACAAGGAGGCTGGGGCTAAGAGCTGAGAGACTGCCCGAGGTCACATGTGAAGTCTATATGAGGTCAAGACTACAGTCTGGGTTTCCCAAATCCCTGTGCGGTGTCCTCTCCAGCCTCTCCTGAGGTGGTGTCCACCATGTGTGGGCTGGGTTTTCTTGCCTTTTTTCTAAGCGATAATCCTTAAAGATGATGAGACTTAGGTACCTTTACCCATCTTTACTTTTTCATTCAACTTTAGTACTTAGTCAAGGTCACAGATGAAAAAGAAAGTTGACATCATTCTTTATTATCCTGTTCAAAAACTTTGGCATGCCTGTATGGGTCTCCCTGCCTTGGGGAAGAAAAGCCATGAAGAACTGTCACACATATTACCAAATAGACTAAAACATGATAGAATCACTGTAAGACTGACCTACACTTTTTAAAAGTCATGGATATTCACTAGTTTCCTAGATTATGTCATAAGTCACAATGATAACATTGATCGACCTCTTGTCATGTGCTAGCCACTATACTAAACACATCTGCTTTATCTCAGTTCAGCCTCGGAGATAGATACCACTATTGTCATTAACTATTTTATACGCAAGGAAGAGAAAACATAGGCTCCGAGAGCTACAGAATTTGCCCGGGGTTACACAGTTAATTATAAGGGAACCTGGCATTCAAACCCAGACAGTCTGATCCTAGAGTCCTAGCTCTTCACCACTGCATTATCAGTGAACAGATGGACACCATTTGAGTGTTTTGAGGTCCACCTACAGGTTGAACCTTTAAGTTTCCTTTATGTTACATGATTATGTAAACAAGTGGGCATTAGCCCTGACAGCACTAAATGTATCAAAACTTAAACATCTAGTCTTCAGCTCATTGCTGATTTTTTCACACAGTTGAAAACACTCTCCAATAGATGCCAAGTATGTTTACAAAGTGTGATTGTCCCAAGGTCATCCAAAACCTGTAGTTTTGGTCAGTTCCTACACAGAGGAATCAGACTAGTGAGTAACAAGTGGTTGGTTCACTTGTCTGGGTCCAGTGTCCCCAAGAAGTGCCTGTTCAAGAACTATCATGGCCGGATAGCGTGGCTCATGCCTGTAATCCCAGCACTTTGGGAGACCGAGGTGGGTGGATCACCTGAGGTCAGGAGTTCGAGACCAGCCTGGCCAACATGGAGAAATCTCGTCTCTACTAAAAATACAAAAATTAGCCTGACGTGGTGCCACACTCCTATAATCCCAGCTACTTGGGAGGCTGAGGCAGGAGAATCACTTGAACCCAGGAGGTGGAGTTTGTAGTGAGCCAAGATTGCACCACTGCACTCCAGCCTGGGTGACAGAGCAAGACTCCATCTCAAAACAACAATGAAACAAATTATCACATATGATGAAAGGTAGGGGCTGACTGAAGAAGATGGCCGGAGATTTTAATCATGACCACTTAGGAATAAAAAAAAATCTTTAATTTTTATGTCTCTAAAATGCAAAGGACCACCAATGCATATACTTCTCAGAGTGTTAAATATAAAATAAATATTAAAATTATCACCAAAATAATGATGAAATACATTTTTGCATGATGCTTATAGTGTCTTTTGGTCCTGTGTTTTCAAAGTTAATAAACTTTAAAATTATATCAGGACTTTACAAACACTCTGCGTGCAATGCCTACTAATCTCTGCTTTTAATCTACAGTTGAAACCATGTCTGTGTTGAAAAGAAAATAACCTCCCACAGCTAAATAGCTCTAAAATTTAATCTGAATGACTCTCTAACTCAGAAAATCTTCAAGCCCCTAGACCCTGCCTGAGAAGGAAACATAATTATTTTATGTATTATTAATAACTGCTTTTGTTTACTGTAGGTTTTTATTATTAAACTGCTGTTGACTTAAGTTATTACTCAAAGAGCTTTGGAAAGAAATTCAGAGGCCAGGAATTAATGTAAAAGGGTATCTCAGAATGTATTTAAAATCCATTTCCCTTCTGAATAGTAGTAGTTGTTTTAGTACTAGAAAGTATATGACCTCAGGTAATGCCTGGGTTTTCATTTCATACAAATTGTCAGTCTCCTATTAATTACCAAAGCGTCTTTGCTCCAGGTAAGTAAAATATTAACATTTCAAGCTACTAGTGTTTCTGACAGCAACTTAAATTTGCAAAATATACTAAATGTTAACAAATTCTAATAAAAAAATCAGTTGAGGATCATCCATCTATCCTTAAACAAGCATAATTGTGATACTTCTCTCGTGCTTTTGTTTTTCTTGGACACGATGCTGATAAATCCCATGTCACTAATATCACTTGAGTTGGCACTAATCATCCTAGAGGGAATATAGTTTCCTTTAATCATCTACAGGACCAGGCTGGGGATATGCTGGTCTTATTAGATGCTGAAGTTACAGCTGGTACTGTTTGAGCTTCTGACCCCCACTGAGTCATAAAATGAAGCTAAGGAAAGAATTTTCTTCTAAACTGGGCTAATTCTACTCTAGTCTTTCACTCTACTCTTTCCCACCCTCTTCGGAAAAAAACCTTTGGGAATTTGCCCTTGCTCCCAGCTCGGTTCATGTTTTCATGTCCACAAGCAAGTGCATGGCTGTCTGCACATGTGGTTAAGTGACCTGCGAGGTCTGATGCCTGACATGTGAATAAAGCATGGCAGCATCGTGTCCATTTTGGTCCTGAGCAGATGTCACTGTGAGCTCTGGCTGTGTCCTAAGTGCCCAAGCCTCTTAGGATGGTTACCCATCTAGCAAGGCTTTAAGGAGAAAGCGTCAGCAATAACAGTAAAGTCTGTAAACTTGGCTGGCTTGTATTTCCTTTCCTAACATTTCCTTCTTTCTCTCTCCCCTTTTTTCTTTTCCAGCTAATTTCCATTGATGAATTGGATAATGCTGAGGTCCTAATTTTGTTGTTTTTTGTTTTTCATGTCTCATGGTGGTGTTTCCGTGACACCTTCCCAGTTAGCCCTGTGATCCTTCCTCTAGTCTCACAGCGTCGAGTATCTGGCTTTGTGTGGTGTGCCCTCTGGGAGTGAGTGGAGTCTGTCGTGTCTGTGTTAGCATTTCCCATGAGTTTGTTTGCCATTAGTCCTTGGAGATCTCATCTGAGTCTAGATGAAGACTTTCTAAACTGCAATAAGATTTTAATTGTTCACTGTCTAAAATCTCAACTGAATTTGTGGTTGACGCTGGCCATTAACCTATCTCTGAAAGTCAGTTTTGAAATTGGCCTAAAGAACTTCTCTATCTGTGAGTAAAGCATCTGATACAAAAAGATACAAAAGCATTGGTATAATTTGGAAGTAGTAGAAAAGGAAAACTCATTACTCTCTTGGTCTACGTATTGAAAAGTATTGAGTGTGAGAGTTCATATAAAATTTTTTTTTAAGTGCAATGTGAATTCCTACATGCTAGTTGAGACTTTCCCTCCACAGGCTCACCGGCAAGGTTAGAAATGTACTCTATCCGTGGCTTCTCTTCTAGGAAAACTATGTATAGATCCAGAAATTGAATATCATCCAGTGGCTTCTGTACTTATATATCAAGCTAGTTTCCCTTACCCAGAATTACCCTGGAGACTGACTAGTGGTCATTTTGTTTGGGATCTGGGGGCCTCTTGAATGTTTTCTGTTTTGTGCATTTTTTCAATATTCCTTGCTGTATTTTTAAGTTGTGACACATGCTAGGTAAATGCTACCAGCAAAATTTAATTTGGGGAATTCATGTACATAATTGAGAGGGTTTAATTGGTTGGGAAATCAAGCAAGCTGGACTAAAACTTAATTTGTCTTTTAAAAGTCACTTCTCTGATCTACTTCAGATCTCTGTTTCTTCTTTTAGTAGACCAACTAATGCCTTTAGATGAGATAGAGCTACCAAATAGAACATGCTGTCTACTCTAGTATCTACTCTAATTAATACACCGTAATTTCAGGAATACTAAGAAATGGTTCAGATATCCCTAAGGAGGGTTTGAATTACAAGCTTGAAACAGAAAGCAGCATGAGTGCTTATGTTGAATTTGGCACAGTTGCCTCAGGAATGGAGCTCAGAGAGGCTAAGTGACTGGTCCTAGCTCACACAGCTAGACAGTGACTAAATCAGGACAAACACACGGCTGGCTTTCCCGATGTGCTTACTGTTCTACCACAGTCAATTCTATAAGCACAGATTTTTCCTTATATTAAGTAGACAGGAGCAGGTGAGAGGGCCATGCCTTCTGGGAAGACTAGAAGGTGAGAAAAACAAAAGGGAGTGCACCAACTTAATTAACTGCTGTAACTGCAGGGAATTTTGCCGTTTCCTGTTTAGCATTCCTTCTTCCGGGTTATTTGTATGCCAGAAAAATCACTTCTGTGCTGAATTTGATGTTGGCACCCTTTAAGACTCTTGTTTCTACGTAGAGTTGTAAATGCCTCACTGATTTAAATTTTTCCTCTGAAATATTGAGGTTGAGTTTCTATTTGCTTAAGTACAAATTAAGTTGGTAAAGGAAAACCTTCCCTAATCAGAGTCTATGGTGTTATTAATACACTGTTTTGCACCATAGTAATCAGTTGATGTGTTTGCTTGCTCAAGATAGAACTTGGGTCTCCTGGCTGGAAGTTTATTGCTCACTTATGGAAAGATTCCACAGTTGGAGCAGGTGTGTTTATAATTATACTCTAGGAAATAGAATACTGTCTGTTTATAAAAGAGGAATGTTCTGGCAGCCACTCAGATTCTTTGAAAATTCCCTGAAGAAGCAACTGTGGATCCCCCTCTGCGTTGTTCCCCTGGCAACTGTCAGCGCCGGGACACCCGATGCCCTGTCCCCAGCCCCTCAGGCTGGTGGATCTGGCCCTCTCAGCAGAGATGCCTCCTTGGCCTTTACAATTGATGCTGTTCTGGAAGCCACCACAGCTCCTGTGGTTTCTCCCCCACCAAGTCGTTTGCCGGTGTGTACTCCTGGAAACCTGCAGCCCATAGCTGGAGTTCTGCAGAAACTTAATGAGAATTCATGCTGGCCCAGAATTAGAGCAGGGCCTCACATCTGAACTGCACACCCATGTTCCAAAGTCTAAATGTGGTAGGGAATAGCCCCAAGGCTGTGTAGGGCCTGCCCAGTGGCCCACTGAGGAAGGGGCACCACGCTTTGATCTTAGAGGCCACTTGATGTGCAATTAATGACTTGAAAAAAAGTACAACGCCTACTGAGGCCCTGTCAGTGCTCTGAGAAAACAGGGTGAAACGAGGACAGAGGTGTAGATTTCCTGCAAGAAAAGTGCATGGTATGGGGTCTTCCCTGCTGCCTTCTAGAATAAAATTTTGTTTGAAACCAGGAAGAGGAGGGGTTGTTTGTTTTTTGGCAAACAAAGAGGCAGAGTCTCCATCCTCACCCCCTGATTTTTCTTAATCCCTTGGGGCTGGGGCAGGGGGGACAGATGGGGTGGAGGAGAGAGGGAAACTCCTTGTGTTGTTGTACCTTCCGCTCAGAGCTGGGTGAATTGTTACACATGTGTACACCTGTGTAGCCACCACCTAAATCAAGACACAGAATGTTGCCATCACCCCAGAAAGTTCCCTCCTCTAGCCATTCTTGGCTTGAAACAGTTAACAGCTGGTGCTAAAGACATTCATTTATATGACTAATATTTGAGTGCCTGTTACATCCAGGGGGATTTGGATACAGTGGTGCCCCAAATGGGCACAGTGTCTGCCATTCTGTAGATTACAGTTTTTTGGGGGCAAAGGGATAATAATACCGATTCATGCAAGATGACAGCTCTCAACTGTGAGACACATTAGAAAGGAGAAGCTCATGGAATCCGGGGACTTCTACCTAAGCAGGGAGGCCAGGTAGCAGCTTAGGAGATCAGGTGACGACAAGTGAGTGGCTCCAACAGGTAATTATGTGAATTACTTTCCTACGCTTTAAAGTGCTGCACTAATCAAACGGATAGTTCTGGGGAAGTACTCCCGAGGTGGTGAGCAGAACAGTAGTCCACCTAGTTTTCATAGATGTGTCTGTAGAAAGGATTGGTGTGTTTAGAAAGCAGGTACTGTAGTTCAGCGGACGTGTCTATTTCTACATATTTGAGATGTGATTCCCACTGAATCACTGCCTCCTTGGAACTGTGGAATCTCTGGAGCCATTGGTGCCCGCTAGCAACTTTGCCCTCCTGCATTGCAACAAAAAAGCTAAATTCACATTCCAGCTACTCAGGGCGGCTGCAGCCTGCATATGTTAACTCCTCGACTTCTACTTGAGCTGCTTCTGTGGGCAAAAGATGCCATTGTAAAATTCAGGGATGGGGGAAACAGGAGAAACACAGAGTGATTAAATTTCACCTTCAGGGGGCGTTCTCATGACGCCCAACCCAGGGTGGAGGTGTCCTACTTTTTTACATTGCTGTGAACTGCTGGGTTGGGTACCTGCCAGTGTTTAGGCAGCAGTTACATAAGAGCTGCTTTTTTTCCTGGAATTTAGGCTCGCTGCTGATGTGTGACCTTCAGCAGTAATTGCCAATAAATGCAGTGGGGCTGTTTACTGTTAGACACTGGCAACCACAGAGCAAACTCAACTCAGAAGATACAGAAGCTATTGCAGAGTCAGTGGAGGGATATATGTATATATATATATGTGTGTGTGTGTGTGTGTGTGTGTGTATGTGTGTGTGCATATATATATATATATATATATATCACTGAGATTATTCTGTAATGACTGAAGTTGTATAATTTGGTCATGTCAGAATGTGTTTTTAAAAAATGAACTTTGCTATTGAGTTCTGATGAGCTTGTCCTATAAAATGTAGGTGAAACCACATTCTTGGAGCTAAATAATTTTTGCCTAGTTCTGTTTCTAAAAACAAATACAGTTAGTAAAGATAGTTGTCTCAGCAGATAGGAAGATTTAAAGTTGTTCTACTGAAATGCTAGATAACTTCTGTTTTAGCTCAATTTTCTTTAAAGCTTTCTGTTTTCTTAGCGTGGGTTTTCAGAGGCTGATGCAGGACCGGGCCCAGCAAACATATTTGCAAGCCTGTTCACTGTTTATTGGTCTCCTCTGAGGTTATGAGTGAGTGGAAAGGAGCTCTGAAGACTGATTCGAGGGGCTGGAGATACAAATTGTCTTTGATTTGCTGATAACTAGATCTATGATACAGTTACATTTTTTGAATTGCATTCGGTTTCTATCAGGTTAGTCATAGAAAGAGACATCCCATTTCAAAGGAAAATTCTAGAAGCCCCAGGGTAGGATGGGGATTCCTGCTGAGGGCAGTAGAAAACAAAGGGTATTTGCAGGCCTTGATCTGTGCTGGTCTGTGATAGGCACACATGAAGCGGATGGATGGATGTGCGTGGGCGCTGTTGTGCAAACACCAGAAATAGTCACCTTAGGAAGTCTGTGTGCTCCTTTTCATTTAAGAATGATAAAGTATAATTTCCTTCATTTGTAGTAGAAATTTGTCCCTTGATAAAATGCTAGGTACATTAGGTGTTGCAAGTGAGTAGATCAGTGTCGTATATGCATATATTCAGTTACTACCCAAGGTACCATAATGAGGGCCTGATTCGTGGCCTCATCCAGGAAGGACACTTAAGATTCAGTGACTTGAGATGCAATTTGAATTTCTATTTCAAAGCCATTCATTGGGAGTCATTTTTCTATTAAGTTAGGTTTTGCTCACCTCGTCTAAAAACACTGGGAAGACAAGATCGCAGAGTAAATATGAAGAGGCAGTAGGGGGCACTAGTTGGTTTCTAAGTTCAAAACCAGACCACATCAGATCACTATGTCACCTGCTGGTGTGTGAGATTGGCCATGACTGGAGGTGCCAGCGCCTGAACGTAGTGACTGGTCCTGGGACTAAGCAGGAATACAGAACATGGGAATTTCAGAGAGCCCATGCCCTCAAAATATTCCCCCGAACACCTGTTCAATGAGGGCTTCACCTTTCATGTAAAAAAAGTGACAATAAAAATATAATTTCATTTATTCATTTACTAAACATTATCTTTTCCTTGGGGTATTATACATTGTATTTATACAGATCTTATTTGAACATACATATCCTATTAATATGCTTATATTTATTGAAATTACAGCTTATTGCTGTAAAATAATCTTATCCTCAAGGAAACATAGCCAACATCCTCATAGAAGGAAGTGCTAGTATAGGCTATGGGTGGTTTTACCGACTTAGATACCACGTATGGCCTGGCCCCTTCCATGCCTGGAAATGTTTTATGTCCCAGCGGGTTGGATTATTTAGGGAACTTGCCAGCTAGATATTGTGAAATGAAGTTTACTGAAGATAAACCAAGGATTAATTAGTATTTTAGCTAGAAGGAATCCTAAAGAATATTTGCAGCCATGCGTGGTGACTCACACCTGTAATCCCAGCACTTTGGGAGCCCGAGGCAGGCGGATCACTTGAGGTCAGGAGTTCGAGATCAGCCGGGCCCACATGGTGAAACCATGTCTCTACTAAAAATACAAAATTAGCTGGGTGTGG
This sequence comes from Pongo pygmaeus, assembly GCF_028885625.2. NCBI lineage: Eukaryota > Metazoa > Chordata > Mammalia > Primates > Hominidae > Pongo > Pongo pygmaeus. The sequence goes on along the minus strand of NC_085930.1, from coordinate 73,286,957 downwards.
TGGCGCATGCCTGCAGATACTCAGGAGGCTGAGGCAGGAGAATCACTTGAACCCTGGAGGAAGAGGTTGCAGTGAGCCGAGATCATGCCACTGCACTTCAGCCTGGGAGACAGAGCAAGACTCCATCTCAAAAACAAACAAACACACAAAAAAAGAATATTTGCTTTGTCCTCCTTGAATAGGTCAGGAAGTGGATGCCCAGAGAGGTTCAGTGACTGGCTCAGGGCCACACAGAAAGCCAGAGCGAAACCCTGGATGAGCCATAGTCACAGGATGCTCATGCAGTGCTCTGGGGTTTTCCAATCTATTCCATAAAGGGATCACATTTAAAAGTGTTTTTCTGGTTAGACACGATTCTTGAAGCTGCAAAGCATCCTCTGTTTTCTCAAATGACTTCATAAAATTTTCAAGGGAAAAGACAGTTATTAATTTAAATTTAATTTTTGTTTTAAGAATTAATTAAACTAATTTTAGAACAAGCATGACAGCAGTTTAACAGAGGAAATAGAGTGTCAGTACAATCATAAAACATAATCCCTGCCTAGTGATTAAGAAATAGATATATACTACCTAGTTCTGTTCTGAAAGAATTCAAGATGCTTCTCTGGACAAAGAGAGCACAGGGAAGAGAATTCAAACAAACGACACACTAGTTCCATCTTTATTTTCTTTTGCTTTTGTTTTGATTGGCAAAGGGGTAAGAGGGTAGCTCTGTGCGTTCCTATGGTGAATCCATGCCTATAATCCTTTTGTTCTGATATATTGGATCAGTATAAAGGATGCTGTAGTGGGAGGGTTGCCCATGCAAATAGTAGAATATAATACTTCTGTCTATATCTCTGTCTGCTCTAAAATGCATGGGAAATTGCTTTAATTCTGCGTTTTCTCATATGTTTTTTTTTGCACTAAGGGAAGATAGCAAAAATGTTTACACAGTTTTAATTCTTTAGCATACAGAATATAAGGGTAGAGTTAAAAATGCATTCTTGGATTGTGATCTTTCTATCATTTTGAAAATACCTTTACCTGTGCTCTGCTTTTACTTTCCTTCCCCACTCATGTCCTTCCTACCACCAGCACTGTCCCTCCCCACCCCGAGCAGGAGGCTGCATGCTTCAGAGTGAAGTTTTCTCCCTGAGATTAGTGGAGTTGGACTCATGCATGAAAGGTCGTCTGTCCAGAATTGAGTGAGCAACCCTTGTTGTCTTTGCCGAAGTAGTTTAATCCCCTGGATCTTTCTTTCATTTTCTCTATTGGGAAATAGACAAAAGACAGAAATCATTAGATTACATAATATAGCAGCCCTATATTAAGAGGCTTTCTTCCCTCTTGGGGATCAAACTATCAAAAGGGTAATGTTGAGCTGGACGAAGACACCACCAGATTTCATAGTGTCACTCCTCTCATGCTTTCAACACCAGCCCTGACAGCCACCTTCTGGCCCTGAGATGAGTGTGCTGGAGCTCTGTTAGAGGCCAAGGTCACACAGTTGCAGCGTGAGCCTCGGGTTCGTCCCGTGGCCTCAGAGTACACCTCACACTAGTCACACCACTGGTGTGTGACTTTGGTCTCGAGATGCCCAGATGGGGTCTGGCAGTTCCATCTGACATCTCTTCTCTGCTCCAGGCACATGTCCTTTTGGAGGGCAGATTCACGGCACTATCTGCAGATGGAGCGGTGGGCTTTTCTCCAAACACAACTTTGTGTAGCCCCTGCATGCCCTCTCACCCCTTCCCCCTCACCTGCATGTCCTTTCGAGGCATCCTTTTGTTGCTCATCCATGAGCTGGAAATTATTAAATCAAGGGGGAGGGTGGTATCTGTGTGGCATGGCTGGGATGGGGCCAGGAAACCCAGACCATGAAGCCCCCAAGGGAAACGCATGGGGTGGGAAACTCATCTCCAAAGTAACCCTGAGTGCAGGAAACCTTGTTTCTCCCAGAGACACTGGAGCAGGGAGACTGCATCCCCTAAGCCCAAGCTGGAGCCTAGGTCTTCTTCCCTGCTGTAGGACAGGATGTGCATAACGGAGAGACATGGGAGAAAGCCTAAACCCACAGGAGACATGTGGCATGTGGAGCTTTCCCAAGCCTTGGGCCCCTGCTTTCATCACTACCCTTGCTCCCCTGAGAGCCTCCGTGGACACGCATACTATTGCTTTCCCTGTCTCCGTGGACTGAGACACGGATGTGCTGTGGTCTTTCCTGTCACTTGCTTTGTTTTAAAGCATCATTCCTTCTTGGTTAGTGGTAGACTTTTTTGTTTCTTTCTTATCTTAAATGTGTTCCCCTATCGCAGGTCAATTGTCTCCTCCAGCACAACCACATTCAGTTTGATTTGAAGGTATCTGGTCACCTTGATTGCTGAAGCCCACTTCGGCAGGTGATCCAGCAGGGTTGCCTCATCTCTGATCCTTCCTCCCGTGTTTTGTCCTTGAGTGTTGGTCTCTGGACTTCTCTGTGGCCCACGAGATGCAAGTGCCATGACTAACGTACTTCGTTTTACTCCCAATTAGCTTCCTCCAGCTCCGGATTCTGAGAACGCTACCGAGGTGTGTTGCCCGCCTATATTTGTAGCGCCAGTGCCAGCAAATATGGGTGCCTCTCAGTTGTCCTGGTTGGGTGTCTGAATTGTTGTAACAAAAAGTCTGTCCCGGTGGTAGAGGTAGGAGGGAGGTCTCTAGGCTGGCTGGGAACAGATCATTGCTGACGTGGAAGTAGCTCTCAGTGTAGAAAGTTCTGAGGAGCTGGATCCAAACTGAGCGTCCTCCGGGTGCCAGGACATGGTTCTTTGAAAGTTCTCACTCAGAACCATCTTAATCGTGAGACATTTAGCTGAGACATGTGAGGATGTTAAGACCTTTCTGCTGTTATACAAAATTGACTTTGGGTCCTGTGCAGAGATGATGCACTTTTGAAGTTATTATAAATCAATAATAAAGAATATTTATAATTGTAGAAAAAGCTGCTAATAAACTTGTAATTTTACAGTGCACTTTTAAAAATATTTTTATTTTTTGAGACAAAGTCTTGTTGTCACCCAGGCTGGAGTGCAGTGGCACAACCTTGGCTCACTGCAACCTCTGCCTCCTGGGTTCAAGTGATTCTCCTGCCTCAGCCTCCCGAGTAGCTGGGATTACAGGCATGTGCAACAATGCTCAGCGAATTTTTGTATTTTTAGTAGAGAAGGCGTTTTGCCATGTTGGCCAGCCTGGTCTCAAACTCCTGACCTCAGGTGATCCGCCCGCCTCAGCCTCTGAAAGTGCTGGGATTACAGGCATGAGGCTCTGCGCCCAGCCTATGATGCAGTTAAAAAAAAAAAAATCTATCCTCCTTGCTGCTAACTAAACTCACTAAATGAGGGACTAACATTTACTAAGGTCTGTAAGATCATAGAGAAGCTTTTTGGGGAGACATATTTCCAAGTATCAAAATTTAATTTCAGAAACTATTCCAAAATCACGGTAGTTCAAGCTAGAATGAAGTGTACTTTATTTGAAAGAAGACTTAAAAATGAAACATGAACAAATGATTGAATAGCTAAGTTGCAGTGTCTAAGTTTTCTAATGATCTGTGTTTAATATCCTAATCGGAGCTCCTCATTCTGTTAACAGTTTTGTTACAAGACTTGTGTACTTGTGGGGTGGGGAAAGCCGTGGTCCCATATCTGTGTCAGCTCAGAAGCGTGTGTCTTGATGTCCTTATGCATGTGCTGTGCAATGATGCATGTATGAATCATAAGGACCTGCCTGATTGAGTCTTGCATTACAACCCCTTTTGGGTTAATGTCACAGCATATAATATAGAACTACTTTTTCATGATCTTTGCAATAAATTATGTTGGCCAAAAAGCCATATGTCTGCCCATTTTGAACAGTGCACTAGGGTTGGGGTTATGGGACAGTCGTTAAGCAGCATCTAAAGTAATCAAGCATGGATATTCGGGGGAAAAACAAAAATCCAGACCTATTCTCCTTTTGTGTAACTCTTGTCTGTATATGAACTCTCAATGTATTTTATATGTGACTGATGCTGCAGATGGTAGTGTCTCCTTAGTGTTGTATTAAAATGGAATTTCTGCATGCCTAGCAGGAGCTTGAACCAAGTCCACCCCTGCGGCAGCTGGAAGACCATAAAAGGGTACGTAGTCTTGAGTCTTGGGTATTGGGAGCTAATGATCAATGACCATAACACCTCCATCAGCCACACACTGTGATTGAGAGACAGCTTTTGTTGTTGATGTTGTTAAAGCATTAATTGACTCGAGCAATCACAGCCATGTATATAAATGAAACTAAATAGTGGTTCTGCCCATTGTCTACCTGATCAGAGCACTGTAACCAGCTGGCCTCCAAATAATGACTAAGTAAGCTTTTCATGTCCTTTTTTCTTTTCTGTGGTGGCTTTCTATTTAGGTGAAATATAAAAGATAAAGAAAAAGAAAAACTGTAATGGCTGATGACCATTATAATTTATAATTTAAAAAAATGGAAAAAAGTTCATAATTACATTACCTAGCCACAAGAGCCGCTGTTTTTGTTTGTTATTTGGGGTGGTTTTTTAGAGACAGATATCACTCTGTTGCTCAGGCTGGAATGTAGTGGTGCAATCTCAGCTCACTGCAGCCTCAACCTCCTGGGCTCAAGAGATCCTCCTGCCTCAGCTTCCCGAGTAGCTGGGACCATAGGCACCACGCCCAGCTAGTTTCTTTTATTTTTTATTTTTGTGGAGACAGAGTCTTGCTATGTTCCCCAGGCGGGTCTCAAACTCCTGGGCTCAAGCAATCCTCTTGCCTTGGCCTCCCAAAATGCTGGGATTACAGGTGTGTGTCACCATGCCCAGCCCCACTAATGTTTTAATATTTCCTTCTACCCATTTTTTTATACACATGAGCACATGTGCCAACAGACACAGGCACATTTGCATTGTCATTGGGATTATTCTAGGTATACAACTTTTGTACCCTGTTTTGTCATTTAATACTGGATCTGAGCATTTGTTTTGAAAATCTTTGAAAGTTAACAGCTGCCTGAAGTTCCCCAAATTAACAGGTGGTTCATCACTGTTTTCCTTTGATGAAGAAATGAATGAATGTGTGCATCTTTGAATAAATTCCTAGAAGAGGAATTCCTTGGCCAAGGGGTAGATCTGTTCTTAAGGTGCTGATTGTGCCTTGCCAAACCATTTCTAGAAGATTGTATATATCCATGAGCATGCTGACAGCACTGATTTTCATGTTGCCCATTTTTGGGAAGATAACCAGATGTCCTGGTGACACAGGCTTCATCTTCATTTCACAAGTAGGACCTTGAGACTCTGGGATGTTCAACATCTTGTCTAAGGTTATGGAGTTCAAAAATGACCTGTCATTATGAAGACTGTCTTGGAACTATGGTCATCGGTGTCTAGGAGAATTTTTCTTTTATTTTTGTGGTTACACAGTAGGCGTATGTATTTATGGGGTACATGAGATGTTTTGACACAGGCACACAATATGAAATACGTCATGGAGAATGGGGTATCCATCCCCTCAAGCATTTATCCTTTGAGTTGCAAACAATCCAATTACACTCTTTAAGTTACTTTGAAATGTACAGTTACATTATTGTTGACTATAGTCACCCTATTGTGCTATGAAATAGCAGGTCTTGTTCATTTTTTGTAACTATCTTTTTGGTACCCATTAACCATCCCTACCTGCCCCCTGTCTTGGAGAACTGATGCCTGAGATAAATGGGTAGCCAGATGCACCTATACTCTGCTCACACACCCAGGCCCCTGCTCAGTCCCACTGCATCCCAAATCCCTTTTGTTTTCTTGCTCTGACAGAGACATCAACTTTGCGATTTCTCAGACTAGGACCAGAGAATAGCTCCAGGAGGTTGGCATTTCATCCAAATTTAGGACGTGATGCTATAGCCTTTCTTCTCCAGCTTCCTGTATCTCCTGCATTTCATGGCCCAAGGCACCTTGCATTCTTATATTTTCCATCCTTACCTGCCCTTTAGAATTGTCCTAGGTCCTAGGAGGAGCTGGTAAAGGCACATAGCTGTCCCTCATATCCTAACCTCTCAGAGGACTTGGTATTGAATGCTGCCTATGCCCGTGAACTTTGTAATTAGAAACAGGTTCAAGTTTTGGGGTTTTCTTTTGCCAGGTACTAGCTGTGTGATTTTGAGCAAGTTAACCTCCCTGTGCCTCAGTTTCTTCTGTAAAATGGGGGTGACAATGGTCCCTATACCTTAGGACACTGAGCTGTGCACATGAAGCACTTAGCACAGTGGCTGGAATATGATAAGGGATATTAACTTGTAGATACCTTGTGGATTGAAACATTGAGTTGATTTTGTAGACAACAAGAGGAGAAGGAAGGTGTTTTAAAATCCAGGCGCTACCCTTATGCTGACTAAGGTGTTAGAGGCTCACAGCTCACATGAGAGGGTGATCTTGCCTGAAGCACATGATTTTTAAGTGGCTGGAACCTGGGAAACCGAAAGGTCAGTTCTCTCTCTCCTTTGTGTGTGGCAATGTTAACCCCTTAGTGCCTTGTTCAACACTGGCTCTCTTCCCACGCGGTTCATTCGCTTATTTAGTTCAATTCATATCAGTGGAACTCATATTGGTAGAGTGACCAGGTAGGAGCTTGGTTTCATTACTCCACATCACTAATCTACCAATTTTCATTGTTTTAATGTGACACTTATTACAAATGACTTTTTCTTTTCTCAGTCTTAGGTAATAATGTGTGGGAATTTCTGACTGAGACAAACATCTGATATTTGTTTGCATACTGTAGGTGTAAACTGCTGGAAAAAAACTGGTATTATTTTTAAAAAGGGTTGCACAGCCAAATGTTAAAGCTGAAGAAGTGACGTTATTTGAGAAGTCATTTTTTTTTTTTCCTTCTCTGCAATCAGATTTCTCAGCCTGGTACATTGTGAACAGCTTAGTGCTGTTGAGTAATTTATATCAAGATGATTAGGAAGGCTTTTCTCTGCAGATTTTAATTTTTCTTAAATTAAACCACTGGCTCAGACAAACAGAATTTTCCTTGAACCCAAGTTTTCACATTAGGGATTTGCATAACTTTTAATAATTCTTATCCATTTTCCTTTTCTATCCCCTCTTACCTATAATTCTCAGTCTTTATTCTTTCAAAAAAGGAATGAATCTCATTTAAAAAAAAAAACAAAAAACCTTGCTCTCTGGTTTTTCTTCCTTGCAGTTTAATTGTGTGTGTGTGTGTGTGTGTGTGTGTGTGTGTATAGAGAAGGTGAGATGAATATGTGCCGAAAACCTTATAATTAAAAGCAAAAAAAAAAGTTTGTGGGGTGGAATGTGTGTGTGTGTGTGTGTGTGTGTGTTTTCCCCAGAATGAGCACATTTCATGATATTCTCTTAGGGGGAAAATGTACCATTTGATGCATCAGTTGCTATGGTAACTGCTAGGGTTTTTCTGTTGAAGAAGAGACAAAATGGTAATGTGAGATCCCTTTGTAACTTGAGTTTGGCATCCAGGCTGCATAAATGTGGAGTTCCTGTTCCTGGCGTCCACGTGCTCCTTTCATTACCTCCTGCTTGCTTGATTGCAGACTGACCAGGGTCTTGCTGTTCACCCTCAAAAACACGAAGTGGGGGATAAAAAAAGCCACCACCAGAAATTGAAAATCTAAGCAAGTCACTCTAGCTCCAAGTGGAATTGTGGTACACAGGCTCCAGTTGAGACCTCCTTAAGAGATGTGTGTTTGTTGACTGGTCACAACCGTACTGCCTTTGACTTGACCAGTCAACCCTCTGCTCTTTCAGATTCCTGTTGCGATGGCTACGTTAGCTGTCTTCCCTGACTGCAGCTTACGGGTCTCAGCCCAGCCATCTAGCGCTCAAACAATGTTCTCACAGTGCCAAAGGGGATCCAGTTAGAGACTCAGGATGGTCAGCTGCCAATCACTCAAAGTGATTGGAACTCAAAGTTGCTGGAACTCAAAGTCTGTGTCATATTGAAAGAAAATCAAATAGATGCATTATAATATTTAAAAAGGAAAATCATATTTAATCTATCATATTCAACATGGAGACAACCTTTTCTTTCCCTCAATTCTTTCTTCATAGGCTTTCTTGAATGTAGCTTTCAAACTTGTGCTTCTCTTATGAGGTCAGCCTTTTTAAATCACTGTGTTCCCAGTGACTTCTTCAGAGAGTGCTGATGTGTTTACACTGGTGCCTGAGACTGGAATACCAGTAAAGTTGTATCTTTGTTCCGGAATGGGGTCTTCTAAGTCATTAAAGAATCTTGCACTGAAACTTTCTTCCCCACCTGTGAGCAGTTTATTTAAAAAGTACTTAAAATACCACAAGTAACTTACCCATTTGAAGTACTCTTGGAATTTTGAATTTACAGTTGGTCCAGTGGGAAATGAGTTTCATGAGCTGATAGAAGTTACCCTCCTTTGCCGAACTATGAAGAGAGACATATTTGTGGGTGGAATGGAGAGAGGAAATTTGGGATTTTTTTGTTTTCTGCACATTCATTTAAAAATCAGTCCCCTCCCGTCTCCCCTGTTTATCCCATCCCAATCTGTCCCTGGAATCTTTAATTAGCAGCATGAATTAACAGAGTAGATAAACCCTTTCTGGGACTTTCGGTGGTTTTGATGATTGACAGGAGCCAAGAGTTTCCTGCCTATCTCCTTTCTTCCTTGGTCCCCCACTTCTCCCAGGGTGCCTCGCATTTCCCAGGGTCCCTGCTTCAGTCTGCTCCCTCTCATCTTGTTTTGCAAATGCCTCACTTGAAATCTCCAGACCTATTCTCGGAGCTTATTAACAAATCATTTTAAATTCTACTGACTCATGGTTCAGTTGCAGGTCTCTTCAAAAGAACTCTGGAGTCTCTGTTTCAGAGACCTGCTAGATTTCAACACCTTTCCTCTCGGCCAGACTTCTTCTCCCTCACCTCTCTTGATGATGCACCAGAGGAACTCCATGACTTGCTACTTTGATTCTGGAAAGGAGTCCAGGGAATATTTACACAGCCTTTGACTTTTAGAACCTTCAAATTAGGAGGTGGTCTTGGGGCCCCTTAGGAGCGCGGCTGAAAGTGTAGAGCTGAGAATGCAGAATGCATGCTGCCTCTGGTTACTGGCTTGCCAGTATCCCCCAGTATTACTGAACAATGGAGATTTTTTTTTGGTTAGAGTAATAACAAAGAGTTACTATATCCCTGTTCAGGACTCTTTGATATTTATATTTTTGAAAAATTTTATTACAGAAAGGTTGAAATGTATATAAAAGGAGTCAGAAAGGTTTTGAAACCCCTATTCATAACTCCGCTTCAACAGCAACTGTCAACTCATGCCCACTCTTGTCTCACTTATATCCCTCGCTGCTTCCCCTTCTCTCCTGTATTGTCTTAAAGAAGATTCCACACAAAATGCCATTTTATCTATGTTGGGTTTTTTTATATATTTGATATCTGCCACTCATGTCCACTAATTTATTTCCTATAGCATTATGGGTTTTTATTATTGTTTTTGTTTGTCTTTTGTTTTTTTTTAACCATTTGGCCCATTGACTATTTTTGTAAGAAAGGCTTACTCTTGGCTTATTGTATCATCTTACTCTATTACTCTGATATCTTAATATTTTTTCGGACCTTGGGAATAAACCTTGTGCTTGAAATAACATTTTTATATTGCTATGTGGAAGCTGACCTGTAAGCATTTTCAATTTGTCTTAATTTTATCAACTTACCCCAAAGGGATTTTTGTTTGTTATTGTTAGTTGTCCTTCAAAATTACTGTTCTGTCTTATCTTTGTGTGAGAGGGTACTTCAGTCAATATTTTAGATTGCTACCAGTTTTTAAAAAACATCTGGTTTTCTGAGAAAATATTGAAGTTAACTTCAGAGTTTCTAAATGCTTCTATTAATAATTTATTTTTTCGCCAAGTGAAACTGGGCCAATTATAACTGAGTACCCCTGTGTGTTTTGAATATTCATCACTCAGTTATGCATTAAATGCAGAACCTGATTTTATTATCCTGTTTGAATTAAGGGTGAGGCGCTCAGGCAAATTCTGGTCAACCGTTACTATGGAAACATCAGACCTTCGGGAAGAAGAGAGAGCCTTACCAGCTTTGGCAATGGCCCACTGTCACCAGGAGGACCCAGCAAGCCCGGGGGAGGAGGTATGCTTTGTGGTGTAATTAGCTTCATGTGTGAATCAAGTATGTTCTATGATAGCTGCATGTTTCCTCCTAACAGGTTGAAATGCTAACAACAGATGAATTTGTGTTGCAAGTATATTTTTTAGCAACTTGTTTTGTCTTTGGTCTACCATCAAATTGATGTCTAAACATATTTTCCTGCAGACTAGCATTTCCCTGCAACTAGATGGTGGCTAAGCCTTTTGCTCCTCCTTCCCATGCAGTGACCATCTTGGTGATATTTGAATGATTTGAGGGATTTGATTTTATTGCACTTTGTCCCGTGGTTGTTAGGACTCTTGTCTTTCCATAAAATGATGAGGATATTGGCACCCAGGATAGTGAAAGCTGCCATTTATTATACATTTACTGAATGCCAGGGGCTTTCCTAAGTGCATTGCATTCTTTGTCTCATTTTCTCCTCCCAGCTACTCATTATATGATAGGTACAGTCTATCCCAGTTCCACAGAGGAAATGGAAGCTTGTTAGTGGCTGGTCTGTAATTTCAGCCTGGTATATCTAATTCTAATGCCCATGCTGTGTACATCCACAAACTCCTATGGGAGTTTACAAAAAAAATCACTGTACAGAAGTGCTTACTTTAAATCAGTTTAAGCACAATTACAGGTAAAAGATACAAAAACATGGAACTCAAAGGTGAGTCTTACCTAGTTTGTGTTTTTAGGCAGTGCTCAAGGCGCAGATGTGAGTTGCCTGATTTCCTGTCTTATGGTGATGACTGTGGGGCAGCTTCAGATCCTTGGTGGGTTCCATGTATAGCACAGAAATACTCAGTGTACACTTAATTTGTCCTAGCACATGCTAAGGAGGAAGCTTGGACTTCTCACTAAATGAAAACTGGAAGCATAGCTGCCCAGTTCATGGAGCTATGCTGGCTTCAGTGAAGATGCAGTTCTCAAGGCATCCTAGAGATGGGAACTTGGCCTTTCAAATCCAAAAATCGATGCAGAGGTTCTTCACATAATCTCTCAAAACCATTCTCTTTACTTTCTGTAGTGAGGTCATTTAACAATTATGTGAAGCCCTTGGGGAGGCATCATGACAGGGATTTGGAAATGCAAGACAGACTCTGCTCTGAGAAGCTGTAGCAGAGAGAATGTGCAACCCAATTTCTACCTTGTGCTATAGATATAAGGACAAGTCAAGGACAAGCAGCATAAAGGAGGTGACATTGGAATTGAGTTCTGCATGAAAAGACAGATAGACAATTTTCTGCTTTTTGAAGCTGATCAGCCCATTTCTCCATGTGCGTTCATGGTTTGGTTATTGCCAATAGTAATACAAGGCAAGTCCTTAAATATGTACCTTCCAAACACAGTCAGAATCCATTCTAAATGGCATAGGTCCTCTCTTAAGTATATTCATCTCCTCTGAAGTGCAGTGAGAACAGGAACTTTGTTTTGTTCACTCCCCTATCCCCAGCTCTTGGCTCCATGCCAAGCAGTGAGCAAACATTTGTTGAATGAGTAAACAGATAAATTATGTAAAAGAGTAAGTTGGGGGTTAGAGTGGGCTTGTTGAAAAGAGAGCTAAAGTGATCATTATAGGCTAAGCTTCCTTGAAAGTGTTCTAAGAAGTGTTTGACTTTGGTTTGTTTCTGAAACCAGTGCTGAACTCTGCCACAAGTAATTGTGTTTTAATGTAAGGGAGAGTCTTTGCTGGCTGGCTTTAGGTCCCTTGCTGGAAATGTATCATTCTTTTTTCATCTTACCTGTCTGAATTCAAACACCATCTCTGCTGCTGACAAGCTGGGTGTCCTTGGGCAAGCACCTTCATCGCTCTGTGTTAATAATCAGTATTTTCCTTGTGGGGTTAAAAGGGTTAAAAGAGATGAACATGGGTAAAGCATTTAGTGCATAAAGTGTTGGTGCGTAGTAAGTATGCAGCAAACGTTAGCTGTTCTGATTGTGCTTAGTAAAAACAATATTTCATCTTAGGGGGAGGTTCCGGATCCAGCTCTATGAGCAGGGGTGAGATGAGTCTGGCCGAGGTTCAGTGTCACCTTGACAAGGAGGGGGCTTCCAATCTAGTTATCGACCTCATCATGAACGCATCCAGTGACCGAGTGTTCCATGAAAGCATTCTCCTGGCCATTGCCCTTCTGGAAGGAGGCAACACCACCATCCAGGTAGGAAGGCAGCTTGGCTGCTGGTGTGGCATCTCTGCTGAGCAGGAGGAGAGTCTGTTCTGGGAGCCAGATGCCTGGGTGGTACCAAGACTTGTTTGGGAGACAGCTCATTCTGAGGGCACAAAATTCTGTTTTGAAAAATGAGTTCTACTAGTATCCTGCTGTGATCATTTCATCATAAATCAGACTTGGTTCCAGAACATGAGTTACATTTGAAAACTGATAAAACGCTGAGAATATGCAAAGGAAACTGGCCTAAGATCTAGGACATAGTGGGCACTCCATAAATGTTCGTTGAATAAATGATTGCATGAAGTTTATTTACAGTTTTTCTCCAGGATTGTAGAGGATCTCATCACAAGATGACCAAAAGAGTTTTAACTGTGTGTGCTATTCAGAAGATTTAACTTTTATGTATCTATAGATACCACAGCTGTTGCTTATGAGAAATTTCCCTACCTTTTAACTGGAAGTTTAATAAAGCCAAATCAATTTGAAATAATAGAGATACCAGGCTATGTTAGTCAGAAATGAATAGATGACTTTTTGAAAGGTAGGTATGATATATATTTAAAACTAATAATAAAAACTCAAGTTCTATTTCTAATTCACTTTTTATAGATGTCCTTAAAAACACAATTTTCATGATTTTTTCTTCCACAACAGTCATCTTAGAACATGAATTTTAATAACACATAAATAACATAACTTTTATATATGATCCCTTTAAATATTTTTAATACCTCCTTCATGCACTCTTCCTTCTTTGTTAGCTCTCTGAATAAGAGTTTTTTTTGGACGTGTATCTGTGTACAGACTTGTGTACACATACACACACATATATATTTTGATAAAAGCTTTACTGAGATATAATCCACATACCGTAAAATTCACCCTGATATATATATTTGACCTGACATATTCTTGGCCTTGAATTGAAATTCAGAGTCTCGGTTAATGAAGTCTTGGTTCTTTGTGCAACTTTGAAAAGGGCGTTTCTTCCTGTGAGTCACTGTGCCCCAGGCTGGGGTGCCTGGCTTGGCAGGTGCAGCACAGGTGAAATTTCAGTCCCTGCTTGCTCCTCCAGCCAGCACCCTTGTGCCTTGGCACAACCTGTGCAGCCAACTGTGGTGGCCCTTTTCTTTCGCCTTCCAATCCCCGCTTCCCCCAACGTACACTTTTGAAGTTCATTATCATGTGTTGCACCAGGTTGGGATTTGCGACAATGAGTTAGGCACCTGGGCCAATGGCAAGGCCCATTGCTTGTCTAAGTTGTCACGTGGGCACGAGTCATACACGTTGGGATTGCTTTTTATTTTGTCATGTGTGTGTGGGTGGGTCCTGCAGTCCTTCTCATCAATGGAATGTTGCCCAGCCACTGCTGTGTTCTGGGCTCCTGTGTTGGGAGGAAGCAGAGCTGAAATGCTCCTTGTCTTAGAACCACATGATTTCCTGTGATTAGAGCAGTTGAACTGAATAGTCATTGAGCCCTTTCTGTGTATGCGCTGCTATACCAGGGGCGATGATGGGGCAATGGTTTCCAGACATGGGAGCCAGTTCGTCTATGAGAATTTTCTCCAGGCATAGTCAAGTGTGGAAAATGAGGACAATGTGGTGAATTTTTCATAAACCAATGTATTCAGTTTGAAGACCTGGCCATTTTATTCTGAGATTATATCTCTCCAATCTTTATTCTTAGCCACAGTGTCTTCTTTAATGAAATGGTGTTGATTATGGATGATAGATTTTTTTTTCTGTTGGCCAAATTAGAAGCTGGAAACCCTAGGTTGTTATTCCTTCCCTTCCCCAAATTTTAAAGCTTTACTAGTTTGAAAAATCCCAGAATCTCAGTCTTCAAGAAATTGAACCTCTAACAAGGATACATGGATGTGCACATAGGAAGCTATGTCTCAAGGATGACATTTAGTGCCCTCCAAGAAGTAGAAGTGATGCTGGGAACCACCAAGGAAGAAGGACCAGCATCTCTCTGGGGAGTTTGCAGAAGGTCTGTGGATGAAATGGGCTGTCAAGGATGGACATGGGACTGAAAGGGGGAAATTGGGCATGGACCTGGAGCATAAGGAATCTTTGTCATATTCCATGGTAGAGAGGGCCCAGAGGTGTGAGAGCAGCAGTTGGGTTTCCAGAACAGGGGTTGGGTCTTTCAGACCAAGGAGTGCTATGTAGAAGTGAAGGGCCTTGGATGGGGATTGGGGTTCATATGCAGGAGCAGTGCAGCCCTCCAAGAGGCTTTGGAGCTGTAATGGAGGACTATACACCTGGCAGTATAGGACAGGTAAACTGAGGAAAGCAGGATCCCAAGGAGGCAGTCTAAGAATTAAAAAGTTAATGGGCAGTAATTTATGGAAGAGCTGATGAGAACCTGAACTTAAATCTCTGATAAAAGAGTTCATATCTTGGGAGAGGATATTTTCTCATAATGGCACAAGAGAGCTCTCTGGGTGCTGGAAACATATTCGACCTCTTTGTTTGGGTAGTGGTTACATGAGTGTGCACATGTTTAAAACTCCATGATCATGTCCTTTGCTGGGACACGGATGGAGCTGGAGACCATTATCCTTAGCAAAATAACACAGGAACAGAAAATCAAATACCACATGTTCTCAGTTATAAGTGGGAGCTAAATGATAGGAACACATGGACACTTATAGGTGGAACAACACCCACTGGGCCTTTTCGGAAGGTGGAGGTCGGGAGGAGGGAGAGGATGGAAAAATAACTAATGGGTACTAGGTTTAATACCAGAGTTGTGAAGCAATCTATATGATAAACACCCGTGACACAAGCTTACTTATGTAACCTGCAATTGCACCCCTGAATTTAAAATAAAAGTTTAAAAAAGAAAAAAAACAACAACTCAGTTAGCCATATGCTTAAAATTGGTGTGCTTTACTGTACCTATGTTATATGTCAATCAACAAATAAAAGAAATGAGGGCAGGGAATGAGAGTCTGAACCTTGCTGGGACTAAAGGGGTGGGGGTGAGGGACAGGATATCACGAACAGAGACCCTGTCACTCCCTGCACCAGGCCCAGGCCCGGACCTGCTGATACTTGGTAAATGTTGGCTGAAATGGCATCTGATTAGACGTGGAAGAGAAGTCAGAGGTCCCATTAGGCTCTGGGCTTGGCATCGGGATGACCAGGTGCACAAAGGCACCATTAATTAAGGACTAGCAATGAAGTATAGTGGCTGGTGGGGCTGAGGGCCGCCAGCACTGAGGCTCCTGGGGAGATGATGTCTGTGGCTCTGGTGAGATGCCATGTTTTTCATGGAGCACCCTGATGGTGACAGCCAGGCACACAGAAGCTGTTTTTCCTTCAAGTTCTTTATCTTGTAAGGTAATTATTAATATTAGTTTCATGTTTTCACACATTTATTACTCATACACCCAGGCTCTAGATGAAATGCCATGATGGAGTTACAGCAGTTCAGCCACGTGTGGAGCAGGGCTGTTTTCTCTTGGGGGTACTCAGGGGTGGTGTGGGGGCCTGTGGACCCATGCCAGGATGGAAGGGTGCGGGTGTGGCCGCACGCACATGCTGTTTTCGCCTCCCCGCTTCTGTGACCCCTGGGAGGCCCAGTCTAACCCAGTGTCTCATAGGAGGCTGATGGTTCCAGGAAAATGTCTTCTAGCCTAGACTTGACTTGTCAGAGCCCCTTGGCCCCAAGCTTCTCTTTCTCTGGAGAAAATGATGTGGAACTAGGGTTGTGTCTGGGGCCAGTTAAGGACAGGAACCTTGAAGCCCCAGGGGGAGTGATTCAGAGTTTCGTCTTGCTGTTGAGAAGTTGGTTCAGAGTAGTAAGTGGCCAGCTGGGAAGTGAGCCTGACTTGGGCTAAGACCGCAATGCGGCAATTAATGATTGCTGAGATGCTTTGCTCCACTGAAGACATGGTAGGTTCTTGCCGGAGCTGATGGAGCACGGTCACTTCCTGTTCAGTGCGCCATGGAGGGCCTCAGGAAGGGAAATGGGTCTGTGGTCAGCTGGCCTTCTTGAGATCCATGTTTCCTGATGACAGGTGGTAGAAAGGGGAGTTGCAGGGAAGCAGGCAGGCCTACACAGTTCCAGAAATGTATACAGTCTGCTCTCTATGTTTGTCGGTTCTGCATCTGTGGATTCAACCAACTGCAGATTTAAAATATTTAGGGAAAGCTGGGCACAGTGGCTCAAGGAAACAGAAACTCAAGGAGGTTATGACTTACTCAGAGTTCCACAGCTGGACAAAACCCATGATAAAATATCCTGTACCTCTTGTCTGTCCCACCTCCACCTGTAGTTATCTGTCACTGAATAACTAACCACCTAAAAATTTAATAGCCTAAAGCAATGGCCATTTTGGTGCCTAGCATGATTCTGTGAGCTTGGGCTCAGCTGGGTGGTTCTTTTGTTCTGTGTGATCTTGGCTGGGTCTGCAACCATCAGCGGGTTGACTGGTCTTAGAACAGCTTACATGGTCACTTGTATGACTGTGGCCGTTGGTGCTAGTCCTTTGCTGAGAGCTCAGCTGGGGGTACTGCCTGGAGTGCCTTGGTTCTCTGTGTGGTTTGGGCTTCTTAGAACATGGTGACTAGGTTCTGAGAAGCAGTATTTCAAGAAGCAGGAAGTGGAAGCTACTAGCCTTTTCAAAGCCTGGGTTTAGAATTCCTAGAATATCACTTCTACCACATTCTATTGGTCAAAGCCAGATACAAGGCCAGCCCCATTTCAAAGGCGGGGAGAGAAACTCCACCTCTTATTGTGAGGAGGGTATATGTATAAAAAGAGAGAATTGTTGGGGACCACCTTTGGGGACTGGCTCCCTCACCACCACCCCCATTATAATCGATTGAGCACCTACCATGGGTCAGCCAGGCCCCCAAGCTGGATGCTACAGCTGCAGGAAAGGGAGACACCATTGTCTCTGCAGTTGAGGAGTTTGGATCTCCCTGGATACTAAATCCCTTCTTTGCAAAAGTGTCGACTCTTGTCTTTCTCCTTTTGGATGTTGTAAGAAAATTCAGTCCTGCCTTAGGATAAGCTCACTGGGAATCACAGCACTCCAGAAATTCTAGATTTCATTGTCCAGACCCTAGAGGATTCAATTTATGGGAATCCACAAATAATGACATACAATGCTTGCTAGGCACTCTCATGGAGGGTTTGCTCCCTTATTATGAAACCCTGTCATCCATCACATCATCACCTAAAGCCCTGAAATGCCTGGAAGCCAAATACAGGTTACTTCCCAGTCTGGCATAATGGACTCCCAGGGGTGGTGTCCCCAAGTCTCCCAGCATCTTTTCTTCCTGCCCCGGCTCCTGCAATTGTGATAACATCTGAGGGTAAATCGTGACTCCCAGACTTCTCCTACCTGGCTGCCATCAGAGCAGGCTTCACATTGAACCCTCTGCTTATGGGAACAAGGAGACAGTACCACAGCCCATGGATTTTCCAGAAACGGGTGACACGTTGTCAGGTGATAGGATCACGCTTGTCTTGAAGAGAACTTCCTGCTTTCTTTCTCCCCACTCTGGTGCCACCCGCTTCCTGCCAGCCCCCAGAAGAAATATTTCCTTGTGGCTTGATGTTTTGTAGCAAGTGGGAAACTATAAAATAAGCATTTGCTTATGAATTAATTTTTGGCACACACGGGGCTCAGCAGGGCTCACGGCACTTTCATATCCGTCCTTCGAGTCCTTGCCAATTTCTATGTTCCTTCCTCCTAAGATGTTCCCACCAGCGCCTGGGGGAAGTTCCCTTCGCTTCCTCTTCCTTACAGAAGGACAGGGGCTGTCCTTACCTGGAATGAAGAGGAGGACAGGCTATCTTTGGACATACCTCGTTTTTTATTTTTGTTTTTTTAAGCCAATACAGATGTTTTGGGATATATATGCTGACATGACCATAGAGAACCTCCTAGCACATTATGGGGATAGATAGTTAAACATTTTTTTGGACTAATTGCTTCTGGTTTCAGAAGCACCAGGAATTTCATGTATCAAATGGCTGCCCACGTCTATTCCTATGCCAAAGTCTAGTCTACAGACACACCCGAAAAGGGTTTTCTTTTCTGCACGTAAGCAGCTAGAGATGCAAAATGTGAGAAGTGCTCCGTCAGGAAACTGGCCTGCAAATTCAGCAGAGAGAGTGATCCCTGGTTCATGAGGCCTTTCCTACACCACACTCTTTTTTTTTTTTTTTTTTTTTGAGGTTGGCTTAAGAAATCAGCCCAAGAACCAGTGTTAGATAGGAAATCTCACATCCCTTCCAGAAGTCCCGCAACACAGTGTGGGAGGGACACGTTGGCTGGGCTATCTCTGACCCCAGTTAGCAAAGAGATGAGGGCGGAAAGGGCAATTTGATTTGCCTCTGCTGGAAACGGAAGGCCAGTTTGTGAGGAAGATCAGCCTTGGTTTGACAGGGCAGTCACCCTGAGGAGGAGGAAAAGATTGGTGTGTGAGCAAGTTACGTAAATGGGTGTTGTTTTTGGCAGGGAAGTCAGGAATGAGTCACTTCTGAGCAGTGTTTTCTAACCTCAGGTTTTATCCATGTGGGAAAGGAGTGGAGCCAGCAGTGGAGTCAGGGCAGCTCTCCTCCTGCATGTGGGGGTTCGAGAGCTGTTGGCATTAAAGAAAGAGGGAGGCAGTGACTTGTCCCCAGCAGGCATCCCCAGAGACACTGCCCTTCTGCGGAAGCTGTGAGGGGTCAGCAAAGCCGCCCCAGGTTGGCTCAAGGACCAGCTTGGCTCGTTTGAGAAATGGTGGCATAAAGGTTAGGGACTCAGGGAGGACCCCCTGGAAGGAGAGAGCCTATCACATGCAGGCCTCCAGACCACAATATTTGTGCTGGAATTCTAGCTCTGCCCCTGCCAGCCTTGAGGGACCTTGGGGTTTGTCAGGGCCACTTTGAAACTCAGTTTCCTCATCTGCAAAATGAGGGTTGGAAAAGCCTAGTCCCTTCCTTATGGAGTTACAAAGAACATGGGGGTAAAGTGTGTGGTCTGGTAGACATGTGGAGCTGCTGCCAAGGCTGCTGATTTTGTGGTGTGGGTACAGCCTGGGCTCAAGCCCTGCCTCCTGTATGCCCACCTCAGGACTCCTGGCGAAGTCCACCTCACACATCCCACTGGAGTCCACCTCACACATCCCACTGGTTCCTGACTTGGAGAATAGGATGGTGACAGTTCCCACCTCAGAGAACTCCTGAGATGTTTTCACAGACTATTTATAGAAAGCACCTCACGTGGCATCTGGCCAATACAAAGATCTCAAGATGATGTGGTTCTTATTTTTATTTGTTCATATATATTTTTAAGAGATAGGGTCTTGCTATGTTGCTGAGGCTAGACTTGAACTCCTAGGCTCAAGCAATCCTCCTGCCTCAGCCTCCTGAGTAGCTGGGACTATAGGTGCTGACCACCATGCTCGGTTCTGATTAATAATATTTTTATTTATTTTAAATACATGCTGTATTTTGTGAAATTTGTTTTCTGTCTAAAATCCTACTTCTGATATTTTCTATTTTTGCATAGTGGTTTATCATCCAGCGGACCTGGGGGACGCTCTGTTTTATGTTATTTTCACACTGAATTGATCCAAGTCCTTCTGACTGTATATTAAAAATGATTTTAGAACTCCAGGACATTGGGAAATTTCATTGCCTTGGGTACAGGTTATTTAGGTTGGTGCAAAAGTAATTGCGGTTTTTGCCACTAATGGTAATGAGAGACATTCTGGGATGAAGCAGAAAGAAAAACAGCAATCTAGTCACTTCTTTGTGGTTTGAAGTGCTCCCTGGCCCAGGCCATTGTCTTGTCTGTCCTTTTTTCCTTTCCTTTCTTTCCCTCTTTCTCTTCCTTTCCTCCTACTTTATCTGCCTTTGACCTGAACACCTCACACCCTTCTTCACCATTCCCAGGAAACTGGACTGTTATTGAACAAGAGTCCTTGAGGATTATTGGTCTAAATCCAGGTCTTAAGGAAGAAGCTCAAAATTCAAAAGTCGTTCGTTACATTCTTAGGCATATTAGACTTGAGTGAGCCCTCCTGCAGAAGAAAATGGCAGTTCCCACAGCTCTGCCCTGGTCATCCTTTGCGCAGCTCTCCAAGTGATGGCAGACAGTAGGTAATGCATGCACTTACTGGCATTCAGTTTCCCAGTTCGGGGCAAGAAATTACTGCAAGAATTGTCAGCATCATTCAACTGTGAGTCCTTCCAGGTTGGTTATAAGAGGCACAATCCCTTTGAGGTGGTCCCAGGGGAGAATGTGCATCCTGGTTCATGCTTCCAGAGGAGCTGGAGACCCAGCGTGATTTTTCTTCTTTCCTGAGTAGCAGAGCCAACAATATGGGCAGAAGTGGACAGTTACATACATCTGCTTGTCTGGCCTTCCATGAGAGGACTGCAGTTGTTGAGGGGGAAGGGGAAGGGGAAGAACTTTGGAAGCAGAATGTTAATCTCCTTCCTTTCTGCGAAACCTAGAAGCAGGAATTTGTTTCTTGTTCGTTTGTCTGTTTGTTTGAGATGGAGTCTCACTGTGTCGCCCAAGCTGGAGTGCAGTGGCGCGATCTCAGCTCACTGCAACCTCCGCCTCATGGGTTCAAGCAATTCTCCTGTCTCAGCCTCCTGAGTAGCTGGGACTACAGGTGCCCGCCCCCACGCCCAGCTAATTTTTTATATTTTTAGTAGAGACAGGGTTTCTACATTTTGGCCAGGCTGGTCTTGAGCTCCAGACCTCAAGTGATCCGCCTGCCTCAGCCTCCCAAAGTGCTGGGATTACAGGCGTGAGCCACCGCGCCGGCTAGGAATTTGTTTCTAAGAGGAGATGTCTTCAGAAAGAACCTCAGGTTTTCCACGGTCTCTAAAATTTTACTGAAAGTCAGAGAAAAATGACAGAGAAGACCTGGAAATTTTTGTAAAGTGAGGCATCAATTCGTTTTATCCCACTGAATCCTCAACAGGTCCAGATATTCCTTATTTCTTTCTCTTCCTTCTGCTCTAGCAAGAGGTCTGTGTTCTTCCTAACTTTCTTTAGTGACTTCCGAGTGTGAGATGCCTCTTGGGAACTGCCAGGCAGAGGATTGGTCAATCCTCCTCTGGAGGTTCAGGGATTAGTAAATGGTAGCCCACGGGAAAAATCCAGACAGCTGCCTGTGTTTGTAGATAAAGTTTTATTGGTGCATAGCTGCAGTTTTTCCTTTGGGATTGTCCTAACTGCTTTCCTGCTTCAAGGGCAGAGTTGAGTAGTTGTGACAGAGAGCTGTGATGACCCTCAGCGTGTGAAATGTTTACCATTTGGCCCTTTGGAAAAATGTTTGCTGACCCTAGGGTTTGTTTAATCTTTACTATGTAGATGTTAAACTGCCTAAGGGAAAGAACCACGGTATTTCCCCTTTGTTCTGTGCTCCTCACCCCCTGGTATGGCAATTTTTAAGTAAATATTCACCAGATGAGCAATATCCTAAGTCCCAAGATATGTTGGCCACTTACTCAGCTAATAAATGGGAATTCAGGGAAACAGGCTGGGTCCTGCTTCCCTCCCTCCCTCCCTCCTTCCTTCCCTCCCTCCCTCCTCCCTCCTACCTTCCTTCCTTCGTTCCCCTCTTTCCCTGTTTCCCTCCTTCTCTTTCCTTCCTTCCTTCCCTTTCTTTTCTTCTTTTTCTCTTTGTTTTCCTTTCTCTTTCGTTTTCTTTCTCTCTCTTTCTCACTTTTTTTTTCTTTCCCTCCTTCCCTCCCTCCCTCTCTTCCTCCCTCCCTTCTTTCCTTCCCTTCCTTTCCTTTTTTCCTTCATTTTTTTCTTTCTTTTCTTTCTTCCTTTTGGTGGGGGCAGACAGGGTTGTTTTTTAAAAGACGTTTTCTTTCCTAGAGTGATCTCTGCTTTCCCCACATAGCCTCTGCCAGGATGTACTCCATCACCCCAGTTTACTACCTTTCAACACAGATTCGGGAGGCAGATAAAGCAGGACATTCCTTAGGGAATTGTATATGTAGCCTGAGAGTTCAGACACCTGCGATTACAGACTTTTGATCTGTGAGCCCCCTCTGACCGTCCTACCGCAAAGCATCACGTTTTCAGGTTAGTCACTCCCTTATGGCTTAATGCTGTGCTATTTCTGTGCCTCTTACAAATGTTTTCCTAGTGGTAAACACAGGGACTTCTCAGGGCATATACAGTTGACCTGAAAACATCTGAAATGTTACAGCCCCATCTCCAGCCTGTTTGCCTTCTTTTTCTACTGATCTCCTTGGGTAATCTCATCTACTCCCAAGGCCTCCAGCAACCATTTATGCCAACACCTCCCAAAGATATAGCTCCTGATCCCACCTCTCTGCTGATTTCTAGATTTCTGCCCAAATCCCTGATGAGCATCTCCACTTGTGTTAGCTGTAAGTTAGCAGGACCCCATGACACTGTCATCTCCCTTCCTCCATTCTATTTGCCCTCTCGTGTTCCATAGCTTTGTCAGTGGACTCACCACCAGCCAAGGATACCCAAGCTAGAAGCTTTGCAGTCATCAGACTTCTTTTTCTCTTGCTTTTCCCCAGGAACTAATCTGTGCCCACTCTACCTCCTGGGAGTTTAACCATTGTTAGGACTTATAATGAGCCAGATAGTTGGCACTGTGAAGTCAGAGTGGCCCAGCTGGGAATGGAGGAGCAGCGGTTTGAAACTAGGCACTGTGACTTCAGGACTCATATTCTTGACCACCAGACTTGACTGCCTGCCAGCATAGGGCTGCTGAGCTCTGCACCTGCCAGCCTTTTCGCCTGGATAACTGAGATAGACTTTTAGTGGCCTCCCTGATTCTGGGCATTTCTCTCTTCCACGTGGTTGTCAATGATGCCCCCCAAATGGAACCCTCACCACCTGCTTCCCCATCTGAACAGCCTTCTGTGGAGTATGGAGCCCATGGCCACCCTGATGGAACCCATCAGTGCCTCACGTGGTCTGGCCCCACCTGGGTTTCTCCACTCACTCCCCTATGCTTATTGTCCTGCAGCTGCAACTCATGCCTGCCAATCCCCAGCGGGGCCATGAACTCAGATGCCTTTGCTCCATGTGGGACGTGCCCTCATTCCCTTTGGCGGGCTCCCCAAGCCCTGATTGAAATGTCTCCTACTCTAGAAACTTCCTCTTGATCCCCTGAGGCAGAGATAAATGGGCTGTGCTTCATTTACTGTAGTAATGACCACACTTCAACTGGAGCTTGACTGTAAGACCTGAGGGGGCAGAGACCAAGTCTGTCTTCACTCCGAGTCCCCTCGAGGAGCCTCCACATGTGCTGGATGAAAGGTCCTCAGTGTGTACATGTTGAATCAGTGTGGATACTCCTACTGTATAAATTATTCTGGGAATTCACTGAGATAATATGTGGAAGGCACTTAGCTCAGCATGGAGCTTTTTACACATCGTAACAGCTCATCCAAAGCAACTCTGCTTACTTTTTGGTGGTTTATCTTCCCTCACCCACTAACTTGCCCAAGAGTGCACTTTCTTCCAGGGTCGAGTCTCCATCTGACTCCCCAGCACTGAGACTATAAATGTAGAGATAGAAGTTCTGACCCAATGTGGCCACCGTGTTACTTTAGCCTTCTTACCATTTCTGAATAGAAACATGAGGATGTGAAATGTGAACTTGTGTTGTTGATGGTTATTGCCATTTTAAAGGGGACCTTCTTTAGGTGTGGGAGGGAGTTAAGTTGATCTGAGCCCACGGGAAATACATGTCAACTTGGAGAAATAGCCTTATGATGGCAGCAGTCCTCTTTTCTTCTTCTTTGTAATAATGATGGACAGTAGTGGTAACAAGTGCTCATGTACCACGGGCTAGCCAGGCGCCCTCACTGCATGGTCTCATCCATCTTCCTGGTGCTCCTATGTAGTAGGTACTGTTTTGACCCCTTTCTGCTAATGAGGAAATAGAAGATCCGAGAGGTCAGGTTATATGCTCAGAGTCACAGAGCCAGCTGGTAGTTGTGCCAGGGTTTGTTTTCTTCCAGAACGTGAGTTTGTAACCTCTCTACCGTGCCGCCTCCTTACTCCACCAATTTTCCAGGCACAGACATGGCCGCTTCAAGGACCTTGCATCTGTTTGCCAGGCAGATTGGAATTTGTGGCTCCACATTTTGTTTTCTTTGGTAGTGGAGTCTTTGTGGGAGACACTGTGCCCTCCTGATAATCAGAAGGCAGCTCGAGTGGTCAGTGTATTTGCTTTGTTTATAAGGTCTGCCCATGAATTCTGGAGGAGGAAATCATGAAAGACTTTTCCTTTCAGACTGGGCATCTCATTTGCCAAATGACAATTATGTGTGCTACATACATGTACTTCCAGCAAGTTCCAGGTTCCCAGGTCTTAGGAAAGTTAATGACAAGAAGACTGTCCTACAGAACTTCCTCACTGTGGGAGAGATTGATAGCAGCTCATCTAATTAGGGCCCTTATGAAAAGTTAGATTAATAGCAATTTTTGTTTTTCGCTTGCATCTAAAGAAGCATATGTTCTTTGACATCATGTGATGATTATTAGATCTCAGCTTTTGCCCATTTTGCTCAGAGACGCTAAATGTACCAGATACTCCCCACATCTGAGTCTTTACTGGCTGAAGAATATTCATGTTTGGGGGAAGGGAAAGGAAGGAGGGTCTTCTCACTTTTATAAAGTGCCCAGCACTGTGCATGGAGCCAGTAGGTACTCTATCTGGACCACATGGAATAGTCCCAATTGCAGATGAGGAAACTGAGTCTGAAAAAAGCCATGTGTCTTACCCAAAGTCACCCAGTTGGCAGAGCTGGGATTTGAACACAAGGCCCTCAGAAGTCTCTCAGCTTTCTACCACGGTAGCCAGCCTTTAAGTTACATGAGTCCAATGTGAGGGAGCTATTCAGTGCCCTGTACCCACTTTGGAGCTCTGCCTACTAGAGAGCAGTGTCTATCTTGTTTTCGTTAGGGGTGGAAACAGGCTGCACTGGTTATTTGATCTGAGAAGCAAGTAGTCACTGCTTGGTTAGCCAATGAGTTTTAAAGGTAGACCTTTAAAATGGAGTGGAATGGAAGCACATTTTTTTAAATATAACAATGTATGAGCTTTTCCTTAATTTCTGCTGGTGTCCTTCTTGTGGGTAGCTTCCTCACAATAGTTAGAGGAGAGCTTGTCCCCGACATCAGAAAGACTCTTCCTCAGTTATTGTTTCTGTAGGTTTTCTGGAATTCATCTTGAGGGTAAGAGTGAAGGCTGGGATGCACTGCAGATAGCTATTGCAAACCCCTCTACTATTTCCAATTAGTGGATACATGTGTGAGTTGTATGCCTGTCTTATATTTACAAGAGGAAGTATCCCATTTAATTTTATTTTCACACCAAAAGCCCAAGTGTTAAGAGAACACGGTGTTTTAACACTCCCTCGGTTATCAGCTGCAGAGCGGAGGTTGTATATTGTCACATACAGTTTTTGGAGTATATTTCTACATTTGTTACCTGGCAACATTGCTGCATTGGGACGTGAAGTTGTATTGGTTCCTAGCAGACCCTCACTGTTCGTACTGTAGAAGGCAGAAGTTGTTTTCCTCCACAGGGATTTAGAAGAGAAGGCACAAGGCTAGTGGGGTTTGGCTGACAGATGGGCTGATGCGCTTCAGTGACATGACCCAGAACCAGGCACTGGGCAGGGGATTGGACTCTTGTCCTGTCCCAACAACAGCTCCCTGTAATGCAAGGTCTGGTCCCTCACATGTTAGATAAGGGTTAGTATTAGGTAACCTTGAATACTAATTCGTGATTCTTTATCTTCTTAAAGTAAAAACAAAACAACAAACTTTTGTTCTGGTCATTTTATGAGTCATCTGAGCACTTGCAGTACCGTAATGGCAAATAGCTAATACATGGCAGCTTTTCAATTGCTCACATTGGATATCCAATTCCCTGCCTTAATTTATGCATTATTGTGGTTTTGACCACCTACTGGTTCTGATGAGAGAGGAAATCCCGGAGTAGGAGTGACAGCCAGAGTATCTCTTGTTGAGGTAACCCCCTGAGCTGATTATAGCCCTATGGGATATTTTGTTTTGCTGATACATAATACATTGAAAACACTGTATACAGAATTTTTTGAATGCTTAAGTGGGGCCTCCATATACCCTGAGGTCATTTTATCCCCCCTACCTTCCACTGCATTTCACTGACACTTAACCGTGAAGACATTTGCATTGGAAACTTGGCATTATATGTTTGAAAGTCCTCTCAGTTCAAGCCACACATTCTAAGACTCAGCAAAAGCTTATTGACACCAAGGGCATTGAATTCACCAGCACCTGTAATGTTTCTTGAAAAATGCTTGCTAGGGAAAAGTTCCCATGGTAACTGTTTTTAAAAGAGTTTTGTAGCATCAACAGGTTAGACATGAAGTCAAAATCATGGAGCTCAGCAGCATACCCTGTAAGCATGTACTCCTTTTTAACCACCCCCTAACAAAGACACTGAAGCAACCTGTTCATAAGCCTTGACAGGCACTGGAGGGTCTAGCCAGGTTGGGCTGGATTTCAGGGGACCTGATTTGTGTTTCCTTGTGCAGTGCTCATTTCCATCACCATCTTTAAGGAGGAGGCCTTTTCCATCCACTGGATTCTTACCATCATGCCTGTTAAGGAACAAAAAGACAACTGATTATGCCTGGAGGGTATTTGGAAACCATCAGTTACCTTTGAATATACCTGTAGTGCTTCAACCTCCTTTAGAAAACCCAAGATGCCATTTTAATGATGCTTTGCTCTTGGGTATCAAATTTACTCCTTAATTTACCTCAGGAAGTGTTCTAAGAGGAAGCCACAAGATTCCATACCTGCTGTTGTTGTTTTAGAGCTGGTGGATTTTTTTTTTTTAATCCCCCAAGGAGGACTTGACCCTGAGGGTTCCTAACTTGGATGACCATGCAGAGCACCCTTAACTTGGAAATCTATATGCTGCTGTTGAAACTTTAAGATGATTCCTATCTGGATTAAAGTCCTCAACCAGCAGGCCGAGGCAAACTCTAAAGAAAAACAAGGTCATGCTGCATTTTTTTTTGGTAAGCACAGGAATCAACAAAGAGATGTTATATAACTTCTATTTATATCCTCCTTGCTCACTATCTGCAGGCAGACAAGAGTCGCTGAGAAGGGATTTAATGAGCTCTCTGGGTTTGCTCACCTTCCTGAGCTGGTAGGAACCAGCTTGTTCTCAAATGCGTCAGTAAAGAATCTGGCTGTGGGTGGGCGGCCAGGGTAGGTGGACTGAGTTGTTGCTATGGTGTTTTTTAATTCCCCTGTCTCTCAAAGATCTCACTCCCCCCTTCCCTGACTCCTTCCTTTTGCCCCCTTCCTTTCTTTCTTTCTTTTTTTTTTAAATCTATAAGCTTCCTTGTTTCTCACACCTACTCATGATTCTTGGAGCTGTCTCCGGAAACAGAATATTTTCCCTCTCCTTCCTAAGTGCTCAGCTCCCCCATTGTGTAGCCCCAGGACATCAGAAGTTGTTTTCTAAGGTGTATTTTTTCCACCCTCCCTTATTTCTTTTCCCATGATTTTTTTATTACCAACCCCTCCATCAGAGGGACCTATCCTAGGAGTCTTCCATCTTGCCTGATAGAAGTTTTCTCTGGCAGATTCCAAATTCAGATTGCTCCAAAACCAGGTGAAGTCTATTGCTAGTTGGACAGTTGGTATGGCCTGGAGGAGAAGGGCTGTTTGTATTTCCATGCATCCTCCTTTGTCCTCTTGCCCTGGGTGAAGCGATGACGTCTCTGTCTCCTCTAGTGCGTTATAAAATAGAACCGCAAGAAAACAAGAGAATGGGTTTACCCCACAATCATAATTCCTGGAGCTTGGGTAACTCCTGTTACCTGAAGGTTGCAGGTTGAAATGACTCAGCTTGCATTTAATTAAAAAAAAAAAAAAATGCCACACCATCAGATTCTCAGCAGGGACGACGAATGCACCTTGCTGAGAACCCTATGGCTGCCCAGGGAGTGGCCCCCTGTACCCTGGCCAGCCTGGTGGTGGCCACAGAGGCTTCTGAGATGGCTCTGTGTTGTCCATCACATTCCCACCAGAGCAGAGACACTTAGAAGATGTGAGTAGGGAGGTTAGGATGAAAGGTTCTTAGAAAAGAATATGTAGTTCCATGAGGACAGGCTGAAAAGATTTTTAAAAAGCCAAACCCACCTCTGCCTTGCCCAGAAGTTGTGCAATCCTTAATAGCAGTAGCCTGTTTGAATAATCAGAGGCAAACTGACTTCCCTTTATTAACTTCTGTTAGAGACATCTGCATAAAATATCCCCGGATTCCAGACCAAGTAGGTAATTTTTTTTCTCCCCTCTGAGTAACTGGAGGGACTTTCCCTTTGGAAATCTTCCAGCAGAGTTAACTTCATGGTTGAGACTATTTTCTCATTATAAGGTGCCAACAGCTAGATTCCCGATACAGGGACAATGAAGGCGCCTCACGTACACACTTGGATCCCCTGCTTCCCTGAGAACTGACTTGATATTCACAGTTGCCTCTGGTTCTTCTGCCTTGACCCTCCTTTTCACAGAGAAATCTATGCCCGCTTACATTTCCTGAGGTCCTCTGAGTTCCTCTTTGAAACTGTCAGAGGCTCTCTCAAAGTTTCTACCAATTTCCTATTCCTGGGTTTTAGACTTTTGATCAAGATGGCCCTGACACTGAAGGGGATAGTCCTGTAAACCCTCTGAAGTCTTCAAGCCTCTTTTTTCCCCTGGAATTCAGGACTTTAAAAATATATATATTTTATTGCTCTTCGAGGAGGGTGTGTTTCAGTTGCCCTCACCATACGGTATTTGAGAAATATGTTTTTATTAGCCTCCTTGCAACACAAACCCACAAACTGTTGAGCCCAGAGCTTGTAGCTATCAAGTCTGGGGAGGGAGCCAGGTTTGGAGACGGAAGGTGCACAAATGATCATCCCTCCCGGGCTGTAGTTAATAATGCAAGCCGCTGTGTCACTGGGGCTGGGGTAGTTAACAGTTAACTTGATGGATTAAGGATCCCCAGCCAGGCTGAGCCCATCACAGAGTTACGTGCAAAAACCAGATAAGCCCGTAGAGGTGACAACACCACATCAGCCGCCTTTGGCTGGTCTGCGGTGTGCTGCATTTTCCCACTTAGCAGGACTTTGAGCTTTCACATGCAGGGTTCTTCTGGCCATAAAGTTATACTTCAGCTGCCATGGATGCAAAGCTTGGCTTGAGTGTTTTGGAATTGCATCTCCTTCAGGATTATTGTTCATTCATTAATATAGTAAATTTTTTAAAAAGAGAGAAGAGGCCTTGCTGTGTTGACCAAGCTGGCCTTGAACTCCTGGGCTCAAGAGATCTTTCTGTCCCAGCCTCCGGAGTAGCTAGAACTACTGGCTTGTGCCACCACAGCCAGCTTAATATAGCAGATGTTTATTTACTGAGCACTCCCTGGGTGTCAGGTGCTATACATGTTGGTGTTAATACAGTCAGGGATGAGACCAGCATAGCCCCTGCCCTCCAGGAGCTTACAGTCTTGTGGGAGAGAGAGCTAGGAAATCAGCTCATAATCAGCTAAATCACAGCTTCAGAGAAGTGTGATGGGGAAGCAAACAGGGGCCACGAAGGGTGGTCAGGGAGGGCTTCTCTAGGGAGATGCCATTCAAGCTGAGACCCAACAGATGAGAAGAGAAGGAGCTGTGTGAAGAGTAGCAGAGGGCAAGAGTATTCCAGAAGAGGGCTGGCTTGTGCTTGGGATGTTGGAGGAGCTGAGTGAAGGAGGCCAACGTGGTCTACCCCATGGTGGTTGTTCAGGGGCAGAGCTGCGGAAAGTATCTGCTCCACCAGGGTGCTGGGCTTGTCATCAAGTGGGGGCTGGATGAGGTGATCCCTGTGGTTCCTGCCAATCCCTAGTCAGTGCTTCTAAAGGGCATCAAGTTGGCTTGGGCCTGTCCCCTGCTTGGATATGCACTGCTGCTGCCAAAGCCCTCATATACAAAGCAGCTTTACCCAGATGAGTGCTGTGTGATTTCACCCTGCCCTGCTCTAACCACTTGGCCATCTGTACATCTTACTGTCAGCTGCCAGGGAGGCTCTCTGTGGCCACGTGGAAGTTACCTGGTGGGTCAGCACACAGCAAAATGGGTATGCAGGGTGGGGAGACATGAAAAGTCCCAGAGCATTCTGCTCGGGACCAGACTCGGCTGTACCCGAGAGTCAGTTGAGTTGGGAAGGACTAGGGTTGACTGGGGGTGACTGCAGTCTTCATCAAGGAGGCACTTGCTTTGCTTGAGGCTTTGCCACCTGAGCCAGTGTCCTTGCCTCCATCAGGCCAGAGTGGATTTATTTTTTTCTGCTTCTATGGCCAAGTGTCCTTGTCACAGTTGTGTGGAGAGCAGAGAAGGGAATGTGGCTGGTGTAGACACCCTGCCGGTACTGTGCGGGCTCTCACCTGTTTTCTCTCCTGTACTCCTTGCAATAGAACCTCAAGTGGTTCTCCTCCTCTTTCTCCATTGCAGATGAGGGAACTGAGGATGGAAGTTAATAAATGAGCTATCCAAACCCACTCAGTTCCTAAGTCACCCCTATGCATACGTTTCTACCTTGCTAAAGATGCAGGATAGAGATCGCTTTCACTGAGCCATATGACTGCACAAACACAGAAAATGGGTGGGGCAAGGATTATTCTTGGCATCTGTATAAATTTCAAGTTGAATTCCCTGGGAACCTTGGAGCATTGAGGACAGGAAACGTTGGCTGGTGTTGATTCATTGTCCCTCAGGTACACAGAATGGAAATAAGACCTGGGGAGTTGTTCCCAGAGATCGATTCCCCGACCCTGCAACTCCTGCTTCAGCCCTCGCTCTCCACGATGCAGATTGCCACCCCCATGGAGGAACAGCACCTAAGTCACTGCCGGGTCCTCAGCACTGGACCCTCCTCCCAGGAAGAGGACTTGGTGATAGAATTTTCCAAGCACCTCTTGCATCTGTCTTTTCAGGGTTCATGAGACAAGGTGGAGGTCTGATGAGAAAGAAGGTCTTCATGTCCTCCTGGCCACAGTTCCCACAGTGATCATGTGGGTGAGCTGAGACAGGACCTGAGAGTTTCACAAGAGCCACCAGAGGATACTTGTCATTGAATCATAGAACCAGCCCTGGAAGCCACCCTCAGAGGCTAGCATGTGTCTCCTGCAGCCCAGACATGCAGTTCACATTGTTCCTTCCTTCTTTATGGACTGAGATTTTAAAGCCCCTCTGATTCCTTGGACAAAAGTCCTTCCTGAGATCTAACCAAATTCTCCTTTGCTTTAGAGTACCTTTTTAATAAGCCTCATGTTGGCTTGAAGAGCCACCAGAACACCTTCTTGCCCTCCTGGAGGATTACCAAGGAGCTTCCTACCACAGTCCCCTTCCACTTCAGGCAAATTTTGATGTTGCATCTATTTTATGTCTGTTTTCAAGGATATCGTTGATTTGACACTCCACTGGTCATCTTTGTTTTGTCTGGAGGCTTTCCAATCTTCATGAGTTGGCTGGAAGAGACTGACAGATGTGCCATGTATCCCCACAAAAGATACTGGCCTTTGGCATCTGTTTGACTATTGAACCCAGAGAAAATTTGGAGTCTCCTTAACTTCTTGTTCCTGGGTCAGAGCCACAGGGTCCTCCAGGGTGGTGGCTGACCTGCTTCTCTGAAATCTGGTTTTACTGTTAAATATTGCTGGAAACAGGGGTTGCCAGTAGCCTACCTACACCATCAGGGGCTTCCTAAGATAATGCCTTTAAATTTTTTTTTTTTTAAGGAATTACTGTTTGTTGGTTGAGTTGTTGATGAATATGTGTGAAACTGTTAGCTTTCTGATCCACACAGGGTGTAGGGGGACCATGTTGCTTACCGGATAGGGCAGAGCTTTCCCAGTAAGTCCCGGTTCCCGTGGGCACTGGGAGACAGGAAAGGAGAGCTGTTAAGCTTTCTGTCTCAGAAGAAAGGTGTTTTTTTCCCCAATTAAAAACATTTTTTTAGACATGGGGTCTTGCTATGTTGCCCAGGCTGGTCTTGAAATCCTGGGCTCAAGCAGTCCTTCCACCTTGGCCTCCCGACGTGCTGTGATTACAGCTGTGAGCCACCACACTGGCCCCTGAAAAAGTGTTTTTAATAGAACAGGTTGGACTTTGCTGCTTGAAGAAGACTGAATTCACCTTGAAAATCATCATGAAGATCCCCTGCCTTGGCCTTGACCCTGCAGCTTAGGCCGTTCCCTAGAGCCCAGTGACCAGATTAATAAGAGTGACGGAAGGGTTCTTTGTCTTCCACCTTTTCTCTCAGGTGTCAGGCATAGCAACGGGCATCTGCCCCACCCTCGCCTGGCAGGGTAGTTGAAACTGGTTTGTCTCTCACTTGTTAAGAGGTGACTGTACAGTGTGGATGAGGGAGGACCTTATTTCAGAAAAATGAAATTGAAATGTTGACACCTCTCCAATACAGACTTGCTTCACTTCATCACTTCCTTTCTACTTGGAAGTCTATGTTATTTCTGAACTCATTAAAGCTGGAAACATCCTGAGAGAGGCTGGTAAACTGAGAGCTGCAGATGTTGGCTGGTTGAAAGCCATCAGACCTTGCAAAAAAGTTTCTTGTTAGGGTGAGTGATAATTTATGCCAAGGGAGTGTCCAATTCTGAATGCCCATTGTACTAATTATTAGACCCTTTTCATAGGTCAGACTTTTACTGAAGTGAAGACTGGTTTAAAATGTTGGAAAATGCTTTATGTGGAAAGACTTGGGATTGTTTGACAGGAGGGTCTGACACAAGCTTGTATTCTGCTTTTGGGTGTATTAAACTTTGACAAGTGGAAGCAACGATGTTTATCTCTGCACATGCAGAAATTTGAATGGCTTCTATAGCTAGTGAAATTTCAGCCAAATTTTTTTTAACTTTTACTTTAGGTTTGAGGGTACATGTGAAGGTGTGTTATATAGGTAAACTCATGTCACTGGGGTTTGTTGTACAGATTATTTCATCACCCAGGTACTAAGCCTAGTACCCAATAGTTATTTTTTTCTGCTCCTCTCCCTCCTCCCACCCTCCACCCTCAGGTAGACCCCAGTGTCTATTGTTTCCTTCTTTGTGTTCATGAGTTCTCATCATTTAGCTCCCACTTATACGCCAGAACGTGCGGTATTTGGTTTTCTGTTCCTGCATTAGTTTGCTGAGGATAATAGCCTCCAGCTCCATCCATGGTCCCACAAAAGATATGATCTCGTTCTTTTTTATGCCATCCAAACTTAAAAAAAAATTCTACATTGTGACAGTTAATGGGAATTGCCATTCATTGTGTTTTTGCTGTCAATTTAGAGGCCATTCAACCTACCAGAACCAACTAGAATTATCACTGGATGCAATTTGGATACTAGTCTTTGGCCATTTACATAACACTCAGCTCTTTTCTGGATCCACCTATCTTACACCTTCCCTGGAAAGGGGTATTATTGTTAGACAACTGTAGCACCTTCCACCTGAGTAGTTCTTGGTAGCAATCAAAGTGTTTTTCACACCTAATGTTTCATAACAACCTTGCTGGGTGGGCCCCAGCTTCCGTGTGATGCTGACATGGCAAATGGTAAGACCCTCATTTTTTAGCTAAAGAACCCAGGGCACAAATGAGGTTAAGTAAATTGCCCACGATCACATGGCTGGATAGCAAGGAGCCAAGGCCAAAATTTAGGTTTCCCGACTTCCAGTTCTCCAGGCACGCTCTGCCTAGCCAGGTGTGTTTTATTACCTAGTTCATGGTTCCTGGTCTTTGAGTTTTGATTGTAATCATTGGTTTCTAAAAAAAGGACTCCAGACCCACAGAAGTCATTGTGTGACAATGGTTTTGTTAATAATTTATTACCCCAGCCCTGGCAGCCCTTCGGCTTGCAGAAGGGGATTGTTTGGGAGCCCATATTAACAAATGTATTAAACGTCATGGGAAAGTTGAGGCATTCAAATGCATGTGTACCTTCCGCCACTATTCTTTACTGTGAGAGGAGCCTGTTTATGCCTCTGAAAGACCTGGTGGGTAGGGGTAGGGGTGG
Organism: Pongo pygmaeus; assembly: GCF_028885625.2. Taxonomy (NCBI): domain Eukaryota; kingdom Metazoa; phylum Chordata; class Mammalia; order Primates; family Hominidae; genus Pongo; species Pongo pygmaeus. The sequence goes on along the minus strand of NC_085930.1, from coordinate 73,252,514 downwards.
GGTGGATTATAAAATGCCAAAAGGTGTTCAGAACAGGACAGACTCTTAACAGAGCAAGTGGTTGGGAACAGGGCTGAGGCATCAGGCAGGTGGGACTTGGGTGCCAGGGCACTTATTAGTTGGATGACTCAGCAGGTTACTTCTTGGGGCCTCAGTTTCCTCATCTGTAAACTGGGGATGATAATGGCACCTACCCCATGGGGTGGTTCTGAGGATTAAATGAGATAATGCACATAAAACACTTAGCGCCTGGCAAATTGGAAATGTTCAGTTGCCGTTCACTATAATAAAACTTGCAGAGAGAGGGTCCTCAGGGAGTGGGGAGTTCTCAGTTAACCACAGGTGTAGGAAGACAGCCAAGGTAAGCCCCACCTCTTGGTAGCCACTGGCATTGCTCTGTCGCCCACAGAGTATCTGTTCAAGCTGGGCAGGAGTGGGTTAGTCTGGTTGGAGATGTCCTCTGAAGTCCCTGAGACTCCCAGAGTTGATGTGAAAAGAGAAAAATCAAAGATACCCACAGAGAATTTTCCTCAGCCTGTGGAAACTCAAGCTTTGGCTCACTGTTCGACAGCCACATTTTTCAAATTCTTGGCCTTAACGTGAGAACTTAAATCATTCTGCAGCAGATAAGTGAGCAGCCGTGGTGAGTGTCGTGGGCTAGATGGGTCAGGGCCGTGTCTTATGAGGCAGTGAGGTGGAAAATCCCATTCTCTGGATTCTCTCAAGGCTCAGAGCGAGGGCTTCTGAAAGGTGGACCAACTTTCAGAAGCTGATGGAAATGCTTTTCTTTGAGGAAGGATCTGAGTCCCGCAGCCATCACTCTGTGCTGGACTGCTCCCCTGCAAGCCATGCCCGCTCCCACCAGGATCCACCCTGGGACACATACATCTATGCTCCCCGCCACTGCCCTGTCCTGCAGCTAAGATACCACAAAGGGGCTCCTCCCCTAGAATGGCCTGGTGGCCCAGGAAGGGACAGGTAGGCTGGCTCACATTCCAGGGAGCGCCATGATCCTTGGACTGCAAGGCCTGTCTTTTCCCCTGAACTTCCTGAATTCTGGGAAAGATGGCTTCATGGGTGTATGTCCAGGTCATGGAGAAGACTTGTCTCTCCTATTCTCCCCAGGACCACTTGTTTACACAGTTTGATTAGGACTGTGACCCTTTGCACCTAAAGAAAGGAGTGTCCCCCTTTGAACTAGGTAATAAAACACACCTGGCTAGGCAGAGCATGCCTGGAGAACTGGAAGTCGGGAAACCTAAATTATGGCCTTGGCTCCTTGCTATCCAGCCGTGTGATCGTGGGCAATTTACTTAACCTCATTTGTGCCCTGGGTTCTTTAGCTGAAAAATGAGGGTCTTACCATTTGCCATGTCAGCATCACATGGAAGCTGGGGCCCACCCAGCAAGGTTGTTATGAAACATTAGGTGTGAAAAACACTTTGATTACTACCAAGAGCAACTCAGATGCAAAGTGCTATAGTTGTCTAACAATAATACCCCTTTCCAGGGAAGGGTAAGATAGGTGGATCCAGAAAGGAGGTGGGTGTTATGTAAATGGCCAAAGACTGGTGTCCAACTTGCATCCAATGATAATTCCAGGCCCTCTGTCTTCCTGCTGTCACCAGGGTGGCTGCCACTGTCCGCTAGCCCCTAACCTCGGGGTGGCTCTTGTTCCTGAAGTGAGGCAGGCTCGTCATAACCATGCTCCATGGCTTTGCAAGGACTTGCAGGGCTGGGGAGGATTGGGGAGCCAGGCTAATTAAGCAATATTTTATTATTTTCAAGGCTGATCTGAAAAGGTAGTTTTGTTATTCTTTTAATCTAAGACCCTAATTCATTGGCCCCTCTACAGCTCAGTCAACCCAAGGAGGGAAAACTGTGTACTTGACAATTATCAGAAGGTAAGAATGTAAACTCAGGTTGTAGTTTCAACCAGCCACACCCCAGTGTGGTCAAAAGTAACTGTCTTGGGCAGTCAGGAGAGGGAGGTTCTGTGTGGCCCTGGCAAGTCCCTTTCCCTTTCTGGGCTTCAGTTTCCTCCTCTGTGAAATGTGGAAGGATGGACGACATGGGTGGTTTTCAAGTGCTGCTCTCCTGAAGTTCCAAGGAGTTTCAATGGCAAGAGGGAGGGGACCCTCTTTGCTCTGCTTCATATGGAGCTGTTTTGCCTTTTGTCTTTTATCTAGGGGGGTCTTTATCCTAAGATGGTGTTTGGGGACTGGAGAGGAGCATATTACCCTGCTGAAAAAGGCATTTGGAAACTGCTGGAATCCAGTGCTTCCAGCTGCAGAGTTCTGTGATCTGTGCTCTCTTTCTCTTTTGTTGGGTTGAAGGTTGGCTGACAGCAGCCATGCCCACTTCCCTTTCCCCCTGCCCAGTGGATTCAGGATGGAAACAGCCACTGCTGGGGTCACTGCCTCACCCTGCCCCTGCCCTGGCCTTTTCCTTAAAGCATATCTGATCAGATCTGTCGTCAGGGATGTCTGGGACTGGTGCTGAGGGTCTCCCCGCAGACCAGCTTCGTGTCTTCTGCTTTCCCAGCCTTTGACTCCGGCCTTACTGCTGGGGCTGATTGTCTGTGTTGGTTCAACGTGCAGATGGGAGGAGAGTTGGTTGTGGCTCTGCCACAAGTCACTGACCTCTCCTGACCCCAGCTCTCTCATCTATAATGTGACAGATTTATGAATGATGATATCTGCCTTGGCAATCTCCTAAGACTCTGGTGAGACAGCTTATATGGAAAGGGCTCTGGAATCAAATGTGATTTGGAGATGACTGGAGGGTGAGGAGAGGTCGGCCTGGCGGGGGCAGATGCCGTTCCCTCTGGTGGAGAGGCAGCCTCAGAAGGTGGCCCCTCTACAGAGTTCCCCAGCTTTCTGGGAACAAAGCAGACTTTCTGTTATCTTTTTTTAATTATTGTTATTGTGATATAATTGACATATAATCATAGGCACAGATTTTAAATGTAGACTTTGATTAGATTTGACAAATGTTTTTATACCCATTGTACTAGTTTTCTGTGGCTGCTGTAACAAATTCCTACAAACTTAGTGGCTTAAAGTAACCAAATGTATTGTTTTATAAGTTCAACATGAGTCTTACTAGACTAGACTAAAGCAAGTGTTGGCAGGCCAGCGCTCCTTTCTGGAGGCTCTAGGGGAGAAGGCTTCCTTGCCTTTTCCAGTTTCCAGGGCCACCCACATCCCTTGGCTTGTGGCCCCTTCCTCCATCTTCAGGTTTAGCAATGGTGAATGGAGTCCTTCTCACATTGCCTCTCGCCACCCTCCTCTCCTTCCTCCTGCCTCCTGCCTCCACAGCAAAGGCTCCTTGTAATTATGTTGGGCCCACCCGGGTAATCCAAGCTCATCTGTCTACTTTAAGGTCAGTGATTAGCAGCTTTTATTCCATCTGCACCTTTAATTCCCCTTCGCCACATAAGACAGCATTTTCACAGGTTCCAGGGACTAGAACATGGACATGTTTGAGGGGGCCATTCTGTCTACCACACCTGTGAAACTGCCAACCTAATCAAGATGTTTCTTTTCTTCTAGAAAGTTGTCTTATTCCCATTTATAGTCCTTTTCTACTCACAACCCCCCACCCTCCATAGGCAACCACCATTTTGGTGTTTTTTTCTACTTTTATTTTAGATTCAGGAGGTAAATGTGCAGGTTTGTTACCTGGGTATATTGTGTGATGCTGAGGTTTGTGGTGGTTCACCCAGGTGGTGAACATTGTACCCAAGAGTTTTTCAACCCTTACCCCCCGCCCAAGTACTCCCCAGTGTCTGTTGTTCCCCTCTTTACGTCCATGAGTACCCAATGTTTATCTCTCACTGACAAGTGAGAAAATGTAGTATTTGTTTTTCTGTTCCTGCATCAATTCGCTTAGGAAAATAACCCCCAGCTGCATCCATTTGCTGCAGAGGACCTGATCTCAATGTCTTTTATGGCTCTGTAGTATTCCATGTTTTATATGTACCACATTTTCTTTATGCAGCCCACTGTTGATGGGTACCTAGCAACCACCATTTTGATTTCTCTCACCATCACCTGATGTTTCCCAGTCTGGGCCAGGTTTATGTTGAAGGGCTACCTCACACCTGCCAGGTGGGGTGGAGTGAAAAGTTTGGAAAAGTAAAATCTCTGATGATTTGCTCTTGGTCGGGGTGAAGAGTGATGAATTGAAAGAGGTTCAGGGAGGGAGAGAGGGAGGCAGTGTAGCGTGTAGAGGGGCCCTACTTCACAAGCCTGGGGCGGGGAGGCTGTGCACCCACCTTCTCTGCTCTCAGCTCCCACCAGCCATAGGGAGACAGTCCTGAGGAGAACACTCCACTCCCCACCCAAGCCCTGCAAACGCATCATTACAGAAAGAGCCTTAATGAACAGGTCTGTGACTATGTGGAGGGCTCTTGTCTCTCTAAGTCTAGGTCACACCAGGTACCAGAGGGGGGCAGGTGAACGCCTCCAGCAGCCACAGCCAGCAATTCCAGAAGGCCCTCCCTGAGGACAGCTGCCCCTCTGCCTCCCTTCCCTCCAAGGGCCTGCCCCTTCAAAGAAGAAGTATGTTAGTTCTTTACCCACACTACCATCATGTTTCACTTCTACTCTTGCAATAGATACCACTGCTTCTCTTCTAGAAACCCCACTTCTTTCTTCGGGGGTACCTTTTTAATTTTTTTTATTTCATTGAGACGGAAGTCTCACTATGTTGCCCAGGTAGGCCTTGTAACTAGCTCCGTGGGTTTTTGGGTAAGATAACATGTGAAGGTTTGCCTAAGTTCCTGGTAGCTTGAAAGCAGTCAGTGAGTGTTAGCTATCGTGTTACTGTGGTGATCTCATTGAGCCTTCACAACCATCCATGAAGTACGATTATTGCCCATTTTGCAGATGAGAAGATTCGAGTTTCAGAGACATTGTCACTTTCTAAGGTGACACTTGCTAGTAAGCGGTGGAGCTGAGATCCAGGCCTTTCTGACTCTGGAAACAGAGGTCTAACTTTGCTATCCTGTCCTAGCTGCTCACAGTGTCACCTTCACCTTGGGGTTTTCACATTCTACTAATGTAATGGTAGTAGAAAAACAAAATTAACACCATCAGTTTGCACTGTACTAAGCACTTGGCATGCATCGTGGCAGCCCTTCCATGTGGATTCAGAGAGGCTGGGCAGTGTGCCCAAGGCCACAGAGCCAGTGGGTCAAGGACCTGGGACTCACACCCAGGCAGTCTGACTGCAAAGCCTGCCCTGCTAATTCCTCTGTTAAGAAACACCTTCCCAGTGTGGCAATTCCTCAAAGATTTAGAACCAGAAATACCATTTGACCCAGCCATCCCATTGCTGGGTACATACCCAAAGGAACATAAATGATTCTATTATAAAGTTACATGCATGCATATGTTTATTGCAGCACTCTTCATAATAGCAAAGACATGGAATCAACCCAGATGCCCATCAATGATAGACTGGATAAAGAAATTGTAGTACATAAACTACGCAGCTATAAAATGTGGAATACTATGCAGCCATAAAAAGGAATGAGATCGTGTCCTTTGCAGGGACATGGATGAAGCCAGAAGCCATTATCCTCAGCAAACTAATGCAGGAATAGAAAACCAGACACCACATGTTCTCACTTACAAGTATGAGCTGAACAATGAGAACACATGGACACAGGGAGGGGAATAACACACACTGGGCCCTGTTGGGGGAGGCAGGAGTTGGGGGAGAGCATTAGGAAAAAGAGCTAATGCATGCTGGGCTTAATATGTATGTAATAAGTGGGTTGATAGGTGCAGCAAACCACCATATATTTACCTTTGTAACAAACCTGCACATCCTGCATAGGTACCCCAGAACTTAACAAATTTAAAAAGTTTTTAAAAATTATTTGAACAGAATAAAAAAAAAAAAAAGAAAGAAATGTCTTCCTTCCATTGAGGCACTGGTTGTATTTCTCCTTCTGATACCAAGAGTAGTGTAACTGAGCACACCTCTCATTTCAGCTTGACCTCGGAGCCCAGCCTGGGACTCCTCTGAATCCTCATTCCCCATTCTCCAGTTCCCAACCTATTCTCTTTTTGATTTTCTGTGCTTACTTGTGTCTTCTAGACCTTATTATCCATTTTATTATTTTATTGAGCACATTCTATCAATAAAGCTGCTTCAAACTCTTGAGCGACTGAGGACTGGAATCTGTAATGCGAAACAAACCTAGTGACCGTGGCGGAGCGTTCTCAGTGCCTGGTCCTGTCTCATCTCATAAGAGCTTCCCTTACCCTGACCCTAGCGGTTGACAGCCGTTGGGTCACCCGCTTGGCCGTCAGACAGTGCGGTCTGTGGCAGGCTATCTGTGTGTGTCGCGTGGCGCTGCTATCAGATAACAGATGGCAGGCTTTATTCATTTACTTACTTACTTGAAGGGCTTTTGTTTCCTTGAATGACCAGATTGTCCCAAAATGCTTTCAAAGCTGCTTCCATGCCATGAGAACACAGCTGGGATAGCAGCTGAAGCGAATGGTCCTGCATGGCCGCCTTCTGGTGCACCCCAGCTTTAGCAGGCAGTCCCCTGTAAGCCCACATGGGTGAGATGTTGGATGGCCTGTCTTGGTGGGAAATTCAGTCACCATAATTAGGTGGCTTCAGGTTGCATTCTTTGCCCCCACCATTTTTTTTGTCTCTTTTGTTGATCTGAGGGTTCAAGAGCTCTCAAAGAAGTGAACAACTGGAAGTTGCTTTCTCATATTTGAGCAATTTTCTAGAATTCACTTATTTTAGAGATTTATTTCTATCATGTCCACCAAATATAAAAAGGATCTGACTATGGGGAGGGGGGCATCCAGTTATGGGGAGCCATAAAATGTTGGGTTATATTCATTCTTTTATCAAATAATCATGGAGTGCCTTCTATGTGCTGGGCCTCTTCTAGGTGCTCTGGGGGAAGCTGGAAACCACTCAGGTGAGGCATCTGCCTTCACAGAGCTTGCACTCTGCATAAGGCAGACAGTAAGCAGGTGAACAGTCAGTGCAACAGTGCAATTCAGAGGCCTTGATTGCTGTGAAGAAGATAAAACAGGGCATGGAGAATAAGCAGTAGGCTTGGGAGCTGCTGTAGGGGCAGCCTCACTGAGCAGGTGGCATTGGTGGTGGGCCCAAAAGATGAGGGGCCCTAGCTGTGGAAAGAGCTAGGAATATAAGAATAGGGCAGTGGCATTGAGCGTCTGCCACAGTGCTGTTTACCAGCAGCCTCCTGGGTCACTTTTGTAGGGGTAAAAGGCTATTTAGTAAATAGTCATTATGGTGATTGTTGAATTACTATGTGTTTTCCTCCTGAGGCTGTCAATTTCACAGGGGAAAGGTCTAGGCTCCTTTTTGTTCACTTCTCTTATAACTGACATAGTGCCCACCTCGTGACAAATGCAAAAATAAGTAGTGGGTGGGTGGGTGGATGGTTGGATGGATGGATGGATGGATGGATGGATGGATGGATGGATGGATGGATGGATGGATGGATGGATGGGTGAATGGGTAGGTGGATGGACGGATGAGTAGGTAGATGGATGAGTGGATGGATAGATGAAATAGCAGGAAACCTAAAAGAAAAGAAAAGAGACAGTAAAAGGCAATGAAGGACACTACAGACTTACCTTGGTTCCAGAGTGGGAGTCGTGAAGGCCTCAGTGACATGCAGGATGACAAGGCTAAGCATAGGGGAGGTGGTGACTTGTGTGCTGGCATTTGGCAGTGGCTGGAGGGAAAACGAACCAGGGAGCACAGGCAGGAAGGATGGATCCTGAGCTGTAAAAAGCAACCAGAGGTAAAGAAGAACAGTTGGAAGGAAGAGAAAGGGCGTGACCAGGAAGTGCATTGTGGGCAGACAGGACAGACGTTTGTCCACAAAGTGTGTGAGTCAATGGCTGGAAGAGTCAGAGTAGCTGAAGTTGCATGTCGATGATGGAAATGTGGTGGTTCCCTAGGGCTCTGCTGAATCAGACATTGGGGTGTGTGTATGGGTGAGAGTTTTAAGAGTTAGGGGGCTTCAAGAAGGTGATAAGATTTAAGTTCTTTCTGGGATTGGAAGCCTAGGACCGCCTTCTGTAGGGAAGTGCCATCTTTCCAAATGGAAGGATTTGAAATTGGCAGAAGATCCACTGGAAGAAGCAAATATATTGTTTGGAGCTTTGTTTTTTTTTTTTCTGGAAATGACCGTATTGTATTTTTATGTAAATAATTTACAACAGTGTGGTGTTTGCAAAGGGGTGAAAAGCGAATACTCATAAATGAAGTTGAGACACCATATTGTGTTTTTCCATCAACAGTGTATACTATTGCTTGCAGAGAGTCCAAAAACAAATGTGTATCCAAGAGGAGAGCTACCTGTTCATTTTGAGCTTCTCCATTTAACCACTCTTACCTGTCCTTTGAAGCCTGATTTGAAGATGATCTTTTTCTTGAAGATTTTGGAGTCACTTTAGCATAGTGTCATCCTCACCAGCGCTGAGCATTTATAATATAATTGTGTAGCTTCCTGAGTACTTTTTACTTAACATAATTTAGTCTGATTTATGGACATGTCATCCTAACCTGTTAATGAGCACAGGCAGCATATCTTATTCATGTGTATATTTTTCATAGGGCTCTGCCCAGGGGAAGAGTGCATAGAAGCCCTTAAACAAATGATTGGCCCTGCAGTAATCCCCCCAGAAAAACTCAGTTTTCATTATTAACAGTGTTGTTTTGCATGTGTGCAAGGGTGGAAGGGAGTTGTTCTTAGTTGGCAACAGTCTGCCCACCACACTCGAGCGTGCTCCCAAAGCCTATGTGTCTGTTCCAGCCAGAGCAATTTGTTTCAAAGGCCCTGTGTTGAGAACCCGAGGCCTTAGAACCCAGAGAACTACAGTGTGTGGAGTGGTCCTTAATGTTGATCTAAACTTAGATCATGCATGAGGTTTTGCAACTGGCTCTGATCTTCATTAGGTTTTGGTGTCATGAGTGGGGTACAGTTTCTGGTCAGTTACAGTGTTCACAATCTATGGATTTTCCTTTGCAGCACTCCTTTTTCTGCCGCTTGACAGAAGATAAGAAGTCAGAGAAGTTCTTTAAGGTGTTTTATGACCGGATGAAGGTGGCCCAGCAAGAAATCAAAGCAACAGTGACAGTGAACACCAGTGACTTGGGAAATAAAAAGAAAGACGACGAGGTAGACAGGGATGCCCCATCACGGAAAAAAGGTAAATGTTCTTCATCTTCAGTCAGCTGAATCATGAACAACAGAAGAGTCCTTGTTATCCTTCATTGTTTTCATTACTTTTATGCTCTAAAATGCATTATGGTGGGAGCTTTCAGAAGAAAAGCCAGCCTGGTAATGATGTAATTCTTCCTTAGTGACCTGAGCTGAAGCCCTGCTGCTCAGAAGGATCTTCCTGTTTAATAAAGAACATTCCTCTTGGTCAAGCTTAGGGTTTTATTGGCAAGGGATCCATGAATATTCTTTTCCTGTGATTTCTATTTAATGTTAGAGAAAGTTGAGGGAAATACGTATTTTAAAACTGGGTGTTAGTCCTTTGTCAGATAATGTTCTTTTGTTTTCCGAGGTATTGGAAAGCTTATAAAGCTTTTTATCCAGTATCTCACCAGAAGAGAAGTCGTACTGGGGAGTGGGTAGACCCACAAGTGTTGGAGTCAGATGGTCTTGAGAAAGTTAAGCATGCTGAGCCTCACGTTTCAAGTTTAGAACTGGGTTTCTCAACCACAGTACAAGTGACATTTGGAGAATTCTTTGTTACAGGGCTATCTGGCTGTCCTGTGCACTGTAAGATATTTAGCAGCATACACATTCTCTACCCAGTAGATGCCAGCAGCATATCCCTACTCCCAGAATGTCTCCAGACATTGTCAGTTGTCCCCTGGGTGGGGTTGGGGGCAAAATCACCCCTGGCTGAGAACAGCTGGTCTAGATAGGAGCTAAAGAGAAGAAAAAGAAGAATGGCTACCATTTACTAAGTGCTTACTAGGAATCAGGCACTGTTCAGTGTTCGTTTTTAAAAACAAAATCTTGGCTGTGTCTCACTCTGTTGCCCAGGATAGAGTGCAGTGGCACGATCATTGCTCACTGCAGCCTCAAACTCCTGGGCTCAAATGATCCTCCCACCTCAGCCTCCTGAGTAGCTGGGACTGCAAGTATGCACCACTACATCTGGCTAATGTTTAAAACAATTTTTTTTTTTTTTTTTTTTTGTAGAGATGGAATCTCACTACGTTGCCCAAGTTGGTCTAAAACTTCTGGCCTCAAGTGATCCTCTTGAGTAGCTGGGATTATAGTCCAGCCACTGTGCTGGACTGTTCAAAGTTCTTTACAGTTCCACTCATTTCAGACTCATGTCACCGCTGCAAGATAGATAAAATTGAGTTATCCCCATTTTACAGATGAGGGGACTGAGGCACAGAGATGGTAATTAAGTCATTATGGACATGCAGCTAGGAGGCAGTGGAGCCAGCATTCGAACCCAGCTTGTCTGGCTGCAGAGTCAATGCTGCTAACTGTAATGCCATGATTACCTCACAGGGTTATTCTGAGGATGAGATAAAATAACACACACAAAGTTCTTAATCACAGTGCTTTGATAGTTACAAAAGGGTCAGTCATTATGACAACAATAATTGTGATTAGCATTATGTTGAGCTTCTTAAGAACTTTCTTGAGATATTATTCACCGATGCTCTCCCATTTTAAAGATCAGGAAGCTGAGGCCCAGAACCTTAGATTTGTGAGGTTGACAGAACCTGTACTAAGGCTTTTCCTCTAAAACATACTGCACGCATAGGTGAAATGGTAGAACCACAAGTAAGGTGGCAGGGCTTGGCTCAGTTGTAATCCTGCCTGAGGACTGACAGCAGATTGTGACTTCTTTGAGTGTTTTGCCAACTTTGAAGGTCTCTAGGAGATACAGGAATGTAGGTTTCTGAGTGTCACCTTTGGAGTGGTGAATAGGGCCCATGAGGACTCTACAGCCTTTCATGCCTTATGCTTGCTTTCTAGCTAAAGAGCCCACAACACAGATAACAGAAGAGGTCCGGGATCAGCTCCTGGAGGCCTCTGCTGCCACCAGGAAAGCCTTCACCACTTTCAGGAGGGAGGCCGATCCCGACGACCACTACCAGCCTGGAGAGGGCACCCAGGCCACTGCCGACAAAACCAAGGACGACCTGGAGATGAGCGCGGTCATCACCATCATGCAGCCCATCCTCCGCTTCCTGCAGCTCCTGTGTGAAAACCACAACCGAGACCTACAGGTGAGGGCCTGGGGCGGGGGCATGGAGGGAGCTCGGGCAAGGCTGCCAAGGCCTGCCTTCCTCTGGTGGTTCAGCACCTCTCACTTGGGCCAGATTGCTTGAGCCAAGGATCCAGCGAGGTTCTTTTTTTTCTTTTTTCTTTTTTTTTTTTGAGATGGAGTCTCGCTCTGTCACCCAGGCTGGAATACAGTGGCGTGATCTTGGCTTACTCCAACCTCCACCTCTTGGGTTCAAGCGATTCTCCTGCCTCAGCTTCCCAAGTAGCTGGAATTACAGGAGTGCGCCACCATGCCTGGCTAATTTTTGTATTTTTAGTAGAGGTGGGTTTTCATCATGTTGGCCAGGCTGGTCTCGAACTCCTGACCTCAAGTGATCCCCCAACCTTGGTCTGCAAAGTTCTGTGATGTGAAAGCCTGGGCAAGTAATGTCCTTGTCTGTCTTCCCTGCTGTCTCCAGAGAGCCAGAGACCACATCTTGTGCACCAACATAGGTGCCTGCCCCATATATATTTGTTAAGTGTCTGTATGTGCCTATTTATGTGTGTGTCTTGTAGCCTGTCACTGTTAGACATCTAGGCACTCAGGTAAAAATGGGATGGGTGGATGGCTAGATAATTAAATATATTAGATTTCTAAAATTGGACACATAGAAAGTTCTGATTAAATATTTGTTGGTTGAATGAAGGAAATGGCTGCCTTTCAGTGTTTTACAGAAAGAGGTGCTCAAAAATATTTGCCGAACTGATTATTCCAGAAATCTTTTGTTCATTTTGTTGTTGTTTTTGTCTGATAACAATGGGCAAGGTTTGTTAGGCACTTATGATATCCTGGATCCTAAGTGTTGCTTATATGATTATATTTTATAGATGAGGAAACTGAGGTACAGAGGACACAGGGAATGCAGAAGTAGGACTTGAACCCAGGCAGTCTTACACTAGAGCTCATGTTGTTAACCAAATGCTAAGAGACAAAGGGCATATGATCTCCCTTGCAAAGTCTCCCAGCAGCAGGAGCTGTTTAGGAAGGGCCAAGGACGGATTATAGAGATCCGCTTCTTTCTTCCGAATGGGTCTGGATCTGCGGGGGCCCCTCACTGCCCAGGAGAAGCGTGCTGGAGCACTGGGTCCCTGGCTTTTGCCTGGGTTTGTTGCCAACTCTTGGACCTAGGGAAACCACCCCCTTTTTGCCTGAATGGTGTGAGGATGAACAAGGAAAGGGCATCTGAACATCTCCTTTGTGATGAAATGTTTCCTCCTAAGACACTCCAGTCAGCCTTGGTAGTTCTGTGTACTTGGGTTATGAGGGTATGGAAAGGAAATAATGTTAGTCCAGATCTGGCCAGGGGAAGGCACAGCCTTTAAATATTTACCTGGCTGACCTTATCCCGCAGGTGACTTGATGCGTGTCACACCTCGATTGTGGCTAGACAGTTGGTACTGCCACAGTGAATTGCTCTCACTTAAAACTTGCCACAGAGTCTATGCCTGGATTAGCTAAGAAATTATATTGTTAATCAGTAAGGCAAACAGTGAAATGGAACTGAGAGAAGCCTGCAACGTTAATACCTTCTATAGTTGTTTGAATTTTCAATCGGATTGAAGAGCCTCAACTTTGAAAAAGCATCTGAGATCTGAGGTCATCACCTGGCCAGATCTGACTCATGTTGGAAAGTGAAGGAATTTCACACAAACCCCACTGTCGGCCAGGCTGGACCCACAGTACCATGTGGCTTGCATGCTAGTGGGGGCCCCTCCAGATGAGGTTGGGTTCTTTCTTTTCTTTGGTGCCTGGCCCATTTCAGCCTGTGGTGCTCCCTGCTTGATCCCTGTTGCCATCTGAGTGTGGGATCTCAGCCATCGGTTTCCTTAGTTTTCTTGTCAGTTGCTCAGACTTTCCTCTTTTGGGCTTTAGAACACCTCAGCCCTAGATTTTCTTGCCAGGACTGTGTAGTCCAGTTGGGTGGAGCAAAGCACTTATGCCCCAAAAGCTCAGGGCATGGTTACCATCTCACTGGCTGATAACCTCCATCTGAAGGCCACTGTTTCCCTGACATTGTCCACCCTCCACCTTCCATAACCCTACCACTAGTCAAGGGATTCAGGCAAAGGGGGAGTGAGTGACCCACAGAGGACTAAGGCTGAGCAGCTGAGCTTGGCATCTCTGTGGATGGGAGTGGGGGCATCCTGATGCTGGGGACTGTTTCTGGGCAGAGCATGGTGATCACTGCCCCTGTACTATTCCCATATGCAGGTGTCACTGGTCTCTGCCAGCCTTCGGGTCCACAGGGGAAGTAAGTTGAGATGATGCTCAGGCATGTGTGTGTCATTTAATCAATATCAGTGAATCCCTGCTCTGTGCCAAGCACCCATGGTGACAGGACCTCACCCCTCCCTTCACAGAGCTGAGTCTAGGGTAGCAGTCACTCGAGCTGAATGGAACCAGCCACTCCTTAGAAGAGAGGAACCAACCCATTGCAGGTCCGGGAAGGCCTCTCAGAGGAGCTGGCATCTGCTGAGTTCTGAGCTTATGAAACCCAAGACTGCCTGGAGTAGAATCCCTCCATGAGTGTCAGAGGGGCAGTGCCAATGTGCTTGTTCCCGAGCTTAGCTCTGGTGGCACGGGCCTGCTCCGCCTTCCCTCTCTCCCTGACCTTCCCTCCCTCGCCCACACACCCACTTCCTTCCACTGTGGAAGCAGAGTAAGGCTTTAATTGCACAGGTTCATCATTTCTTGTTTGGAAGTCTTCAGAATTTTAGTTTTATACCTTAGCTTTCTGCAGAATTCTCCTTTGAATCAATGCCCTAGGAACCCCATGGACAGAAGCACCTTTTAATGAAGTCCTTCCAAAACTCGTTCCTCGGTGCATTGCTCTGTTGGAAACAGTGCTGTGGGGTGTTGGGGTGTATAGTATATTTTAACATATTTTAACTTAAAAAAAAAAAAGACCTAGCAACATAATGTTTGAAGGTATCATAAAGATTATCCAGTTCAGTGCTTTAAAACTTTTTGGTGGGGAGGAGCGCACAGGATCCTTTGTTTAAATATCTTATGCAGAAATATACTAAATACAGCAGAGGAGAGCAAAGCTGCTCTGTTCGGAGTGGAAACTAGAGTGCTCCCTCACCTACGAGACCCCTGGGATGGGGGGGAGGAATTGTAGGGAGCCCCCAGTGTTCTCCAGGGCCCAGTTAGAAGCCCGTGATCTGGACCAGTGGTTCACAAGGCTGGAGGTTGGAGTCATTCTTAAAAACTCCTGCAAAATCAGATTCTCTCAGGTGGTGACTTGCTCCAATAAAATTATGGTGTGTGGAAATCCACTTCTCCAAAGAATAGTTTTAAGCAGGACTCAGCCACTCTGAGTGCCATTCTGTGGCAATATCCCAGAACAGGGGGTGGGTCACTGGGTCAGGGATTCCTCTTGGATCGGAGGGAAGGAGAAGGCATTCTCATAAGGAGACAGTGTTCGGCTTCCTGGTGTAAAGCAGCTCAGAGTCAGCGCGGAGGGAGAAGGAATCCGGCCTTTTGCAGCAGCACCCTTTGGGCTCGTGCCCGGAGTTGCTTGTCATATTTATAACCTTAACTTTCCTGTTGGTAAATGTTCAGAAGAGATAAAGTCACCAAGTCTCACTTTGCCAAACAGGCAGTTGCTGCCTTAAGCAAGCCTTGTTTACAGTGGTCAGAAATGTGATGGGAAAAACCTCTCTTCAGCCAGTTGGCATGTGTTTGGGGACCCTACCCTGAGAAGCTGGCTTTGCTTTTCCCCTGGGGTAATGAATGCAGGTCCTGATCTCTTTCCACCAAAGTCTGTCTAAGCACAGACTTGAAGTCTTCCATTTCCTTAACCCACCCATCTCTACTTGGTCCCAGGCTCTCCAAGGAAGACTGCAAAAAGGGCAGGATTTCTCTAGCCTGGACAAGGCAGGGTGGTACATGCTGAAGGGGAGTTCTCTTCTCTGAGGAGGAGTTCCGTGTGCCTCATAGTGAGTGGTGTGCCTCTGTTTATGGAGAGGGCCAGAGGAAATGGATCTGAGTCTGGGACAGATTCCATCCGGACACTCTGAAAGCCATGAGAGATGGGAGAGGCTTTCAGGAATGGGCAGCCTTTGTCTTCATGGGGAGTTTGAAACACGTGGGCCCAGCTAGCCTTGAGGACTTCCCAGTCCTCTTCCCTCCATTCATTTCATTGTGTTAAGATTATTTCAACCAGTGTTTACAAAGCACCTGGTAGGTGCCAGTCCCTGTGCCAGCTGCTGGGCACCCAGCGCTGTCAGCGTAGTCCTTGGTGAGTTGATCGGCCCCTCTGTACGCACATCACAGGAGTGAGGAAGGCTGGAAGAGGCGACGTGCGGTGCTCCCGTCTCACTGGAGTAGGGCTCAGGGGTCGGAGGAGCTTCCTAGAAGTGACTTTAGACCACATCCTGAAGGAAGGGGAGTCATTCAGGGTGGAGGCCTCGAGAGCAACAGGCAGAGGGCATTGCCTGGTGGGAGCCCGGAGGCCAGGCAGAGAATGAGGAGTGCTTGAAGTGTGTTGTAAACACTGGTTGAAATAATCTGAATTAAATGAAATGAATTCATTGGGAGTGGTAACAGAAGTTTGAGAGACAGATGTTATAAGTTATAAGAGTTGCTTCTCAGATGTTATAAGAGTTGCCTCTCTTTCATCCATAGAGACTTGGTTGTTGGTTTAGACTGTATCCTCAAGTCCTTTTTCTATATATTCAAATGGGAACATTTGTTACATATTAATCTATATGCCTTTTTAAATTCATTGGGAGCAGTAACAGAAGTTTGAGAGACAGATGGGCCAGGAGAGCCTTGCTGTGAATTTCAGCCATGGACAGCCAGGCCCTCTTCAGAGTTGTCCCAAACACTCCTCCAGCGCCCCTGCACAGAGCGGGACTGAGCCAAGCCCTCAAACAGGTAGTATCTTCCCTGAGGAGCTGGAGCAAGGCAGAAATGGCTGTGGAATCCTCCTCTGGTTTCCCTTAGAGAAACAATCGAGCCCACACAGTCCCAAATCATCTGTTCTCCCTCCACCTCCCACCTGGGCCTGAACTTGTTATTGAGCAAAAGGGATTTGGGTTAAGTTGTAGTGGGGAGAAAGGAGGTGGCTAGTTTGGTGATGAGTCAAGCATTGAACTTGGTTACCAGCTCTTAACCTGTGCATTTACAAATGTTTTAATTATACAAGGAATGTGTGGATATATTCTTTTTATAAAGACCAAATGAAAATAAGTATTTAGTTACAAGAGTTGCCTCTCTTTCATCCATAGAGAATTTGTTGTTGGTTTAGACTGTATCCTCAAGTCCTTTTTCTATATATTGGAACGGGAACATTTGTTACATATTAATCTATATGCCTTTTTGAAAAAACTTGACAGTGTGTCATAGAGATCTTTCCATATTGGCACATAGGGATCTACTCGGTGTTTCTAATTGATAATATTAAATGATGTAGATATACTGTAATTTATTTACTCCTCAATTGGTGCGCAATTAGGTTGTTTCCAGTTATTCACTGTCACAAACAGTACTATAGTGGACATCCAATACATACTTTGTGAGTAGAAGTGAATACTTCATAGAAGTGGAAATTACTGGGTCAAAGATCATGTCCATTTTATCTTTTCGTATTGCCCATCTTTTTTACAGTAAGCCTGTCGCTTTGGTAACTGAGGAAAAGAACATACATAACTAATTTTTGCTTCTTTTTAAGAACAGATTACTGGAGCCTCTGACAAAAATCTCCTCATTAAAATACTCTATTTCTCAAGTTGGGTGAATGTGGCTTTTTAAATTTTGTTGAGGAAGTGTCTTGCTCCTATCTGTGCCTCTTGTTTACATTTAGAACTCACCTGGAGAATACCTGCTCAGGCACATGCACACAAGCACACACACATTTACTCACTCTCACTCCTTCCTTTAATCATGGAAATGGCCAAACAAGTAATCCAGGCTCCTTCCACATGGCACTGGGAGTAAGCCAGCTGATCACAACCCCATTTTATGGTGAACTGTCCCTAGTGCTGGGCTCCGGGCATTCAGCACTCAGATCAAACCATCATCTTTAAACAAAACCACTGCCCTTGGAAATGTCAGATGCCTCTGAATTTAACACCTGATGGAAGCTGGAGTGGGCAGGAGAGAGGAAGGGGTAAGAAGTGAATGGAGAAAGGAGGACTCAAAAAGATTATAGGAGTCAACTGCACTGCATTCCATATACTTATACCTCGGAGGGCAGGTTGCATTGTTGAGGGCCATTGCCATACACCAAGTCCATGGGTTTATCATCATGGTGGTGGGGGGCATACTGACTGTTCCATGCTCTCCCACGTGGCATCTCTCTGTATAATTACCAACCTATTAGAGGCTATCAAAATGGCAGGATGAATAACATTTCCCTCTTTCCTCTGCCTTTGCTCACCGAACCTGGGGACTACCCAATTGCAGAACTTCCTCCGTTGCCAAAATAACAAGACCAACTACAATTTGGTATGTGAGACCCTGCAGTTTCTGGACTGTATTTGTGGAAGCACGACTGGAGGCCTTGGTCTTCTGGGCTTGTATATAAATGAAAAGAACGTAGCGCTTATCAACCAAACCCTGGAAAGTCTGACCGAATACTGTCAAGGACCTTGCCATGAGAACCAGGTAATTAAATTTCTGTTTTGGGATGGGGAAAAAAAGTGTCCCATTTTGGAAATGTTGACAGAGACTAGTTCAGAAATCACGAAGCCAGTGCCTTTTGGCCTAGGGAGTCAGTAGGACAGGAGGCTGTCTTCCAGCAATTGAGAAATGGCCATGGTGTTTCATGATACTTCAGAACCTTCCTAATGAAGGACATTGGAAGGACAGTCCGTGGTCTCTTTCCTTGGCTATGTTTGGCTTCATCTGATTTGGTTTGAATGTCCAACTATTTAACTTAATTTCTAGGAGTAGGCAATAAAGCAGGAGTGAAATGAGAACCAAAAGACAGTGATCTATTTTAAATACTAGGAGATTTCAAAGAGTGACTACTGGGAGGGGGTTTAAGCCTAGCTAGAGAGAAGAAAATTACTACACGTGAGACAGCTTGAAAGTAATATGAGGACATTTATAGTTGAGATTTAAACATCATGGACATTCAGGGAAAAGAAAGATGAGATAGTCTTGACTTTGGTCTCTCAAAGAAGAATATTTTCAGAGTACAACCCAATAACTTCTTGTCCTGAGTACAGTCATTGCTTATACATAGCATCTTAAGGATTTTGTGAGTTTTTGCATTGTGCTAGGTTGAGTATGATTTTTGTTTGTTTGTTTTTGGAGACGGAGTCTCACTCTGTTGCCCAGGCTGGAGTGCAGTGGTGCAATCTCGGCTCACTGCCTTCTGGGTTCAAGCGATTCTTCTGCCTCAGCCTCCCTAGTAGCTGGGACTACAGGTGCATGCCATCATGCCTGGCTAATTTTTGTATTATTTTAGTAGAGATGGGGTTTCACCATATTGGCCAGGCTGGTCTTGAACTTCTGACCTCGTGATCCACCCGCCTTGGCTTCCCAAAGTGCTGGAATTACAAGCTTGAGCCACCGCGCCCAGCCAAGTATGATTTTTAATCCCAAATTATAGCTTCATCCTAACTGGAGAGAGACGACCAAGGCTTCAAATGGTCAGTGCTAAACCCAGCAGCCAGGGAAGTTTACTTGTGTAACTTGGGGAGCCAGGCCCTTCATTCAGAGGAGAACCGTTTATGAGAGACAACTCATTGTCTATTAAAAACCTGGTCTCAGTTGTCTGTGAATGTGAGAATAGCATTTTGTGAGATGCACTTTCCTCTCCCGGTTCCCTCATGAAGCAGATGGTGTAGTCCTAGTTAAAATGAAAAGGAACAAAAAAATACAACAGGCTTGGGGAAAGGCTTTATTTGACATCTAAGTGAATTTCCTTATTACCTCAAGTTTGCTTCTCTGCCAAATAGAGGCCTGTTGAAAGGAACAGATCAGAGTGGATTGTGCTGCAAACGGAGATGTTACCTGGGGGCAGATGATTAATTTTGATATTGTGTGCCTTAAACAGGAAACTTGCTTTCCAAGCTTAAGCCTTAAGCTAAAGTACAAAATACAAAAAGAGTGATTTAGAGAGAATGGAACACACCTTGAAAGGGGAAAAAGGGTTCAGAACCCAGAATCAGTCATACACCATATTTTCCTTTAAGAACAAAAGCCAACTGTGCTGCATGATTTGGATTAGACACAACCAATTTATCAGTTACAGTGCATGGGGACTTTCCTACTGTTTACTGTTAATTCTGAAACTAGAGATTTTCATCTGTCTTTTATTCTTACCACTTTCTCACGGAAAATTTGCAGCTCTCCCCTAGAGACATTACTGGGAGTGGTAAGCATTGTGTTGAAATAGCAGTTCAGCCTGTTGGCCTTTGACGTCTGATTTATGACCAGCGTTTGTGTAAAATGTCTGTGTGTGTCTTTGCTCAGAACTGCATAGCCACCCATGAATCCAATGGCATTGACATCATCACAGCCCTGATCCTCAATGATATCAATCCTTTGGGAAAGAAGAGGATGGACCTTGTGTTAGAACTGAAGGCAAGTAGGAATTAAAAGCAGAAGATAGTCATTTGGAAACAGTCACTTTTGTGTTTTGCCTTGGCACGTGCACATGGTCAATTAGTCATGAGAGTAAATATTAAAGATAGTTCTTTAAATGAATGACCCAAGTTGCTAGTGCTACTACGATGCAGAACTTCAACCTTTCTCTTCCACATAAGGTATCTCATGAGGGGATAGGAGCTTCTGAACTGTTAGGTCCCACGGAATGAAGATTCCTTGCTCAAAGCTAAGAAATGAATTCCAACAGCATCGAGTACTAAACACGTTGGTTCTGAAAGTCACAAACAGAGAAACAATGGAAACGCCATTCCCTCTATGGTTTCTGATTTTTCCCCATTTGAGGGAAAAGGGCCGGTTGAAGAATAGTACAACTAAGCCTACCTAGGACCAAAAAAAAAACCCAAAAAAACAAACATCTATTTTTACTTAATCAAGGAAATACCTTTTTCTCTTTTGTCACTGATTTAACAGAAGCGTGGTTAATAATGTTGGTTTAAAATAAGGAAAATTACACAAACCAAAAATGTGCCTGTGGGCCTCTGCTGAGTTTCTCTGAATTGTGTACAAATGCGGGACTGCAGGCGACTGATGTGGAAGCCCCGCTGACATTTGGACTCTCTATTACTCAAACAGCTTAACGGAATGAAAATTGTGACTTCTAGGTGCTAAACCTGCAGCGTTTCCAAGCTGGCCTTTTGGATATTTGAGAAATTGATACACCATTCCTGATGTTGACTTCTAAAGTATACCCAGAAAACCCTCCCTTCTATGTAAGGGTTCCATAGGTTCTCTGAGAATCCCATGATTCAGTTTTAACAATTGAGCTTGCAGGCATCAGGTTTCTAAAGTATATTTCAAAACATGTTAGCCTTTCTGGACACATTTCCTTTTTAACTGTTCCCATGTCAGGGCATGTTGAGATTTGTCCTCTATCTGCCCATCCGCAGCAGCGAGCACTTCATCATTATCATGAAAGAGCCTAGAACTACAGGGTTTTAGCTGAAAGGCTGAGCTGTATTTATTGCATGAAGGATGTCATAGGAAAGATGGGAACACAGAAACCTGTGGGAATGGCAGTTATTTTTTCTTTACTATTTAGAACTGAGAGTCCACACTAACAGTCGATTTGGGTGTGTGGTTTAAATGGACTTTTTTTCTGCTATTTTTAATTCCTTTTGACAAATTGTGTTTTAGAATGAATTTTAACACATTCAAGCTCATGTACCTGGCTACCATTTATCAGAAAGTCTGAAATAAACAGAAGTTCATGTGCTCCCGGTCAGCATTTGAGTGACTTTTTCAACTAATCCAGTGATCTATGGATGATGATAGAAATTTGTGCCCTGCGATAGCATGATACCCTGACTCAACTGCTGTGACCAAAACTAGGGGAAGAAATAAGACCACTCACACTGTCCAAAAAAAAGAAAAAAAACCCAACAACTTTCAAGTCCTGTACATAAAGAAGCATACAAAGTATCATAGACCCAGGGCCTAAAATGAAGTCAAGCCAGGAAGTACAGGATGTGGGGTGTGAACATGGGTGTTTTTAATGTAATGGGAAATTATGGCTTGGCCTGCATACATTGTTCCTTTGGGTCACATTTGTTAACTAGTGTCAGATGTACTCATTATATTAGGGGTTATGAGAGCTAATAGAAATATTTTAAGACAGGGAAGAATTATTTATTACTTGTCTTCTCTGGCCTGCAAGGCCAAATAACAGTTTGTAACCACACCTGTCCGGAAGGCAGCACAGATCTATGTATTTAGCAGCTTCTTCCCAGCCGCTGTCACCATGAGGGTGACAGTGTATCCATAAGCACCCACGTGTAAATTCCCAATTTCTTCTAGGACTTGTACCAGCTAACATTAGGGCATAACACACATGCCTTGACAAATATGTGCCTCTTTGTCCCAAATCAGATTCTGCACACGTATCTGGGGTCTGAAGGGGGACATTCTCTGCCTGGTGCAGATGGTTTTTGATGTACTTGACCCAGAGCTTCCTCATGGGGTGAAATGTTCGTCTCTTTAGCCAGAATGTCTCCCATGTGTCAGTTAGCACCTGCAGTCAGGCCGAGCCCCCAAGCAGCCCCTCTACATTTCCTCTCCCTTTGTTTCTCCAATTAGAACAATGCCTCAAAGTTGCTCCTGGCCATCATGGAAAGCAGGCACGACAGTGAAAACGCAGAGAGGATACTTTATAACATGAGGCCCAAGGAACTGGTGAGTTGGGTGACGGATCTGATGGTAGCACCAAGGAGCATTGCAACGATATTTGGGACAGAACAGAGGGTCTGCTTCCTGGAGCTTTCTTGAAGGTTCCCAAAGTCAGAAGTATGAAGGAAACATTTAATTCAGGCCTCTGACTGAGTAGAGAAGTGAAATATTTTGGTTGGTGCAGAAGTAATCGCGTTTTTTGCCATTACTTTCAATGGCAAAACCACTATTACTTTTGCCATTGAAAGTAATGGCAAAAACCGCGATTACTTTTGCACCAACCTATATGACATTGAATACGTGCTATTTTACCCTCTCCCTTTGGCATAAACCACATGGAGAAGCCTCCCTCTCTGTTTTTCCCTCATGGGGGACAGTGTGGTTACGGAACCTAGCAGACCTGAGTTCAAGTCCATAGCTCTGCCTGTTTTGCTGTGTTACCTTAGACTTCTCTGAGCTGCACTTTCCTGATCCATAAAAGGACAATAATAATAATATTACCTAGTCCAGAGGGTTGCTTTGAAGACTAGATGAGAAGATTCATGTCAAGCCCTAGCACAGTGCCCAGCACCTGATTCACCCTTAATGAACGGAAGTTCCTTTTCCTTTCTTTCCTCGTTTGCTGCTGGTATTTGAGCCATATCTTTGTCCAGTGCTGAAGAATTCATGTCTCTTCTTGGTGCCAAGAGTCTGAGCTACAGAAATGTTTTTTGGTTGCTGACGTTTGGGTTTTTTGTTTGTTTCTTTTAAAGAAAACACGATCTGGTTTATTTTTGAGGGGTGATAGTCACAATTGGCTGTGACTTGAAGGTTGGGAGAGTGTTGCAGGCTGTGAGATGAGCAGCTTTCAGAGACGGTGACATGAGTTGAGGGCAGAGCTCTCTATTTGGACTTTTTTTCCACGCTAATAAACTGTAACTGACAGACTTAAATGAGGGCACCAAAACATTTCTGCCTCCTGGTGACCTACCTGAATGTGCACTTGGGGGCCAGGCAAAAGTCCCTTTATGTGTGCTTTTAAATAAAGTTAAGAGCAGCCCAGTTCTTTGATCTCTGAGGTCAGGGAGTAAGTTCTCAGCCCGAGATGGAAGGCCTCTCTGAGTTTACATAACAAGCTTATGTAACTGGGGGTCACTGGGGAGGCAAGGATTGTCATTCTTGAGCAGGGATGGAATGACTATGCAGGGACCCCATTCGGCTTCCCAGGAATCAAGAACATGCCCCAGCTCTCTGACCTATCTCAGGTGGGGAAAATGTCAACGCCCAGTGCGGTGGCTGGCACCGGCTCTTGGGCAGCCCCCTGGTGGTTGGAGAACATCATTCTGGCTCATAGGAAGAGTCAGGCTTCCTGGAACAAACACTGTTCTAAGAATCCAAATAGAACACGTGTGTACATGCATGTGTGCATACATATGTGTGTATGCTCCTGGCCTCAAATCGCATGTAACATGTTGTCTGCTCGATTTAGTATTCGAGAGAATTGGCAGGGAAACAAGCTCAGAGAGTGAGGCTCTCTTGTCTCCAACGTTACTTCCAGGGCCTGACTTGGTGTCAGTACTGACATATGTGGCCTTTGGTATTAGATAATGACAAATAATTCACGGGAATGGCCTTGTGGCAATGGGGGAGGCAGAAATGCCCACTGAATCATCAAAGAAGATTATAATTTTTAGTACAAATTAGAGGTTGAAGGTATTTTCTTCTTCTTGAAATGATTCAATCATGAATGATGTGTTCATTTGATAAATGTCGGCTACACCCTACATTGTCCTGGGCATTGTGGAGGGTCCTAGGGGAAGGATTCAGATATGAGCAGACCCAGTCCCTGCTCTCAAGAAACTGAGACAGAAACTTGAGGCAACAGTCAGACAGGCACAGAAATGCTCTGAGAAATGTGCTCAAACCATGAGACGGGCCAAGTGTGTGGTCCTCCAGGAGCCGAGTCATGCAGCTGTGAAGGGTAATAGGGCCAAGTTCACATCTCAGCTCACTACCTGTGACTTCAGGAATGTTCTTTTATCTCCTTAACTCTATTTCCTCATCCACTAAAAAATATATACGGAAACAGGTGCAGTGGCTCACACCTGTAATTGCAGCACTTTGGGAGGCTGAGGTGGGAGGAACACTGGAGTCCAGGAGTTCAAGACCAGCCTGAGCAACATAGTGAGACCTTGTGTTTACAAAAAAATAAAGCATTAGCCAGGCGTGGTGGTGGACACCTGTAGTTCCAGCTACTCGGGAGGATAAGGCAGGAGGATCACTTGAGCCTGGGAGGTCAGGGCTACAGTGAGCCATGATTGTACCACTGCATTCCAGCCTGGGTGACAGAGCAAGACCCTGTCTCAAAAAAAGGAGGTGAATCTCTGATACCTTATAAATGTTTGTGAGCATTAAATTTTTTTGAAAGAATGTTAAACACCTAGACACAGTCCTTGGCACACAGTAAGTACTCAGTAGGTAATACAAGTTCATGCTGTTATTTTCATTTGGAGTAGGCTGTGGGGGACCGGGAAAATTTAAAAAATGAAAAAATAGTTTCACCAGCTATTCCTAAATGTGAATAGACTTCTTATTAGGTTTTCCTGAAATGGCAAAGGGCTGGGAGTGGGGAGAGTTGGTGGGAGGAAACGTTGAGATAGGAAAAGTCTGGCTTCTAGCCTACATTCATATCACATTTATTGTTTCAAGGAGCTTGAAAGCCATTGCTCCCTTCTAAAGAAGGGCATTAACCAGCCACAGCATGTCTCTTGGTCTAAGTAGAGTGAATGAGTTTCATTTCTCACGACAGGAGAGGTGGATTGGTGTTGACTGCCTGTGCCAGTGTCATGAAGGATTCTGAGGCTGTGTCCAAGCCCGATAGGAGAGAGTGCGCAACAGCCTTTTCCCTGGGAGGGGAGAAAGTCAACGTGCATGCTGTCCATCCAATCCTGTGTGGGTCTTCCTTGAAACAGGAGTTTGTTCTCTTGGCTCTTCTTGCAGGTGGAAGTGATCAAGAAAGCCTACATGCAAGGTGAAGTGGAATTTGAGGATGGAGAAAACGGTGAGGATGGGGCGGCGTCCCCCAGGAACGTGGGGCACAACATCTACATATTAGCTCATCAGGTATGACCTCTCCTGTGCCTCCTCCGGATGCTGCCTCCCTACAGGTCCAAAATTCCAAGCTGGAGGGTGCCCCTAGTCTTGCTTTTCCTTTATGACTTTAACCTAGGACCGTCTGTACTCATGAGACTGCGGCTCACAGGTGCTTGTGGCAACCTGACCCAGTGTGCAGAGTTCCAGGACGTTTCCATTTTTCCACAGTGATAGGGTCATGTAGTTGGAAATCCCCGTGTTTCTTAAAAGCATTCACCCCCAAGCAATGACACTTGGATGGTTTATGACTCTGTCTGGAGACAGTTGAAAGGAGTCTTAGGCTTTTATAAATATTGATGAGCCTCTCTTAACAATCTAAAGAAATAAACTTCAGCTTCCTTGCATATTGCATTTGGAAATCTGTGGGAACTTGTCCTTATGACTTCCTTTTGTTTCCCTTTTTGGGGATACGGCAATACTTTATGCCCTGGCACCAAAATGCCATGTTTCATAATTCTCTTTCCAAGCGGCTGGGTTTTTGAAGAGCCTTTCTCTTTTTGGATGCCGATGTGCCTTGAGCTTTCAGTGGGTAGGGGCAGGCTGTAACTCTGCTGGGGCCTCGTGTTTCCTGTCCCGTCCACCTCTTTTAAACTCAGGTATGGGAACCAGATACACAACGATGATGATTTTGGGCCCGAGGTTGGTGGGCCCCTGTTACCACCCACTGGTTAAAGAATTTCAAACAGTCTCCTGCCCCTTTTCCCTTCCATGACCACATCTGCCACCGGGAAGGTTTCTGAACATTCCGAATGGAGGCTCCCTAGGCTACACAGAAAGCCCCATCTCCCTCCTGCCTGGCTAATGACACCGGGGGAAAGTGGAACCATGTGTGGGCACGAGCTTTCCATGCTTTTCTACCAAGCTCCCAAAATAGCGCCTGTGCACAGCACGCCTTGATGGGATGGAGCAAGCCTCGTGGCACCTTTGCCCTTTGGCTTGCTGCTGGTTATTATGCATTTTTAAATACCCAACATTAGAAAGGAGTTTCTGTGTTCCTGTTGTGAAGAGACACCAACCTCCTGTATCTCTGTCCCTGTATTCTAGTTGGCTCGGCATAACAAAGAACTTCAGAGCATGCTGAAACCTGGTGGCCAAGTGGACGGAGATGAAGCTCTGGAGTTTTATGCCAAGCACACGGCGCAGATAGAGGTAAAAGCTGAGTAAACTCAGGGCATGGGGTTGTGTTGAGGCCATTAGTGTGCAATGCCCTGCTCTGGGGCTGGCGTGCATTCATTCATCTGAGCAATAGAAATGTGAGTGTGTACTGTGTGCTAGGTCCTGGGCTGGGAGCTGGACATCCCATGGCCAAGACAGTCATTATTGCTGCTTGTGGTCCAGTGGGAAAGAGGACACTGAGCAACCTCTCATTCCTCATGAATTCACGAGGACAGGTGGGAGGCATCATAAGAAAGTCCAGCAGAGAGACCTGCTGTAGATCGTGGTGGTCACAGAGGCCTAGTCTGAAGAAATGCCATCTGAACCCAGACCCTGAAGAACAGAGGGATGAAACAGGTAGAGACTAGCAAGAGGAACTTTTCAGACATGGGGAATAACAGCAAGCGAAAGCCCAGAGGTGGGAAGATTCTAGGTGATCCGGAGGGGCTAAGCAAGGCTTCAAGGCTCAGGGCCTAGAGTTGAGTACAGAGGGAGATCCAAAGGGAAAGGCAGGCAGCCCTGATCTCACAGGGTCCTGTCAACCATCCTTATGAGAAGTCTGGGCTGCATCCCCAGAGCAATGGGGAACCGTTGGAGAGTTTTCCCCAGGAGGGCGTTACAATCAGATCTGCGTTTTAAAAAAAAAAAAAAAAAAGGTGTCATGTGGCTGGGCACAGTGGCTTATGCCTGTAATCCCAACACTGGGAGGCCGAGGCAGGTAGATCTCTTGAGGTCAGGAGTTCGAGACCAGCCTGGCCAACATGGTGAAACCCCTTCTCTACTAAAAATACAAAAAAAAAAAAAAAAAGTTAGCCAGGTGTGGTGGCACGCGCCTGTAATTCCAGCTACTTGGGAGGCTGAGGCACAAGAATGGCTTGAGCCTAGGAGGCGGAGGTTGCAGTGGGCCAAGATCGCACCACTGCACTTCAGCCAGGGCGACAGAGCAAGCTGTCTCAAAAAAAAAAAAAAAAAAAAAGTGTCATGATGCATTGTGAGTGTGGAGATGGCCATAATGTGAAAGGGGAGACTGCACCTAATCTAGAGAATGCTAAAATTACAGAAGCAGGTGCTGGGCAGCCATAAGTTAAAAAGAAGACAAGCTGAAGCCACACATGTTGGTGTTATATTGAAAATGTGACTTAAATTCTTTCAATAAAGCTTTACAATTTTCTCTGGGGGAAAGAAACAAACAAAAAAACAAAGCCTCAGCAAAGTCATTGGTGTATCTCCATTTTGCAAATGGGGAGCTGTGAAATAAGGCTCAGAGAGGCTGTGTCACTTTTCCAGCCACCAGTGGCAGAGCTGGAATTTTCATCCTGATCTGTCTGGTCCCTGAGCCTGTGGGTCCATTTGTACCTGCACTGTCTTTTAGAATCCAAGAGAACACAGACTTCTCTCTACAGGCTTTGAGCAGTAAGGAATGATGTGCTTTGTTTTGCTAATGAGGAAATGCACAAGTTCAATATCAGTGTTGGAACAAAGATTTTAAAGAATGGACAGACTCCTTTGGGCAATATGAAATGTTTATGATGGAGACTTTCCAAGAATGTGTTCTGATCTGATGTCTCAGGTCTCTGGGCTATCCTAATAAAACACATCATTTCACTGATTAGCCCACCATGCCAGTGTATGTGAGTGAATATCTTTGATTTATCATTAATGCCTAGGAGCTTGACTGAAAGGCCAGCTCTGTCCTCTAGAGCCCTTAGAAGGCGAGCTTTAGATGTCTGTGATACAGAATTTCAGAGGAGAAAAGGACCTTGGAGATTATCTCATTGAGCTCCTTGACTCACTGGGGAGAAGGCTGAAACTTGATCAGGTTTAAGAGGTGTGAACAAGGTCACCTAGCTTTTTAGGGATGGTAGAAGGACTGGAATATGTTCTCCTGACTCCAGATTGTAAATCTACTGAGAAAGAGTTATGAGTAGATCTTAAATGGTAAAGAGAAGTGACCAGGCATGCCCTAGCTCTCAAATCCTGCCCTTGGCCAGCCACCCAGCTCTTCAGGTTTCCCTAGGGAGTGATCGATGCAAAGCCAGGGACACTTTGTTACTACCAGGGGCTTTCCATGCAGACCCAATGTCTTCACTCTGGTGAACTAGACTGCGTAGCCCTGGGGTCTAGAACTCAGTTCTTGCCAGGAGGCCTCCTTGTCTACTCCTCCTTTCTCTCCTGGACCCAGATGCACACCTCAGATCATCTTCCTTCAGTGGAAAGAAGCACTTGTCCATAGTCCACTTGACTATATGAAGCAGGCAGGCTCTTGATAGCAGGAGATGGCAGAGGTGATCCCTGACCCTTGCATACACCAAGATCATGGGGGAACTGCTTGTGTGCAGGTTCTAGTTACTGACCCCACACCAGAATTCCACTTAAATGGGGTTGTTATGGACAAGAATCAGTATGGTAACTAGCCTGATCGCCACATAGATTTGGGAACCACTGGTCTAAAGACCACACTCCCCAGAACTTATGGAGGCAGGACTGTGGGAACCTGTCTCACCTCTAAGAGAGTTTCCCACTACAACTTGACCTAAGTCACCTCTCTTGCTGTATCAGGGAACAAAGGTTTTGGGAGAGCTAGAACCAGCTCTTCTTGTAGAGCACGTTGCATCCTGGGCCTCACCTGACTTCTCCAACCTCTGAGGAGGAAGAAGAGAGACTTGTTCCTCTACTGTACTGTAACCCATAGCCCTTTTGAAATCACTACCTCCCAGGACTGTGACACAATCAAGTGCACTAGAATGTGAACAGTCCAATCAGAGTACCTCCTCTCTGGGGACTGAGCCAGTCTGCCAGTTTAGGAAGGGCATGGAGGAAATTTGCAAGGTGTCCACCCCTGGGGCCCAAACATAGCCAGCATAAAGAACAGTGAGTGCTGCCCCAGAGTTAAATAGGCATGTTGGTTCATGTATTGCATGTTTTAGATCTTTTGACAAGAGGTAGGAGGTCACTGCAACTGGATATAACCAAAGATCTCTTTTTAAAGTTCCCATCTAGGAAAAATAACCCAATGTTACTATCTGAGAAAGTGCCTTAGGTGAGATTTATACCACTGCCTAGCAGTGTACTCTCCAACATGATAGTCACTAGCTGTGTATGGCTATTTAAATACAATTAAATAAAATTAAATATTCTGCCTCTCAGTTGCACTAGCCACACATGTTAGTGATTGGGGCCACATGTGACTAGCGGCTGTCCTCGTGGATAGGACAGACACAGAACCATTCCATCGTTACAGAAAGTTCTAGGGATCGGACCAGCCTCATGTGAATATGCACACAAAACACAGAGTAAATTGATCCAGATAAAAGTTGGTCACCTTAGAAATTAATGGGTTCACAGGGAGGTGGAGGTTGCAGTGAGCTGAGATCGCACCACTGTACTCCAGCCTGGACAACAAAATGAGACTCCATCTCAAAAAAAAAAAAAAAAAAAAAAAAGAATTCATGGGTTCATCGTTGTCTTGGATTATATAAAAAAATTAAAATTAGGCCGGGCACAGTGGCTCACACCTGTAATCCCAGCATTTTGGGAGGCTGAGGTGGGCAGACCACCTGGGCTCAGGAGTTTGAGACCAGCCTGGCCAACATAGTAAAACCCTGTCAATACTGGAGAAGAAAAAAAAAAAAAAAGCCGGGCGTGATGGTGCATGCCTGTAATCCCAGCTACTCTGGAGGCTGAGGCAGGAGAATCACTTAAACCCAGGAGGCAGAGGTTGCAGTGAGCCAGGATCGCACCACTGCACTCCGTCCTGGGTGACAGAGCAAGACTCCTGACTCTGTCTCAAAAAAATGAAAATTAAAAATTAAAAATTAAAAATAAATAAATAAATAAAATTAATGGATCTGAAGTTAGGAAAATACTCTTCCAGAGTTACCCGGGCTATTTTTTATATAAATCTGAGACACACAGCCCAGTTTGGGGTTATAAAATCAGAGATCATATTATACTCAATCTTGACCACCGAGTCTACCACCAGTAGCAAATACTCTTAGTAAAAGGTTTCAAAGATGAATATGTAATCTCATCCACTTTTTCATCCTAGATTGTCAGATTAGACCGAACAATGGAACAGATAGTCTTTCCCGTGCCCAGCATATGTGAATTCCTAACCAAGGAGTCAAAACTACGAATTTACTATACTACAGAGAGAGACGAACAAGGCAGCAAAATCAACGATTTCTTTCTGCGGTCTGAAGACCTCTTCAATGAAATGAATTGGCAGAAGAAACTGAGAGGTGGGTTCCAATGCATCAGCAACAACACAGAAAGACACAGTTCTGGGATTTCACAAACTTGGGCTTGATAGGTGCGTTTATTTCCAAGCAGGAGCAAAGCTAGTATCATTTATGATACTTTGCACCTCTGACCACCAGGAAGTCATAACCAGTTTTGCATCTGATCAGTGGGCTCAAGCCAAAGTGTGATAACTCCCCTGAAAAGGCTTCCTTCATCAGAATTTGACTTGATTTGATTGGAAAGCTCCATGGAAGACTTTTTGAATGCCTCTTTTGGTATCTCTATCTAGAAAATAAAAACAAAAGGGAAAAGCCCAGGCCCTTGAGCTCACAGGATGGTTCACTTGAGCAGGAAATTCACACTGCTTGCTGGCTCATTTACTAGCACACCTGCTCCAGAGACTCTGGTATTTTCCCTTTTACGGGGTAGCTTGGATTTTAAACTAAGTCGTTTTACAGGCAATGGAATCATTTGCCACATAAGATGCATCATTGCTCACCAGCGAGTCCCACTGAGTATCCCAGCCAGTCAGGTGGAAATTACTTGTCTGAAACACATTCGTAGGGCTTCCTCAGGGGGCTTCTCTGTTCCTGGTTTTCACTGGGATTTTAATGTTATCCTTCAGTACCAGCCTTGTGCTTGGCACTGGCTGTTGAGACCAACTTAAAAAGGATCGTGCTTCATTTCTATCTGTTCATCAGGAGCCATACTTTTTTATTTGAAACACTGGATTCCAGCTATAGTTGTGACGTGTTGAGCTCTTTCTGAGGGGTAGAGTTGGTGTGGAGAACAGCCATGTCGGAGGTCAGTTTCCCAGAGCTTTTGTCTTCTCCGTGATGCTGCCAATCTGAGCAGGCACGGACCAGCGCTGTCTGTGTTTTTTCTTCCCTTTTCTCCCTACCTGCCTGCATCCCTAGATTAGGCTAATGGCAGCTAAGGCGGTGCAAGAAGGTCCGCCCAAAGGTCCCATTCCCACCTCACTTCCAGCTCCGCTGTACTCTTGCTCGTCTCTAAGGGGCACCTCCCTGTGCAGCACTTTCAAACATTACAAAAAGTCTGGCCAGGCCAAATCCATCCCTCAGCCAGCTCCATGTCTAGTGTCTGACCGAGGGGCCAGGGGACCATTAGCAGACCAGCCTCTGTGGCCTCCATGGTATGGACCTCAGGAGGCACAGGTGCAATCTACCTGGTATCAGAGTGTCCTCATAGCCTACTGTAGATTCCTCAAAGACTCTTGCAGCTCCAGGATCCTCATGAACATGGAAACTTTTACAGAGCACCATGCTTGGGCAATAAGAGGGAAAAAGATACCCTGTACCCCAAAAGGGAGACATAGACCCCACCCATTTCATCCTCATTTTTGTAGCTATTATGTTACCTAGGAGAAAACTTATCTGTTGCTTTTGTCCTTCACTGGGATATTCCATCATTCCAGCTTTAGGGAATAATCCTGAGGTGTTTTGTTTTTGTTTTTGTTTTTTGAGACAGAGTCTTGGTCTGTCTCCCAGGCTGGAGTGCAGTGGCACGATCTCGGGTCACTGCAACCTCCGCCTCCAGGGTTCAAGCGATTCCCCTGCCTTAGCTTCCTGAGTAGCTGAGATTACAGGTACATGCCACCATACCTGGCTAATTTTTGTATTTTTAGTAGAGACGGGGCTTCACCGTGTTGGCCAGGAGGGTCTCAAACTCCTGACCTTGTGATCCACCCGCCTCGGCCTCCCAAAGTGCTGGGATTACAGGCATGAGCCACTGCGCCCAGCCAATCCTGAGTTCTTGTATCCAAACCTCCATGATAGTTAATAGGCTGTAATTTTAGCCTTATCAGCATATGTGTCTATGAAATTGGTCAGACACATACACTGATACATTCATTCTCTATAAATTGTTTTATGAAATGTTTATGTATAATGTATGTATTTTATAGGTTCTCCAAAAGGCTTATTTTGGAGATGACAAAAAGGTTTTCACCTTTTCTGGTGAGATGAGATATCTCCTTATCCCTTTTTTTTGAGATAATGTCTCCAGCCTGGAATAGTAGGAGGACCCTCAGGCCCAAAGAGTGAGGAATCAGTTCTAGTCCATTTCTGCCCCCCACAGGCTCCATGGCCCTGGGACAAATGGCTGAACTGCTCCCAGACCCTCACCTGTGAAGTGAGGGATTAAGATGACCTAACTGATGGATTGTAGCATGGTCATTATGCCAAGACTTATATTATATTGTAGCTAATACCTTCCTTATTTCAGTCATTCTTTTTTTTTGAAAAACAGTTTTCATTTCAGTGAAACTTAAGCACAACTGCAGTTGTCAGCTGAAAGATTTTAATTGGCTTCAAAACTATCTGCTGGTAAGAGAGAAATTGAAAATAATAACTGAATTAACCATGATTTGCATACTTGGGGAGGGAGAAATGTACTCATCAGAAACACAATTAAAATGAAATGCATTTTCCCCTCTAAGTAGCTTATATCTCTTCTAATAAGTCTGCAGAATCAATTTTTCAGGCTTGTTCATTTCACTGTTTTACCTTTTCCTGAATGTATTGCAGAGGATCATCTGTTCTTCAGTAAATCTGCAGCTAGGACTCAGACACGTAGTGAGATCCGTCTGAGACTGATGGGGCTTAGTATTTTCTTCTGCAAGATTAAAATATGCAATTGCTCTGAGCTTCATAAACTCTCTTCCCTGCTTTATTTACACTAGAACACATACATACTCTTCTGTGCACTCACATCCTCTCTCTCACCATCCCTCTCTGATATCCTTTTCTGAAGATCCTATCCCCAGTGAAGTGAACACTCTGGGCTAGGAAAATGAGAAGAGAGAGAAAGAGGAAATCGAGGCAGAGTTGAATATGCTGACACTTTCTTGCATGGGGTTTTCCCATGTGATTATCCCACTCATAAGTATATATGGAGTCCAAGCCTTCCAGTAAAGGCCCGTTCCTCTCAAACAAACACAAACAAAAAACTAGGAAAGAATGTTACCAAGAGATACCCTAGGCTGTGGTTATTTGAATTGCCTTGCCAATCCAGGATCACAGCACTCCATCTTTTTGCTATAATGTAGCAGGTATATTGATCCAACCAACTTTTAGCCCCTGATAAGTAGAAAACATGCTGTAAGGCAGCAGTCCCCAACCTTTATGGCAGCAGAGACTGGTTTCATGGAAGACAATTTTCCACAGATCAGAGGGATGATTTTGGGATGAAACTGTCCCACCTCAGATCATCAAGCATTAGATTTTCTTACGGAGTGTGCAGCCTACTAGATCCCTCACATGCACAGTTCACAATAGGATTCACACTCCTATGAGCATCTAATGCCCTTGCTGATGCGACAGAGGCAGAGCTTAGGCGGTAATGCTCGCTTGCTGCTCACCTTCTGCTGTGCTGCCCAGTTCATAACAGGCTATGGGCCAGAACTGGTCTGCGGCCCCAGGGTTGGGGACCCCTGCTATAAGGTACAGTGAGGAATTCAACAGCGTGTAAGCTATGACTCCTCCTGTGGGCACTTACTATCTGAAGTGGGCAGACAACAACGGCATATTTTTAAGTGGCTGCAATACCAAGCTGTTTGTGACTAGAGCTGTAATCAAGCATTGACACTTGGAAGTACAAGAAAGGAAGGCTTCAGAGAACAGGTAGGATCTGAGTATCATCTAGAAAGGTCTGTAGGACTTGAATAGACACAGCCTGAGAGATTGGGGAACGGGGAGATGTATTTGTTTCCCATTGCTGCTATAACAAATTGCCACAAAGCTTGAAGCTTACAACAACATACATTGATTATCTTACAGTTCTGGAGGTCAGAAGTCTGAAAAGATTCTCACTGGGCTAATACCAAGGTGTTGATAAGGCTGTGTTCCTTCTGAAGGCCGTATCCTTTTCCAGCTGCTAGAGGCTACCTGTGGCCCCCGGCCCCTCCCTCGACCTTCAAAGCAGCATTGTCCAGTAGAGCATTTCTCATGCTGTGCCACGGTGGCTGTGACCCTCCTGTTCCCTCTCTCACTCTCTCACCTATACGGACGCTTGTGACCACATTGGACCTACCCAGATAATCCAAGACAACCTCCCCACCTCACATCCTTAACCTAATCATACCTGCAAAGCCCCTTTTGCCAGGTGAGGTAGCACATTCACAAGTTCTAATGATTCACATGTCAGCATGTTTGAGGGGGGCACGTTATTTGGCTGCCACAGAAAGTAGGTTAGTTGCTTTTTATTGCTGTATAACAAATTGCCCCAACATGTCGTGACTTAAAACAATAAATGTTTATTTCCTCACAGTTTCTTGGGGTCAGGAACTTGGGAGTGGCTCCTCTGGGTGGTTCTGGCTCAGGTCTTTCATTGGGTTGTAGCCAGGATGTCAGCCAGGGCTGCCATCATTTGAAGGCTTAAGTGGACCTAGAGGGTCCACTCCTTGGTGCTCTTACATGGCTGTCGGCAAGGAGGCCTCAGTTCCCCTCCACATGGACCTCTCCATAGGTCTGCTTCAGCATCCTCATGACATGGCAGATGATTTCCTCAGAGCGAATTATTGTTGAGAGAGAGGGAGAGAGAGAGGAGGAGGAGGAAGCCACAGTGTTTTTATTAATATCACCTAGTCTCAGAAGGCATGAACCAGCAGTTTCACTCTACTCTTATTTATTAGTAACAAGTTGTTAAGTCCAGCCCATACTCAAGTGGAAGGGAAATTAAGATGTACCACTTGAAGGGAGGAGGATCGAATAATTCATGAACATATTTTTAAATGGACACAAAGCGAGTGTGCAGAGGCTGGAGAGTACGGGGTGTGTTTGGGAACCACCACTAGATTGGGATACAAAGGCAGAGTATATGGGGAAGGGGAGTGGGAGAAGTGTCTGGAAAGGTAGATAGGGACATAGTTCCATGTGCCACAGGAAATAAAAGACATTGCATGTCAAGATTGGTCTCTAAGTATCTCCTTGCACCTGGATAAATACCTAGTTGATTTGAAGGAGTGAATGTTTGTCCAGATTGAAAACAATATTACAACTTAAGTAGAATGTTAGCCTTATAAAAATAAGATTTATTTTATGAACTATATGCCATAGTTGAAGACCATTTATTACAATCATATTAGCGTATCCTGCAGTGCACGCACCCACATTTGATATGGAGCACTCCCTCTGAAGCGAATGCTGGCTTACACAGACCATCATTGAGCTTTGCCAGATCCTTTTTTTCCCCCAACTTTGTTTTATGAGCTTTTTATACACACACTAGTGTGGAGAGGATATTTCAGATTCCCACATATCCATCACTCAGCTTCAGCAGTTATCAACTCTTTGCCATTCATGTCTTCTATCCTCTTCTGGAGTTTACATATCCAGATCAGAAATGGGCTTCAGTCCCAGAAGAAACACAATAGCTGTTGTTTCTAGAGCAGATAAATGTCTCAGCTTAAATTTGCTTTAGCAATCAACTTACCAAAAAAAGTACATTGCTACCTAGTGGTTGACTGGGTCCTGGCTGGCTCCCCCATTGAATTGTCACATGGGTCATTTATTTTTATCCCTGTCGCTGACCCCAGAGGATCACTAACCTGGGTAACAAGATCTCCACTGCTTCTGCCCTGTGCTGGGCCTCAGTTTCCCTCATTTATACAATGAGGGATTTTAAACTAGATGATTGCTCATGGCTCTAAAACTCTACAGTTTGGAAACATTGCCTGTTACCAAGTGCAAACATGATATGGGCGATTAATAAATTACCCAGGGCTCTATTTAATTGTACCATAATTTTATTTTGGTTAGAAGTTCCCAAAGGCTTGGCTGCTGCTACAAGCATTATTATAGGGCCATTGGATTTGTCATTGGCTGCTGTCCCAAAGTTACATGATGACTTCATTGGGAAAAAGAAATATACGATAGAGATCCATTCTCACGTACTCCATGCTTTTCTCTGGAGGGGGATGATGTGGAATGAGACTGTCTTTTGGAAACTTTGCCACTGACATGGACACTGAAATTATGCCTACCATGTCTATTTTGGAGCATCACCCTAAGTGTAAAGCACCATTGAAAAAAAGTTCAGGGAAAAAGGCACCCCTGTAACCAAGTGTTTGTTGTTCTAAGACTGAGAATGCCCAGCCAGCGTGGGATAACCTGTGGGCAATGGTGGATTAAGGTGGCAGCAATGTCCAAAGTGTCTCTGTCTCTTGCCCCTTTGTGATGGCTTTGCTGCCACATCCTCTCTCTGCCATAGCCTGGGAGATGGGAACTCTGCTGCTGACCACCAGGTCAGCAACTTGTACCCCTCGCTTCCCTGTCCTCAAGAATGATCATCCAACTTCAGGGAAATGGCAGATGACTCAATGCCGGGAAAGGAATCATTGTCTTGCTTTTAGGCACTGGCGTGTTAGCGGAGCATGTTGAGCCAGAGAGGAATGTGGAAATGATACCAGCCCTAGTCTGGGGCCCAGCGGGGCTGACTCTGAATGCTGTATCTCCCCCACCCCTCCCCAGTGCCCCGCACTTCTAAAAAGCTAATTGAATTTTTGGGTCTCTCCGGGCATCTCGTCTGGTCCCGGAGCCCTAGGGGGAACCGAGGACTCAATGTGTGAACTCTGGATAACCCCCAGATTCCGTAACTGATGGCTGTGGCTGGGGTATGCAGAGTTTATAGATGCTCCAACTTTTCTCTTTTTCCTCTCTCCTTACTCCGCCCCCAATACATCTTCTGTTCCAGTAAGTACTCCACACAGAAATAAACCAATCTGATGTCATTATGTACCAAGTTCAAAACAAACGATCATTTTTACTGTTGTGGTAAAAACCGGGAACAAAAGTGGACTTGTGGGGCAGAGCGAGTGGAAGGGCCACATTGCATTCCTGGCGTTCCGGCTTGGGGTCTCCAACCTCACACGGCTTTGCCTTTGTCTCTGCAGCCCAGCCCGTGTTGTACTGGTGTGCCCGCAACATGTCTTTCTGGAGCAGCATTTCGTTTAACCTGGCCGTCCTGATGAACCTGCTTGTGGCGTTTTTCTACCCATTTAAGGGAGTCCGAGGAGGTACCCATATCTTTAACTTCAAAAAACCTATTAGAAGCAGCAGGAAGGCTATGACTTGCATCTCAGTTGTGGTTCCTGGATGTATTGGTGCAATATTGGGGATCCCAGTTATCCACATTCAGACAAGAGGAGATTGTAGCTGTTACCATAGATTTAGTTTTAAATCTAACTTAAAATAATTTAACTTTTTTATGCATTTTTTTTAACCAGGAAAGAAAGAGAAGCAGCTAGATACTATTAAACCTGTGAGAAAGTCTCTTAATCAGCCCTTTGTTTTATATATGAGGAAACTATGTCTCAGAGCAGTTAAGAAATCAGGCCAAAGTCACATAGCTAACTAATGGCAGAGCTAACCCTAAAACATAGATGTCTTGATGCTCAGTCCAGTATATGTATTGCCACACCGCACTTCTGGAATTGATTTCAGACTAAAGAATTTGTAAGAAATCTCTGGAATATTTTTTTGCCAGGGGTCAGAGGGGAGGCAGGACTTGAATGACTGCAGACTGTACAATGTTTAGTCTATTAAGAGGTACCTGCCATTATTTGCATAGCAAAACATGATGATTATGGTCTTTCTGGATTCCTCCCAGCCCACCTCCTTCCAGGCTACACATTTTGCTGAGAAAAGGCAGACAATTTGGAGAGAGGCATTTTGCTATTTGGGGCCCCTCAACAAGCATTCAAAGCTCCTCTTCTGTGATACATTCATGGCCCCTTTTCTGACATCCACAACAGCTACCTGGGAGGTCCACCTCCCAGCTAAATTTTTCATCAGAGCTTTTTGGCAGATAACCTCACATATGCATATAACAACCTGCCAGAAACCACCTTGTGTGAAAGATAATGGGAAGAGCCCAAATGTAAGACACAAAAACCACACAGGAGTAAGTTTCAGGCTCCACTCTTTAGCTTAATCATGCAGACATCAACTGAAGCAGACATGTATGGGTAATGAGTCAGTTTAAGGACCAATTTGAAAGCGATGACATGTTATGTAATGCTTATATGCCTAAGTTACCCTTTTGAGGAGTTAGCTTTTCTGTTTGACCTTAAGTTACATGGAAGGCACCATCTGAATGCCCGCCCCCCCGAAAAGTACAATCTAAACACAAGTCCAGGGGAGATTTTTTTTTTAATGTCATGTCAGGAAACATGAATGCCCATGTCTGTGTCTAAAAAGATTTGACTAGAACCCAGGGCTGCAAGGTTTTCTCTTCGGGGATGTCCACCTTAACCCAGCTGCCAGTCAGCAGAGGTATGTGTGGCAGAGGGCTAGTGAGGAGCACAGCTGGCTGTGGTGGAGGAGGCCCAGGTCTCCTTTCGCCTCAGGGAAGTTGTCATGTTCCTCACAGCAGATTATTCAACCCTTACCTTGTCTGTGTTTTCATTTACTCTCCATTGCCTTAAAAATATTTCAAACAGATTTTATTATTCGCCACGTCTGTTTTCTTCACCGGTCATTTATGGCAGCATTCAGGCCAGTTCTGGGGACAGGGAGTTAACAGCCCCCCACCCTTCATTGACAAGCCTCCTGCAGTGCCATTCTTAGACTTAGGAAGTCAAGAGACTTAAGGTCTCTGCCTGGCTCCTGCCGCCCATTTGCCAAGCCACTCTGGGCAAGCCACTTCAGCAAGTCCTCGTCATCCTCTATGTGAAGAGATGCTTACATTAAGCCCATGGTTAGAAAACTTTGATATGGCTTCAGAAAGTCCTGTAGAACCTGGGGAAGAACAGTTGGCAAACTAGTCAAGATCGCCAGAGCATGTATTTCTTTCCCATCCAAGCTTGAGATCCCCTGGATGGTATGACTATTGAGGGGCCTTCCAACTCTAAAATGGTGCATTCTGAATGAGCCATCAACTCAGGCTGGTCTGCAGGAGGCAAGGATGCCTGGTTTGGAATCATGGGCTTTAGAACTTCATGCTGAGGGACTAAACTGAAAGCATAAATCAGAGCTCCTAGGAGATTTGACCTAAGGCTGATATGACCCAAGGAAGCCTTTTCCATTATCTAGTAGCTGATATTGCCTTAAGTGCATCTGTTCACTCTCAGAGGGATTCTTTTTTCCTTTTGTAAGATGCATTGAGGGCATTTCCTATACTCACTGCTAACCATCCTCAGTAGAAGGGTTGTATTAACCCTGCCTAGAAAGATCTGGTTTGTTGACCTGAAAGTATTTCTTTGAGCTAATATGTGTTAGGATTTGTTGCATCCTAAAGGCAAGATTTCATTATGTCCCTCTTGAATGTGTATAATAGCCATATTATGTGTGCTGATTTTGTGTGGTTCTGTGGCTTACAAGGTTTGCGACTGCCAAGAACCAGTGGCCTTAAAAGCTCCTTTTCAAAAGTATCACCGCCCCCCCACCTTTGTTTTAGAACTGACAAGTTACAGTCTTTCAAAAGCATGCAACTCAGGCAGCTTCAGATTGCTTACTGAATTTGTGAGCATGCCGTGATGGCTAAAGCAAATGTAGTACTACTTTTTAAATGTTTTTATTATTGAAATTGTCAAATATACACACAAGTAGAAAGAACAGTATAATGAGCTACCATATATCTATCAGCCAGCTTTAACAATTTTGCCTATCTTGTTTCATCTATCCCCGTACTATATTTTCTGAAACATTTTAAAGAAGTCTAGACATCTTGGATTTTTTTGTCCATAAATATTTCAGTGTATAACTTATGAGGACGTTTTAAAATATGTATAATCACCATGCCATTATCATATCTAACAAAACTAACAACAAATCCTGTAATAGCCTGTCCAAATTCAGATTTC
Source organism: Pongo pygmaeus (assembly GCF_028885625.2). Taxonomy (NCBI): domain Eukaryota; kingdom Metazoa; phylum Chordata; class Mammalia; order Primates; family Hominidae; genus Pongo; species Pongo pygmaeus. The sequence continues at coordinate 73,212,047 of NC_085930.1, read as the reverse complement.
TCCAACTGTCTCAAAGATGTCTTTCTAGAGTTGGTTTTTTGGAATCTAGCACTATGTTTTTTAACACTGCTGTTATAGTGAGGAGACAGCATTTTTACATTGGCCTCTTCAGGATTTGGGACATACATTGTACTGGTCACATTGATGATAGTGAGATCATCTTAAGAGTCCATTTAAAATGGCATTAAGCATTTGAGAAAATGATAAGTAAGCCACAGACTGGGAGAAAATAGTTGCAAAATATATATCTGATAAAAAGTTATATCCAGAATATGTAAAGAACTCTTACAACTCAACAATAAAAAAACTATTCAATTAAAACAGTGGGCAAAGCATTTGATCAGACACTTCACAGAAGAAGATGTATGAATGGCCAGTAAGCACATGAAACGATGTTAAGCATCACTAGTTTTCAGGGAAATGTACATTAAAATCACAACACCATACGACCGCAAACCTACTAGAATGACTACATGAAAAAGATGGGCACTACCAAGTGTTGGTGATGCGGTGGATCAGATGGAACTGTCATATACTGCTGGTGGGAAGGCAATGTGATACATTCACCTTGGAAAACAGTTTGGTATTGTCTTTTAAAGTTAAACATATATGTAGGATCCAACATTCTACTTCTCTATGTTTGTCCAAGTGAAATGAAAATATGTCCACTCCAAGAATTGTACATGAATGTTTCTAGTAGCATTATTTGTAATCACTCCAAACTGGAAACTGATTGATTGTTAACTGGACAAATAAATTTTAATATATCCATACTATAATATAGTCAGCAATAAAAAGTACAAGGTATCAATACATACATGGTAACCTGGATGCATCTTAAAAACTTGCTAGGTGAAAGAAGTCAAGCACAAAAGACTACCTAATAGGATTATTTTCCCATTTTTATGAAATTCTAGAAAGTGCAAAGCTATAGGGACTGACATTAGATCAGTGGTAGCTGGGGGTAGGGATGGGGCAAGGCATCACCTGCAAAGAGGCACAAGGAGACTTTTAGAGTGATAAAAATGTTCTGTATCTTGATTGTGGTGACAATTACATGCGGTGGTCACATGACTATATAAACTGCCAAGATTCACCAAATTTTACACTTAAAATGCATGGATTTTTTAAAATATTGATTGAGGACCATCAACTTCAGAGGCAAATGGTCTGCAGCCATTTGCTGCATCACTTTGGGCAAGAAATGTAACCTGAGACTCAGTTTCCTTTACAGTAGACTGGGGACAATAGGATAAATAAATGATCATCAACGTCAAGGGCTTGACATGATGTCTAACAATTGTTAAATGCGTAGAAAGTGGCACATGTGCCTCAATGTGCACTTCTTGAATTTCTGAGAAACCTCTGCCTCTTTGTCCCCATTCCCAATCAGCTTTGCCTTTTGAAGGATTTCAAAAGGGAAGAGGTAAGTGGCTGGGCTGGGGGGAACAGTTGTTAAAGTGAGGCTGAATCTCGGCAGGCGTGGACTCAATGAACTAGGGCAGCCAGCAGCTGGTGGAAGAGCTGTGCCCCGCAAAGGTGTCTCCTCCCCAATGGTGCCACAATCCCAGCATCTCTGAAGAAGTGAAGCTCCTTTATATAAGTGGCCTTAATCATGTAGTGCTGCTTGTTTACATCTGAAGGAGACTCAAAATGTGACAGCATTTGAAATAGGGGTGTTTTTTTTTTAATGAGTGTTTTACAGAACTATATTTTTAGCCATGTTGGCTCATGTTATATAACCAAGCCGTCTCGTGGGACACTCTAAATAGAACTTGCAGTAGCAAGAGATGACAAAAATTGGTATAAGCTCTTTGACTGCAGGGATAATCTAATTGTAGGATGATGCTCATGACACGGAAGTTGCCTTTCTCCTTCCCTTGGAGAAATCTGATTCAGGCAGGGGACCTGCAGTTTTCCTTTGCATACTTTTAATAGAAATTAAGTTTAGGCTTCCACGTCGGCTTCTCTGAGTGAAGTGTGACACATGCACGAGTTTTATTTCTTAAACAAGCTTTTCGTGAGTACCTGCCAGGCACCAGGTACTTCCCTTGGGGAATGTGCAATCTGGTGAGAGAGAGACAAGTAAACTGACCACTAGGAAATAGTGTCCTGTAGGGATGACTGGAAGCAGGGAGTACGGAGGAGGAGGGAACTCCTGACATGTTTTTGTGGGGAGGAAGGGGATTGGGGAGGCGTCCTGGAAGAAGTAATGTCAAAGCTAAGACCTGAGATGAATGAGAAGGGAAGAACTTCCCCGCAGAAGGAGCATGTGTGAAGGCTTGGAGGTCAAAAAATGCTGATGGGACTGGTTATGGATGGGGCAGAGAATTTGAGGTGAGAGTTGGGACTGGTAAGCCAAAAAAGTTATTGAAGAATCTGTAATAGTGCATGTTTTAGGTCTGTCCCCTGTACTCAGTGAATGCACAGATTTGTGAGAGAACCCTGTTTTGTCCTTGCAGGAACCCTGGATCCCCACTGGTCGGGACTCCTGTGGACAGCCATGCTCATCTCTCTGGCCATCGTCATTGCCCTCCCCAAGCCCCATGGCATCCGGGCCTTAATTGCCTCCACAATTCTACGATTGATATTTTCAGTCGGGTTACAACCCACGTTGTTTCTTCTGGGCGCTTTCAATGTAAGTGTGAATACCTTCCTTGCCACTGTTTTGTTTGCAGATTAATAGGAATGCCTTGCATTCTGGTTTCTAGAATCCTGGCCTGTGCTTTCAGTCCAGAAAATTATTGTTTGGGGCAACTGTTTAAATAGCAGAAGCAAGGGATCGCTGCAGGTGGACGTCTCCCTCTTGACCTCCTCGTGGTGCAGTGAGCCTTGTAATGTAACCCTTGGGCATCAGCACTCTCACTTTTAGGGACTATCCCTGTCAGGAGATAGGCAGAAAAAGTGGTAGTGCTTTGAGATTTAAATTAGTTTTGCCAATCTGGTCAAAGGTTTGTTGGGACAGAAGATTTTAGACAATAAGTGAAGTGATCAAATATTAACACAGTACCCACTTCTGGAAAGGGCCACATAGAAAAGAGGGGATAGGTAAGAGGGCCTGGCCAAATACAGAGACAGGGCAGGTAGAGAGGGAAGAGGAGAAGCAGAGACAATTCTTTAAAAGTCAGTGGTGACATTTAGAAATGCTGTTTCACTACCATTGAAAGATAGAAGCCAATTTCATCTCTGCGAGAATTCTTAGGACAAACTGATATAAAACCATACATTGGAGAGGTTTCCTGGTGAAGGGAAGGAGAAAATTTGGACATGTGAGGCACTGGAGGATCTAAAAATGCCTTCCAGGGGTTTCTGCCCTGAGCATATAAGGAAGCTGAGGTCCCGTGCAAAACTGGAAGTGATATCACAAAATAATATAGTAATTCAGTGCAACAGCAAAAGTCCCAAAGGGAGTATTCAAATGGCACAGGCAGCAAGGACTTTAGAGGAGAACAGGCCATGTCAAGCTGAAAAGCTTACAGCGGGGAGGAGGCAGGATGGAAGTTAGGGCTTAAGGAATGGAGGGCCAGGCTCGGTGGCTCACATCTATAATCCCAGCACTTTGGGAGGCCAGGGTGAGCGGATCACTTGAGGTCAGGAATTTGAGACCAGCCTGACTAACATGGCAGAACCCTATCTCTACTAAAAATACAAAAATTAGCTGGGTTTGGTAGCATGCGCCTATAATCCTAGCTACTCGGGAGACTGAGGCAGGAGAATCACTTGAACTCGAGAGATGGAGGTTGTAGTGAGCTAAGATGGCACCACTGCACTCCAGCCTGGGTGACAAAGGGAGACTCCATCTCAAAAATAAATAAATGAACAAATAAATAAATAATTAAAAAAAAAGGGGGGGTAGAATGGAGAGGATTTGGCCATGAAGCAGGGATTGAGAAGAGTTCTTTGGTTTCGTGGGCCCCATAGGCCAGAGCAGAACAGTGGGAAAGCTCAGGATGTTATCAACAGACAATAAAGAGTTTCACCTCATTCATGGTTCAGTAGTGATCAGTAGGAACCGCTCCTGTATAAGTCACTTGCAGCACTGAATTTTAGGATAAAGCAGCTGGACTTCATCCCCCAGGTCAGCATTCCCAGAGCATATTCCACATTGATAAATATGAGGTAAAAAAAGTGTCCCGTGATTGAAGCCACATGAAAAATGCTGAGGTAAACACAATGAAAGGTTTCATTACTGCAGGCTTCCTCACAGACTTTAATGTACTAATATGGATTAGGAACCTCCAAGGAAAACAGTGTCTTTCTGTTTCCCAAACTTATTTTCCTGCAGTTTTTTATAAGTATCACTTGAGATTAGTGTTGTATAGAATATATGTTGGAAACTCTGTTACCAGTAGTGGAAAGTGCCTGTGGTGTTTTTGAGCCAAGAAATGGTCCATACAAAGAAGTATTCTTGAGAAAATGCATTCAGTATGGCATGTTATGTGGATTCATCAGGAGGGACTACAGGCAAGGAGGCTTTTTAGTGGCTGTAGCAACGCTTTGATTAGGTTTGAGAAGCCCGAGTCTTGGACATAGTGTAGAAGAAAGAAGGAAGGTATGGATGTCAGAAATGGGAAGGAAATAGCCTGGGCATCGTGGCTCAAGCCTGTAATCCCAGCACTTTGGGAGGCCAAGGCGGGCAAATTGCTTGAGGCCAGGAGTTCAAGACCAGCCTGGCCAGTATGCATGTGAAACCCCTCTCTACTAAAAAAAAATACAAAAATTAGCCTGGCATGGTAATTCATGCTTGTAATCTCAGCTACTTGGGAGGCTGAGGCACGAGAATCTCTTGAACCTGGGAGGCGGAGGTTGCAGTGGGCTGAGATGGTGCCACTTCACTCCAGCCTGGGTGACAGAATGAGTCTGATTAAAAAAAAAAAAAAAAAAAAAGAAGGAAAGAAAGAGAAAGAAAGAAAGAGAGAGGAGGAAATAGTAACACATGGTGGGCACAGAGTCAGAGCCTTACCCCACCCAGAAAGCAATGCGCTTGTATTAGTTCGTTTTCACATTGCTATAAAATGCCTAAGACTCGGTAATTTATAAGAAAAGAGGTTTAATTGGCTTGAGGTTTTGCAGCTGTACAGGAAGCACGGCAGCATCTGCTTCTGGGGAGGCCTCAGGGAGCTTTCACTCATGGCGGAGTAAAAGCAGCAAAGTTGGAGCAGGAACAGGAGGAAGCGGATGGGGAGGCGCTACACACTTTTAAACAACCAGCTCTCTATCACTATACTGTATCCAGGACAGGTGGTGCTAAACTATTTATGATCCAGTCACCTCCCACCAGGCCCCACCTCTGACACTGGAGATTACAATTTAACAGATTTGGTGGGGACACAGAACCAAACCGTATTGCCACTCTGGGTCCCTTTTTCAGACAAAGAGGGTATCACTGTCTTGACTGGGTAATGAAGGAGGCAAATATGGCTCCAAATTTTCAGTCACAAATGATTGGAAGAAGAATAATGTGGCCATCTAAAATGAAGTCTTGCAAAGATCTAGTTTTTCAGGGTGAAAATGCATTTAAATCGTTGACCTACTGGGCTTCAGGTGGAAAGACACGCTGTTAACGTGAGCTGCGGCATTTGGAAATACATGACCAGAACTACAGAGAGAGATCAGTGTGGGGAGGGGAATGTAGGGATTGCCTGCAGTGAGAGGAAACCATTTAAGAAAGAAATACAAAAGAATTACATAAACAACTAGGTAGAAAAAATGTTCAGTATTTCAGAGGCTGTCTTCTATGGGCTGTCTAGTTCTTTTTTTCTCTGGCCTTCTCTGATAATCATTCCACAGTTATCACTTCTTTAACACAGATCAGTTGGGGGAAAGACTCAACTGAGATATTAATTACCATTTACAACAACATGAGCTGGTAGGGGGCAAACAGCTATAATAAATAATTATTTAGAGTGAATTTTATTTTACATATTTTTTTGAGACAGTCTCGATCTGTCACCCAGGCTGGAGTACAGTGGTACAATCTCGGCTTACTGCAACCTCCGCCTCCTGGGTTCAAGCAATTCTCCCTCAGCCTCCCAGGTAGCTGGGACTACAGGCGTGTGCCGCCATGCCTAGCTAATGTTTTGTATTTTAGTAGAGACGAGGTTTCACTGTGTTGCCCAGGCTGGTCGCGAACTCCTGAGCTCAGGCAATCGACCCGCCTCGGCCTCCCAAAGTGCTGGGATTATAGGCGTGAGCCACCATGCCCCGTCTAGAGTGAATTTTAAGAGAGAGAAACACCCACATGGAATGTATGGGAGAGGGAAAGTACCTGTGGATGGAGACAGAGAAAGAATATTGGAATACTGAGAGCTGGAGAAGGAGAAGGCGGGGTCCTAAAGCCCAGCTGGGAGAGTGGTGAGCAGGGTGCGGTAGGAGACTTGTCATGCCGCAGGGAGCTGGGAAAGATGCTAAGAGCAGACGGGAAGACTGCTGGGTGCGCAGAATCCTTGGAGACTTCACATGAGCTGTCTCTGTTGAGAGGTGGGGATGGGAGCCAGATCTAAGACTAACAAGCAGAGTCCAGCCACAGGCTGAGACCACAAATAGCAGCTATTTTCTGGGGAAGCAATGGAGAAAACTAGGGCAGAAGTTAGAGGGGAGAATGGATTCAGGTGAAGTGGATCACCCTGTTGTTAAGACAGCAGGATCTGGGGTGTGTTTGAGGTCCTGTAATGTGTGATGTCACCCAGGGCACCATCTGCCCCTCCCTGAAACCACATCATCATGGATCATCCAGAATCAGTGATACTTTCCCACCCTATGAAATCCCCTCCACTAGCAAAGGTTAGAATTTTGGAAAAAACTGGCAGATTGAATGCTTAGCCTGTCTGAGAAAGCCAGCAGCGATCTGTGGGTGTCGGCTTCCTCGCTTATCTGATTGCCGAGAAGCTCACTTACACTGACCTACCAGATTAACTGGCAGTATTTCCCCCGCACCTGTGGCCAAGGGAGCTAGCGTAGCAGAAGATGGTTTTACCAAGTGCATCCAGAGAGGTGCACTTGGCCTCCTCCTGAGCCAAGTTTTTCTGTCAACATATTGCTAGAGATGGACTTCCAGGCATTGGGGTTTCTACCAAAGGTGGGACTATATTGCACAGTAGTTCAGTTAGGACTCCTTCAGTTGCAGATGTCAGAAAACCTAATCCATGCTAGCCTCAGCAAAGGAGAATATGTATTGGTTCATTTTGACCAAGAAACCAACAGCCTCGCTTCAGGCACAGCTGATACAGGGGCTCACACAGTGTCCTCAGGGCCCAGTTCCTCCTTACCATCTTTTGGCTCTGTGTCCCCAGTGTTGGTGGTGCCTTCAGTGTTGGTAATGTGGCAGCTCCAGAGTTTACAGCTGCTCAGGTTCAAGGTTGGTGGGAAAGAACAAAATTATCTTTGGCTGCAATCCCAAGAAAGAGCTCAGTGGACATCATTGGCTCCATTTGGTCCTGTGTCTATCTCTAAACCAGTCATTGTACCCAGGGGAATATAATATTGTGATGGCCAGGTTGGAGCCCCACCCAGACATCAAAGACTGCTACTCAGAGAGGAATGGTCCCCAAAGGAAAATTAGAAGTTATTCCCAGAAGAGAGGGCAGAGGAAAAGAACTCATTCTGAAGTCCCTTATATTTTTTTTCCCCCAAGAAAATTCTTGTTTTCCCTGTGAACTTAGGAGCAATGAAAGGCAAGAACTGATCACTGCTCATTAAATTGCCACCTTATAGTGCCTAGAGTGTAACAAATTCAGAAAATGCTTTTGATCATGCTGATCACAGGGTTCGTGGATTGAGGTGACTTCTGTGTTTGACTAACTCATACAAGAATGTTAGAAATGATTCATATCTCATTTTGAAAATCATAATCTCAGTATGTGTTAATTTTGTTTTTGCCATAGAGAAATGCTACTTGATTACTGTTGAGCATGAAGTTATTTGACTACCATGTAATTTGTAATATGCCTGAAAAGCAAAGTAATGAAATGACTTAGATCTGCAAATGGTTCTTGGTGGGTTTGGTGGGCACCGGGTGGAAAAGGAAGTGTTTGTTTGGGCACGGTGACTGAAATACATTTGTGTGAGATGCTCTCTTTGCTCTCATGAAGAGTTTGGCACAGTCCGTGCCATCTGACTGGTCCTGTCATTGTTCTCAGGTATGCAATAAAATCATCTTTCTAATGAGCTTTGTGGGCAACTGTGGGACATTCACAAGAGGCTACCGAGCCATGGTTCTGGATGTTGAGTTCCTGTATCATTTGTTATATCTGGTGATCTGTGCCATGGGGCTCTTTGTCCATGAATTCTTCTACAGTCTGCTGGTGAGTACCTGGCGTGGAAATATTTTACGTGTGGGGAAACTAGGAGAGTGTCCTATGTCCTCTCTCTCATCACAGACCCTTCCTTTTAATGGTGATTGGTGTGCCTGGTCCACCAAGATTGAAGCTCCACAGTTTGCAGCCTTTGGGGGATCTGAGAGGAAAGCTCCACAGGAATTGGGTCAGCCCAGGAATTCAAGAGTCACACAACTGCACTGTGTACTGTGCACTCCTGATCTGTTACTTCTCAGTAATGGAAAATGCCTGCAGTAGGTTCAGGAGATGTTTCCTTTCCATGCACCTTTGTTTTTCTTTACTTCTTAGACTCAGCCAGCACTTATACCAAGAGGAGTGTTTTTGAGGCTGTCATCCAACAGTTCTCATGGAATCCATTTCTCCTGAACACATTTAGCGACCATAAGAGTAGGAGCTAATTTTGAAGCCCCGGGATTCATGATCATGAGCTCAGTAGATTTATTGGTCTAGGAGACCCTTTCGGTAGCTCATTTTGTTCCGATATGAGCCAAGTGCTTAATGTCTTGACAGTCTATAAAACAAGTTGGTTCCATCACCTTCCTCCTGAGCAGGTTTTTAAATTGCAAATCAAGTAACTGCTTACTTTCCTGTAGTTAGAGGGAATCTAGACCTGTGGCGTTGTAGATAAGAAACCATTTTCTTGTACCTACATAAAATGACAGGAAGCATAAAATTGACCTATCTGCAAGCAACACCATGAAGAGCCTAGGAATATTAAAATATTTGTGAGGACAAAAATGATCAAGGCCTAAGGGTTGACTTACAAAGAGAGGGGGGACTTGCAAAAGGCAGAGCAAGGAAAGCCCTTCAGGGAGGTGCTTAGAAAATCCCCCCAAAGCACGTATGAGAGGCATCCAGCCACAATCTAGTTTGATCCTATTGCGTTTTCTAAAAGTGAACTGAGGTAGCAGCATCATCAGAAGCAGGGGAGTTACTCTTATCTTTCTGCAATAGGTTAGAGATTTGAAAGCACAAAATGCAACTGTGTGAGATGCTTCCTTCGCTTAACGTACTTGACTGCCTTGTGCCTCAGTTTCCTCATCTGCAAAATGAGAACAGTGTATCTCCCTCACAGGGCCGTCATAGGGATTACATGCAGCTGTTCAGGTCAGGGTCTTAGAATAGCACTGCCGAACGATTGCCAGCTATTATTATTGTCTTTGTCATTCTATATCCCTTCCCCTGTCCAAAACACCATAAGGAATTCACCGTTCAAATCACTAGGATTAGCTCATTCCATTAGGGGTGGATTTTGGCAGGCTAAAGGGAATGGATTCTTTTCCCTCATCTTAAAATAGGTCTGGCTATATTTTGAGGTTTTAGGCAAAGAGGTCTCAGGATATACTTGTGATTCCCATTATGTGGCCTATTTTGGTCACTTTGTATCAGAAATCTTTAGAGACTTATGTCTGTTTCTGGAACTTTTTGTCTCATACCATCATGTCCCTGGACAACAAATTCCTGTCCTCCCTTGGGAGGGCGGCAGAGTTCAGTTGGTGTTCTCTCTCATCCCTGCCAAGGGGTCTCTCCCAAGAGACAGGAGATTCCCCTTTGGTCAACGCCACCTCGCCCCAGTAGACACTTCGACCTTTCCTCCAATCTGCTTCCAGTTGGCTTTGCTGCTTTTCTGTTCATTTGTGTCCTCTTCTTTTCATCACTTGCAATGCAGGCCAGTGCCAGTGCCTGATGCAGGGCACATAATGGTGAGAGGAACACAGTCCCTACCCTCATAGGCTCCACAGTCAGGAGCACAGCACAGGGACAGCCATTTTGTGAGTGCTCACCCTGCACTCTTCTCTACACACTCTCACTACCACCTTTGAGGTAGATGGTATCTTCCAATTACACCTGAGGAAACTGAGGCTTGGTGAGGTTAGGTAACTTGCTCAGAGTCACACTGTCAGTAACTGGTGGAGGCAGGAGAGCCACACAACTCTGTTGATTCCCAAGTTGACACTGCGTTTTATTCAAGCATGTGAAAAAGTCCTTGCATCAGTGAAACTGGCATTTCACGTTCCAGTTTGCATCTGTGCTTTCAAGTCTCTAACCTATCACAGAAAGATAAGAGTAACTCTCAGCTTCTGATGATGCTACCTCAGTTCACTTTTAGGAAACGCAATAGGATCAAACTAGATTGTGGTTGGCTGCCTCTCCTGTGCTTCGGGGGGGATTTTCTAAGCTGTGTGGACCTTGACTTGTTTGTGTCTTCAAGTGATGTGCTCCTTTTGGTATCAAAGCAGTACTGAATATGTCTGGTAAGAACCAGAAAACACTGACACTTCAAATTATTCTACTAATAAGGAAAGCCTGCAACCAAAAGAAATTGGGCTGCCTGTAAAAGGAGAGAGACCTGAGCAGGGAACACCCATGTGTTCCAGAGTTGGGAGAGCTCCCTCCATGCCAGCAGGCCAGAAGGTAGGGAGGGTAATCTGGTGGCCTAATTAAACTGCTGTCCCCTCCTCCCCCACAAAGACTGGCCTGGACCTGGTCTTGAGCCTGCATTAAAGCTGTGTCCTTAGAAAAATATTAACACCTGGAGATGAAAATGTGCAAAGTTCATAAGCAGGCAGTTAACAAAAGCAGAAATCCAGATGGTCAGTAAACATGGAAAAATGTTCATCCTTGGTGCTAAACAAAGAAATGCTAATTAAAACAGCGCAATCCCATGTTTTACCTGTGACATTAGTAAAGGTTAAAAAGCCTGATGGTGCCCAGTACTAGTTAGAGTGGGGTAAAATGGGCATGATTCTTTACTAGTGGTGAATGTAAACTGATCCTGCCTTTCTGAAAGCAGTAGGCAAAATGTTTCTCTTATACCATTTGACCCAAATACTCCATTTCCAAAAATTCGCTGAAAAGGAATAACTAGACGAGCATGTATAGAGGCATGTATAGAAGTATTCCTCACAGCATTATTTATTATGACATATAATTGGAAACATCTTGACTGTTTTTAAAAAACATATTAGTTATGTCAATCATGTTTTTCCCATATAGTGAAATTCCAGGTGATCATTTTTGACAGGAAAATGTTCCTGATGGCTTGGTGAAAGGCTGGTTATGTGCCAGTATTACGGTCTAATATTTTTGTAAACAATATATATCTATAAATTGCACTTTAAGGCCAGAAGGAATTAAGCTATTGAGCGAATGTCTCTAGATGGTGAATTATTAGTGACTTTTTTTCCTTTGTGCTTTTTTTTGTTTTCCAAGTTTTCTCCATTGAACATGTATAATTTTCTAATTAGAAGAAAGCTTTTCTTTTATATAAATAATACTTATTGATTGTTTTAAAATCAGAAATTATAGATGAGAGAAAAGAAAAAAATCGCTTGTCATTTCAATGATTTGGAGCCTGTATAATCTCTGCGGTCCTTAACCACAGAAAACAAGTATCATTTGTTTGTTGTCTGAAGTTGCTCTTACTTGCCACTTTATATTGAGCTGCTGGAAAATATTTAACCAACATTAACAGCAACACTTTGCTTTCTGTCGTATTGTATTGTATTGTATTGACTAGATGCCTCTTCCTTGCTTCCCTTTAAGTATCCTACTCTACCCAATGCCCTTCACAGAACTAGTCTCAGAACACAGATTGGTGTTAAGGAGGCAGAAAAGTCAATCGACCAGAAAATGACCTCAGATGTCAAATTTTCTACATTGGAAGGGACTCAGAGATCAGCTCTCTCAGTCCACTTATTTTACAGATGAGGAAACAGATCCAGAGAGTTTAGATGGCTGGGCCGACGCCTTGCAACATATTAAAAGCAGTCAGGATTCGACCCTGTCCCCTGACTCACTTCATAGTGCAGTCACACCCCAAAGCCACAGTGGAGACCAAACCTTCCGTACAGGATTAGACAGCAGCCAGAGGCCATGCTAAAAACTAGCCTCAGGTCTAAGAGTAACTTCAGAGAGCTCTCTCCCCACACTCCCCACCATTCTCCCAGTCAAGTATCTGTGACTGTAGCTCTTGGAAAACTAGCCGTCATCCTCCCATACCTATATGTACCTACAGGGATCCTCCATTCCTCAGGAAGCCAGCTTCTTGCAAAGAGCAGGTTCCTTAGCAGAGGGCAAGCCTGGATTGTGAATGCACTGTGACCTGCAGGGGTCTTAAGTGTTACCGCCACTAATGTCCCTGTGATATACTAGCTATGTGACCCTGCCCCAGTCTCTTGATCAGGAAATTAATGATAATTACTATTTATTGTACTTACTGAGCATATGTATGCCAGTGTGCTAAGCACTGTGCATACGTGGTTTACTTATTCTTCGTAATAACTCTACATCCTCCAGTCTGCAAATGAGGAAATGGAGACTCAGAGGGGATGAGGAAAGTGCCTAGCCCGAGATCATATGGTGGACAGTAGCTGAGCTGAGATTTGAATTTACATCTAAGTCCAGAGTTCTTGCCACTGCCGCTGGCTTGTAGTATGTGTGCCTTCCCACCAGACACAGGGCTGCAGGAGGGCAGGGACCAGGGTGGCTGGCTCTTCATAAACTCAATTCAGTACCTTCTAAATGAATGGATGCCAAGACCCTCATCACTTTCCTCTCCCTTTGTCTCTGAAACTCATTGGCACAAGCATGTATTTTCTCTATTTCCAGGCCCTCTAAATGGCTCTGGATACTACTTGAAGTTGCTATTGTTTCCTGCTTCCTCTTCTGTGTTTATGTTTCCTCATTTTTACCATCTCCGTTTCACTGTGAAGCCAGGGAAGATGTTCAGTGTTAAGATCATATGTAGTGCTTTTGAGTGTCTAAGAGGGTAAACGCTCTATAAACCAAGTTTTCATTATGGGATAGTGATGTACATCTAACATCGAGGCTTCTTAAAATTCTTTTTGTTTGTTTTCAAAGCTTTTTGATTTAGTGTACAGAGAAGAGACTTTGCTTAATGTCATTAAAAGTGTCACTCGCAATGGACGGTCCATCATCCTGACAGCAGTTCTGGCTCTGATCCTCGTTTACCTGTTCTCAATAGTGGGCTATCTTTTCTTCAAGGATGACTTTATCTTGGAAGTAGATAGGCTGCCCAATGAAACAGCTGTTCCAGGTGGGTTTGGGATCTTCTGATCTTTTTAATGCTAAAAGATTATTTCCTGATTATAACTGAACTAAAGAAAATAATGACTTTAGTAATGCAGATATCTCCCCATTGTATCTCCCTAACACGCAGAGTGTGAATTTCAAATACAGGTCTTCATTCTCACAATGAATGTGGCAATGTGGCATATCAAATGCTGAGTGAGTGACCAGATCTGACATTTATTTATTCACTAACGTCATCTTTTAAACTAGTGCAACTTTTTTGTAAAGCAGTGACCATATATATTGAGAGTGTTGGAGTATGCATCCCTTTAACTTAGTAAATCTACTTCTAATCTACTTCTAGGAATCAATACTTAAAGAAAAAAAGCCTGCTGACTGTGCATGTAGAAACAGACATATATGGGAGAAGGTTCGCTGCAGTGTACAGTCGGAAGCAGTCTAAATGTTCGGGGGTGTTTCATCAGATCATGGTACATCCATGAGATGGGGTGCCTTGCACATAGGTACATCTTTAGAAACCTCCATGGAAAAATACCCACAAGATGTAGTTGGAAATGGCAGAAGGATAACTACAGTAGGATCACACGTATGTCTTTTTTTTTTTTTCGAGACAGGATCTCACTCTGTCTCCCAGGTTGGCGTGCGGTGGTATGATTTCACCTCACTGCAACCTCCAACCTTCCGAGCTCAAGCAATCCTCCCACCTCAGCCTCTCCAGTAGCTGAAACTGCAAGTGCCTGCCACTGCATGTGGCTAATTGTATTTTTTGTAGAGATAGGTTCTTGCCATGTTGCCCAGGCTGGTCTCGAACTCCTGGGTTCAGGCGATCCCCCTGCTTTAGCTTCCCAAAGTGCTGGGATTACAGGTGTGGGCCACTGTGCCCGGTCTTATGTTTTCTTAAAAATTAAAAAGCCCATATACATATATTAAAACATGGATGACTGTACCTCCAGACTGCTAGCAGTAGCTCTCTCTGGGGCTTTTTTACTATATGCAGGTTTTATAGTGAGCTCATGTTATTTTTACATATAGCAAGAACAGAAGAGATTTCCAATTTTGAGGGTGAAAAAAAAAATGACCATAATACTTTAATGGTACCCAAGTGCCCTTTTCTCTCAGTTACAATAGTTGGCCCTACTTGGTGAAATACTACTGGTTTTTCATCCCGAGTCTAAGAAACAGACTAGAATCGTTGTGGCTGACTGAACCAGCCAGCCTTTGTGCTCTCCCTCCCAAATACTGTGTTGTTGGCATGTATCTCCAGCCTCCCAAGTTGACACTAAGTGACATTTACTGCCAGCCATCTTAGAGTTGTGTACTAAACTGGCCTGGACCTTGGATTTCTATTAATGCCTGCTGATGCTTCTCGTGCAGACTTGGTATAAATCTTGCCAGAGTCTGTACATTCAGTAGTATCTGTCTAAGAGTTTCAGCTGTTTGTCTTTAAAGTTGGAGAGGTGCTATTTAAGTGCGATATTTCTAGTAAGCCTACAGGAATTGACATTTTTGGCTTTTTTCCCATCCAGATCACCAAATGAAAGTGTAAATTGCATTTCTGCTTTGAATTTATATGCAAGATTCTAGGGTGTTATTTATGTAAAGAATTGTTTAATCAGCCGTGAATTGGGGACTTCAAACATTTTAACCATATGCTGCCAGATTGTTCATCATAAAATTTCCTTCTCTCTCCCAGAAACCGGCGAGAGTTTGGCAAGCGAGTTCCTGTTCTCTGATGTGTGTAGGGTGGAGAGTGGGGAGAACTGCTCCTCTCCTGCACCCAGAGAAGGTAGGACCTCCTAACTGTAAGCCCCATGTTAATATCGGACTCCTCCAGAGGCTTAGCTGATGCAGGTGATGTTGGAAGAAGATTAAATTTACTGCTCAGGAGTAAGGCCATAGCAAAGGGGAAAGGCTGAGAAAGAGGAGGAAGATGAAGGGAAAAGAAGGTTACACATGAAGAAAAGATCTGATGTGATTCAGCCGATTTATACTGAGTGCCCGCCATTTGCCAGGGACTGTGGTGTACTCTAAGAGACAGTAATGTAGTGGAGGGTGCAGGCAGGCCAAGTGGTGATTGCTAGAGAGTTGCCCAATGCTGGGAATAAGGATGGAATACAGAAGTTAGGCACCCGGCCTACTACTGGGCTAAGCATATCATCAAGAAAGTGATATCCAAACTATAAAAGCAGACTCTTGATATTCCAAGGAGAGGGAATAGTACATCTAAAGGCTTTAAAGGTAAAAAGAAAAAAACAGCAAGTTTGGGGAGATAATGATTATAAGGAAGGAGAGTAGCAAGAAATGAAGCCACAGATACAAACAAAGGGCTAGATGATGAAGGGTCTTCTATGTCAGGCGTAGGAGGTTAAACTTCATCCAGAGGATGGTCAGGGGTTGTTGGAAGATGAGTGATGAAATCTGTGTTTTAGCAAGACCCTTCTGCAGCTGGAGAAAGGAATGAGGCACACAGCAAGGCATGGCTCTTACTGCATAAACCAGTGAGAATGAACAGCCTCCAATGTAAAGCCGTTTATCCAGAGGCCCTGCCGTGAAATATCCCTGGATTTAGTCCTCACACCATTCCCAGTGAGGAACCTGGGTCCTGTGGCATAACCCTCATCTGAGAGACAAGATGCCTGTGACTCAGAGTTGCGAAGCAACTCATCTAACATGAAAAGACTGTTTGCGGCTGGGTCTGGGGTTTAAAACCTGAAAAGGACAGGGCATGTTTTAGATCCCATAGAGGGAGAGCAATACTACCATAGCTGGAGAAATTAGCAGGGGTTAGCGATGAAAACAGAGTTGCCCCAGACGACTTTAGCTTTTGAAAGAAAGTACTTGGCTCTTGATTCCTTAATTTTATTCTTCCGTGTGCCTGGTGAGATGGCATTCAGGAAATAGGATTTCAAAATCCCGGTCTCTCTTTTCTCATCACGTTTTCTGTCTGTTATTACTTGCCGTGTTCACAGAGCTGGTCCCTGCAGAAGAAACGGAACAGGATAAAGAGCACACATGTGAGACGCTGCTGATGTGCATTGTCACTGTACTGAGTCACGGGCTGCGGAGCGGGGGTGGAGTAGGAGATGTGCTCAGGAAGCCGTCCAAAGAGGTAAATTAATCCCGAGGGAAAGGAAGGGCAAAGGGGGTGGGTGGGGTGGTTGGTGGGAGCACCATGCAGTGGTGTTGAGTGTAAACTGAAGACGCAGAGGAAGAGCTGGGAGTAGGGCTGAGTAGCTGCGGAACTAGCTCGTCAGGCTTCTTTCCTCTCTATCATGTGAGGTGCTGCCTCAAAATCAGCTGCGTGGAAAGGGTTAGCTTTGGCTCGCTGTTCAGTAGACTTAGGGACTGTTTCCATCTTAGGCCTGATCCACCTGAATGCACGGCGAATATCCCTCCTGGCTGTGTCACACCACACTTGGAGAAGTCACAATTGAGACAGGGGATATGAAAAGAGATGCAGTTTTCAGTTTAAAAGTTTAATGCCCAATTTAATTTCTACCCAAGTAGACGAGGTCTCACTTGAGCTGTGCCCCAGGCTCTGCAGACCAAAGGGTCGCAAGGGACCCAGACTGATCCAGACCCCTCTCTTTTCCAGGAACCCCTGTTTGCTGCTAGAGTGATTTATGACCTCTTGTTCTTCTTCATGGTCATCATCATTGTTCTTAACCTGATTTTTGGGGTTATCATTGACACTTTTGCTGACCTGAGGAGTGAGAAGCAGAAGAAGGAAGAGATCTTGAAGACCACGTGCTTTATCTGTGGTGAGTGTCACTGGCCAGCTCCAGCAAGGGCATGAAGGCCCAGCGTGGCAGAGGCATGTGGATATTGTGAGGGTGTGATGGGCTGGGTGTGTGCCCAGTTATGCGGGAGGGGCACCGGCTGCTGCGTCCTCTTGACTCTTCTACCCTCTGCCGTGAGTGAGGCTCTCCTTGGCCTTTATTCTGCTGGGAAGTATTTACAGACCTGGGTTCTGACTGAGCTTCTACCACTTACTAACTGTGTAACCATCATTTAGTCATTTAACATCTTTAATCCTTCTTTCTTCATCTGTAAAATGGGTACAATAACATGTCCTTCTCTGCATTATTGTGAGAATTAGGAGAGACAGCGTATGTAACACTCCTAGCTAGAACCTGGCACGCTATAGGCACGGGAGGAGAAGTAGTGAACGGCTACATAAAAAAGGTGCATGGACACCAAAGAAATCATTTTCAGTATAGCTACAGGAAAATATTTGTAAATGTAAACTAATCATGGAGGAATCTGGGGAGCTGCGTAATCATTTCAGGATTATTCATAATATGGCTACTAAATATATGAATTTCCTAGTGGTATGTATGCTAAAAAAAAATGATCATTTTCCAATTAAAGACTTAAATTCTTTGCTTTTTGCCCCCTTAAAACCTTTTTAAGCTTTTTGCTTTGGCATAATTTCAGAGTTACAGAAAAGACATGACTATCCAAAGAATTTCTATATACTCTTCACCCAGAATCCCCAAATATTAATATTTTATCTCATTTGCTTTATACACACACACATACACACACACACATTTTCTAATGTGAGTAGCTGTCAGTGATGCTTTCTTTCTTATCCCTAAATATTTTAGTACACATTTCCTAAAAACAAGAACATTCTCTTGTGTATCTACAGTATAATTATCAAAATTGGGAAATTAAAACAGATCCAATACTGTTATCTCATCTACAGACCTTATTCAAATTTCACCCTTCATTCCGATAATGTCCTTTGCAAATCCCACCTCCTGTGGGGCTTCAGTCGCCATGCCTCATTAGCTTCCGCTGACACTGTTGAAGAATGTAGGTCAATTATTTTGTAGAATGTCCCTTGATTTGAGTTTGTCTGATGTTTGCTCATGGTAAGATTGAGGGTATGTATTTTCCACAGGAATATCAAAGACATGCTGTTGTGTTCTTCTCATTGCATCGTATCAGGAGGCATGTAATGCCAGTTCATCTCGTAACTAGTATCTCGGCTCACTGTAACCTCCACCTCCCGGTGTTCAAGCAATTCTCGTGCCTCAGCCACCTGAGTAGCTAGGATTACAGGTGCCTGCCACCACAACTGGCTGATTTTTTGTATTTGAGTAGAGATGGGATTTCACTATGTTGCTGAAGCTGGTCTTGAACTCCTGAGCTCAGGCAATCTGCCTGTTTTGGCTTCCCAAAGTGTTAGGATTACAGGCGTGAGCCACTGCACCCAGCCATGATACTAACTTTGATCATTTGGTTAAGGTGCTAATTGCCAGGTTTCTCCAGTAACTCCATAAAGTTACTTTTTTGGAGAGACACTTTGTAAATATCCTGCTATTCCTTAAACTTTCACCCCTTAGCTTTAGCATTCATTGATGATGCTTGACTAACTCTATTATGATGATGGTTGCCCAATGATGATTTTTATTTTATTATTATTTCTACGTTTCTTTATTGGCTTTTTATTGTAAGAAGGAATTTTTTCTTCTCCCCACGTATGTATGTATATTTCTGTGTTTGTATTTGTAACAACATGGACTTGTGGATTTTTATTTTATTCAATGGGCTATAATCCTTCACTCTCACTATTTATTTTGATGTTCAAATTGCTTCAGATGTGGCCAGTGAGAGCCCTTTCCAGCTGGCTTCTGGGTTGAGTCATGTCATCGTCATTTTCTATGTACTTTCTTACTTTTTTGGCATCATAATACATTCCAGGCTTAGGCTCACCTTGTACATTTCCTGACCCATCCCTGGAATCAGCCATTTCTCCAAAGAGCCCCAGTTCTTTTTATTGGAGAAAGGTATTTAGAAGCCAAGATCTGGGGACTGAGTGTGCTCATTCCTGTTGGTGTGCTGCTGCTCTCAGGGCTTATTAGGGTACAGATCTAGAGGAGAGGTGTATGCATCTGCATATGTGTGTATGTGTACACAGCCCATGTATCTGCACACATCTGTGTATATATGTATGAAAAAGGATGAATTCATACTGATACCTTTAATTCCATTTCAGCATTACAGGGTTTATTCTTTCTCCCTTTCTCTATTTGCGTTCTTTTCTCAGGCAGTGAGGAATCCAGCCCCCATTATCCATGATATATTTATTTGATCAATCCTAGAATACATAGAGACTAGAATTGCTCACCCAGGCCTCTTCAAATTATAAACCTACCAGCTAGAGTTCAAAATTTGTTTAAAGTTCTTGTTGTCCTTATTCTGCCTCCTCAAAAAACCTTAACATATCTGCATTTTGGCATTTACTTGGGCGAAGGGACTTCACATTCCCTGGTTGCCTGCAATGTGTGAGCGTGTCACACACATTCTCATTTTACCCCTAAACACTCCTGGAACCTAGACAGCGGTCTCCCCGTTCACTAACAAGGCCACTAAGGCATGTGGAGATGAAGCAGCAACTGCTAAGTGGCAGAGGTGGGATTCAAACCCAAGTCTGTCTGACTCACAGCCTGTGTTTTCCTGCCATAACGTAAACATGAATGTACTTGTAAGGCCGACAGAATCCCACTCTTTATAAAGACAGGAGTGAAACCACAGCCCCTTTTCTACTGACAGTTCTGTTATTGATTTTTTTTCTTTACCAAGACTGCTCAGTTGGGGCTGGGGGCTTTTTGTCTCATTTTTAGGCTTGGAAAGAGACAAGTTTGACAACAAGACTGTCACCTTTGAAGAGCACATCAAGGAAGAACACAACATGTGGCACTATCTGTGCTTCATCGTCCTGGTGAAAGTAAAGGACTCCACCGAATATACTGGGCCTGAGAGTTACGTGGCAGAAATGATCAAGGTGAGTGGAAAGGCCTCCTGGGAGCAAGGTGGACTTGGGGCCTACTGGCCTGGCTTCTGAGCTCTGAGCAAGGCCCCAGCAGCCCATTGGGGAGCTGCACAACAGAAAAATAACATCCGATGTTGCCTGAGCCCTTCTCACGGATGGGGCGCTGTGCTCTGTGTGTGTTCTCTCGAGTGATCCTCAGAACCACCAGCTAGGTGGTATCGGCCTATATTAGTGGGAGAAATGTTGAGCCTCCGTGAGATTAGCACGTGACCATGGAACTGGGGCTGGGATTTTAATCTGGATCAAACTCCATAGCCCGATTTCCTGTCGCTATGTGAATCTGCCTCTTTTCTTGATAGTGTTTTTTTTCACCTTCTTTTTAAATAACACCTACTCTCTAAGAGGTGTCTTAGAGGCAAAGTGATTGCCCATTGTAGTTCAGCATGGTTTGTGTTTGCCCTCAGCCTCGTCTTTCTGGGAGACACTCTACTAATCATTAAGAAGTGATCATATGATGGAGGAATTTGAGTTCCAAATTAATCTTTTCGCTGAAGGGAAGTGTGGATACTATGTCCCAGGAAGCGGGGAAGCTGCTTCAGGCTGTTAGAGAACACCAAACGTGCACTGTGGGTGTCCCGGGCCAGCTGTCCTTTTAGACCTGTGCTTTCTGAACATCATTAAAATGTTCAGGGGTGGATAGTGGAGTGAGAAGCATGAACTGTGAAATCGAGGGAGTCTTTGTGATTCACGCTGGCTCCCTCTGAGGAGAAGGGGCCAACTCTCCTTCCAGTTACCAAGGACTTGAGTGCTCGGCCTGATAATGACTTACCCTAAAGGAGCCTGCTTTTTATGTAGATGTAATTTTCAAGCTTTTTATGTAAAGATACTGGAAGTCAGGTCCGTTCAGATAAGTGTCATCATTGACAGGCCCAGAGGCAGCCAGGCTTTCAGTTTTATTGCCAGCAGGGCAGCGATTACGTGGTTGTATTTGCTGAATACCCCAATTACAGAGGCACAGAGGCCTCTCCTAGGTTCTGGAGGGCTTTCTGGAGATACTGTGCCGTCTGTACCCTTGAGGTCCTTAGAGTTGAATTCCGTGCTTCTCAAATTTTAATGTATGTATGAATCATCTGTGGAGCGTGTTAAAATTCAAATTCTGACTCAGCAGTCACTTCCAGGACTTGAGATATTCTGCATTTCCAACAACCTTCCAGGAGATGCTGAAGCTGCTGGTCCGGGAATCACCCTTTAAGTAGTAAGAGCCTCACAGAGGAGACAAAACAGATGCTTACTTAACATTACTCTCAGAGGGGTTGTGCGAATTATGAGGAGAAATATTCCTAATCCTTTACATACATCTGGCCCTCTTTGGTTTGTAAAATCCTCTCGCCTCTAGTATTGTATTTGGTTGATAAAGTTACGCTCCATGGGGAACCTGGAGGAAGGGACTTCTGGGGTGGGGAGAGATGGATGGAGATTCACGGCAGAGGTAACTTTTGAAAAAGGTTTTGAAGGAGAGGATGAAGACACTAGGGTCATAGGTTAGCAGAAAGAAAGGAGAAAAAAAAATCAGCACAGACTGGGGAGAAAAAAACACAAGTTGCAGAATGCTGATGATGGCTTATCCCTTTTACAGATAAAAGCTAGGCTGGGGGTTAAGTGACTTCCTAGGAACAGCTCAGGAGGAGCTGAGCCAGAATTCAAACCAGGCTTGGCTGACTGTAGAAATCGTACTCCATAATCATGTTGTTGGTAGGAAACTGGGAGGGTGCTGGTGATTCTGGGAGAAGACTCCTATTTTTAAGCAGATTAGGGATTCTGATGGGTGCCAGTGTGGATTTCCACAGGTGAGGTTTCCAGGGTCAGGACACATTAACTGAAAAGTCCTCAATTCCTTTCTTTTCCTCCAATTGTTGACACTGGCAAATTAAACCCTACTCGATCAGCGTTTATACTGACACAGACCTGTCCACATGCACAGATAATGACCTTCATTTGCATTCGATGTCTTAATGTCTAGAGGATGCCTGTACTATTCACCCTTGACTTATGTTCCTTCTCACCCCTCACTTTGTTCTCTTGTCTCTAAAGTGTTTGAGTGGGTCCTATCTTTAAATCTTCCAGGGGCCAGTTTTGAAGTTTTCTGTTAATCACCTTACTTTCCGGTCACAGAAAACTCTGGCACACTTTTGGATTTCTGTCTCAATCGTGGAGACTTAAAGGCGTCTTGTGAGCAGTCACTTGATAAGGATTAAGAGCCAGAGTGACCTGTAGCCCGCCACCCACCCAACCCGGTTAGAGCCCACTGCATGGCAACACTCTGAGAACCTGGGCGTTTGGTGTGCTTTCCCCATCCACATCATTCTTTGATTATATGAGACATCTTGTCAGAAAACCTAAAAATCTACAGCATCAGGGAATTCTTCTCTGAATGTTAAAGTTGTTGCAGAACCAGATGTTCTGTGCGCTAAGTGGTGGCTCAGAGAAGCATCAGATCTACCACTAAACGGTAGTGCCTTCTCGCCTGCGCTATCTGCTGTTGTGTTTGGTCTTGAAACCACATGAATCCCTGCTGCGGACTCCTAAGGGAGCATTAGCCCTATCAGGGTAGCGGCTGGGGTGCTCAGCTGAGTCATTTGGCGGGGGTGGGGGCTGGGGCCCCATGGGACCTCAGAGCTGCGGTGCAGAGGCTACAAGACCACCTGCGGGCCCCGCTTAGTCACACCCTGTGGAGGCAGCCACAGTTGGGATGAGGCCCCCACCAGCCTCCCCCCTGAGCAGGGGCATCCTACCCACTGCTGCTGGGGGGGGGAAAATCAGGTGATCTCTTGAATGAGCCAACCCCAGGAGGCTGTAGCTACCCCAGCGTGGAGGACAGAGAAGGGACAGCTGATGGGCAGTGGCAGAGATGGAAGGAAAAGCAGGCTGGAGGGCTCACTGCCCTCTTGCTTACCTTATGTCTTTGATACAGGCTCTTTTAGGGTATGTGGTCCTCAGGAAAAATACCTCTTGCCTAATTGCAGAAGGCTGGGGATGTTGGATTATTCTGCAGCTCTCCTTTAGCCCATGGTTGAAGATCCCAGAGACTCCTGGAGACTTGTGGAGTGACAGCTGCCAAAAGGCAACCCAAGAGAACCAATGGAAAAGGCCTCAGATGCCACTCGGGCAGGGAGGAGCCCAGCTGCCCTGAGAGCAGCTCCTTGCAGACAGCAGCATCAGGGATGGCAAATGGGTTTTCATCTCAACCCACACTGGGTCACAGAATTTACCTGGGGCACGGTATTGAGAAGGGTTCTTGGAAACCCAGGCTGACTTGGAAAGAATGACATTTGACGAGTCATGAATGAAAGAGGTGTCTGTGTGCAGAGCCATGGCCCTCCCTGCCTAGTCCCATGTCCCAAGGGCACATTCCCTGCATTGGTGGCTGCTCAGCCATGTAAAAACACAACAGCCTGTCTAGATCAGATACTTCACCTTTCCTAATTCCTGCTGGAACTGCCTACAGACAAGGTGACAGGACCTCTTCTCGCTGTAGATAGAAACTGTGTGTTTCTTGTCATCTCTGGAGGGAGGGAAAGAGGGAACATGCAAAGAAGCTCTGTCTTAAGTTGAGAACTCTGCAACCAGCTGTTCACCCACAAGTTAATCTTGTTTAAACATAATAGATCGTATATTTCCCTCTCCCCTTTTGGTCTTCCCCTCTCTCCTTTCACTGGAGATGGGAGTATCCCCCTCAAAGCTGGAGCCAGGCTGATGCCTACTATGAAGTCCTCACTACCCAAGAAGTGGAGGCAGAAGATCCAAGGTGAGAGTTTCTGCTCTGTGCCTTCCCTCGCCGTGTGACCCTGGGCAAGTCACGGGACGTTGCTGACCTGGGTTTCCTGTCTGTACATCGCGGTTCATACCACCTCACACATCCGTTGGGTGGTAGACATGAGATAAATGAGACCTGGCAGGTGGGAGGCACGCATGGAGGGAGGGAGCAGGCGAAAGAGCAACTGAGCAACAGGCCCAGAGCACAGCCAGCCAGGAAGCAGGGGCTGCAGGGCTGACAGCAGAGCTGACAGAAGCATCGTTTCCTATGGTTCCAAAACTCTGCAAGACACCTTGGCTGTGGGCACGTTGTCACTAAGAAAAGTCAGAGTGGGCATCTTGACTCTAAGAGCCTCCTCCCCTGGAAAATCCCTATGTCTTTCTCTCTCTTGAACTTTAAATCTTTAAGTGTTCTTCAAAGTTGAGGCAGGGCATGGTTGACGTTAGCGTTCTTTTCTCTGTTGAATTGGGCACAGATACTTGTGAATTCTATCCATGTCTTTAGTGGTTTCCTCCACTTGCTTTTACTGCCCAGAAGTAGGGCTTTCATTGATTTGGGGAGTGGACGCTGAGTTCTGTGTATTCAAGGCAAACGTTAGATTAATCATGAAATCATTCATGGTTCGCTGGTAGATTTGTCCTTCAACTCAAGCAACTCAAGCACCTGATCGAAGGCGATGCTGTCGAGTACTCAAATGACCAGGGGAAGTGAGCCCTCCTCCACTGTAACTCACAGTGCCACTCATTCCCCAAGATGCAATCTC
The DNA here is from genome assembly GCF_028885625.2 of Pongo pygmaeus. Taxonomy (NCBI): domain Eukaryota; kingdom Metazoa; phylum Chordata; class Mammalia; order Primates; family Hominidae; genus Pongo; species Pongo pygmaeus. The sequence goes on along the minus strand of NC_085930.1, from coordinate 73,187,295 downwards.
ATATTCATTGACTTGGGCCCCAGACAAGCCTGGGCTTTCAGAGAAATGTGACTGTGGGGTGACCTGACATAGCCCTTGGCAGATCAAGGGAAGAGGGAAAAAAAATTTCCTTTCCCTGCAGGAACCTGAATTTTGGTGCCATCATAGTTTTGGTGATAGCCTTTTTTAATAAGCAAATTTTTATTAACCTTGATCTACATTTAAGTTTTCGCAGTAATTTATATGCTGCAGACCCTTTTTTGAATAATTTTAGCACTGTTTGGCTTTGCTCTAGTGCCAGCTAAACTGAGAATTTGTGTTAGTCTATAGATGATGATTTGAAAGGCCATGCTATTGGAGCTATTTAATCTGAGTAAGTGGTGAATTCATTATGAGCACTTCGCCTGAGAGAATTTAGATACTGCACCCTGGGCATGTTGCAGGTAAAAGACCAAATATTTGATTCCCAGCAAAGAAACAGCAGCCCATTTTTCTAGTATAGTCAAATGCGGGAGACTAAATTATTCATCTGAGCAGCATTAAGAAGGAAGGTTGGTAAAGAAGACCAAACAGTAACTTAAGTACACAACAGTAACAATATGAAATTAACATAAGTGCCCATCAACAAATGAATGGATAAAGAAAATGTGGTATATAGACACAATGGAATACTATTTGGCCATAAAAAAGGAATGAAATCCTGTCATTTGCAGCAACATGGTTGGATCTGGAGGCCATTATCTGAAGTGAAATAAGCCAAGCACAAAAAGACAAATATTGAATGTTCTTATTTATATGTGGGGGCTAATAAAAAACAAAATTGATCACGTGGCAAGTGGAAAGATAGATAACAGAGACTGGGAAGAGTGAGTCAGGGGAAAAAGGAAAGGATGAAGAGAAATGGGTTAAAGGGTACAAACATCCAGTTAGGTAGAAGGATTATGTTTGATAGCAGAGTAGAATGACTGTAATTAACAAAAATGTGTGGTGCTTGGGTGATGGACGCCCTCGATACCTTGACTCGATCACTAGGCACTATATACATGTAACACAATTTCACATATACCCCATACGTTTGTACAAATGAAAAAAATATAAGACATGTCTTCTGCTAATTATAGATTTCACTTCTATATCTTGGAATTCTGCCCTGTTAACATAACTCTTATATTTTCAGAGGTGTGTTCTTGAGTGAATTGCATATAAAGACAGACTGATCAGAGAGAATACTGTTCATCCACATTTCAGAATGTCCTGATACCTTGGACTGCTCTGGCTACTTCTCTAGGATAGCATATTCATTGACTAACGTGGACAGTGAAATATCGGGGGAGAACCTGCCTCCCCATAGCTAGAGTGTTCTGGAATGCACCAGGGCTGCCGTTTCTGGAGGAGCAGTCTGTGCTGGGCTCTGCTTTACCCCGGGAAGGGCAGATTGGATAGTAATGTATAGGTTGTGTGTAATCAGTGTGCATGAAATAAACACTATATGTGCATGATCTCACTTAATCCTCATCACAGCATAGTAGCTGGCACTATTAACATTTTACAGATGGGAACCTAAAGCTCAGGAAGGTTGAGCAACTTTTGCAGGGTCGCGGCGCTGGGAAGTGCTAGAGCCGAGACTGAAATCCAGAGCTGCTGAACCAGAACCCACCCTCAGGTTGTCCTGACCCACATATCCACATGTGGTTACAGATGTGGTTACCTCTGTGCACATGCACACAGCCCTCCTGTCAGCCTGCAGCCATTGGTTGGCTGGCGGCATCTGGTTTGGACTGGCGCATCTTAGACTTGGACTGGCTTATCTCCCAGCCCTGACCCCGAGTGATACTGAATTAGTCTCCTCTAAAAGAGGCAAGATGCAGGAAAGGCCCCTTTGCGGGTGGAGAGGAGAGTGGGAAAGAAGATCTCCCGGGGATGCTGACTGGCTCATGCATAAATCAGTAAGACAGGAGTTAGATGGGGTGTGACTTTCAGAGCTGCTGCCGCCAGCAACCACTGCTCAGACAACCACTTCAAAACTCTAGGGGTTGTTGAGATGGTAGGAGTTCAGGAAAGGGTATCAAGTGCAGCCCTTGCAAAGGATGTATCTGAAATATATGTTAATTTTGACCTGCTGAAATATGAGAAACTTCACTACCCTCACCTTAGCTTGAAACAGGGAATGACATGTCCTTTGGTGGCCAGATTTGGGAGGTGTCTAAGTAAAAGGAGAAGGACGATTCACTAGAACCACAGCCAGACTGGAGCTTCCACACCCAGATGACTCATCTGAATGAGTTTAACTCCCTAATAATTACACATGAGAATGTCTGCTCCATCATCCTTTAAGCCTGGTGCTGAGTTTTTCTCACAGTGGGGGTAGACACCTCCCTACTTTCTCTCTTTCCTCTCCTGCTCCCTCTTCCTTGCCCTCAACATTCCATTGGAGATTTTCGTTTGTTCCATTACGGGTTAGTTCACTTGACCTCTTCAGAAACTAGCTATACAGGATCCAGAAGCAAAGGAGCAATTTTCCAGATCAAAAGTAGTCTCAATGTGGCAGCAAGTGGGATGCTCTCAGAAGGTGGTGGGGTGCTTTTGCATAGGAGGGGAGAGTCCAGGAGCCCGCATTCCTGGAAAATGCTTTCCTGAGAGCTGCGGGTAATTTGCTTCAAAAAAAGTAACATGCAAAAGAGCCTTTTTGCCTGACAGCACCTCCTGGGTAACATTTCCAAGCAAATAAGTTCTATTAGCTAATTCAGTGCTACTAAACATCTATGAGGAAACATTATGAGAAGATTCAAAAGCAGTAGGACATCTGGCCCTTGTGTTTATCTGTATTTGATAAGATGACACAGGAAGCAAACACAGAAAGCAACATGTTAACAAGGGCAAAAGATCAAAATGGAAACTTAATACCTGCGTGTCACTACCTTCTGTTTAAAAGGGGAACTGGCTGAAGTCTTACCTTGACCCAAGAGAGAGCCTGTGAAATCTCCAGACACTTTCTGAAGTTGGAGACAACAGCTTCCAGCCAGAGGCAATGCAAGGAACCAAGTGCAGGGGCTGGTGGGTGTAGAGTTACCTGCAGATCATAATTAGATAAGAGTAAGGACCTAGGTGTGGGGGAAAAGACGGTGGCAGCAGTGACTGGAGCCAAGAAATGAGCATAAAAATTCACACAGCCATCATGGGGCGTCTTACTTTAAGGAAATCAGAAGTTGGAGTCCCTGCCAGATAGCACTTAGGTGCAGGAGAGAGGAAGGGCGAGTCCAACAGGGCGTGTACTTAACCCTGCTCTGACCTTTCTGCCTGCATGTGCACCTCCTCTGTGCATGAAGCAGGCAGCTCCTGGCTGTTGATAAAGTGCCGTGGACACCTTCTGCTTTGTGCAGATGCACGGTGATGGGTTTGGGCTTTTACTTTGAATTCCAGTGAGGATGCTGGCAGGAAGGGAGTGCCTAGGTCTGTTCCTAGAATATTGATATTTCAGCATTGGTAGTGCTGAGCAGCAGCTTTCCTTGTGGCCTAACCTGGGAGGCCACGAGCATTGGTTAAAATGTCACCTGGGCTCTGACAAGCCCTTAACCATGGGTGAGGATACAGCCTGTGCTGCCTGCCAAATACGATTCCCAGAATGCCCCCTGAAGTTAGCTGGCACCACGGCAGAGTCAAGAATATCGGAGCAGGGAGGAGTGAAGAGGGATTTGGCACTGGCTTCCCGGTGGCTGGAAACAGTGTGTCAGCGTCATTGGACTCGCCGCCCAGCCAGCCAGGCCTCTCTCACCCCACCCTGTGCACTTGAGCTTGGGTTCGTGTCAGTGGCAGCTGCACAAAGCAGTTGCTGAGCTTAAGTTTCCCCACCCAGCCTTAGAACACATTCTGCCCTTTAGTCTAGAGAGGATGAAATCACCCCTTGTTCCATGCAGCACTTCACAGGCACTTTCCTTTCATTGTGAAGCACTTGGCGTTTGGGCCCCGGTTCTGCACTGACCTCCCAGTGCTCTCCTCCGAATTTCCTACATTCTGACCTTCGTGGAGGGTGTGCCAGGTGCTGTTTGTAACAGTGAGTTGAGCAGAGCCATGATCCTCCCTGAAGGAGCTTGTGTGCTAAGGGAGAGCATGGGGCATGAGTCAGGTATACCCAAGAGTCTAGTCTGTGAGACTGTGCAGGACATGACGGTTATGCATAGACATTGTTCCATCAGCCACTGAAGACTGGCTTCACTGTGCATGAAACCACTTCTCCCCATTGGCTACTTTGTCCAAGGATGGATGAGTTTGTACATGCTTATTACACACATGAAATACCTGCATATATGCACATTTTCCTCAACTTGGCAGATCTGGTAAGCTCCAAAAGTGCATTTTCTCCCCCCGCCCATACCCTGACCCATCCTCCTGCTCCTTCCCTGACTGCACCACCACTGTGCTGCCCCGCTTGCCCTTTACTTCCTAGACATCCTAACTACATTTGTAACTCCCCTGCTTCAACTCCTTTATTTCCTGTGTATTCTAAATATTGACTGTGTCTGGTAGAGCTGGACTGTAGTATCATATGATACTGAGAAGTGTGTCACCATAAAAATGCACTTATAAAACTGCTCTCACCTGGAAAATGTTCTGAATATGACTGTCTACATCAGGTATATATATTCAGAGTTCTTTAAAACCTGCGTCTTTACAATGAAGCCTACTGTCATGTCTCTAGGGAATGTGAGAATGAGGAAAACATGTTAGTATTTAGGGACAGTCATTTGTATGTGAAAGCTATACAAGGTAACCAGACTGAGTTTCCACCTTTTACAAATCCTCTCTCTTCAGGGCCTCAGTTTTACCACCTATAAAATGAGGAAGTTGAATCAAAGGGTCTCTTGTGCCCTTTGTAGGGTCTAAGATTCCAATAAGCAAAATTCAGAGTGGGGGTAGGAGTTTGTGAAATATGAAACAGGAAGGTGTGATCCTTAGGGTCTGGGTCAGGGATCAGAGTACAAGGGGCTGGTTAGAAAAGGGGAGGGTTTGGAAAGGATTAAGGAATTTGGAGAACATCCACATGGCAGATGATCTCTTTCCCCCGAAAGAGATCTAGCTGTGTGGAACCTTTCTTCCAAACCACTCTTAAGTCAATAACAGTGCTGGTACCTTCTCACTTCTTCATGAAGTCCTGTAGATGGTGAGACGGATAACATCTTCCATCACTTCTTTCTCGGTGTGTCTAGGCAGGACTGACCTTGAATAAAAACATTTCAGCTCAGAGCTTTCCAATATAAAAGCCCATCAGATGATAAAGCTGAGAAGGAACGTGGTTGTGTTGAAGCAGCTTATTGGTGAGGATGTGTGTGTGTGTGTTTTCAAAGATAAATGTATCTTTCTCTGAAACAACAGCATAGAACTTTGGAAAGATGTTTTCTAGGCTTAAAACAAACACAATGTATTGTTGTATAAAAGTAGTAACGGATCAAAGTTGAATAGTACTGGAATCCAGAAAAGAATAGAAGAAAACCACGAAAATTGCTAAAATCCTCATACATAGCCACTGGGAATGTTCTGGCATATTTCTTAGCTAATTGAAAGTGCAAGGGAAGTTGCCTAAGCAAGACGTCATAAGCCAGCTTGGACGCTGATGTGGGGAGAAGGGTGAGTGAGCCTGATTGTTCTTTATTCAGAGTCTCAAATGGGCTCGCCCTGCCCTTGTCCAGCACAGGTGGCCGGCCCCACCTTTTTCTCCTCCTGTGACCTCTGGTTTCCTCAACCTGGCAGCCTAGGTGCCCAGGACCCAGCAAGTGTGTACCCTGTGTACCATGGTCCCTGTGCACCATGGCACCCTGTGGGTGCCCAGGGAATCCTCCACCTGTGGCCCCAGAATGACTTGAAAGGATTATTCTGAGGCTGGCTCTTCCTAGGGATTTCATCAGAAACGGGTGTGGTTCTCTCTGCTGGGATGAGCCCATCTTTGTTGTGCTGTATCATCCAAGAACAACTATGGAGTCTGGGAAGGGTGATTGGTCATTCTAGTCCAGCTGAAGATTATATAATGTGGCCTGTTTTGGTAATGTCATTCAGAGCTCAAAAACAGAACCGGACTGACACCTTGATTTATGCAGTTTGGTTACCCTTCATGTGGCTTAGTTGGTAAAAAGAGAAATCAGTATCCCTAAAATTTTTATCCCAAAGAAAGAAAGGAACTAAGTTTACACAGGAGCTGAGCACTGAAACTAGAGTCAATACATGGATTGCAGTGCTGACTCTATCCCAGCTCTAGGCAGATGACATACTGATTTATAATACTTTTGCATAATGCTTTCCAGTTTATGGGACATTTTTATAGCCATCTGATCTTTACAGTAACCCAGTGAGGTAGCTGGTGAGGTGATCTCTTTCAAAAATAAAGAAAGAAAATAGATCAGGTTGGTGAGCTAGCTGACTTATATACTCATTCACCGTCCTGTATACACACAACTGAAACTCTTCTTATTACAGGCCATTGCTTTTTCTACTGACACACTAACGTCACAAGGCTGTGGCAGAAATGTACAGAACCGGTGACATACAGGGATATTAATATGCATGTGGTCTGAAGTCACTGTACTTTTGGAACAAAGAGAACTGAACTCCTTGAATTTGGGGCTGGCCAACAAATTCTGGGTATGGAATCCCATAATTCTGGGTATGGAATCCCATTTTTAAAAAAATTAATAGACTCACAAGATAGAAGAAGAAAAAAATTTAAAAAAAGATGATAATTTTTTATAAGAAAAAATTACTAGACTTTATTTTTTAGAGCAGTTTGAAGTTTACAGAAAAACTGGGGCAGAAAGTACAGAGTTCTCATACATGCCCTTCTCCTCCTGACTTCCTGCCAGTTTCCTCTGTTAGTAACGTTTTGTATTATTGTGGCCTGTTTGTTAAGATTTGATATGCCAATATTGGATACATTGTTATTAATGTCCCTCCAACATTTGCTGCTTACTTTTCATGTTGTGCATTCTGTCGGTTTTCACCAATGCAAATGACACGTATCCACCATTAGAATATCATACAGAATAGTTTCTGCTCTAAAAATCCTCTGCACGCCTCCTATTTATCACTCCCTCCCTCCCTCCCCCTGAGCCTCAGGCTGTCTCTGATCTTACTGTGTCCAAAGATGGGATCCATTTTTTAGGGTTTTTTTAAAACATGTATAACAGTTTTTTGTTTTTGTTTTTGTTTTTGTTTTTGTTTTGCGAAACGGGGTCCTGCCCTGTTGCCCAGGCTGGAGTGCAGTGGCACGATCTCGGCTCACTGCAACCTCTGCCTCCTGGGTTCAAGTGATTCTCCTGCCTCAGCCTCCTGGGTAGCTGGGATTACAGGCATATGCCACCATGCCCAGCTAATTTTTTTGTATTTTTAGTAGAGACAGGGTTTCACCATGTTGGCCGGGTTGGTCTGGAACTCCTGACCTCAGGTGATCCGCCCACCTCAGCCTCCCAAAGCGCTGGGATTACAGGCGTGAGCCACCACGCCTGGCCTATAATAGATATTATTAAGTGGCATTTCAGAGCTACTGAACATAGTTAAAGATGACTATTTTTTCACCAAAACCAATAGATTCTGTGTTTTTGTTTTTGGAGGGTTAGATTTCATTTTGTTTTGCTGTGATCTTAGAAAAATTAGCTCTAAAGATTAATTTTTTTCTTCCTCTTCAATGAAAATAATCACCGTAGCTCATAAAAGAGACAAATGATTTAAAGTCCGTTAAGTGTCCTATATTCCTGCTTTTGAAGACATAAATATTATCTTCAAACCTCCTCCTCCTGACATTTTCTGAGGGTTTAAATACATGAGGAGGCCAAATCTCTGTTTCCAGGCCTACACCATACCCCCTTCTAGTCATTTCCATCACCTGAGCATCCCTAGGCATTCTGAGAACATCCAGTTTGTCTTCCTGCCTGGTAAGAGCAGTAGACATGAAGCTGACATTTGAGTTGGAAAGACCATCTTTGCCTCCTCACATCTTCCCAGAGGGGATTCTCAAGGGCAGAGAAAGCAACAGGACCATTTTTCTAGGACCCATCTTCTCTCCCATGACCCTTTCTTTTACCCTCAAGCCCCCCTCTCCCTCAACACCTCATTCTCTGATTTGGCTATAAAAGATTCAACAAAAATGTTCCATCGTTTAGGTGGTAAACGTAATACTCTACCTGAGCAGACTTTCTCTGAGGAGGTGATTGATTACTCGGTAGTCTTTCTTAGAACAGCCTCTTCTTTTGAACCTGGGAAGAAAAAAAATACCCCACTTCTCAGAATGATTAGCATTTGCATCATACAATCCAACTTCCTCCTCCATCTGTCTGTCTCTGTCTCTCTCTGTCTCTCTCTCTCTCTCTCTCTCTCTCACACACTCTCTCTCTCTCTCTCTCTCTCTCTCTCTCTGTCTCTCTCCCTCTTTCCAGTCAAGGACATTTCAAGAGGTTGGTCAGTACCACCCCCATATCTAAAACTTCAGTGTTTGCCTTCGCAGGGACTTTTCCAACTTTACCTAGAAAAGAACTAACCAGAACCTTAGCACTTGTGGTCAGCCTGCTTCCGGCTGTGGCTTCAGTTAGTTTGTCTGCTCCGAGAGAGGAAGCACTTGCTGTGACGGGAACTGCACTGGCTGGATTGTAGGAGGACCAGGGCAGACAGTACCTAATGACATTGGTATGTGAGATGCCAGCAGCAAGAAGTGAGTGAAGCAAAGAAGAGTGAAGCCAGAGTCAGACCCAGTGGCAGATGCGGCCGACAGACGCTCAGTGACCCCGTAATCCTCTCCCCACCTTCCCCTCCCAACTGCATATACACACACACCCCAAGATAATTCACAACAGACAAAGTGTCTTAGCTGAAGATGACTTTTTCAAAAATCCATTAGAAGCCAAGACACTGAGACACGTTTTTGATCTTGAATAGATAATACAGGCAAGATTCTGCAAACATTTCTAGGCCTTCAGACTCTGGGCTGGCTGGAGAGGCGTGGGTGACAGGCTTCACTGGAGTCATTCAGCACTCAAACAAGCTCAGAGTTTTGTATGAAAGTCTTAGCTAGAGAGAACGTAATTGGATTCAGGTGTTCTCTCTTTGCGCCTATTCCAGTAACTGGGTTATAGTCTAAACATTTGCGCTTTGAGATTTAGATTCTCCGTGCAGAGGGGGACCCTGTTGGTGGGGAACCTTATACCACACTAGAGCCTGTCCTACTGCACAGGATGCAAAACCAACGGGAAATTGAGAGAACAGTTTGGCTAAAATTGCTAATTAATTTTAACTACCAGGTACTTCTTGGTAATTTGAGATTTAATTTCACAGCCCAGGATGATTATTTAATTAAAACACCGGCAACACCTAGGATCTCAAATTTGGGGCTCTCCCCCACTTCAGTGCAGAAAAGATAAGAATGCTTGCCAGTGGGATCCCTCCTAGCCCAGCTTTTCATTATTAGATATTAAGGGAGGCAATGGGGGAGAGTCTGTGTGGTGGTGATTGATAAATTTCTAGACCAGAAAATCCTTTTGCTGTCTTTGCATTGAAGGCCTCCTATGAAATGGAGAATGAGGCTTTATCCCTAGGATGGGAGCACATGGCCCATGTGGCCTGCAGAAAGTATGACCTTTTTGAAACGCTGTGTTTTAACATTTGATTGAGCACTTTGGGAGGCGGTGGTTGGATCACCTGAGGTCAGGAGTTCAAGACCAGCCTGGCCAACCCCATCTCTACTAAAAATACAAAAATTAGCCAGGCATTGTGGTGCATGCCTGTAGTCCCAGCTACTTAGCAGGCTGAGGCATGAGAATAGCTTGAACCCGGTAGGTGGGCAGAGGTTGCAATGAGCTGAGATGGCGCCACTGCACTCCAGCCTGGGTGACACACTGAGACTCCATCTCAAAAAAATAAATTGACCTTTCTATCTGGTCTAGGTAACTTTTTGAATTTAATATAAAAATATTTCAATCATTTACCATTGATTAAAATGGATATTCTACATTCTAAAAAGATGCATTATTTCTTTTTATGGCTTTATGTACCCCTGGGGTGGGGCCATCAAGTCCCAAGATTACAGGTATGCCATGTAGCAGCACAAGACGCAGGGCATCAGTGCCTCTCCACCACCGAGGCGAGGGGCAGAGATGCCAGGAGCAGCCCTTGGCATGCTGATGGGCCCCATTTGTGTCTTCAGCACACACTCTTTAGACACTCACACTTGGAGTTAGGGCCTCCGTGCAGCTCCACAGAGGCGAAGAACTATGTGTTGAGACCCGGCCAGTGACCACAGTTCTTGGACTAAAGCAGCTTGAGAATAGAGACCTTGTCTTTCTCATCTTTAGATCCTCAGCGCTCAACCCCATGCAGGGCACAGATATTGTAAAAGTTCAGTAAAAGGCTGTTGAATGGAGAAAGTCTGTGCATTTTGCATTTATTTGTTCAAAGACCCTTCTGAAATCATTGCCTAGAGGGCCAGGAGGCACATATGGCATGAAAGAAGGTGAGGAAAATTCTCATTTTAATCTGTAGTCATTTGGTCACTTGCTATTAGAGTAAGGGAGAGAAACTGTTCCTTAAACTTTCAGCTATGTGCAGACTCTTGCATTGGTTTTCTGGAGTCTTTTGAAGGCCTCATTAATGTGGACTCTGTTTGGAAATCTGTGTTTTCTATTTTTATAGAAGGTTTGCTAAGCAAATGAACATATGAAGGATTTGAAAGCCAGATTTTAGATGGATTCGCTAACATTTTAGGCAGTTTAGCATTCATTTGCATGTCGGTAATAAGTGAGCTACAGGTGAGTTCTGACTGCTAGCAGTGAGGACTGTGAATGTCCATCCTCTCTCCTCTCCACTGGTCTGGTGAGGCAGGGCGGCCTTTCAGAGTTCCTGCTTCCTTCTGTTTCCCTCTAGCCTTCAACAGTCCAAGCTGCTCCTGCCTGTCTGCCCTCATCCCCAGCTCCAGCCACACTGGAGCCTCACTGTGCCAGTGCCCTCTGTGAAATACCCTCACGCTTGCCCAAGGGCTAACCTTCTTTAGGGCCAAGCCTTGCTTGAAGAGGATTCTAGCCAATTAGTCACTGGTTGTTGGGTCTTACTTGGACACTATTCTCTCTACCGCTCCTAGATACAACATAGCCTGCATTATTCCTTATTTTTTTGTTTTCAGAGAGTCTTGCTGTCACCCAGGCTGGAGTGCAGTGGCACAATTATGACTCACTGCAGCTTCGAACTCCTGGGCTCAAATGATCCTCCTGCCCCAGCTTCCCGAGTGGCTAGGACTACAGGTGGCCACTACCACAGCGAGCTAATTATTTTTATTTTTGATAGAGATGGAGTCTCACTCTTTTGCCCAGGCCAGTCTCAAACTTCTGGCCTCAAGCTATCCACCCACCTCGACCTCCCAAAGCACTGGGATTACAGGTATCAGCCACCAGGACTGGCCTGTTAAAAAGAAAATCTAGATGGTCACTCTCCTTAACTAAATTGTAAGCACTTTGATGGCAGGAATTCTATCACATACTTAGGTATCAAAACTGTTTCTCCTTTGAGGGGGTCTAGGATGCAGTGACCATGTCTCTGTTGCTCACTGTAGTATCCTCAACATTGTTGTATCCAAAGTGGGACTTTGGATCTTTTTTCTTCAATTTGTTTTCCTCAATTGAGGTCAGTCTGCAAAAATATGTAGCAGCCACCGTGAGTATCTAGGGCCTCGTGCTAAGTGATCTCTCTGCAGCTGTGCTTTGGTTTGTGGCTTCAGCAGCCCAGCCCACATCATCCCTCCTTCCCTCACCCTAGTGGGAGTGAGTGATCACCAGTGACCTGTTGCCTATGTGTGCCCTCTTCTGAAAAATGAGGTTTCCTCCTCAGAGTTGCATAGTCCTTGAACATGGGCTACTTCCTTGGTGGGAAGATGTGGCTATGGCTGAAGGATTGACACAGGAGAGATGAGTATAGTCAATGATAGGTCACTGCAGCTGCACGGGAGAAAACTGGTTACAGATGGGGAAGCACTTTGGGTTTCTAAGCTAGTCATCTCTGAAATGGAATTTTTTTAACGATCTTTTGCCCATTGCTCTGTGATGGGAAATTGATGAATATAAGCTAACGTTAAGACACATGAATGAAGTGTTTATTCAGGGTATAGGAAGGTAGAGATTGCCATTTTTCTCCTCCAGCAGTCACGATAAGCAGCTCAGGCTTACTACTTAAGCATTTGTTATTAGGGTCCGTGCAGAAAAAGAGTTGCATATCATTCTGTCCTTCCACAAGCTTTTATGAATATTTAATGTCTACTATGCTCTAGTCAGTATACTAAGGTGGTTCCTGCCTTCATAAAGCTCACAAACTAGTGACTGTGACCCTGCCTGCCCACCCACCAGTATCTTAAGCAAACACTCTATGACACCTTGTTGTCAATGTGGTATGACTTCTTGTGATATTTTTCGTCTAGCTCTCCTATATGGCTTCTATATTGCTAGATGGCCCTAGGTCAAGATACAGTTTAATGATCTCACTTGATTTGTAATATTTAGACATGTCTCATGGAGTTTCGTTATTTTAAATATATTGATGCCTTATATTGTATACAGCAGAGGTGAGCAAACCCAGCCTGCTGCCCACATTTGTAAATAAAATTTTATTGGAACATGGACATACCCATTTATTTATTTACGAGTTGTTTGGGGGTTATAACAGAGTAGCTGAGTAGTTGTTACAGAGACCAGATGGCCCACAAAGCTGAACATACTTACACAGAAAATGTTGCCGACCCCCATGGTGTACACAAAGCAACAATTATCCAGCATTCCGAGTGTGTGTGTGTTTGTGGGAGGGGGCTTGATTTGTTTTAGAAAGACCATTAAATGTATCCTTACAAGATGAAACTGGTCCAGGTGAGAATGACACCAGACATGTGGAATGAGTCAGTTTTCTTCCCCCTGTCTCATGCTAAGCTTTTCTTACTGTTCATTCCTGCCTCTGTACAGAACTTATGTATGCGGCATGCTCTTTGGGAGAAAGGCATATGTGGGCAGAAGGAAGTGAGGTGGGAGGAGGAGTTGTCCCATTCTGTTAACCAGTAGTGAGAAATACTGTTTACAGGCATAAGCTATAGACATCAAAAGGATGGAGATGGACGGGGGAGGAAACTGAATGGGCCTTTCTTAGGCTAGTTGCCAGCACCCATCAACCATTTTAGGCTGGAAGGATAAAGGAAACAACAGGAGTGGTTTCTATAAGCTCATAAACGGGGACATTGACGGAAGAGCCTATTCCCCATTTTCAGCCTCTTAATGATCTCCTCACCCACACAGACGCATACATGCACATGTATCTGTTAAGTGACAGAACACTTGGGACCTTAAAATTCACTTCACTTCAAGTGTTTGCAAAAGGTTTCCCCAGTATAATGCATTTTAAAATACACAGCATAATATGAGGTCCCTCGAGCAGTCAAATTCATGGAGACAGAAAATAGAATGGTGGTTGCCAGGGGCTGGGGGGAATGGGGTTAGTGTTTAATGGGGGTGGGATTTCAGTTGGGGAAGATAAAAAAATAGTTCTGGAAACAGATGATGGGGATGGTTGCACAGCAGTGTGAATGTACTTAATGCCACTAAACTGTATGCTTAAAATGGTTACAATGGTAAATTTTATGTTATGCATATTTTACCACAATTTTTTAAAAAAACCAAACTCCTCAGCCATGTAATTTGCAAAGATCAGAGCGGCAGTGGCAGTATTCAGATTTGGAGATTAGGACTGTTGTTTAGAATCTACATTTCCCCTATATTTAAATTTAAAGTGACTTCCTCTAAGAATTAAGAGTTCCATTGTATGCAATTAAAAAGATAGCTACTGAGCAATTAAAAAAAATACACAGCACATTAGTTCTGCAACAGAAGGAGATAACCTAATGAGAGTTAGGAAACATGGCATGGTAAGCTGGCCTTTCTTGTTTTTACCTCTAGAAGTGACTCAGTCTCTTTTTTTTTTTTTTTTTTAATGTGGATTCTAGGAAAGAAACCTTGACTGGTTCCCCAGGATGAGAGCCATGTCATTGGTCAGCAGTGATTCTGAAGGAGAACAGAATGAGCTGAGAAACCTGCAGGAGAAGCTGGAGTCCACCATGAAACTTGTCACGAACCTTTCTGGCCAGCTGTCAGAATTAAAGGATCAGGTAAAGAAAGGAAATCCCAGCGCCTACCCTCCCATCCATCCCCGCCCACCCCCACTATCACCACACCAAATCTGATGAGGAAAATCAGTAGTGCTTCACCTAAATGGAAAAGGGAGCCGGGCAACAGGGGACAAACCCACTCACTCCTCCAGTCTCCTCACCCCAATCCCCTTCACTGCCCTTTTCCAGGACAAAGCCATGGTGCTACTTTCAGTGCTGCTCAGGACATGGTTTTAATATGAAAAACAAAACCAAAAAAAAGGGGGGAAATGCAGACTACTTCAGTGAAGTACTGTCCAAAAACCACTATGCATAAAGCTATACCCTTTTTACTTTATGTACTGTGGAAGATTAAAAGCTGTTTCTTGTTTTGCTTCCTAGCCCTCAGACTTGTCAAATCCTCACCCCATATATTTAAATTCAGCATCCTAGGCTAAACCATAGTCATGGAAAAGCCCTTTTGGTTTCATTCCTTTCTCAGTGGCTTACTGAGTGGCTATCATAGTACAGGAATTGTGCCAGGTGCTGGGGATAAAACAGTGAATAATATAGACATACTCCCTGATCTCACAGGGCTTAACCATCTACAGAAATACTGCCCGCACCCAGCTTCCTATCTGTAAGATAAATGCTTTGCCCTTATCGTATGGATAGGAAGCAGGATGCGGGCAGTATTGTGGGCAGAATTTAAATTGGAAACAGGGAGTTTCCAATTTAAAGTAAGTTGTAGGGGACATGTTTATACCAAACCCGGCGTACTCTTTTTCTGCCCTTTTGACTCCATTAAAATGAACATGGCACAGTCACCAGGTGGTTATCTAGTGATAGGATGCAGCTGTGTGTTAAGGACTTGTACTCTGGGTGGTGAGCAGACCCTGATTGGTTTTATTAGTGCATTTCTGTAAGTGACTGGGATAACCATGTTCAGTTCAGCATTTTATGTGAGTTTCTGAAAGCTCTTTAATCAACTCCATAGACAAGATTATAGTGTTGCACAGCAATAGGCATGGGCCATGTCTGCACTGGATGTAAGTTGCAAGGTACACCCACAGGTGATTTATCACTCTTACAAAGATGATTTATCACTCTTACAAAGATCGTAACTAATGAAGACCGCATCTAGAATGCTCTCACTGGAGATGGTTTACAGAGCATTTTTAATAATCATACTTTGATTTATATTAATATTTCTTTTCAAACTGTGCCCTGAGATACCATTTGGCCTCAAGTTCTTTTCTTTCATCTGTATTAAGATGCAAATAAAAAAGACTAGTAGGAAAAGAAGGCCTTATTTATGAAGGTTGTCTATAGCTCTGAGCTTGGTAGCTACATAAAATGAGTAATAACCTAAATAAGTAAAACTAATGAAGATCTAACTAGATTACTTTGCTTAATATTAACGTTTTACCCCCACTGTGAAACATTTGGCAAATGTTCTGCAGGACTAAACTGACTCATGAGGACATTGGTGGCTACAGCTGCTTCTGGCACCGCCCCCCCAACCCCCCAGTGAGGTGAACTTCTTTACACATCCAGCAAGCTTTAGTTATCTTCTTGTCCCATTTGAGATAACTGTGGCTACAAGAATCTCAGTTAAATCAGATGTTTAAATTAGGTGCCAAAAAATCTGACAGACACTGAACTAATACTTAAATAAAGGAACACTTCAGTTCTCCATAAAATCTGGTGCCATTTTCCAAAGAAACAGAGGATCTTTGTTTCACACCCGTGGTACTGGAATTGCAACAGTGAGGCATTCTAGCTCTCATGTGCCAATGCGAGCGGCATTCATTCTTGCTCACTCATTTCTGCTTCTCATTGTCACACTTGGAGGCTCTTTCGGGGTATGTTTCAGTTGATCTGAGAAGCTGGGTGTTACCAATTTACTAGAGAGTTTCTTAAAATGTATCTGAAACAAACTATTAATGGGCATTCTGTGGTGGTAAAACCAGGCAACACCTCCCTACACTATCTGTCCTTTCAGAGCTAAGAATCTGTTATTTTGAATTGTTCACGAAGAGTGATTCTGAATCTGCTTCAGTGCACACTTTACAAACCAGTGAGCCTCGTCAAAGGAGTGAGTGAGTTGAGCTGAGGAATTAGAGTAAAGAATACAGGTATAGTGCCGGGCGTGGTGGCTTACGCCTGTAATTCCAACATTTCGGGAGGACAAGGAGGGTGGATCACCTGAGGTCAGGAGTTCGAGACCAGCCTGACCAACATGGAGAAACCCTGTCTTTACTAAAAATACAAAATTAGCTGGACGTGGTGGTGCATGCCTGTGATCACAGCTACTCAGGAGGCTGAGGCAGGAGAATCACTTGAACCCAGGAGGCGGAGGTTGTGGTGAGCCGAGATCGCGCCATTGCACTCCAGCCTGGGCAACAAGAGTGAAATTCCATCTCAAAAAAAAAAAAGAATACAGGTATAGGACAGTACCCGAGACTTCAGATGCCATCTCACCTCATTCCCTTATTTTCTTGATGAGGATACCAAAGGAGCCCAGAAGGTTCTTAGGCATTGCCAGGGCAGAAGCTCCTGATCATCCAGTCAGGGGTGTTTGTGTGTGTTTTCATTTGCTTTGTTATGTCACTGTACTGTTTGCCTGTCATGGTTGACTGTTTAAATTCTTACTCTTTTTTTAAAAAAAGCTTAAAGTTTCAGAAGTCAAGTCACATCATATACTTAAATGATATGGAGGATACATTCATTGTCACTTTATACAAGTGAGCATAGTAGAGACTTGGCATTTCTAAAATCCAAGATTAGATTATTTTGGTTAAGCCAAAGTTTTAGTTTAAACAAAATATGTAAAATTTGATTACATATGGACTAAGTTTCATTAAGTGACATTAAAACCAGTATGGCTTAAACTGCTTGATTCCAGCCTTTTATGCATTTTTTATTTTGAAGTTGGCAGTTGGAACCACTCTTCAGAAAGCCCTTCCCCTGTGAATGAATTTGAACTGTTTTTTTCTTGGAAGATATTATAAGTTAAAAAGAAGCATGAGAAGCCAGTAGTACATTCTCAAATGCTTTTACCAGGATTGATCTACTTAAGTTTTAAGGTACTCAGAATTACAGGAAAAATTCAACATAGCTGCTTTTTTTTTTTTGAGGGGGCAGGGGGATTTGCACCTTTTAAAAGGAACTAGTCATTGTTTTCTTTTGATTACGTAACTTCCTACAAACCTTTAATGCATTTGAGAATCAACTTGTTGAATAGATTTGAATTTTATTAAGTTTGGTTATAGCAATCATAAAGGTTTAAAAACCCTTTATGTGCAAAACATATTAAAAAATGCAGATATGTTAGAGAGCTGCTCTTTCTTAAATAGTAATTGTGAGAATTCTTGCTCTTTGTGGGCAAAAATTTTGAATTAAAAAATAAAAGCTCCATGAATGATTAATGAACAAGAAATCTTGTGATATTTTTTAAAACAGCTATGAAAGAATACCATTCACTAGTAAAAGTGCTAGAAAACACAAAAATTGCTCCATTACTTAGAGGGTTTGTTTTGTTGTTGTTGTTGTTGTTGTTTGTTTTAGATTTTCTGATTCAAAAACCAGCAGAATCGAGCAATGATTGATAGCTTAAATGTGGATGACTTTGGTCTCAATCTTTACTGTTATTTACCTCTTTGGTTGTTTTGTTATGTATCAGTCTGAGGGAAAAAAGTTCTTGTTAGGATATTAGTAAAATTATGGTTAGTGGTGTCACTTTTTCTATTACTGCCAAGAATGGTTGGTTAGGATTGCTATTCTAAGTATTATTTAACGATGCCTCTCATCTTGAAGTTTCCCCTCCCAAGAGATTCTGAATACTAAATGTGATTCTCTTACATTCTTATTCCAAGGAGAACTAATGTAAGAACTTAAAAATCTTTTGCATGTTTTCTTCATAATGCAAAAGAGCAAATACTAAGAAGGGCTAACTTTCTTGAAAATATGACTGGCTTCCTATAGGACAGCGACCATTATTTGTTGTTGCTAGGAATACAAGAAGTGCTTGAAAATTCAGATCATATTACCATGTTACAGTGTTTGGCGTTTTTCATGCAAGAGGTTTATCTTGCTAACATTAACCGCTTAAGGATAGAAGGCATAACACAAGATTAGAATAACTGGCCAAAGTTGGAAAATGGAATATTAAACGACCCGTACTGCGTCTATGTTCCTTATACTGTGCTGGGACCACAAAAGAAGACTAAGTCAACATCTGCCCTCTAGATCCAGGATCTAGCAAGAAAGACAAAGAAGTAGACCTCTAGCAATCTGATACAGTATGAGTGACTTGAGGCATGAATAGTTTCATGGAGCACAAAGAAGTACGTAGGTAGTGGTCCTGTGTGAAGTTTGCAGTGCACAAGGAGTTTAGCTTTTATAATCTTACAAGCAGGTGACTTCTGAGCTGGCAGAGAAATGCAGTAGGGGGCTTCCCAGGAAAGGAATCAGCACGAGCAATGGCATGAAAATGCATGGCATGCTCAAGGAATGGCAGTATGTTCTGGTTAATTCCGTTCCTTCTTTCAGCCAACACGTATGAAACCCGTTTGCCAGGTGCGGCATTAGGTACTGGGGCTACATAGATGAATAGATCCTCTTCTCTGCCTTCAAGAACTAAAAGTCTAGAGTGGGAAACAAGTAAACAGACCAATTATAATTAAAGTTGGTGAGTGTGTAACCGAGCTATGAACACATTGCTCTGGGAATGAAGAAAAGGGAGCGATTTGTTCAATCTGATCTTCGGGAGAGGATTAGAGTAATTACCACAGAAGTCTTCTCAGAGGTGGTAATTCAGGAGCTTGGTTTCAAAGCCTGAGTAAGAGTTGGCCAGGTGAAATAGAGAGAAACAGAGCATTTGGGATCAACTCTAAGAATCTGAATGATATCTATACATTGATAGTAAATCAACATAATTGTATTCAAGGGATGGTTTGGTTTCATTTCTCAGTATTTGAGGCTCATCATTCTGAACAAGACTGATTTTATAGGGCTGTAGAAAATAATTGTGATTACTAGAATTTGCTAGCTGTTTAGCATCTGAGTAACCAAGACCTTACTGTAACATGAAAGCAGCTTTTCAAAGACTATTAAGATGTGTTATAAACCAGAAATGTGGCATTTGTGTGCTGTCAATGAACTTTCCTTCCAGTGCCAGCCTTTAATCATTTAGAGGCAATACTGGTAGATTAAAATTTGCCCATTTCTACTGTATGCCTCGTGTTTTCATGAACAGTCTTTCAGATGTTTGGCTGTATCTGACTTGTAAAGCTACACTATTCTTTGCTTCTTGTTTAGATGAGTCAAAAGGAGGAATGCTGAAATTCAAGCTAGTTTCTACATTTGTATAGATGTGAAGAACAGCATTACTACAACTGTTTATCCTCAGCTACATGGGAATTTTGAGGTTTGGTTTGGGTTTTTTGTTTTGTTTTGTTTTGTTTTTGAGACGGAGTCTCCCTGTGTTGCCCAGGCTGGAGTGCAGTGGCACGATCTCAGCTCACTGCAGCCTCCACCTCCCAGGTTTAAGTGATTCTCCTGCTTCAGGCCCCCAATTAGCTAGGATTACAGGCATGCACCACCATGCCTGGCTAGTTTTTGTATTTTTAGTAGAGATGGGGTTTTACCATGTTGGCCAGGCCGGTCTCGAACTCCTGGCCTCAAGTGATCTGCCTCCCAAAGTGCTGGTATTACGGAGTGAGCCACCATGCCCAGCCGTTTTGAGGATTTTTAAATGTACTATAAATGAGACGTCTCAACTACTCAAACTAGATGTTTCAATATTAGAATTTTGAATACAGTTACCATAGATTTTTTTAATCAAGAGTCAATTTTGTTTCAGATGTCCAGAGAGACTATTATCTGACAAAAATGCTAAGGATAGACTTTGGTCATTATATTTGTTTTGATATAGGTAAGAGTAACAGACAATAATGATGCCTTATAACAAGATATATAGATAGTATGTGTGAATGTGTGTAGGTGGGGTAGGTAAGTAGATAAGAAGAATTGAACTAATAAAACCAGAAATTATGTGAGAATATGCACTAAGAGGCTGGGGAAACCTAAGCGTCCAGAATTGTCGGCCTCAGTTTCTTATAGGTCAGATTTAGTCCTTCAGGGTTTTGAGGGGTTTTTTTTTTTTTTTTTGGTTCTCTTATAATTGTAATTGGATGATGACTGCTACTAAAAGACCAAACACTTTAGCAGTTGCCCAATTCCTTCTCCTGTAGCAGTCACTTAAATGGCAGTGATGTTGACTTAAATGACAGCCATTCTGTCTAAAAGGCCATGGTTAATCAAAACAGGATCAGTCAAATGTGTGTGCCTACTGTATGCTCAGTTGCAGAGAATCTTCTCCAAGAGCTTCCCTCATTTGAGAAAAATAATATATGTACACAAATTACTTTTAAAAAAAAAAAGTGTTCAAGTATATACTCAAAATGATCTTGTCCAATTTTGGAGATGATCACTGAAAAACCTCTTCTAGAGCAGTGGTTCTCAAAGTGTAGTCCCCAGACTGGCAAAATCTACATCATCTGGGAAATCGTTAGAAACGCAGATTCATGGGACCTACCCCAGACCTACTGAGTCAGAAACTCTGTTTCTGATCTGTGTTTTAACAAATGTTCTGGGTGATTCTAGTGCATGCTGAAGTTTGAGAAGCATTCTTCTAGGGAAACAGAAAAGAACATTAGATGTGTAGTTGGTACTTAAAATTATCAGGAATATGACGACCTGAGCAAAGAATTGGCCAATAACCCACATCAGTGGGGAGCCTTAAGGTTAGGGAGAGAGGGAGGATGGGTGATGGGATCACTTATAAAGACGAATAGGGCTGCTATCTGAGGAGGTATCAGGCCACGGCTGTGGAAGTGAAAAGGAAGCCAGGCAACCAACTGAAGACTCCTTTGTTGTAAAGTTTTAGAGGTTTCTTCAAGTTTAAGAGAAAGACTAACTGACAAATTGAAAAGTCAAGGAGAGCTGATTTAACAAACAGGGATGAAAATATGCATACTAAAAGGTCATCTCAAATACAAGTAGTTATTTAAAGCAAAATTACAGGAGAAAAAAGTCTTAATGGCCAACTTTGACATTCAACTTTGAGTTGAAAGATTTCAGCAGCTTTAAATATAAGCTTTGAGTAAAGTATCCTTCAATAAGGGTTGAGCACACCAAAGATTTTTTTTTTTTCCAAGACAAGATCTCAGTTGCCCAGGCTGGAGTGCAGTGGCATCATCACTGCTTAATGCAACCTCCACCTGCCAGGATCAAGTGATCCTCCCACTCTTAGCTTCTCAAGTAGCTGGGACTACAGGCGCACGCCACCATGCCTAGCTAATTTTTTTCCCCCTTTGATAGAGATGGGGTTTTGCTATGTTGCCCAGGCTGGTCTCGAACTGCTGAGCTCAAGCAGTCTGCCCACCTCAACCTCCCCAAGTGGTGGGATTACAGGCGTGAGCCCGCTGCACCTGGCTGAGCACACCAAGATTTCTAAATCAATTTGAACACTTGAGATTATCCAAATTTAGCTAAGTTGTATTGGATTCCCTCTCAAAGTTACCTGCCAAAGGAAGGGTTGTGGGAGAAAAATCTGAGCTAAACATCTGAACTATCAGGCAGTAAGATGAATGAATTACTGGCATTTTAACCTAATTGTGAATTTATTTAATGTGTCATATTAGGTTCTCCTTCCTGAGCTGAATCTGTGGATACAGTGTAGTGTGTAACACTTCCTTTAAAGATATCACTCACCTAAGGAAACTTCAGGGGCTAGCTGGAATTTCCTAATCCAATTCTTTATTAAAAGCTTTATTAAAAGCTACCTTTTAGAAATATTAAGTCCTTGTAAATCTTCTCATCTAAATTATAACAGAGAAAGCATCTCCACAGGAGCCTAGAAATAGTATTTTGATTTGAGAGGATAATGCTAGTTTTGAAGAAGAAAAAATAACCACATTAAAATTGAACCTAGGTAAATTAGTCTTGTTTTATGTTCCCTCCAGATATTTTGTACCAAAAATTAGTTCATGTGAAAAGTGAGATTAAGGCATCTACTATGTGACAGATGCTGTGCTAAGAAATTTACATATAACCTCGCAATTCTCCACCAATCAGCTAGGAATTATCATCCTGATTGTATGGATGAGAAAACAGACTTTGATAAGTTAAATGACAAAACCATAAGAAAGTAGATCTGATTTCAAAGCCTTTGTTCTTTTTACCCTAATTCCTCTACAATTTTAGGAAGCTAAAAACATAGGAGTAGGACCTTAACCCACTTGCAGACAACAATTTTTTCGAATATATATTTCGTACAGCCTTTTTATCTCAGTTGACTTGAATGCTCAGCCTAAAATCCAAAACTAAGACTAACTGGGTTAAGGAAAATCTTAATACAGAGACAGAAGTAAGTATGCCCTAAAATACCGAGAACAGGTCTAGAGACCCATCAACATGAGAATGTATTTAGTTCAGCAACCAAATGAATAGAATCGGCTTCTTGTTTGGGGGTTTGAAAGCACTTTTTCATTTGAACTAGTCTTAGGCAATGGTCTCGCCTGACCTTCAGCGAGCCTCAGTGTCTACTGGGTAGCAAGAAATAGATACCGTGAATGGTCACAGCATTATTTACAGCATTTCATCATTCTGGACCTCAAAGAGATTTGAGAACATTTCTCATTTTCCTAGTTATGGTAGGTAATTTTTTCTTTCTCTAACCAACTACTCAAGAGTCATTGAAGAGAAAAATCAGGACCCACTGAAAGAGTGTGGACATAAACCCTCCCTCTTAAACCTAGGATTCTAAACACTGCTTTTCTTGTTACTATGGCGTGTTGTTATTATCGTACAAAGCCACCATTTTCCAATGAGTCTTCAAATCATTTGGAAATGGATTTGGGGAACAAGAAAGAATCCTGTGCTTTTATTGTTTTTTGTTTCTTTATGAAACAAGTAGCAAGCAATACTTCTGAATGTTACATTGCATGACTAGGTCACAGAATTTCCCATTCTGCCTAAGAAGATGCCTTTTTTGAAGTGCTGTGTGTTTGATATAGCGATGGTACACTATTTGTAGAAAGTGGGTTTCAGTATAAACCATAACCACAGAGGTAAATCTATGGTTCAGTATGCAATTTGACGTACAGGAAGTATCTGGGTCTAATGATGAAACTTTTTAACTTTCCAGATGACAGAACAAAGGAAGCAGAAACAAAGAATTGGTCTTCTAGGACATCCTCCTCACATGAATGTCAACCCACAACAACCAGCATAAGCAAATGAAAGAAAGGAATTGTATTTACCTTTTATAATTATTATTAGTGTGGGTATGGCTAATGAGTTCTGATTCACCCACGAAGGTTACATTTATGCTGAATACATTTGTAAATACTCAGTTTTATACTGTATGTATATGATTGCTACTCTAAAGGGTTGGATATATGTGTTGTAATTAGAATTGTTGGCATGATATTTCATTTGTGCCAAAAATATTAAAAATGCCTTTTTTGGAAGGACTAACAGAAAGCACCTGATTTGCACTTGAACCAGATTATAGATTTAAAAGTATATGACATGTATTTTGTATTTAAAACTAGAATAGCCAGTATTTATGTTTTTTATAAAACTGTGCAATACGAATTATGCAATCACAATACATTTGTAGCTCCCGAGTGTCCTAAAGGGAGTGCACATCTTTGAAGCTGGTGTGTTAAAACTATGTAATAAATGGTTAACTATCAAATGATGCTGCTGCCAAAATTATATTAATAGTGAGTTTCAGGCCCCTGGGCATTTTGTACCATGTAATTATCCTATGGTGATGCTGTTTCTCGTTAGTGGCAGTAGTGCCTCCGTCTCCTAGTGATAATGCTCCAAGTCTATGAACTGTTAAATCAGCATTCATTTTAAGAAAAGCAACTTTAGTTTCAAAGATACTTTTAAGCTTCTAAATTGATCATTTAAACTATTTCTTTAAATAAGAGAGCCAAATTAGAGGCTCATACTTTAGCTTGTGAAGAAGATAATGAATTTTTTAAAGGGAACTTTTTATGCAATGTTCAGGATAAATGCATACTGCTGGCCAATCAGTGTCATCTCCTGGGTAAATTTTGATGTCACGTTATAAAGACATGCATAATTGATGGTTTCTAGATTATCTAGTCCAAACAATAGAGTTTATTTTTTCTTCATCTGAACCAACATGCTACAGTAGCTAAGAAGTATTAAAACTATATACATCCATATAAAGATGAAATATGAACTATCTCATTAGAAGTCATAGTTGAACACAGACATGTTATTCTTCTGAAAGAGCCACGTTTTGGTTTTATTTCTTGTCACATGATTTCTTTTCTTGATGGATGAAAAGTATGAAAGGAAACTTTTATATCTGTTGCCTAGTTTTGTACATGGATCTCATTTTACAAGAGAATCTCTCTGCAAAAAAAAAAAGTTTAAAAATGCATTGAAAGCAGAGTTCTGAAATGAGTAACGTTTGTAAATGCATATATAAAAATATTTAATAAATGATGCAGAATATACAGTGACTGGCTGGTGGCTTTCATTTGGCATTTGTGACTTAACTGCTATTCCAATTATATACTTTCTTTAGGATCAGTTTGAAGTACAATCGGTTTGCTTACCAGGTTAATTCAGAAAATGTTTACCTGATTATTTAAAAAAAACACTTGCTGTTGTTATGACAACTCTGAGGAGAATTATTAGAACAAACATTGGGGAGTATTTAGTACAACATTCATTCATTCTTCTGGATTAGTGACTGCCAGCCAGGCTGTCGGGAGCGTCCTACTAAATCTCCTGTCTCTTCTGCTTTTACTGGGGGATCTTTAATTTGCTGTATGCAATGTGGAAGTATCAGGAACAGCTGAAATTTGTTTTAGTTCATGCCCAGTGGTCAGGGTCCTTCAGCAGAGTGTAAAATGTTTTTACAGAGCCACCTTGCCTGTCCAAACGTAGTAAAACCTGTTCCCTCCTCAAATCAGTGCTTGCCCTGGCTGCTTTTTTTCACACTAATTTTCTCTATGCTTTGGTAAATAATACCACCCAATGTTGGGAACTGGGTCAAGATTAAATTCCAGTTAAATGGCTAGTTTTGTAACTAATGCTTCTATTTTATAAATTTGATAACTTAAAAACAAATTAATTTTTTCCAGTCAGTGCAGCCTGTCTCCACAAAATTTTTCCATCGTAAGGCAAGCCTAAGACAGATACCTACTTTTATCTGTAAGCGAAATGGCAATCTATGCTAACCCCCACAACGCACACGTTAGCTAGCAAGGACTTGCTTTTCCCCTGGGCTTTCTCTTTGATCTCTCACACTGCCCAACGCGATGTGGCAGTGTGTGTGGTTTGTCTCCCAAGTCCCATCCAGTTCATTGGAAAGTTCTGCATTGACATGCCAAGTTGCAGCTTTTACAGGTTTGTCATGTTCCGTTTGAATCCTGTCACTTAAGATATAAATCTTCATTCAGTGTGCCAGCTTCAGCAGAAAATAAATGAAATTGGAATGCCACTCCTCCCTCCATGCAGTAGATCCTACCCTTGCCGTTTGGGTGTGAACACTAAAGCTAGTAGAATTGAAACATACAATTTGAAGTTAAAACTCCAGGGGCCTTTGATGTGTAATTGTAATTCTGCCTGCTTCCTTCACATTGTGCCTTTCCAACACCTCTATTTTAAGATCAAGGTCCAAGTCACCTTCAAAGTTACCTACCCGGATGAAGAATTAGTGTTATCAGGTTGAAAGTACGGTAGTACTCGCTAATATGCGAGAAAGCCAATGTTATTTAAGCCATTTTATTTAATATTAACAGTTTGCTATAGCACCAATTCAAGTTTCAAGCATTTGCAACTAATCCATCTGTTAAAGGGTCTGGGAAATTCCATTCCACTTCTCTAACATTTATGGGATCTTACCCTTTCCATGCCCCTAAAATTGTGTAGTGATTACCCTGTTTCTCTCTACAAGTAAAGCTTCCACTCTGTTTGCTGTCGTCCTAAAGGTCTAAATGATATTCCACCCTGTTCAGTTTTCTCCTAGTGCTGTATTTATCTGTATTTACCCTGCCCCTCAACATACAAAATATGATTTTAATTTCGTTCTTTAAAAATTTGATACTATTCACTTAGTTTGCTTTCAAGTTCATGTTCCTTATTCATTGTTCTTCATTCAGCCAATTTTTTTTTTTTATTTGGTTGCACTTTCTGGAAATCAATTGCTTGATTTTGCTCCTGTAAAACATGCTCTTTCACTGTGTTTCACTGAGTACTTCCTAATATAAATTATAAAGCAAGCATACTTTATTTATGGATGCTAATCAACAACTCAGTCTTTGCAGCAGCAAACTATACAAAGCTGTTTGTCTCCCAAGTCCCATCCAGTTCATTGGAAAGTTCTGCATTGACATGCCATGTGCTAGTGGGAAATTATTAAGATCTCTAGAGTAAATTAAGAAAATAACTGTTAAAGACTCAATTGTAGATCTCTGTATACTCCTACTATAGACGACTTGGATAAAGCCTTAATGGGCAACGGCCTGAAAGTTTCTGATAGTTATTTTAAGGCTAATAATGAGACCCTTAGCCTGACTTTTGAGCGGCATGAAGGGAAATTTACTCCTTCAAAACTATTAGAAGCAAAACTACATACTTACAGAAGTAGAGTTGGGTTTTTGCCAAAACACTTTTTTTTTTTTAACAGATTTTGATAACATATGTGCTTGTTAGAAGACAAATTATATGACAGTAAAAGTCACCTTTACATAAGACAGAATATAATAACAAAGGACTGTTATTGAAGGCTCTTGAGACACTGTACAGCAGAAGTGAAACTTATTTTAAATAAGAAATTGAGCCCTAAAGAAGTAAAGTAACTTGTCCAAGGACTCAGCTCCAGAATAAATAAGATCTCCTGACTAAGCAAAATACAGAGAGCTCTTCCCACTTGCTATCTCCCTTCCAGAGTGGGGATATCACTAATCTGTTTCCCATAACAGTTCTCCCTTTACACAAAGCACTCATGCAGAACTTTATTTTGTCCTACATGTGGAACAATACAGATTGATTTGTTTTTTCTTTTCAAATCTCTTTCATGAGATGATGGATCTACACATTAGAAAGTATTGACTCTGAATATTTTGTCAAGACCGAAAACTTTGTGGCAAAGATAAGCAGCGAGTGAGCTCCTAAAGTCTTTATCTTTCACAACTACAAATCGCTTGTATATAGCTCTTATATAACTGCATTTTTCAAAGGGAGAATCCATCCTCGGCCCAATCAAGGTGGCTTCTTCCTAGGGAGAATGTGCAGGTGCACACCGGTGTCCTCTCCTACCACAGAAGTCGGTGTTCATTGGCAAACTCTGCCTTGGTCTTGTTCCTTACACTAATAATTTAACAATCAACTAGAATGTTGGAAAACCCCCATAAAGATTTCAATTTTACAGAAAGTACCCAAAATTCCACTAGTTTTGCATCACAAAGTAGTGGTTGAAGTAAAGTTTTGAGTAAAACGCCGTGTGTGTGGTTTTTGTGGGTGGTTGCAGCTCAGAACAACGTTTAGGCCTCATCAATCATCTGACAGGAGAGAGTATGATGGCAATTTATAAGATGATTATAATTATCATACACATTTTTCCATCTTTGGTATCATATGCCACATTAAGCAACTCTTACAACCTAGAGGCCAATTCAGAAGCATAACAAGCCTTAAGGTCTGGAACCAAAAAAGTCTACTAAAATCAAGAAAATAAAAAGGTAGACCACTGGTGGGTTTTTACATTTGGTCAACTCAGACAACGGTATGGAGTCTCCAGCTGCTGGTATTTTAAACTCATTTGGTAAAACAAATCTCTAGCTTACTAGGGCACGACATTAAAAAAAAAAAATTACCAAAGAAACATCTTAAAATACTTTAAGGTCATGACAAACCAGTGTGAAAGAGAATCCTAACACCTAGAAGCGAAACTGCATCATCCACCCAGCTTGGAGAGAAAAAAGAAAGCCAAAAACCACTACAGAATAAGAATGCAGAGTTTGAGAAAACCCCTAAGGTGAATTCTGAACAACAACACAAAGAGTCCAACAACATAAGAAGTGCATACTGTATGCAAGAACCACTAATGGAAAGAGTTTGCCAGCACATTTATAATGACCTCACAATAGATGGTTGGTCCCAGGTAAATGGAACTTTAGACAATCCAGGAATTTAACCTATTTACTCCTGAGCATAAGTCACATACTTATCACCTATGGTATCTCATAAAGTCTTGTGAGAAGCTTTTTGTAAAAGTTCTCTGCAGAAAAACAGTTAAGGTTTGGTATAAAACTGGGACAAGGAGACCTGAACCACACAAGGCTTAGGTGTTAGGTCTATGTCAGAGTCCACATGGCAACATGGTGGAATGGAAAGAACATGGGCCTTGAGGTGGATAAGAATTCTAATACCATTTCTGTCACTGAAATGTTATAACTTGGAGCAAGTTACTAATGATTTTAATGTGCAGTTCCCCCCTTCTCAAGAGTAGAGATGCTACCACGTACTTCTTTGGGCAGTAATGGGCATCAAGAAAGATAATCTATACCAAGAGTCTGGCACATACCTGATATGTTACTTCCCATTCCTTTGCAACATAACCATTTCCTTTTTTTCATACCTATCCACAATCTCAGCTAACTATTGCATGACCAAAAGCTTCTTTCTGTTCCCACTAAATGGGTCTGATGTTATTACTGTGGGATCCTAAATCTACATGTCTTAACATGACATATTTGGGCCACATCCAGTCATTTTAAAAACTTTTATCTTTCTATCCAAATTATGTTTTAACTATCAGTTTGAACTGAATAAATTCATAAAGAAACCTCTCACACAGCTTATGACTTCCAGATAACTATTCTCATATTTTTTTAGCAGTGCTGGATTCAAATCTGACTTCTTTTTTTAAAATAAATCTTGGGCCGGGCACAATGGCTAACGCCTGTAATCTCAACACTTTGGGAGGCCAAAGTGGATGGATCACCTGAGAACAGGAGTTCAAGACCAGCCTGGCTAACATGACGAAACTCCGTCTCTACTAAAAATACAAAAATTAGGCAGGTGTGGTGGCGCACGCCTTTAGTCCCAGCTACTCAGGAGGCTGAGAATCACTTGAACTCAGGAGGCGGAGGTTGCAGTGAGCCAAGATTGTGCCCCTATACTCCTGCCTAGGCGACAGAGTGAGATTCCATCTCTAAATAAATAAATAAAATAAATATCTACAGAAAAAACGTTTTATCTTAGGAATGACAATATATTTCCTTAGTTTCTGAAGTGCCTTCACTTACATTCTCATTTAAACCTCCCAGTCTTGTCAAGTAGATATTATCCCTGACGTCTGAATGGTCCCAAGTTGTACTATCTTTAATTTAACATTCAAATACAAATTCTACACCACATCTCACTACCTACAGAAGACCCAGAGCCTCCTTAATTTCTTTCTGAGAAGCATCCTGAGAAGGAGCAGAGACCTCACCTTGGGGGCCCGTGAGCCCCTCCGCAACCCGAGCATGAAAATAAAGGAAAATCTTGAATTCCTTCAAGGGCAATTCCAGGCACCTAGCTAGCCCTGAGAAGTAAATAAGCAACTTGTTAAGCAATAAAGTAATATAATAGCAGCCTCAGCGCAGTGGCTCATGATTTGGGAGGCTGAGGCAGGTAGACTGCTTGAGCCTAGGAGTTCAAGACCAGTCTGGGCAACATGGCAAAACTCCATCTCTACAAAAAATACAAAAATTAGCCAGGCGTGGTGGCACACACCCGTAGTCCCAGCTACTCAGGAGGCTGAAGTAGGAGGATCTCCTGAGCCCAGGGAGGTCGAGGCTGCAGTGAGCCAAGATCACACCACTGCACTCCAACCTGGGCAACAGAGTGAGACACTGTCTCAAAAATAACATAACATAACATAACATAAAATAAAATAAAATAAATAAAATAAATAAAATAAAATAAAATAAATAAAATAAAATAAGGTAATAGTAGCTTAAAACAATAGCCAAGGAAGTCATGAGATGTTTGGTTCCCTAAAGAAACTATAGATAGTATCTTAACATATGTCCTTGAGTTGTTTTTCAAAAACCCAGACCACTACCAAAGGAAAAATGCTGTCAGCTGGCAGGTAAACCTCAGATAAGGGGGAACTGAGGACGGAACTCTGACCACTGTTCTTTGTTCTAAATTTCTTCTTGAAGGGCCTGGAGGAAGTTATTGCCCACAGGCCAGAGCTAACATTCTTTTCTGCTGACCTCGAATTTTTCTACAAAGCTTCACCTCCTTAAACAATTGCACATTAGCAAATATCTCTGAATCCACCTATGATCTATGGGCTGTACCCTTCTACTCCTACTCCACTTTGAGATACCCCACCTTTTTAGATTAAACCAATATGTAGCCTCATGTATTGATTTATGACTTTGCCTATAACCTCTGCCACGCTGCCTTTAAAAACCCTTACCTGTGTAAGCCATCTGGGAGTTCAGGTCTTAAGCATGAGCTCCCTGATCCTCCTTGCTTGGTGCCCTGCAATAAATGCCTCACTTTCTCTCCCTGCAATCCCGATGTCAGTGTGTGGCTTTGCTGCTCTGGGTGGGCAGACCCAAGTTCAGCAAGTAACCATTCTAAGGAGGGTGTTTACACCTTCTTCATGATCCCTTGTCACTGTTTCATCCTAAATCCTGATTCCAACCCAATTATCTGTTCCTTCTCATCATCTCCCCTCTCTTTGTTTCACTAGTGTGGACACAGCTCTCTCTCCTTCCTGTCCCCAAAGCACCACTATCATCTGGGCTTTGTGAAGAACGATCTTTAGTGGAAGAAGATTACAATAAGGAATAGGAAACAATTTAAAATTGAGAATTAGTCATTAAAGCTCCCTCCCCCTTCCTTTTCACTCATGGTAGGAGCAACTTCTCTTCTCAGCCTGTTGGCAGGCAGGCATCTACTTTTTCTTTCCCACTTGCCTAAACAAACAAAAGCAAAACAAAACAACAACAGCAAAAAAAACCTTCCTTCCAGCCTCAAGTGAAAACCAAAAATTCTTGTTTCTTTACCACGCAGAGCAATTTTAGCCCTCAGTTCCCAGTCATTCCTCTCTAGATTAGGCCTTTACCTTGGCCAAAAAAGGCTATAATTCTGTCATCCTTAGCTTCCACTTGCAGGGCAAACTGGCTGCTAAAATAGCATTTTTTCTGATACATCCCTATTTTACAGAACAAGAAATGTCTTTAGAAAGTTGAAGTGATTTGGGCCGGGTGCAGTGGCTTATGCCTATAATCCCAGCACTTTGGGAGGCCGAGGTGGGTGGATCACCTGAGGTTAGGAGTTCGAGACCAGCCTGACCAACATGGAGAAACGCTGTCTCTACTAAAAATACAAAATTAGCCAGGATTACAAGATTACGTGCCTGTAATCCCAGCTACTCGGGAGGCTGAGACAGGAGAATCGCTTGAACCCGGGGGCGGAGGTTATGGTGAGCCGAGATCATGCCATTGCACTCCAGCCTGGGCAACAAGAGCAAAATTCCATCTCAAAAAAAAAAAAAAAAAGAAAGTTTAAGTGATTTGACCAAACCAGAACATCAGACCTGGGATTCAAAGCCAGATCATCTGACCTCATGTATATTCACTATGCAAGGTGCCATCCAGCTATGTTCCTGTGTCCCACCTTGCCTGGGGGAGATGTATAAGGTACCAGAGTTCTAAGAGATGCAAAGAAAAGTCAGAGTTCTTAAAGGCAAAAGCTGCAACTAGTTCATTTCTGTATTGTTAGTACCTAGCACAATTCCTCCCAAACAAAGAGGGTCAATGCCTTAGAAGGGTAAAAAAAGATTATTTTTGAAACTTCACTTAATCTGCTTGTTTTGGAGCCAAGGACGAGGAGGAGTCTTTCATTAAGGAACGAATATCTAGCAGTGGCCCAAAAAGAAGGTGCATATAGAACTGAACATCAGGCAGTCACTACTCTTTTTGCTGCTAACTGACCATTCAATCCTATAAACTAACCATTAATCATAATGCCTCTGGCTCCAGTAACCCTGCTTCACAACATTCTCCAATTTGCTCCCTCTAACCAGGGGATCCCAATCTGTCTCTTCCTCCTTCTTTCAATTCTTATAACAAAGCTGTGATTTAGCATGGTCTCTATGAATGTGCAAATTCAGACCCACATATACTTTCATACTCCTCTCTCCACCCAACTCCCTTATCTAACAATGCTAAAAGATAATCCCTCAACAATCCAGGTAGTATTATGGCAGTTCTCATCACACCTGAAGAGACAGAGCACATTTAAGTAGCCTAAAGAAATTATGGCCATTTTGAATAACAAATAATTATGGTTCATTTATACATAAACCATATGTAAATCACTTGAGTTAGAGTCTCCCAACCAGATTTAACAAATTTTAGTATTTCTGCTAATACTAGAAATTTCATAATGGGCCAAAGGACTTAGGGGTGGATGGAAGTCTTTCATAGCTCTTTTTGTACCATTCTATAGTATTTTAAACTGAAACTCTGACATGCTTTGGATCTGTGTCCCCACCTAAATCTCATGTAGAACTATAATCCCTATTGTTGAAGGTGGGGCCTGGTGGGAGATGACTGGATCATGGGGGCAGAGTTCTCATGAATGGTTTAGCACCATCCCTCCTTGATACTGTATAGTGAGTTCTCATGAGATCTGGTTGTTTAAAAGTGTGTAGCACCTCCTGCACCCTCTCTTCCTTCCACTCCAGCCATTTGAAGTGCTGGCCCACTGTTTTCCTTCTGCCATGACTAAGTTTCCTGAGGCTTCAAGGCCCAGAAGCAGAGCAGATGACACCATGCTTCCTGTACAGACTGCAGAACCGTGAGCCAATTAAACCTTTTTTTCTATAAATTACCCAGTCTCAGGCTTTTTTTTTATGGCAATGTGAGAATGGACTAATATAAATTCTCATACTTATGGGTAGAGTACAGTACAACCACTTTGAAAAACAAGTGAAGTTAAAAAAAAATAAACACACCTACTAAAAAATCCAGAAATCCTACTACCAAGTATTAATCCAAAAGAAATGAAAATATATGTCTATACAAAAAACCTGTATGCAAATTATAAACAGGTTTATTAATATCACCTCAAACTGGAAACAAACCAAATGTCCATCAACTAGTAAATGAATAAACAAATGGTGGTACAAACATACAATGGCGATTGTGTGCAGGTGGCCCACAGCCCACACACCCAGGACTGCTAATGTTTGGGTTGACTCACGGTACCTTTACCCTTTTTAGCACATTCAGTGTGCACACTTTTTGAACTAAGTATTTCACAGAGTTGGGCAGGAGGGCAAGGGTCAAAAACCTGCTCACTAGAGAGCGAGGTAGCACTGGCAGTGAAACTTAAAATGATTTGTGCTCCTGATTTAAATAAAAATAATCAGTTGCCTGTGTTTTAGAACTTACAAATGGAACAGTCCTGTAGGTATGCTGCACTAGTTTCCCACTGTTGCTGTAACAAATTACCAAAAACTTAAAGGCGTAAAACAACAACACAAAAATGTATTATCTTACAGTTCTGCTTGTCCACATTCCTTCTGAAGGTACTAGGGAAGAATCCATTTTCTTGCCTTTTTCAGGTTCAAGAGGCTGTCTCCATTCCTTGGCTTGTGGCCTGACCCCATCTTCAAAGAGAGGAATGGCCAGTTGAGCCGTTTACACATTGTATCATTCTGACTCTGACTCTCCTGCCTTCCTCTTTCATTTATTAGGACACTTGTGATTCCATTGGTCCAACCTGCATAATCCAGGAAATCCCCCCATCTCAAAATCCTTTATCACATCTGCAATCTCCCCTTTGCCATGTAAGGCAACATATTCACAGGGTTTGGGGATTAGGACATGAACATCTTTAAGGGGGCCGCTATTCTGCCTACCACATCTGCTTAGGCAAAATCTAGACAGGTTAAAGACAAGAAAAACAAATCACATATTTCTTTTCAACTCTGACGGATTTGAATACAATTAGGAAGGTCACATTTTCTCATGGTCCAAACAGGCTGAACAAGTCAGTTCATTAACATGATCGTATACACTGATAAAGCTATAAATGATTGCCCAAGAGCCTGTTGCTTCCTTTTACATACACTATTGGTATTCTTGGACAACCAGAAACAACTATAAAAAGTTGTTTGCTTTTTTAGACACACACACATACACACACACACACACACGCACCCCCAATTAGAGACTTTCTTCCTCATGTTTTATTTGCTAGGATTTGCACTTAAAAAGTAAGATCCAGTGAGGTACAAAGAAAATAAAAGTAGATCATAAACTTCTCAACCAGATACCTTTATTGATTTTTAAAAAATGGATGCATACCTGTATAAGGTTAGAAAAGTTGTAAGTTACTAATGTAATAGAGCCAAAAAAAGAAAAAAGATTAGAAAAATTAAATAATATGCCATCCATATTTCTTTGATGAAGTGTCTGTACAAATTTTTTTGCCCACTTTTTACTTTCTTTTGTTATTAAAATGTTTAGGACTTCTCAGACTATGATTATGTTATTAAATTTTAAATTTTGAAACTTATGCTTTTTATACTCTGGTTGCCGGTTCTGTACTAAATATATGTTTTGCAATTTTTTTTTTCCCTCATCTGTGGCTTGTCATTTTCTTAGCAAAGGTTGTTTTTGTTTGTTTTTTTGTTTTTGTTTTTTGTTTTTTTTTTTTTTAGATGAGTCTCCCTGTGTTGCCCAGACTAATCTCAAACTCTTGGGCTCAAACAATCCTCCCACTTTGGCCTCCCAAAGTGCTGGGATTACAGGTATGAGCCACCACACCTGGCCAGCAGAGCTTTTTGAAGACCGAAGGTTTTAATTTTGATGAAACCCAATTTATCAATTATTTTGCTTCTATGGTTCATATTGCCTCCTAGGAAATCTTTGCCTAAGATTCCAAAGATTTTCTCCTGTTTTCTTCTAGAACAGCATTGTACAATATAACTTTCTGGTATGGCAGAAATGTTCTATAATCTGTGCTCACCAATACACTGGGTATAGCTAGCCAGATGTGACTTCTGAGAACTTGATATGTTGCTGCAACAACTGAGGAGCTGAATTTTTAAATTTTATTTTGTTTTAATTAGTCTAAATTTAAATAGCCACATGTGGCCACCATAATGGGCCAGGAAGTTCTAGCAGTGTTATAATTTTAGGTTTTACATTTTGGCCTATGATACATTTTTACTTAATTTTTATAGAGGTACAAGGTATGTATCAAAAAAATATGGACACCTAACTCCTCCAGCACCATTCTGTGTGAAGACTATCCTTTCTCCAATGAGTTAATTGGCACCTTAGTCAAAAATATCAATTGACCATGTTGGTGTGGGTCTATTTCTGGACTCAATGCTGTTCCATGGACCTATATGTCTATCCTTTCATCAACTGAACGTATAGTCAACTGGTATTTAAAAAAAGTGACAAGAATAAACAATGGGGAAAGGATAGTCTCTTTAACAAATGGTATTGGGAAAACTGGATAGTCACATGCAGAAGAATAAAACTGGACGCTTATCTTGTACCACACACAAAAATCAACTCACCAGCCTGGGCAATATAGCAAGACTCCATCTCTACAAAAAAAAAAATATATATTGAGCAAGGGAGTTTGAGGTTGCCGTGGGCTATGACTGCACCACTGTATTCTAGCCTGGATGACAGAGTGAGACCCTGTCTCAAAAAAAAGAAAAAAGAAAAAAAGAAAAGAAAAAACCAACTCAAAATGGATTAAAGACCTAAATGTAATACCTGAAACTATAAAACTTCTAGAAACAGGAAACCTTCATGGCATTGGTCACGGCAATGACTTATTGAATAAGACACCAAAAACACAGGCAACGAATGCAAAAATAAACAAGTGGTACTGCATCAAACTAAAAAGCCTCTGTACACCAAAGAAAATAATCAACACAGTGAAAAGGCAACCTACAGAATGGGAGAAAATATTTGTAAACCAAAAAATCTGATGAGAGGTTAATATTCAAAATATATAAGGAGCTCCTATAATGCAATAGCAAAAGAACCAACCAAACAAAAATAACATAATTTAAAATGAGCAAAAGCAGGTGCAGTGGTTCATGCCGACAATCCCAGCACCCTGGGAGGCCAAAGCAGGAGGATTTGAGTCCAGGAGTTCCAGATTTGCCTGG
This sequence comes from Pongo pygmaeus, assembly GCF_028885625.2. NCBI lineage: Eukaryota > Metazoa > Chordata > Mammalia > Primates > Hominidae > Pongo > Pongo pygmaeus. The sequence goes on along the minus strand of NC_085930.1, from coordinate 73,150,900 downwards.
GCAACATAGCAAAACTCAGTCTCTACAAAAAAAACACAAAAATTAGTCAGGCGCAGGAGCATGCACCTGTAGTCCCAGCTACTTGGGAGGCTGACATGGGAGGATCACTTGAGCCCAGCAGGTCAAGGCTGCAGTGAGCTGTGACTGTGCCACTGCACAACAGGCTGGGTGACAGAACAAGACCCTGTCTCAAAAAATAAAAACTTAAAAAAAAATTTTAATGGGCAAAAGACTTGAATAGACATTTTTCCAAAGAATTCATACAAATGGCCAACGGGTATATGAAAAGATGTTCAACATTGCTAATCGTCATGGAAATACAAATCAAAACCACATGAGATATCACCTCGCATCTCTTAGGATGGCTATTTTTTGAAAGCAACAACAATAACAAAACCCAGGATATAACAAGTGTTGGTGGGGATGTAGAGAAATGAGAGCGCTTGTGCCCTGTTGGTGGAAATGTAAAATGATACAGCTGCTATGGAGCATAGCATAATTTTCCTAAAAAATTAAAAATAGAGCTACTATATGATCTAGCAATCTCATTTCTGGGTATTTATCTAAAAGAATTAAAATAAGATATCTGCATTCTCATGTTAACTGTAGCACTGTTCACAACAGCCAGGAGGTAGAAACAACCTTAATATCCACTGGTGGATGAATAAAGAAAAGGTGATGTGTGTATATAATGGAATATTATTCAGGCTTAAAAAGGAAGAAAATCCTGTCACATGCTACAACATGGATGAACCTTGAGGACATTATGCTAAGTGAAATAAGCTAGTCACAGAAGGAAAAATATTGCATGATTCTTCTTACATAAATTACATAAAATAGTCAAACTCATGGAAGCAGAAAGTAGAATAGTGGTTGCCAAGGGCTGCAGGTAGGGGAAAAAGGGGAGTTGCTATTCAGTGGGTGTATAGTTTCAGTCACACAAGATGAAAAAATTGTAGAGATCTGCTGTATAACTTTGTGCTCATAGTTAACAATACTGTACACTTAAAAATTTGTTGAGGGTAGAGCTCACTTTTTTAACCATAAAATTTTAAAAATCATTTTGTCTTGATTTTTGTAACTTTATAGCAAGTCTTGAAATCAGGTAGTGTGGATGATCCAATGTTTTCTTTTCCAAAATTGTTTTGGCTATTCTAGGTTCTTTACTTCTCCATATAAATTTTAGAAATAGCCTGTCAATTTCCACAAAGAAGACTGCTGAAATTGTGACTGCAATTGCATTATATCTGTTGATTTTGGAAGACTGACATTTTGACAATATTGAGAATCCTCATCCATGAATTGAGTACATTTTACCACTAGTTTAGGTCGTGATTTCTCTCATCAATGTATGTCAGTTTTTGGCATGCAAATCTCATACATGTTCTGTTATATTTATTCCTAGGTATTTGTAAATTGGATGCTATTGTAAATATACTCTAAAAAGTTTTCACGTTCAAAATGTTTGCTGTTAGTATAAAAAAGTATGGTTCATTTTCATATATTGACCTTCTATCCTGTGGGCTTGCTAAACTCACCTACTAGATCCAGTAGATTGTCTAAAAAAAAAAAAAAAAAAAAAGAGTCTCGCTGTGTCACCCAGGCTGGAGTGCAGTGGCACAATCTCGGCTCACTACAAGCTCCGCCTCCTTGGTTCACGCCATTCTCCTGCCTCAGCCTCCGGAGTAGCTGGGACTACAGGCGCCCACCACCAAGCCCAGCTAATTTTTTCAATTTTTATTAGAGACAGGGTTTCACCATGTTAGCCAGGATGGTCTTGATCTCCTGACCTCATGATCTGCCTGCCTTGGACTCCCAAAGTGCTGGGATTACAGGCATGAGCCACCACACCCAGCTAGATCCAGTAGCTTTTTGTAAATTATTTGGATTTTCTTCATAGACAATCATGGTATCTACAAATGAAGGCATTTTTATTTCTTCCTTTCCAATCTGTATGCCTATTTCATTTTCTTGCCTTATTACACTAGCTAGGACCTCCTGGACAATATTGAATAGGAGTGGGGAATGCCAACATTCTTGCTTTGTTCTGATCTTTGGGGGAAAGCATTTAATCTTTCTTTATGAAGTACGATGTTAGGTGTTTTCATAAATCCCCTTTATCAGGTGGAGGAAATTTCCTTCTATTCCTTGTTTTCTGAAAGTTTTATCAGGAACGAACGACAGATTTTTGTAAAATGCTTTTTCTGTATCTATTGAGATAATCACATGCCTTTTTTCTTCTTTAGTCTGTTGATATGGTAAATTGCATTGATTGATTTATGAATATCGAAACAACTTTGCATTCTTGCAGTAAGGCTCATTTGGTCATGATGTATTTTCTACTCTTTTTATATACTAGATTTGCTAATATTTTGTTTAACATTTTTATGTCTATATTCATGAGGGGTACTGGCTTGTAGTTTTCTTATAAATTCTTTGCCTGGTTTTGATATCAGGTAATGCAGGCCACATACAATTGAAAAGTCTTCTCTCCTTTTTCTTTTGTTTTTGCAAGATAGGGTCTCACTCTGCCACCCAGGCCAGAGTGCAGTGTACAATCATAGCTTGCTGCAGCCTCTATCTCCTGGGCTCAAGTGATCTTCCTGCCTCAGCCTGCTGAGTAGCTGGGACTACAAGCATGCACCACCACACCCGGCTATTTTTTCTTTTATTTTTAGTAGAGATGAAGTCTCACTATACATTGCCCACGCTGGTCTCAAACTCCAGAGCTCAAGTGATCCTCCTGCCTTGGGCTCTCAAAAGGCTGGAATTACAGGGGTGAGCCACCATGCCCAGCTTTCCTCCCTTTTTCTATGTCTGAAAAAGTCTGTATAAAAATGGTATTACTTCTTCCTTAAATGTTGAAGGATTTGCCAATGAAGCCATCAGATTTTTCCTGTGGGAAAGTTTTTACATTGCCTAGTACCTCTTAGGTAAGCTTTGAGTGTCTGTCAAGAAATGTGTCCATTTGATTTATCAAATTTATTGACATACATAAAATTGTTTATGATATTCTCTTATCATTTTAATGTCTGTAGGATCTATAGTGATAGCACCTTTTTCATTCTTGATATTAACTTATGTCTTCTCCACTTTTCCTTCTGATAAGTCTGGCTAGAGGTTTATTCATTTTGTCTTTCAAATACCAGCTTTTGGTTTTAGAATCTTTTTTAAAATTTTGTTTCTGCTCTTTATTATTTTATAGTTTCTGCTTGTTTGGGATTTAATTTGCTCTTCTATTTTTAAACTTTTTAAGGTGGAGACTTACATCATTGATTGGAGGCCTTTGTTTTATAATATAAGCATTTAATGCTATTTATTACCTTTTAAGCACTGCTTTAGCTTAGTTTCATACATTTTGATGTGTTATATTTTTATTGCCAGTCCATTCAAGTTTTTAATTTCCTTATGCCTTCCTCTTTGACTTACAAGTTATTTAAAAGTGTGTTGTCTAATTTCCAAATACTTGAGAATTATGCAGATATTATCAATTTCTAGTTTAATTCTGTTGTGATTAGAGAACATATTTTATATTATTTCAATTCTTTACATTTGTTAAGGTTTTATGTCTCAGAATATCATCTAACTTGGTAAATTTCCCACATACATTTGAAAGGATGGTATTCTGCTGTTGTTGGCAAGTTCTCTAAAACTTAATTGAATCAAATTGGTTGACAGGGCTGTTCAGGTTTTCTATATCCCTACTGATTTTCCGATTACTAGTTCTATGGATTACTGAAGCAGGAGCACTGACATCTCCAACTAAAATTATTTGTCTATTTCACCTTGGGTTCTTTCAATTTTTTGTGTTAGGTCCATTCATATCTATGCTTGTTGTGCATTCTTCATGAATTTCTCCCTTATTCATTATGTAATGTCCTTCTTTTTTCCTAGTAACATTCTTTATTCTAAAGTCTACTTTGTCTAATATAGCCACTTCATCTTTCTTTTGATTAGTGCTTTGCATGGCATATCTTTCTCTGTCCTTTTACTTTTAATATATCTATGTCTTTATATTTGAGGTGGGTTTCTTGCAGAAAGCATACAGAGTTGGGTCAATTTTTTAACCCAATCTGACAATTCTTGCCATATTTAAAAAAACAAGTTAAAATTTCCCTCTACCTACTCCACCTTTTAAAAATTTGGATGTCTTTATATATTAGGCAACGCTTCAAGCCACTAGCCACTTCTATGTGCAATAATGTTTCCCTGTCCTAGAGGTTTCTTATAGATTTGTCATGCAAATTAAACATAATACCTTTATTCAAAAATAACTTAAAAGTATACTTGATATTTCTATTCTCCCAATCCTAATGAGACAGAAGCAAGTCTTATACACCAAATGACTCCCAATATCTGTCTACAACTAAAATCTCCCAAGTCACTGTCAAACTCACTAAGCCAAAAGCCTACTTAATATTTTTGATGTTTCACAGGTACCTCTTACTCAACATGTCTAAAACTCAATTTGTTACCATCCCCTGTACATTCTTCCTTTCAGATTTGTACCCCTGTTTTATGTCTCTCCTCTCAGTGAACAGTAGTACCATCCTGCCAATTGCCAAGTCAGAAATTCAGGAACCACCTTCTCTTCTCCCTCCATCCAACTAACCACCAAACCCCCATTAATTCTACTCCTATATATTTTTTCAAATATCTTACCTTTTCATTCCCCATCTTATGTACAATGTTACTAGCCTTTTCAGCAACGATCATTTCTTACCTGGACTTCTGCAAAAGTCTCTTAATGGTCGTTCCTCCTACTTGCCGTTTTGAAGCTCCCAACATTCTTGTACTCTACTCCCCAAAACTTCTACTCACAAAGTCCTTTGGCTCCTTCTTCTTCTCTATCCTCTCTCATCACTCCCTCCTTCACTGAAGCCACTGCCCCAACACACACACGTAAATCTATAATAATTAACACTGTACTTCCCAAGTCCTGGAACAGATGCTGTCTTTTGCATCATGTCTTTTCACTTGCTATTCCTTTATTTAGAACATCCACCTCCTCCTGCGTTCACTTAACTTTTACTTATCCTCCAGGTTTTAGTTAAGGTATCCTTTCTCCTGGGAAGCTTTACATAATACCCTAATCTAGAGTATGTGCTCTTTATCTTTTAGCACTTAACACACTGAAATTATTCTTCTCTCTGTATCTCTTTCTAGATTGCAACCTCCATGAGAGCTGGGACTGCTTTACTTGTTCATTTCATTCATCACTCTGTTCCCACTATTGTTAAATTCAGTAATCGTTATTACTTAGAAACAGGCACAAACCAGAACAAAGCAGTCAATGGCATAGTGTAATTTGGGTGTATTGACTCTCAGTGCACCACACTGACTATGGTCTCAGTCAAAAATATTCATCGCCCAACGTGTTGACATTCTTATTACTGTGTAAGGCATTATAGGACTTGGACTCAGACGACCTTGGGCAACTCCTTTCAGCCTCTCTGAAGGTTTTTCTTCATTTCTTAAAGGGATTAAGCAATACCTATACCAAAGTGATATAGGAGAAACAGATTATAGGAGATGAAGTGAAAGCATTTTGTAAATCAAACAATGATACTCAACATATACATATATGTATCCTTAACTAATCCACGGTGGCCAAAGGATAATGGCTTATTTTTACCCGTCAGTGTTTTCCACTACTACTAATTTCCTACATTTTCAAATTTATTTTAATAAAGGACAGGATAAATACAAATCACCTTTCTTTTTCTTAAGTCTAAAACCCTTGTTTTAAAATCCTCATCATCCAATATCAATTTTATTTAAAGATTCTCAAATAGTTGCTGTGGATTAAAATAAAATTATTGATCCCTTTATTATACAAAGGATCTGTTTTAAGTCCACACTAACATTGTCAGATTTAGTTATTTCACTTGAAACAAACAAAAAAAACAACAAAAATATTAGAGGAAACAAAAATTTCTCAATGAAATATTATAAATAGCCAGGATGTATACCACAATTAAAAGGCATAACTTTTCAGGAAGATTTTTTCTTAAAAAAAAAAAAGTAAAAACAATGCTATAAATTTCCAGAGGTGGAAGAGCATATAATAAATTGTTTTATTCCCCATTATCCAAAATAGTACAGTTGGCCTTTGAACGATGCAGGGGTTAGGGGTGCCAGCCCACTGTGCAGTCGAAAATCCAAGTTTAACATTTGACTCTGCCAAAACTTAACTACTAAGAGCCTACTGTTGACTGGAAACCTTACCAATAACATGAACAGGTGATTAACATATATTTTGTATGTTATATATATTACACACAGTATTCTTACAATAAAGTAAGCGAGAGAAAAAAATGTGATTAAGAAAAATCATAAGGAAAATACATTTATCGGTATGTATTAACCCCATAAGTTTATAAGATGAATTGTGTCTGAAATGGCAGGCAGCTGCAGCTGCAGACCTCCATACATATCAAGCAATTCAACTTTTTCTTCTAATGTCATGACTTTTCTCTGCTTCTTGGGAGCACTTCCAGCATTGCATGGGTCCCATGGTGTTACGCAAGGTATCGCACTGAACACAATGAAAGTATTGCACTAAACACAGTATTGCACTAAACACAATGAAAAATACATGAGAACCTCAGAAGATGACTTTTTACTGTGATACACAATTTTCTGGAGAGACTGACTGCTCCTGCAGAGATGATTAGCATCACATGACATTTTAAGTGGATATGCACAACACTTGAGCTCATGGCAATAGCAGCAGGAGGTGGCTACAAAATTACAAGACAGTATGTACTACAGTTAGTTTTATGCAGTTACGATTTAATACTGCATCTTTTTTGTTTATATTTCTCTCAACTACAAATGGTGCCATGTAGTCTATGTTTGTATGCATGTTATATTTTACATTTTTATAATAGATTTGTGTATATTTTACAGTAAATGATAGACTAGTATCTACATATATGTTCTGCATTCATGATATACCTAAGTTTCTCTTAATTTTTTCAGTATTTCTAGGCTACCTGGCTCATCTGTTTTTTCAAATTGTCACAAATGTCCAAAAATTTTTCTAACACATTGAAAAAATTATTTCAATTATTAGAAATAATTTTTTGAATTTTTTTTTCAAATTATTGAAAAAAATCCACCTATAAGTGGACCTGCGTAGTTCAAACCCATGTTGTTCAAGGGTCAACTGTAAAATAAAATCATGAATATAAATGGTATATTTAAATAGTAAATATAAATGGTACAATCTCAATAAATCTTAATTATAATTGCTGTAATTATTTATACTACGTTAAATAATGTATGTTGAACTGAAATAGTAAGACCAAGGACAACTAACTCGTTTATGCCAATTTCAAAAATCTGGACCATTAGTAGCTAAACTCTGCAACTGTTTAAAATATTAAAATGAAAAACTGGTTAAATGGAAAAGTCAAACCCTGGATTCCCTCATATGTGTATTTTTCCCCCTGTGGACCTCATCTGACTGGACCTCATATGCTTTCAATAATTTATTTGTAAATTATAATTCATACATAACATCAATCAAATGGCTGCTTTTCCAACAAGGAGCTATGTGTGGGCAAATCACTGACTTTAGCAAACACCTGACAGTTAATCAAGGGGGTCAGGATCAATCGGCTATTTGTACATATTTTAGACTTATGGCATCGCATACTGCGTGCGGTCATGAAAGACTCACAAAAAGCTAGTCACATCCTGGCAAAACATGTTGTGTGATAAACAGACCATAAACAGAAACTATCACTGGCACTTAGGGGCAAACTCCAGCTGGGTTTCTTTAACCGTAATCCCAGTTTCAGCTGCAGGTTTTTTCCAGAAAGAACAGTAGTTTGATTTACTCAACACTCTGTAGAAGTCAGGGTGTGATTATCCTCTAAATAATATTACAAATGGATTTTCTCTGAACTCCTGTAGCAACAGGATCTAACAGTGGTTACCGTCAGAACCAGGAAAAGGTGAAATTAAGATCAAAATAAACGTCTACAAAAAATAACAGCTTTTAAGGACCACCTAGAGACAATGGAGGTAGGGGTATTTTTGAGACCAAAAAAAGAGTGTAACACAGCACAGAACATGAATACTTTTCAAGCTTTCAACAGTTAACAACTGAAGAGTATCTGGTTTTGCCAGCTCTCCTATTACTGTTTTATCCCATGTTATTCCAATACACTAATAACCTCCACAAATACAGATCAATCACGTTTCCTTCTTGATCATTAGAAAAGGACTAATTGTAAGAGTAAATTTAGAAAAGATAATCAATGAAATGCTTCCTTTATCTTTTCTAAAACACTAAACTAGAAAGATTTGCAAAGTAAGACTGAGCAGCTTTTTCTACGGCAGGGATCAACGGGAGTGTACTTAATAAATGAATAATTGCATTCCTTCTCCCTGGCCAGCCTACAGAGTGGAAATCGACCTCTGTTCGGCGGGCCTGCACAACCGGCTGGCATGGTGTCTGCGTTCCCCTCCTATGAAAGGATCAGCTCTAGTTACATGCCCTGTGCGCGGCCTGAAGCCTGTAACCGGGATTACGAGCCCACTATGAGCCAGGGACTAAAGGTGACACAGATTTCACCTCTTTTCATTACCTTTGAAGGAAGTTCTGTGCCCTGATGAGGAAACTGGGGCCTAGCTCGCATAGGCAGTGCGGCAGAGTCAGCCCTGCGGTCCCCAAGGTAGGGCACGAACCCACCGCAGTGCTTGCACCAGGCACCGGCTCCGAGAGCAAAGGCGTGACTGGGCACCTAAATACCCACTAGGCAGGTAGTGACTGCGACATTAACTCTCTTCTTGGCCACTCTCAGGCCGCAAGCCCTCAAAAAAAGGGAAAACTGAGGCGCGAGCCAAGTGACTTTCCAAAGGTCACAGCTGGTAGCTGGCCGAGGAGGGCCTCGAGGCCTGGTCCTTGCGACCCTCAACGACCATCTGTAATAATGCCCAGAGCCTCTGCCAGGATTGCCCAGTCCTAGGTTCCCGCGGCCTTTGAGGGGAAAGGGCCAGGGCCTAGACGTTCCCCTCCCGCGTGGTTTTCCCGTCAGCAGCTTTCGTCTGCAAGGGAAAGCGGCGGCCCCACCCGCAGACAGCTGCGAGGCACCCCGCCAAGCGTATGCGCCAATTCCCAGGCACTCCCCCCTCCGCCTTCACCCTTTTGCCACCTCCGCCCTCGACCCAGCCCCGCCGTGCGCCTGCGCGCCCCGGCCTGTGGGCCAGCGGCAGTCTACTCACGTGGGCCTCCGCATGGCCCAGGGCCGCCAAGGGCAAGGCGGGGCCTCGCGATCGCCCCGCCCCCTCCGTGCCCCGCCCCCTAGAGGGAACGCGGGACCCTCGGCTGGCTCGGGCACTTCCCCGCCCAGCCCGGGGCGCCGGCTTCGCCGCGTGCGCGTGCGCGTGCGCGTGGTGGGGTTTGGCTGGGGGCGGGATGCGGTCGAGTCCGCAAACTCTAGTGGGAAGGCGGCGTGCCGCGGCCGGCTTTGATGGAGGAGGGGTCGTTTCCCCGGAAAAGGAAGGAAGTGGGTGTCACGGGCCTCAATACGGCCCCTTTGGTGTCTTGAGTGGGAAATCACAAGATACTGCTCCAGATTTTCCGATTTTATGGCTAAATCCAAATGACTCGGACCCCCTGCCCCATCATGTCAGGAACTTCAGCAGTTCCTTCCACCAAAGCTCAACTATTGCTGCAAGCGCTGTGGTAATCATGAGCATTATCTATGAAGCTACTGCTGTGGTCAGGGCCCCAATCGTCCTGCTGAGTAGCAGGCTTTGAAAGACGGTGTCCAAGGCCACCCTGCTGGTCAGTGACCTGCTCTAGAGGCTAAGCCAGGGCATGCTTAGAACTTTGATATTTAGACTTCTTACATTAACTTAACCCAGTTAACAGGTTTGTGGGGGCATTTTTTGTTTGTTTTTTTGAGACCGAGTCTCGCTGTCACCCAGGCTGGAGTGCAGTGGCACAATGTCTGCTCACTGCAGCTTCCGCCTTCCGGGTTCAAGCAATTCTCTCACCTCAGCCTCCAGAGTAGCTGGGATTAGACGTGCGCCACCTCACCCAGCTAATTTTTGTATTTTTAGTAGAGACAGGAGTTCACCATGTTGTCCAGGCTGGTCTCGAACTCCTGGCCTCAAGTGATACACCCGCCCCGACCTCGCAAAGTGCTGGGATTACAGGCGTGAGCCACCGCATCCGGCCTTGTGGGTTGTTTTTTTTTCTTTCTTTCTTTTTTTTTTTTTTTTAGAGACAGGATATTGCTGTATTGCCCAGGCTGGAGTGCAGTGGCATGATCACAGCTCACTGCAGCCTCGGACTCCTGGTCTCAAGCGATCCTCCTGAATCAGCCTCCTGAGTAACTGGGACTACAGGCGCGTGCACCATGCCCGGCTCATTTTGAAAAATCTTTTTATAGACAGGAGGTCTCGTTGCGTTGCCCAGATAGACCTCACACTCCTGGCTTCAAGCTGCCCTCCCACCTTGACCTCTCAAAGCACTGGGATTACAGGCTCACGAGAGCCACCGCACCCAGCCACTTACTGATATTCTTGTGTAGCTTTCTGGTGGGTAGTTTTATTAAGAAAAGTCTATATCCAGACCATGTCACTATATTCAAAATAAAAAATCCCTGCCTTAGGTGAGTTGTGTGTGTTCTCATACCATGGGTCCCTTGAGAACACGAAATTTTTTGTGATTGTTGTTCTTAACATTACTTTGAAGCTGTCCTGATGGAATGTGGTAAGATGGGGCATTCCTGGGACAGGACTTAAGTGAACATATGTCCCACATTTATCACATTTGGCGGCATTTAGTTTTGCTTGATTATGAGTTCCTGTGGATTTTTTTTTTTTAGGTTGATTCCTGGGTGCAAATACCATAAGGAAGTAGCTCTAGATCTGCTGTTCAACCCCCAAATTTCACTTTCTTGTTAATATGGATTACTGCTACTCCTGTTTTTCCCATCTTCTCTTATGGTGTGTAGTTTTACTGAAGATTATCATCAGAAGGTGGTTAAGAGAATGGGAGGATTAAGGAACAATGAGAATTGAACAAATAACAAAACCTTTACTGATTTGAGATCTTCAAGTTCTGCTCCTTCCTTGCCGCCCTCTCACCCAAAAGTTTTAGAACTCAGTGACCGTTCACAGATGGACTCAAATCTTTGCTTATAACATTTGAAAGAATATTCTTCCTGTATTTGGACTTGAACTGCCTAAATTGAAATTTTGGCAGAATGGGTGCATTGGAAATTGGGGAGGAGGCAGTGTCAAAGTATTAGGGAAAGGAGGGGATAATCTTGGCTAGGAGAGATAACAATGAGAGTTTAGAGAAGGAATTTTTTAAAATGAGTGAGTGGCAGATCTAACAATGTTCTATGATTTATTTATTTATTTAGAGACAGAGTCTCAGTCTGTCACCCAGGCTGGAGTGCAGTGGTGCAACCTCAGCTCAACTGCAACCTCTGCCTCCCAAGCTCAAGCGATTCTCCTGCCTCAGCCTCCCGAGTAGCTGGAATTACAAGAGCACTCCACCATGCCTGGCTAATTTTTGTGGTTTTATTAGAGATGAGGTTTCACCATGTTGGCCAGGCTAGTCTCAAACTCCTGACCTCAAGTGATCTGCCCACCTTGGCCTCCCAAAGTGCTGGGATTATAGGCATAAGCGACCGTGCCTGGCCTCTATGTTTTAATAGTAATGGTAGGCTACATTCTTGAGCATAAGGATTTCTATATTATTTATGGTGACCAAAAACATTACTGTGTCCTCATTTGGGGAATCTTTTTAGTTAAACTAGGCCTGAGAATAATTGACAATAGAGTAGGAAGGGCATAGGGAGGGGTTGAGAGCTTAATGACAAAGATAATCTAGGATTGGGTAGATCTCAGTTCCAGTTCTTTTAGTGTCTCTGTAGCACACAAGTAACTAGCTAGCACCAGGTATACAGAGGCCTGATCCTGGGGGATTGTTGCTGAAATTCCTCGAATGGATGCAGCCAATAAGGGCTCAAATGCTATGTCTAACTTAGTACCCCAAATTAGAAAGCACCAGATTAATTTACTGAATTATGAGCTCAAGATAGAGACCCTGTGCACCTAGCATAGATATTACAAATTGAATCTCATCAACTATTGATCAAAGACTTAGCTCAGGGGGCCCCTGTGGCAACTTGTGGTCCTCTTACAATGAAGTTTTGGGAATACTTGCTGAAAGAATTGTATATTTCAAAGTAATAAAGCCTATGGTTGAAGAGTTTTTAAAATACCGCCCCCCCCCATCTGTTTCAGTTTACTTCAGAGGTCTCATTTTGCAATATTGGATTCAGATTGTTGGACACAACATTTATAAGAGATGTTCTATGTTATTTTCTCAAAGCTTCATTTCCAGGATCTTTCTCCCAACTTGTTTTGTAACCTAAAGCTTCCTACTCCCTGTAAGAGATAATACCTTAGCTGAAAAAAATAGTATTTTGATTTCCCACCTTGTGAGGCTGAAGTAGAATAAGTTGTAACAGGAACAAAGTCCTAAAGATAGAAGAAAAGGCCTCAAAAGCTGAGGTTGTATAATGGTTGATGAGGGAGATGTCACACCAGTCCACAGTGAAAGGTTAAACAGCAGCCCAGAAGAGCACAAGTGGATAATTCACTCACTGTGTTTCTGTTGACATCCCTTCCTCTCCCACCTTTTAGGCTAATGTAGGTTCTGCCTTGATTAGAAGCAAATTTTTAGAACTAGACAGGGGCTTGGAGCTTATGGTTCATTCTGCTCACCTGTCCTTTAAGCAAACCGGTTAAGCATTTTCAAGTGACGTGGCCAACACCACAAAGCTAGTTATTAGCAGAACCAGAATTAGAACCACTCCCTCCCTGCTCAGACACAATTGCTCTTCCCTTTTCTCTCCAAAATGGCCACCATCAATTTTTTCTCATCTTGTATGCACATAATGTCACACAATTCAAGAGATGGAGTCTCTTCCCTCTCCTTGACTTGGTTTGTGATTTCATTTGGCAGCAGAAAAATACAATGAAAGTGATGTTCTGAGACTTCCAAGCTCAGGCCATAGAGGTCTGGCAGCTTCTGCTTCCTCCCTCTGGGGGGCCAGCCTCCATGCTTTAAAGAAGCCTGGGGAGGCCAGGCGTTGTGGCTTATGCCTGTAATCCCAGCACTTTGGGAGGCCAAGGCAGGAAGATAACCTGAGGTCGGGAGTTCGAGACCAGCCTGACCAACATGGAGAAACCCTGTATCTACTAAAAATACAAACTTAGCTAGGCGTGGTGGCGCATGCCTGTAACCCCAGCTACTTGTCTGAAACAAACAAACAAACAAACAGCTTGGGCTACACTACTGAGTGATGAGACCAGAGACCAGCACACAGATGCAGAGAGGCCACGTGGAGGAGCAGCCAAGTGAGTTCAAGCCTTCTTTTTTATGTTGTTTTTGTTTGTTTTTGAGACAGAGTCTTCCTCTGTCAGTCAGGCTGGAGTGCAGTGGGGCAATCTCGGCTTACTGCAACCTCTGCCTCCCAGGTTCAAGATAGTCTTCTGCCTCAGTCTCCTGAGCAGCTGGGATTACAGGCACGCATCACCACTCCCAGCTAATTTTTGTATTTTTAGTAGAGACGGGGTTTCACCATGTTGGCCAGGCTGGTCTTGAACTCCTGACTTCAGGTGATCTGCCCACCTTGGCCTCCCAAAGTGCTGGTATTACAGGCATGAGCCACCATGCCTGGTCAAACCATCTTGAATTACCCAGTGGAGCTCTACCCCAATTCCTGACCTGGAGAATCATGAGAAACAGGCAACAGAAAGGTTGCTACACCCTCTGCCTTTTTATTAACTTGATGGTCATAGTTAAGAAATCGAGACATGAGACTATGGTTAAGTTTCAGAAGTCTCATTAAGAGACCCAGTCAGCTAACACTTACTTCCATGTATGTCAGCAGCTCTTCTCCAACAATAAAGCTGTAATTTAAATTACAGTTTATTAGTTTGCTGATCAATCGACCCTATGGGTATATTCATTTATACTTAGCATTTAACTGTAACAAAGTTTTTTTTTTTTTCAAATCCTAATATTCTCGTTATCTACTGCTATACAGCAGACCACCGGAGAACTTGGTGACTTAGAATGACACTACTTATTTATTTATTTTGTAGAGACATGTTCCTGCCATGTTGCCCAGGCTGGTCTCGAACTCCTAGGTTCAAGCGATCCCAGCCTCCCAAAGTGCTAGGATTACAGTTGAGTGACAGTGCCCAGCCGACACTACTTATTTTGCTCACCACTTTGTAATTTGAGCAGGGCTTCATGAGAATGGCTGGTCTCTGCTGCCCTCAGCATCAGCTAGGGCTGGCTTGAAGCCTGGGTGTGAAATAATTTGAAGGCTGGCTCTCTCTTTTCTGGAGGTTGGTGGTGGAAGACTTCAATAGCTGGAGGCTAGAACAGTGGGGTTCCTCAGGTATCTCTATCTCTATCATCTATATGGAGCTTTTCCACACAGTCTCTTCAGCATGGTGGCTTCAGGCTGGCTAGTCATCTTACATGTTGGCCAGGGCTCCCAAGACACACACTCCCAAGAAAGTGATCCCAGAAGAAGCTGTATTGCACTGTATGACTTATGCTCTGGAAGTCATATAGCAACCCTTGTGCCCTGCCATTGGTCCACCCATATTCAATAAAATGTACTATTGGCCCCGCTTCTTGATGAAGGAATGCCCATATCACACTGTTAAAAGGGCAGGTGGCTGCTGCCGTATTTGGAAAATACAATCCTGCCTTGCCCAAGTTCCATACTCTGCATCTGAATTTCATGCTAGGGATAAAACTTGATAGAAAAACTAATTCCAGGAGCTTTGATTGCTTTTAAAAAATGGCAATTGCAACACTTAACATTAATTCAGTTTCCTTATACATGTCTTGATTTGGGAGTGCAATTCATCTTACCCTCCACGGGGATTTGGATTAAAACTGGGAGGGTAGAATGTGAATAATCTATCATTTTTGCTGTTTTTGTAAACCTTTTTTTAAAAAAATAGATTTTATAGCCTGCAGTTGACACACAGAATTTTCATCAAGGTTGAGACATTATGAATTTAATCTGACAGCCACCTATTTTAAAGAAAATTAGTTGTATATGCTCTGTAACAAGTTTTGGGTAAATATTAATAACATATATTTCTACCTGCATGTGTATGCACACATACCTACTCATGTTGTATCTCATTCCTGAAGGATTTCCAACTTCTCTGCCCAGTTTGCCTGGCATTGTTTTTCTTAAACCTGGCAATGCCACACCAAAGGGATGCGATGCCTTTTTAACTGCTGTCAGCAACACTCAAATGGTCAGGGCAGGAAGTAATGTGTGCAGTATCTTTCTTTAATTCCAGTAGAATCATATTAAGGCTGAGATTTAATTAGCTAAATTGGAGTTTGTATGTGAACAGCAAAACTAACATTTCTATTATTGTAAAAACATGCCCAAGGACATATAGCAATTGGATAAAGGCTGCTATGCTTGTGTGGCATTTTGTAGTTATGAGATAGCTTCTTAGAATTTTTACAAATAAAAATAAATATCTAATACATTTATCTATTTCTTGACGATTATTGTGCCTATGTGAAGTACTTCTCTGTCTGTGGTCTGGCTTTTAAACCTTGCTTTTCCAGCTTATTGTCTTCTAGAATTAAGTTCGCTAAACTATGTTTTCATCACAATCCGAAGACATGATTTTATGAGTCTTTTAATATTGACTTTCCAGACCATCTCTGTAGATTCCACTTTGAGGTTGCCAAATAGCTGTATCACTGAAAACTTTGGTATGTATCAAATGTTTGCATTTTAAATTATCTCCTCAACCATGTGATTTCAGAGATTTTGGTAGTCAACTGACTCCTAACATTTTGTGTCTGAAAATTAAATGTATTGCTAACAGAACCCATCAGTGAATAAAGAATTTGTATTTCTTTCTTTTTATTACACATGCCAGCGCAAAGAAAAGCATTCTTTTATAAAGTGAATTATCCCCCTTTGTTTATTGGGAATTTTTCATTTTCCTAGTTTCTCTCAAAGCTGAGTAATCCGAGAATATTTTTGCAAGAAACAACAATAGAATGAGGACTGAATGTGTTCCTAGGAAACATTTTAACATTTCAGTTCATTTTAAAGGGAATGAGTTTGTTTTTAAAATTGTCTGTTAGGAAGAAGAAAATTGGATTAAATGCCAAAGAATGGTAAAAGAATGCTGTGAGGTGACATTAATTTAGAACAGAAAACGTAATTGCTAGGAAGAAATGGCAGAGTGCATCTTTGTCACAAGCTGATGGGAGGCATTACTTTTCAAGTAGCTCTAAAAGATGAGCCTCATATAAAGTCACTGGATCAACATATCTCCCAGCTAAATAAGGCTAGGGCCAGCCAACACTGTGTGGTATGAAGGCCTGTATGCACCTTTAGCAAAGCTGCATTAACCAAAGAAGCTGAGCCTTAAAAGTAGCTTTCACAGGCTACCTACTCACAGAAATTCTCAGAGAAGTACTTTTCATTTAGAAATGAGAAAGTTACTGGAGTTATTACAATTGCTCTTCATCACCTCCCCACTCCAAGCCCCCAAAAAAGTGAAAAATGATTTGAATCTACCCTGTTAACATTCAGCTCAAGTTGAACTTGAAGCCATTAGCTATGCAACTATATAGAATATCTGATGGTATCAGATATTTGGGGGTTCTAACCCCAAAAGAGTGGCTCAGTGGGTGTTTCACATTCCCTGTGTGTTAGCTCTTCCCTAAGGAAAGGGCCCAGGGAACTCATCGGATTCCGTTTTCCAGTCTTGCCATTAAGACTGCAATGGAAACTCAGTTTAAAATGAAAGAATTACCCGTCATTCACCTAATCTCTCTGAACATTATTTTCTTCTTTGGTAAAGTGAAGATAAACCCACATGCCCTACTTTTTCATAAGAGTGTTGTGATTTAAAAGAAAAAGACAATAAGTAATGTGAAGTGAACATTTGGCATAATCTAGCCCCTATAAGCATATTCTATGCATTGTCCCACCAAACCCTCATAATGATCTTAGGAAACAGGTACAGAGATAAAACTGAGGCTTAGAGAAGGTCAATACCTTGCCCAAACCATATCTGGTAAGTGGCAGAGCCAAGATTTGAGCTGTCTGACTTCAGACTACTAAACTATTCTACCTCTAATATAACATATATGAAAACAACTATCAGATGGTAAAGTCCTAGGTAAACATCAGATCTCACTATTTTTAAAACTTATTTTCTCTGAATCTTTGCTTAAAAATTACATTATGTGACCGGGTACAGTGGCTCATGCCTATAATCCCAGCACTTTGGGAGGCCAAGGTGGGCGGATCACGAGGTCAAGAAATCGAGACCATCCTGGCCAACATGGTGAAACCCCGTCTCTATTAAAAATACAAAAATTAGCTGGGTGTGGTGGTGCACACCTGTAGTCCCAGCTACTTGGGAGGCTGAGACAGGAGAATCGCTTGAACCCGGGAGGCAGAGGTTGCAGTGAGCCGAGATTGTGCCACAGCACTCCAGCCTGGCGACAGAGCAAGACTCTGTCTGAAAAAAAAAAAAAAATTATATGTGTATGTGTTCATATATCACTTTCAAAGTTTCCATTTTTGTTGGTTTTGATGAGGGCAAGATGTTTTTATGCAGATGATTTTTTATGATAGTAATATATGCCAGTAATATATGGTCTGTGATGAAAATGCAGAAAACACAGAAAAGTCTAGATTAAAAGAAGAAAACATATGATAGCAAGTCAAACCTAAAAGCATGTTGAATAAGCAGCAACCCACATTTCTCCCCCAAGAAGTAAGGTCATTATAACACTTTTCTCAGAGGAAGAATAAAATATATTAGCATCATGCACATATCGTTCGCACTGTGATATTTATTAAAGGAGGGTCAGGCAACATATTGACCATAGCAAGTTGTCATAGCTTGTCAGCTATAATTAGAAAAAAAAAGAATTGTAAGAAAAATTAAATGAATAGATTAGCCACAAAATGCTTGACAGAGGAAAGATTTGGCAGATACCTCGAGACTCTAAATTTGCTAACATTACTAAAGATTCATTTCTAGAAAATCCACATCTAGAAGAAAGATTCCCATAGTGTAACAGTTTGCATAGGGTGCTTTAGAATATATTTATTTATCGAGACTGACCTGAGAATTGATTCTGGCAAATGTTCATTTTGGAACTACAGCAAAGGGTTGGAGAATTCCTAGAATTCAGAGTTGTACCTTGGATTTTAGAGGGACATTTGAGGCAGAAACGTGAGTAGAATGCAGGAGACTGGACTCTGAACATGAGAGGCTCTCGTTTAAAAGATTATTACTAGAAATGAGCAGTCAGGAATGTCTGTTTCTGTGCTTTTAGTAATTGTTGGAAAGAAGAAATCTAAGACATAAGCCATGAGATTCCAAAGAGCAGAAAAAGAATCCAGGGAGCCTGTTAGGTAAGATATTCAGAGATGAAAGAATCTCACCATGACTTCAAATATATGTGCCCCTCACCCCATTCCTCCTGAAAACCAAGGTGTTTTGTCATTTCTGTGCTATATTGATTTCCCTTCTAATTTCAACTGCCTTCACACCTGAGAGGAGCAACATTTTTTTTTTTTCTTTTTAGGTTAGATGGGTAATGTGCCGATGTGGGAACAAGATTCAGAGGGTGGCACATCTCACACATGTCATGAACACCCAATCATCATGCTCATGAACTATAGAAGAATCAGAGGAATGGCATTTCCAATTGCTTCCCTAGACAGGCTGTTACCTGTGATACCCGTCCCCAGATCCAGAGGCTGCAATGAACCCTCTGAAACCACTGCTTTGTCATTCAGTTATCCTAGCCTTTCTCTGTATCACCTCTGCTTCCCTCTATGGCATCTTCAGCCACTAACTCAGGAAAGAAAAGTTACAGGAAAAAAAAAAAAAAGATTAGTGTGAAACACACACACAAACACCCAACACCTTCAAAGTGCCCCCAGTGACAAGTTAAGCAGTCGTCCGAGATCATGTAAAAAATTCCTGAATCCTGTAAGTCCTGTACTTTATTCCTTTCTAAGCATGAATAATCCAATTCTCTGATTCCTGGAAAATTATAGGCAATATGTAGAAGGAGAGAAAAAAACTGACTAGTCTCTTTCAGAAAAACTTTCCTGGCCAGGCACGGTAGCTCACACCTGTAATCCCAGCACTTTGGGAGTTCAAGGCAGGTGGATCACCTGAGGTCAGGAGTTTGAGACCAGCCTGGCCAACATGGTGAAACCTTGTCTCTACTAAAAATATAAAAATTAGCCAGGCGTGGTGGTGGGCACCTGTAATCCCAGCTACTCGGGAAGCTGAGGCAGTAGAATTGCTTGAACCTGGGAGGCGGAGGTTGCAGTGAACTGAGATCATGCCATTGCACTCCACCCTGGGCGACAGAGTGAGATTCCATCTCAAAAACAAACAAACTTTCCTGAGCTGACAGTTAATGTTGTCTTTGTTTCTGAAATTTTGTGACCTGAGTCATATTAGACATTTAATATACACTTAAATATTACATGCAAGGGGACATACATTTTGTCACTCACACAAAATAATTTGCTGAAAAAATAGAGACAAAGTTATTCCCTTAAGCATAGAAGGTGCTTAATAAATTCATTAATTACAAAAAAATCCACAAACCCTACAATGAAATAATTAGGAAAGGATTAATGTAATTGTATTTTATTATACATGAGCCAGAGTAATTTGATTTTATACAAGTTTTATTTTCCTTTTTAAAAAATGCATTTTCAATTTTCATTTCTCACATGTAGGCTTCATGAAGAACCACTAAAAAGAAATCAGAGAGATTCATCCTTCCCAGGCAACAAAATCAGCAAACAATGAAAGGCAAACTAGGTGTTGATGGTTATAAACAGAAATAAATTGTAATCCCTGCTTTTGTTGCTTTGCCACAGAATCATCACCTGCTGCCCACCATTACATTAATTCTTGTCCCTCATACTAGCAACTTTACAGCTGCCCTGTCTCCTTCCACCTTAGTCCAGTGATTTTTTTGGGGGGGCTGGGGGAGAGATGGGGTCTCACTATATTGCCCAGGCTGGTCTCGAACTCCTGGGCTCCAGTCATCTTCTCACCTCAGCCTCCCGAAGTGTTGGGATTATTGTAAGTTACCTCAAGTAGGCTGTTTCACTATTGTGTAAGCAAGCCCAAAGATGTACTATTTTGAGAGAATAGAACATTTAAATAAGCATAGCCTTTAAATCATCCAACCTTCTAGTCCCAATTTTGATTCACCCATTTCCTTATTCTTAGAAAAAATTCACATATGGGTCAATCATGTCATACAAGAAAGTAACTCAAGCTCACATTTAATAAACTTTAAAAAAATTGGAGATTTTCTCTGTAATGCTTTTTTTCCTTCTTTTAGATTACTAATAAAAACCTATACATTTACTGAGGAAGTATTTAAAATTAATTTTGACTTCATGTATTTGCATTTATACATGTTGCTATTTATGGGCAAAAACTATTCAATGTACAATTAGTGATATTTTTCCCCAAGAGATGAGCTCACGTTTCCACTGAAGAAATTAAACACACACTTTTGATGTATTCACTCTAATTTCATGATCGATATTCTGAAGAATAAAAATACCCTGTCCAAAACTTGGAGAGTAATTTTGATTTCTTTTTTAATTTCAATTTCATATGTAAGCTCCACCCAAGACTAAGTTCTGCTCCAGATTCTGATAGTACTGAAATTGCTTTCTCTTTTTTCTAGAGTACGACATAATTCTTACCCAAATGTCAAATAGTCATGGTATTCTTATAAATACCCTTGTTTACAGTAAACTTAATGTATGTTTGGAAAATAATTCATTAAACACTGTAAAATGCTAGTGTTGACGACTTCCTTGGGAAGAGTGAAAGAGCTGATTTAGGATTTGGCCATTTGTAGTGACAACCTAGCAAAATAATTAAGGAAAAAACTATTCAAAGTTCCCATTCCACTGATTTAATTTACAGAATGCCAGCTGGTTCCAGTGCTTCCCTGTTTAAACGAATACTAATTTCAAGCTTTTTGAACAGACCTTGCTTAAGGAAAGTCAGGAATAAAACATGAGCAAGTTATCCAATATCAAGTGCAGGCTACGTGCCTGATGTTTGCAACTGACTCATGAGATTCTGGTGTCTCAAGGATATCTACTTGATCTCTTATTCTCAGCTATATAATCTTCCAGATTAAATTGCACCGGAAATAATCTGTGTACACCCCACAGAGAGTAAATAATCAGACATATCTCTGCTCTTCCCTTTTTCCACTCTTGCACATGACTTTGCATGTGATTATGTAAAACCTGCAGGCCTGATATTTTCATTATAATCCTGCAATTACAATTATATAACCAGCTTGCTGTTTCCAATTAAAAATATTTTTTAAGTGACAAAACTGCCCTACAATAAATGCAATTTATGGTGAAGTGTCCCAGCGATCACACTGGGGGATTCAGAAGCAGAGCTAAAACACTTTCTTCCAACTCCCTGCCCAGTTAATCCATTTATCCCTTTAAAATACATTATGTAGAATCAAAAAATATTTCTGATCTGAGTATATGGAGGTTCCCTGGGATTTAGGGGATTTCGCTTGAAATAGATTTTTTTCCCACAAGATTTCAGCTTTTGCAGAATTAGCTCTGATATGAATAATATTTTCACATCATTTCAAACACATTTAAATTTCTAAAGGTGTTGCTCAAGGAAGCAACTAATGCAAACTTTGTTAACAGGAAAACCATGTTTAAAATAAAAAATTAAGCACGGCAGGTACCTAAAAGGAGCCTAAAAACAGAAACAGCATGGAACATTTCTGAGTTGGAACATGTAAAAATATGTATGTTAAAAAAAAAGTTCAGAAATAGATCCAAATATATGTGGGATAAAAACTGCATTATAAATCAGAGTGGAATGAAAATAGGGATAGTTCAATATTTGATATTGAGCTACCTGGGCAGCATTCTAGGGTAAAGCCTATCTTATACCCAGCCAAATTTCAAATGAATACAAAATGTAAAGGTAAACACCAAAAACTACCCAAGATCTAGGAGAAACACAGGATACTTTCTTAATGACCTTGAATATGGTAGACCTTTTCAACTGTGAGTCAAATCCAAAAGCCGTAAAAGAAAATATTGGTAAATTCAGGTACGTAAAAATAAAATTTATATTTTATTTATAAAAATAAAATATATATTTTATTTATAAAAATAAAATATATATTTTATTTATAAAAATAAAATTTATATTTTATTTATAAAAATAAAATTTATATTTTATTTATAAAAATAAAATTTATATTTTATTTATAAAAATAAAATTTATATTTTATTTATAAAAATAAAATTTATATTTTATTTATAAAAATAAAATTTATATTTTATTTATAAAAATAAAATTTATATTTTATTTATAAAAATAAAATTTATATTTTATTTATAAAAATAAAATTTATATTTTATTTATAAAAATAAAATTTATATTTTATTTATAAAAATAAAATTTATATTTTATTTATAAAAATAAAATTTATATTTTATTTATAAAAATAAAATTTATATTTTATTTATAAAAATAAAATTTATATTTTATTTATAAAAATAAAATTTATATTTTATTTATAAAAATAAAATTTATATTTTATTTATAAAAATAAAATTTATATTTTATATTTTATTTATAAAAATAAAATTTATATTTTATATTTTATTTATAAAAATAAAATTTATATTTTATATTTTATTTATAAAAATAAAATTTATATTTTATATTTTATTTATAAAAATAAAATTTATATTTTATATTTTATTTATAAAAATAAAATTTATTTTATATTTTATTTATAAAAATAAAATTTATTTTATATTTTATTTATAAAATAAAATTTATTTTATATGATGAGATAAAAATATTTGTAATTCATACTAATAAAGGTCTTATCTTCCTAATACAAAAGAGCTTAAGTTGAGAAGAAAAACACAAACAGCCCAAAAGAAAATCGTACAAGAGAAAAACAACAGGAAAAATTAGATACCATTTTTCTTCATTTGTTCCCACACACAAAAAAAGTTTGATGACATCAAGTGGAAAATATTATTATGTATTACTGTTAAATGCATTAAGTTACTATAAACTTTAGGTGTAGGGCATTTTGGCAATATCTACAAAATTACTAATTATTCCTTTGGCTAGCAATTCTACCTCCACAGATATATTTGTGAAATGACCCTACATAAGACTATTCACTACAGAAATGTTTATTGGAAACAACACAAATATTCATCAATTGGAGACTAGTTAAATAAATTATGGTAGCTCCATATAGTGGAATACTAAACAGCTGTAAATAAGGAGAAAGGGAAAGGGTCCATGTACTGATTTAGAAAGATCTCCAAGAAATAAATAATATTAAGTGGGTAGTGGGGAAGCAATGTCACAACAGTGTCTGCAGTACGCTACCTTTTGCATAAAAAGAGACAAGAAAAACTACATTAAGATTTGTAGCAACCCAGTACTACCTAGGAAAAAAGATTTGTTGGTATGTGCTAAACAAACTATGCTTACATGTACACATAATAACATCTGGGCCAGGTGTGGTGGCTGATACCTATAACCCCAGCACTTTGAGAGGCCAACCAGGGGGAGGATGGTTTGAGCCCAGGAATTTGAGACCAGCCTAGGCAACACCCATCCCTTAAAAGACCCCATCCCTTAAAAAAATAAAAATAAAAATTAGCTGGGCATGGTGGTGCACACCTGTAGTTCCAGCTACTCAGTAGGCTGAGGTGGAAGGATCACTTGAGCTTGGGAGGTTGAGGCTGCAGTGAGCCATGATGGTGCTACTGCACTCCAACCTGGGCAATGGAGTGAGACCCCACCTCAAGAAAAGAAAAAGAAAAAAGAAAAGAACGTCAGGTGTGCAGCTGTCTGTGTGTGTCTAGGGTGGTTGGGAACTAGGTAGGTGGGGAACAGGGTTGTGAAACAATTTTTAAATTTTCAATAATATGCATATTACCTGTTCAAAAATTAAATCAAAACCAATATTTTTCCCTAATCTAAGCCTAGGTGATATTTACTTTACTTCCGATTATGTATCTCTTTAATGACACATTCTTTAAAATTGTATGTTGTGCTAGAAATGTAAGATTAATTAGGTTTGGTTGAAATTCATTATTGAAAGTGTAGGTTACAAAAATTAATCATATTCTTGACACTTCTTACTCAATTTTGGCTTTCTTTGTATGACTCTTCTTTATATTTCTACTTCAAATATAACCCTTCTATGTTGCTTAGAAATATGTGAGAACATTCACTGATCAAGGACCCTAACCTTGTCACTGAAGAATTTTAATCAATTTGAAGTTTTTATGAGCATATAAACGTGTTAAAGTTTTTTTGTTAAAGTTTCATTCTTTATCACGTACATGAAGTTCTACTAAAGAAGTTAATTGGCCATCTGCATTTCTTATCTATTTTTCCTCTTAAAGTGGAATATAAAATCCTACTTTTATCCTAGGATGAAAAATCATTCCTTCAAGTGGTAAGATGCCTTCAGTGCATGCAAGGATATTTTCCTGACTGTATAAGATTCTCACCAAACACCACCATATTTCTTTTAGAGATCTTTTACTTTGTATTTAACAAGAACTCTTTTTTTCTTTGAGATGATTAAGGTTTTATTCCAGTTAATTGCAAACACAATTTAACCTTCAGGAGTTCCCTTTTAAAAAGTTTGCTCTTTCACTTCATTCATTATACATCCTCAGCCCACCCTGTAGATGTAGTTTGGAACACTTCACATAATTATTAAGTAATTGTATGATTTGTTGTTTCATGTTCGTCTTCTGGTAGAATTCAAGGATAGGAACCAAATCTCTCCTATTCACCATAGTTGTAGTCCCCATGCCTCAAGAAGTGTAATGAATTGTCTTGTACGTAGTAAATTCTCAATATGCAGTATATTTGTTGAACAAATGAATTGCCTTTGTCTTAACATCTTAACATCTATTAAAATTACAAGCTCCTTGAGATTAGAGACTGTTTCAAAGGAGTTGGTTTGGTATATAGCTAACACGTATAGAACCAAATTACATACTTAATTCATTTATCATGAATGAAGCAATCACACATCACTGGCAACACTAATATTGACAGACCCCATAATCAACATCCTTGAAGTAACAGAACATTGCTGGCTTGACTAAAAATAATAAAAATTTCAAATTATATTTTGTGCCAAATAATTCTGACAATTTTATGCTTTACTGAGAATATTAATTAACCTTTGCAATGAGGTGTTATCCACTTCCAAGATAGGTTCTATATGACCTATATGAAATACAGTTTACCTCCAGTAGGCAGTCTTTTCATAAAGACCAGCAAAATAGAGTGAGGGTTGGATACTAAAAGTATTTACAGTATGTACAAGTGGAAAAAGTATATCATCCATTCAAAACTGTTTAATTTTCCTTGGGTTGTTATAATGACAACTTCCTTAACCTGATAACAGATTTTTAAAAATGTAATCATGTATTTATTTTATGGTTTGCACAAGATGTACCTTTAGTACATCCAGATTTTCATAACCCGTCAAACAGTTTTTCAGTATGTGTTATGGCAGGATATTCTAGAACTGCCAAGAAAAGTAAATTCACAGAGCTGCCTGCAATTCACTAACTATAACAAATTAGCATAAGCAGCCCCATTTTAGAAGGCACGGCTTTTACAAGTTACACAGAAAAATAATGTGGGTTTGCATTTCTATCATTAAAAACTGCCCTTGCCATGAATGGTTACACTGTGAATATTAAACACAGCCCAGATAATTCAATGTAGCTCGTCTGTTTGAGGTGGAACTCCTTAATGAAACATTTGGTTATGATCTGAAGACTAACTAGGAAAACTAGCTAACAAGTACCTATTTTTACGGATTTTTTTCTACTTTAAAAAAAACGCATATCAAATAAAACCTCTCAACACTTGTCAGCTCTCCTGTGAACATACCATATAAATGGACTGGCACCGGCTGCCAGAGAAAACGAAAGGCCAAATTACTCTCTTCCACCCATGCTGTGAAGTTCAGAGAGAAATCTATCCTAGACCCAAACCACACAGATAGCATACAATGCACCATTTAGCAAGAACGAAAGAACGGATAAAATTCTTCAGATTTCTCTGCACAATAGCAAAGATCTTATTTTGTTAGTCACCATCACAATTTAAAAGGCCTCTGGCAGTTGCTCACGGAACAAAACAAAGGTATTTTCAAATATCTAATTTGCTTAAGCTCTGTTCATTCTGGCCAAAACTCCAAAAGGCATAAAAACCGTGGCTGCAGGCTTACCTTATTCCAAACATATCCGCAGTGCAGTCAGTTGCCAGTGTAATACTAAAGAGGTCTCATCAGTACCTAGAATAAATCAATCAAGGAAGTGAATTTAGAGTCCGGTTTTTGATTCTGGGAAACATGAAACTGTTTATAACCATCTTGGGAATATTATTTTTGAGCAACCTAGGCAATATAGTGAGACCCTGCCTCAGAAAAAAAAATATATATCTTTTTACAGAACCGAATATATTATTGGCCAGCTTCGGAATTTTGTGAATGCAGCTGCTTGGAGGGCAGGACCTTCGTTCACCCCTTCCACGCCAATCTGTGGAGAAGGTTGAAGGGACTGTCAGTGCCAGCCTGCTTTATGGTGGGCAAGAGAGTGTGGGGATGTGGGCAGAGATGCAAACTAAATAAGGTTTAAAGAGAAATCAGAAGATGCCTGTCCTGCCATGGACCATCACAAACAGACTCTTATTTTTCTGTTGGAGTCTAAACTTTAATTTACCCATGTCTTCTCTCTTCCTCAAACTCAGAATGTTAGACTTACCCTTCACCCTCCCACGTGCCTCCTCCCCAGGCACTTTCCCACAGGTATTCCCTATTGAAACACAGGTGGTTGCCTATGCTGGAAATTTGGAAATGTCCCAGTTACAGCCGTTTTCAATCAATCACCAAGTCCAGGTGAATCTACCTCTTTAATAACTTCAAAATGTTTCCAGTTTTGTGCATCCCTACAATGGCCACCTAATCCAGTCCATTCTGGTCTCTTTCTTGGATTTTGATAACAACTTCCTAAATTACCTTCCCACCTCCAAGTTGTTACCACTCCTTTCTAGTCTTTTTTTTTTCTTTCTTTCTTTTTTTTTTTTGAGACAGGGTCCCACTCTGTCACCTAGCCTGGAATGCGGTTTAGCAAACACTGGTCACTTCAGCCTCAGCCTCCAGGGCTCCAGCGATCCTCCCGCCTCCTGAGTAGCTGGAACTACATGTGTGCGCCACAATGCCTGGCTAGTTTTTGTATTTTTAGTAGAGGCGAGGTCTTGCCGTGTTGCCCAGGCTGGTTTTGAACTCCTGAGCTCAAGTGATCCTCCCACCTTGGCCTTCCAAAGTTCTGGGACTACAGGCATGAGCCACCATGCCCAGCCCCCTTCTAGTCCATTTTTTTTTACACCCACATCGATTTTTCTCCCATGCTGATCGTATCATTCCCAAATTTAATATCTGACATTCAGAGCCATCGTGTCTTTTCCTCATCTTATTTTGACCTCAGTTTACCTCTCTTGTTTTATCTTGAGCCTCTTCCGCGCACAAACACCAAAACGCTCTACTTTTTGGTTGCCTGGGAACTTTGTATTTGTCCTTTTCTCTCTGCCAGGAATATCGTCCTCTCCATTTGCCCAGTGAGCCCCACCTCCTCATCATTTTTACCTCTGTGGAAATCCCTTCCTTCCAGAAGCCTCCACTCACTTCTGATGCCAAGGAGCTTCTGCGGCACCCTGCACACACCTTTACAGATGCAGGTGGCTGTTTCCTGTGTTAGACTGCAAGCTCCTGTGAGCTGGGTTCATTGTTCATCGTTGAGTTGGCCTGGCAAATAATGACTTGGCCTGGTAAATAATCATTATTCGGTAAATAATGATTACATGAACAAATGTAACTAAGATATCCAGATACAATCTAATGCACTTCATGCAACTCATGTGTAACCAAGTGAGGTTTTCCAGCTGTTTCAGCTTCTATTATAACTTATATTACAGAACTGGGGTGTCCCAAGCACCAGATTATAAGAATCACCTGAGTCACTTGACAAACTAACAGCATCCTGTCTCTTAAAGAGACACACGGGAAACTGGTAAAAGTGAATCTGAAGGAAAAAACTGGTGATCAGAACCAGGAATAAACTTGTTTTTCACTGCATACCCTTTAGATTTGCCTTGAGTTAAAAAAAAAATACACACACAAACACACTCTCTCTCTCATTTAAAATAAATATATTGACTTTACATGTCTCATATATTCATATATTGCTGGAAGAATACACAAGAAACCAACAACATTGAGCACCTCCAGGTAGGTGAATTGGGATACTGAGAGAACAAATTTGGGATAGAGACTTTATAATGACACTCTTTTATACCTTTTGGAATTTCCCATCATTTTTAATGTATGACCTGGTCAAAAAAGTTAAAAATTAAACAAAATCACAGACTGGGCACAGTGGCTCATGCCTGTAATCCCAGTGCTTTGGAAGGCCAAAGTGGGAGGATCACTTGAGCCCAAGAGTTCAAGACCGGCTTGAGCAACATAGCAAGACTCCGTCTCAACAACAAAATTTTAAAAATTAGCCAGGTGTGGTGACACATGCCTGTAATCCCAGTTATTTAGGAAGCCAGGATGGGAGGATCGCCTGGGCCCAGGAATTCAAGGCTGCAGTGAGCTATGATGGTGCCACTGTACTCCAGCCTGGCAAGACTCTGTCTCTTAAGTAAATAAATAAATAAATACACAGATTTTCAGGCCCATCCCTGGATGTTCTGATTCATGAAGCTGGAGGTGGGGCCCAAAAAAATCTGTATTTTTAATAAATTCCCTGGGTAATACCTATGATCAGGTAAGTTTGAGGAACACTGTTAAGGTTGCACTTGACCTTAGAGATCATCTAATCTAGTAGTTCCCAAACCTGGGCATCATCCTTGACTTAATCAGAATATCCACGGAATGGTCCAGGGAAACCAGTGCTTTAAAAAGTGCCCCCAGATGATTCCAGTGCAGGCACTGGCTTGCGGCTTGCATTGAGACCCGTGACAGAGTGCCATCCATCACCCAACCAATACACGAAATTCTTCTCAGTATTGTATTCACAGAAACGTCTCCATCATTATTGTAGCTGGCCTTCAAGAGAGCCCTTGGTGACACTCCCCTCCTGGTATTCATGCCTTTATGTAGTTTCCTCCCACACTGAGTAGGGCTCACCTGTAGAACCCATAGGATATTGTGGGAATGATGGAGCGTGGCTTCCAACACTAGGCTGTCAAAGATATTGTGGCTTCTGCCTTGTTCTGTCTTGGCTTGTCTGCTCTGAGGAAGCCAGCTGCCATGTTAGAGGATGCTTGGGGGCCACATGGTGAGCAACTGAGTCCTCCTGCCAATCACCAGCACTGACTTGCCAGTTACCTGAGTAAACCCTGTTGAAAGTGGCTCCTCCAGTCCCAGGCAAGCCTTCAGATGACTACAGCCATGGCTGACATCTGGACTGCAATCTCATAAGCGATCCTGAGACAGAACTACCAAGCTGCATCACTCCTCCATTTCTGGCCCATTGAAACTGAGTGAAGTAGTAAATGCTTAATATTGTTTTAAGCTGATAACAGGGCTTTTTTTGGGGAGGTGGGGTGCAGGAGACTTGTCACACAGCCGTAGATAACTAATACAATCATATTTTCCCACAAGTGCATTTCTTACCAGTGGCCCCATTTCTGTTTCATCTCCCGTCTGGCAAAATATTCTCTTCCCCAAGCCTGCAAGTAAGGTATTATAACATATTTGCTTTCACAGGTTGAGTGTTAGTTTAGAGTGCCATCATGGGGCTTTCTAACTTGGGCAGCACAACTTCCCAAATACTGTCAGTTAGCAGTGGGGAAACTCGTCAGTCTTACTTCCTGTGGTTCTCTGTGGCTTGGCTTGAGTGGATGGGGAAAAACCAAATGATCTTTTTTTGTGGTGATGAAGTGCTGAGCCCTTGTCCACTGTAGGCCCAGTTCTGGCATTCTCCACGCCCACTGAGGCCTCTCTCTGACCTTTCCCTACACACAGAAGGCAGGACAATTGTAAATGCACTTTCGCTTGTGATGTGATGTGATGTCTGTGCATTACACCTGCCAGATTCTGGATCTTGACCTGAAAGTATTGGTTTCTATTTTGACAGAGGAGATGGGCACCTGATTTTCATCTGGAAAATGATATGTGTGCAACATTGCCAGTATCAGAAAGAGTATTTCATATGTAATTACCCTCCAAGCCCTAGGAGGACTTTAAGTCCTTGGAAGGAAGCCAACCTACTCACTGTCCTTGATGTCATCTACAAAGTCAGAATGGTAGAAATCACATTAGACTTCACTAACGAATCATCAGCCAAAGTCTTAAAACAAATATGTGCATTTGCTTCATGCCAGCTCTTCCTTTTTTCTGTCAGTTTCTGATAGTTATGGTCACTTAGCTTTGATCTCACCGGACACCTGATTATTTAAAAAGCCAAAATCCTAAACCCACTGGTGTTATTCTGCTTGCAGATAAAAGCAAAGGTCCATTTGTGAAACATCAAAAGGAATTAGGAAAATGTGGGATGTGTGTTGCTTGGTGTTGCCTAGCAATATGGTTAGGGCACAGGAATCACAGAGGATGAAATTCACGCCCACAAGGAAATCATATTATTCATAATAAACACACACACGCACACACACATCCTGACATCTCTGCAAGAATGTTATAAACTGAGTACAGAATTATAGTCACAAGTAGAATAATCTTCGGAGCACTGAAGAATAAACATTCTAGTTGATTGGTTGCTTATATTTCAATGTCTATATGAGTACATCACTCACTTAAAGGCAAAAGCATTAAAATGCCTGTGAATGGAGTTTACAATATCTCTCAAAGACATGAGCTCTGTCAGTATAACATACATTTTAAACTAAATATATTAATATGTAAAATGATAGGATGGAGTATTTAATATATAAAAACAACTTTAAGCCCTTTCCTCACCCTTATTTCAAAATATCTAGGTTTACCATGAATGTTCATAAGAGTGGTGGTAAAAAGCATGACCATCAAAGTCAGGCGCTTGTTTTCAAATCCTGACTCTGCCTTTTGCTATGTGACCATGAATGGGTTATTTAATTTCCCTAAACCTGAGCTTCCTCATCTATCAATTTGAAATGATTGTACTACTAAATTTATAGGGCTGCTGTGAGGATTAAAATAAAGGAATCCGGCCGGGTGTGGTGGCCCACGCCTGTAATTCCAGCACTTTGGGAGGCCAAGGCAGGCAGATCACTTGAGGTCAGGAGTTTGAGACCAGCCTGCCCAACATGGTGAAACTCCGTCTCTACTAAAAATACAAAAATTAGGTGGGCGCCTGTAATCCCAGCTAATCAGGAAGCTGAGGCAGGAGAATCACTTGAACCCGGGAGGTGGAGGCTGCAGTGAGCCAAGGTCATACCACTGCATTCCAGCCTGGGCAGCCTGAGACTTTGTCTCAAGAAAAAAAAAAATTAAAAATTAAAAATATAAGGGAATCTATGTAAAGGATGGGTACAGGGCTTGGTTCTACAAATATATTGGCCTTTCTACTTTTTATTATTAATAGTACTGTATTGTTATGCAGAAGGCCTCTTGATTGCTTTTCAATAAATATAGATAACTACCAATTAAGCCAAGAAAATGTTACAGGTAGAATTTTTGCCGTAAGGGAGCTTTGGGGTGTTAGGAAAAGGAGATTATAGCCTCTAGTCCCTCCCCGCCCTATCAATTGTTCTTCCAAAGTCAGAGCCAAGCAACTCGAGTCCAAGAATGAGATGCGAGCCTCCAACATGGCCACTCACTGAAGGAAAACTCCCATTCCATGAGGCTGTTCCATCGTAGGGCTACACAGACCAGTATTCTTCCAGCTCCAGGCTCCCTTCCCAGACCAACTCACTCCTGTATCCTGCATCCTCCCAGGTTACAAATATTGGAGTCTTCTAAAAGGGCTTCCACCTTTCTTCTTTGTAGCTGACTTTGGAAATGTTCTCAGTTCTGGGTAGAGCTTTAATTTCCTCCATAAGTACTGCTTTCCCAGGCTATGACTGCTTTGCCAGGTTATGATGATGGGAACCTACAGGTGGGGAAGAAGGGGAGGCATCAGCAGCCTCTTCTGCTTGATCTAGGAGCTCTACTTCCTGGAAACATTTGTGTCCGAAGATATCGGTGAGACAGAATCAGAACAGCTGAGCTACCAGCCTTCCCCTAGGGAGAGGTAAACAGTTAAAAGAGCACCCTGAGAAATAATATGTGTACCCAAAATAGGCAAAATAAGAAGAGTGAGTGACTTGTAAGAATGAGAAAATTACATGGATCCTATTTTAAGATTCAAAAGTCAGTCAAGAACCAATTGTAAGGTAAGGCCAGGTGCAGTGGCTCACACCTGTAACCCCAACATATTGGGAGGACGAGGTGGGGAAATTGCTTGAGGACAGGTGTTTGAGAGCAGCCTGGGCAACATGACCAGACCCTGTCTCTACCAAAAAAAAAAAAAGATCTTAAGAAGAGACATTTCAATGTATTCTTAATATCATTTTACTTGTATGGATTTGGGAAAGGTTTTTGATTGTTTTCTTCCTACCAGTGAAATATTTAGGACAGAATTAACTTACAAGTCCTATTGCTACTTATATGTTTATGAAAGTTCATTTATTAAGATAGAATAAATGCTTTTTTTGGCTTTTAAGAATCGTTGAAACAACACTGGGTTAAAAATAGAAGGGCCCTATTTATATTAGAACAAAAAGACTAAATTCTTAAACTTATGAAGTAAACAAGAGCTATATGAAAAGACTTTAAAATGCCACTGAGGATCACAGAAGAAAACTTGAACAAATGGAAGGATGTATGTATTTTTAGATAAAAAGACTTAACTACATAAAGATATCAATTATTCCCAATCTATAATGCAAAAAACTCAATTTTAAAAAAGGACTTTTAAAAACTATACAAGCTCATTATAATATGGAAAAATAAAGAAGCAAGAATATTCAGAAATCCTAAAAATAAAAAAAAGGGTTTTTTAGTTGTATCAGATATTAAAGTATAGTATAAAGCTCTAACAAGTTAAAGGGTATGGTATATGAATAGACAAGGCAACTCGATGAATTATAAATGCAAAGTCCAGAAATTGACTCAAATACAGAAAGAAATTTAGTATATTATAAAATGCCACCAATTACCAATGGAAAAAGATGGTCTGTTCAATAAATGATGTCAGAGCAACTGAGTAGCCCTCTGGGGAAAAAAATGAGAAAGTTGTATCCAAGCCTTACATGTTTCACCGTGATACATTCCAGATGAATTAACATTTTTAAAAAGAGCAAAAGGGAAATAAAATCATGAGAGCACTAGAATAAGCCATTAGATAATCTTTAAATGTAATCTTGGAGTATGCTTTGAAGCATAGAGTAAAAGCCAGAATCCAGGCTGGGCGCAGTGGCTCATGCCTGTAATCCCAGCACTTTGGGAGACCGAGGAGGGTGTATCTCGTGAGGTCAGGGGTTCGAGACCAGCCTGACCAACATGGTGAAACCCCGTCTCTACTAAAAATAAAAAATTAGCTGGGCATCGTGGTGCGTGCCTCTAATACCAGCCACTCAGGAGGCTGAGGCAGGAGAATCCTTTGAACCCAGGAGGCAGTGAGCCGAGGCTGCGCCATTGCACTCCAGCCCTGGGCAACAAGAGCAAAACTAAAAAATTGATTATTCAGGGCTTTCAGGTTAACTTTGTGCTTATGAGCCCCATTAAAAAGTGGGCAAAGAACATTAACAGACACTTTTCAAAAGAAGACATCCATGTGGCCAAAAAGCACATGAAAAAAGCTCAATATCTCTGATCATTAGAGAAATGCAAATCAAAACTACAATGAGATACCGTCTCACACCCAGTCAGAAGGGCAATTATTAAAAAGTAAAAAAATAACAGTCCGGTGAGGTTGCAGAGGAAAGGGAATGCTTATACGCTGTTCATGGGAGTGTAAATTAGTTCAACCGTTGTGGAAAGTAGGATGGCGATTCCTCAAAAAGCTGAAAGCAGAACTGCCATTCAACCCAGCAATCCCATTACTGGGTGTATACTCAGGGGAATATAAATCATTCTACCATAAAGACACATGCACATGAATGTTCATTGCAGCACTCTTCACACTAACAAAAACATTTTTACATTCACAATAGCAAAGTCAACCTAAATGCCCTTCAGTGACAGATTGGATAAAGAAATGTGGTACATACACACTATACAATACGGCACAGCCATAAAAAAGAACGAGACCATGTCTTTTGCGGGAACATGGATGGAGGTGGAGGCTATTATCCTCAGCAAACTAATGCAGAAACAAAAAACCAAATATCACATGTTCTCATTTATAAGTGAGAGCTAAGTGATGAGAACCTATGAACACAAAGAAGGACCGTGGTCTTCAGAACACAACAGACACCGAGGTCTACTCGATGGTGGAGGGTGGGAGGAGGGACAGGATTAGAAAAGATAGCTATTGGGAACTGGGCTTAATTCCTGGGTGATGAAATAATCTGTACAACAAACCCCAGTGACATGAGTTTACCTATGTAACAAACCATCACATGTACCCCGAACCTAAAATAAAAGTTAAAACAAAAAAAAACTTTGTCTTTTAAGGAGCTGTGTTTTAAATGTCTATCCTCCAAGCAAAGAATATGCCAAATACAGTATATTTCCTCTTCTAAGTGTGTAATGTTCTACCGTCATATTATCTGATTTAATTTTTCAGGTAAGAGCTATCATTAGGCAGAATTCTGAGATGGCCTCCAAGTTCACTTGAGTTTATTAGAACACAGCCATGTTGCTATGCACGGTGGCTCATGCCTGTAATCCCAACACTTTGGGAGGCTGAGGTGGGCAGATTCCTTGAGGTCAGGAGTTCAAGACCAACCTGGCCAACATGGCAAAACCCTGTCTCCAGTAAAAATACAAAAATTAGACAGGTGTAGTTGTCCGCACCTGTAGTCCCAGCTACTCGGGAGGCTGAGGCAGGAGAATTGCTTGAACCCAGAAGATGGAGGTTGTAGTGAGCTGAGATTGTGCCATTGCACTCCAGCCTGGGCAACAGAGCAAGACTCCATCTCAAAAAATAAAAATAATTTTAAAAAAGAACATAGACATGTTCATTTGCTTTTATGTATTATCTGTGGCTGCTTTTGTGCTACAACACACAGTAGTTGAGAGGAGAAGCTGGATGACCTGAAAGACCTACAATCTGTACTATCTGTCCCTTTGTAGGAAGTTTGCAGCCTCTTGCTTAAACCATTTTGAATTGGGTCTCTTGGGGGTGCTCATGTGTGCTGTTTAATCCCCCCTCCCTTGACTGCAGTCAGGACCTGTGAATATAATCAATTTCACTCTTTTGATTAGATTACGTTATATGAGACCCTCTTAGCAAATTGGATAGAGCCATTCTCCAGCTGAGCTTAAAGAAGTGAGGTATCTCACGGCGAGGGGCATGTGGTGGGCACGGAACTGTGAGTGGCTTCTAGGAGCCAAGAGTGACCCCCAGCTGACAGCCAGCAGGAAAACAGGGACCTCCATCCCACAGCTGCAAGGAACTGGATTCTGCCAACAACTACATAGGCTTGAAAGAGGATTCCACGCCCCAGAAGAAAAGCCTCGTGACACCTTGATTGTAGCCTTGTGAGACCCTGCATGGAGGACCTCAAGCGTTGCTTGGATGAGCCACAGAAACTGGGAGGTAGTTTGTATGTTGTTTTAAGCTGCGAGCTATGTGGCAATTTGTAACATAGCAATAGGAAACGAATGCAGATCACGATGTGGGTTGTCTGCCTAAAAACAACCACTCGCACACACACTTCACCTGCTTTCTCAGTCTTAGGAAGTGAATCAAATCTTTTAGGAGGCATCTAAAAAAGCTTTCCCTGCCGGACGCAGTGGCTCACGCCTGTAATCCCAGCACTTTGGGAGGCTGCAGATGGGCCGATCACCTGAAGACAGGAGTTTGAGACCAGCCTGACCAACATGGTGAAACCCTGTCTCTACTAAAAATACAAAATTAACTGAGCATGGTGGCGGGTGCCTGTAATCCCAGCTACTTACTTGGAGGCTGAGGCAGGAGAATCGCTTGAACCCAGAAGGTGGAGGTTGTAGTGAGCCAAAATCATGCCACTGCACTCAAGCCTGGGTGACAGAACAAGAGTGTCTCAAAAAAAAGAGAAAGAAAGAAAGAAAGAAAGAAAGAAAGAAAGAAAGAAAGAAAGAAAGAAAGAAAGAAAGAAAGAAAGAAAGAAAGAAAGAAAGCTTTCTATGCTCCTAGAAAGGGGACACAGGAAAGAGACATTTGTGGCCTTTAGACACTCTTGTGTGAAGACATGATGTGTGGGGGGCTGTGGTCATCTCATGACCGGGAGGGACCAAGACTAGGGACACAGCCTGCACAAAGCTGAGCAAGCAGATGGAATGAGTTGAGGTCCTGGATTGAGATGTGGAGCTGCTGAATCAACTAACCCTGAAGCTTACGTTGCCTGGAACTTCTTGTTACTTGTATGATAGTAAATTCAGTGATTGTTTAAACTAGAGGTCAGCAAACTACAAATCCTGCTCACCACTTGTTTTTGCAGGTAAAGTTTTATTGGAACCCTGGCATGTTCAGTTGTTTACACATTGTTTATGGGTATTTTCATGCAACAACACAGAGTAGTTAAGACAAGAGGCCACATGGCCTGCAGAAACTATGGTCTTTACTATTTATTCCTTTAAAGGAAAAGTTTTCCAATCCCTTCGATCATTTTGAGTTGGGTCTCCTGTCATTCGTATCTCAAAAGCATTCACACAATATTTGATCACTTTCATTCTGATGAAAAGTGGTAACACTAAACTATACCTGATAATAACGACTCTTTTAGTCCATTTGGGCTGCTATAGTAAAATACCATAAACCGTGTGGCTTATAAATAGAATTTAATTTTTTTACTCTGCTGGAGGCTGACCTGTCCAAGACCAAGGTGCTGGCAGATTGTCTCTCTGGTGAGAACCCATTTACCGGTTCATAGATGGCCATCTTTTCATTGTGTCCTCACGTGGCAGAAGGGATGAACCAGCTCCCTTGGCCTCTTTCATAAGGGCACAAATCTCATTCATGAGAGCCCCACCTTCGTGACCTAATCATCACCAAATGCCTCAACTCCTAATATCATCACCTTGGGGGTTAGGATTTCAACATATGAATTTGGTGAATGGGGGGACACAAACATTCACACCATAGCAATGACTATGCGTCTTTTTAAGCAAAGCTTTATTGAAGCATATCATACACATATAAAAGTTTGAAAAATCATTATTGCACAGCTCAATCAATTTTCAAAGTGAATATGCTGGTGTACCATCACCAAACCCCAGAAACCCCTTATACCCACTTCAGTCACTATATCCCCCTCCCTAAAGACAACTACTCTTCAGACTTCTATGAGAATGATCTCCACTGACTAATTTTGTCTGTTTATGAACTTCATACAAATGGATTCATAAATGTGTATCCTTCTGTGTTTGGCTTCTGTTGCTCAGCATTCTGTTTGTGAAATTCATATCTGTTGTGTGTAGCAGTGGTTCATTTATTGTCACTGTTATGTTCCATGGTATGAATATATCATGATTTATTTATCCATTCTACAGTTGATGGATATTTGAGTTGTTTCCAGTTTTTGACTATTAGGAATAGCACTGGTGTGAACAATCTAATGTTTTTGTGCACATATACACACCTTCCTGTTGGAGTGAAATTGTGGGTCATTCATACATGATTTTTACTGTGGTTCTAAAAGTGATTCAGTGTCCAAAGGTATATAGTTTAACTCAATAGAAATTTCGACTTGTTCCCTCTTGACTTAAAAATCAAAGGTAGGGGCCGGGTGTGGTGGCTCACACCTGTAATCCCAGCATTTTGGGAGGCCGAGGCAGGTGAATCACCTGAGGTCAGGAGTTTAAGACCAGCCTGCCCAACATGGTGAAACCCCATCTCTAATAAACATACAAAAAATTAGCTAGGCGTGGTGGCCCACACCTGTAGTCCCAGCTACTTGGGAGGCTAAGGCAGGAGAATCTCTTGAACTCGGGAGATGGAGGTTGCAGTGAGCCAAGATCAAGCCACTACACTCCAGCCTGAGTAACAGAGTGAGACTGTCTCAAAAAAAAAAAAAGTCAAGGTAAGGCCAGGCATGGTGGCTCATGCTTGTAATCTCAGCACTGTGAGAGGCCAAGGTTGAGGTCAGGAGTTCGAGACCAGCTTGGCCAAGAGGGCGAAATTCCATCTTCACTAAAAATACAAAAATTAGCCGGGCATGGTGGCGGGCACATGTAATCCCAGCTACTCAGGAGGCTGAGGCAGGAGAATTGCTTGAACTTTGGAGGCGGAGTTTGCAGTGAGCTGAGATTGTGCCACTGTATTCCAGCCTGGGCAACAGAGCAAGGCTCTGTCAAAAAGCAAGAAAGAAAGGAAGAAAGAGAGAAAGAGAGAGAGAGAAAGAGAGAAAGAAAGTCAAGGTTAATTTAGCAGAGTATTGGGCTCAAAAGATCATATATAATCAGGTGGCAAATGAATTAACTGAAAAATTAAAACAATTAAAAACAAACCAATTTCCCCTCCAAAGCCTAAACTATTGCAGTAAGGAAGTTTCAAGCTGCCTGCTTAGAGGCTGGTTTTTTAAGCAGCTGAATTCAAATCAGTATTTCTTTTGGAACGCTGGGAAGGCTCAGATGGATTTGAAATGTTGCTGAGTCACAAAGGCACATTTTCTGGGACACACTTTTTACTTTGAGGAAAAAGTGATGAAAAGTTATAGATGGATAGGGTGGCAGGGAGCCTTGGTGAATTGGAGTTCCAAAAAACAAGAAAGGCAGAATTGATACAGTGAAGTTCCAATGGCTTTCCTACTTAGCCACCCAATTGCACAGAAAAGCCACAGAAAAATCAAGATTTCATTAGCAAGCACTTTCTCCTACTTCAGCCACCACTGACTGCTACTTCTGCCTCATTCCCCTCTTCACACAGGCACCATACTCCAAGGGCCTGAAGACAGTTTATCCACTTTTTAATCAAGCAGTCCAGAAGGATTGCATGGATAGCATATCTTCTTCAATATACAGGGAAGTGTAGATTATCCAAGCACAAATCTGCAGAGGGGAAATAAGGAGGCTGCTTATTAAGCATGCACATTTGATTGGCGTTCTTTTTCCACTCATCAGTTGTTATCAAACCAGTAGAGAAGATTCAATCTGATAATTTTCAAGATGAGTCATCAGTAGCCACAGAGTTCTAGGGTCAAACTCAGGGCTTTGTGGCTTAAGCTGTTGTCCTCCCAGTAAGACAGCATACTGAACTATTTTGGCCTGTCTTTCCTCTCTGGACAACTGTAAGGTAAAAATTTATTTAAGAAAGAAAAGGAGAGAGAGAGAGAGAAAGAGAGAGAGAGAAGGTTAAAATGGCAAGTGTTCTCAGCAGGATCCTAATAAATATTTTACCACTCACACTTTCCAGAGCAGAGCAGAACTTGTCTTCTAGCCCAATTGTCTGCTCCAGGTGCAGTGTGGGTACATCTCAGGGTTGGGTCTTCAGCTTTCTCAAGAGACTTTAGTGCCTTCCTCGGCCACCAATGGCCAATGGCAGAGGTCATACAAAGATGGCTGGCTATGAGGCAGCCCTTCTGTCTGCAGACCCTGCCACAGTCCCTCTCTAGGACAGATTAGGAAAATCTACAGAGTAAAGAAAGTGCAGAAGGAGATGCATCCCTCTGCACCTTTATAGCTGGATAATACCCAGAGAATTGAGCAGAATATTCTAAGCTTCGAAAAAGCAGATAGAACAGATATGTGAGACCACATTCTCTAAGGTGGTCCTGTCTGATTTTTAATATTCTCTTCCATCCTTAAACAACAACAAAGAATACGTCCTGACGTTAATTTAGAAAATCCTGACAGAGATTTTAACCGGTAGACTATGGGTGCCTTTAATCATCTGTAGGCTGTGCATCATTCATCCACAATCATTTCTGTTTCACAAAGTAGTCTCCTATTTTAATTTTGATAACCTCATTTTCCCACCTAGACGATTGAAAAAGAACCCTCCCCACCTTGTCTGTTTCCAGGAGCACTTATCTTGAAAGGTTTTTGCAGATATTTATGATACTCCTATGAGGTGGCTAAGGTCTGTTATCCCCATTTTACGGCTGAGGAAACTGAGATAGTGAGATGTTGAGTGCTTGCTGAAGGTCAGGCACTGAGTCAGGAGCAAATTCAGAGGCAGAACTCGGTGTTCCTGGCAGCCTCACCAAGTTCAGCTCCCTCGCCTCTGTTCATCAGAATCCATCAGAATTCTGATGAATAGATTGAAACCCTGCAGTGCTTTATGTGTTAATGATGACTTGGTAACTGCATATATTAATGTTGTTCATTGACTTACAGCCAAGAGCCACTCATTTCCTAGGTGCTCAGCCTAAGAGAGACTATTTTCCTCATTTTTCACTGATTATCATAAAACACTTCCGTGTAACCATATGAGACTACAGTTCTTTCCAACACCAAAGTGAAAGTGCAAATTGTCCTTTTGGCCTGTAAGTGCAGGAATCTCTCCTCTCTCCCTCTGTATACACTCCTCATCATGGTCTCCAGCCTATGACGCTCTCCTCTCTTTCTGGCCTTAGAATCTACCCTCTAGCCTCCCCGGGTGCTTCTGAAATGGAATCAGTCACTGGTTCCAGGACACAGCGCTGACCCCCTGTGCATCTCACCCACCCTTATTCATCAAAATCTCTTTTTATCTTCAAGGTTCATCTAAAGAAAACGTGCTAAGAAGCCACCCCCTATTTCCCCACCAAACCTGGTCTCTCTTCCTTTGAAGCCCTTATCTGGCGCCATCTTATTTGGCCTTTTGCTTACTAGGCTCTTGCCCTAAGGATGCAGATTGTAAATTGATTAGGGGCAGGGATGGTTTTACTCACCTTTGCTAGTCTGAGATGGTACATAGACTGCACACAGTAGGGGAGATGCTAACTACAGGAGTGGGCAAACTTTTTGCAAAGGATCGGTTAGGAAATATTTTAAGCTTTGCTAGCCACAAATGGTCTCTGCTGATTCTTCTTCCTTTTCTACAACCCTTTAAAAATGTAAAAAATCATTCTTAACTCCCAGGTCAGCTGGTGCCTGGATTTCTCATATTGTGAAAGATCAATTGCAGCACATAGCCCAAATACATTTTGGGGCCCAAATACATTTTTGTACTTAAAAAAGTCTCTGAAATTACATATTTGGTATCTGTATTTATTTTGTTTAAAACTCCAGTCAGTTAAAACATGGATGAAACCCAGCATTTATAAAGATGAAAGTAGGAACTTGCAAAATCCATGCATACGTCTTTGTGCATCATTAAAGGGCCAAATTCCTTCAGCTTGACATAGATTCTTCCATGGCTGATGAGGTCTCATGGCTTTTTAGGAAGTGGGATAATAAAACTAGCTTTGCCACACTGATGGGATTTTTTTAAGGTGTCCCAAAATGTTTCATTTGTCTCATCAATGACTGCTGTGAAACAGGATCTTGGACAAGTTAATACTTTATTTTATTTTATTATTTGAGACTGGGTCTTGCTCTGTCACCCAGGCTGATGTGCAGTGGCAGCATCATGGCTCACCGTAGCTCAACCTTCTAGGCTCAAGGGATCTTCCCACCTCTCAGCTGGGACTACAGGGGTGCATGCCACCACTCCTGGATAACTTTTGTATTTTTTGTAGAGACAGGGTTTCACCATGATGCCCAGGCTTTGTCTTGAACTCCCAGGCTCAAGTGATCCTCCTGCCTTGGCCTCCCAAAGTTCTGGTATTACAGGCATGAGCCACCATGCCCAGCAACAAGTTAACATTTTTAACGCCTGAAACTCTAGAAAGAAGGACAAAGTAATGGTCCCTTTAAAGTCTCACCGAACTGGGTTACCATCAGTGCCCACACAATGCCATTCACACCCCCTCCCTAAATCCAGGAATACCGCAAAGTAATATTTAGTCATTTTGCGGTGGCTCATGCCTATAATCCCAGCATTTTGGGAGGCAGGCAGATCACAAGGTCAGGAGATCAAGACTATCGTGGCCAACATGGTGAAACCCTGTATCTACTAAAAATACAAAAATTAGCTGGGCTTGGTGGTGCGTGCCTATAATCCCAGCTACTTGTGAGGTTGAGGCAGGAGAATCACTTGAACCAGGGAGTTGGAGGTTGCAGTGAGCCAAGGTGGCACCACTGCAGTCCAGCCTGGTGACAGAGCAAGACTCCGTCTCAAAAATAAAATGTTTAGTCATTTCCTGCATCATGACATCATAGCTTTCCCCTATTAAGTTATCTAACTGAGTTACAGTTCAAACCGCTGGTTCCATATCAGGAGCTCTTTGGTTTAACATCTCTTCAGCAAAGGTACCATGGGAGCTTTTCAGAAAACTTCAGGTTAATATTCCAACTTATTTTCCTGAGGAGATCCAGCTGTGAATAATAGTGTTGATTTGGTATCGCTGATCAGTTGCCAGAATGTGCGATTTGTAAAACTTTGGCAGGGAAAATTGTATTACAGATGTTACATTGGAAAACCTCTGAACTGCCGTGAAATGTAATTGTGTGTTGGAGGGCACGTCATGTCGTTAGTAGGCTGAGTTTACTCTTTTTGGGTGAACAGTGCACATACACTACAATGGGTAGCTGCTCAGTTTATATGAAAGTCAGATGGACAGAATAATAATCCAACCCTCGAAGACAGCTATAATTACAGCATGTTGACTCCGTCCACTTGACAGGGAAGCTGCAATGTTTCAAATAGAAAGCTCCATTAGCTAGGTGACCAATTAAGGAAGCAGAAAACAGTGAGAAGGAGGTATAAAATTATCTTGTTAAAATTCTCTTCAAAAATAGAGATATTTAACACAGAACAAGAATATATAGTCTAAGGCAGTAGAGAATTTTATTTAAAAATAACCCTGTCCCGTAAAAGTAAAGCTGATCAACGGTAAACTGTTCAAATATCTGTATCCCATTTAGAGACAATGGACCAGGCTGAGCAACATAGTGAGATCCTGTCTCTACAACAAATTAAAAAGAAAAAATAGCCAGATGTGGTGGCACAGGCTTGTGGTCCCAGCTACTTGGAACTCTGAGGCAGGAGGATCTCTTGAGCCCAGGTGATAGAGGCTGCAGTGGGCTATGATCGGGCCACTGCACTCCAGCCTGGGTGACAGAGTGAGACCCTGTCTTAAAAACAGAGAGAGAGAGACAGAGAGAGAGAGAGACAGAGAGAGAGAATGGGCTTTCATGCTAGAAATAGCTATAATTTTTTTAAAAAATAAAGTGATATTTACTTACATTTTATATTTAGAAAATGTCATTTCCTACATGTAAAATGGCTTTTGAAAATGGAAAAGCAACCAACTGAAACTGTATTGAATTAATTATATCAATACTTTCTAAACTTCCAACAGCTCTGGTGAATCACTATTTCCTATTCTATTGTTTTTTACTATATGGTTGTTTCACGTTTTGGAAGTCAGTGAGAAGAAACAGTAGAAAATAGACTGTCTGCTTTGGTTTTGAATCCTTTGCCTGGATGTATCTGGATTCAAGGTCTGTTAGGCTGAATCATATGAAATTGCTGCTTATTTAGTTAAAATGACACCAAATATTGGCAATTTCATAAGTGGTTGCTGGCTACCACTTCAGTGTTTCTTCTGTTATCCCTGTGATAAAGTCTTTGGTCCTTGTCAATTGGCCATGGGTAAATGGGACAATTACAGGATAAAAACTTTATTCTTGGATAATAGGTTAATAAACAATAATAATAACAGATAGAAAATAGATAATAATAGATAATTGATATGCAGATATTAGCTAGGTAATAGGTAGGTAGATAAAAATAATAGTATTGATAGAATTTCTGCTGCAAGGTTTGTATGTCTACAGAAGAGTCTTCTCTTCCTTCCAGTCTTTTGGAAAAAAAAGTAGACACTTTCTAACTATGGTGCCCAGGCTGGCCTCAAATTTCTGGGCTCAAGCAATCCTCCTACCCTAGCCTCCTGAGTAGCTGGTACTATAAGCATGCGTCCCCATACCCACCAGCCAGCAAGCATTCTTTTAACCTTCTGCAAGTAAGAGGTTTTGACACCCTTCATTTCATTCTTTTATTTGCTGATCATCGTGATAATAGTAGTTAACATTTCCAGTGATCTCTTAGCATCCATGGGGATTGGTTCCAGGACCCCCTCATGGATACCAAAATCCAAGATGCTAAAGTTCCTTTTATAAAATGGCATGGTGT
This sequence comes from Pongo pygmaeus, assembly GCF_028885625.2. Classification (NCBI taxonomy): domain Eukaryota; kingdom Metazoa; phylum Chordata; class Mammalia; order Primates; family Hominidae; genus Pongo; species Pongo pygmaeus. The sequence goes on along the minus strand of NC_085930.1, from coordinate 73,106,357 downwards.
TTGCATATAACCTATGTACATCTTCCCATATACTTTAAATCATCTCTAAATTATAGGTAATCTTATAATACCTAATACAATGTAAATAGGGTTATATTGCATTGTTTTTTATTTGTATTTTTTATCTGTATTTTTTTGAATATTTTCTACTCGAGGTTGGTTGAGTCCTTGGATGCAGACTTGGGGATATGGAGGGCTGACTGTCCAGTACTTACTAAGTTCCTGGGTGTATAACAGAGTCTTTACATGTTATTATTTCCTCCTCAAAATGACTCTATGAGATAAGCATTAGTATTATAATCTCTGTTTTACAGAAGAAAGTTTTGGGAGAGCAAGACAGCTACAAAACCTATTTTTCATTCTACAATGTATTTGATTAAATGGAGGGAAGACAGGAGAGATGGAGAAAAATTTTGGCCAGTCAACCTTCAGATCCTTAGGTCAAATGAAGCCTTGGTGTCAGAATCTGGAAATTCCTATTGAAGTGGTTTGGTGGCCAATTGTACTTCTGATCCTTGAATTTGAACTTTAAAATCCACCTTTGGATGTGACAATATGATCCCAGGATTTAATTAACCTCTTAATATGTCATTATCTTTATCTGTAAAACAATATAAAATTATCTACTTCATAGAGTCATTGGGGTTTCTAATGATATTTTACATCCTTAGATGAAGACATACAAAATAATATAACCTATTCCAAAACTGGAAGGAAGCATTCTTTGGTTTTTGTGCTTTCATAATAATTGCTATTTCTCATTTGTAAGTTTGTGGCAACAGATGGACCAGAAAAAATTAGAACCCATAGAAAATATTTTGATAGATATCAGTTTTATAGATTTATAGTTTCTTTTCCTAAACTGTACTGTTCAACAAAAATTATACAAATCTTTTGACTAGGAGATGTGTTTTTAAAGGCATATAGGCTCTTAGTAATTTATATCCTCTGTACAGCTTATATTTTCTATATCACGAAGAATAGGAAAGAAAAACAGACAAAATTATCATCGTTCTCCAAAAAAGAGCATATGCTTATGGGAACCTTGCTCTAAAACCTAAGCAGCCACATGAAAATCATTTAGCTTCCTGAAGGTTGCACAAGAGTCAACAGTACAACTAGACAATATTGTTTTAATTCTTCATGTTGCAGAATTATCTAAAGAAAAGAAAGCTGATTTTTTAAATGATAGCTGAAGATATTTTGAAGACAGTTGAATCTGGGTTGGCAAGGCAAAAAGTCAAACAGCACATCAAAACAAGAGAAGGAAACTGACTAAAATAAAAGTGGTGATATGTTCATCTAATTTAAACATTCAAGTCTGTGTAAATGAATTAAAAATTTTTCTTTGAAAAGTTCTCACCAGTTGTGAGATAGACCAAATAATTTAACACAAGCAATCTGTAGAGGTTGAATTAAGGTCCTGTTTTAAAAACATTATTAGTAAGCAGATGGCGACTATAAAAATGATCACAAAGTAATGATTATACACACTGCAGAATCAAGCTGCTCGACTGGTCCTGCCCATTCTTTGACTATTTCACGTATGTCAAGCTCACCACCCCCTGCATACCTGTTGTCCTGGCATTTCACAGTTTCTTCTTTCAACAAGGGCAGAAGTGGTTTATGTGACACAGTTGTCAAAGAGGAACACGTGAAGAGAGAAGAAAGTCTAGGCGAGGGCTGGGTGTGTTGGCTCACACCTGTATTCCTGGCACTTTGGGAGGTTGAGGCAGGAGAACTGCTTGTGCCCAGGAGTTCAAGACCAGCCTGGGCAACATAGTAGGACCTTATCTCTACAAAAAATAAAAAAAATTAGCCTGGCGTGGTGGTGCACACCTGTAGTCCCAGCTACTCAGGACTCTGAGGTAGTAGGATAGCTTGAGCTTGGGAGGTGTATGCTGCAGTAAGCCGAGATCTTGCCACAGCACTCCAGGCTGGGTGACAGAGCAAGACCTTGTTTCAAAAAAAAAAAAAAAAAAAAAGGAAAAGAAAAAAAGAAAAAAAATGTTTAGGTGGGAACACCAGCTAAGGACCTAGTCTTCAAATTCCAGGACCTCTTGGATCATCCACATACACAACCTGACTCTCATTCACAGAAGCACTTTTCATGAAAACATTATATTACAATGAATTAAACACCCTTCTCCAAATTAGTTAACTTGCTTTTCTTCAGATTAGCTAGTTTAAAGAGAACATAATTGATTAGTGAAAAAAAACAACTTGACTAATGAGTGAGCTCTGGGAATAGGTTTCTGGGTACCCGAGAAACATTAACTCATACAAATAAGTCAGAACAATGACTCCAGCTGGGAGAAGAACAGAGTCAGAACAAGCAGTTGCCTAGGGCAATACATTACCAAGGCAGCCGACTCTGCAAGTGGTTTCTGTAGAGCAAATGCAGGCTTTGAATTTAAATATTACCCACTTTGCTTGGGGTAGGTGAATCTGTAGATGAATTACTCACCCCAGAAGTTAAGCAGCCACTCTCCTGAGCTCACTAGATGGATGACAGATGGATGTTTTAAAAGTGAATATTCAGAGTTCAGGGTGCAAATGAAGGCATTCACTATACGGCTGCATACACAGCACTGGCTATAAGCCAAGCTTGCTTTCCATCCCTTCTCTCTAGCCCAGCGTAGGCTGCTGACTATAAGCCAAACGCCAATCACCAGGTAGCAATAACTTGTCTTTGCACTGGCTGTGAGGAGGCTTAGTCTTTTTTAATCCTCTACTGTTTGCAAGTGAATTGGGCTATTGGGTATGTATGTATACGTATACACACACACACACACAAACACACACACACATTCAAATATGCATATACGTATATCTATCTAGCAAATCATCATATTTTCTTTTTTACTTATTTTTTGAGACAGGGTCTCACTCTGTCTCCCAGGCTGCAGTGCAGTGGTGTGACTATAGCTCACTGAAGCCGTGGCCTCGTGGGCTCAAGCCATCCTCCCATTTCAGTCTCTTGAGTAGCTGGGGCTACATGCACACGCTACCATGCCCAGATAATTTTAATTTTTTGTTTGTTCTAGAGACAAGGTCTCACTATGTTGTCCAGGCTGGTCTCAAACTCCTGGCCTCGAGTAATTCTCCCGCCTCAGCCTCCCAAAGTGCTGGGATTACAGGCGTGATCCACTGTACCCAGCCTATATTTTCTTAGCCATATTTTTTTTCTTTCCTCAAACTCATTTCAGTTTATTTTATTCTTAAGCAGAGCCTATATTTGTATAAGCTGCCTCAATTCTCTCTATGGAAAGCCACAAACAGACAAATACATAAAGTATAGAAAGAATGTTAATATGATAGACCGTGAGATCTCAGAGTTCTTTTTAGTGAAGCAGAGATGTCACTTGTTTAAATTGTTAACCCTGGAGACTCTAAGTGTGAATAAATCCCTCAAGTATTCAAGTTGCAGGGCTCTCAAATTCAGGGTAAAAGAGAATTTCTAAAAGCTCTAAAGAACAGGACAATTTATTGAATGGCTGTAATATTAATGCAAGTTCACAAGGAATAATTCCATTTCCTTTGTTAAAATTCCCTTTTGTTCTTTGAGAATTCTTTTTTCACTAGCCAGAAAGCAAAATAGCACTGGAAACTGTTTTTGAAATGGACATCATTGGGCTAGATTATTCACAGCAATCTCTCTTGACATTGTGTATAATGTTTTATTACATCTGGAGCATCACTAAAAAAGAGGGAATAGAATCCAACATTCACATATAGCTTCGTAAGGCAGCTATTGAATAGATCTAGCAAATCTTGTGGCTGTTTTGAATGTAATTATGAATCTCTGTCCTGGAAGTTGTCACTTCATTCTTAGGAAGGGGTAGTTCCACCTGTCACTAGGAGACTGGGTGACCTAAGGAAATCCGTCAGTAGCTTGGGGCTCCCTTGTCTTTAAATGGAGGGGCCTGAAGTTAGATGATAGGGCTGTAGAATTCGCCTACTGCTTTCACAATCATTAGTTCTTTTGATCTTCACAGCAACCCTGAAGGGAGGCAGGGCATTTGTTATTTAATACACAAGGAAATGGAGGCTCAGAGATAAAACAATGTGTTTAAGATCTTAGAGCAATTAAAATAGAACACCTGAGACAGAATCCAGTTCTTGGAGATCTGTTTTACTGCTGTTTTAGCACTGTGATTCAGTTGGAATTTCCTACCTCACTTAATATGTAGAAGAAGAAAGAGAGAAAAACAGTGCCAGTGTTGGGGTGGACAGCAGGCGGAATACGCTATTGGTCTGACTCCTTATGGATTGACTTTTGATCTTGTAAAGAATGTACAGAGTCTAACTTTAGCAACAGCCAGCTAATTAACAGCTGGAGTCAGGTCACAAGTTTGGGGTGAGCATGGGTTGAACCAGCCCTGCCTTGCTTTTGGTGGGGCGCTTAGCAACAGTGCTACCCCAGGTGGTTCCACGCTGTAGCATATGCTCAACCTTTTAGTAAAGGCCACGGTCTTATTTAAAAACAAAACATCCAAAATTTCTATTATGAGCCTCCCAAATCCCCGTTAAATAAAAATGCAGTATTTTCCTCACTCTTCTTCCTATGCTGACATTTAGAAATACCATTTTCCTATTTCATTTTATATCTTCAGGGAGGAAGCTATGTAATGCAGCAGAAAGAACCCCATTTGGAATTCAAGAAAGCTGGGTCTTCAGCCTTGCTTGACTTAGCTGTGTGATTTTCAGCAAGTTACTTAACCTCTCAGAACCTATTTCTGTACAGGAAATCTAGGGGTTTTCCTATCTAAGCTTTGAGATCTTGTCTAACTCTCAAATTCTATGATTCATTTCCAACTTAGGTTTCTCTTATTTAATGTTTGCTATTTGTTTTGTTAGATATTAATTCATATTTGTGGGCCCAGTTTAACTTTCGATTAACAATATTTTTATTATTTGCATTCTATTACTCCTAGGTACAGGATCTCATCCCCGCTAGACCTTGCTTTGTTTTCCTGGGTAATCTTTCTATTATGTGTCATCTCCTGACAAGCATTGCAGGTACCAGTGTGCTTATCACTTGCATCAGTTAGAATGAGAAAAGCCAATTCAAACTGCCTTAACGAGAAAAAAGATCTACTGACTCATAGAACTGAGAGTTAAGGAGTAGTGCAGGTTCAAGCCAAGCTGGATCAGAGTTCTTGATCTATTTCTCTGTGATTTTATTGACTCTACTGATTTGTGTTTACGATGTTTATCCTGAGACAAACAGCAAGAGGATGCAATGGTTCAGGGCCTCCTATCCCTGCCCAATAGAGACTATAAGAAGAAGACTCTACTGTCTATTCTCTATTTTTGTAGCCAGGAAAATTTCTCTGGAATCCTCAGAAAACTCCCTTTTATCTCCTTGGCCTAAACAGAGTCACACACCATTCCTGAACCAGCCACTGTTGCCTAAGGAATGCCATGCCAGGGTTGAGCCTGGGTATCTGAACCAATCGCTGGCAGGGAGTAGGGCTACCTTGACAGGTTTACACCAGTCAGTGCTACCCATGGAACTGAAGTCCAACCCCGCAACTACAGAGTGGCTACATCACGGTGGAGGAGAGGATGTTGGAGAGGCAACCTTATTCCATTGTACCTTGCCCATCCAGCTCTAAGAACATGGGGGCAAAAATTGCATTTTCAGACCTTCTGCATGCCAAGCACCCAGCTAATGTTTGTTACATTGAATAGAATGGAATGGAATGGAATTTTAGGTAGTGGTGAAGACAAAAACCAAAACAGAAAAATAACACGCAGTTCTCTCTACCTCTTCCTCTCAATTCTATTCTTGCCGTGGCTGCTGTTCACGCTCCCTAACTTTCCCCACTATTTATATGTTACCCCTCTTATTTTTAGCCATAAGTTTTACTTAGTCTGAAGATAACCAAATATTTCCTGAATAATAAGTCTCTGAATATGCATATTCTCTAAATATGAATATAAGCCTATTTGCAAATCTAGCACTTACATTTAGAATGTTGTTGGCAGGACTCTGAAAATCAACTTTTTTTTAATGGAAAAATATACTACAGCAGAAGGATTTGTTTTCCACAAAGCAGAACCAACTTTTTTGATTTCAATGATTTTTTGATACTTCCATATATATTTATATGTTCATTAAATAAATAAATATTAAGTCAGACCTTCTTGATTAGAGAATCGTCTGTCAAGTCTCTCTCATTAAAGAGAAGGGGTTGTAAGAGGGCTGGGATTCCTGGATTTATTCAGCCCCTCTTTCTCCGATTCTAGCTCCCAATGCGGTCCCATTCTCTGAGAAAGTACACAAGGCCCCGGGGCCAGGCAGTAGGTGATATTCATAAGCAACAAGAAATAGGAAGCCCTCTATATGGGTATAGTAGCGCCCCTCTTCCAAAACAAGACCACAGCAACCGGCTGATCGGGGCTGCCCCTCAGGAAATGCTGGACCCAGGGCCACCCAACTTAACAACACGTTTAGTCCTTTAGTAGCTTTTACTGAGCACACCATCTGTGTAAAGTTCAGTGTTCTATGATATAGTCCCTGCCCTTGAGAGAAGTAGACAAGGAAACAGGCAATTACAATCTAGCAGTGAAGTCCCTGGAAGAAGTAAACCCAGAGTGCTATCAAGGCAGAGAAGAAGGGCCTGTGAGAGGGCTGCTCCATGGCCTAACTGCAGAGGGGTCAGGATTCACTTGAAACACAATGCCCTTCCATGGAATGTTCTTCCATTTGTTTGTGTCCTTTTTTATTTCGTTGAGCAGTGGTTTGTACTTGTCCTTGAAGAGGTCCTTCATATCCCTTATAAGTTGGATTCCTAGGTATTTTATTCAATTGTGAATTCAAATTCACAATTTATTCAATTGTGAATGGGAGTTCACTCATGATTTGGCTTTCTGTTTGTCTGTTATTGGTGTATAGGAATGCTTATGATTTTTGCATATTGATTTTGTATCCTGAGACTTTGCTGAATGATGTCCCCTGCAGCTGTGCAATGTGGCAGCCCTGACCCCTGCCCCATCTTAGCATGGTCAAAGAAGGCTTCCCAGAAGAAGTAATATCCAAGCTGAGGTTTGAAGGAAGGAAGGGGAGAGCATCCAGACACTCTATACCAGGTTTGGAAGGAGGAGTGCACATATACAGTGCCAACATGGCCCAACACTTAAAGAGGAATACAGACAGCACATCCTCAGGTGAGTGCATGGTAAAGGAGCACTCCTTCTATTGCAGGGTGAGATGAAGGATGTGATTATGTTCAGATACATATGGGCCTTAGATCTTTTTGGATACTAGCTGATACTTTATCAACAGTTGTCTTCCTGAGTTCTTGCATATCTGCTAATATTGGAGAGTTTAAGGAGAGAGCAGAGTACCAACTCAGGGCATGTCTTGAGGTGTCTTAAGACAGATTATCACTGTGAACAAAACAGGAATAATTAACGATATTAAACAGTTCATCCTTCCCTGCCTTTATAAAGTCTCACCGAGCTTGCATTTGGCAGCCTGAACTACCTGTAAGATTATAAAACAAATGAATTAGTAAATATCAAAATAATTCTGTTTGCCACATGTGTGAATGTTAAAAAATTCACTGTCATAATTAAAGCACAGGTTTTAATAGAAGCACATGGATCTAAGCAAAATCAAATGAATGGACCAATGTTCAGTATACAGTGATGGATGTCTTGAATAACCTGAGTTGACAGATATAAAATGAGATCATAAAAATGTTGGCTTTTTAAAAATGTGTTATTTACATCATTTCTTGAAGCCAAACACTGTAATGCCATTAACATTATTATAAAATCTGGAATCAGATTAAACTTGATCACTGGTTATTATCATTTTTGTGACATAAGTCACAGTTCTACTTATATCTCTCTGGGTTTTGAAAATGTAATTGCCAGAGTTGGGCTCTTAGGACATACCCTTGAAAAGATAAATTAGAAACTATGGAATCATTTTCTGAACTGTTTGTGAGATAACTGTTGATAGTTCCAGAAGCATCCCTAAAGAAACGACTATTTTTATGGGATAAATTTTACCCCTGGATGAATGCCTCCTTTGGTGTTTATTAGAACTTCCATGGGACTGGGCGAAGTCAGTATTTTAGGATGATACTGTCAGAGCTATGTCCTTTGAGCTCCTAGCAGTTCATTTTGATTTTCATTTGTTTGTCTTTATAACACTGTAAATCTGAAGAGGAAAATCTGAAGTCTCCATTCTTCCTCTACCACTATAGAAGTTGAATATTATGTATAATGACTTTTCACTCCAAATGGTGCATCTAAGGAAGCCACTGTACTTGCAACCACAAGTGTAAGAGTTTTGTCACTGGCCCTATGGCATCTAATTATGAACCACAGTTGTCTTTAGAGTGAACACAAGCTCCTCATGTATCGCCAGTCACTTTACCTTTTGCAAAAAAGAACTGTTTTAAAACCTTAATCTTGGACACGGTGGCTCATGTCTGTAATCCCAGCACTTTGGGAGGCCAAGGTGGGCAGATCACTTGAAGTCAGGAGTTTGAGACCAGCCTGGCCAACATAGCAAAACCCCGCCTCTATTAAAAAAAAAAAAAATTAGCTGGGCGTCATGCTGCCCACTATAATCCCAGCTACTCGGGAGGCTGAGGCAGGAGAATCGCTTGAACCTAGGAGCCAGAGGTTGCAGTGAGCCAAGATCGCACTACTGCACTCCAGCCTGGGGGACAGAGCATGACTCCATCTCAAAAGAAAAACAAAAACAAAAAACAAAACAAGCAAAAACCCTTAATCTTTGCAAGATGACCTTCTTTTCAAGCAGAAACATGCATTATGCTTACATTTTCATAGCAGACATCCAGATATACAAAAAATTCTACTCATTAATAAGCATAAAAACTAGTTACTGTCCCCATTTTATTCAGATCTATTGATCTTCTCTTAATTTCTGTGTTTTTAATCACAGTATATAATCAGAGGCATGGAAAGTTAAATTTTTGTTAATGAAAACCAGACTTGTTCGATAGGTTTGCAAGATAATCTTGTTATTAGAAATCATTGATGAAGGCTGTATTAGTTCATTCTCCCACTGTTATAAAGACACACCTGGCCAGGTGCGGTGGCACATGCCTGTAATCCCAGCACTTTGGGAGGCCGAGGTGGTGGATCACTTGAGGTCAAGAGTTTGAGACCAGCCTGGCCAACATGGTGAAACCCCATCTCTACTAAAAATACGAAAAATTAGCTGGTGTGGTGGCACATGCCTGTAATCCCAGTTCCTTGGGAGGCTGAGGCAGGAGAATAGCTTGGACCCCGAAGGTGGAAGTTGTAGTAAGCATAGATCATACCACTGCACTCCAGCCTGGGTGAAAGAGCGAGACTCCATCTCAAAGAGAAAAAAAAAAGACACACCTGAGACTGGGTAATTTATAAAGAAAAGGCTGGGCATGGTGGCTCACATCTGTAATCCCAGCACTTTGGGAGGCCAAGGCAGGTGGGTCATCTGAGATCAGGAGTTCAAGACCAGCCTGGCCAACATAGTGAAACCCTGTCTCTACCAAAAATACAAAAAATTAGCCAGGTGTGGTGGCATGTGCCTGTAGTCCCAGCTACTTGGGAAGCCAAGGCAGGAGAATCACTTGAACCTGGGAGGTGGAGGTTGCAGTGAGCTGAGACCATGCCACTGCACTCCAGCCTGGGCTATATAGTGAGACTCAGTCTCAAAAAACTAATATAAAGAAAGGAGGTATAATTGGCTCACCGTTCTGCAGGCTGTATAGGCTTCTGCTTCTGGGGAGGCCTCGGGAAACTTACAATCATGGCAGAAGGCAAAAAGGAAGCAGGCACATCTTTACATGGCCAGCAGGAGAGGGAGAGCAATGGGGGAAGGTGCCACATGCTTTTAAACAACCAGATCCTGTGAGAACTCTATCATAAGACAGCACTAAGGGGATGGTGCTAAGCCATTAGAAACCACCCCCGTGAGCCAGTCACATCCCACCAGGCCCTATCTCCAACATTGGGAATTAAAATTCGACATGAGATTTGGGTGGGGACACAGAGATTTGGGTGGGGACACAGGCTTATGTCAGAATGTCACTCTTGAAAAGGGTCATATTTGAAAAATTCATGCTAGCACTATGACAATTGTGAGATAACTATAGATGATTCCAGAAGCATCCCTAAAGAAATGAGTAGATATGCCATGACTTAAATTAGACTGATAGCATTTTATAAATGGAAGGGACCACAGAAATCATCAGGGCACAGGTGAGGAAATTCTTTCAAAGAACAAAAGTGTACTGTTAAAATAAATAAAGCAGTTCTTATAAAACCACTAGATTCATACAGTTTTCTGAAACCATGCATCTGAACCAAACAAAAGTATTTTTGCATCTGTGTTTTTTTTTTTAAATGATAGAAGTACAACATGTATTAAGAGTTCCACATTCTAAGATTATAGCAAAAGCTAGAAATGAATGGAAATTTTTAGCAGATCAGTCTTCATCTTAGGCGCCTATATTCCTCAGAAGCATTTTCTACTTAACTGGGTCCCTTTATAGCTTTCTATGATTGATATCTTTCTGATATCCATATAGGAAGTGTGAGCAATTATTGAGATTTTTACTCAAAAGTCTGAATATAATTTTTGTGTATTGTAGATGTGACCATATGTATGCTGAAACAGCTAAGAGATTTAAATTCAGTTAGAGAATAATGAGTTCTAGTCTGTCTTTTTGGTATCAAGAGTTGTAATCTATTGAAAGAATGAGTTAGAATTCACTTACACGTGCCTGTGAGTGCACACACGTGCCAATGTACATATGCACAAAAGACCTACCAGAGACACAATAGCAGCAAAGTATCCCATGAATAGTTCAGAAAATGTGTCTGGCTTGATACAGAATTTGCAAGGAAGAAAAAAATAGACTTTTTCAACTGGTCATTGTCTTTGTCCATTGCTTCTGCTATGACAAAATATCTTAAACTGGATAATTTATAAGGAAACAGAAATTTATTTGTTACCGTCTGGAGACAGGAATTCTAAGATCAAGTCACCAGAAGATTCAATGTCTAGTGAAGGCTCACTCTACTTCATAGGTGGCACCTTGCTGCTGTGTTGTCACTTGGTGGAAGGACAAAAAGGGGCTAAATAGGCTTCCTTAAGCCCCCCTTTTTTTTTTTTTTTGAGATGTAGTCTTGCTCTGTCATCCAGGCTGGAGTGCACTGGCACGATCTCTGCTCACTGCAACCTCCGCCTCCTAGATTCAAGGGATTCTCCTGCCTCAGCCTCCTGAGTAGCTGGGATTACAAGTGAGTGCCATCATGCCTAGCTAATTTTTGTATTTTTAGTAGAGACAAGGGTTCACCATTTTGACCAGGATGGTCTAGAACTCTTGACCTCAAGTGATCTGCCAGACTCGGCCTCCCAAAGTTCTGGGATTACAGGCATGAGCCACCATGCCTGGTCATTGGGGATTAAGTTTTAACATGAATTTTGGAGGGACACAAACGTTCAAACCATAGCAGTCGTGGTTCTGACATATACACAAGAGTAACCCTGTGATTTCTTTTCTTTGTATAGAATATTATAATTTTTTCTCTTTTTTATAGGATATTATAATTGCTCAAGGCATTGATTACCAGGTCAGGGACACCAAGTGTATTAGTTTGCTAGAGCTGCTGTAACAAAGTACTGCAGACTGGGTGGCTTAAATATATCGCCTCAAAGTTTTGGAGGCTAAGACCAAGGTCAAGATGTTGGCAAGGTTGGTTCCTTCTGAAAGCTGTGAGGTAGAATCTGTTCCAGGCCTCTCTGGAAGCTTCTGGTGGTTTAGCTGGCAATCTTTGCTGTTCCTTGGCTTGTAGACAACATAACATCCCAATTTCTGCCTTCATCTTCGCATGGTATTCCTCCTAAGTGTCTCTGTGTCTAAATTTATCTTTTTATTTTATTTTTTAAAGGGATGAAGTCTCTCACTCTGTCACCCAGGCTCCTAGGCTGGAGTGCAGTAGCAAAATCATAGCTCACTGCAGCCTTGAACTCCTGGGCTCAAGAGATCCTCCCGACCCAGCTTCCTAAGTAGCTGGGACTACAGGTGCACGCCACTGTGTCCAGCTGGGTTTTCAAAAACCTTTTTTAGAGACAGGGTCTCACTGTGTTGCCCAGGCTAGTTTCTGACTCCTGGCCTCAAGCAATCCTCCCACCTCAGCCTCCTTTGGAGCTAGGATTACAGGTGTGAGGCACCACACCCAGCCTAATTTCCCCTTTTTATAAGGATACCATTTATATTGGTTTAGGGCCCACCATAATGACCTCATTTTAACTTGATTAATTACATCTGCAACAACCAGTTTGTCAATCTGCAAATAAGGCCACAAGGCCATATTCTGAATTACTGAGGGATAGGGGGTTAGGACTTGAACATATCAATCTGGCAGGGGGACACAATTCAACCCTTTACAAAAAGAAAAAGTGACCTAGTTATCAAATAATTTCCCAGGGTCCTGTGGAATACAGGGATTGATTATGAACATAGCAAAATGCAATCATGAAAACCAGTGTCCTGGTTTACAAGAATACCTACTGAGCACCCACATGGAGTAGGCATTTCTTAATTATGGGATTAATTGAAATTCTCAAGTGTTGTGATTTTTAAATTAAAAAAAACTCTCACATTGTACATCTAAGAAATGTGTTCTAATATCTTTCACTAAGTGAAATCATTGGATTATGAACTGTCAAAGCTGTAGGAATGATAATGACCATCTCAAGTCATGGAGAAAAACTGGAGACCAGAGAAGTTAAATGAGTTAAGGTCACATGGCTAGTTAGTGGCAGATTAGAGACTGAAACCTTGGTCTCGGATTTGGCTTTCTAATGCAATGACCTTTCCATCGACCCCTGAGTAATAAGCTGATCATGCCCTATTACTCTGAGTTATAGAAGACCATGTGATCCATTGCACTCTTGCATCTGTTTTTTAAAATAGAGGTCTGCTTCTCAACACTCTTGCATCTAAATTTCTATTTGTATTTAAAAGTTATCTAAATCACTAATTGGAGTTGAGATATATAAGGAAGACAAGAAGCAAATGGATTCCACCCCACCACTCCAATTCCAGGTCTTTGACATTCTCTCATCGTTAAAGCAGTGGCTATTTCAGAGCTTAAAAGAAAAAAATTTTCCTTTTCAAGGAAGAGTTCTAGTGGAGACCACTTAAACTGAGAGATGAACTTAGTAGGGGAATAAGTTGATGTTATATGTCTCCTGATAGGGTGCTATAACTATATAGCTCCACTTACTAAATATTCTTCCAAAAATATTTAACCTGGATTTAATCAAACCATTAGAGTTCACCTCCAAATTTACAGAAGATCCTGGGAATAAAAGAGCAAGATTAACAATACCATTAGTAAACAATCAGACAAATCTAGAATGTGGGACATTCTAAAAGCTAACTAGTTTAGTCTCTTCAAAATGTCAATATTATTTTTTTAAAAAAAGATATGGCAACTGTTGTAGGTAAAGAAATAAGAGAGATAACAACAGAAATGCAGTGTGTGGATCTTGACTGAATTTTAGTTTAAAAAAAATAACTAAAAAAGACATTTTGGGGGACAAATAGAAAAATTTGAATATGGACCAGACATTTGATAATATTTTATAAGGAAATTGTTTAATGTCTGTGTGATAACGATATTGTGGTTAAGTAAGAGAATATCCTTATTCTTTGGGGTGAAATGTCAAGAAATCTATAATTTAAAACTTTCATATCACTAAAAGCCCAGACTTTACCACTATACAATATTTGCATGTAAGAAACCTGCACTTATATCTCCTAAATATATGCAAATTTTTAGGCCAGGCGTGGTGGCTCACACCTGTAATCTTAGCATCTTAGGAGGCCGAGGTGGGCGGATAGCTTGAGCTCAGGAGTTTGTGACCAGCCTGGGCAACATAGCAAAACCCTATCTCAAGAAAAAAAAATTTTTTTAATTGAAGAAAACCTTTCACATGGTTCAGCAAGCAAAGCAAATAATGTATCATCATAGATAAAGATGGCAAAATTTTAAAAAGTTTTGAATCCAAGTAATTGTTATTTGATTTTTCTTGTACAATTCTTTCAACTCTTCCGTTGAAATTTTCAAAGTTGGAAGAAATGGTATCAACAACGTTTTTTTTTTGCTGCAGTATTCCCATAAATGAAAGTGGGAAAATGGAGTGAATAAAAGTTAGGCCCTATTTTTCTTTCTTTCTTTTTTTTTTTTTTTTGAGATGGCCTTGCTCTGTTGCCCAGGCTGGAGTGCAGTGGCGTGATCTCGGCTCACTGCAACCTCTGTCTCCTGGGTTCAAATGATTCTGCTGCCTAAGCCTCCCCAGTAGCTGGGATTACTGGCATGCACCACCATGCCCAGCTAATTTTTGTATTTTTAGTAGAGATGGGGTTTCACCGTGTTGACCAGAATGGTCTTAATCTCCTGACCTCGTGATCCACCCGCCTCGGCCTCCCAAAGTGCTGGGATTACAGGCATGAGCCACCACACCAGGCCACCCTATTTTCTTTAACAAGTTTTATTGTGCTCTATACAACAGTAGGGGTTAAATAAGTAGTAGAGATTCAATAAATATTTGCTGACTTTGAATTTATATGACCAATACTGCTGATAGTTAGACTATCCTTCAATAGAGAATTCATTCAATAAATAATGGTATAGCCATAAAATGAAACACTAAGCAACATTTTCTAAAAATAAAAAAGTTCTTTACTGACTTAGAAAGATCTCCAAGATATATTGTTAGGTTAAAAAATGCAAGGTGCAGACTAGTATATATAGGCTAGTATTTATGTTAAAATTTATTTTCTTATATATGAATAAACTATATCTGGAAGAACACACAAAAACCTTCAGGCTGTGTGGATGAAAAAACCCACAGCTAACATCATACTTAACGGTGAAAGACAGAAAGCTTTCCTCCTAAGATCAGAAATAAAATGAGGATGTCTACCCTCACTACTTCTATTCAACATTGTACTGGAAGTTCTAACCAGGGAAATTAGGCAAGAAAAAGAAATGAAACAACCAGATTGAAAAGGAAGAAGTAAAACTATTTCTATCTGCTGATAACATGATATAATATATAGAACTCCTAAATAATCCACACAGAAAACTATCAGAGTTAATAAGTTCAGCAAAGTTGCAGAATACAAGATTAATGTACAAAAATCAGTTATATTTCTATACACGAACAATGAATAAATGAAATTAAGAAAACAATTTTATTTGCAATACCATTAAAAATAAAATATTTAGGAATATACTTAACCAAGGATGTGTAAGACTTGTACACCAAAAACTGCAACACATTGTTGAAAGAAATTAAAAGACCTAAATAAATAGAAAGACATCTCATGTTCATAGATTGAAAGACTTAGTCTTGTTTTTGTATTTTGTATTTTTTTGTAGAGATGGGATCTCTCTATGTTGCCCAGGCTGTTCTCAAACTCCTGCCCTCAAGCGATCCTCCTGCCTTGGCCTCCCAAAGTGGGATTACAGGTGTGAGTCACTGCACCTGGCCTAGTATTGTTAAGATGGCAACATTCTCCAAATTGGTCTACAGATTCAATGCAATCCCTATCAAAATTCCAATTACCTTTTGCCTTTTTTCTAATTTGCTGAATGGACAAGCAGATATTAAAATTCATACAAAAATGCAAGGGATCCCAAATAGCCAAAAAAAAAAAAAAAAAAAGAAAAAGAAAAGTAAAGTTGGAGTATTCACACTTACTGACTTCAAAACTTAATTTAAAACAATGATAATCAAGACAGTATTGTACTGGCATAAGGAGAAACATAATCCATACATCGATGGTCAATTGATTTTTGGGAAGAGCACCAAGCAAATTCAACAAGAGAAATAATAGCCTTTTCAACAAATGGTGTTGGGACAATGGGATATGCACACACAAAAGAATGAATATTGACCCCTATCTCACTCCATATATCAAAATCAACTCTAAGTGGATCAAAGACCCAAATGTAAGAGTTATAACTATTATAAAATTATTATAGTTATAAACTATGTTTATAGTTAGAAGAGAGCTAGACATAAATCTTTGCGACTTTAGATTAGGTAATGATTTCTTAAATATGACATCCAAAACACAACAAAAGAAAAAGTAGTTTCAACTGGACTTGACCAAAATTTAAAAGCTTTTGTGGATCAAAGGACACTATCATAAAAGTGAAAAGGCAACCTAAGGAATGGGAGAAAATATTTGCAAATCATGTTTGATAAGGGTCTAGGATAAGGGTCTAGGATATATAATTAATTCTTATAACTCAACAATAAACAATCCAATTCAAACAATGAGAAAAGAACTTGAATAGACTTTTCTCCAAAGAAGATATACAAATGACCAATAAGCACATGAAAATATGCTCAGCATTATTAGTCATTAGGTAAATTCAAATAAAAATTACAGTAAGATACCATTTCAGCTCACTAGGAAGGCTATGAAAACACAAAAACAAAATAACAAGTGTTGGTGAGGATGTGGAGAAATTGGAACCCTCTGACATTGCTGATGGGAATGTAAAATTGTTCAGCCAATTTGGAAAACACTTCGGCAGTTTCTAAAAAAATTAGAGTTATCAAAGGATCCAGAAATTCTACTAAGAATACACTCAAAAGAACTGAAAATGTATGTCTACACAAACACTTGTACACAAATGCTCACAGCAACATTATTCATAATAGCCAAAAAGAGGAAAGAATCCAAATGTCCATCAATGGTTGAATGGATAAACAAAATGTGGTATATCCATACAATCGAATATTATTATCAAATCATAAAAGGAAATGATACTTGCTACAACATAGATGAACCTTGAAAACATTATGGTAACTGAAAGAAGTCAGTCACAAAAGGGCACATGTTGTATGATTCCACTTTGATGAAATGGCAAAATGGGCAAACCCATACTGCTAGAAAGTAGGTTAGTGGTTGCTAAGGGGTAAGGGATGGGGAATTGGGGTATAAAGGGTTTCATTTTGGGGTAATGGGAATATTTCAGAAATGCATAAGCATCATGGTTGCCAAACACTGTGGTTATACTAAAACAACTGAATTATAATACCTTAAAATAGTTAAAATGGTGAATTCTGTTATGTGAATTTTACCTCAATTAAAAAACATTTTTCTCTAAACCTTGGGCCTAGAGAAGGGGACTAGATGGCTAGGGGACAAGGATAGGAGGGAAATAATCCACTGTATACACTCTTGTCTCTTTTGAATTTTGTACCATGTGAATTTGTGAAAACAAAACAAAACAAACAAAAACACCCCCAAAAGATTTTTTTAAAAAATTACTGGGCTTTCATTTTTACTGACAAAAGGTGACAAATTCCAGATCTGGAAATTAATGAACCTGAAACCAAATTTTGAAACTGCCCACTTTGAGGACCTTTAAAAATAGTATATCTTATTTTTTCCTGTGGGTCCATATGAATATCCACCTGTATAATCAGATCATCTCTCAAATCTCCCTTTCCATCCTAGATCTTAGAAAGTCAGTACTTCTAGGATGCAATTCTGGTATAGACACCACACTCTGCCTCTTGTGGGAAGGTATAATTATTCCCTTCTTTCAATCAGTGACAAAAGATAGTCACATGTTATAAAATTAGACCCATTCACCCCCACCATGTTACCACAGGAGGTGAACTTTGGGCTGTTTCCACTGCTGCCTACTCTATGTTCAGCTGAGCTGGATTCTGTGTGTGTGTGTGTGTGTGTAAGAGAGAGAAAAAGAGAAAGAGAGAGAGGAAGAGAAAGAGAGAGAGATTTTCAGAATCACTAAGAAACCTGGTGAAAATACAGAGAACCAGGCCACACCCAAGCCTCCTGAATCAGAATCTCAGCATCCCTGTGGGCAGAGCCAAGAATGGGCTTTTAAAATAAGCCCTGAAGTCTCCACCCTCATTGGAAACCACTGTTCTCTTAAACAAAGTGCGGTATTAGAAGCAGGTAAAAGGAGTCTGAAGCTAGGAGGCACCTTCTTTCATTTCCATACACATAAAGGTCTACCTCTAAGTCAAAGATACAGCCATTTACAAGGAGGATTCTGCCCAGGACTTTGCCTGCCTTGGGGCCTAAATTTCCTCATTTAAGGGAGCTAGTCCTTTGGGTGAAAGCCATGTAAAACATTAAGCTAACATCAGTTACTAACACCTCAATACGAACCAAAGTATGAGTCTGCTTTCAAACCCATTAATGGACTGCAAGGTTCTTGCAGGCCAGGCCAAAGTAGAGGGTGAGTTTTAATGTTGGGTAAGATGAAGACAGGAACAGCAAAGTGGTCACTGATTGCCACTGGCAAGCCAGAGAGATGCTCAAGGGTGTGTGTGTGCGTGTGTGTTGTGGGGTGGTGGTAGTGGTGAGGTCGTGGGAAGTTTGGAGTCCCACTTATGTATTCTCTGTGTAACAAACCACCCTAAAACTTAGTGGCTTAAAACAATGATTTATTGTTTCCCACAATTCCGTGGGTTGTGCTGGTCTCACCTATGCTCACTCATGCAGCTGCAGTCAGCTGGTAGGTTAGCTGGGCTAGACTACCCTGGGCTCTGCTGGGATAGCTGGAATGTCTGGGCCTCTTTCCACTCCACTAGGACAGTGACAGCCAGCTAGAAGTCACTCCGTAATTTTTATTTTTTTAGATACAGGATGTCTTTGGACCCTCATGTCTTTGGACCTCCTCTTAGCAATCTTCTTTCTCTTCCCCATCCCAATTTTGGATAAATGTCTAGAGTCTTCATGTTGCCTTCTTGGGGAGACTGAAAAATACGGCAAAATATTTTGCAGCTACTCCTGTCAATAGGTAGACTCTTTTTGTCCATACCTTGAGTCTGGGCTGGTCTGGTGATACTCATTGATCAAGAGAATGTTCCCTAAGTGATCGTATGCACATTCAGGAGCCTCAAGAGGCCTTTCGACTTCTGCGTTTGCCTCTTGGAACACTTTCTCAAGACCACCATGCTATGAAGAGCTCTAGGATGAAGCACCAGAGTGGTCCAGAGACTTCAGGGCTTATTTTAAAAGCCCATTCTTGGCCCTTCCTTATGAGCTGGCCACAGTGGCTCACATCTGTAGTCTCAGCTATTCAGGAGGTGGAGGCAGGAGGATGGCTTGAACCCAGGAGTGTGAGATCACCCTGGGCAACATAGCACGATCCTGTATCTAAAAAAATAAAAATTACAGAGTGACTTCTAGCTGGCTGTCATTGTCCTAGGTGCTTTTATATATTTCTTTCTTGAATCCTCATAAGTTTGCTGAGAGGTGGATACTGCCCCCAGCGTACAGACGAGAAAACAGAGACAGGGAGGTAATTTGACTCATTGGTGAAAGCAGCACAGGCCTGGGATCCAGGTCTTTCTTTCTTTCTTTTTTTTTTTTTTTTTTTTTTTTTTGAGACAGAGTCTCACTCTGTCGCCGAGGCTGGAGTGCAGTGATGTGATCTCGGTTCACCGCAACCTCTGCCTCCCTGGTTCAAGCAATTCTCCTGCCTCAGCCTCCTGAGTAGCTGGGACTACAGGTGCATGCCACCATGCCTGGCTAATTTTTTGTAGTTTTAGTAGAGACGGGGTTTCACTGTGTTAGCCAGGATGGTCTTGATCTCCTGACTTCGTGAACCGCCCGCCTCGGCCTCCCAAGGTGCTGGGATTACAGGCGTGAGTCACCGCGCCCGGCCGGGATCCAGATCT
Organism: Pongo pygmaeus; assembly: GCF_028885625.2. Taxonomy (NCBI): domain Eukaryota; kingdom Metazoa; phylum Chordata; class Mammalia; order Primates; family Hominidae; genus Pongo; species Pongo pygmaeus. The sequence goes on along the minus strand of NC_085930.1, from coordinate 73,086,625 downwards.
TTCTAACCTTCATTCTTGAGTTCTTCCTAAAGCTCCACTTTACAAAAGGACTTTTGTAAAATAACTTATTCTTTTCCTAATCATAACCTGTAAACTAAAATTAATTCGAAGATAGCTTTAGAAACAGTCAAGCATAGGTCTTTAGTACACGCTGGCCAAGGGATCTTTGGAAGGCTTATTCCCTCTCCCCTCATATTTATCAGAACCTTTTAGCCATTTGAGGAATAAATGCTTCTCTGAAAGTTTAAAAACAAATTCATCAATCCTTTTTACCACAGAAAGTGAAATCTTGAGTAGTAACCTCTGGGACAACCAATTTACTTAGGGATATAACAGTTCAGGGAACAGAAATTATTTTAGATCCTATATCTTAGTTGTGAAAACAAATGGAAATAAGAATGCACAATTAATGGAAAAAATGTAAAGAGTTATGCTTTCAAAATGATTTTAGAAACCTTAATTCCTCTTAAAATAGAGATATTGAGAGCCTTTCAAAATATAATTGTCACAGATAAATCCAGGCCTATCAGTAATTTCAGAATAAATTTCCCCTCCCATTCTGCCCAGCTGAAATGTTTCAACATTGGTCCAGCCAAACACGTCTTATCTTCCAGAGAACACTAAATATTACACTTTATCCAGGTGCTGATCTGGATATTGACTATGTGACATATTACAGTTTTATTAAGATATATTTTACATAGGATAACATTCACCCATTTTTAGAGTACAATATAATTATTTTTAGTAACTTCACTGAGCAGTACAACTATACCATAAATCAGTTTAAAAACTGTTTCATCCCTGCAATAAGATCCCTCATGCCCATTTATAGGTGATCTCTGTTCCCAGCCCTAATCCCAAACAACTACTAATCTACTTTCTGTCTTTATAAATCTGCTTTTTCTGGATATCTCATATAAATGGGATCATAAAATACATGCTTGCCTGCGTCTGACTTCTTTTACTTGTCATAATATTTTTTTTTGACAGGATTTCACTTTGTCACTCAGGCTAGAGTGCAGTGGTGCAATCACAGCTCACTGCAGCCTTGACCTCCTAGGCTCAAGCTATCCTCCTGCCTCAGCCTCCTGGGACTACAGGCATGCGCCACAACACCTGGCTAACTTCTTATTTTTTGTAGAGATGGGATCTTGCGATGTTGCCCAGGCTTGTCTCAAATTCCTGGGCTCAAGTGGTCCTCCTGCCTCAACCTCCCAAAGTGCTGGGATTATAGGCATGAGCCACCTTGCCCAGCCAGCATAATATTCTTGAGGTTTATCCACAATGTAGCATGTGTAAGTAATTTGTTCTTTTTTGGTGCTGAAAAGAATTCCATTCATGGATAAGCCACATTATGTCTATCTATTCTTCAGTTGATGGACATTAGGTTGTTTTCAGTTTGGGCCTATTATGAATAAAGCATCTGTGAACATTCATGTGCAAGTCTTTATGTGGACACATTTTCATTTGTCATGTGTAGATACCTAGGAATAGCATTGCTGGTCATATGTTTTATGTTTAACTTTTTGGAAAACTGCAAAACTCTTTTCCAAAGTGGCATGGTTGATTTTTGAGATGAGGAAGATCATTTCCTGGTAACTGGTTTAAAATCCAACCACTACCTCCTACAGGTCGCCAACCAGAAACATTAGCCTGCACTTCAGTGGCCTCCAGTCTAGATTACAGGTATGAAGATAAGGCTTAAGGATGGGACTACTAGAGTTGCCATTGTAGCTGTCCCTGGGCAGAAAGATATCTGCCTAGGGAGAATTTCTATGAAAAATTATAATGTATTCATATTTTTAAGGAATAGAAAAATAAGGCAACCTTCTATAATTGAGAAAACAAATAAAATGTTTGTTATCTCTGATGTTTTACTGGCAATTTGCATATCATGCCCCTAATGAGAACAGCTTCCATTTAAAAACATCAATGTCATATTTTCCCTATCACTTCTAGTGGTTTCTAATGCTGGTGTTTATCTGAAACATCATATTTAATTGGAACCATATCTTCCCCCTCCCTCAAGAACCACTAATCAATAATTTGGATTTCTGTCTTCAGAATAATAATCGTATGAGTGTGTGTGGTTATTTTTCTAAATGAAAGATGAAGTACTTCATCTTCTAAGGGTCTAAAGACAGCAGATATCAAATGCCCAGATGTACTCAAAAGCCTGATTCCTGGAAAATTCTTCCATAGGTGAAATCTGCCATGATGAAATCTGCAGCTGAAGTAACCAGGAAAGAGAGACAAATGGGAGAAGGGTAACTTCAAATATATAGCAGCAAGCAGAATAAAGAGACCATGCTAAGAGAAATGAGGAATTGGCCGTTGATTTGTTCTTTCTAGGATGTTCTAAATCCTAAAGTCGTCCCTGAGATGAAGTTAAAAATGGAGTGTGGTCATTGGAAAATCATCATTTTTTGCAATCGACAAAGTAAATATTGATACAGACAAGAATTGTTCATGGATGCTAAATCTAGGAGGGTGAGTCTGATGAAGAGCTGGGCATTTGCATGATCTTTAAATGTCTACCCACAGATTGTTAGGTGTAAAAGAAAAATAGTAAGTATTCAGTGGAAAAATCAGACAAAGCTTTGACCAGATGATCAAAATTAACAGCACCAGCATGGGGCAGATGTGTGGTATTATGGCTAGGTGTGGAGACCCTGAATCTAATAGCAAGGAAACATCAGACTAAACCAAAATGAGAAATACTCTAGTTTAAAAAGAGAAGGCCTGTATTTTTAAAAAATGTCACTGTCATAAAAGACAAAGGAAAGCTGAAAAATTGTTTAAGATTAAAGAAGTCTAAAGAGATGTAACAACTAAATACAATGCCAGATCCTAGACTAGATCCTGTATTGAAGAGGAAAACATGCTAAAAAAAAGAAAATTATTGAGTCAATTGACAAAACTGGAGCATGGGTGGTACACTAGATGAAAATATTATATTAATATTAACATCTCAGCCAGGTGTGGTGGCTCATGCCTGTAGTCTCAGTGCTTTAGGAGGCTGAGGTCAGAGGATCTCTTGAGGCCAGGAGTTTGAGATCAGCTTGGGGAACATAGTGAGACCTTATCTCTACCACAAACAAAAACAAAAACACCTCAATACTTCAAATATTTCAGAAAAAAAGTATGTGTGGCTGGAGGGAAGGGAGGTGGAGACAGGGAAAGAGAGAAAAGGAGCAAATTATAAACGAGAGAAAAATGTTAACAACAGGTTTGAGAGCCTGGTCTTGGTGAGAAAAAAAAAAAGAAAAAGAAAAAAAAGAAAAGAAATGTTAACAACAGGTACATCTGGGTAAAGGGAATAAGGATGCTCTTTGTACTATTTTTGCAACCTTTCTGCAAGCTTCCAAATAAAAAGTTTGAAAACTTGTATTTTAGGCTGGGCATGGTGGGTCTCACCTGTAATCACAGCACTTTGGGAGTCCAAGATAGGAGGATCTCTTGAGCCCAGGAGTTCGAGACCAGCCTGGGCAACATGGCAAAACCCCGTCTCTATAAAAAAAATACAAAAATCAGCCAGGGATGATAGTGATGTGCGACTGTAGTCCCAGCTGCTCGGGGTGGTGGGGGTGCTGAGGTGGGAGGATCACTTGAGCCTGGGAGTCGAGGCTGCAGTGAGCCGAGGTAATGTCTAGATGACAGAGTGAGACTCTGTCTCTAAAACATAAATAAATAAATACGTACATACATGCATGTATTTTATTGAACAGACAAAATTAACTTATAATAATAAGAACCAGAAGAGTAGTTGCATTTTGGGGGGGAAATTGGTTGGGGATTTGAGGGAAACTTCTAGATGCAGGAAATTGCTTATATTTTGATCCAGTTGGCAATTATACAGGTGTATAATGTAAATGTAAAATGTAAAAATTCAGAGCAGCTTTGCATTTAAGATTTTTGGACTTAACTATATGTAAACCATACGTTAATACAAAAGTAAAGAAAAAATAAAAGAAAAAATTTATTTTATGCTTCTTAAGCGGGTGAAGAAAACATGAAAAAACTAGTATTTTTATTTATTTTTAACTAGAGGAAAGTGCATCTGATTGGACATACTCACTCTCATTTTTTCTGTTGTTATTTGTTTAAACCTCCACCCGCTCCTGAAATTCCAGAAGTGACTTTAGTCCTTTTTAAGTTTAAATTTCTAACAAAAAAAGAAAAGAACACCAACTGCAACTGCACACAAAAAAAGATTTCTTTAGCCAATAAGCACAACATGTACCTCTGAGTTCTATCATTTAATAGTGGATTTCAAATATAATTAGATAGGACAGGGAAATTGCCTATGGGCCAATTGAAAAGTTAACAGCAAGGCAACTTAATTCCCACACACTGTCTCCTCTTAAAAAGATGATGTCGGCCGGGCACGGTGACTCATGCCTGTAATCCCAGCACTTTGGGAGGCCGAGGCGGGCAGATCATAAGGTCAAGAGATCGAGACTGACCTGGCCGACATGGTGAAACCCTGTCTCTACTAAAAATACAAAAATTAGCTGGGCATAGTGGCACGCGTCTGTAGTCCCAGCTACTTGGGAGGCTGAGGCAGGAGAATCGCTTGAACCCAGGAGGCGGAGGTTGCAGTGAGCTGAGATTGTGCTACTGCACTCCAGGCTGGCAACAAATAGAGACTCCGTATCAAAAAAAACAAAAAGAAAAAGAAAAAATGATGTATTTTCCGTGGAGCCATTGCTATAATTTTAAAATTCAACCATCACAAGCAGCCAAAGTGCCAAGATACCAAGAACACTTCTGTTATTTCTGAGACAATCAGGAATTTCTTCCTTCTTTCCTTCCTTCCGAAGAGACCTCCCTATAATGCTGGATGTGGTAAGGTGCACGGCTATAAGACTAGATTTCCAGCCTCCATTGCAGGTGAGGACAGCCAATGAGCTTCCAGGAGAGCTCTTTAAAGAATATAACTCAGAGCCAGATGCAGTGGCACATGATTCAGGAGGCTGAGGCAGGAGGATTGCTTGAGACCAGCAGTGTGAATCCAGCCTGGCAGTATAGCAAGACCCCATCTCTAAAAACAAATTACACAAGCATACCACTCAGTTGGTTGTGGCACATTTTGTCTTTGGCCACCATTTTGTATTACCCTCTTTCTTCTTCCTGCTGCCTGGAGGTCGTATGTGGTTGTGGGAGCTGTTGTAGTTATCATGTGACCATGATATGACCTTGAATGTGAAACCCTTGTGCTAAAGATGATGGAGGAGAAAGCCAGAAGGGATTCTGGGTCCCTGACAACCTGACAACTGCGGAGCCATCATACTGGTCCTGGACCATCTACCTCTATGTGAGAGAAAAACAAACTGATACCTTGTTTACACAATTATCATTTTGAGTATAAATCTTATCAGACACAACCCCATTCAACAACTATTTTTCACATTGTTGTTTCTTCCCACAAAAAGCACTGAAATAATTAATCCTTCATTAAAAAGCAGAAGACAGTGTCCATCAACAGATGAATAAACAAAATGTAGTGTGTATATACAATGAAATATTATTTATTCTTAAAAAGTAATGAAATTCTGACACATGCTACAGCATGAGTGAACTTTGAAAACATGATGCTAAGTGAAATAAGCCAGATAAAATTACAGATATTATATGATCCACTTATTGGAGATACCCAGAATATGCAAATCAGAGACAGAAAGTAGAATTGTGATTAGATGGGATGGGAGGGGAGGCAGAGAATGGGGAGTTAGTGTTTAAGAGGGACAGAATTTCCATTGGAAGATGAAACAAGTACTTGAGATGGATGGTGGTGACAGTTGCACAACGAGAATGTACAAAATACTGCTGAATTATACACTTAAGAATGGTTAAAATGGTAAACTTTATGTTACGTGTATTTTCCCACAATTAAAAAAATAAATAAAAATAAAAAATAAAAAAATAAAAAAAATTAAAAACCAGAGAGCTGGGCATTGTGGCTCATGCCTATAATCTCAGCACTTTGGGAGGCCAGGGCTGGTGGATCGCCTGAGGTCAGGAGTTTGAGACCAGCCTGGCCAACATGGTGAAACTCCGTCTCTACTAAATATACAAAAATTAGCCAGGCCTGGTGGTGCATGCCTGTAATCCCAGCAGCTTGGGAGGCGGAGGCAGGAGAATCTCTTGAAGCTGGGAGACGGAGGTTGCAGTGAGCGGAGATCGTACTACTGCACTCCAGCCTAACTCCGTCTCAAAAAAAAAAACAAAAACAAAAAAACAAAAATATCAGCATCAGGTCAAATCATTCCTTTTCATAAGCCCTTCATTGTCCTCTCATCACATTCAGAATGAAGTCCAAATTCCTTCCCAAGGCTTACAGAGTCTTGCGTGATCTGGCTTCTGCCCCTCCCTCCAGCCTGTCTTGTGCCTCTCATTTTTGGTCACTTCACTGAAGCCACTTTGGCCTCCTTTCTGTTTCTGGAACATGAAGCCTTTCCTGCCTCTGGGCCTTTGCTCCTGCTGGTCCCTCTGCTGGGAGGCATTTCTCAGTTCTCGTGGCTGACTCAACCTCACCTTTGTGGTTTCAGGTCTCAACTCATATTCATCTTCTCAGAAAGACCTTCTTTCAAGTAGCCTCTCCTTTCTCTCTGTCTCTCTCTCCATTTGGTTTATTTCCTTCCTAGCACTTTGTGCAAGCAGTAATTTATTTTTTAACTTATTTTTTGTCTACTTTTCCCTTTAGAATTAAGCTCCACAGTGCAGGGTCCTTGTCTTTGTTTATGCTCCATCCCAAGTGCAAGCATACTGCCTGGCACAGAGCAATCCTTTGATAAATATTTGTTGAATAAATGATAAATATATAAAAAGAGCTTTCAAGTGTCAAGGAATCAGCCTTAATTGCATTTTTAACTATGTGAAGCTTGCATTTAAACATTCATTTTGAAGTTAATTTGCTAATAAAAAATAATAGCTCTCCTTGGCCTAGTTAGTTTCACCTTAATGATTTTTACAAGACTCATTCCCACATACAAGTATGATGTGGTAAAATATAATCTAGGAAAACTTATTACCTTTGTATCTATTACTTAAAAAAAAAACTCTTGTAAGGGTTAGAAATAAAAGATTAAGATATTTGTGTGTAATCTCCTTTACACACAAATTATGAAAAAACAAAGATCATGGAAAAAAGAGTCACACAACCTTCAGACTAAATGTTTTCCAGAGCGAAAGTATTGCCTTTGCTACAAGTCAATAGGATGAACGCAAAATTCTAAAATTATTATGGCAAGTGGACAAAACAATTCCTAAGAGAGATGGAAGAAAATGGAATTCACATAATAAAATTCTATAACATATACAGAATTTTATTTGCATGATGGTTACGTGGTAAATGCACTATTTGTAACAAAACTGACAATTTCAGAATTATGTGTTCCAGTGGCAGTGCCTCTATTGGGTAAAACTGTGAAATGAAAGGAATTCCCTCTGTAACTCCCACCTTCCATCCCCAGGGTGTTCAGTATCCCACCAATATGGTACACCCTGAACTGACTTCTAAGGCAGCATTCCAACTTCCCATGCCAATTAAAACCTACTGATCCTATGTCCAATCCTTCAAGCCACCATTATAGGCAGAAAAGCTGATAAACTAAACTATAATGATGTGTTAGTGGAAACCAAAATGTCTGTGGGCCAGCACAGATTCTCCACTAACATATGTTTTAACAGTGACCTTTTAAAGATAATGCCTTCATAGAAAGGTGTGGCTGCATGGCTTTAGTGGTGACATAGAGGGAGCATGGGAGGAGAAAAAGGCTTTAGAGAAAAGAGTAGAAACTGAAGTGCCTATGGAACACGGAAAAAAAAGGGAAGACAAACAGGTATTTGGAATGTGTGGGTCGGAAACTCAGGAGAGACATCTGGGCTAGAACATAGACCTGGGAGTACCAGCTTGTGAATGGTAATAGGATACATGGAAGCATGAGTCTGTACGACTGTCCAGAGATGGTCACTCCTCTTTGTTTCCACTGCTGCCCTTGGTCACTCCCGGAGCTTCTAGCTGGTCTCTCTATCGCCCTTCCTGCCACCTCTGTTCTCTTCTCAGTTCAGCAGCTAGAGTGATTCTTTTGATGATCGGATGACTTCATGCTTCTCAAAATTCCCCTGTAACCCTTCATCTCAGTCAGAAAAGACAAATGCCTGACCATAATTTACAAGGTCCTATAGGACCCCGGGAGCCTGAGATTTCTTCAACTTCATCTCCTGATGTTCACTCCGTTCCACCACAGGGGACAACCTTCTTGTCTTCAAACCTTTCAGACATGCTCCTTGCTTTCAGGTCTCTGAAATACTACTCTCTCTGCCAGAAATGCTCTTCCTCTAGATAGGTACATGTCAGGTCTTTTGCCTTTTTTAAGGCTTTGCTCAGATATCATCATCTCAAAAAGGCCTATTCTGAGCACCCTTCTTTAAATTGCCCTCCCCTTCTCCTGCACTACTCCCTACTTCCCTTCCCCTTCCCTGTTGATTTTCTTTTCTAAAGCAGTTATCAACTTCTAGCTTTTGCAAAAATTTATTTTATTATGTGCACATTTAAAAATTTATCCAACGGCAGGAATGACTTTTGTTTGCCTGTTTTGTTTATTAAGGTATCCAATGTACCTAGAAAAATGCCTGGCATAAAGTACATTATGTTATAGTTTATATAATTTCTATGTAAAAATATAAATTATAATTTAAAATAATTTGTACTTCTACATAGAAATGATATAAATTATAACCTACATGTAGAATATTCACTTATGAATTAAAAAATATATACCTTTTGAATATTGAATGAAATCTAAGATAGAATTCTGAGGAACTCTAACATTAAGTGATGGGCAGAATTTCCAAAAGAAAATTGATAAGGAGCTTCCTGTAAAACCAAAGAAAGCTTGGAGATCATGCTGTAACTGAATAAAAGGGAAAAATATCTCAAGAACCAAGAAGTTCAACAGTGTCAAATGCTGGTCAAGAGTCAAATGAGGTGAAGACTGAAAAACCTCCATTGAATATAACAACAAGGAGAAGGTTGTCTTGGTAAGAGAAGTTTCAATGACACATGGATAACACAACTTAGAAAATGTTAAATAAAGCTTACAAAGAGTTAAAACAAAAGAAAAGAGCATAAAAATTTAAACTATGAAATCATCAAGCTTATACAATTCAGATATTGGATTGTATAATTTGTTGCTATTGTGGCTATATAACAAAGCATCCCAAAACTTAATGGTTTAAGACAGCAACCATTGTATTGTGGCTCATGAGTCTGTGGGTGGATTGGGCTCAGGTTGGCATTTCTTCATCACATGAAGCCAGCTGGTGCTGCAGCCATCTAGGGCAGGGCTCAGCAAACTTTCCCATAGAGGACCAAATAACAGATACATTAGGCCTTGTGGACCATATGGTCAACAGGCACGATGATTCAGCTATACCATTGTTGTGAGAAAGTAGTCATAGATAATATATAAATGAAAGGGCATAGCTGTGTTCCAATAAAACTTGATTTACAGAAATCAGATGGTGGACCAGATTTCGCTGAAAGGCATTGTTTGACCAGCCATGATTTAAGGGCTCAGTCTGGGGTGATACATTCAAGATGGCTCACTCTCGGAGTGCCTTGGCGCTGCTCTGTGTGGTCTTCTGACACTCACCCTTCATATGACTTGGGCTTCTTAGAGCATGGTGGCTGGTTCCAAGAGTGAAAAGCAGAAGTTGACAGGCTTAGGCCTGGAACTTGCATCACTTCCACCACAGTCCATTGGTTAAAATGAGCCCCAGGGCCAGTCCAGATTCAAGGGAGAGGGTTATGAAAGGGTGTAAGTACCAGGAGGCATGGTTCATCAAATGTTACAGATCATCACGCAATTCTAAGAGGTTTGCTTATTAAAACTGTGTTTCATTCCATATTCTTTCTGGAGACGCTCACCTAAGGGAAATGTTTGGTGACTTGTGAAGTTATCCTTTGATCCTTTCAAGAGTTCTCTTCTTAACATCACTTTAAAGAATCCACGGTTTGGCCAGGCATGGTGGCTCATGCCTGTAATCCCAGAACTTTGGGAGGCCGAGGCAGGCAGATAACCTGGGGTCAGGAGTTTGAGACCAGTCTGGCCAACATGGCGAAACCCCATTTCTACTAAAAATACAAAAAATTAGCCAGGCATGGTGGCAGGCGCCTGTAATCCCAGCTGCTCAGGAGGCTGAGGCAGGAGAATTGCTTGAACCCAGGAGGTGGAGGTTGCAGTGAGCTGAGATCATGCCATTGCACTCCAGCCTGGGCAAAAAGAGCAAAACTCCAACTCCATCTAAAAAAATTTAAAAAAAAAAATCTATGATTTATTACTTAAAGACAACAGTTCCTTCCTCCCATTAGCTTGAGAAAACTCTAGGTCTCCTGACACCCACCCTTAAAAATGCTATTTCCAATGCACTGCACTTAAGCTAAAAGGCACTACAACCCATTAAACTTAGATTACAAATGTGATAGAAAATGGTTTTTAGTAGTAAGATTAAAGCAATCATACTTAACTACTTAAAGATCTATCAGAGTGCTGTTATTTTACAAAAGTAAATTATAATCTATATTAGAATATTCACTTATGAATTTCAAAAATATTCAATAAACATTCATAAATTGTTAGGTCTTACACTAGGTTTTGGTAAATACAGCCATCATTTTGCTCTTAATGTAGAACTGTAGCCCATTAGTTGACCTTTAGTATACAGTAAAACAAAGACTGCATGAGATCAAATTTTCTCAGTGAAGTGGGAAAAAAAGGAAGAATTTAGTTTCTCATAAAATTATTGAACCACAAGAAAATTGAAGGCATATATATTTTTAGGTTGGTATTTTAGTGAACCATATGGTTTGATGTATCCAGATCATTTTAATCAAACATTATCATTATATTGATAAGAAGGTAATACTAGCTGGCCGGGCGCAGTAGCTCATGCCTGAAATCTTAGCACTTTGGGAGGCCAAGGCAGTTGGATTAACTGAGGCCAGGAGTTTGAGACCAGCCTGCCCAACATAGCAAAACCCCGTCTTTACTAAAAATACAAAAAAATTAGCCGGGCGTGGTGGCAGGCACCTGTAATCCCAGCTACTTGGGAGACTGAGGCAAGAGAACTGCTTGAACCCAGGAGGTGGAGGCTGCAGTGAGCTGAGATTGTGCCATTGTACTCCAGCCTGGGCAACAAGAGCAAAACTCTGTCTCAAAAAAAAAAAAAAAAAAAAAGAAGAAGAAGAAGAAGAAGGTGATACTAGCCAGGAGTGGTGGCGCACCTACAGTCGCAGCTACTTGGGAGCCTGAGGTGGGAGGTCGCCTCAGTCCAGGAGTTCAGAGCTGCAGTGTGCTATGATTGTACCTGTGAATAGGCTCTGCCCTCCAGCCTGGGCAACATAACAAGACTCTGTCTCTTAAAAAAATACATATGTAATAAATGAAAACCATTTTTTAAAAGGTAATACTAGAACATTATGAGAAGAATTGATTTTACTCTTTAAAAAGTGTGACCCAAAAAATGCTGAACATGCTGTCAGGGATATGTGGCTGTAGGCCAGAGGACATGAGATGCCACCAGGTGAATACAGCACATCTTCCCATGTCAATTGCACTTAAATGTTCTAGGAGGAAAACATTTTAACTGTTAAGTGCTTTAAAACATAATTCTAGCTGGGCATAGTGGCACGTGCTTATAGTCCCAGCTTCTTGGGAAGCTAAGGCTGGAGGATCACTTGAGCCCAGGAGTTTGAGGCCAGTCTGGGCAACATAGCGAGACCCCTGTCTCTAAAAATTAAAAATAAAAATAAGGCATAATTCTTATCACAATACAATAAAACTACAAAATATTTTAAAGGCCTTTACAGGTGAAAATTAAAATCTTGCCTATTAAACAACACTGAGGATTGGTCAGACATGAACCTGTAAAAAAAAAAAAAAAACCAAAAAAACACTTAGGTGAAAGTGGAAATAAAAACTGCAATGGTGGCATTTCTAAAAAATAATAATAATGAGGCCAGGCACAGTGACTCATGCCTGGAATCCCAGCACTTTGGGAGGCCAAGGTGGGTGGATTGTTTGAGGCCCAGGAGTTTGAGATCGGCCTGGGCAAAATTGCGAAACCCTGTCTCTACTGAAAATACAAAAATCAGCCGGGCATGGTGGCACGTACCTATAGTCCCAGCAACTCAGGGGGCTGAGGCAAGAGAATCACCTGAGCCTTGGGAGGTCAAGGCTGCAGTGAGCCATGATTGGTCCACTGCACTACAGCCTGGGTGAAAGAGTGACACCCTGTCTGAAAAAAAAAAATAATAATAATAATGAAAGCATAGTATATGAGAATTTATGGGATACATTAGACTAGTGATCAGAGGGAAATTCATAGCCTTAAATGCTTACATTAATAAAAATAAAAAGAGGAAAGCAAATGAATTAAACTCCAACTCAAATAAGCTAGAAAAATAACAATGGAATCAACCAAAAGAAAACATAAGGAAAGAAATAATACATATTGAAGTAGAAATTAAAGGGCTTAAAGAAATAATACATATTGAAGTAGAAATTAAAGGGCTTAAAAAAACAGGAAAATGATAAAACTACATAAATTAAAATGGTGGTTCCTTGGGCAGAGGGAAACAGTAGCCAACCTAATCAAGAAAACAAAGAAGAAAACATAAATCTATAAAAAAGAAAAGTGACAACTTTTATCATGGAGGAATTTTTTTAAATCATGAGAGACTACATTGTATAATCATACATAAATAAATGTGAAAACTTTTGAAATGGATAACTTCCTAGGAATACAGTTTTACAAATTTGACCCCAGGAGAGAGAAAATGCTTAAGCAGACAAATTTCCAAAGAATTGTTAAAGAACATTTCAAAGAACTACCCCATTAAAAGCCATCACACTCAGATGGTTTCACAAGAGAATTCCAGAAAACCTTCAAAATTCAAGTAGTACCAATGCTACATGAATTATTCCAGAGCATAGAAAATAGAAAAAGGCTTCTAAATTTTTTATAAAGCAAGATTAACATTTATACTTAAACCTAATAAATACAGTGCATGCACACACAAATATAAATCATTCTAACTTATGAATATTGATGCAAAAAAACAAATGAAACATTCACAAACAGAATCTAGTACCTCATTTAGAAATACATCATGATCAAGTAGAGTTTATTTCAGGAATGCAAGACTGGTTTGATATAAGCAAATTCATTAAAATAATTCATCATATTAATGTAAGAACAGTTATATAATAATTTCTATAAATGTTGAAAAGGATTTTGATAAACTTTAACACTCATTTCAAATAAAAAATTCTCAATAAAATAGGAGGATGGATATGTGGTTAACATAATAAAAATACTTAAGTCGAAAGCCAACTTTTTATTTAATTGGAAAAAATTGGTGACATTCTCACTAAAGTCAGATATATGGCAAGGATGTCAAGTATATCTACTACTATTTAACACAGTATAGAAAGTATCAGCCAATGCAATTAGGCAGAAGGAAGCAATCTGAAGCATAAGAATTGAAAGAGCAGAAGTAAAACTATGTATATTTGCAGATGATATGGTAGTATGCCTGTAAAACCCAAGAGGTTAAATGATAAAACTAACTCAAACAATAAAGTAATTCAATAATATAACAGGGTATAAAATTAACCTTCAGAAATCAGTAGCTTCATATACACAAACAATGACCAACTAGTTAGAAGGCATAATGAAAGCAAAAACCCCATTTACAATAGCAACAACAATAAAGATAAAAACTACAGCAGGTGAGAATGCCTGTTTCCCCCCCCAGCCTCACCAACGTGTGTATTGTCAAGCTTTTGATTTTTGCCGTTGATATAGGTGAAAGTGGTGTCTCAGTGTTTTAATTTGCATTCTCTTATTATGAGTTAAGCTTAATAACTTTCCATTTAAGAACAATTTATAGATTTTTATGTCTTTCTTTTTTATTAAGGCATAATTTACGTACAGCAAGATGTACAGCTTTCAAGTGTTCGGTTCCATGAATGTTGACAGTTGAATATATATGTGTAGCCACCACTGAGCACAATCTCTAGAACATTGCCATCCCCCTAGAAAATCCCTCTGACTCCTTTGCAGTCAATTCTCCCACCCACTCCAGAAGCAACCACTTTCTGGTTTGTATTCTCATAAATTACTTTTGCTTGTATAAATGGAATATAAATGGAATATGCAATAATGCATATCTGATTATTTCATGTGTATAATGTTTTTGCTCAACATAATTCTTCAGAATTCATCCATGTTGTGTGTTGAGCATTATTTCTTTTTATTACTGATCTTCTATGGATATAATGTTTGCAGAATTAATTTTTCTCTCTAATGGTTTCTCGTCGTTGAAGAACTGAGTTGCAAATATGGAAAGCGAGAAAAATAGAATAAATTCTATAGTGTTGGATTGGAATTGGAGCTACCGGTATGAACTCATTGTTTTAAATATATATAGATACATATAGAAGTAGTTGAAGATATGTGTGGATATATCTCAGTATGTGCATGCATATATACAGACAAGGATTCCCTGGTTCTGTCTACCTATAGAGCCTGGGAGTAGTGTCGTTCCAACAGTAATAAGCACACCTTCCACCTATACCTTGGTTTCTAAATGTCATTTTCTATGATAAAGAATCAGGGCTCTTTGGAGAAATGACTGTTTCCACAGTTAGAGGGAAGAAAGTACAAGTGTGAGTCTGGAACATCTTCTCACAGACAGTAAGGACACTTTCAAAAGCTGATGTGGCTATCTCAAAAGGACAGGAGTGACAGCCTGAAGATAGTTTGGCCACGTTTCCGATAATATGAAACATCAAAATGAATAAAGACAGTAATAGATTTTTATGCATTGAATTATTATTACTAATTGTTATTAAAAATGTAAAAATTAATGTTAGGTGGAGGGAAATTTTTTAACAGAATAATACTAACTAATAAATGTAGAAGAAAAGATAGAAACATCACCATTTCACAACTGCCATACTAATAATTGATTCAGATAAAAATCACCATTGGGTGGAAGGTTGTTGGAAAACAGGATATTCACATGATCTCATGTGAATTACTTATTATACAGGGAAATTGGAGTGTTATAATGGTGGATTTGGCAGGCATGATTATAACCAAGTGATCAAAGTTAACATCACCAAGTAAGTTATATCATGTGCCACTGAGAGGATGCACTGAGAAGTATATAGTATTCCAGACAAAAATGTTGATTCTAACCATAAGGAAAAAACCATAGATTTCCAAATTAAGGGATGTTTGGCAAAACAACTGGAACTTGAGCTCCAAATATATCAATGGTGTGAAAGACAAAGAGAGGAGACTAAAGAAATAAGACAACTAAATGCAATGAAGCATCCTTGATTGGATACCAGAGTAGGAGGGAAACAAAACATAACACTTTAAAGGACATTACTGAGGCTAGGCGCGGTGGCTCATGCCTGTAATCCTAGCACGTTGGGAGGCTAAGGCGAGTGGATCGCCTGAGGTCCGGAATTTGAGACCAGTGCCTGGGCAACATTGCGAAACCTTGTCTCTACAAAAAATACCAAAAATTAGCTGGGTGTGGTGACACCCGCCAGTGGTCCTAGTTACTAGGAAGGCTGAGGCAGGAGCATTGCTTGAGCCTGGGAGGTCCAGGCTGCAGTGAGCCAAGATCAGGTCACTGCACTCCAGCCTGGGTGACAGAGTGAGACCCTGTCAAAAAAAAAAAAAAAAAAAGCGCATTATTGAGACATTTGGGAAAAATCTGAATATAGATTATGTTCCATAATGTTCCCATACATTAGATAATAATATTGCATTAATGTTAAACATCTTGAGTTCAATAATTACATTGTAGTCATGTAGGAGAATGTCTTTGTTCTTAGAAAATATATGCTGGAGTATTGAGGGGTGAAGTGTCGTTTTACCCACAACTAACTCTTTTATTTTATTTTATTATTATTATACTTTAAGTTTTAGGGTACATGTGCACAATGTGCAGGTTTGTTACATGTGTATACATGTGCCATGTTGGTGTGCTGCACCCATTAACTCGACATTTAGCATTAGGTATATCTCCAAATGCTATCCCTCCCCCCTCCCCCCACCCCACAACAGTCCCCGGTGTGTGATGTTCACCTTCCTGTGTCCATGTGTTCTCATTGTTCAATTCTCATCTATGAGTGAGAACATGTGGTGTTTGGTTTTTTGTCCTTGCGATAGTTTGCTGAGAATGATGGTTTCCAGTTTCATCCATGTCCCTACAAAGGACATGAACTCATCATTTTTTATGGCTGCATAGTATTCCATGGTGTATATGTGTCACATTTTCTTAATCCAGTCCATCGTTGTTGGACATTTGGGTTGGTTCCAAGTCTTTGCTATTGTGAATAGTGCTGCAATAAACATATGTGTGCATGTGTCTTTATAGCAGCATGATTTATAATCCTTTGGGTATATACCCCAGTAATGGGATGGCTGGGTCAAATGGTATTTCTAGTTCTAGATTCCTGAGGAATCGCCACACTGACTTCCACAAGGGTTGAACTAGTTTACAGTCCCACCAACAGGGTAAAAGTGTTCCTATTTCTCCACATCCTTTCCAGCACCTGTCATTTCCTGACTTTTTAATGATCGCCATTCTAACTGGTGTGAGATGGTATCTCATTGTGGTTTTGATTTGCATTTCTCTGATGGCCAGTGATGATGAGCATTTTTTCATGTGTTTTTTGGCTGCATAAATGTCTTCTTTTGAGAAGTGTCTGTTCATATCCTTTGCCCACTTTTTGATGGGGTTGTTTGTTTTTTTCTTGTAAATTTGTTGGAGTTCATTGTAGATTCTGAATATTAGCCCTTTGTCAGATGAGTAGGTTGCAAAAATTTTCTCCCATTTTGTAGGTTGCCTGTTCACTCTGATGGTAGTTTCTTTTGCTGTGCAGAAGCTCTTTAGTTTAATTAGATCCCGTTTGTCAATTTCGGCTTTTGTTGCAATTGCTTTTGGTGTTTTAGACATGAAGTCCTTGCCCATGCCTATGTCCTGAATGGTATTGCCTAGGTTTTCTTCTAGGGTTTTTATGGTTTTAGGTCTAACATGTAAGTCGTTAATCCATCTTGAATTAATTTTTGTATAAGGTTTAAGGAAGGGATCCAGTTTCAGCTTTCTACATATGGCTAGCCAGTTTTCCCAGCACTATTTATTAAATAGGGAATCCTTTCCCCATTTCTTGTTTTTGTCAGGTTTGTCAAAGATCAGATAGTTGTAGATATGCGGCATTATTTCTGAGGGCTCTGTTCTGTTCCATTGATCTATATCTCTGTTTTGAGTGAACTCCCATTCACAATTGCTTCAAAGAGAATAAAATACCTAGGAATCCAACTTACAAGGTCCTTACAAGATGTGAAGGACCTCTTCAAGGAGAACTACAAACCACTGCTCAATGAAATAAAAGAGGATACAAACAAATGGAAGAACATTCCATGCTCATGGGTAGGAAAAATCAATATTGTGAAAATGGCCATACTGCCCAAGGTAATTTATAGATTCAATGCCATCCCCATCAAGCTACCAATGACTTTCTTCACAGAATTGGAAAAAACTACTTTAAAGTTGATATGGAACCAAAAAAGAGCCTGCATCGCCAAGTCAATCCTGAGCCAAAAGAACAAAGCTGCAGGCATCACGCTACCTGACTTCAAACTATACTACAAGGCTACAGTAACCAAAACAGCATGGTACTGGTACCAACTAACTCTTTTTTTTTTTTTTTTGAGACGGAGTCTTGCTCTGTCCCCCAGGCTGGAGTGCAGTGGTGCAATCTCAGCTCACTGCAAGCTCTGCCTCCTGGGTTCACGCCATTCTCCTGCCTCAGCCTCCTGAGTAGCTGGGACTACAGGTGCCCACCACCATGCCTGGCTAATTTTTTGTATTTTTAGTAGAGATGGGGTTTCACCGTGGTCTCAATCTCCTGACCTCGTGATCCGCCCACCTCGGCCTCCCAAAGAGCTGGGATTACAGGTGTGAGCCACCGTGCCCAGCCTACCCACAACTAACTCTTAATTGATTTAGAAAAAAAAAAAAAATACACGTGTTTTTGTTTGTGTCCCTTTCTCTTTATATATGTGTGTGAAGAGAGAAAGAAATAAAGTGAATGTAGTAAAATGTTAACAATTGTTGAAACTTAAGGATAATGTTGGTAGTGTTGGTACTATGTTTTCAACTTTTCTGTAGGTTTGAAATTTTTCATAATAAAAATTTGGGATTTTTTCTTTTTTTTTTAAGATACGGTCTTGCTCTGTTTCCCAGGCTGGAGTGCAGTGGTGCCCAGCCAGTTGTCCCACCTCAGCCTCCTGAGTAGCTTGGGACCACAATTGTGCATCACCATTCTTGGCTAATTTAAAAAAAATTTTTTTTATAGAGACAGGATCTCCCTATGTTGCCCAGGCTGGTCTTGAACTCCTGGACTCAAGCAAACCTCCAGCCTTGGCCTCCTAAAGTTCTGGGATTACAGACAGGAGCCACTGCGTCCGGCCAGAACATTATTTTTAATTAGAAATAAGAGACTTCTTATTTCTAATTAGAAATAAGAGCTCTGAATATGTCTGCTTTGAGCTTTTACCTTCAGGAAATAAAAACTCACTATCTTCGAAGTTACTTCAAGAAGGCTCCTTCAATGGAGAGCCTTAAGAAGCTTTGCCTGGGGGATAGGACATCTCCCTTTGGGGCTAGCTGGTGTCTTCAGTTGTTTGGGCAAGTCAAGGTCATAGTCTGGAGTAGATACATTCCTCTGGCAGTAGCAACCACACCTTCAGGGAACTGCCTCTCCTCAGTCATGTGCTTCTCTTGTGGTTGCCAATCATGCGACCCTGTCCCCAGGCCAAAGGATGGGCCAGTAGTCCAGGCCTGGCCAACAATGTACCCCAGCACCCTAGTCACAGTGATTAGCTCAGGGAAGGGTGTGGGACCTTAGCTGGGCCAATCAGGCTCCTATCCTGATATCTTATTTATGGGTGCCAGGAGACTTTTATTTATTTATTTATTTATTTATTTATTTATTTATTTATTTCTGAATGCTGCTGCTTTCCCCTGGAATCCTTTGGCTAGCATGATATCAATCTGGAGCTCCACCAAGAATCCAGATTATTATGATTAACAGCTGTGCCCTTCCACAGGGTGATGTGCAGGCAGAATGAGAAGCAGTTGGCTTTGCTTCAGGGTCCCTGAAGGTGATCTTCTGGCTCCTGGGGCCTCTGTTTCTAAATTACAGGAAACATCTTATGCCACAGACCGAATTCTGTTCTGTAGACCACATGGCACATATGCAAGTGTATGTGCCCCTCCACCAAATGTCTCCTTGTTTGCTCAAGGTCCTACCCTCTCATTGGTCATTCTTTGCATAGACATGGTAGGCCAACTGTGAGCAAAACGTTGAGCAAAGTGCTGTGGCCCAGTGCTTCCCAAACATCACATTGGCCACCTAAAATCCCCCAGAAGCCTTCCAAACACAGCTCTCTGGGTCCCATTCCCGGAAGTTTTGACAACAGAATCTGCATGTTTAATGAGCCACCCAGGTAATTTGAAGGCCTATTTGGGTTTGGAAAACACTGCAGGGGCAGAGAGGGATATCAAGGTAAATGTGGCTCAAAGTCATCTCTCAGGCAGCATTTAGATTAGGGAAAAGGATAAGGCAACTGAGCTAATTATACTATGAAGCAGGAATCAGTGCTGGGTACCAAGAGAACCCTTCCCAGCCTCGTGGAGGCGGGAAAGCTGACCAGTCCTAAGGTGATGCTGGGTCTTGCTGATGGGCACTCATGGGTTCTCCTTCCTCATTATCAAGCCTGCTTGGATCTCAAAACAGTGCCTTCCAAGAAGGAGTCAACCTATATTTCAGCAAGTTCACACTGGAGAGTTGGGGAAATCAGACCATTTGGGGAGCTCCTACTGATGCCTTTTTCTTTTGAGATAGGATCTCATTCTGTCACCCAGGCTGGAGTACAGTGGCGCCACCGTGGCTCACTGCAACCTCCGCATCCTGGGCTCAAGCAATTCTCCCACCTCAACCTCCTGAATAGTTGAGACCACAGGGGTGCACGCCCACGCCCACTACTTTTTTGTTTTTTGTTTTGGTAGAGATGCAGTCTCCTTATGTTGCCCAGGCTTGTCTCAAACTCCTGGGCTCAAGTGATTCTCCTGCCTTGGCCTCCCAAAGTGCTGGGTTACAGGCATGAGCCACTGAGCCTGGCCTCCTGCTGATGCCTTTTATAGAAAGAAAGGCAGGGTTGGAGGAGTGTGTGTGTGTGTGTGCACTGTGGTGTGCTGTGATGTGCTCTGTGTGTGTGTGTGCGTGTGTGTATGTGGTGTGTAGTCTTAACTAGGGCTCTTGGCCAGCATGTGTTCACTACATCCTTGTCAAGCGAGAGAGTGTTTCATGGAGCCAAATAAAACTCCAAGTGACCTTTTCATCAAATCAGAGCGTGCCTTTGTGGATGAAAAGCACGGTGCATTGTAGTCATAATCACTGTTTTTTATTGGCCACCCATTAACATGCTGGGGAACATAATAGCCGCTTTACATACATTCTCATTTAAGCCTCTCAGAATCCCATGAAATTAGGACTATTTTTTGTTGTTGTTTTACAGATGGAGAAACTGAAACTTAGAGGGGTTAGTACAACCTTCTGTTTATGTTTTTTTTAAGTGTTTTTGTGAATGATCTTCAATAGATATTATAACCAAATGTGTGTCAGTTAAGTTGCAAGCTTTCTTCTTCAAATATTTATTGAGCCTCTATTATGTGCATAGTCCCTACTAGGTGTGATAGGAAAGACTGAAAAATATCACAAATAGCTCTTTTCCCTAAGGAGCAGTTAATTTGGTTTGGAGGTACAACAATCAAAGGATAGGCCAGGGACAGAGGCTCATGCCTACAATCCCAGTTCTCTGGGAGGCCAAGGTGGGCAGATTGCTTGAGATCAGGAGTTTGAGACCAGCCTGGGCAACATAGTGAGGCCCTGTTTCTTCAAAAAAATAAAAAAATTACTGGGTGTGGTGGCACATGCCTGTAGTCCCAGCTACTCAGGAGGCTGAGGTGGGGAGAATTGCTTGAGCCCAGGGGGCAGAGGTTATAGTGAGCCAAGATCTCAGCACCACACTCCAGCCTGGGCTACAGAGCCAGACTAACTCAAAAACAAAAGAAAACAAAACAAAAAAGTCAAAGTTTTTTTTTTTTTTTTTTTTTTTTGAGCTGCTTTCCCTGTTTGTGTTGTGCTTTTACAGCAATTATCAAATTGCATTCAGACTTAAGTTGTGCAAGTCTCTGCTCCTCCTTATCCCCTTAGGGGTAAGGAACTCCATTTCACTCACCTTTGTATTCTCAGCACACAGTAAGTGCTTAATCAATGTTAATGAATCAATGAACTGATAAACTGGAATTTGGAGAGTGTGAATAAACATTCTAATCCTTTCTCAGATGCTGAAGAGCTTAATGAAACTTGCAAAGAAATCTAAATCCAGAATAGAAAATAGCTATTATTGAGCAAGGAAAACTTTTCAAAATAATGAGTACATTCCATACACAACCATTCAAAGTATTTCTTAACCAGCATCCCTGGATGTCCCATGAGATGTTAATAAGTATTTCTTTAAAAAGAAGAAAGAATTCCACAGTCCAGTACATTTGGGAAATGCAGGGTTAGATAGGATTTCCTTACTGCAGGAGATCTCAGAGCCTTTAATAGACTGGCATGCACTGTGTATAAACCAGAAGCTGTAGGTAGTTTGAAGAACATACTGTACATGGTGAGCAATATTTCCAAATATATCTGACAGTGGACACTTCAGGGTAGGAGTGGAGGGAGTAAAGAAAAGAATTAATTGCAGGGTCAAAACTAGAATAAGCTAAAGGAGACAGCTAGGGTGCAAAATTTAAGAAAGTGCCTACTTGCACGAAAACACTAGCGCAACCCTGAGACTGAGTGTCTCCTTACATGTTGCACCCTGGTCACCTTGCTTCATCCCAGGCCCAGACCAGGGGTAATCATTTTGTTTCTTTTGTTGTTGTTGTTTGTTTGTTTGTTTTTAAATCAGTACTCTACAAACAAGGAAGGGGTAATCATTTTGAAGATGACAACAAAAATTTCTGAATCTTCTTTTTTCCTATTTTGTCATGATTCTGGCTCAACTTTAGAGTTGTGAGTTGTGGAGCCCTTTCCTGGCCCGGGCCCCAAGGCAGAGCCTTCTGTGGAGTTCTGGCCAAGGACACGGGAATCCAGTTGGTGCATGGAGCAGGATCAGGCAGCCCCTTCAGACTGGTTCAGGAAAAGGAAATCCAAATGGAATGAGTCTGTTCTACACACCAGAAGAAGTTGCCAGTTGCTCAATTTCCTTTCTTTCTTCTCCTTTTTTTTTTTTGAGATGGAGTCTTGCTCTATCACTCAGGCTGGAGTGCAGTGGTGCAATCTCGGCTCACTGCAGCAGCCTCCGCCTCCTGGGTTGAAGCAACTCTTATGCTTCAGCCTTCCCAGTAGCTGGCATTATAGGCAGGTGCCACCATGTTTGGCTAATTTTTGTATTTTTAGTAGAGACGGAGTTTCACCATGTTGGTCAGGCTGGTCTTGAACTCCTGGCCTCAAGTGATCTGCCTGCTTTAGCCTCCCAAAATCCTGGGCTTACAGGTGTGAGCCACTGAGCCTAGCCCCCTTCATTCTTGCAAACAACAGAGATTAAGAGAAAGTCAATAAAGAATTCCCTAATGACTAGGATAATGTCCGGCACTCAGTAAGTTGAATGAATGAGTAAATGAATAATGAATAAATAAATAGAAGAGGAGCCAGGAAAAGCATCACAGAATAAACAAATATGAATCAGAGAGGTCCCTGACATCTCTCTTTTTAAATTGTGTTCCTTTGCACTATGACGATAACTGACCTCTCCGTGCAGTCTGTCCTCTGAACCGGATGTTCTGCTTAGATCTTTGAGTTTTTCCATTTGTACAGTCTCCTTATTAATGTCCCTCCCAACGTAAAGTCCTGTTTGATCTTAGAGCTAATGACTAAAGCTGGGTGGGGCAAAAAACCCGAGAAAAAAATGTTTGTTCAAGAAAGTGTGTACACTCCGCAAACTCTCTTTCTTTCCGTCATCCATTTTATTTCTTCAGGTTTTTTTTTTTTTTTTTTTTTTTTTGAGATGGAGTCTCACTCTGTTCCCCAGGCTGGAGTACAGTGGCACAATCTCAGCTTACTGCAACCTCCACCTCCTGGGCTCAAGCAATTCTCCTGCCTCAGCCTCCTGAGTAGCTGGGATTACAGGTGTGTGCCACCCGCCTGGCTAATTTTTGTATTTTTAGTGGAGACGGGGTTTCACCATATTTGCCAGGCTGGTCTCGAACCCCTGACCTCAGGTGATCTGCCTGCTTCAGCCTTCCAAAGTGCTATCCCATTTCTTTAAATCCATGAAAACAATCATCTTGAAGGGTTGCAAGCTTGTCCAGCCTGCCTTATTTTGTTGTTGTTGTTCTGTTTTGTTTGTTTTAGGTTTTGGCAGTCTGAAGCCGTGGTTTTTAGTTTCTGTCTCTAGTGATAAGTGGAAAAGAGGGATGAGGAAGGGGCTTTACTGGCCCAACCAGAAAGAGAAACTAAGAACCCATGACTGTATTCTCTTCCCTGGACACCCCTATACTGTAACAGATACTCAGCGGCACTTAATATACTCATGAGTTCAGTGTCTTTTTAACTCTTAGACACTCCACTCCTTTTTTTTTTTTTTTTCTTTTGAGATGGAGTCTTGCTCTGTCGCCCAGGCTGGAGAGCAGTGGCGCAATCTCGGCTCACTGCAAGCTCCGCCTCCCGGGTTCAAGCGATTCTCCTGCCTCAACCTCCCCAGTAGCTGGGATTACAGGCGCCTGCCACCACACCCGGCTAATTTTTGTGTTTTTAGTAGAGATGGGGTTTCACCATGTTGGCCGGGATGGTCTCGAACTCCTGACCTCAGGTGATCCACCCAACTCAGCCTCCCAAAGTACTAGGATTATAGGCGTGAGCCACAGTGCCCGGCCACTCCACTTCCTCTTAAGTGAAAATACTTCGGGGTAAACTCAATCTAAATAAATGTAGTGAAATATATGGTTTTTAAATACTACATTGGCATGATAACCATGCCCATTCAGATGGCATGCTGAAATATTAGATAATGAGCAAAGCTTCGTTTGTTTGGTCATTAATCTAATTAAACTATTATAAGCAACTGATATTAAAATACCATTTTTGCATATCACAGTCCAGTTAAATAATTAAAAAGCTGAAAGGGCATATTTCCAGAATTAAAATGGCTACCATATTTACCAAATATCTATAAACTTCCTGGGCAATCATTTGGTTTCCTGAGAATTGGCGTCAGAAATTTAACACTCCAGATCCAGAAATCTGAAAAAACATCTTTCTGTGTTTCTCAGGACCTCATGACTCGCTGGTGTAAATGGAGACTATGCCCGCACTATCCCATTAAATTATCAATTTATCTTGCCTCTTAAACATTTTCAATATTCCATCTCTTTTCGGTATTTGCATTTCATTACACCAGACCATTTTAAGTAACAATACCTATTTTCCCTTGATGACAAAACATTTCAACCAGCACATAAGATGTTTGTAATACATTTAATAATTTCTATAACCAAGTGGTCGAATCTATAAGGATCCATGCATCCTCATAGATGAATGCAGGTTGGAGGGTAAACCTTACCCTCCAAACTGCAGACACTAGAGATCAAAGGCTGCCAATTTTCCACGCTGTTCCTGTGTTTATGTTTGCATGCTTTTTTGGAACCCTTTCACTGTAACACACAAAAGCAGAGGAAAGGACTTAAAGATCCTTTCTGGGTGAGGAGAACTTTGGATTCTACTCCTAAACACTCAGTGATATTGGGGGAAATTATTAATCTTACCAAAAGCTCCACGAAGCAAATATTTTGTACCTTTCCAAGATGTTGTTGGCATAACATCAGGTCTGTATACAAAGGCCTCCTCGAGTTCTTCTGCCAGGACAAAAGTTCTCTTGTACTGGATGAGGAGGGGGAAAATGCCTGTTGGGTTTGGGTTGGCTTAAACAGTGTGGGTTTTCACCACCGAGTGGGCTAATTTACTGCCTTAGTTCTAGTGAGTCACGCTGCATCCTCTCTCTTGAGGGTCAAGTCTCCAGTCCAAAAGGGTGTTTTTAATTGGTCACACCATCGT
Organism: Pongo pygmaeus; assembly: GCF_028885625.2. Lineage (NCBI taxonomy): Eukaryota > Metazoa > Chordata > Mammalia > Primates > Hominidae > Pongo > Pongo pygmaeus. The sequence continues at coordinate 73,061,357 of NC_085930.1, read as the reverse complement.
GTATGGCTGGTCATCCCCAGCTGATTTCAGTGTGGTGTCAGATGGTCTAAGAATTCATTACTAATACAATAATGAAAACTTGCTCCAGGTAATGAATCAACTTGGCTTAACTTCTTCCATGCTGGGGATGGTATCTGCCCCATCTTGAGTCTTCCTGAATGACCACACATGGTTAGGTGTCTTGGTTTCAAAGGATATTCCTGTAGGTACAGTGAATTGAGGAAGTGAGATGATCAACACACACTGTAGAGTATTGAAGGCAATTGAGTTTAACCTATAACAAGTGCCAATGTACCAAAAAACACCCAAGTATTACTGACTATTAACAAAACTGCAGATAATCCAGCCCTTAGCTACCAGTACAATCTTGTCTGTGTCACTTGCCCTACAATCATGACCCTCAAATCACACTGGCTTTGTATCTGGTCTGAGAACATGCCAAGCCCCCTCCCACCTCAGCACCTTTGTCCTTGCTGTCCTTCCTCCCAGAATGCCCCTGTCCTGGCTTTTCTGGCTCGCTCCTTATCATTCCTTGGGTCTCTGCCTAAATGTTCCATCATCAGAAGGGCCTTGTGGCCTCCTCACCTCCTGCCCCATTATTTTCTATCTCACTACCTTGTTTATTTCCCTCATGACAGCCATCATGTTCAGAAATTAATTGATTTTATTTGTTTATTCATGTGTTGTCTGTTTCTCCCCTCTAGAATCATAGAGATTGGATTTATTTCTCTAGTACACAATGCCAAGCACAGGAAGGCATTTGCTATGGATTAAATTGTGTCCTCCCACAAATTCTAATGTTGAAGGCCCAATGCCTGACGTGATGGTGTCTGGAGATGGGACGTTTGGGAGGTGACTAGGTTTAGGGGAAGTAGTGAGGGAGGGACCCTCATGATGGCATTAGTGTCTTTATAAGAAGAGACACCAGAGTGCTCTTCCGCTTGTGAGGACACAAGGAGAAGGCAGCTGACTGCAAGCCAGGAAGACAACCCACACCAGAACCCAACCATGTTGGTGCCCTGGTCTCAACTTCCAGCCTCCAGTGAGAAAATAAATTCCTTTTGTTTAAGCCATGCTGTCTACGGCATTTTGCTATGGCACCTGGAGCTAAACAATACAGCACTTAAGTCTTTGTTGAATGAATGAATGAATGAATATACAATCTCCTGTAGTAATCAAGAGTACATTTTGTAATCTGAGTGGTTCTGGATAATTTTTTTAAGTATCCACTCGCCAGGAGTTCACACTACATTTGTGAAGCCATTGTGACATGGAGCTTTATTAAATGACATGGAGCTTTATTAAATACAACTTGTCTATTTTTCTTTGGTACTCTTATCACAAATCCTTATTATTCTAAACTGTACTGAAAGATACCTCCAGGCAAAGTTCATGTGCACAGCTGGCCATGAGTTCATCAGTCTTAACCAACCAGGCTTATCCATCAAATAGCTTAAAAAAAAAAAAGTACTGGCCAGTTGTTTGAATTGTTCAAAAGTTTTAACACCATGTACACAAATCCACAAAGTTCTGAACATCTCCAGAGGACATGTGCCCAAGGTGGACAGGGCATAGCTTGTTTTTTTGTTTGTTTTAAAATTTTTTCTTGCCATAGGTTTTTAGGGAACAAGTGGTATTTTGTTACATGAATAAGTTCTTTCGTGGTGATCTGTGAGATTTTGGTGTACCCATCACCTGAGCAGTATACATTGAACCCAGTTTGTAGTCTTTTATCCCTCACCCTCTTCCCACCTTTTCCCCCAGAGTCCTCGAAGTCCATTGTGTCATTCTTATGCCTTTGCATCCTCATAGCTTAGCTCCCACTTATGAGTGAGAACATACAATGTTTGGTTTTCCATTCCTGAGTGACTTCATTTAGAATAATAGTCTCCAATCCCATCCATTCATTCCTTTTTATGGTAAAAGCTAAAATTTAAATTTTCTTTGTTTGTTAAAGAAAAGATATTAGGTTATTCTGAGCAACTTCATGTTGGGGAAGGTCAATTTTTGCCTTTTTCTGGATAAAAAGTTCAGGACTCCTGAGTCGTTTCTTTGCTGCTGGTGCCAAAGAACACTCAACAAGAACCATTCAGTCTTAGAACCTTAGTTCACCTTCAGCACATTCTACAGAGAAAATTCTGGTTGTGCTACTGATAGCCAAATTACATCTATGTGACTATATACTCAGGTATGCTAAGCAATTACTGGCATTCTACCAATAAAAACAAATATTATTAACTAACCTTAATTAAGTCATCACCATATGCTAGGCACTGTGATAAATAATTTAAACAAATAATTTAATCTGATACTCACAATGATGCTAGGAGGTAGATACCATTCTTGCCCCATTTTACAGCTGAGCAAACTAAGGCTTTAAGTGAGAAAGGCGCGCTGCTCAAGAAAACTAATAGTAGCTGGGTGCAATGGTTCACACCTGTAATCCCAGCACTTTAGGAGGCCGAGGTGGGCCGATCACTTGAGGTCAGGAGTTTGAGGCCAGTATGGCCGACATGGTGAAACCCTGTCTCTACTAAAAATACAAAAATTAGCTGGGTGTGGTAGCATGCACCTGTAATCTGAGCTACTCCGGACGCTGAGGCACAAGAATCACTTAAACCCAGGAGGCAGAGGTTGCAGTGAGCCGTGATTGCACCACTGCACTCCAGCCTGGGCAACAGGGTGAGATTCTGTCTCAAAAAAAAAAAAGAAAAGAAAATAGAAAGAAAAAAAAGAAAACTAACAGTGCCAGTAATGACTGAATAAACTTGGTCTAAGTAGTTAAAAGAACACATTATTTTCCAGTTAAGATGTCCTTGCTTGTATGCAGAGAACATGATAATTTTGAAGAATTCCTGTCTAGTCATTAAACAGTTGCCCTATGGGAATAGCATATAATAATCTGTTAGCCTAGTTCAAGTTCCTCACATGCTTCAAAGTAATAACACTGCAAGCTCCGTGAGAGTACAATCATGAAAATTTTTTTCATACAGCATGTGTTTGGTAGATAGAAACCCCTCAGTAAATGTTTTTGATTAAATAAATGAATTCAATCTTTTAAATTTTCTTTAATTAAATGTCACCAAAACTTTAGACTACTTCTCTCTGTGTTTCTTTGAGTGGTAAAGTTTTATTAAGTTAAATCTTTACCTTTAGTGGATTTATAAACATTTCCCTTGCTTTCTTCCTAACAAGGTGGCCTGTGCCCTAGTCACATCTGTTGGAAATTCCTACTGCCTTGCTAAGCCCAGAAAATGATGGGGAATTTATTTTCTCTTCTACGGGTGCATTAATTAGCTCTGTGATGAATGCGGGACCAATAGCTAATATCACAATTACAAAATTCCAATCACTAAGTCTCTTCTGGTGAAAAACAAACAAATTTGGCAGTTGAAAAAGAGGATAGTGGGATTCAAGTGCTAATTTATAACCACTCAGTGAATGTTTTCTGCAATTGTTGGTGCTGTGAACACTGTCTTGAATAGCCAGATTCTTGGCATCTCCCTAATTTTACCCAACCTCTCTCCCCACAGCCTTTCCCCATCCTTCTTTCCCTACTGAACTGGTGCTTGATGCCCTCAGCAGATGTGAGAGAGCAGAGCTGTCAAAGGCCTGGTTCTGAATGGCAATATGAACACCAGTTCCAGCCCCAGCTCCCAGAATGGCAGCTACCCACTTCAAGAAAAACTAAACCACCCCCAGAGAAGCCAGCTTGATGAATTATAGGTCTGCCTCTCACTAGATTTCCTCAACACTGAAATGTCACTTTTCTCTGCACCTTGCATGACTATAAGCCACATTCTAGCTACTTCTTGGGAGTTTTTAGATTGTTGATTTTATTTAGTTAATTCAGTTTAAATATTTTCTGTTTGCTTTATACTGTAAACTCACCTTAGCACAAACGATTAAGTTCCATTGCTATGACCCACCTAAAAATAAAGGTGTATATACTCTAGGACCTTGCTGGTCATATATCATTAGCATTATCTAATTGTTAGAAATGTATATAGAATCTCGAGCCCAACCCCAGGCCTACTAAGAGAGAATGTGAATTTTAACAAGATGCCCAGGTGATTCAGATGCAGAGTAAAATGTGAGACTCACTACCCTAAGAGACAGAGTAGGGAGTAGGCGATCACCCAAATAAAACACAACACATTTTAGTGCACTATGTATTCTATCCAATCTCAGAAAATAAATGTCACTTGCAAGGTGCACAGATCATCTCTTCTTTGCCTTAGTCTTTGGGCGAGTGTGTGTGTGTGTGTGTGTGTGTGTGTGTGTGTAATTAGCACCTCAGCATTTGTTTGATAGACTACGATGCAAACCTTTACCATCGTCTTTTTTTTTAATCTCTGCACTGGCTTCGGCTTTAAAATTTTCAATTCCTATGTGATTGATTGCTTTCTTCTGATTCCTACATACCTTTTCATTGCTAGTAAGAGGCAGTTATCTGGGGGATTTCTACCAGATGTACAGGGTTACATGAGACTATTCGCACCTTATCAACCAAAACAAGACAGGTAAGCTTGAAATAATCATTGATTTTTAAAACCCATCAGAGAACTGAGGAAGCAAAGAAACCTAAATGAACCAAACTCAAGCAAGTGACAAGCTCTACATATGAGAGGAGAGACTCATGGTCATTGTCACCTCTGGGGGAATGGCAGAAGGAAGACGAGTCTGTGAACAGCAGGGATGAGAACTCAGCTGCAATTTTAACAAGCTTGGAATGGCTGCCTGTGGGCGGAGGAGCCCCAGCCACAGAGGGAGTCTGCACCTGCCTGCCTCCTCTTTCCCGGGAGTCTTCACATCATGCTGGGAATAGTTCACCAAAGCTGGGGGCAGAAAAAAATGGCTAGGGGAAACTCCTTGAGACGTTTTGGGCCTTCATAGAGTCTAGGAAGTTTCTAGGGCCAGTGAGGAGCCAAAGGGCTGAAAGACTTCTCCAGAGGTACAGAAAGCAGGGAAGCAAAGGGCAACAAGAAATCAAAAAGCTATCAGCTGGGTTGCAAAGCAGGCTGTGATCCCCCACAGTTCTGAAGTCTGTCAGCTCACTTTTGAAATAAAGGCCGATCTCAGGAATCTCACCAGTGCTCAAATACCCAGTTCTGCTGAAGACAAAGTCCTAATCCCACCCTCAAAACATTGAGAACAGTTGTGAACTGAATTAAACTAAAGCTACAACAATGCCCAGACCCAGATGAATTACAGATCAGATAGACTCAGCTCCTTGCAGAAGGGGCTTGCTCTTTTCTTTTTTTGGAGGTAAATATTATTTATTTTGTATTAATTCAACTTTTATTTCAAAGTATTCAGTGTGCAATAAAAAATTTCAGGGTCTGTGAAAAAGCAAGAAAATAGGTCTCATGGTTAAGATAGAAAATAATGAATAGAATCAGATCCAGAGCTAGCTTAAAAGTTAAAATTATCAGACTGACATATTAAAATAAAAAACATCTATAATATAAAAATGTTAAAGGACCTCATGGAAAAGAGGACAATATTCACGAAGAGATGGGGAATTTCAAAAAAGTGGTGGAAACTAGAAAAAAAGAACCATATGGAAATGCTAAAAATGAAAAACACAATATCAAAAATAAATTCATTAGTAGCAGCTTAGTTGCAGACTCAACAGCAGAGGAAACTGAGCATCTGACAGTATTTGGGTTAATTTCAAACAACCCAACATATGTGCAAATGGAATCCCAAAAATAAGAGAACAGGGACAGCATGGCAGAAGAAATCATTAAAGCTTTATTGGTCAAGACTTACCAAAATTGATTAAAGATATCAACTCATAGAATCAAGAAGTTCTACATCCATGTTGTGTGTCAGGGGAGATTTGGGGGTGGGAGGAGAACCAAGAACCTTAACACACCCACAAGGAGAATAAATATGGAAAAAGCAGCACCTAAACAAATCACAGCCAAGCTGCTGGAAAGCAGTGGTAAGTGGTAAATCTGAAAAGCAATCAAAGGGGGGAAAAATACATAAATATAAGAGAATAATGATAGAAATAACAGATGACTTTTCACTAGAATCAATGGAGGCCAGAAGACAATAGAACATCTTTAAAGTGCTAAAAGAAAAACACTGTCAAACTAGAATTCTATACCCAGTGAAAATATACTTTAAAAATGAAGGTGAAGGCCAGGCGAGGTGGCTCACAGCTGTAATCCCAGCACTTTGGGAGGCCGAGGCGGGCGGATCACGAGGTCAGGAGTTTGAGACCAGCCTAGCCAATATGGTGAAACCCCATCTCTACTAAAAATACAAAAAATTAGCTGGGCATGGTGGCAGGCGCCTGTAATCCCAGCTACTCAGGAGGCTGAGGCAGGAGAATCGCTTGAACCTGGTAGGCGGAGGTTGCAGTGAGCCGAGACTGCGCCACTGCACTCCAACCTGGGTAACAGAGCGAGACTCTGTCTCAAAAAAAAAAAAGTAAAATAAAGTCATTTTCAGACAGGTAAAAATTGGGAAGATTCATCTCCAGTGGACCCATGCTACAAGAAAAGCTGGCATAAGTTTTTCAGACTGAACAGAAAAGATAGCAGAAGGAAACTAAGATCTGTAGGAAGAATTTAATACTCCCAGAAAGCATTTTAAAAAATGGATAGAACCAGGTGTGGTGGCTCATGCCTGTAATCCCTGCATTTTGGGAGGCCAAGGCAGGTGGATCACTTGAGGTCAGGACTTCGAGACCAGCCTGGCCAACATGGTGAAACCTCATCTCTACTAAAAATATAAAAATTAGCTGGGCATGGTGGTGTGCACATGTAATCCCAGCTACCCAGGAGGCTGAGGCATAAGAATGGCTTAAACCCAGGAGGCAGAGTTTGCAGTGAGCCGAGATCATGCCACTGTACTCCAGCCTGGGTGACAGACAGACTCCATCTCAAAGAGAGAGAAAAAAAAAAGGCCAGGTGCGGTGGCTCACACCTGTAATCCCAGCACTTTGGGAGGCTGAGGCAGGTGGATCACCTGAGGACAGGATTTCGAGACGAGCCTGACCAACATGGAGAAACCCCGTCTCTACTAAAAATACAAAAATTAGCCGGGTGTGGTGGTGCACACCTGTAATCCCAGCTACTCGGGAGGCTGAGGCAGGAGAATTGCTTGAACCCAGAAGGCAGAGGTTGTGGTTAGCTGAGATCATGCCATTGCACTCCAGCCTGGGCAACAAGAGCTAAACTCTGTCTCAAAAAAAAAAAAAAAGACATTAAAGTTCTTTCACAAAGAAATATTTATATATCTATTTATGTATGTGTGTATATAATATTTGAAAAGATAATTGATTGTTTAAAGCAAAAAACCAATATATTGTGAGGTTTATTACATATTTGGGAATAAAGAGTAAAATGTCAGAAAATAAGAGTACAAAACGTTGGTGGGGGAAGAAATAGAATTATACTGTTGTAAAGTTCTTGCACTATCTGTGAAGTTGTATAATAATTTTTTTTAGTATACTATTTGAAGGTAAATGCAGAGAATAATTTCTAGAACAGTGGTTCTCAAAATGTAGTTCCCAGACATATACCACCAGCATCACCTGAAAACTTACTAGAAATGAATATTTTTGAGCAATATCACAGACCTACTAGATAAGGAGCTCTAGGAGTATGGCCCAGAAATCTATGTTTTAATAAAAGCACTAGGTGTTTCTAATGTACATAAAGTTTAAGAACCACTGCTTTAGAACAGCCACTAAAAATATACCATGAGAAATACAGCTAAAAACAAGATATAAAATGGAATGATTAAAAAATGCAATATGGGGCCAGGTGTTGTGGCTCATGCCTGTAATCCTAGCACTTTGGGAGGCTGAGGTGGGTGGATCGCTTGAGGCCAGGAGTTTGAGACCAGCCTGGCCAACACAGTGAAACTCCATCTCTACCACAAATAGGAAAAATTAGCTGGGTGTGGTGGCACACACCTGTATTCCCAGCTACGGGGAAGGCTGAGGCATGTGAATTGCTTGAAACCATGAGGCAGAGGTTGCATTGAGCAGAGACTGCGCCACTGTACTCCAGCCTAGGCAACAGAGTGAGACACCATCTCAAAAGAATAAATACATAAATAAAAATAAAAATGCAATATGGGCTGGGCACAGTGGCTCATGCCTGTAGTCCCAAGACTTTGGGAGGCTGACATGGGAGTATCACTTGAGGCCAGGAGTTCAAGACCAGCCTGGGCAACATAGTACGACCCCATTTAAAAAAAAAATTAATTAAAAAGAATGCAGTATACCAAAAATGAGGCAAGAAAGTAGAAGCAGAAACAAAGAATAAAAGGGATAAGTAGAAAACAATACCAATATGGGAGAATTAACTCAGATTAGTAATTATATCAAATATAAACATATTAAACATTTAAAAGGCAGAGATTGTCAGATTGATATAAAAGCAAGATCCAACAATATGCTCTTGACAAATACAAAATTATAAGGACGTAGTTTAAGGCTAGGTACAGTGGCTCATGCCTGTAATTCCAGCACTTTGAGGCCAAGGCAGGAGAACTGCTTGAGGCCAGGAGTTTGAGACCATCCTGGGCCACACAGCAAGACCCCATTTCTACAAAAAATGTAAAACTTAGCCAGTTGTGGTGAGACACGCCTGAAGTTCCAGCTACTTGTGAGGCTGAGGCAGGAGGATTGCTTGAGCCCAGGAGTTCAAGGTTACAGTGACGTGTGATCTCACCACTGCATTCCAGCCTGGGCAACAGAGTGAGACCCTGTCTCTAAAAAACAGAATAAAATAAATACAATATAAAAAGACATAGTTTGAAAGCACAAGGGTAGAAAAAATATACCACACAAACATTAAGTATAAAAAAGCAGGTGTGGTTATATCAATATTAAGATAGGCTTCAGCATAATTATATTACTAGAGATAAAGAGGAAAAGTATTAATGATAAAAACTCATCAAGAGGATCTATCAATACTAAGTGTGTATGCAATTAAGAATGGACTTCCAGCCGGGTGTGGTGGCTCATGCCTGTAATCCCAGCACTTTGAGATGCTGAGGTGGGTGGATCATCTGAGGTCGGGAGTTCAAGACTGGCCTGACCAACATGGAGCAATCCTGTCTCTATTACAAATACAAAATTAGCCAGGCGTGGTGGTGCATGCCTGTAATCCCAGCTACTCAGGAGGCTGAGGCAGGAGAATCACTTGAACTTGGGAGGCGGAGGTTGCCATGAGCCAAGATCATGCCATTGTACTCTAGCTGGGGCAACAAAAGCGAAATTCCATCTCAAAAAAAAAAAAAAAAAAAAAAAGAATAGAGTCCCAAAATGCAAAAGCAAAATTTGGCAGAAACAGACAAATTGGCTGGGTGTGGTGGCTCACACTCTAATCCCAGTACCTTGGGAGGCTGAGGTGGGAGAATCCACTTGAGGCTAAGAGTTCAAGACCAGCCTGTGTAAAACAGTCAGACTGTCTCTACAAAACATAAAAAAAAAAACAATTAGCTGTGAATAGTGGTACATGCCTGTAGTCCCAACTACCTGGGAGGCTGAGGTGGGAGGATCGCTTGAGCCTAGGAGTTTGAAGTTATAGTGAGCTATGATTGTGCCACTGTACCCCAGGCTGGGTGACAGAGTGAGATCCCGTCTTAAAAAAAAATAAAAAGAAAACAGAAAAGAAAAGAAAAAAATGGACAAATCTACAATCATAGTTGGAGTGATTTTTAACACTCTTGTCTCAGTAATACATAGGACAAATAGACAAAAAACCAATAGAGGTATATTATATTTGAGCAACACTGTCAACCAACTTGACTCAATTGATTTTATAAAATGTTATACCGAACAAATGTAGAATACGCATTTGTTTGTATTTGAACCCACATAAAACATTCATTAAGATGGATTATATGCTGAGCAATGAAAGACGTTTTAATAACTGCTAAAAATTAAAATCTGGCTGGGCGTGGTAGCTCACATCTGTAATCCCAGCACTTTGTGAGGCTGAAGCAGGAGGATTGCTTGAGTCCAGGAGTTCGAGACTAGTCTGAGGAATATAACAAGATCTCATCTCTACAAAAAATACCAAAATTATCTGGTCACAATGGCACATGCCTGTAGTACCAGCTACTTGGAAGTCTGAGGCCATGATTGTACCATTGCACTCAGCCTCGGCAACAGAATGAGACCCTCTCTGAACAACAAAAACAAAAAATAAAAATCTAATACAGCGTAACTTCTGACCAAATAGTAATAAATTAGAAATCAATAATTAAAAGATACCTGGCACTACACACCTATTTAAACATCTAAAATTAAAAATAATGACAATACAAACTAGTAGGGATGCAGAGAAACTAGATCTCTCACGCATTGCGATGGGAAATGTAAAATGGGAGCCTACCAGCTGGTATAGAAGGGAATGGGTAGGAGGCACTGGGTGCTGACTCATTCAGCACTGTCCCTTTTCTATACTGCTGATACATCCCATGGTTCTGAGAAGACTTATCTCAGTCTATTTGGAAGAGAGGGAGGAAGAGAAGGAAGTAACCCAAAGTACTACTCATTCATCCTTGTATACTGATAAGTTAAAGGGATAATTAATTTTATGCTGAGGAGAGTTTGACAGATTTTGAAAATGAGTAAAGGCAAAAAAAAATTTTTTAGCCTTTATTTTGCTTGTTGGAATTTTACAGAATCAAAGTCGGCAGAATAAGAAAATAGCTCTACAGGAGGGCTCACCCTTAAAGAACTGCAACATAGTTTTGGAATTGTGGGGAAGAGAAGAGTGACTGAGCTGAGGAGTAATAACAGGAGAATAAAGTCTTGAGTAACGTAAAAAAATAAAAATTAAAAATAAATAAATAAAATGGTACAGCTATGCTGGCAAATAGTTTATCAGTGTCTTAAAAAAATCTACATTACAAAATGACCTAGTAATTGCATTCCTGGGCATTTATCTTAGAGAAAAAAAAATTTACATGCACACAAAAATGTGTACATAAATTTTTATAGCAGGTTTGTTTGTAGTAGCACAAAATTGGAACAATTCAAATGTCTTCAGTGGGTGAATAAGTAAACAAATTATGGTACATCCATATCATGGAATACTACTCAATAATAAAAGAGAAACTTACTACTGATACACAAAACCACTTGGATAAATGTCAAGAGAATTATACTGAGTGAAACAAAGTCCATCTCAAAGGTTATATATGATGTGATTCTATTAACATTCTTCTTAAATTTTTTAATATTTATTTTTAATTTTTTAATATACAGACAGGGTCTGTATGTTGCCCAGGCTGGTGTCAAACTCCTGGCTTCAGGTTATCCTCCTGCCTTGACCTCCCAAAGTGCTGAGATTATAGGCATGAGCCACCATGCCTGGCCTATATAACATTCTTGAAGTGATAAAATTACAGAGATGGAGAACAGATTGATTGCCAGGGCTGTGGGACAGGTGAGAAGAAGGGAATGGGTATGACTATGGAGGGGTAGCATGAGGGAATTTTACTGTGATAGAACAGTTTTGCATCTTGATTGTGGTGGTGATTACACTAGTCTATACCTGTGATAAAATTGCATAGAACTATATATACACCTACATATAAGTGAATGCATGTAAAACTGGTGAAATATGAATATATGCCTGTGGATTGCACCGATGTCAATTTCCTTGTTTTGATATTGTATTATAGTCATGTAAGATTTTTACCATTGGGAGAAACTGAGTGAAGATACATGGAAATTATCTGTATTATGTTTGTAATTTCTTGTTATATTATTATCATTATTATTTGAGACAGGGTCTAGCTCTGTCACCCAGGCTGGAGTGCAGTGGCATGATCTCGGCTCACTGCAACCTCTACCTCCTGGGTTCAAGTGATCCTCTCATCTCAGCCTCCTGAGTAGCTGGGACTATAGGTGTGTGCTGCTACACCTGGCTAATTTTTTTTTAATTTTTTTAGAAACAATGTTTCACCATATTGCTCCAGCTGGTCTCAAACTCCTGAGCTCAAGCAATCTGTCCGCCTTGGCCTCCCGAAGTGCTGGGATTACAGGCATGAGCCACAGCACCCAGCCTATAATTATTTTAAAAGAAAAAGAAAAAAGTTACCTGGAAAATTCATAAATATTTGGAAATTAAGCAACACTCTTCTAAATAAACTATAAATCAATGAAAAATTACAAAAAACATTACAATACATTTTGACCTAAACAATTAAAAAAACAAACAAACATACCAAACATTGTGGGATGCTATGAAAGCAGTGCTCAATGAAAAATTTTAGTTTTAAATGCCTTATTAAAAGTAAGTAACAGGGACTGGTTCCAAGATGGCCAAATAGGAACAGCTCCAGTCTACAGCTCCCAGTGTGAGTGACACAGAAGACGGGTGATTTCTGCATTTCCAACTGAGGTACCAGGTTCATCTCACTGGGACTTGTTGGACAGTGTGTGCAGCCCATGGAGTGTGAGCTGAAGCAGGGTGGGGCATCGCCTCACCTGGGAAGCTCAAGGGGTTGGGGAATTCCCTTTCCTAGCCAAGGGAAGCCATGACAGACGGTACCTGGAAAATCAGGACACTCCCACCCTAATACTGCACTCTTCCAATGGTCTTAGCAAAGGGCACACCAGGAGATTATATCCCATGCCTAGCTCGGTGGGTCCCATGCCCACAGAGCCTTGCTCACTGCTAGCACAGCAGTCCAAGATTGAACTGTGAGGTGGCAGCAAGGCTGGGGGAGGGGCGTCTACCATTGGTGAGGCTTGACTAGGTAAACAAAGCTGCCAGGAAGCTTGAACTGGGTGGAGCCCACCACAGCTCAAGGAGGCCTGCCTGCCTCTGTAGACTCCACCTCTGGGGGCAGGGCATAGCTGAACAAAAGGCAGAAGAAACTTCTGCAGACTTAAACGTCCCTGTCTGACAGCTTTGAAGAGAGTAGTGGCTCTCCCAGAATGGAGTTTGAGATCTGAGAATAGACAGACTGCTTCCTCAAGTGGGTCCCTGACCCCTGAGTAGCCTAACTGGGAGACACCTCCCAGTAGGGGCAGACTGACACCTCATAAAGCCGGGTGACCCTCTGAGATGAAGCTTCCAGAGGAAGGATCAGGCAGCAACATTTGCTGTTCTGCAATATTTGCTGTTCTGCAGCCCCTGCTGCTGATACCCAGGCAAACAGGGTCGGGAGTGGACCTCCAGCAAACTCCAACAGACCTGCAGCTGAAGGACCTGACTGTTAGAAGGAAAACTAACAAACAGAAAGGAATAGCATCAACATCAACAAAAAGGACATCCACACCAAAACCCCATCTGTAGGACACCATCATCAAAGACCAAAGGTAGATAAAACCACAAAGGTGGGGAGAATCCAGAACAGAAAAGCTGAAAATTCTAAAAATCAGAGCGCCTCTTCTCCTCCAAAGGATCACAGCTCCTTGCCAGCAATGGAACAAACCTGGATGGAGAATGACTTTGACGAGTTGACAGAAGTAGGCTTCAGAAGATCGGTAATAACTAACTTCTCCTAGCTAAAGAAGGATGTTCGAACCCATCGCAAAGAAGCTAAAAACCTTGAAAAAAGATTAGATGAATGGCTAACTAGAATAAACAGCGTAGAGAAGACCTTAAATGACCTGATGGAGCTGAAAACCATGGCACAAGAACTATGAGATGCATGCACAAGCTTCAGTGGCCAATCCGATCAAGTGGAAGAAAGGGTATCAGTGATTGAAGATCAAATGAATGAAATGAAGCAAAAAGAGAAGTTTAGAGAAGAAAGAGTAAAAAGAAATGAACAAAGCCTCCAAGAAATATGGGACTATGTGAAAAGACCAAATCTACATTTGATTGGTGTACCTGAAAGTGATGGGGAGAATGGAACCAAGTTGGAAAACACTCTGCAGGATATTATCCAGGAGAACTTCCCCAGCCTAGCAAGGCAGGCCAACATTCAAATTCAGGAAATACAGAGAACACCACAAAGACACTCCTTGAGAAGACCAACCCCAAGACACATAATTGTCAGGTTCACCAAGGTTGAAATGAGGGAAAAAATGTTAAGGGCAGCCAGAGAGAAAGGTAGGGTTACCCACAAAGGAAAGCCCATCAGACTAACAGTGGATCTCTCAGGAGAAACTTTACAAGCCAGAAGAGAGTGGGGGCCAATATTCAACATTCTTAAAGAAAAGAATTTTCTTTTTTTTTCTTTTTTTTAAATTATTTATTTATTATTATTATTATTATTATTATTATTATACTTTACATTTTATGGTACATGAGCGCAACGTGCAGGTAAGTTACATATGTATACATGTGCCATGCTGGTGCGCTGCACCCACTAACTCATCATCTAGCATTAGGTATATCTCCCAATGCTATCCCTCCCCCCTCCCCCCACCCCACAACAGTACCCGAAGTGTGATGTTCCCCTTCCTGTGTCCATGTGTTCTCATTATTCAATTCCCACTTATGAGTGAGAATATGTGGTGTTTGGTTTTTTGTCCTTGTGATAGTTTACTGAGAATGATGATTTCCAATTTCATCCATGTCCCTACAAAGGACATGAACTCATCATTTTTTATGGCTGCATAGTATTCCATGGTGTTTATGTGCCACATTTTCTTAATCCAGTCTATCATTGTTGGACATCTGGGTTGGTTCCAAGTCTTTGCTATTGTGAATAGTGCCTCAATAAACATACGTGTGCATGTGTCTTTATAGCAGCATGATTTATAGTCCTTTGGGTATATACACAGTAATGGGATGGCTGGGTCGAATGGAATTTCTAGTTCTAGATCCCTGAGGAATCGCCACACTGACTTCCACAAGGGTTGAACTAGTTGACAGTCCCACCAACAGTGTAAAAGTGTTCCTATTTCTCCACATCCTCTCCAGCACCTGTTGTTTCCTGACTTTTTAATGATTGCCATTCTAACTGGTGTGAGATGGTATCTCATTGTGGTTTTGATTTGCATTTCTCTGATGGCCAGTGATGGTGAGCATTTTTTCATGTGTTTTTTGGCTGCATAAATGTCTTCTTTTGAGAAGTGTCTGTTCATGTCCTTCACCCACTTTTTGATGGGGTTGTTTGTTTTTTTCTTGTAAATTTGTTGGAGTTCATTGTAGATTCTGGATATTAGCCCTTTGTCAGATGAGTAGGTTGCAAAAATTTTCTCCCATTTTGTAGGTTACCTGTTCACTCTGATGGTAGTTTCCTTTGCTGTGCAGAAGCTCTTTAGTTTAATTAGATCCCATTTGTCAATTTTGGCTTTTGTTGCCATTGCTTTTGGTGTTTTAGACATGAAGTCCTTGCCCATGCCTATGTCCTGAATGGTAATGCCTAGGTTTTCTTCTAGGGTTTTTATGGTTTTAGGTCTAACATTTAAGTCTTTAATCCATCTTGAATTGATTTTTGTATAAGGTGTAAGGAAGGGATTCAGTTTCAGCTTTCTACATATGGCTAGCCAGTTTTCCCGGCACCATTTATTAAATAGGGAATCCTTTCCCCATTTCTTGTTTTTGTCAGGTTTGTCAAAGATCAGATAGTTGTAGATATGTGGCATTATTTCTGACGGCTCTGTTCTGTTCCATTGATCTATATCTCTGTTTTGGTACCAGTACCATGCTGTTTTGGTTACTGTAGCCTTGTAGTATAGTTTGAAGTCAGGTAGTGTGATGCCTCCAGCTTTGTTCTTTTTGCTTAGGATTGACTTAGCGATGCGGGCTCTTTTTTGGTTCCATATGAACTTTAAAGTAGTTTTTTCCAATTCTGTGAAGAAAGTCATTGGTAGCTTGATGGGGTTGGCATTGAATCTGTAAATTACCTTGGGAAGGATGGCCATTTTCACGATATTGATTCTTCCTACCCATGAGCATGGAATGTTCTTCCATTTGTTTGTATCCTCTTTTATTTCCTTGAGCAGTGGTTTGTAGTTCTCCTTGAAGAGGTCCTTCACATCCCTTGTAAGTTGGATTCCTAGGTATTTTATTCTGTTTGAAGCAATTGTGAATGGGAGTTCACTCATGATTTGGCTCTCTGTTTGTCTGTTATTGATGTATAAGAATGCTTGTGATTTTTGTACATTGATTTTGTATCCTGAGACTTTGCTGAAGTTGCTTATCAGCTTAAGGAGATTTTGGGCTGAGACAATGGGGTTTTCTAGATATACAGTCATGTCATCTGCAAACAGGGACAATTTGACTTCCTCTTTTCCTAATTGAATACCCTTTATTTCCTTCTCCTGCCTAATTGCCCTGGCCAGAACTTCCAACACTATGTTGAATAGAAGTGATGAGAGAGGGCATCCCTGTCTTGTGCCAGTTTTCAAAGGGAATGCTTCCAGTTTTTGCCCATTCAGTATGATATTGGCTGTGGGTTTGTCATAGATAGCTCTTATTATTTTCAGATACGTCCCATCAATACCTAATTTATTCAGAGTTTTTAGCATGAAGAGTTGTTGAATTTTGTCAAAGGCCTTTTCTGCATCTATTGAGATCATCATGTGGTTTTTGTCTTTGGTTCTGTTTACATGCTGGATTACATTTATTGATTTGCATATATTGAACCAGCCTTGCATCCCAGGGATGAAGCCCACTTGATCATGGTGGATGAGGTTTTTGATGTGCTGCTGGATTCAGTTTGCCAGTATTTTATTGAGGATTTTTGCATCAATGTTCATCAAGGATATTGGTCTAAAATTCTCTTTTTTGGTTGTGTCTCTGCCAGGCTTTGGTATCAGGATGATGCTGGCCTCATAAAATGAGTTAGGGAGGATTCCCTCTTTTTCTGTTGATTGGAATAGTTTCAGAAGGAATGGTACCAGCTCCTCCTTGTACCTCTGGTAGAATTCGGCTGTGAACCCATCAGGTCCTGGACTTTTTTTGGTTGGTAAGCTATTGATTATTGCCACAATTTCAGCTCCTGTTATTGGTCTATTCAGAGATTCAACTTCTTCCTGGTTTAGTCTTGGGAGGGTGTATGTGTCCAGGAATTTATCCATTTCTTCTAGATTTTCTAGTTTATTTGCATAGAGGTGTTTGTAATATTCTCTGATGGTAGTTTGTATTTCTGTGGGATCAGTGGTGATATCCCCTTTATCATTTTTTATTGCATGTATTTGATTCTTCTCTCTTTTTTTCCTTATTAATCTTGCTAGCGGTCTATCAATTTTGTTGATCCTTTCAAAACACCAGCTCCTGGATTCATTTATTTTTTGAAGGGTTTTTTGTGTCTCTATTTCCTTCAGTTCTGCTCTGATTTTAGTTATTTCTTGCCTTCTGCTAGCTTTTAAATGTGTTTGCTCTTGCTTTTCTAGTTCTTTTAATTGTGATGTTAGGGTGTCAATTTTGGATCTTTCCTGCTTTCTCTTGTGGGCATTTAGTGCTATAAATTTCCCTCTACACACTGCTTTGAATGCATCCCAGAGATTCTGGTATGTTGTGTCTTGGTTCTCCTTGGTTTCAAAGAACATCTTTATTTCTGCCTTCATTTCGTTATGTACCCAGTAGTTATTCAGGAGCAGGTTGTTCAGTTTCCACGTAGTTGAGCGGTTTTGAGTGAGATTCTTAATCCTGAGTTCTAGCTTGATTGCACTGTGATCTGAGAGATAGTTTGTTATAATTTCTGTTCTTTTACATTTATTGAGGAGAGCTTTACTTCCAAGTATGTGGTCAATTTTGGAATAGGTGCGGTGTGGTGCTGAAAAAAACGTATATTCTGTTGATTTGGGGTGGAGAGTTCTGTAGATGTCTATTAGGTCCACTTGGTGCAGAGCTGAGTTCAATTCCTGGGTATCCTTGTTGACTTTCTGTCTCGTTGATCTGTCTAATGTTGACAGTGGGGTGTTAAAGTCTCCCATTATTAATGTGTGGGAGTCTAAGTCTCTTTGTAGGTCACTCAGGACTTGCTTTATGAATCTGGGTGCTCCTGTATTGGGTGCATATATATTTAGAATAGTTAGCTCTTCTTGTTGAATTAATCCCTTTACCATTATGTAATGGCCTTCTTTGTCTCTTTTGATCTTTGTTGGTTTAAAGTCTGTTTTATCAGAGACTAGGATTGCAACCCCTGCCTTTTTTTGTTTTCCATTTGCTTGGTAGATCTTCCTCCATCCTTTCATTTTGAGCCTATGTGTGTCTCTGCACGTGAGATGGGTTTCCTGAATACAGCACACTGATGGGTCTTGAGTCTTTATCCAATTTGCCAGTCTGTGTCTTTTAATTGGAGCATTTAGTCCATTTACATTTAAAGTTAATATTGTTATGTGTGAATTTGATCCTGTCATTATGATGTTAGCTGGTTATTTTGCTGGTTAGTTGATGCAGTTTCTTCCTAGTCTCGATGGTCTTTACATTTTGGCATGATTTTGCAGTGGCTGGTACCGGTTGTACCTTTCCATGTTTAGCGCTTCCTTCAGGAGCTCTTTTAGGGCAGGCCTGGTGGTGACAAAATCTCTCAGCATTTGCTTGTCTGTAAAGGATTTTATTTCTCCTTCACTTATGAAGCTTAGTTTGGCTGGATATGAAATTCTGGGTTGAAAATTCTTTTCTTTAAAAATGTTGAATATTGGCCCCACTCTCTTCTGGCTGGTAGGGTTTCTGCCGAGAAATCCGCTGTTAGTCTGATGGGCTTCCCTTTGATGGTATCCCGACCTTTCTCTCTGGCTGCCCTTAACATTTTTTCCTTCATTTCAACTTTGGTGAATCTGACAATTATGTGTCTTGGAGTTGCTCTTCTTGAGGAGTATCTTTGTGGCATTCTCTGTATTTCCTGAATCTGAATGTTGGCCTGCTTTGCTAGATTGGGGAAGTTCTCCTGGATAATATCCTGCAGAGTGTTTTCCAACTTGTTTCCATTCTCCCGGTCACTTTCAGGTACACCAATCAGACGTAGATTTGGTCTTTTCACATAGTCCCACATTTCTTGGAGGCTTTGCTCATTTCTTTTTATTCTTTCTTCTCTAAACTTCCCTTTTCGCTTCATTTCATTCATTTAATCTTCCAGGGCTGATACCCTTTCTTCCATTTGATCGCATCGGCTTCTGAGGCTTCTGCATTCTTCATGTAGTTCTCGAGCCTTGGTTTTCAGCTCCATCAGCTCCTTTAAGCACTTCTCTGTATTTGTTATTCTAGTTATACATTCTTCTAAATTTTTTCAAAGTTTTCAACTCCTTTGCCTTTGGTTTGAATATCCTCCCATAGCTCGGATTAATTTGATCATCTGAAGCCTTCTTCTCTCAGCTCGTCAAAGTCATTCTCCGTCCAGCTTTGTTCCGTTGCTGGTGAGGAACTGTGTTCCTTTGGAGGAGGAGAGGTACTCTGCTTTTTAGAGTTTCCAGTTTTTCTGCTCTGTTTTTTCCCCATCTTTGTGGTTTTATCTACTTTTGGTCTTTGATGATGGTGATGTACAGATGGGTTTTTGGTGTGGATGTCCTTTCTGTTAGTTTTCCTTCTAACAGACAGGACCCTCAGATGCAGGTCTGTTGGAGTACCTGGTCGGCCGTGTGAGGTGTCAGTCTGCCCCTGCTGGGGGGGTGCCTCCCAGTTAGGCTGCTCGGGGGTCAGGGGTCAGGGACCCCCTTGAGGAGGCAGTCTGCCCGTTCTCAGATCTCCAGCTGCGTGCTGGGAGAATCACTGCTCTCCTCAAAGCTGTCAGACAGGGACATTTAAGTCTGCAGAGGTTACTGCTGTCTTTTTGTTTGTCTGTGCCCTGCCCCCAGAGGTGGAGCCTACAGAGGCAGGCAGGCCTCCTTGAGCTGTGGTGGGCTCCACCCAGTTCAAGCTTCCTGGCTGCTTTGTTTACCGAAGGGAGCCTGGGCAATGTCGGGCGCCCCTCCCCCAGCCTCGCTGCCGCCTTGCTGTTTGATCTCAGACTGCTGTGCTAGCAATCAGCGAGACTCCGTGGGCGTAGGACCCTCTCAGCCAGGTGCGGGCTATACTCTCCTGGGGCACCGTTTCCTAAGCCCATTGGAAAAGCACAGTATTCGGGTGGGAGTGGCCCGATTTTCCAGGTGCCGTCTGTCACCCCTGGAAAGGGAACTCCCTGACCCCTTGTGCTTCCCGAGTGAGGCAATGCCTTGCCCCTGCTTCGGCTGGTGCACGGTGCACTCACCCACTGACCTGCGCCCACTGTCTGGCACTCCCTAGTGAGATGAACACGGTACCTCAGATGGAAATGCAGAAATCACCCGTCTTCTGCGTCGCTCACGCTGGGAGCTGTAGACCGGAGCTGTTCCTATTCGGCCATCTTGGCTCCTCCCCTGACACATGTCAAGAAAAGAATTTTCAACCCAGAATTTCATATCCAGTCAAACTAAGCTTCATGAGTGAAGGAGAAATAAAATCCTTTACAGACAAACAAATGCTGAGAGATTTCGTCACCACCAGGCCTGCCTTACAAGAGCTTCTGAAGGAAGCACTAAACATGGAAAGGAACAGCCAGTACCAGCCACTGCAAAAACATGCCAAATTATAAAGACCATTGACGCTAGGAAGAAACTGCATCAACTAACGAGCAAAATAACGAGCTAACATCATAATGACAGGATCAAATTCACACATAACAATATTAAACTTAAATGTAAATGGGCTAAACGCCCCTATTAAAAGACACAGACCGGCAAATTGGATACAGTCAAGACCCATCAGTGTGCTGTATTCAGGAGACCCATCTCACGTGCAGAGACACACATAGGCTCAAAATAAAGGGATGGAGGAAGATCTACCAAGAAAACGGAAAACAGAAAAAAGCAGGGGCTGCAATCCTAGTCTCAGATAAAACAGACTTTAAACCAACCAACAAACATAAAAAGAGACAAAGAAGGCCATTACATAATGGTAAAGGGATTAATTCAACAAGAAGAGCTAACTATCCTAAATATATATGCACCCAATACAGGAGCACCCAGATTCATAAAGCAAGTCCTTAGAGACCTACAAAGAGACTTAGACTCCCACACAATAATAATGGGAGACTTTAACACCCCACTGTCAACATTAGACAGATCAACGAGACACAAAGTTAACAAGGATATCCAGGACTTGAACTTGGCTCTGCACCAAGTGGACCTAATAGACATCTACAGAACTCTCCACCCCAAATCACCAGAATATACATTCTTCTCAGCACCACATCACACTTATTCCAACATTGACCACATAGTTGGAAGTAAAGCACTCCTCAGCAAATGTAAAAGAACAGAAATTACAACCAGCTGTCTCTCAGACCACAGTGCAATCAAATTAGAACTCAGGATTAAGAAACTCACTCAAAACCACTCAACTACATGGAAACTGAACAACCTGCTCCTGAATGACTACTGGGTAAATAATGAAATGAAGGCACAAATAAAGATGTTCTTTGAAACCAACGAGAACAAAGACACAATATACCAGAACCTCTGGGACACACTTAAAGCAGTGTGTAGAGAGAAATTTATAGCACTAAATGCCCACAGGAGAAAGGAGGAGAGATCTAAAATCAACACCCTAACATCACAATTAAAAGAACTAGAAAAGCAAGAGCAAACACATTCAAAAGCTAGCAGAAGGCAAGAAATAACTAAGATCAGAGCAGAACTGAAGGAGATAGAGACACAAAAAACCCTTCAAAAAATCAATGAATCCAGGAGCTGGTTTTTTGAAAAGATCAACAAAATAGATAAACTTCTAGCAAGACTAATAAAGAAGAAAAGAAAGAAGAATCAAATACATGCAATAAAAAATGATAAAGGGGATATCACCACCAATCCCACAGAAATACAAAGTACCATCAGAGAATACTATAAACACCTCTATGCAAATAAACTAGAAAATCTAGAAGAAATGGATAAATTCCTCAACACATCCACCCTCCCAAGACTAAACCAGGAAGAAGTTGAATCCCTGAATAGACCAATAACAGGCTCTGAAATTGAGGCAATAATTAAGAGCCTACCAACCAAAAAAAGTCCAGGACCAGAAGGATTCACAGCCGAATTCTATCAGAGGTACAAAAAGGAGCTGGTACCATTCCTTCTGAAACTATTCCAATCAATAGAAAAAGAGGAATCCTCCCTAACTCATTTTATAAGGCCAGCATCATCCTGATACCAAAGCCTGGCAGAGACACAACAAAAAAACAGAATTTTAGACCAATATCCCTGACGAACATCAGTGCAAAAATCCTCAATAAAATACTGGCAAACTGAATCCAGCAGCACATCAAAAACCTCATCCACCATGATCAAGTTGGCTTCATCCCTGGGATGCAAGGTTGGTTCAACATACGCAAATCAATATATGTAATCCATCATACAAACAGAACCAAAGACAAAAACCACATGATGATCTCAATAGATGCAGAAAAGGCCTTTAACAAAATTCAACAGCCCTTCATGCTAAAAACTCAATAAACTAGGTATTGACTGGACATATCTCAAAATAATAAGAGCTATTTATGACAAACCCACAGCCAATATCATACTGAATGGGCAAAAACTGGAAGCATTCCCTTTGAAAACTGGCACAAGACAGAGATGCCCTCTCTCACCACTCCTATTAAACATGGTGTTGGAAGTTCTGGCCAGGGCAATTAGGCAGGAGAAGGAAATAAAGGGTATTCAATTAGGAAAAAAGGAAGTCAAATTGTCCCTGTTTGCAGATGACATGATTGTATTTTTAGAAAACCCCATCATCTCAGCCCAAAATCTCCTTAAGCTGATAAACAACTTCAGCAAAGTCTCAGGATATAAAATCAATGTGCAAAAATCACAAGCATTCTTATACACTAATAGCAGACAAACAGAGAGCCAAATCATGAGTGAACTCCCATTCACAATTGCTTCAAACAGAATAAAATACCTAGGAATCCAACTTACAAGGGATGTGAAGGACCTCTTCAAGGAGAACCACAAACCACTGCTCAAGGAAATAAAAGAGGATACAAACAAATGGAAGAACATTCCATGCTCATGGGTAGGAAGAATCAATATTGTGAAAATGGCCATCCTTCCCAAGGTAATTTATAGATTCAATGCCATCCCTATCAAGCTACCAATGACTTTCTTCACAGAATTGGAAAAAACTGCTTTAAAGTTCATACGGAACCAAAAAAGAGCCCGCATTGCCAAGAAAATCCTAAGCAAAAAGAACAAAGCTGGAGGCATCATGCTACCTGACTTCAAACTATACTACAAGGCTACAGTAACCAAAACAGCATGGTACTGGTACCAAAACAGAGATATAGACCAATGGAACAGAACAGAGCCCTCAGAAATAATGCCGTGTATCTACAACTATCTGATCTTTGACAAACCTGAGAAAAACAAGAAATGGGGAAAGGATTCCCTATTTAATAAACGGTGCTGGGAAGACTGGCTAGCCATATGTAGAAAGCTGAAACTGAATCCCTTCCTTACACCTTATACAAAAATTAATTCAAGATGGATTAAAAACTTACATGTTAGACCTAAAACCATAAAAACCCTAGAAGAAAACCTAGGCAATACCATTCAGGACATAGGCATGGGCAAGGACTTCATGTCTAAAACACCAAAAGCAATTGCAACAAAAGCCAAAATTGACAAATGGGATCTAATTAAACTAAAGAGCTTCTGCACAGCAAAAGAAACTACCATCAGAGTGAATAGGCAACCTACAGAATGGGAGAAAATTTTTGCAACCTACTCATCTGACAAAGGGCTAATATCCAGAATCTACAATGAACTCCAACAAATTTACAAGAAAAAAACAAACAACCCCATCAAAAAGTGGGTGTAGGATAGAACAGACACTTCTCAAAAGAAGACATTTATGCAGCCAAAAAGCACATGAAAAAATGCTCATCATCACTGGCCATCAGAGAAATGCAAATCAAAACCACAATGAGATACCATCTCACACCAGTTAGAATGGCGATCATTAAAAAGTCAGGAAACAACAGTTGCTGGAGAGGATGTGGAGAAATAGGAACACTTTTACACTGTTGGTGGGACTGTAAACTAGTTCAACTATTGTGGAAGCTGGTGTGGCGATTCCTCAGGAATCTGGAACTAGAAATACCATTTGACCCAGCCATCCCATTACTGGGTATACACCCAAAGGATTATAAATCATGCTGCTATAAAGACACATGCACACATATGTTTACTGAGGCACTATTCACAATAGCAAAGACTTGGAACCAACCCAAATGTCCAACAATGATAGACTGGATTAAGAAAATGTGGCACATATACACCATGGAATACTATGCAGCCATAAAAAATGATGAGTTCATGTCCTTTGTAGGGACATGGATGAAGCTGGAAACCATCATTCTCAGCAAACTATCGCAAGGACAAAAAAACAAACACTGCATGTTCTCACTCATAGGTGGGAATTGAACAATGAGAACACATGGACACAGGAAGGGGAACATCACACACTGGGGCCTATTGTGGGGTGGGGGGAGTGGGGAGGGATAGTATTAGGAGAAATACCTAATGTAAATGACAAGTTAATGGGAGTAGCACACCAACTTGGCACATGTATATATGTAACAAACCTGCACGTTGTGCACATGTACCCTAGAACTTAAAGTATAATAAAAAATAAAAAATAAAAGTAAGTAACAAGAATAAACGTTTAAAATCACATTACCTTGCATCACAAGAAACCAGAAAAAGTAGAGCAAATTAAATCCAAAATAAGTGAAAAAAAGGAAAAAAAGAGAAAATTAATGAAATATAAGATGAACAAACAATAGAGAAAACCAATAATATCAAAATTTAGATCTTTGTAAAGTTTAATAAAATTGATAGGCCCCTTAGCAAGATAATCAAGAAAAATACATACATTAACAAAAATTTTTAAAAGGAGTGAAAAGGGGTTTATCACTACTGACTATAAACATTGAAACTGATAAAACTTTATACCAATATATTGGCAAATTTAAGTGAAATAGACAAATTTCTTAAAAAACACAAATGAACAAAACTAATGAAAGAAGAAATTAAAAACTAAATAGCCTAATATCTGTTAATAAAATTATATTCATAGTAAAAATCTTTCCCCCAAAGAAAACTTCAGGCTCAGGTGGCTTCTCCATTTAAGGAAGAAATATTACCAATCCTACACAAGCTCTTTCAGAAAAGAAGTAATATTTCTCAACTTGTTTTATAAGACCAGCATTATCCTGATAAAGTATTAAGGCAAAAAAGAAATTTAAAAGATCAGAAAAGAAGTAAAGCTGTCATTGTTCACAAACAACATGTTTGCATATGTGAAGAACCCTACCAAAAATACTACTCAAACTAATAAATGAATTTAGCAAGGTTGTAGATACAAAAATTGACTGCATTTCTATATACACTCAATAAACAATTGGGAAATGTTTTAAAATTTACAGACATATTCAAAAAAATCAAATAGCTAGGAACAGATCTAACAAAAGATGTGTAAGACCTCTCCATAGAAAACTACAAATATTGCTGAAAGAAATGAAGACATAAAAAAATGGAAAGCTATACCATATTCATAGATAAGAAGGCATAATATTGTTTAAATGTTCATTTTTCCTAAGCTGATCTATAGATATGATGCAATTCCCATAGAAATTCTAGCAAGCTTCTTTGAAGAAAGAAAAAAGCTCAATCTAAAATTTATATGGTAATGCAAAGAACCTAAAATAGTCAAAACAATCTTTTTTTTTTAGATGATCTCGCTCAGGCTGGAGTGCAGTGGTGTGATCTTGGCTGACTGCAGCCTCCGCCTCCTGAGTTCAAGTGATTCTCCTGCCTCAACCTCCTGAGTAGCTAGGATTACAGGTACCCACCGCCGTGACGGACTAATTTTTGTATTTTTAGCAGAGACAGGGTTTTACTATGTTGGCTAGGCTGTTCTCAAACTCCTCATCTCATGTGATCTGCCCACCTCAGCCTCCCAAAGAGCTGGCATTACAGGCGTGAGCCACTGTGCCAAAACAATCTTTAAAAAGAACAAAGTTGGAAGATTTACACCATCCAATTTCAAGATTTCTGTAAAGCTCCAGTAATCAAGATAGTGTGGTATTGGTGAAACCTAGACAAACAGACCAATGAAACAAAATAGAAAGTATATAAATAAAACCACACATATATGGTTGATTGATTTTCAACAAAGTGGTGAAGTAAATCCGATTGGGAAGGGAAAGTCTTGTTAAGTATTGCTGGAACATAAAACTGAATCTTGACTCTTCTTTCACTCCATAAACAAAAAATTATTTTGAGACAGATCACAGACCTAAGTACAAAAATCTTATCTATAAAGTTTCTAGAGAAAAATATAGTATCTTTCTGACTTGAGTCATGCAAAATTTTTTGATAAAGACCCACACACAAGCTGTAAAAGAAAATACTGATAAATTGGACTCTACCAAAACTAAAAATTCTACTCATAAACGACATCATTAATAAAATCATGTTTCTGACAAAGCACTTGTAATTAGAATATATAAGGAACTCCTAAAAGTCAACAATATAATGGCAAAGTTGCAGGATACAAGGTCAATATAGAAAATTGGATTGTATTTCTATATACAACAATTATAAAGGTAAGTAATCCAATTTAAAAACTAAGCAAAAGATGTGGACAAATACTTCAGAAAATAAGATATGCCAATGGCCAATAAGCATATGAAAAAGTGCTCAACTTCCTTAATTATCAGGGAAATGCAAATTAAAATGACAATAAAATATTATTTCATACCCATTAGAAAGGCTAAAATTTAAAAATCTGTCTACCCTAAATGTTAGTGAGGATGTGGAGCAGCTGGAATTCTCATACATTGTTGGTGGTATTGTAAAATGGTAACACCTCTCTGGAGATCTGTTTGGCAATTTATAATAAAGTTCACATATATTTAATCTGTGACCCAAGAATTCCACTCCTAATATTTATCCAACATAAATGAGAACATACGTTCACAAAAGAACTTGTACATGAATGTTGATAGCAGCTTCATTCATAACAGCCCCAAACTGGAAGCAACCTGAATATCCATTAACAGGGAACTAGATAAACTGTGCTATATGTGTATGATGAAATACACTCAGCAATAAAAAAAGAACAAAATTCTAATACATGTGATAATATGGTAGGATCTCAAAACTATACTGACAGAAACTTTGAAGAGTACATTCATTTATATGAATCTCAATAATGGACAAAGTTAATCTATAGTGATAGAAATCAGACAGTAATTGTGGGGGTTGGGGATTGATTGGAAAATGATATAAAGAAACTTTCTGGGGTGATAAAAATGTTCTGTATCTTGTGTGGGGCAGTGGCTACATAGGTGTACATTTACCAAAAATCATGCACCAAACATTTAAGATCTGTATTTTATGTGTACCTCTCAATTAAAGAATTAAATGCCATTATTTTTTAAAAGAGCAGAAAATGAGAAGGGTGATTATAGATAGGGAACAAAGGTAGGAATTAACAGGTGTTTTCCTGAATGGAGACCTCTATACCATTAAGTCCAACCAGGATCAGCAATTTTATTTAACATTTTTATAAGTTATTTGGAAGATCTTCAAGTGTGCAGATGCCACTGATCTCTTTCTGGTGGGGCCAAGCCAAAAATACAACACTATCTCTAGAGCAAGGCAAGTTTTTATTTTTTATTTATTTTGAGACGGAGCCTCACCCTGTCGCCCAGGCTGGAGTACAGTGGCATGATCTCGGCTCAATGCAATCTCTGCCTCCTTGGTTCAAGCGATTCTCCTGCCTCAGCCTCCCGAGTAGCTGGGCTACAGGCGTGCACCACCACGCCCAGCTAATTTTTTAATTTTTTAGTACAGATGGGGTTTTACCATATTTGCTAGGCTGGTCTTGAACTCCTGACCTCATGATCCATCTGATTTGGCCTCCCAAAGTGCTAGGATTACAGGTGTGAGCCACTGTGCCCCGCAGGCAAGTTTTTAAATTTCAGGTCATGATCCATTGGTGAGTGGTGAGATCAACTTAGTAAGTCATGACCTGAATACTTTTAATAAAACAGATGAGACTAAACCAGAAAATATCAGAATGTATATAATAAGAGTGAAATATTGTTCTGTGAAATTTTTGTCTGAAATGCATTGGATTGACTTTTTTTTTTTTCCTGAGACGGAGTTTTGCTCTTGTTGCCCGAGGTGGAGTGCAATGGCGTGATCTTGGCTCACTCACTACAACCTCCGCCTCCTGGGTTCAAGCAATTCTCCTGTCTCAGCCTCCTGAGTAGCTGGGATTACAGGTGCCCGCCACTATGTCTGTCTAATTTTTGGTATTTTTAGTAAAGCTGGGGTTTTACCATGTTGGCCAGACTGGGCTCGAACTCCTGACCTCAGATGATCCGCCCGCCTTGGCCTCCCAAAGTGCTGGGATTACAGGCATGAGCCACCACACTCGGCCTGATTGACTTCTTTCTAAGTGGCTCAATTTTTTTTTTCTTTTTTAAGAGAGCAATGATTACTCAGGAGTATAGGAGAGAGGGTAGCAGTCACTTATTGCTATAGCCCAACCAAGCTTTGGCTGCCCTATGCTTAAATATACTTAAGATGTGTGTAAAGACATACGTGTGGGTATTGAGACATGATGTAAAATGTATTTCTTACTGTGAGCTGAGAAAAATTTTGGAGGCTTCATAAGCAGGTAAAAAGTGATATCTGAGCAAGCAAGTTGTGGGGATGTATAGGGGAGCTTGGGGCTCTAAATTCTTGCACAGGAAGGGCCCGGGAGTTACTATAGATAGTAACAGTATAGACTCATTCAGCACACAGTGTAAGGCCACCAAGATGCTGAGTCCCAATAGGAAAGAAGAGAAAGATCCCATCTTTCTCTTGTACAAAATTATGTTCTCTCCCCACTTAGAAGAGACAAAACAGCAGGGATGGCTACAAAATGGCAGGATTACCCAGTGCAGCTGCTCAGTGCCACATTGCACAACTCCAGAGGGTGCTCTCACACAGACTGCAATGTGAATAGCTCCCCCTGGAGTTGAGCGGTGCACAACCCAAACAACCCTACCAGGCAACCATAAGTATAGTGATTAAGAGCACAAGCTTTGGAGTCCAACAAACCTGGGGGCTTGTCTGAGACTGAATCCCAGACTATATAACCTGGGACAGGTTATTTAGCCTCCTTGAGCCTCAATTTTCCAAACAGAATATGTTATACATCCCTAGGGCCTATTTCAGTGTCTGGCATTGAATAACAATAAATATGTGTAAATGAATCGAGCTAATACTAGTACCTGCCTAAAAGGTGGTGGTGAGGAGCAAAGAAATTGACATACGAAAGGTTTTTAATATCTGCAAAAGATGACAGACTGAAATAGTAACATTCTCCAGGATGGAAAGATCTATGCCACGTAGGAATTGTTTGTTCAAATTATTATTTTTTAAAAGCCATAAGCTATGGAGAGAATAACAGATTTTTTTTTAATCCTGATACGGTGGAAGTCTGGTAGGATGGGAACAGTTCTTGAAGCTTGAGAATACATTCGGAACAAATAAAAAGTAGGAAATGCATACATTTTGTTATTTACAGTTGTAGGGCAGGTAAGGGCAAAATGTATTGATAAACTCAAAGAATTTTAAGAATGATATTGTCATGAGCCATGAGCCATGGAAGCTGCAAGGTTTGGGCTCACTCCTGCCATCGGGTGGGGGGTGTCAGCGGAAGGGGGTTTGTGTCCTGTCCTCTCCCAGTGCTTATTTCCTGGTGGAACCGTGGTTTTGACGCAGTCATGACAACTCTTCATCCTTATTAAAGTCACACAATGAAGCAGATCGCCCAAGATTGAAAGCACGTTTCCAGGGCGGACTCCGGTCCCCGCCTTTGGCCAGCAAAAGTACATTCTGGCAGGGAGGAATCTCTGAGCCCCGAAGTGAGGTCATGCCAGTTAGCAGTTAGAAAAGGAGGCATTTCTCACACTTGCTAATGAGTTTGACGCTTGTGAAATATAAACAGGAAGTGGGAGCTCTCCAAGGCGACCTGAAGGAAATACACTCCCAGTTTGGTCAACTTGTGAATGCCAGTTTTCTAGGTCGTCAAGGACACTGCCAGTTAAGACTGACCCCCTAACTGCATCCGAGGCTACTCTTCACCCAGTCTCATCAGTGACCCCATTTTTTTTCAATCCTTCCCACAGCCAGGTCACTCAGCAGTGGGGTGACTGACCCGAAGCGCAGTGGGAAAGGCTTACAGTCATCTCTCAACTCCCCGAACTTGCAGGGCAGGGGAGCGCAGAGGTCAGTGAAATCCCCAGCCAGGCCTTATTTTAGTCATGAGTTTCCACTGGCTCCCTCCTCTGACTGTATCAGCGCTGCTCACACCGCGGGATTGGAGTTTCAGCTGTTTTCCCTGCTCCCGGCTGAGTGAGAAGGTCACAGAGCCCGGACTTTTCCGGGGGAGGTGGGTGGGGCCCTCCGGCAGCCTAAGTGAGATTGCAGAGATCTGGGGCCGCTGGAGGAGGTCTTTCCGCCCTGGGCTTGGGGTTTTGGGTTAGCTTCTCCCTCGCTTCTCTACCTAGGCATCTTGGTTACAATTAAATTAAAAACAAAACACAAAGCAACACAAGTTCTCATTTTCTTTTCCCTCTGTTAGCCAGTGGCCTCGATACAATTTTCCCAGGGCTGCCTTTCCTTTATTGCTCAATTTATCCTCTTCCTAGAGGTTCTGTAAGTTCAAGGGCAGGATCCGTGTCGGATTCATCAACAAGCACAGCGCCTAGTACAGAGTAGGGGTCTCAAGAAATATGTGTCGACTGCATGATTGCTAAGATTTCACTGTAACAGGCGGTTTTTTTCTTGTCTCTCTCATCCCTCCTGCCCTGGGTGCAGACTGCAAACAGCGCCGCCGAACTTCCCAACAGGCAGGGGGAGGGCCGATCTGGGCTGGCACACCACGTCCCCGGGGTCTCAGTCCCTGGGTCAACGCAGAGAGGCTCGCGGTCCGCGGTGCTACGACCTGAGCCCGGCCACGTGAAGCGTCACGCCCTGCGCTGCTGCAGGGCAGGCGCCGCCGCCGCGGTTGTGTAACGCTGCAGCCGGAGGGGAGGCGACCCGGGCGCCTCTGCTCCGGAGGGGGCAGAGGAGGGAGGGAACGCCGGGCACCGCGCCCGGTATCTTTCTGTGCTTGACTGGCCGGGAGGAAGGAGGTGACACTGGGGCACCTAGGGGGCTGCGCAACCGGGTGCCCGCCCTCCCGCAGGTTGTGTCCAGGAGCGGAGCTCCTGGGAGCGAGGGGCCCTCAGCTCACACCCTCCACGGTCAGGTGCGCGCGGCGTGCTCGGCAGCAGCCTCAGCTGCCCCTGCGCTTGGCCGTCGGCCCGCTTCCCATGGGGTGACATCCGCCCCGCCCCTCGGTCCCTCCCCAAGGCGGGCAATTCCTGGACGCGAGGGTGAGCAGTGGGGGCAGGGAAGCCAGGACGGAAAGAAACCCCAGCCTCTGGGGAAGGCTGGGGGGCCAGGCGACTCCCTCCGCTGCGCGCCGGTTCCTCCAAGCGGGCCGGGCGGGGGAGGAGGAAGAGGGCTGGGCTGGAGCTAGCAAGGGGATATTCCTCTCCCGGCTTGAGTCAGACGCGGGCGGATCCGTCCTCCCCCGTTCCCTCCCAGGAGACGGGAACTTACTTCATTTCCCTGGGGCAGGTTCGCCCACGTTACCAACTTCTCCCCCTCCCCCAGCACCCCCGTCCCTTCCAGCTTCCGCGCCCCCCACCCAACTGGGCAGGACCCAGGTCGCGCTGCCACCCCCTCTTCGGGGAAAGGCGGCCGCAGCCGCAGACACCTGGGGGCCGGGGCTGGGGGTGGGGGCTCCCTAGCAGCCACCGGAGCGTTGTCCAACACGTGAGACTCATGTGATGAAGCCGGGGGAGGGCGGGCAGGTCGCTCCTTCCCTCCCCGGCAGTGGCCAGACGTGCCTGGAGTCACAGGGTAGAACACGTAGCTCCAACCCACCCACTCGCTCCCATTTAACCCAGCCCGCAGCCTCTCCATTACTCCTCGGCTTGCCCCCCCCCACCCCCCCACTCCGCCCTAACCGCCCCCCCCTCACCCGCTCCCTCCCGCCTCCCCGCCCGCCCCACTTCTCATTCACTTGGCTCGCACGGCGCAGACCGCGCAGGGAGCACACACCGCCAGTCTGTGCGCTGAGTCGGAGCCAGAGGCCGCGGGGACACCGGGCCATGCACGCCCCCAACTGAAACTGCATCTCAAAGCCGAAGCTTCCAGCAGCCCAGGGGATTTCAAAGAGCTCAGACTCAGAGGAACATCTGCGGAGAGACCCCCGAAGCCCGCTACAGGACAGTCGTCATCCAGAAGCTCCGCTAGTGCAGACAGGAGCGCGCAGTGGCCCCGGCTCGCCGCGCCATGGAGCGGATCCCCAGCGCGCAACCACCCCCCGCCTGCCTGCCCAAAGCACCGGGACTGGAGCACGGAGACCTACCAGGGTAAGTTGGCACTCCTTGGCCCTTCAAGCCTCAACTCCAGCCCCATGTTATGCGCCACTCTCAACTTGGAGCAGCTCCGGGCGCACCGGGAGGTTCTTGCCCGGCAGAACGCCTGCAGCCGTGCGCAAGCAGTCACGACCCTTCCTGGTCTTTCTTCCTGCAGGATGTACCCTGCCCACATGTACCAAGTGTACAAGTCAAGACGGGGAATAAAGCGGAGCGAGGACAGCAAGGTAAGCAAGTGCACCCCTAGGGACCCTGCGCTCAGCCCCTCGCGCGCTCTGAGTTTCCAAGAAAAGTTTTCTCGCTTTGAGGTTGGCGAGGGGATGCAGGTGTGGGCTCGGTGCCTCTTCTGAGTGACTTGGAAAACAAAGGGCAGACGATGGTTCTGGGTGCTACTCTGCTCCTCTGCCGGACTGTTGCTGCGGGGCTGGGAGGATAGGCTTCTCATCTCCTTCCCCAAGCGCCCACCGCCTCCCCGTGCGTCTTGCAGGAGACCTACAAATTGCCGCACCGGCTCATCGAGAAAAAGAGACGTGACCGGATTAACGAGTGCATCGCCCAGCTGAAGGATCTCCTACCCGAACATCTCAAACTTACAGTAAGTGAGAAGCTGGCCCCTTTCCAACCCAGTCCTTTGCCCAGAGGGCGGGCGGGTCACTCGCCGCCTGCAGGTTCCGCGGGGAACTGCAGACCAGACTGGCGGATCAGAGCTGGCGGGTGGCTCTGTGGTGGGGTCCTCCTCCACAGTCCTGGCGTTTTCTGGTTGACTCATGCAAATGAGGCGAGAACCACTTGGACCTCTCCAAGTTGGCTCCAACACCAACTGGCCTTCCTTTTCAGGAGTTTAACTTCTGGTGATTTCAGGATTCCCTAGTTTTTCTCACTCAAAGGAACACGCCAAGCAACACACACATTTTATTTACCCCTTCCCCTCTACCACTCCCCCCACCTTTTTTGTTGTTGTTAAATAAGGGGACTTGCTTTGGTATGTGATTTTTACGGCCTGTCCTTTCTTGACAGTAGCCCTCAGCTACTTCGCAGCCTTTGGTTGGGGGAAATGGAAAAAAAAATAGTATTTCGGGAGGAACAAAAAAGCCTGGATGAGCTGGAAGTTCTGAAGGCGTGTAAGGAAAGAAGTAGGGAAAGCCTCTTGGCTGCCAGACATAATAGAGGTCCCTCTCTGAGTTGACACCACTGCAGGAAAATGTTATCTCTGGATTCCCCTGAGTTAAGGTCGGCAGAGGCTGCTGGAGAAATTTATCTGTCAAAGCATTTTCCTGAGGTAGTTGCAGCTTCCAAAATGCCTCCAAAGATAGATGGCACCCGTTTTTTAAAATTCTTTAATTATATATATTATATATATATACACACACACATATATATGAGTGTATCTGTCGATCTTTTTAAAAGCATGATTACAGACTTAAAACAGCCAACCAGGAAAGACTATTCCACTTTTTTTTTTTCTTTTCTCATTTCTCATTGCTAATAAATGTCCCAAAGGTGGGACTTCTCTGACCTCACCGCTGACTAAGGCTCTTTTCCTTCCAGACTTTGGGTCACCTGGAAAAAGCAGTGGTTCTTGAACTTACCTTGAAGCATGTGAAAGCACTAACAAACCTAATTGATCAGCAGCAGCAGAAAATCATTGCCCTGCAGAGTGGTTTACAAGCTGGTGAGTGTTGATTCTGGCTATCCTCTCTTTAAGAGTTTGAGCGCAAATAGAGAGACTGTGGGCTCAACATCTGATGTAATAAACATTACTGCAACAAATTGCTTATGCACGTTCATTGGGGGAGATGCAGTTTTATCTTTCCTAAAAGGTCAGACTTTTCATTTGAAATGCAGTGTGCCACCTGGCATGAATACGTATTAGTGAAATGATAAGATATTCCTGTGGCATTTTAGCTTGAGAGTCTCTGGGTTCTGGGAGATTTCCCTACTCCCTTTTAAAATGCCAAGGCACCTATAATTTGCATTGTGGGTGTTTTACAGTTGGTCTTCTTAGCCCTCTTTCATTGGAGAAGAAATCGTGGGTATGCCCCAGTGTTTTCCTGTTTCTTTGCTTCCTTGTCACTTGGTGTGTGGTGTGATCCTGGCAGGATACAGCAGGAGTTTTTCCTGCATTTCATGTGGTTCCCTGAATAGCCACTAGGTATCTTGGTGAATTGCACAATCTAGCGAAACCACCGAAGTTTCATCATTCGTTTCTACTGACTTCCAGATAATCGGAGTCACCTTCTAACCTTCTAGTCTCACTTCTTCCAAATAATACTGTACAGACTGGGGAGAATTATTCTACCCCCTCCCTCATTTCATTCTTCTCTGCCTTCCTCTCGAAGGCTTGTATGATGAAAATTGCAAAAACCCAGCAAGTGCTTCTGCCAGTTTCCTCATTCAAAATAGGAAGATGGTCATACCTAATGTCTTGAGGATCATGGATAGAATATGTGGAGAAGACATAGAAATAGTCTAATTAAAGGTCACAGCATGACTGCAACTTTTACAAATCATTGAAAATAAGTTTACTTTAGGTGATTATTGTTTCTTCATTCTTTTCCTCATTTTATAACTTTCCGGCCTCTGCCCATTTTGCCACGGTGCAATGTTGTATGCGTTGACTCTTAGGTTTAAAAATACATCAGAATGTTTTTTGCTGCCTCGCTTACATGGAAAACTCACAAACCACCTATACAATCCAAAAGAGGGGAAACAGCTCATCTCTATTAATTATGGTCCATTTCCATGATAGGATATTATGCAACCATTAAAAATCATATTTTATCTGAGTGTTAGTATATGGATTATTTTACTTATTTATATTTTTCAGTGTAATTCTTCTCTGAGCATACTACTTTTGGAGTTAGGAACACAAATCAGTAAATGCGTTTTTTTTTTTTAACAAAAACTAAAGCACCTGGTTTTTTGGAGTATAGGTATCCAGGTGCACCACAGGCCTTCTGAAACGTTTTCCTTCGGATTTTTCTTTCCCCAGGTGAGCTGTCAGGGAGAAATGTCGAAACAGGTCAAGAGATGTTCTGCTCAGGTTTCCAGACATGTGCCCGGGAGGTGCTTCAGTATCTGGCCAAGCACGAGAACACTCGGGACCTGAAGTCTTCGCAGCTTGTCACCCACCTCCACCGGGTGGTCTCGGAGCTGCTGCAGGGTGGTACCTCCAGGAAGTCATCAGACCCAGCTCCCAAAGTGATGGACTTCAAGGAAAAACCCAGCTCTCCGGCCAAAGGCTCGGAAGGTCCTGGGAAAAACTGCGTGCCAGTCATCCAGCGGACTTTCGCTCACTCGAGTGGGGAGCAGAGTGGCAGCGACACGGACACAGACAGTGGCTATGGAGGAGAATCGGAGAAGGGCGACTTGCGCAGTGAGCAGCCATGCTTCAAAAGTGACCATGGACGCAGGTTCACCATGGGAGAAAGGATCGGTGCAATTAAGCAAGAATCCGAAGAACCCCCCACGAAAAAGAACCGGATGCAGCTTTCAGATGATGAAGGCCATTTCACTAGCAGTGACCTGATCAGCTCCCCGTTCCTGGGCCCACACCCACACCAGCCTCCTTTCTGCCTGCCCTTCTACCTGATCCCACCTTCAGCGACTGCCTACCTGCCCATGTTGGAGAAGTGTTGGTATCCCACCTCAGTGCCAGTGCTATACCCAGGCCTCAACGCCTCTGCCGCAGCCCTCTCTAGCTTCATGAACCCAGACAAGATCTCGGCTCCCTTGCTCATGCCCCAGAGACTCCCTTCTCCCTTGCCAGCTCATCCATCCGTCGACTCTTCTGTCTTGCTCCAAGCTCTGAAGCCGATCCCTCCTTTAAACTTAGAAACCAAAGACTAAACTCTCTAGGGGATCCTGCTGCTTTGCTTTCCTTCCTCCCTACTTCCTAAAAAACAACAAAAAAGTTTTTGTGAATGCTGCAAGATTGTTGCATTGTGTATACTGAGATAATCTGAGGCATGGAGAGAAGATTCAGGGTGTGTGTGTGTGTGTGTATGTATGTATGTGCGTGTGTGTGCACATGTGTGCCTGCGTGTTGGTATAGGACTTTAAAGCTCCTTTTGGCATAGGGACGTCACGAAGGATTGCTTGACATCAGGAGACCTGGGGGGGATTGTAGCAGACGTCTGGGCTTTTCCCCACCCAGAGAATAGCCCCCTTTGATACACATCAGCTGGATTTTCAAAAGCTTCAAAGTCTTGGTCTGTGAGTCACTCTTCAGTTAGGGAGCTGGGTCTGTGGCTTTGATCAGAAGGTACTTTCAAAAGAGGGCTTTCCAGGGCTCAGCTTCCAACCAGCTGTTAGGACCCCACCCTTTTGCGTTTATTGTCGACGTGACTCACCAGACGACGGGGAGAGAGCAGTCAGAGCGAGCTTTCTGCTAACATGGTGAGGTAGCAGGCACTGGCATAGCACGGTAGTGGTTTGGGGAGGTTTCCGCAGGTCTGCTCCCCACCCCTGCCTCGGAGGAATAAAGAGAATGTAGTTCCCTACTCAGGCTTTCGTAGTGATTAGCTTACTAAGGAACTGAAAATGGGCCCCTGGTACAAGCTGAGCTGCCCCGGAGGGAGGGAGGAGTTCCCTGGGCTTCTGGCACCTGTTTCTAGGCCTAACCATTAGTACTTACTGTTCAGGGAACCAAACCAAGGTCTGAGAGATGCGGACACCCCGAGCGAGCACCCCAAAGTGCACAAAGCTGAGTAAAAAGCTGCTCCCTTCAAGCAGAACTAGACACAGTTTTCAATTCCATCCTAAAACTCCTTTTAACCAAGCTTAGCTTCTCAAAGGCCTAACCGAGCCTTGGCACCGCCAGATCCTTTCTGTAGGCTAATTCCTCTTGCCCAACAGCATATGGAGTGTCCTTATTGCTAAAAAGGATTCTGTCTCCTTCAAAGAAGTTTTATTTTTGGTCCAGAGTACTTGTTTTCCCGATGTGTCCAGCCAGCTCCGCAGCAGCTTTTCAAAATGCACTATGCCTGATTGCTGATCGTGTTTTAACTTTTTCTTTTCCTGTTTTTATTTTGGTATTAAGTCGTTGCCTTTATTTGTAAAGCTGTTATAAATATATATTATATAAATATATTAAAAAAGGAAAATGTTTCAGATGTTTATTTGTATAATTACTTGATTCACACAGTGAGAAAAAATGAATGTATTCCTGTTTTTGAAGAGAAGAATAATTTTTTTTTTCTCTAGGGAGAGGTACAGTGTTTATATTTTGGAGCCTTCCTGAAGGTGTAAAATTGTAAATATTTTTATCTATGAGTAAATGTTAAGTAGTTGTTTTAAAATACTTAATAAAATAATTCTTTTCCTGTGGAAGAGAAAGATGGTCTCCTGAATTTTTTTAAATAGCTCAATTGGTGTGATATGGCTGACTCCCATGTCCTTCTTTCTTGGCTGAAGCAAACCAGTTAATCTCAGTGTAATTTCATTCAGCTTTTCATGTGCTTTGTATTCAATCAGAATAAGCTTAGTCAACTTGGCCGGTAAATATTGGTTTAATTTTTGTTTAACCCTTGCCAGGGGTTCATGATCATCCTCTACTTCTTTCCAGAGTTAAGTAAAAAGCATATTTTCCCCTGCCTGCTTTCATCGTAGTCCTTGGAACTTGACAGAAAACCAAGGTATGACACCGTGGGCCGCAGTGTCTGGGGAGCCTGCTGGAGGGAGAGGCACATTGAGAAAAGATTTACTGGATTATTATGCAATACTAATTGATGCTGGGATAGCACCTCTTTGCCAAAGCAGTCTAGCTTTTTCAAATCTAGCAAGGTCTAATGGATTTGCCATATCCTGTCTTATTCCTGCTGGAGGCAACATTCCATAATTATTTTCTACATCCTTCCTGGACTTCCTCTCCGGTGTGTTTGTGCGTGAATGAATATTGGGTGTTCCTTCGACAAGTGCTCTTATTTAAAAAAAAAAAAAAAAAAAATTCCATGGGAAAGGTGGGAAATGACCCTGTCGTGTATTTTTGCCTCTCTCCTTTGCCTTTATTTGCAACATTCCTGTGGGATACTCCCTTTCAGAGGTGTCCTGATGTTTCCTGATGGCCAGCGCCTGACTCAACACGCTCCAGCTCCTAAAGCATCCCAATCTGCCAGAACCCCCTGGTTGTCTGGAGCACAGCAGGGAAGCTGCCCCTAGGGATTTCTCAGCCAGGCAGAGGCTCCACCTGACCATGAAGACTGTTTGCTTCACATGTCACCTTCCCTGTCTCCTGATGGGCCAGCAGGTGAAAGTGACCATTTTCTGCTTGTGCTAGATGCATATGGAATGCACATAACTGTCCCCAGGCCACAGGCTGTTGTGCAAGGAGCCGGGACCAGGAGTTGGAAGCCTGGCATCAATAGCTGGTGGTCTATCACCTCCCTCTCCACGCCTGCTTTTGACTAGATAAAATAAGAATTCCGAGCCCTTCTCACAAGTCCCAGAGCAGGCAGATGGCAAATTCTGTAAGCCACTCTTTCTCCCAGCTCAACGCCTGGGCTTCCAGGTCTCATGCCTGTGAAACACCTCATGAGTTGCCAGACCTCTCTAGCTAGACTTTTTTGGAAAAAACCCAACAAATCAAACTTATCCTGCTGATATAGCGGGGGGTTGAAATCAAGACCATACTCTTTTTGCATAACCCTCTCTTTTTCCTAGGCCACTGCATGAGGAGTAGCTATGGGGAAAGGAGGAAGTGGTTGGAGCAACCTGAACTAAAAAAAAGATTTGAGGGTTCCACACACAGTCAGCCCAGAATCCCCCTATGGGAACCTGCCCCTGTCAAACAGCCCGTAAAGTTGCAGCTGTCCCTCCACTTCATTTTTTGCTTCCAGTTCGCCCTTAACCTTTCCTCTAGCCCAGTTTTAGCGACATCCAAGTGCGCGCAGAGGGAGGCGCGGGGTATGGGCGTGCACCCCGCCTAATGCCCACTGCGGACAAAGAGGACTTCTGTTTAAAAAGCGGGGTGTGTGAGTGTCAGGGGGCGAAGCGCTGGCTCTGGGGCCAAGGAGAGGTGGCAAGAGGCAAGGGAGCGGAGGCTGGGGATCTGGCCGCCTTCAGACAGGGCGTGATCCGCCGGGCCTGCCGGGATGGTCTCACCCAGCGCTGACCTGCCTCGCCTGTTGACACAACGTCACGTTTCCGACTGCAGCCCTTTCATGTGCGGCCCGCGGCTAAAAGCGGCTGCCGGTTCCTGGAAGCAGACGTGCCTGGCACCGCGTCAGCAGAAACCTGATCCCCGGGGAAGCTTGGCAAGGCCTCGGGATCGCTCGGCCCCCAGAAATAGGGCCTGGCAGCGGGCGCGGGACGCCCCCCCTCCATCGCGCCCAGCAGGAGGGAATTCGAGCGCTCCCCGTCAGCGTGGGGAGGGAGGGCTGGGTGGGGTAGGGAGCTGGATTTAGGCAGAGCACGGGGACCAGGGCTTAATTAACTAGAAGCTAGAAGCTTCCCACGGGTCATCGTTCACTAATGCACGTCAAACAACCTAGAAGTATCATTATAGGTACTATTACAATTCACATTTTGTAGATAAATAAAAGCAGGCTCAGAGAGGAGAGGTAACTAGCCCAAGGTCACACAGCTTCTGAGGGGGCTAAACCTTTTGTAGGATGGTGGATCTGTTGGTTTGTGGGTCTTTTAATTGGATCCAAGGAGAAGGCTTTCACAGAGCCGAGTTGTTAATGACTATAATAATACAAATATGGATATTTAGTACTAATAATAATTACAGCAAATGTGTTTGTGGCATTTACTATTTGCCAGGCACTCTGCAAAGTGCTCTACATACGATAACTTAATTATCACAGCAAGTCCATGAAGTAGGTAAATTAGTATACAGTTAATGAACTGTAGGCACAGAGAGGTTAAGTAATTTGCTCAAAGTCACACAGCTCCATTGATGAATTGTAATTTAAACCTAGGAAATTTGGCTGCAAAGTTTATGTGCTTAATTATAAAACCACACTGCCCTTGTAGTTAAGTTAATAATAGTAAAAGTAGTAATAATTACAATTATTACTATCCTGTTTTGAGTACTTTCTTTGTGCCAGGTATTAACCACCTCATGTGAATTGCCTCTACTTATAGCAACTGTGAAGGGTAGATATTAATATGCCCCTTTTTTAAGTAAAAAAATTTTAAACATGCTCATTTTACAGATGAGAAAACTGGAGTTCAAAGAGGGGAAATGCCTTATCTGAGGTGACACAACACCTAAGGGACAAAGCCATCCCTTTTTCTGGTATGGAACTGCTTCTACGCTGAGCTCTTGTGATGTTGGGCTTTGATACACATTATCTCATTTAATCCTCCAACTAGCCCTGCGGAATAGGTACTATGATGCTCAGCCTGTGGATGAGATAACCAAACTCAGAATAAAGTTATTTGCCCAAGTCTTTATTTGTTCCTTACCAATGTCCCCACACACCATCCCACAGCGAAGAATGGGCCCATCCTCTGGTTAGAGAAACTAACCCAGCATGACTATCACGGAATATGGGGGGGTAGGGGGGGCACCCTGTATGTTGACTGTGCTAAGAACCAGAATCTGGGCTTAAAGAAACTATATCAAAGTATTGTGGGCCGGGCATGGTGGCTCATGCCTGTAATCCCAGCACTGTGGGAGGCCTAGGTGGGAGGATCACTTGAGGCTGGGAGTTTGAGACCAGCCTGGGCAACACGGTGAAATCCCATCTCTACAAAAAATACAAAAATTAGCCAGGCATGGTGGTGCATGCCTGTAGTCCCAGCTACTTGGGAGGCTGAGGTGGGAGGATCACTTGAGCCCAGGAGGCAGAGTTGCAGTGAGCATGATTGCGCCACTGCACTCCAGCCAGGTGACAGACAGAGACCCTGTTTCCAAAAAAAAAAAAAAAAAAAAAATAGTATTCTGCAAGGAAGGGGAGGGATTCCTTTTCTTATGTCTCTCCTAAGGTTAGGAAAGGTGTAGGCCTAGGGGACTGGCGAGGTATGAACCACCTGGGGCAGGGCAGTTCTGCTGGAGGGAGGGAGAGAAGAAGGGAGGCAGAGACTGAGTTCCAAGCTCTCTCTCTGGAAGGGAGCCTCTGCAGGCTCAGAGACCAGGCCACCGTAGCTCCTGTCCCTCTCAGATTTCTTTGGCC
This sequence comes from Pongo pygmaeus, assembly GCF_028885625.2. Lineage (NCBI taxonomy): Eukaryota > Metazoa > Chordata > Mammalia > Primates > Hominidae > Pongo > Pongo pygmaeus. Next base: position 73,019,826 of record NC_085930.1, on the reverse strand, counting down.
CACCCACACCCTGGCCTGTCTCTCCCCTTTGGCCACCACCCTAGTACTTGGCTTGTGAGGGGTATATAAGAGGCTGCCTCACTTTGTGGAACGGGGCCGGGATCTCAGGTTAGAGAGGAGACAGCATGTGTTGAATTCCCACATGGTTTCATATGAAGACTGTGTGTTAACGGGATCGGCGTGTTCTCCTGAGACCCAGCATTCCCTGAGGTGTCTGCCACGTGGCGTGGAGGGAGGGAAGGCTCCAGGTTTCTCACCCTTCATCAGCAGGAACAGCTTCCTTTTCGTGTCTTACCACTGAAATCGTTTGTTTGAACGAGAGTTTTATTGCTGAAAAGACATCACAAACAAGTTTTGAAGGCCACAAATGACAGCCCCTTCCTCAAGCACTGCCTTCACCTCACTGGCCTCTTTCCCTAGGATCCAGAGGGAGGCTGAGGCCATTCAAAGCCACCCCAACACACACCCCACCCAGCACCACCCCCTGTTTATCCCCAGCCATCTGTTTGGCCCGACAACCACAGTAGAACATGAGCCGGATGAAGCCTCTCCCATTGGCCATGGAAGCCACTGACATGCTCGTCTCGCGGCTGGGCCATCCAGTCTTGTGATGTGGCTGGATTTGGGCCCAGAAGGTTTCTTCCACTATAGATGGGGCCCTCCCTTCCCTGGGGATTCTCAGCAAAGATGTGGAGGTGGGACATGAGGGTGTCACAAGGCTGCTGGGTAGGGGGCCAGCCTCAGGCTGGGACCAAAGGAAGTAGGGCAGCTAGCCTCTGCTCACCCTAAGTCCTGGCCCTGTTCTCCCACACCCACACCCACCTTTGAGGAGGCAAAAGGGAAGAAACTTGTGCTTATTTGTTTGAAGAGCAAATATGTTTTTTTGAAACCGAATTATGGATGGGGATGTGGGGGTGGGAATTATGCAAGGGTCTCAGGGGAATTCAAGCAGGGGAAGGAGGGAAAAACCACTCTCTTCTCAGATGGAAAAAAAACAACTGTTTCTTAAAGTTTTAAATGAAATATCTAATATTTTATATCTCTTTTACTGTGGAGAATTTAAAACATATTCAAAAGTAGAAACAACAATAGATGTTTCTCCAAAGAAGATATACAAATGGCCAACAAGTGCATAAAAATATGTTCAATGTCATTAGTCAGCAGGGAAATGCAAATCAAAACCACAATGAGATACCACTTCACACCCACTAGGATGGGTATGATATTAATAATAATAACAAAACAACGGAAAATAACAAAGTTTGTCGAGGATGTGGAGAAGTCTAAAGTTTTTGTATATTGCTAGTGGGAATGTGAAATGATGAAACTACTATAGAAAAAAGTTCGGCAGTTCCTCAAAAAGTTAAATATGGAATTACCATATTACCCAATGCCATTTCTAAGAGTTATATACCCAAAAGAATTGAAAACAGGAACGCAAACAAATATATGGACACATGTGTTCATAGCACTGTTCACAAGAGTCAAAAGGTGGAAACAACCTAAATGTCAATCAACAGATAAATGGATAAACAAATTGTGGTATATACATACAATGAGGTATTATAGAGCCGCAGAAAATTAATAAAGTACTGGTATATGCTACAACATGGATGAATCTCAAAAACATTATGCTAAGTGAAAGAAGCCTGGCAAAAAGTCACATGTTACATGGTTCCACTCATATGAAATATACAGAATAAATAAATTCTTAGAGAAAGAATACAGACTGATGGTTGCCAAGGGATGAGGGAGGGAGAAAATGGGAATAAAATGGGTACAGGGATTTTACTTTGGAGTGATAGAAATATTTTGGAACTAGGCATGGGGGGTTGCACAACGTTGTGAATGTAATAAATGGCATAGACTTGTTCACTTTAAAATGGTTAATTATATGTAGATTTCACCTCAATAAATTTTCTTTTAAGTAGATAGAATAGCATAATGAACCCTCCACTTATCAGTCTCCCAGCTTCATTAGTCATTAATTCATGTCCAAGTCAGTTTCATCTGTAATATATACCCAGCCACTTCCCCTGCTCATGTATTATTTTGAAGCAAATCCAGATATCATATAATTTCATTTGTAAATATTTCTAAAATATTTAGTATATATCTCTAAAAGATAAGTGTTATAAAAATGACTATAATATTATCATACGTAAAAATATTTAACAGTGTAAAAAGGCAATTATTTAGACTAGTTCTCTAAATAAGAATATAGATTGTTTTCAAAATTAAAAAATATAAAAAGTGATCAGAGGCCGGGTGCGGTGGCTCATGCCTGTAATCCCAGCACTTTGGGAGGCCAAGGCGGACAGATCACAAGGTCAGGAGTTTGAGACCAGCCTGGCCAATATGGTGAAACCCGGTCTCTACTAAAAATACAAAAATTAGCCAGGTGTGGTGGTGGGCGCCTGTAGTCCCAGCTACTCAGGAGGCTGAGGCAGGAGAATCACTTGAACCCAAGAGGAGGAGGTTGCAGTGAGCCGAGATCGCACCATTACACTCTAGCCTGGGCGAGAGTGAGACTCCGTCTCGGAAAAAAAAAAAAAAAAAAAGTGATCCAAAAAAAGAAATTGTTCCCTGTCCCTATCCATCATCCTGGTCTCTATGCCTTCACCAAACTCACCCACAAGTAGGCAAGTAGGCACTGTTTTAACTACTTTAGAGTTTATTGGCCAGGCATGTTGGTTCATACCTGTATTCTCAGCACTTTGGAAGGCTAAGGTGGGAGGATCACTTGAGCCCAAGAGTTCAAGACCAGTCTGGGCAACATGGCAAGATCCCATCTCCACGAACAATTAAAAACTTATGAGGGTGTGGTGGTGCATGCCTGTAACCCCAGCTACTCAGGAGGCTGAGGTGGGAGGATAGTTTGAGCCTAGGTTGCAGTGAGCCATGATCGTTGCTACTGCACTCCAGCCTGGGTGACAGAGTGAGATCCTGTCTCAAAAAATAATAATAATATTTTTTAAAATAGAGTTTATTTATGCATGTGCATATAAATATGGATGTGGGCTGTCATTTGTCCCCTTCTTCCACACAAAAATAGCATGCTGTTCACACTGTTCTGCACTTAGTATGTCTTGAGGAGCTATCCACATGAATACATAGAAAGGCTTTTAATTCTTTTTTACAACTGTGCAGTATCTCATTGTATAGATGTCCTATAATTTACTTGACTAGTTCCCTGTTATGAACATCTGGATTATTTTTTATCTTTTGCTGTCACCAGCAGGGTTGCAATGAGTAATTTTATATGCAGGTCATTTTGCAAGTGTATAACAATATTTATGGGGTAAACTCCCAGATAGAATTGCTGGGTCAATGTCATGAGCATCTGTCATTCTGATGGGTGTCACTCCGTGGGACACAGGTCATACTCCTTTAGAACTCAACGTTGTTGTCTGTCTTGGAGGCAGTTTGCAAGAGATGTCAGAAAGCTTAGAACATGTATGTCTTGAGCCCAAATGATTCCACTTCTAGGAGTTTTCCTAAATACGATTTTTAAAATTAATTAATTAATTTTTAAATAAAAAATAGAGACAGGGTTTTGCTATGTTGACCAGGCTGGTCTCAAGCTCCTGACCTCAAGCAATCCTCTTGTCTTGGCCTCCCAAAGTGCTGGGATTATAGGCCTGAGCCACCATGCCCAGCCAAGAAGTTATTAATCAGGTTTTCAAAGACTAAGCTACAAAATTGGACATCCCTGTGCCATTCATAGGTAAAACAAAAAAGGAGGAAGGAAGTGGGGGACAGAGGGAAGGAGAGAAAAAGAAAATCAGAAAAATGGCTGAGAAGGAGACTGGTTGAGTAACTTACAGTATGTGCAAATGCTGGAATGCTAAATAGTCATGAAAAATTATGTTAGGAAAGTAAATTGATTATTGTTTATTTGTTGTAAAGGGAGAAAAAGTAGGCCACAAAATAGTATGTTCAGACTGATCCCATTTTTAAAAAAGAATAATATGTGTGCTTCTAAACGTTCTCTCTGCCTCACTTTGAACAACTGTAAAATGAGGACAATAGTAATTAGTCTACTGAGTTGTTGTGAGGATTAAATGAGTTTCAATGTCTAAGATGCTTAGAACAGTGTCTGGCACAGAGAAAGCTCCATGTCAGGGTTAGCTAAAATTAGCGTTATTGTTATTATTTTTTAGTAATTGTATTATAGTTACAGAAGAAAAAGGTCTGGCAGGCAATACAATAAAATTTTAACCACCTTAGCAGGATTTAGAATTATTGGTTATTGTCCCTTTAAGAATTTTTGCTTTTCTATATTTTCCTTTTTTTTAAATTTTACAATGAACATGGTATTTCTGTAATATATATCATGAAGTGCAACAAAATAAGTGGAGTGGGGGACAAGAATGGAGTTCAAGGTTGTCATGGACATCTGCACCCAGCAGTCCCAGGGGATGATGTGGAAAGGAGAGGCAGGATGCTTTTTTGGTTTTGCCAGCTCAGCCCTGGGCGGGGCCAGCCCTACACCCTAGGAAGAAGGCAACTCCCTTCAAAGGGTGAATGGAAGATCTAGAGAAAGCTCTCCCTGCTCACATGCACATAGGAGCTTTTAACAAGGGCCTTAACAATTAGAGAGATGACAAAAGTTTCGAAAAAGGTGCAAAGACACTCAATAGGCTGTGAGGGTCCTAGGATGGGGGCTCTAACTCATTCACTATAGTGCTCCCAGTGCCTAGCTTGAAACAAAGCTGAAATTCAGTCAGTGTTTCCTGAATGAACAAGTGAATCTAGACTCTGCTGTGTGACCTTGGGAAAGTTCTTTCACCTTCCTGAATCTGTTTCCTTATCCATCAAATGGGGATATTAGTGATCTTGTAGAGATTGCTGTGAGGATGAAAAGAAATCCTTACGTAGAATATACAGCATCTAGCTACAATCAGGTATGTGGTAGGTGCTCAAGCATTTGTTGATTAAATGAATGAAAGGAGCCTGGGCAACATAGCAAAAACTCTGTCTCTACAAATAAAAATTAAAACATTAGCCAGTCATGGTGGTATGGACCCGTAGTCCCAGCTACTCAGGAGGCTAAGGTGGGAGGATCTTAGCCTGCAGTGAGCCATGACCATGCCACTGCACTCCAGCCAAGGTGACAGAGTGAGGCCCCATCTCAAAATAAAAATGTAATTTAATTTAAAAATAAAAAAATAAGTGAAAGGAAAGAATGACATTTATAGGAACTTATTCACTCTAAAGTGTAAGTAACTGACATAACATTATTTCCTGAAAGATGCTTTGTAGAGGAAAAAGCTGAAAGAGATCTCATACACACACACACACACACACATATATACACACACACATATATATGTGTGTGTGTATGAGATCCCTCTGATATACATATATATATCTGATATATATATATATATATATACACACATCAGACTGTGTGCTAAGTACTGTACTAGGCACTATGCATACATTATCTGGTGCAATCTCCATTTTTACATTTACAGAAATTGAGACTCAGTGAGATTAAGTGACTCACCCCAGGTCACACAGCAAGCAGATGGCACAGACAGGATTTAACTCAACATATGACTCAAAGGTCCTTGTTGAAAGAGCCCAGGATGTCAAAATGGACAGAGGCATGAGGAGGGAAGAGGGTCAGAGATAAGCTCCCCACTCTGTGCACACTGCTGAATTACCCATTAGGTAGACCTAGTGTGTGCTCAAAACACTGGGAAAGCAGCCCCAGCTTCCTTCCATCTCCCCAAAATTGGAAAATAATTTCTTTTTGATATTTCAGAGAAAAACATGGAGATCATCTTATGATTAAAATCAAGGCCTTATTGGGGTTTCTCTAAATTTATTTTAAGCTTTGTGTTTTCAGTTTGCACTTCGTATGAGGAGGAAGGATCAAAATACTCATGTCTCAGGACCTTAGGGCTTAATTGCCCTGGGGCTTAGAGCCTCTCTAGACCTTATCCAGCAAGGTGACGCTAGCTCTCCAGAGTCTGAGTGAGAGGCAGCATGGACACCCACCTGGCCCCTGCTTCCCCTGGGGCTCACATGGCTGTGTGAGGGGTGTTTCTCAGGGCAGTGGCCTCGGCTCCCCTGACCCGTGGCTTCTCACGGTCTGCCTTTCAGACAAGGCGCTCACTGTCCAAGCATGTTCCAAGCCACCGGCTCAAGTCCCAGCCAGCCCAGGCCTGTTGCAATGAGTCAGCCTTTCACTGGGGAAAAATGTGGTGACTGGCCTCCAAGTCATTTTTTCCAGCTTGGCCCTTGTCCTGGGCTGGGTTTGGGGAGACCTTCATTTTTCCCTTTGGGATTCGGCTGCCTATGAGGTATTCCCAAGGGTCCCTAGGAAGCAAGGGGGCTGGAATTCCTTTGGGGCAGGTTGAGTTGCTGCAATTCAGCCAAATGAGGGTCCCTCAAGGCGCCCACCTGGTCTCGCTCCACCTCCCCCTGCTCATATAAGCAAAAGTAGAGGCCAAGAGGGTAAGTTCTTATGGCCCTTACAGTTGTGCCCAGTCATGGGGAGGGGGATAAGAAGAGGAGTTATAAAATAAAGTCCACCCTTGGCATCTTTCACAGGCCATGCTAGCGCAGCAACCTCAGGTACCTGGAGCTTGAGGCACAATTGGCCTCTTATCAACTAGTGGTGCCTTCCTGAAAGATGATGCTCCCTTGGGCCCCTTGAATTTTAAAGCAAGCACCATTACCTTTGGTGAACCTTCCTGCCCCCAGCTCTATGCCAGGGTTCCAGTTTCAGAGCTATTCACCTTACCATCCCTTCTGACTCACCTCTGGCTTCCCAGGGCTTCGTGAGGCCTCCCCTGCTTGGCCAGGCTGATATGGATTCTCCCTAGGGTGACTGGGTGGGAGAGAGGAAGAGGCAATGACCATTAGTCAAAGGGTGGTGAGGATGTGTGAGGGCAGGGGTTTAGCCCTCATGGATCCCGCAGTAAATTCATTCTCTCTGGAGGAAACATTAACCTCACTGCTTCTGAGGCCCTTACTTAGAACTTCCTATTCATTTTTGCGATTAGCAAAGATTAACCTCTCAATAATTCATTCATTCAGGGCACAGATAGCTATTGGTACATTTACATGCCAGGTACTGGGCTTTGGGGCTACAATAGTGCACAGAAGAGTCATGCTCCTGTCTTTCTGAAGCTGATAGTCTGAGAGGGAGACAGATAGCAACCTGATAATTACACAGATAGATACCAACAATCCAGTATCAATATGCAGGAAGAGCACAGAAGAGCAGACAACAGTGCCTGGAGTGGTCTGGGGTGTTCAGGGAAGGTTTGCCTGAAATAGATGGGTAAGTGGGAGTTGTCTGGTTGAGATGGGGGTCCTGACCCCAAGTACCTAGATAGTGACCTTATTTGGAAATAGGGTTTTTACAGAGATAATCAAGTTAACATAAGGTCATTAGGGTACATCCTAATCTTGACTGGTATTCTTATCAAAAGGGGAAATTTGGACACAGAGACAGACATGCGCACAGGAAGAATGTCATGTGAAGATGAAAGCAGACATCAGGGTGATGTTGGCTGCTTACAAGCCATGGAATGCCGAAGATAGTGAGCCAACACCAGGAGCTAGGAGAGAAGCCTAGAACTGATGCTCCCTCACAGCCTCAAAGGAACCAAATCTGCTGACACCTTGATTTTGAATTTTTAGCTTCCAGAACTTGAGATCATACATTTCTGTTGTTTAACCCACCCCAGTTGTGGTCTTTTGTCAAGGTAGCCCTAGCAGATAAACTCAGTTTTCCAGGCAGAGGAAACTGCACATGCAAAAGCCCTGGAAGTGAGGGCAGGGGAGGTGGGTTTGAGAAAAGAGGCCACCCTGGCTGAAATGCAGAGTCAAAAATTCCTTTGTCCAGACTGACAGGGAAGCAGATCAGTGTGGGCACCTCAGGCGACTATTAAAATAGCAATAAAAATGACCACCTTGAAGGTGTGTAGAGTGTACCAGATAAGCCTGGGGAGGCAGGAAGTGACTAGAGCTATGCAGGGGCTTCCCTGTAGGGGTAGAAGTGGAGCCTTTAACCTTAAGATAGAGGAGAAGCTAGCAGGGTGTACAGGCGACCTAGAGCCTCGTTTGAGCTGTGTGACTTTGGGAAAATGGCTGTCTGTCTCTTTGCCTTCGATCTCTCCCCTTATCTGGGACATTCTGTGGCCATGTGACTAGCAGTGTGCTCTGTGTTGCTGTCTCCTGTGTGGTGAGCCGGTGCGAAGGAAGAGAAAAGAATGAAAATAGCATTGGACACAGTTGTGGATCTTAAGGAGCTTATAGTCTAGTTGGGGAAATGACATTCATTCGGGCCAGTGAACAATGAAAGTGCTAAGTGTGTGAAGTGGACAATGTCAGACATTCTGAAGGGCTAAAGTGGTGGCTTCCCTCATAGGGGGGGTCTCGAAGTCTAGTGGGACCCCAGATACAATTTCTTATTTTTTTTTTTTTGAGACTGAGTCTCGCTCTGTCGCCCAGGCTGGAGTGCAGTGGCGCGATCTCGGCTCACAGCAAGCTCCGCCTCCCGGGTTCACGCCATTCTCCTGCCTCAGCATCCCGAGTAGCTGGGACTACAGGCTCCCGCCACCACGCCCGGCTAATTTTTTTTTTTTTTTTTTTTTTTTAGTAGAGACGGGGTTTCGCAGTGTTAGCCAGGATGGTCTCGATCTCCGGACCTCGTGATCCGCCTGCCTCGGCCTCCCAAAGTGCTGGGATTACAGGCTTGAGCCACTGCGCCCGGCCCCAGATACAATTTCGATGCTGTACATCTCCACCCTCCCCACCACTCCATAATTAACAGGTCTGGGGATGGGTGGGGGTTAACACGTGACCCAAGCTGGGCCAATCAGAATCTTTCCCTGGATTTTTTGGTCAGGAGCTAAGGAAGAAAATGCAGTTTCTCTCTTGGTGGCTATGTTTGCTGCTACATAGAGGGGGCTGACTTGAGGGAATGGAGCTGATAGGCTGACCCAGAGAGAGACAAGAGGGAAGGAGAGAGAGATAGGGAGGGAGGGAGGGAGGGAAAGAAGGTGGGAGCGGAGAGGGAGAGAGAGGGAGAGAAAGAGAGAGAGAGTGCGAGCGAGCCCCTTGGCTGCCCTGGCCCTGCTGCATCTCCGAGTTTCCCCTAGGCTTACTGGAGATACCCTACCCGTACATTCTTCACCCCGCATTTATCAGTTTCCCCTAGGCTAGTTGGAGAGGAGTTTCTGTCACCTACAGTCCTAGGAGTTCTGATTCACACAGGGATCCCCCGTGTCAACCTCAGCCACTGTTTATGAATGAGGTGATGAGACCCTGCTCTTGGCCCTAGTGTGTGCTATTGTGTCAGGGACCAAGGAGCTGTCCCTGCCCTCCTAGGAAACCCTTCATGGAGCGGAAGGCCATCTTCACTCTTTATACTACCGGAGGCGCTTGAGTCTTCACCGTGCCTCTGTGAGCCTGGCGGCATTTGTTTCACTTTGCAAACCCTGTAAGTTAGGAATTAAATCTCCCCCACCCCAGTCTTACAGTGGAGGAAACTGAGGCTCAGAGGAGGAGAAATGCCTTTGTATCTAAGTGGCAGAGCCTTTTTTGGGCGTCACAGTCCTTAAGATGGTACACGTGAAACAGCAGCCCAAGCCCTGATCAGGGAAAAAGTAATCATCCTTCATTCATGAATTCATCAGTGAACATTTCCCTACAAAAAAAGAAGAGAAATTATCAAAGGTTTGTGCAGAGCCTGAAGTGTGAATTCAGGAAGGCAAACACAACCTTTTATCTCTATAAGCCCAGAAATCACTATACACACAATGTCGGGCATAAGTTAGGTGCTTAAGATATGTTTGCTGAAAAAGAATAAGAACAATATCTTAGTTACTGAGTGATCACTATGTGCCAGGCACTATTTTAAGTGATTCGTGGGTATTCATTTAGGTAACCCTCACCCAGCCTTGTAAGGTTGGTACTATTATGCCTGGCTGATTGATTGATTGATTGATTGAGACAAGGTCTCACTCTATCACCCAGGCTGGAGTGCAGTGGCATGATCATAGCTCACTGCAGCCTCAAACTCCTGGGCTCAAGCAATCCTCTCACCTCAGCCTCCCGAATGGCTGGAACTGCCTGGCTAATTTTTTGTTTTCTATTTTTTGTAGAGACAGGATTCAGCGTGTTACCAGGACTCGTCTCAAACTCCTGGGCTCAAGTGATCATCTCATCTCGCCCTCCCAAAATGCTGGGATTATAGGCATGAGCCACTGCCTCCAGCCTATTATGCCCGTTTTAGAGATGAGAGGGCTACAGCTGAGTAACTTCTCTGAGCTCACACAGCTAGTAAATGTCAGAGGGACCTCCAGCCTTCTGGCCTCAAGTGCACTCCTGACCTTAGACTGTATTGCCTATCTTCAAATGATTGAATGACTGAATGAAAGCACATCTGCTAGCTACAAGACTACACATACACATATATTTCAGGAGAGCTTTCACTGGAGAGAGCCACAGGGTTGTGAAGCCTGGAGAAATTTAAGCTCCAGAAAATTCTCCAAGGAAGTGGGATGCCATGAGCCTTAAATCTGTGTGGGACTTTTGAATGTGAAAAGAGATATGCACATTTAGTTCTGGAATATCCATATACTCAAATCAACATAATAATTGCTTTCGTGAATTGAGAGCTTTCTCTGTGCCCCACACCCTGCCTACTTATCTTTGAATCTTCCCGCCCTCTCTGTGTTAGGGTGTCAAAGGCCTGTCTAATCACTCTCCTAAACCACTCTCCCCTCATCCTCTGCAGTCCACAGGAAGGTCAGCCTCGTGGGGTGTTCTTTGCAAAGCCACAGAATCTTCCCTTGATAATGACCAAGTTTCCAAGGCAAAAATTGACACATGCTTATGGCATCCACAGGCCCAAAGAGTTGAGGCCAGAGGGACCAAAAGTCCGGGATCTGAGTTGGCCAAGATCCAGGCTTGGAACAGAGCCAAGGATGCAGGTGGACAGGCCTCGGGGCAGATGACAAAGCTGGGAGAACTCTCTTTACCTGCTTTTGCTGGGGGGCTAGATTTCACTATCTCCACTGAAGATCTTGAGAGCACCCATTTCACCCTGGGGCAGGGACGGGCTGCATGTTAGCTTTGAGGCCAGGCCAACCACAAGACAAGAAAAGACACATCCCAACTTCAAAGGGCTGCCGAAGACCAGGGCAGCTGAGCAGAGCTTCATGCCCCCCCAATGAATCTAGCTGCATCAGGCTCAGGCAGGTGCAGGGTAGGATGGAGCACTGCCTGCAGGCTCAAGGGGGATCTTAGTTGCCAATGGGAGATTCGATTGGTATTTATTTTCCATACATCTTCATCTTTTAGGAGAACAAATTCTGTGATCTTTTGGGGAGTCCTAGGGATAAAAGTCCTTGAGGGAGAAAAATGGCCCATAAAAATGCATCCTCACTCCTAGATGTATTTTTTTTTATATAAAAATTTCTTTCTTTATTAAAAAGAGATGAGGTCTCACTATATTGGCCAGGCTGATCTCAAATTCCTGGGCTCAAGCAATCCTCCTGCCTCAGCCTTCCAAAGTGTTGGGATTATAGGTGTGAGCTGCTGCACCCTGCCCCTAGACACATTAGAACTTTAATAAGTTCGGAGCATTTTATTTGCTGCTGGAATTATGTTAAGCACTTTATATACATGACCTTGTTTAATCCTCAGGATACCCTAGTAGAGAGATGATGACTCTCCTTATTATATGCCCCAGGGAAACAGAGGCTCAGAGACCTTCTCAAGGTCACACAGCTAGTAAGTGTCAGAGCCAGGAGTCCAACCCAGGCCTGACTTCAAGTTCCTTGCCCTTAACCACAGTACTATGTTAGGTCCTTTTTAGGCACACATGTCCACTAAAACCTAGATGTTTTGCTTGCATCTGTTTATCCAGCAAACATTTATTAAGTACCTACTGTGTGACAGGCCCTGTTTTAGAAGCTGGGGATATAGTAGGGCATAAATAAAACAGACAAAAACCCCTGCCTTCAGTGAAATCAAAATAACATTAAAAGGCAAAGATTATTGTCTCCCATTTTATAGCTGAGGCAACTGAGGTAGGTATTCCTTTTCGTCTGCTTACCCCTCAGATTCATTTATTCATGTGTTTTGTTGTTATTGTTGCTCAGCAAATATTCCTTGATAACTTACTAGGGGTCAGGTGCTGTTTTAGGTGCTGAAGTCCCAGTGGGGACCCAAATAGATGCAGTCCCTGCCCTCGTGGAATTCGCGTTCTCTTCAGATTGTTCCTGTGTGTCTTCCTAACTGTAGCTGCTGCTCAGGGCACATGAACAAGCAGTACTGACTTGTGTCCCCAGGAAGCTGATGCTGTTCCTCAGACAGGCCCAAAGCAGAAGGGGCAAGTCCAGCAGCATGCAAAACAACAAAGTCAGCACAAGTATTTGGAATCATAGGTGCCCTTTGCTCTCTCCATATGGTGATCCCTGCCCCAAGATGTGTTAGAACACACTCTAGGGTAAATGTCTGTAGGCTCTGTGGGGCGTGGTGGTTCACACCTGTAATCCCAGTACTTTGGGAGGCTGAGGTGGGAGGATCAAGTGAGCCCAGGATGTCAAGGCTGCAGTGAGCCATGATCATGCCACTGCACATGCAACTTGGGTGACAAAGTGAGACCCCCTATCTCTAAAAAGGTCAGTGCCTCTGGGTGTTAATTAGCTGTGTGACTTTGAGCCAGTGAAGCTCTCCAAGCTTCACTTTCCTCAGCCATAAAATGGAAATTGAAGCACTTTTCTTGCTTGAATATTTCCAAGAATGAGATGAATTCAAATGAAATAATGGCTATGTGAATATTTAATTTCCTAATCCGTAGATATTATTTCAGTGTCTTCCAGGTCCAGGTCTTCATTTCTTATTACCTATTACCACAGTGCCTCAAAACGGCTCTTATAAACTCATTCACAAAAAGGTATAAGTAACTGATGATATTTCAAGTCTTGCCTCTCCCAGACCTAAAGACTTTCTTATAAGGAAAAATAAAAAATAAAAAAAAACCTGTGTAAGGGAACTTTGGATTCTGGCCAAATAGAGTAACAGGTACCAGATTTACCCTCCCATCTGAAACAATTAAAAAGTACCTTAACTGTGTCCTAGACAAAGTTCAATGGCTTTTAGAAGAGTACAAACATATCCAATGCTCAGCAAGATAAAGTTCCCAATGTCTACCGTCTAATCAAAAGAATTCCCAGTGGAAGTGCCTTGGACTGGAATACGAGCTCCCTGAGGCAAGAGATTTTTATCTGTTTCATTCTCTGCTATATCTTCAGTTCCTAGAAGAGTGTCTGACACATAGTAGGCACGCAATAACGATTCGTTGAATAATGAATGAATGAATAGGGGTGTCAGACATCAGTGAGGATAATGGGAGGTGCTATTCTGTCCAAGGGTCTCTCCCAGAGCCCCAGAAATCACCTGGCACTTAAGGCCTGCCTGACTGATAAATTCCCCAAGTCAGCCCAAGCATGGAGGATGAGACCCTCTAAAGAGTGACAGCCTTTAGGGGAGGGAGACATCTACAAGCCCTGTCACGAGCCCTGTCATCACCTCAGAGGAAAAGGAAAGCTTGTTACTCATTGATAACCATCTCTGTGAACGACTCCTCCACATGGCACCCCTCCCCACCCCCTACCTTCCAGCCCTGGCCTGTTTACTGGAAGACACGACCCTGTTTTTTACATCCTGAGCGATGACAGATTTCATCACTGGCTTAAGGCAAGACAGAGAAGCTGGGTGTCAGGCCCTGGTGATAAGTCATGTCAGATTTTGGGTGGTTGTGGTAGTGGTGGTGGGGGCAACTGTAGCCGTTACCACACAGGTTTATGCCTCGATCTGCTCATTCATTTGTTAATCCTTTTATTGCGTACATATTAATTTGGGTCAGGCCTTGTGCGTGGGGGCTCCAGACACAAGACAAAAATGACAAAAATGAAAATGACGGTGATTAAAACGAATTGCAAAAGCCACCATTTTCTGAATGATTCCTTCAGAAGGCAACATGCTGGCATGGCTAGAAACGTAGTTCTGAGCAAGACACCTGGGTTCCCAGTCTCAGCTCTGCTTCTTCACAGCAGTATGACTCTGGGCAAGGTACCTAACCTCTCTGAGCCTCCATGTTCTCATCTCTAAAATGGGGCAGTTGTGATTAAATGAGTTAACCCATTTGAAGCGTGTAGAACTCTATTTGCTATTTCTTTGCTTGAAGTCATATTAAATACTTTACAGCCTCAGTCAGAAGAGGGGAATTGTATCGTGGTTAAGAGCTCTGAGGTGGAACTTGGACACCCACTTACTGTGTGACTTGAGCAGGTAACTCATCTTGTCTGAACCTCAGTTTCCTCATCTGGGAAGTAATGCAAAGTAAATTCCACAAGTGTAGGGAATTCTGTTTTGTTCACTCCTGTCTCCACAGTGCCTTAAAGAGCACGTGGCCAAGAGTAGATGCTAATGCAGTAATCAGAACCAGTTATGTAATTTGTGGGACCCAGTGCAAATGAAAATGCAGGGCCCTTGTTTTAAAAATTATTAAGAATTTCGGGCCGGGCGCGGTGGCTCACGCCTGTAATCCCAGCACTTTGGGAGGCTGAGATGGGCGGATCACAAGGTAAGGAGGTGGAGACCAGCCTGGCCAACATGGTGAAACCCTGTCTCTACTAAAAATACAAAAATTAGCCGGACGTGGTGGCGGGCGCCTGTAGTCCCAGCTACTTGGGAGGCTGGGGCAGGAGAATCGCTTGAACCCAGGAGACGGAGGTTGCAGGAGCCAAGATAGTGCCACTTCACTCCAGCCTGGGCAACAGAGTGAGATTCCGTCTCAAAAAAAAAAAAAGAAAATTATTAAGAATTTCGGCCGGGCTCAGTGGCTTACACCTGTAATCCCAGCACTTTGGGAGGCTGAGGCAGGTAGATCACCTGAGGTCGGGAGTTTGAGACCAGCCTGACCAACATGGAAAAACCCCATTTCTACTAAAAATACAAAATTAGCTGGGCATGGTGGTGCATGCCTGTAACCTCAGCTACTCAGGAGGCTGAGGTAGGAGAATCACTTTGAACCCAGGAGGTGGAGGTTATGGTGAGTTGAGATCGTGCTATTACACTCCAGCCTGGGCAACAAGAGCAAAACTCCATCTCAAAAAAAAAAAAAAAAAAAGAATTTCAAGACAGCAATGATGGAGAATTAAACCAAGTGTGGGGCCCTTCTAAGTGTGGGGTGGCCCTCTGTGACTGCATATGCCACATGCCTGTGAAGCTGGCTCTGATCACAATACTCCCCCATATTGTTGTTTTAAGGAGAAAGTGAGTTAAAGTGTGTAGGGCAAGTGGCACATCCCTGGCCCAGAGTAGACTCTCAATGCTAACTGATATTACTCTTATCATATTTAATGTTCACTGACAGCCCTGTGAGAGCAGACAGGTATTATCCCACCTCACAGGTGAAGGATTAAATGACTTGCTCAGGCTGGGCACAGTGACTCACGCCTGTAATCTCAGCACTTTGGGAGGCCGAGGTAGGAGGATTGCTTGACCCCAGGAGTTCGAGACCAGCCTGGGCAACATAGCAAGACCCCATCTCTACCAAACCAAAGCAAATAAAATAAAACACGATTTGCTCACTGCCCTACTATTTATGGGAAGTAGAGGCAGGATTTGAACCCAGGTCAGCTGACATGTGAGAGAAGGGTGAGTGGAGGAAGGGAGAAGGCCCAGAAGCCTTGCAGGTAGCTGGTAGGGAGGTGTTTGGGGTTTGGACAGCTGCTCCCTCATTTAGGGCTGACTGTCCCATCAGCAGGGGGTTGTTTCTGTTGCTCAGTGGGGAATCTGCAGGCCTGGACAGGCTCTGAGCTGGGAAACAGGAGTGGCCCTGCCTGTCCTATGACACACTGTGAGTGGAGGGGGCTGTGGCCGGCAGGGACGTAGGGGAGTCACACCCGCTGAAGCCCAGCTCAGAGTCAGGACTGGGGCCAAAGGGGCAGAGCCCAGGCTGGCCATGGAGGTCCGAAGTGAGGGATTAAAATCCAGAGTGGCAGCCTCTGCCACTGACAGCCCCAGCTCTTCCCGTGGCCCCAAAGGCCGGTGTGTCCCTGTCCCACCAGTTTCCTCATCTCCCTCCCTCCCATTCTCCTCCCTGCTCACCTCACTCCCACTGGCCTCCCTGAACCTCCTGAAAACCAACCAAGTTCTCTCCCCACACAAGGCCTTTGCTGTTGGTGTTGCCCCTGCTATAAACGACCTTTCCCCAGCTCCTTCACACTCATCAAATCCTAGCTTCAGTGTCACCTCCCTTAAAAAGCCTTCCCTTGGCTGGGCATGGTGGCTCATGACTATAATCTCAGTACTTTGGGAAGCTAAGGTAGGAGGATCACTTGAGCCCAGGAGTTTGAGACCAGCCTGGGAAACAGAGAGAGATCCTATCTCTACAAGAAATAAAGATTTTTAAAAAGCCTTCCCTTCTCTTCCTTTCTAAAGCACTGTCATGTTCTCACTTCTTCTACATCTCCCTGCAATGCCTGTTTTCTATTCCAATCTGCGATTCCCTTCCTTATTGACTTGCTATGTGTTCACCACCCGACTCCCTTCAGTAGAACACACACAGATGAACCCTGAGGGCGGGGGCCATGTTCAGGGCTCCATTCCTCTCATCTACAGCAGTGGCTGCCACACAGCAAGGACTCCATGAATACTTATTGTATCGGCGAGTGAACGAATAGCCAGCTGTACCATGTTGGAAAAACGACTTGTGGTCTTTGAATCTGTTTCCCCATCTCTAAAATGGGATTGGGATTCATGCCTCTTCTTTTTTTTTTTTTCTGAGACGGAGTCTCACTCTGTCGCCCATGCTGCCGTGTAATGGCATGATCTCGGCTCACTGAAACCTCCGCTTCCCAGGTTCAAGAGATTCTCCTGCCCCAGCCTCCCAAGTAGCTGGGATTACAGGCACCCATCACCATGCCCAGTTAATTTTTGTATTTTTAGTAGAGATGGGGTTTCACCGTGTTGGCCAGGTTGGTCTCGAACGCCTGACCTCAAGTGATCTGCCTGCCTCAGCCTTCCAAAGGGCTGGGATTAGGGGCGTGCCTGGCCCCATGCCACTTCTTAAGGTGGATTACAATCATACAATCAAGTTACCATTTATTGAGGACTTACTGTGTTCCAGGCACTGTACTAGATACATAAAACCTGGCATCTAGAAAGTGATCAGTTAATTTCAATATTCCCTATGTTACTATGATTGCTACTACTAAACTCTATAGGTTGGAGTCCCTGATTGAGGGGCTGAACCCTTGATCCTAAAATGCTCCCCTGCTCCCCACACACCCAGAGGCTACCCCAAGGAAGAGAGACAATCCCAGGGGCTTGAAGCAAAGGGAACACGCTGGGAAAGAAAACTACTCTGAGGCAGAGTGCAGTGGCTCACACCTGTAATCCCAGCACCTTGGGAGGCCGAGGTGGGCAGATTACTTGAGGCCAGGAGTTCGAGACCAGCCTTGGCGACATGGTGAAACCCCGACTCTACAAAAAATACAAAAATTAGCTGGGTGCAGTGGTGTGCACCTGTAGTTCCAGCTACTCAGGAGGCTGAGGCAGGAGAGTCGCTTGACCCCGGATAGCAGAGATTGTAGTGAACCAAGATCACATCACTGCACTCCAGCCTGGGTGACAGAGTGAGACCCTGTCTCAAAAAAAAAAAAAAAAAAAAAAAAGAAAGGAAGAAAAAGAAAAGAAAAGAAAAGAAAACTACTCTGATATTCTCAAAGGGGTTCCTTCTTTCTGGATTTCTCTATCTCTCTTGAGGATCCCATCCCACCCCACCTCCATTCAACCCTGCCTTTCCCAACCACATACAACCACATACCAAGAATAAACCTCACACCCTGTGTGCCTCTAGTGTCATAGTTTCCTGCCTCTATGGTCACGGGCTGCTCGAGCTCGGAGGGATTTTCCAGCTCAGGGCAGTGCTGGTGGGACCCGAGGCAATGTGACATAGGAGGAGCTGTGATGAAGACCTAGAAGGAGGAAAGCCCCGAGCAGATGCTGACAGAGAACTGGAGTGGGGCCTCACAGAGGTACCTGGAGTGCAGGCTCCCGGGAAGGGGAACCAAGCCTTGCCTCTGATTTCAGCAAGTGCTCACAGAGCAGGCCATCTGGTGGCTCGCTGCCGGCCAAATGCTACTGACCAAGGACTCCCAAACTGACCAGGCCCGGAACAAGAAATTCTGTTTAGCGTCTGGAGATCTATGGCCAGGCTGGATCCAAATGGATTCCAGTTTAGAGGGCTGTCCACTCCTTGGCGAAGTCCTATTTTCTTAACCCTCTCTTCCCTCTGAACAGTGATCAAGGACCCTCCCAAGTCCTTCTCTAATCCCTCGTAGCCCCACTGACAGCCATCATAGTCAGACACCCTCCTCAGAGAGCCGTTTCTCCTCCTTGTTCTTTCTCTTCTAATTTCCACTCCTGATATCTAGCTAGCTACTTCTTCTGAACATCTCAAGGGACCTAGTTTCCAATTCTGCTCTGGCTCTTACTCAGTGGCTTCTAGTAATTTCCAGCCCTTCTCTGTGCCTCAGTTGCCCCATTTGTAAAATGGGGCCCCAAAGGGTTCCTTTCAGCTCTGACATTCTAGGATCCAAAGTACGGAGATTAAGCCATAAGAATCTCTACCAGAAGGTAGGGGATCCAGACCGGACCACACCCGCAGGGCTTGACAGTTTCCTACCCAGCACCGCCTGCCCACCTTCCTAGCTGTGTGGCCATAGCCAAGTTTCTGTTGAATAGACAGAGGGTAAGATGTTAGGATTAAAAAGTCAAAGTGAGCCAGACATGGTAGCACACGCCTGTAATCCCAGCATTTTGTGAAGCCAAGGTGGGTGGATTGCTTGAGGCCAGGAGTTCGAGACCAGCCTGGGCAACATGGCAAAACACCATCTCTACTAAAAATATAAAAATTAACTGGGCTTGGTGGTGTATGCCTGTGGTCCCAGCTACTCAGGAGGCTGAGGCACAAGAATCACTTGAACCTGGGAGGCGGAGGCTGCAGTGAGCAGAGATCGCACCACTGCACTTCAAGCCTGGGTGACAGAGCAAGACCCTGTCTTAAAAAAAAAAAAAAAAAAAAGTCAAACTTGCCAACACAGTGCTTTCTAACCCTAGCAGTAGTGCATTAAGAGGAAGCCATTATGAATTTAGAAGGACAAGAAGACAAAAGTCTGAAGAAAAAACAAGTGGCCAAAGAACAATCCATTCGACAAATATTAGGAGCATCTCCTATGTGTACTGAGGTTACAAACATGGATATGGAGCTCAAGAACTCAGAACTCAAGGTGCTTAAGATGAAGGAGACAGATTTGTCAACAAATGTTGCTACACCCTTCTGACTATCCCCTGGCACCTGTGGCCATTGTATACAGTTGTGTAGGTTGTTCACTGCACAAGGGTGCTGGCTCAGGCATAGAGGGGCTGAAATTCAGGTCAGGTCCCTTTCCTAAGCATGGGCCTATGGGGCTGCATCTTCCCAGAGGGGCACCATCTCCTAATTCTTACAAATGTGCTGTGTGGGCTGGCCTAGCTCCTGCAGCATCCACATTACCTTGTTCTGACCCAATCAACTCCCACCAACTAAAGTACTCATTTTAGGTATAAGTTACTCGCCCCTGCACACACACCTATTACCTCATGAGCACTCCATCATCCTTAACTTGGCCTTCAAGCTCCTTCAAGACCTGCCCCCAGCTCTTTCTCTGCCATCTCTACCATCTCCTTCCCTCTCATATTCCTCATACCACACAGTCCACACGGTATAGCTTCACTTCCTTGAAGGAGCCATGGTCCATCTGATCTTTGCATATGCTGTTTCCTCTCTCTGCAATAACCCCCTTTTCTCTGATTGGCTGGCTAATGCCTCAAATGTTCAGATCTCAATTTAGACATTATTCTCTCCAAGAGGCCTTCGTTGATTTTGTTTTGTTTTGAGACAGAGTGTCACATTGTTGCCCAGGCTGGAGTGCAGTGGCACGGTCACAGGTCACTGCATCCTCAACCTTTGCCCAAGAGATCCTCCTATCTCAGCCTCTCAAGTAGCTAGGACGATAGAAACAGGGCACCATGCCTGGCTTTTTTTTTTTTTTTTTTTTTTTTTTTTTTTTTTTTTGGTAGAGTTGGGGTCTCACTGTGTTGCCAACGCTCAAGAAGGCTTCTTTGAATCCTCTCCACTCCCTTCCTTCTCACCCAATCGGATCACATTCCTGATGCCCCCATAGTGCCTGTACTTCTCTAAAGCATTTGTCAGAATTATAATGAAATGATTAATAGTATTAATTATTGATTATTGCCTTTCTCCTCTAGGAAATTAGAAGCTCCTGGAATATGGGGACTGTGCCTTTTAATGCTGTATATGCTATATAGGCCATCTATCTGCTATATGCTAGAATCCTAGTGCATATAGTTGGTGCTCAATAAATTATTATTGAATAAATGAATGACTATAGCTCGATATAATACAGGCCATTAGACAGTGATTCTACTTATTTGAGGACAGGGAAGTCTGTACATATAGCTGGTGCTCGATAAATAATAATTGAATAAATAATTATTGACTAAATGAATGACTATAGTTCAATCTAATACAGGCCAGTGGTCAGGTGATTCCACTTGTCTGAGGACAGGGAAGGCTGTACATGGTGAGGCCTCCTTGTTTCAGAGGGGTCTGGGAAGACAAGTCAAACTCCCCAGGGACTCTGGGGACAGGCAGGAGCAGCGTGTTCTGGGCCTGAGGGGGACCAGTGCAGAGGGGCCACTCCCAGACGCTTGGCTGTCTTGTGGAAGCCAGAGGTCTCATCCTCCCCAGTTTTCTGGGTGTCCCAGGATGTGGGCAGCCACTGTGCCTTTGCTGAGAACATTCATAAGAGATTCCCCAAGTCTCTGGACTGAGTGAACGTGAACCACATATGGTTCCAAATTCTGTCATAAAACCACAACTTGGCTGTGGGATCCCTAACACGCAGTCTCAACTTGGCCAGCAATCTGGGGGAAGATTGTTCTCTTGGACGCAAAGAGAGCCATTGTGGTCCAGGGAGAGCAGAACCAGGAGGACTTAATGAATACCTTCTTGAAGCCGACCTTAAAATGCTTTCAGCTGTGGGGTGGGGCGAAGGACTGCTACCCTCATGACAGGGCATTCCCAGGCTAGTTCATTTATCTTGAATTTAGACTTATTAAATTTTAAATTTAAATTTTTTTAATATCATGGAACTTCTCAAACACATTCACTACAGGAGAACAGGATAATGAACGTCATACCCAATACTCAGCCTCAAGGGTTATCAATTCACGGATAATTTTGTTTTATTTTTGTACCACCACCCCCATGGAATAGTTTAAATCAGATTCCAGGCAACATATAATGTTATCTTCAAGTGCTGTGATTGGTTACTCCCTTTTAAAACACAAGCAATCCTATTCATTATAGGGAAAAGAAATGTTTTTGTTTGTTTTGTTTTTTGGGTTTTTTTGAGACAGAATCTCACTCTGTTGCCCAGGCTGGAGTGCAGTGGCGTGATCTCAGCTCACTGCAACCTCTGCCTCCCAGGTTAAAGTGATGCTCCTGCCTCAGCCTCCCAAGTCGCTGGGATTACAGTCACCCACCACCATACCCAGGTAATTTTTTGTATTTTCAGTAGAGACGGGGTTTCACCGTGTTGGCCAGGCTGGTCTCGAACTCTTGACCTCAAGTGATCCACTTCGCCTCGGCCTCCCAAAGTGCTGGGATTACAGGCATGAGCAACTGTGTCTGGCAAAAAATGTTTTTAATTTAAAAAAATTACATATAATCCAATCACCCAGCATTGATTTAAATGGTGTGGCTCCATCAAAAGGAATCACTCAGGTTGCATTTGCATCTTCATTTTGTCACCTGTGGTTACATGACCCTGGGCGCGGTGCCTCTCCAAGCCTCAGCTTCCTCAGGTGTAAAATGGGTGTGTGCTTGGTACAGGGTTGTTGTGGGGTGAAAAGAGGTGTTACTATTGGCTCGATGCCTGGCCCATACAGCACAGGTGTGAACAATGACTGCTGATGGAACATCCTGCCTGATCCAAGGCCTACATGTTTGGCATTGGAGCTCACCAGAAAGCACAACTGTTTCTTCCACAAATCAGCCCAGTTGCTCAGGAAGGAGGGCAGCCCTATGTAGGAGGAAGCACTTCTGCTTGCCTGCAGGAGGTTGGAATCTCAAATCCTTGGGTCATCTTAAATTGCTTCCAGAGGCTGACCTCAGTGCTGGGTTCTTGACTAATCCACACCATTCAATCAGGGTGACTTTTGCCTTAGAATTCCACACCACTTGCTCTGGAGGGAAGGGAAGAGGAAGGACTAAAAGGAAGATGTGGCCTCAACCCTCCATTTTACAGATGGAAAAACTGAAGCTCAGCTGGTGAAGGTGCTAAGATCCCAGGGCTGCTAATGGCAAAGACAGGACTGGAGGCCAGCGTCCAGCTTCAGTTTTCTCACCTGCAAATGGGTAGGCAAAAGCAAGGGAATTCCAGCTATCCTTAGAGGCTGGAAGCCCACCAGTCAGAAACGCTAATCCTGTTGTGCTAACCAAAAAGCCACTGAGGGATTTCTTAAGTTAAGACGAAGGCAGCTTCTAAGAATCAGGGACTTGTGTTTTCTCCCAGGAGACTTTTGAAAGCAAAACTTGCAGGGACCCCCTCCTTAGAGACAGGAGGTCACAGCTGAGGTATCTGGCCAGATGCAAAGAACTTCCCTCTCTGTTCTTGTTAACACTGATAAAAAAGCTTCCTTCCTCATTCTCGGGACCAGCTTTTCACCCTGGGCCGCCGGCCGACCCAACTCCCATACCCCTCTTGTCATACTATCCTCCCACCGCCTCCGCCCTCTGCCACCCCGGACTTGACCTTGTACTGGACTGTCCCTTTGACAAAATTCAGGGCCACCCGACTCTTCTTACCTTCGCTGGTGCCTCTTCCTCTGTCTTGCACTGGTGGGTTCATGTTTCACTTCTCCACCAGGGCAGTGGGTGGAGGCCACGAGGGCTGTCCCATCACCTCATGTTTGGCAGCTGTGGTGGGCCTGGGTGGGTGGGAGAAGGTTGTCTGGTTCTGGTTCTGCTGTCAGGAGAGGGCCTCTCCACCTGGCCAGCCCTGGTTTCCTCTTTTGCTCCCTGGGGAGAGTCACATCTCCCTCACAGTGTTGGGAGGTGGAAACTGGTGATCATGGCTAAGGTGCATGGAGCATCTACTACGTGCCAGGGATGTGGGATTTATCTCACGTAAGCCTCCTGACAACTCTGTTTTACGCATGGGAAAACAAGCTCAGCGAGATGAAGTGGCTTGCCGGTGGCCACCAGGGAGTGACGGGTGGAGGAGGCAGCATTTGAACCCAGGTACTCAGCCCCCAGATCATGAGCTCTTAACCACATCCCCACACCATCTTCCTAAAAAGTAACATCTGTACGACACCCTCGGAACTAGCAGCAACAGAAGCTGTAGACTTTTGGAAAGGGAAAGTAGCTCCTCCATTCCACCCCCACCATATTTTGATGACAACTATGGACTCGATGCTCCCGCTTTCTTATCTCACAAAGGTGGGAAGGCAACAGTCTAGGTTTTCACTGGCACTCTCCCGTGTGCTGATAGGGGAAGTAGTAGCTCAGACAAGTTAAGGAAGTTGAGCAGGGTCACACAGCTGGTCTGTGGCAGCAGGGAGAGTTAAATGCATGTTAACTTGTTCAGTTATTGAGCACCTGCTGCATACCAGCCTGCATGTCAGTTGCTGGGTATGCTGTGGGATACTGCCCTCTCAGGTCTTACAGCTAAAGGAAGGGTGTTGATGGTGGAAATAGTGTGTTGACAGATTTTTTTTTTTTTTTTTTTTTTTTTTTTTTTTGAGATGGAGTCTTGCTCTGTCACCCAGGCTGGAGTGCAGTGGCGTGATCTCAGCTCACTGCAACCTCCACCTCCTGGGTTCATGCAATTCTCCTGCCTCAGCCTCCTGAGTAGCTGGGATTACAGACGTGTGCCACCACGCCAAGCTAATTGTTATATTTTTAGTACAGACACGGTTTCGCCATGTTGGTCAGGTTGGTCTCAAATTCCTGGCCTCAAGTGATCTACCCGCCTTGGCCTCCCAAAGTGTTGGGATTACAGGCATGAGCCACTGGGCCAGGCCAAGTGACAGATCTTTATAGCTGGGCTGATCCCACTCCACAGGGCTGTCTCCCTTGGGCTGTTGACATTGAAATGGCAAACACTGGGCAGCCAACTCACCATTAATTGCCAGGATGAATGGAGCCATCCCAGCTACAGGGCTGGGCTCTGGCAGCTAGACCCTACGGCCACAGAAGGTCTTTTGGAGTGACTTTGAATGGCTTCCCATGCCCCTACTGTTTCTTGCTTTCTCCTGATAACACCCAGCCGCTGTCAAGCCTATGGGCAAGGAGAGGCCTCCTGGGGCTGGTAGGGTCTGGGTGGGGCCCTGACTCATCGCCACCAGTGAGCCTTTGTCTGAACACTTCCCCTCCAGAGCACAGGGACACCCATTTGGAAACCAAGGTGAAAAAGAGGGTGGAGCCCAGTCTGGGATTTGAGACTGATTATCTACATCACTGGGGCCCTTTTAGTCTCCAGGTTTCCTCCTTCTCCCTGTCTCCCTCCCTCCGTAAGTGGACCTTCATTCAGGCAGAGCCAACCAGGTAGTCGCCTAAGCTGGAGCTGCTCAAGTCTCATCTCAAATTTGTTAAGATCAGTCACCTTCTTCCCCCAACTCTCAGTTCCTCCTCCTCCTCTCCTTCTCCTCCTTCTCTGCCTCTGCCTCCTCCTTCTCTTCCTCCACTTCTCCCCCACCTCCTCCTCTGCCTCATTCCTCAGGCCACTGTGACTTCTGCTTAATTT
The DNA here is from genome assembly GCF_028885625.2 of Pongo pygmaeus. Classification (NCBI taxonomy): domain Eukaryota; kingdom Metazoa; phylum Chordata; class Mammalia; order Primates; family Hominidae; genus Pongo; species Pongo pygmaeus. The sequence goes on along the minus strand of NC_085930.1, from coordinate 72,994,903 downwards.
CCCTTCCCCTCTCTTTCCCTCTCTGCTCTCGCCACTTAATTTTTCACTCACTTCACTGATGAGAAGTACCACTTTCTCCTTTTCGATTACTTTTCTCCCTGTTTACATGTTAATAAAAAGTTACTTTTTTTTTCCAAGACAGGGTCTCTGGGCTGGAGTGCAGTGGTACAATCTCAGCTCACTGCAGCCTTGACATCCCGGGTTCCAGCCATCCTCCCACCTCAGCCTTCTGAGTAGCTGGGACTACAGGTGCGCACCACCACGCCTGGCTAATTTTTGTGTTTTTGTAGAGGTGGTGGCCTTGCCATGTTGCCCAGTCTGGTCTTAAACTCTCGGGCTTAAGAGATCCTCCTGCATCATCCTCCCAATGTGCAGGGACTACAGGCGTGAACAACTGCGCCCAGCCAGAAAAAGTTACTTTTCTCCTTGGCTTCAAACTGATATTCCAAGGCTATTTTCTCCTTCAAGAGACATTCATTTCATGTGCTTTGAACATACATATTTGTTGCAAAAAATATACTCTGGTTATCCTTCTCTTGTAGAAAAGAAACATATGCCATTAGTTTTATTTACTTGTCAGTGTGTTGTGAAGGAAGGCCAGAGTCCAGATCAGCTTCTCTTCTTTGCAGGTCTGTCTGCTGAAAGTCATCAAGACACTTTCCAGCTCATTGTTTCCAACGAGGGGCGCAGGCTGGGAGTGCTGAGGGGCTGGCTTAACCACCAGATTTTGAATCTCACAGCTTGAGGCTTTTGTGCCTCTGTCCACAGAAGTTCTCACCAAAAGTGTAGCAAAGGCACAGGGCCTGGCTTGTGGGATTTCTACAAGCCAAGACCCACAGTGAGTTACTGAAAACATATTCTTCTATCGCATAAGTGTTTAGTCATGGTTGGTAAGAATGCATGATGTGCGGAAGAGAGAGACATGAAGAGAGAGACACACAGAGAGAGGGAGAGACAGAGAAGGAGAAAGAGGAAAAGGACAAAGGGAGGATAGAAAAAGGAAGAGCAGAGAGATGGCAAGAGAAGAGACAGTGAGAGTCTTTCAAGAAAGAAGTCATGGCCAGGCGCCGGTGGCTCAGGCCTGTAATCCCAGCAATTTGGGAGGCTAAGGCGGAGGATTGCTGGATCCCAGGAGTTTGAGACCAGCCTGGGTAACATGGCAAAACCCCATCTGTACAAAAAAATACAAAAATTAGCCAAGTGTGGTACACATCTATAGTCCTAGCTACTTGAGAGGCTGAGGTGGGAGAATCACTTGAGCCTGGGAGGTTGAGCTGCAGTGAGCCAAGATCACACCATTGCACTCCAGCCTCAGTGACATTGTGAAACCCTGTCTTAAAAAAAAAAAAAAAAAAAAAGATGTTAAGGGAAATACAGAGGGACAGAAACAGAGAGTTCCCAAGGGCAGGAACAACAGTTAGAGACACAGAGAGACAAAGATGGGACAGACAGAGAGAGCAAGAGTTGGTGGAACAGAAAGAGCGAGCGAGAGGGAGAGACAAAGAGAACAGAGTACGAGAGAGAAACGAGGAAAGGACAAAAGGAGAGACTTGGGAAAGGAGAAAACAAGAGGAAAAACATCAAAAGAACCCGAGGTTTGTAGAGGTGGGAAGGACCCTAAGAGCGAATTATTGATTTTGCCAACACACAACCTCTAGACTCAAGGTTCGAACTGTCTTGGTTCCCCATTTCCTAGCTGTGCGGTTGAGACAGGTTACAGTATTAAATATATCTGTGCCTCAGTTTCCTCATCTGCAAGATGCAGACAACAGTCTCTACCTCATAAGGCTCCTGGGAGGGCTGTTGAGTTAATACATTAAGACAGGAGAGTCCAATCTTTTGGCTTCCCTGGGCCACATTGGAAGAACTGTCTTGGACCCCACATAAAATACATTAACACTAACGATAGCTGATGAGCTTAAAAAAAATGCAGAAAAACTCTTTTTTTTTTTTTTTGAGATGGAGTCTCGCTGTGTCACCAGGCTGGAGTGCAGTGGTGAGATCTCAGCTCACTGCAACCTCCGCCTCCTGGGTTTAAGCGATTCTCCTGCCTCAGCCTCCTGAGTAGCTGGGACTACAGGCACCCGCCACCACGGCCAGCTAATTTTTGTATTTTTAGTAGAAAGGGGGTTTCACTATGTTAGCCAGGATGGTCTCGATCTCTTCACCTCGTGATCTGCCTGCCTCCGCCTCTCAAAGTGCTGGGATTACAGGCGTGAGTCACCGCAACCAGCCTCATAATGTTTTAAGAAAGTTTACGAATTTGTGTTGGGCCACATTCAGAGCTGTCCTAGGCCTGTGGGCCATGGATTGGACAAGTTTGCATTAAGCAAATGCTCAAGATGCCCTAGTTGTTGTGATGATCATTTATTGAGCATGTATGTGGCAGGAAGTGTCATGTGGGACCCAAAGATGTCAAAGCCCCCGACTCTGTAGTTTAGGGATAGTCTGTTTTCCAGTTTTCCCTGATCTGTCTGGTTTATTTGTGGTTATTAATAACATATCACTTTCACTCTCAAAGGTGTCCTGATTCAGAGGAGAGGCTTATGTCATCACCTTATTTTGGGGGCAGAGTGTGAGTAATCCGGCTGGGTGGAGCCTGCAGTAAGCCAGGAGCACCTGTCCCCCTGAAGCCGATGCTCCCGCAGGTGCAGGCGATGACAGCGGCTTGTATTTGCAGAGTCTCTAATTTTCCAAGAGAAGCTGGAAACTCAGATTTTTATGTGAAATCATCCCATTTTTAAAATAAACTATTTTTTTTCGGTTTTTAAAAATACACCTTATTAAAAGTTTTCCAAACTTCCTTCCCCCAGTCCAGCTAAAGCACACCTGTGGTTTGGGCCAACATGTGGTCTGTTTCTAATCTCTAGACTTGAGGAAGTGACAATCTATTGAGAGGAGCTAGACAAGTAAACAGGCAGTTACCACACCGGTGATAAGGGTGGTGACAGCAGTGAACCCAAGGTGAGTCAGGAGGCAGAGGAGGGGCAGACACCGGAGCTGGAGAGTGGAAACCTGGGAAGCCTTCCTGAAAGGTGGTAACAACTGAGCTGATTCCTGAGAGTTGAGTGTGAACACGTTCCAGAAATGATCACAATGATGGCAGGGAACGTCTCCCCTTGTTGCTTTCTGGGTGTTAGATATTGCTGTAAACAACTCTGCAAGCATCATCTCATTCAACCTGCACAATAACCCCATGAATTAAGGACCAGTGTTATTCTCATTTTTCTGCAAGAGGGGACTGAAGCACAGAGAAGCTAAGTAACTTGCCCAAGGGCACGCAGTGAACAGATGTCATGTGATCTACCATACATAGATTTAAGCATTACCCTAGAAAACTCCATGGAAGAGCAGAAGGGCATGTCCAAAGACTAGAAGGTAGAAGAGAGCAAGGCACATTAACGAAACTTAAGATAGGCCACTGCGGCTGAAGTGGGATGTATTCACCATATGGGGCAAGGAGCTGGACTGCCGACTGGGAGGCAGGAAGGTGGACAGGAGTGAAGTTGGGTCATGCAAAGGGGCTAGGGCTTTATTTTAAAGACTAGAGGCAAGATTGAAATGCTAAAAGATTTAAAGATCAGTATAACTCCTACTCCTCTCTCCTCTCCTCCATTTAGAAGAAAGCTCAGAGGCCGGGCGTGGTGGCTTACTCCTGTAATCCCAGCACTTTGGAAGGCTGAGGCAGGTGGATCACGAGGTCAAGAGATCGAGACCATCCTGGCCAAGATGGTGAAATTCCATTTCTACTAAAAATACAAAAATTAGCTGGGCGTGGTGGCACGCGCCTGTAGTTCCAGCTCCTAAGGAGGCTGAAGCAGGAGAATTGCTTGAACGCGGGAGATGGAGGTTGCAGTCAGCCGAGTTCGCACCACTGCACTCTAGCTTGGCAACAGAGCGAGACTCTGTCTCAAAAAAATAATAATAATAATAGAAATTTAAAAAGCTCAGAAGGGCTTTCTTCCCTTACTCTAGGTCACACAGCCCAGCTCTGGGGCCAAACCCAGGTCTCTGGACTCCTACCAGGACAGGGCCGCACCCCAGGGAGTGACAAGAGGGAAAGGGAGAAGGCCCAGAACAGTGGCTTTCAAGACTTTATATTGAAGATTAAAGAGTTATCTCAACAAGAGAAATTAATCTGCCCTGATTCCATTCCCTTGCACGCCCTGGGTGGACCCAAGTTGTTCTTTTGGCCTCACCCTAACCCCACCCACCAGCTTGCGAAAGGAGAGGGCTAGGAGACAACTCTCCCTTAGAAAGCCCAGGTCTGGGCTCCACACACGGCCCAGCAACTCAGAAAAGGCGGCAGATCAGATGGGCTGGGGCCAGCCCTTTGAAACCACCACTGGGCGGTGAATAAAATCACTGGAAACAAACGAAGCTTGGTCTGTGGCAGCTTGGTAGATGGCCCCGCCCGGGATGAAAGGCCTGCCAGAGCTAGGCTGGGCCAAGCTGTGCTCAGAGGCGTAACAAGCCCTTCAGAGGCAATTCCTATCTCTGCTCCCTGGGGTTAATGCCTGCCTGTGGAGAGACTGATTAATGTGCAGTTGTGAGGACAACCAGTCAAGACCTGTGGATTTAGATTTTGTCTTGTCTTAGCTTGATTTCAGAGTGGAGTGGTCTCACTGTGTTCTGAGGCCCTTAGCTGGTGGGCCTGTGCTAGTTTGCATAGGCGAATTCGAACCACTTGGTGGGCTCAAGTGGGTAGAGGGACATTTAATGTGTACTACAGAATGCTGCCTTGTCCCAGGCACTGTTCTGGCAGCTACAGGCAGGCAAGTCCCTGATTTCATGGAGCTCATGTTCTAGTAGAGGGGTGAAGGCATTGGACAGATTAAAAAGTCAATAAAATAATCTCAGAGATGGTGGCAATGTTTCTAGATGAGACTTTCTCAACCTTGGCACTACTGACATTTGGGGCTGGATAAATACTTGGTGATGAGGGGCTGTCCTGGACACTATGGAATGTTTAGCACTATCTCTGGCCTCTACCCATTACATGCCAGTAGCAACCCCACTACTTACGGCAACCAAGCCAAAAACATTTCAGACATTGCCAAATATCCCTGGGGTGCCAGAATTACCCTTGCCTGGTTGAGAACCACTGCTCTAAACCAGAGCTGTTCACTAAAAACATAATGTGGCCAGGCATGGAGGCTCATGCCTGTAATCCCAGCACTTGGGGAGGCTGAGACAGGAGGATCACTTGAGCTCAGGAGTTGGAGACCAGCGTGGGTAACATAGGGAGACCCCATCTCCACAAAATATAAAAAAATTTGGCAAGCATGGTGGTGAGTGCCTGTAGTCCCAGAGACTCAGGAGACTGAGATGGGAGGGAGGATCCTTTGACTCCAGAATGTTGAGGCTGCAGAGAGCAATGATCATGCTACTGCACTCTAGCCTGGGTGACAGTGAGACCCTGTCTCAAAAAAAAAAAAAAAACAAGCCACATGCATGATTTTACATTTTCTAGTAGCCACATTAGAAAAGAAAAAAGACACAGTTAAAATAGATTTTTAAAAAATCTATTTGATTTTACCTCAAATATTATTTCAACATGTAATTCATATAAAGAATTATTAATGAGATATGTTATATTCTTTTGTTCTTACAACATCTTCAAAATCTGATGTGTATTTCACACTCACAGCACGTCTCAATTAGGATAGTGCGACTCTAGACCACCCAGCCCTGCTGCCTGAGTGAGGAATTTAAGCGCATGCTGTTGTAAGTTCATCGGAAAGACAGCCTCAACCTGGAGCCTCGCTTGCTATTCAAAGTGTTGTCTCAGACTAGCAGCAGCGGAGCTTGTCAGATGGCAGGATCTCGGGCCCCTCCCGAGAACTGCTGAATCAGAATTTGCCTTTGAACAAGGGAACTTGTGGGCACATTGTAGTTTAAGAAGAACCGGGTGAGGAAATCAGAATGTTCAGGGGCCAGGCATCTTGGGAGCGACTCAAGTCCATAAAATGAAATTGTTCTGTTGGTAGACACCACATCTTCCTGTTAACTAACTCTAGTCTCAGTTTTCCCATCTCTAGAATGGGGATTATTCGTACTCTTTCTCAGGGCTGATGGTATTTAATAAGTGTGAACTCATCACCATTCCCCCTTTCCTCTCTGGCCACAGCTCCCCCTTTATCTCACAAAAGCCTTCCTGGACTCGGACTTTCTTAATGTTGTGCCCTATGCTGAGGATGGGGTGAACAGGAGGCAGTTTCTGCTACCAGGGATGCTACCCCAAGAGGGAAGCCCCTGAGCCCAACTGCAGTGCCCATCTGGGTGGGGGCACCCATGTGGAGCGGCCTGAGGGGCCTGGGCATGGGGTGCGGCTCCCACACCAAACAGGGCATGTGACCATGTGGAGAATGACCTGCACATGCTCACACATTGTACAAGGTGTGCGTGAAGTGGTGGCTCTGTCACTTAGGAGGACTTCCTGTTCCCAAGGCCAGAACATTCTATAAAAATCATTAAGGAGTTAGAGGTTCACTGTTTGCTCACCCTCAGCAAGTTCCTCACCTGGCAAGGCTATGTTGTGAAGTCTCACCCTTGCATCTGCTGAGGGGACCCCCACCACCACCAGCTCAGCATCTGGAAGAAGCCCGACTCTCTCTTTGGAGTGCCAGCTCCTCTTGATTTCTAGTTCCGACATGTCCAAAATGGAAGGCGCTTATCTCCAAATCCCACGGCTCAACCTGGCGCTCACTTCCCTTGCCTTTCATCAGGGCTTGGGCAGGCTCCCCAAGTAGGCAGGAGGGGGTGAAACAAAGGTCAGGTGAGGGCTGAAGCCAAAACAGTGTGGAGAGAAAAGGGTGCCCCTGCCACTGCCCCGCCTCAGTCAGAGCTGGCACATGAGTTAAACAGATGAGGAAAACTTCATGCAGAGACTGGTGGGTACAGAGGCATGAATTGGAGTGGGAGGAATCCCAAGTACCTTGGTTTCCCCCTTCCCAGTGAGCTAGAACATGATTTTGGTCAAGCCAGAGTGCTGATGTAGAGGCCATGGCTGCGGGTTCCTCTAGGGTTGGCAGTCATGTTTATGAGGGTGAGTGCTTTAAAAATGACTAGAGCCCCAGTGTTTATCCTGTTATGATTCAGAAATATCACCTTGGACCAGGTAAGGACTTCAAAAAGAGGGGGAAAAAATGGGCTGGGTGCAGTGGCTCACGCCTGTAATCCCAGCACTTTGGGAGGCTGAGGTGGGCATATCATTTGAGGTCAGGAGTTCAAGACCAGCCTGGCCAACATGGCGAAACCCTGTCTCTACTAAAAATACAAAAATTAGCCAGTCATGGTGGTGGGCGCCTGTAATCCCAGCTGTTCAGGAGGCTGAGGCAGGAGAATCGTTTGAACAAGGGAAGTGGAGGTTGCAGTGAGCTGAGATTGCACCACTACACTACAGCCTGGATGATGGAGTGAGTCCCTGTCCAAAAAAAAAAAAAAAAAAGGAGGCAGGTGGGGGGAAGAAAGAGAAGGAAAAAAAGGAAGGAAGAAAGGAAGGAAAGAAGGAAGGGAAGGAAGGAAGGAGAAAGCTAGGACCTTTTGAAGTGCCCAAAGAAAGAAAAAGATGGAGAAAAGTAAGGAAAGAAGTGAGTGGAAGAACAGATGAAGGGAACTAGATTTATTGCATACCTAATATGCTGTGGGCATTTTACTGTTTCAGTATTTTTCCTTTTCCTTCTCTTCTGCCACTTTCTTCTTCTCCATGTCATGTCCATTTTTCAGGCATGGAGAGGGAGGGCCAGAGAGGCTGCCTTGAGTCAGAGCACCCTGGGTTGGAGTGTCCCTAACTAGCTTAGTGACCTTGGGGAGGTCACTTAATCTGTCTGATCTTCAGCTTCCTCATCTATAAGAAGGAGAAAATAATAACTATTTTGCAGAGCTGTGGAGTAATGAGATTGATATATGTAACACCTAGCACATGCTGAGTGCTCAAAACGTGGTAGTTATCAGCACGGTTACTTTTAAGTAAGTTGCCCAAGGCCACACAGCTAATGAAGAGCCAACATTTTGACTCAGGCCTGTTGAGTCCAGAGCGCACGCATTCCACCACATCAGACTGACTCACTAGGTAGTGACAAACCAGGAAAGTGCCACATAAACTATAAACCCTCTCTCCCACAGGCATACATTTACACATAGGGAGTGACACCTTTTGTTTTTGCCTGCCCAGCAACCATTCCTTTTTATTCTGGAAACAGCATCTTATGGCTTTAACACCATCTCCAGGTCTAGGGAGGAATATGTGACTCAAGCCAGGCTGGCCAGAGTTAATCCTGATATTTTTGTTGAGAAGAAAGATCTCTTTCTAATGAGGTTGTTAAGTTCACAAAAGGTAGGACTAGAGCTACTGGGATAATTCCTTGTCATCTTATAGGCAGGTAGAGCTGAAAGATTAAAAAAACAACAAATCTCTAACACTAGCATTTGGGCACCTGGAAACAGCTATGCCTGAAGCCATCTGCTGGATTTTTTTTTCCCCCTGTAGCTAATTTGAATCCAGTTTCTGTCTTGCAACTAAGAGTCCTCACTGACTAATTTGAGGCTTGCCTGATACCGAGGCTCATGTACCTTAAACCATCCCAGATTGACTCAACAGTATAGAGCCTAAAGAGAAAAAAGGAAAAACAAATAAAGCAAATACTTTCTCTTTCTCACTTCCTTTCACCTTATATAGATATGATACCTCTGCTAACAACTGCTGGATGAGTGTACAAACATGTCCAAGACAATCCCTTCACATTACTACTTATTAATGACCTCATTACCTGCATAAACATCATGATTCTTTGTGTCAGTATCATAGTTGTTCATATCAAACCTGTGTCAATTCCACGAAAATATATCAAGTTCCATTTCTGGTGCCCCTTTGAGACAACTAGAGTTGGTGAGACATAAGTAAGAATATATATTTTTCTTTTTCTTTTCTTTTTTTTTTTTTTTTTTGAGATGGAGTTTCGCTCTTGTCACCCAGGCCGGAGTATAGTGGCACAGTCTCGGCTCACTGCAACCTCTGCCTCCTGGGTTCAAGCGATTCTCCTGCTTCAGGCTCCTGAGGATCTGGGATTACAGGCGTGTACCACCACACCTGGCTAATTTTTTTTTAGCAGAGACAGGGTTTCACCATGTTGGCCAGGCTGGTCTTGAACTCTTGACCTCAAGTGATCCACCCGCCTTGGCCTCCCAAAGTGCTGGGATTACAGGCGTGAGCCACGGTGCCCGCCCGAGAATCTGTGTTTTTCCCTCATAGTTTGGGATTGTTCTTGCAGTTGAACACCTCTGAAATAATAATCAATGAATATTTCATTCAATAAATATTTACTATCCCCTTCCGTGTGCCAGTCTCCTAAGTTGTCTTAGGATAATAAGTACTATCCTAAATCATCCCATTACTTCTTAGATATTTAGCATTCCAACAAACAGAAAACAAGCTCTCTCCTCTCCCTTCCCAAAGGTTTATGTCTTTCATCTCCTCCTTGGCTATCCAGGTTTCGACCTCGGAGTTGGCTTTAGCTGCTGGAGCCTTCCTGAACCCATATGTTGGGATATTGAGTCACTGAGTCATAAAGAGGAATGTTTCTCACTAAACATCACAGCAGAACAGATAGACTTCCAGCTGAGCCAGCTGGTGACCTGGCCACCCCTGAGTGGAGAAAATGGGAGACGTGGGAGGTGGAAGGCACACCACGCAGACGGTCACCTCATGGTGACGTCACCTGCCAAACCAGTGACTCACCTCCCAATTCTCCCCTCTACCAGCCATATCTTGCTCACTTGGAATACCTGAGGGGAATACCAGCCTCCTGTGTTTAGTGAAAACACACGCTCGTGAGCTATTTTTTAAAGGCATGGTGTTTTCTTGCTTTCAAGTGCAGGCCTGGGTTAAGACTGCTTCTGCTTTAATAAGTACCCAGGAGTCTCCTTTTAAAGAAAGAGTTGGATAAGCATGGGGATTGCTATGTGGGTTACCTTTTTTTTCTTAAAATTTTTCATTGTAGTAAAATATGCATAACACAAAATTTACCATTTTAACTTTTTTTTTTTTTTTTTTGAGACAGAATTTCCTCTCTGTTACCAAAGCTAGAGTGCAGTGGTGTGATCACCGTTCATTGCAGCCTCACCCTCTAGGGCTCAATCAATCCTCCCACCTCAGCCTCCCACGAAGCTGGGACTACAGGCATGTGCCCCCACACCCAGCTAATTTTTTTTATTATTTGGAGAGATGGGGTTTCACTGTGCTGCTCAGGCTGGTCTCAAACTCCTGGGCTCAAGCAATCTACCCATCTCAGCCTCCCAAAATCCTGGGATTACAGGCGTGAGCCACCTTTTAACCATTTTTAAGTGCACAATTCAGAGGCATTAAGTACGTTCACAATGTTGTGCAACCACCACTACCCATTCCTAGAGCTTGTTCAGCATCCCTTCAATTCATCATCAATTAAATTGTTCATTGAATTCTAATCAAATGACAACACCCCACTCCTCTCTCCCTCCAGCCCCCGGTACCTCTACTCTACTTCTGTATGTATAAATTTGTCTAGTCTAGGTGTCCCATATAAGTGGAATCATACAATACTGTCCTTTTGTGTCTGACTTATTTTACTCAGCATCATGTCTTCAACGTTCATCATATTGTAGCACTTACCAGAATTTCATTCCTTTTTAAGGCTGAATAATATTTCATTGTATGTACATACTACATTTAGTTTATCCATTCATTTATTGTTTTCACATCTTAGCTATTGTGGGTAGTTTACTTTCGAGTCCCTAAAAATCATTTGTTCTCTTTGGTAGTTAGAAATTCTTCTTTAGAAAGCTTCTCAGAGTTCACCTGTAGACTGTGACTAAGATGACCCGTTCTAACTACTTCTCAGGGATATTGTGAAGATAAAGTTAACTCCTGGGTAGGAAAATGCTTTATAAATACTAAAATGTGTCATACTGTCCTGGCCATACTAAAATGTGTCATATGTCCTGGCATGCAGGCCATACTGTCCTGAATGCACCCTATCTCGTCTAAATTCTAAAACGCCCCACAAAAATATTTTTACTTTGTACTATTTGCTTAGCTTTTCCCCCCAGCAGAAAATAAAAAAAAAAAAGAGAACACGACCCTAGGCTCCTTTCAAATGATAATAAAATCTAGACGGAAATGGTCCAAATCAATGAGGTTTTCCTGGGATGTTTGTATACACTGCAGTCTCTCCATTCTTTCCAAAGCAGAGTACAAGTGTATTAAGTGCTTACATGGACCAGGACACTATTCTGCTAATTACTAAGCATTAATTTACTAGCTCTGGGACATGGACAAGTTACTTCACCTCTGTGCCTCAGTCTCCTCATCTGCAAAGTAGGGACCAAAGTGATAGAACTGACCTCATAGAGTTGTTGTATCAAATGAGGTAATAATGGTAGTGGGTTTGGCACAGCGTTTGGCATACAGTAGGACTCAATGCTAGTTGCATTGATGTTATTACATGTTTCTTATTTGGAATTACTTTTATCCTCATCTCACATTATTAACAAATAATTAAAGATTACATGCATGGTCTTAAAAATGCAGTAAAAATGAATCAATTCCAAAGAAAAAGGGCCATGTCTGTCATGTTAATTGATGTTTTACGAGGCTGCCTAGTAATGGTAAAGACTTCTAGTTTAGGACTCAGATTTGATTTTACTTCCCAGCTGGTCTCACATTAACCAGGTATTCTACTCTGTAAAATGGGGATAACACCTACCTCATAAGGTTGTGTTGAAGCCACAGGTTCATGCCTGTGCAGCTTTGCAAGGCTTAATACATGCTGGCTAGCACTGTTACTATCCATCTCTCTCTCTTCACCTGGCACACTCGGGGTGCTCGGGAAATACTTGCCAAAATTAATTAAAACAAACATTGCAGCCGGGTGTGGTGGGTCGCACCTGTAATCCCAGCACTATGCGAGGCCAAGGTGGGCGGATCACTTGAGGTCAGGAGTGCGAGACCAGCCTGGCCAACATGGTGAAACCTTGTCTGTATTAAAAATACACACACACACAAAAATTAGCTGAGCATGGTGGTATGCACCGGTAATACCAGCTACTGGAGAGGCTGGGACAAGAGAATGGATTGAATCAGGGAGGCGGAGGTTGCAGTGAGCCAAGATTGAGACACTGCACTGCAGCCTGAGTGACAAATCAAGACTCTGTCTCAAACAACAACAAACGAACAAAATTAAAAAAAAAACAAACATTGCTTCACTGATAGTGGATGGGCCATTGACTCTTAAGAGGTTCGTGAGATACTGATCTATGGCAAGAAAGGTAAGAAAAAACCCAACCCAATCCAAACCAAACCAAATCACAGAGGCTTGAAAAGTCAGCTCTCCCAGTTACAGGCTATCCTAGGGCTCTTCTCTGGGCTTTAGTTTTCTCTGGCTTGTTTCTAACACCCTCAGGCGGGTGTGCTTTGAAAACTTGACAATCAGGTACAATATGGAAGGTGGGCCACCCGGTGCCTCCAGGGCAGAATCCAGGACCCGTAGTGGGTGGCCTAGTCTTCTGGGGCCTGCACCCTAGAGCCAGTGGTTTCCTGAGTGGGCCGTGCCCCGGGTCACTTCCCGGGGGCGGGTTAGCCTCACTGAGGCGGCCAGGATGCTCTTGGTCTCCTAGACAACAGTGTGTGACCGAGGAGATGCAGTAAACGAGTGGTGTCATTCTGCGAAACCAACCCACCACCCCCCCGCCCCCTCACAGCCGGGCCCCGGCCGCAGGAAGTGGAATTCTTCTGGGAAAGCGACTGACGTCGCCGGTGGCCGCGGTCCCTGCCCCTGCCCTGGCAGGCGCTGATGCAAGCGCCGCCTCGCGCCTGCAGGCAGGCGGTTCCCGGGGAGCTGGCGCAGCGCTCTCTCCGTCTTGCTCCCTTCCGGCCACCCCCGCCCGGCTTTCCCTGTAAGAAGTCAACAGCTCCTGGGTGGTTTCCCACCAAAAGGCCCAGCGGGGGGTGTGGGGGGAGGGGCTGAAATGTCTTTGCCCAAACCCGTTCTTCTTTCTCCCCAGCTCCTCCCAGACTGGGTTTGGGAGAATCCCAGCATCTCAACCTGGCCAGGTGTCTGGGTCAATATGAAGGGCTCTCGGTGCCTCCAGCCCCTCCCTGGGACAGCCTGGGTGGCCTGAGATACCTGGTGCCAGCGCTGCCAAGGAAACCGTCCGGACCACTAGGGAACCTTGAGTCTGGATGGGGAGGCGGTGAAGAGCCTCTGGGGTGGAAGTGGTCCAGCCAAGGCTGGTCTCCATCGCCTTCTGCTGGCAAACGAAAGAGTTGCTCTGAAATCCCTCCTGGAACCTCCCAGAGGCTTGGGGAGGGGTGGGGGCGGGGCGCGGCCTGGAATGTTAGAGGCCACCCTTTTCTTTTCTTTTCTTTTCTTTTTTTTTTTTTTTGAGACTGTCTCACTCTGTCGCCCAGGCTGGAGTGCAGTGGCGCAATCTCGGCTCACTGCAACCTCCACCTCCCGGGTTCAAGCAATTCTCCTGCCTCAGCCTCCTGAGTAGCTGGGACTACAGGCGCCTGCCACCACATCCGGCTAATTTTTTTTGTATTTTTAATACAGACGGGGTTTCACCATGTTAGCGAGGTTGGTCTCGATCTCCTGACCTCATGATCCGCCAGCCTCGGCCTCCCAAAGTGTTGGGATTGCAGGCGTGAGCCACCGCTCCCGGCCAGAGGCCACTCTTTTCATAAAGCAGACCGGGAAACTGAGGTTCAGAGAGGGCAGGGTACCTGTCCATAGTCCCGCAGCTATTCTAAGACCAAGTCACGACAAGAATTCGCACTGAAGCTCACCGTACAATTTCCATGCTTTTGTTTTGTTTTGTTTTGTTTTGTTTTTGAGATGGAGTTTCGCTCTTGTTGCCCAGTCTGGAGTGCAGTGGCCCAATCTCAGCTCACTGCAACCTCTGCTTCCCGGGTTCAAGCGATTCTACTGCCTCAGCCTCCCGAGTAGCTGGGACTTCAGACGTGGGCCACAATGCCCAGCTAATTTTTGTATTTTTAGTAGAGACAGGGTTTCACCATGTTGGCCAGACTGGCCTTGAACTGACCTCAAGTGATCCGCCCGCCTTGGCCTCCCAAAGTACTGGGATTACGGGTGTGAACCACCACACCCAGCAACAACCTCCATGCTTTTTAAAGCCAGAAGTCTTCACATAGTTGAGGACTCCTCTCTGAGGCCTTGTGCTCCTGTGAGCCCTTTCTCCATCACTGCAGCCCAGCAGCAGTTCCAAGTGTGGTTCGGGACCCCAAGCCTTTCAGGGAGTATGTGAAGTCAAAACTAGTTTCCTAACAATACTAAGACGATATTTGCCTTTTTCACTCTTTCTCTTCCATGTGCACGGTGGAGTTTTCCAAAGACGACATGACATGCAGCGCTGCAATAGACTGACTGCAGAAGCAGCTATGAGAAGCCAGCTGTTTTCTATTAAGGAAGACACTAAAGAGATTTTCAAAAATTGAAACCATGCATTCTTCTCACTCATTTTTTGTTATTGTTCGTTTTAGAAAATACAGCTATTTTCATAAAACATATGTAAATATATAATGGGTTTATTATTTTTAAATGAACTACAAATAATTTAAAAATGGAATACAAATAATTTTAAAATAATTATTAAAAAATAATTACAAAATAATTTTTATATAATTGAACTACAAATAATTAAAAGTTTTGTTTGTTTGTTTTCTGAGACAGAGTCTTGGTCTGTCACCCAGGCTTGAGTGCATTGGCACGATCTTGGCTCACTGCAACCTCCATCTCCCGGGTTCAAGCAATTCTCCTGCCTCAGCCTCCCAAGTAGCTGGGACTACAGGCACGCAGCACCACATCGGGCTAATTTTCGTATTTTTAGTAGAGATGGGGTTTCACCATGTTGGCCAGGCTGGTCTCAAATTCCTGACCTCAAGTGATCTGCCCGCCTTGGCCCCTGCAAAGTGCTGGGATTATAGGCATGAGCCACCACGCCTGGCCTAAAAATAGTTTTGTTTTTTTTTTTTAAAGAATGTAAATGGTCCTGAGACCACAAAATTTTAGAGCAGCTGTTCTATGTAAAGTGCCTCCTCACAATCACTGCAATATCACCTTCTTGTATTTTATTTTATTTTTTTTAGACGGAGTCTCACTCTGTTGCCCAGGCTGGAGTGCAGTGACATGATCTTGGCTCACTGCAACCTCTGCCTCCTAGGTTCCAGCAATTTTCCTGTCTCAGCCTTCTGAGTAGCTGGGAGGAGTGTGCCACCACACCTGGCTAATTTTTGTATTTTTGATGGAGACGAGGTTTCACCATGTTGGCCAGGCTGGTCTCAATCTCCTGACCTCTGGTGATCTACCCCCCTCAGCCTCCCAAAGTGCTGGGGTTGCAGGTGTGAGCCACTGTGTCCGGCTGTCCCTTTTTTATTTACTTCACAGTTCTTTTCACCAAAGACATTACTTTGTTTTCCTTCCGTCCTTCCTTACTTCCTTCCTTGCTTGCTTGCTTCCTTCCTTCCTTCCTTCCTTTTTTTTTTCTTTTTCTTGAGACCAGGTTTTGCTATGTTGCCCAGGCAGCTCTTGAGCTCCTGGGCTCAAGCATTCCTCCTGCCTCAGCCTCCCCAAAGTGCCGGGATTACAGGCGTGAGCCACCATACCTGGTCGACCTTGTTTTACTTTGAATGTGCTTATGAATCAACTAGGGATCCTTTTAAAGTGCAGATTTGTATTCCATAGGTCTGAGGCAGGGCTGAGGCTGTATTTCTAACAAGTTCTCAAATGATGCTGATGCTGCTCGTCTGGAAACCACACCTGGAGAACCCTTGCTCTACTTTCCCCTGTCCTTTGAGATGGTGCTTGCCTGAGACCTCTCAGGTGAAAGCAAATCAGATGGCTGTTCAATGTCAGCAATGAGGGAGAAAATTTATGCAATTAGGACCAGTTCCTCTCTGCTGGGACTAAGGATCACTGAAGGAAATTGAGGGTCAGCTAATTTGCAAAGTGGGAGAGGTAGAAAAAAATGGTGTCAGGCCTTAAGAGAAATTGGAGCTGGCTTTGAAAATATGCATTGAGTTTCAAACAGCAAACAAAAAAGCAATTCCTTTAATAAGCATTAAATTAGATATGCTAGGGGCTACATTGCTGAAAGTCACTCAGAAGACAGGTATTATGCTTATTCAGCCATAATTCTGGAATCAGCTAGAATCATCCCCAAATCTCAAAGCATGGTAGATAGTTGAACGGTGGGAATTTCAGTTTTCATAAAAAAACCTTTACTGGGGGTGGGGGCAGGATTTCTAAATATGCCATATAACATTTTTGCAGTGAGGTGGAAAATATATTTAAAACCAAACTCTTTGTAACTGCATCTGCAATCTAAATTGGGGTGGTAGTATAATTTACGTCAGTGGAAAAATGAATCTCTATACTGGGTCTTTCCACTTATGAAAGGGAAGAAAGAAGACTGACATTGTAAAACCTCTGCTTTTGGGGTTACATTGCCAAACAAGGGATTACAATCTCAAAAGCTTCCAGCAGCTAGAGTGGTCACACAAACAAGAGAGGCTGGTGGATTCTGGAGAAGAAGAAGGCCAAGCTAACTTGCCTGGCCAAAGTGGGCAGCCATTACTCAGCTACTCAGCTTTAACTTGTTGCTGCCATGTTTGATTGAACACACGGAGTTGTTGACTCTTCCCATTTTTTGAGAGAAGCATGGAACGAGGGTTATATGTGAAATGTATCCTTTGTTTTGTTTTGTTTTGTTTTTAAACGTCAGAAAGAAAATCAGGCTGAGCACAGTGGCTCATGTCTGTAATCCAAGCACTTTGGGAGGCCAAAACGGGTGGGTGGATTGCTTGAATCCAGGCGTTCAAGACAACCAGCCTGAGCAATATAGGGAGACTCCCATCTTTCCAGAAAAAAAAGAAAGCCGGGCATGGTGGCTGACGCCTGTAATCCCAGCATTTTGGGAGGCTGAGGCAGGTGGATCACCTGAGGTCAGGAGTTCAAGAGAAGCCTGGTCAACATGGTGAAACCCCATCTCTGCTAAAAATATAAAAATTAGCCAGGCACGATGGCATGTGCCTGTAATCCCAGCTATTCAGGAGGCTGAGGCAGGAGGATTGCTTGAACCTGGGAGGTGGAGGTTGCAGTGAGCCAAGATCGTGCCATTGCACTCCAGCCTGGGCGACAGAGTGAGACTCGGTCTCAAAAAAAAAAAAAAAAAAAAGAGAAGACAGAAGGGAGGAAAGAAGGGAGGAAGGGAGGGAGGGAGGGAGGAAGGAAGGAGAGAGAAAGGGAGAAAAGAGAGGGAGGGAAGGAAGGAAGGAAGAAAAGAAAAGAAAAGAGGCCAGGTGTGGTGGCTTACGCCTGTAATCCCAGCACTTTGGGACACCGCGGTGGGCAGATCACCTGAGGAGACCAGCCTGGCCAACATGGTGAAACCCCGTCTTTACTGAAAATACAAAAAAAAATTAGCCGGGTGTGGTGGAGCATCCCTGTAGTCCCAGCTATTTGGGAGGCTGAGGCAGGACAATTGCTTGAACCTGGAAGGTGAAGGTTGCAGTGAGCAGAAACCTCGCCAATGCACTCCAGCCTGGGCGACAGAGCAAGACTGCTTCAAAAAAAGGAAGGAAGGAAGGAGGGAGGGAGGGAAGGCAGGCAGGCAGGCAGGAAGGAAGGGGGCAATTAGACACACACACACACACACACACACACACACACACACACACTTTGTGCTGGGACAAACAAAGCCTAATCTCCCAAATTCTGAGATCAAAGGGTAGGAACAGGGTTAGGTGAGCCTTTCTTTAGCTAAGCACTGAGCGCTGATGTTCTCCAAGGCATGTCATTCCTGAGGAGGGTGTAGGAAAGTAAAATGCTTTGTCTAATCAAAAGAGAGATTTGAGTATTTTTGTGCAAAAGGAGCAGCCCAAAGTGAGGTGAATCTTGGGAAATAGAGGAGCAGAAAAATGTGAGGGAGAGAAAGGAGAGTCAAGGAACTTGGAAGGAGGCTGGGGCCTGAAGAAGAAAGGGGCTAGTAGATCATTCCTAGTTAAAAATTGTGTGTGGGGGCCAGGTGCGATGGTTCATGCCTGTAATCCCAGCACTTTGGGAGGCCCAGGTGGGCGGATCACCTGAGGTCAGGAGTTTGAGACCAGCCTGATCAACATGGTGAAACCCCATCTCTACCAAATACAAAAAATTAGCTGGGCGTGGCGGCGCATGCCTCTAATCCCAGCTACTTGGGAGGCTGAGGCAGGAGAATCGCTTGAACGCTGGAGGTGGAGGTTGCAGTGAGCCAAGATCATGACATTGCACTCCAGCCTGGGCAACAAAATTGAAACTGTCTCAAAAAAAAAAAAAAAAAAAAACTGTGTGTGTGCGTGGGGAAGGCAGGGTTAGGAGTTGGGCCTGTGTTAGGTGATAGAGATTTGGGGGTTTAGGGGTGGAGACTGAAGGGAAAGAACTGTGTTGCACCATTTCCGTGTTAGAGCTGAGCAGACAGAAGTTACCAACTTCAGTGAGGTGGCTCACGCCTGTAATCCTGACACTTTGGGAGGCTGAGGCAGGAGGATCACCTTAGCCCAGGAGTTTGACACCAGCCTGGACAAGCATAGCGAGACCCTGTCTCTACAAAAAACTAAAAAAAAAAAAAATTATCTGGGTGTGGTGGCTCATGCCTACAGTTTTAAATCCTCAGGAGGCTGAGGTGAGAGGATCACTTGAGCCCAGGAGGTTGAGGCTTCAGTGAGCTGTGATCATGCTACTGCACTCCAGCGTGCATGACAGAGTGAGACCCTGTCTCTAAATAAATAAATAAAAACTAAAAATTAAAGAAAAAAGTTATCAGCTGCCTGAGAGGAGATGCAGTTGAGATAAAATGGTGGGAACAGGACAGGCCTGGTGACTGAAAGAACACCAAATCCCAGGAACTTCCAGCTGAGGGACTTAGCTGAGGAGGTAAGTAGGGGCCTTCAGTCATTTCTGTGTTTCAAAGAGTAGGCAAGACTCCACCCTCGGTAAAGAGCCCTGAGCCGTTACCTTACTCAGGGTCAGCTCCTGGTGCCACTGTTCACCTTATCTACCATTTGGATGAAGTCATTCAGCATCCCTGGGCCCCGGCTTCCTTTTAAAATGGGTAATAATGACATCTGTGTCACCTTCCCTCCAGGGTTCCTGTGAGACATAATTGGGGTATTAAATGAGAAATGCTTTGTAAAATGGAGAGCTCCAGATAAATGGGAGGTATCAGTTAACAGTTCATATTCAATTGATCTGAATGACGGCACTAGTATAATAATAACCTACAGCCTGCACTCCATACGAAGCACTTCCTGTGTGTTATCTGACTGAAACTTTACAACCTTGATGGAATATTGCTGTCCTGATTACACAGGGAAGAAAACGGAGATTCAGAGAGGTAAAGTAACTTGCCCAAGGTTACTTAGCTAGCAACTGGTAGAACCAGCCATGAATGACTCTTTTTTATTCTTAACCACTTTGTGTCATGTTATTTTAATAATCATTCTTAACATTATGCTAGCCTGCATCTTGAAGAATATTGACCATATGCTTTTTAAAAATTATAATATGGCTGGATGCAGTGGCTCACACCTGTAATTCCAACACTTTGAGAGGCTGAGGTAGGAGGATCTTGAGCCTAGGAGTTCAATTCCAGCCTGGGCAACATAGCAAAACCCCATCTTTACAAAAAATACAAAAATTGGCTGGGCGCGGTGGCTCACGCCTGTAATCCCAGGACTTTGGGAGGCCGAGGCGGGCGGATCACGAGGTCAAGAGATCGAGACCATCCTGGCTAACATGGTGAAACCCCCGTCTCTACTAAAAATACAAAAAAATTAGCCGGGCGTGTTGGCAGGTGCCTGTAGTCCCATCTACTGGTAGTCCCAGCTACTCAGGAGGCTGAGGCAGGAGAATGGTGTGAACCCAGGAGGCGGAGCTTGCAGTGAGCCGAGATCACGCCACTGCCCTCCAGCCTGGGCGACAGAGCCAGACTCCATCTCAAAAAAAAAAAAAAAAAAATACAAAAATTAGCTGGGTGTGGTGGTGTGAACCTGTGCTCCCAGTTACTAGAGAGGCTGAGGTGGGAGGATCAATTGAGCCTAGGAGGTCGAGGCTGCAGTGAGCTGTGATCACACCATCACACTCCAGCCTGGGTGACAGAGCAAGATCCTGTCTCATACACACACACACACACACACACACACACACACACAGACACACACATATATATATATTATGGGTACGGTGGCTCATGACCATAATCCCAACAGTTTGGGAGGCTGAGGCAGGAGGATCACTTGAGCCTAGGAGTTCAAAACCAGCCTGAGCAATATAGTGAGACCCCCATCTCTACAAAAAAATAAAAATAAGTTAACCAGACATGGTGGCATGCACCTGTAGTCCCACTCTGGAGGCTGAGGTGGGAGGATTTCTTGATCCCAGGATGTCAAGGTGGCAGTGAGCCATGGATCATGCCACTGAACACCAGCCTGGGTGAAAAAGTGGGACCCCATCTCAAAAAAAAAAAAAATATATATATATATATAAAATACGTTAGTGTATACTGGTAGTGGTGGTAGTGGTTCTTCACTAAGATTTTAAAATATCATTTTGGGCTGGGTGCCGTGGCTCACGCCTGTAATCCTAACACTTTGGGAAGCTGAGGTGGGTGGATCAGCTGAGGTCAGGAGTTCAAAACCAGCCTGGCCAACATGGGGAAACCCCATCTCTACTAAAAAATACAAAAAAATGTCGGGCACAGTGGCTCACACCTGTAATCCCAGCATTTTGGGAGGCCGAGGCAGGTGGATCACGAGGTCAGGAGTTTGAGATCAGCCTGGCCAACATGGTGAAACCCCGTCTCTACTAAAAATACAAAAATTAGCCAGTGTGGTGGTATGCGCCTGTAATGCCAGCTACTTGGGAGGCTGAGGCAGAAGAATCGCTTGAACCCAGGAGGCGGAGGTTGCAGTGAGCTGAAACCGCGCCATTGCACTCTAGCCTGGACGACAGAGTGAGACTCCATCTCTAAAAAAAAAAAAAAAATAGCCGGGCATGGTGGTAGGTGCCTGTAATGCAAGCTAGTTGGGAGGCTGAGGAGGGGAGGATCACTTGAACCCAGGATGCGGAGGTTGCAGTGAGCTGAGATTTCACCATTGCACTCTAGCCTAGGTGACGGAGCAAGACTTGGTCTTGAAAAACAAAAACAAAAACAAAAAAAACCCATCATTTTGGTCTTTCATTTGAAATATCTCTAGTAAATACCTATTATGGGCTATGTATTTGGAATACCTCCATTAGCAAAAGACACAGGGTCTCTTGCCCTCGTGAAACATACAGAGTAACAATAGAAAAAAGGTGTTAAACAATTACAATACTGGGTACCAAAAGGGAGGTACTTTGGGTTGAAGGAGGAAAGGACACCTTAGATGAGGCCTAAAGAATCAAGGAAGGGTGGGAGAGTGTTCCAGGCAGATGAAATAAATAGCAATGAGAAGGCCAGGAAGCAGAGCATGCACGAGGCAATGGAGGAAATGAAAGTAATACCCTGTGGTCCAGTTTGGAGGGTGAGGTGGCCAGTGGTGAGAAATGACACTGGGGAGGGGGTCCGGGACTAGACCACACAGTGGCCTTGTGAGTCATGTTGTCATATGTAAATATATATCATATATTTTATATATAATTTATATATTTTAGTTATACATTGTATTTATCATATGTAATTTTGTATGTGTATGTATTACCTATAATATGTATAAATGTATGTATACATGTGTATCTATATAATTTTTCCTTAGAAACGAAACCAGTTTGAGCCCCACTAAAAAAATTAAAAATAATTTTAAAAAACCTAAACCATAATCATGCATAATACTGTTTCTTTTCTTTTTTTTTTAATACTTTAAGTTCAAGGGTACATGTGCACAACGTGCAGGTTTGTTACATATGTATGCATGTGCCATGTTGGTGTGCTGAATCATGCATAATACTGTTTCTTAATCCTTATTGAGATAAAATTGACATGCAACAGATGACATGCATTGAAAGTCTACAATTTGATGAGTTTTGACATTTGCATACACCTGGGAAACCATCACCACAATCAAAGAACAGAGAACTCCATCAACCTCAAAATTTACTCATGCTGGGTTGGGCACAGTGGCTCATGCCTGTAATCTCAGCACACTGGGAGGCTGAGGTGAGAGAATTGCTTTAGCCCAGGAGTTGGAGACCAGCCTGGGCAATATAGCGAGACCCTGCCTCTACAAAAAATACAAAAATTAGGCAGGCATCGTGGTGCACACCTGTAGTCCCAGCTACTCAGGAGGCTGAGGTGGGAGGATTGCCTGAGCCCAGGAGGTCGAGGCTGCAGTGAGCCTTGATAACTCCACTGCACTCCAGCTTGGGTGAGAGTGAGACTGGGTCTCAAAAAAAAAAAAGTTTACTCATGCTTTTGTGACACCTCACTCCTGGCCCTCTCAGTCCCCTGGCAACCATCCATCTGTTTTCTGTTGTGTTTTCTAGAATTTTGTAAGTTGAATGTATCATGTATATGAAATCATATAATCTGTACACTTTTAAAACGTAGCTTCTTTCCCTCACGTAACTATGGCGAGAGTCATCTGTGTCGCTGCACATATCAAAGGTTTGTTCCTTTTCGTTGCTGTAGTATCCTGTACTGTTTTGAAACCTGTTTTGTTCCTTAATATATCAAGATAGCTGGGATCTAGGTTAAATTGCCAAAGTTGAAATATCAGTCATGCTGTTTATAAGTGGGTGAGTTTGGGCAAGAAACCTCGATATGTTACGCAGTTTCCCGTGAGCTCAATGACCATGTCTGTAAAATGGGCTAACAGTAATAGTCACAAGGGAGGCAGGTTGTGTGAGATGATGTATATACCTGTGTATAGCAATTGCTCAATAAAAGTTATCAAGAATATGATTGCTATTACTACTATTACAATTCACACCTGGAGCATTTTAAGAAAACATCAGACATAGTCGGGAACATGGATGTACCGCTGAGTGTAGGAGGGAGAGACCAGGGGCCAAGTTCCCTTCTGATAACATCATGGGCTCCAAGGTGGCCATGGCTGGTTCCTTCACCCTTTTGATCCCCAGATTCTCCTTCTAGGGAACAATGGCATCCAGAAGTGGGGGTTGGGTGGAAAAAGAGATTAGAGAGTCTCTACAGACAAGAGAAAAGGGAAGCTAGCTCACTGCAATCAATTTGGTCACCAGCCAGTCATGCCTCCTCATTTGAACCCCAAAGACCCACGTCTTCCTTGATTGCTCACTCAACTAACAGATTAAATCATCTCTAACACGCAATGACTGTGCTATGTTTAAAAAGAAGTGTTTCTAAGGCTCACATACAAAGGAGGTGCCCGCCTTGTGTCTCGACCACAGTGATATAAAAATTAACTGCATTGATCATATCCTTCCTGGGCTCCACTTTATCATCCTCCTGGGCTAGGTGGTCAGTAGCAAAGAGAGCCATGTAGTCTCATAGAAATATACCCAGCCACCCCAGCTTTAGAGTCAGGTGAGTCCTGGGTTCAAATCCCACTCCCACCGCATGTTAGTACTTATACTTGAGCCAGTTACTTGAACTCCTCCAGGGATCATATTTTAAATGGGGATAACATGATGCCTCACATCATGGGTATGTTGTGAAGGCTAAAGCACAAGTGGAGTGGACAGTCCTGAGCACAGTGCCTGGCACAGGGGAAATGCTGCACATAGGAAGTAAAGGGGTTACCGTCAACCTCTGAGCGTTGCATGTGTGCATGCAACATGTGCGTGTGCATGTGTGTGTGTTTAAAATAAGCATGTTCTCTAATTCTAAGCCTTCTGTCTTTATGGTCCTCCTGAAATCACACCTTGAACAGCAGCCTGCCTATTTTAGGCAGCTCACCAGCTGGACATGATGTCCCATGAGGAACAGTCAGAAGGAAGTGAGGATGTGTAAGCTGGGAGCTAAGTGGGACATGATCGTTGTCATCAGGAAGGGCTGCCATAGGAAAGGTGCTTTTAATTCACACTGTTTCATCCCAGAGGACTAAGACCCATGGGCAAATGCCTCTAGGAGGCAGAGGAACAACTGTCTTGCTATCAGAGAAGTCAAAAAAAGGAAGGGGACTGCCTCAAGGCTTACTCAGCTGCCCGTGGGGATGTGTTCAAGCTGAGGCTAGGTGACCAGGTGTCAAAAATGTGGTCAAAGTGATTCCTGATGTAGGAAGTTGGACGAGATGAGTAGCTTTCAGCTGGATACAGAGGAGGTGG
This sequence comes from Pongo pygmaeus, assembly GCF_028885625.2. Taxonomy (NCBI): domain Eukaryota; kingdom Metazoa; phylum Chordata; class Mammalia; order Primates; family Hominidae; genus Pongo; species Pongo pygmaeus. The sequence goes on along the minus strand of NC_085930.1, from coordinate 72,970,592 downwards.
TAGGCAGGGCTCGGGGTCTCCACACTCTTACAGCTACCACAGCACTTCCTCCTTTGTCTGTTTTATATATTTGGGTTCCTGAAGATTTGAAGATTTAGCTATTTAAAATAAGAGGCTTTGTGTGTGTGTGTGTGTGTGTGTGTTTGTGTGTTTTAAGCCACTGGCCTGGATGACTTTTTGAGGTCTCTTTGAACTTTGGGGCTCCAAGTGGATGATTCAGAATTGCCTGTGACCTTGTGTATTTGTCAGAACTCTTTCTGGTTGCAAGTGTCAAAACTCCTCTCAATGTGGCTAAAGCAAGAAGTGGATTTAAGTAACTTGAGAAGCCTGCAGGGCTGTTGTGGTAGTTCACAGAACTGGAAAACAGAGTGCAGCAGCCATGGCCTCCGGGACTAGAACCAGCAACCCAGGGCTGCCCAGACTCTCTTTCTTTGTCTGGCTCTTGGCTCTGCTTTTCTCACTTCTCTCTTTGTTGGCCTCTGGGGCACGTGGCAGCCAGCAGCCCCAGTTGTGGGAAAGGGATTTGGCTCAGGTCATCCATCTGGGCCCACATTTTGAGCTCTCAGTTACCTCTGGCAATTTAGAAGATGGGGAAGTGGGTCAAGTTTAAACAAACAAACAAACAAAAAAATGGAACAGGGGAGCTGGGAGTGGTGGCCTTTTCCTATAGTCTCAGCTACTTGGGAGGATGAGGCTGGAGGGTGGATGGAGGCCAGGAGCTTGAGGCCAGCCTAGGCAACACAGTGAAAATGCCTCTCCTCTGACCCTATCTCTACAAAAAATACATATTTTAAATTAGCCTAGCATGGTGATGCATGCCTGTAGACCTAGCCACTTGTGAGGCTGAGGCAGGAGGGTTGCTTGAGCCTAGGAGTTTGAGGTTACAGTGAGATATGATCATACCACACTGCACTCCGGCCTGGATGACAGGGTAAGACCCTGTTTCTAAACAAAAAAACAAAGAAACAGGCTGGGTGTGGTGGTTCATGCCTCTAATCCCAGCACCTTGGGAGGCCGAGGCGGGCAGATCACTTGAGGTCAGGAGTTTGAGACCAGCCTAGTTAACATGGTGAAACCCTGTCTCTACCAAAAAATATAAAAATTAGCTGGGCGTGGTGGCACGTGCCTGTAATCCCGGCTACTCGGGAGGCTGTGGCAGGAGGGTTGCTTGAACCTGGGAGGCAGAGGCTACAGTGAGCCAGGATGGCGCCACTGCACTCTAGCCTGGGTGACATAGCAAGACTCTGTCTCAAAACAAACAAACCAACCAACCAACAAACAAACAAACAAGGAATAGGGTTCCTCAGTTTGGGGGCTGGTGAAAAAGAACACTGAACAGGAAGACAAGAGACTTGAATTTGAGTCCCCAGATCTGCTTGTGCTACTGATCAGCTGCAAGCCAGAAGTGTCTTTTCAAAAGGCAGATCCAACTGTGTCTCTCCTCTGCTTGGATCATTTCAGTATCCCCCGAGAACGTTCACATCTCTCACCAAGGCCAGCAAGCTCCTATGCGTCTGCGTCGCTCTGCAGCTGCTCTTTGTACCTCTCTTCACCTTGTGACTGCCAGTTTCTTACAGGTTTCAGGCTTCTTTGCAAAAGCTGTCCCTTCTTCTGGAGTACCTGTTCCCTTCTCCCTTTTCGAGCCAGTACTTATTCTTTCCTGCTGGTTGCAGCTTCACCTCTTTGGTGAAGCTTTCCCTGATTGCCAGTAGGTCAGACCTTTTTGGTACACACCCTCAATGCACTCTAACTTCTTCAAAGCACTTCCCCCCATGAAACTGAATAATCACATTTAGGCTGGCCATTAGACTGTAAGCTCTGTGAAGGGCAAGGTACCATATTTGCCTTGTTCATCTGTATCCACAAACCTAGCAGAATTCTTAGTACATAGTGAGAGCCCATTAAGGATTTATTTATTTTATTATTATTATTTTCAATCCTGCTCCTTCTGTACATTAAGTATGTATTGATAGACTCAATGAGAGTCTGAGAACCCATTCTGGGCCTCCATTTTCCCATTCGTAAATGTCAGGATTGTGTAGGTGTCAAATTCTATGATTCTAAGAGTCTTCAAAGTCTTCAACGTGAAGCACCTGGGTTAAGAGGGAGCTAGTGTCAGTGGGTGGAATTTGGTTAAATCCCAGAGGGTGTTGCATTTTATTTGAAGCTTATGAAAGAAAAGGCTAGCTGGGGCCATCTGGTCTGGTAACAGGTGGACTCAAAAACGAAGTGGAGAAGTTCACTTAAAAAGCAGCCCTGCCTGCAAAAAAAACCTCACACTCCTTCCCTGAAGAAGGCTGTCACTGGTTTCTCTCTCTGGCTCTGACATATGCTTCAATCCCTCGCTCCTAAACGTGGTTGATATTCAGAGCTTGCTCCATGTGAGGAGAGCTGCTGTGAGAACTGCAAACAGTTTCTCTGAGAGCAATTAGCAGAGGAAGAATTCGGCATTGCCTTCAGGGCCAGTCTTTGTACTGTGTGTCAATGGTTCAAATCTGGACACCACTGGCTCAGAGCAAGACAGTGGCCCTGGCTGTGTTGCAGAGAGACAGGGTCTTCTGAGGGTTTGTCTGTAATAAAGAACCTACTAGCTCAACAATAGATGGGCATTTGTCTTGCCTGCAGGGTAGACTCTGGAGACTGGGTTCAAATCCTCCCTCTGACCCTTACTACTTACACAATCTTGAACAAATAACAACCTCTTTGGGCCTCAGTTTCCCCATCTGTCAAATGAGGATAGTAATAGTACCTACTTCTTTTTTGGTATTTATTGTTTTTTTTGAGACAGAGTCTTGCTCTGTTGCCCAGACTGTGCAGTGGCCCAGACTGTGCAGTGGCCCAGACTCGGCTCACCTCCGCCTACCAGGTTCAAGAATTCTCCTGCCTCAGCCTCCCAAGTAGCTGGGATTACAGGCATCCACCACAACACCTGGCTAATTTTTGTATTTTTAGTAGAGATGGGGCTTCGCCATGTTGGCCAAGCTGGTCTCGAACTCCTGACCTCAAGTGATCCACTCACCTCACCTTCCCAAATTGCTAGGATTAGACGTGAGCCACCATGCCCGGCCTGGGATAGTAATAGTACCTACTTAGTATTGTAGTGAGAAGTAAATGAGCTATTTTGTGTAAAGTTCTTAAAATGGTTCCAGGTCCATACTAAGCATCATATAAATATTTCTAGTTGTATGTTATGAAAAATCTTCTCAATGCTTAATCTGATATCAGACAACTGGACTAGTACTTCTCAAATGGTGGTATTAATATTAATAATTCAGTTTCCTTTAATTCAGCAATTATTGAGCTATATGGCAGGCACAGTGCTTGGCACTGGGGATTTCAACATGAATAAGAAATGCCTTGAACTTTAGAAAGCAACAGATGTGAACAAATATAGATAGTATAATGTACTGGGTGGAGTAGTGGGGTGGCCTCTCTCTATACTGCTGGTGCCCCAAGTGGTTAGCCCAGGTGATGAAGCTCCTAGCCAGGGGTTAGGGAATGGTTGTTTTTTATTTATGCTATCTATTTCACTGAAGATTTCTCCCCTCATATCTTGTATCATTTTTTTTTATTTCCTTAAATTGGACTTGACTTTTCTCTGGTGCCTCCTTGATTAGCTAAATAATTGACCTTCTGAATTCTTTTTTTGGCAATTCATGGATTTCTTCTTCATTTGGATCCATTGCTGATGAGCTTGTGTGATTTTTTGGGGAGTGTTTAAGAACCTTGTTTTGTCTTTCTGATTTGAAAGAATTGTCTGGTTTGAAAGAATTGTCTTTCTGGTTCCTTTTCATTTGGGTAGGCTGTGTCAGGGGAAGATCTGGGGCTCAGGCTGCCCCAGATGTTCAGATTCTTTTTTTTTTTTTTTTTGAGACCGAGTCTTGCTCTGTTGCCTAGATTGGAGGGCAGTGGCACAATTTTGGCTCACTGCAACCTACCTCTACCTCCCAGGTTCAAGCAATCCTCCTGCCTCAGGCCCCCTAGTAGCTAGGATTACAGGATTACAGACAGGCGCCACCATGCCCAGCTAATTTTTGTATTTTTAGTAGAGACAGGGTTTCGCCATGTTGGCCAGGCTGGTCTCGAACTCCTGACCTCAGGTGATCCACCTGCCTCGGCCTCCCAAAGTGCTGGGATTACAGGCATGAGCCACTGTACCTGGCCTGTTCAGAATCTTTTGTCCCACAAGGTGTTCCCTTGATGTAATACTCTCCCCTTTTCCTAGGCCTATCCTGGACTGTGGGCATCACGGTTGTGGGAAAATTAGAACTGACCTAAACATCCAAAGTGAGCACTTGGTTGAGTGACTTGATGTTCACTGTAGTGCTTAACAACAAAGTGATAGGTTTATTTCATGGAACAATCCTCAAGATACATTTTTTAAGAAAAAAAGCAGATATGAAAGAGTATAATCCTATTTTTTGCATTAAAATAATAAAAATGGGATTACCCTTATTCAGTCCCAGCACCACTATTTACTAGCAGTGTGATCTTGTACAACTTCCTTAACTTTGACTTAGCTTCTCAAGCCATAACATTAAGATGATGAAGAGTCACTACTTCATAGAACTATTGTGATGTCAAATTAAATAATCCACATGAAGCATTGAACCTAATTCTTGGCATGAATGAGGCACACAGTAAGTGATAGCTTTTATCATTACATATACAGGGAAAAATGTCTGGGTCAGTGTACCTCAGAATAGTCATAATAGCTCTCTAAGTAATTGGATTAGAAATTAGTTTTCTTTTTGCATGGCTGTATTTTCTAAATTGCCACAGTGAGCATAAATTACTTGTGTAAAAAGAAGAAAGAAAATTAGTCTTGATTGTTGTCCTGCTCCTAGCTGTGTTTGGCATATAAATATTTTTGCACAGTAAATGTTTTTAGAGTGCATGCAAAGTAAATATTTTTAAAGTAATTGATTGGATATTCATAAGGCCAGGTCACACAATTTAAGAGGCTTCATTCACATCAAAATACAGTTCTTAGCTGGGTGCGTTGGCTCACACCTGTAATCCTAGCACTTTGGGAGGCCAAGGCAGGCAGATCACCTAAGGGAAGGAGTTTGAAACCAGCCCGGCCAACATAGTGAAACCTCATCTCTACTAAAAAAAAAAAAAAAAAAAAAAAAAAAAAAAAGCCGGGCCTGGTGGCGGCACCTGTAATCCAGCTACTCAGGAGGCTGAGGCAGGAGAATCACTTGAACCCAGGAGGTGGAGATTGCAGTGAGCCGAGATTGCATCACTGTACTGCAGCCTGTACAACAGAGCAAGACTCCATCTCAACAAACAAACAAACAAAAAAAAACAGTTCTTTAGTTTGCTGAGGATTACCACACTTAAAGTTTAAAAAAAGTTTTAAAAATAAAGGATTTCCTATATTCTTTCAGTATTGTTTCATGAATCATTTACAAAAAACTGGAATCTTCAAGTTTAGAAGCTGTTTTCTATTAAAGATTACATTTTTAATTTAATTGATATCAGTTGCATTAGTGGGGACTCTGACATACAAATTGGAGGCATTCAAATGAAACTGGTTTAAGCAATAAACCAGTTCTTATAAATAAGAATCCCTAGATATTTGGTCTTTTGAGGGGAACAGATGCTTTAATCATGCTTCTCTAATTCTATACAATAAATGAGATGGCTGCTGGTGGCCCCAATGTTACAATCTGAGGAAAAAAGGAGATATTTTTAATAGCTGTAGTAAAAATCCCAGGGAAGCCTCTGATTGGTCAATGGGTCATGTGGCCACCTTTGGGTGAAGGTTGGGGGTAACAAACTGAATATATTAATATGAAATGGGATGAGAGATGGAGCTCAAAGAAAATATTGCTGATCAGACCACAAAACAAATGGTCACTATGCATGAACAACCAGGCACCTCATTTCCAGAAGAAGGTTCTTCATAAGGGTCTTTGACTTTACTGGAAAAGCAAAGCTACGTAAAATGCAAGAAATTATGATTTTATTGACAGAATTGAACATCATGCAGATTCCTGTCTTTCTGGATTATGGGGAGAAAAAAGGTAGAAGATAAGTATTGAAATAATGCCTCATGATTAGCCATTGAATATTTGTGTCATACAGCAAATCTAACTTTTAGTTTTTGATCTGCCATTTATAGACATCTCCAGGCCCCAGTTAACTCTTTGGTAAAATTAGAGAGCTGGCTTTGATGATGCATAATATCTGTTTGCTTGAAGATGCTACAATTCCAGACATCAGTATACAAAGACAAATTCTGTCTGAATTTCAAAGTAACTCTCATTTTCACAGGCCTGTAACGTTATAAATGATACTAACCTTCAAGGAGTAATTTCACAGAATGAATTCTTAGGACGCAAAGAACATTATGTAACTCAGAAATAGTAGCTATAATTATTGATTATGCACTGTGCTGAATAATCACCCCTTACCTTTACATAGTTTATTTCATTTGGCCTTCACAACAATTCTGAGAGGTAGTATAATAGGTAAAATAATGATCCCCTGGAATGATGTCAACATCTTATTCCCTAGCACTTGTGGATATGTTAGGTTATATGGCAAAGAGGAATTAAGCTCACAGATGGAATAAGTGTTGCTAATCATCTGGCCTTGAGAAGGGGAGATTATCCTGGATGGTCCCAAGGTAATCACAAAGGTTCTTTTAAGTGAAAGAGGGAGGTAGGAGGGTCAGAGGCAGAGAAGGAGATGTGATGACAAAGCAGAGTTGGAGCAACGCAATCGTTGCTGAATTTCAAGATGAGAGGGGCCCATGGGCCAAGGAATGCAGGTGGCCTCTGGTAGCAAGAACACGGATTCTCCTCCAGAAGGAACACGGACCTGCAGACACATTGATTTTGGACCAGTGAGACTAATTTCATCTGACCTCCAGAACTGTAAAATAATAAATTTGCCTTGTTTTAAGCCATTAAGTTCATGGTAATTTGTTGTAGTGGCAATAGGAAATGAATAGAGGTAGATATTAAAAACTCAAGTTACTGGCCAGGTGCGGTGGCTCACGCCTGTAATCCCAGCACTTTGGGAAGCCGAGGTGGGCGGATCACCTGAGGTTGGGAGTTTGAGACCAGCATGACCAACATGGAGAAACCCCCTCGCTATTAAAAATACAAAATTAGCCGGGCATGGTGGCGCATGCCTGTAATCCCAGCTACTTGGGAGGCTGAGGCAGGAGAATCGCTTGAACCTGGGAGGCAGAGGTTGTGGTGAGCCGAGATTGCACCATTGCACACCAGTCTGGGCAACAAGAGTGAAACTCCGTCTCAAAAAAAAAAAAAAACAAAAAACAAAAAACTACAAACAAACAAACAAAAACTAAGTTACTGAGGAGGACACAGTCATAGAAAACATAAGTGATGTGCCCAAGGTTACACAGCTACTAAATGGTAACACTAGAATTTGAGCTTGAGGCTGGGCGCGGTGACTCATGCCTGTAATCCCAGCACTTTGGGAGGCCGAAGAGGGCAGATCACTTGAGGTCAGGAGTTTGAGACCAACCAGGCCAATATGATGAAACCCTGTCTCTAAAAAATACAAAAATTAGCCGGGTGTGGTGGCAGGTGCCTGTAATCCCAGCTACTGGGGAGACTGAGGCAGAAGAATCACTTGAATCCAGAAGGTGGGGGTTGCAGTGAGCTGAGATTGCACCACTGCACTCCAGCCTGGGTGACAGAGTGAGTGACTTTGTCTCAAAAAAAAAAAAAAAAGAATTTGAGCTTGAGTGTGCTTGAATTTAAAGCCCACGCTCTTAACCACAGCACTGTTTTTTTTTCCTACAACATCCAGAGTGTGAGTGTTGTATTTTTTAAGTGCCGAGTGTACGATAAAATGTTGGGCCCTGCAGATCACAAAGAAGCACACAAACATAATTCCCAGCCTCAGGGAATTTATGATCCCATAGTGGGTTAACAACGAAACAGTATTACTTCCCTTTTATTGGAAATACTGAGGTCCAGGCCCTTCACATATGTAATCTTAGGACTATTACCCCTTATCATGAAAAGGAAGGCTCTGTTATGGGCTGAATTATGTCCTTCCAATCTCAAATTCATATTTAGAAGTCCTAATTCCCAGTACTCCAGAATGTGTCTATTTGGAGATACGGCCTTTAAAGAATTAATTAAGGTAAGATCAGGTTATATGTGTGGGTCTAATCCAAGATGACTAGTGTCTTTATAAAAAGAGGAGATTAGGATACAGACACACACAGAGGGAAGCCCTAGCTGAGGACAGAGGCCTCAGAGGAAACCCACCCTGCTGATACTTTGATCTTAGATTTCTAGCCTCCGGAGTCCAAGAAAATAAATGTTTGTTGTTTAAACCACCTAGTCTGTGGTATTTAGTTATGGCAGCCCTAGGAAACGAATGTACTATCCATAAGTAAATGGACTTACTGTTAGCCAAGTTACACGATCAGAACTAGAACAGTTGTTTACTTTGGGTTTCAGTGGCTAATTCTAAAGCAGGGCTAAGGAATTCAGGCGTGACTTCTCTACTCTAGTCAATTCATTTCCAGCCACTTCAGTGAGTGCAAGGCCTTGGGTCTCAGCACTCTAGGAGTCCAATGTGACCTCTCTCTGTTGCTTGAATCTTTCCTTTTCTTCTCTTCATATCTCATGCTCCCCTCAGTCTATTCAATTTCTTTTTTTTTGAGATGGAGTCTTGCTGGTTGCCCAGGCTGGAGTGCAGTGGTGCGATCTCGGCTCACTGCAACCTCCGCTTCCAGGGTTCAAGTGATTCTCGTGTCTTAGCCTCCCAAATAGCTGGGATTACAGGTGCACACCACTGAGTCTGGATAATTTTTGTATTTTTAGTAGAGACGGGGTTTCGCCATGTTGGCCATGCTGGTCTCGAACTCAGGTGATCCGCCTGCCTCGGCCTCCCAAACTGCTGGGATTATAGCCGTGAGCTACTGTGCCTAGCCAGTCTATTCAATTTCATTACCCCCCTCCTTTCATATAGGGTCTAGCCTTTTCTTTCATTTAATCTCTAGAGTGGCTTCTCTGTCTAGTTCTACTAGATGGGGCCTGAATCTTTTTTTTTTTTTAATTTTAACTTACTTTTTTTTTCTTTTTTTTTGAGATGGAGTCTCACTCTATCACCCAGACTGGAGTACAGTGGTGTGATTACAGATCACTGTAACCTCAGCCTCCCAGGCTCAAGTGATCCTCCCACCTAAGCCTCCCAAGTAGCCGGGACTAAAGGGTGTGCCACCATGCCCAGCTAATTTTTGAATTTTTTTGTAGAGACAGGACAAGGTTTTACCATGTTGCCCAGGCTGCTCTCGAACTCCTGGGCTCAAGCAATCCACCTGCCCTGGCCTCCTAAAGTGCTGGGATTACAGGCATGAGTCACTGTTCCCAACCTGGGGCTTGAATCTTAACGGCAATGTGGGGAGGGGATAATAATTCTGTACTGTAGTCTAGTTTTAGAGTGAATTATCAGCCAGGTGGAGTGGCTCACACCTGTAATCCCAGCACTTTGGGATGCCAAGGTGGGAGGATCACTTAAGGCCAGGAGTTTGAGACCAACCTGAGCAACATAGCGAGACACCTAACTCTATGTAAAAAAAAAAAAAAAAAAAGAAACTCTTTTATTTTTTAAAAAATAGAGTAAATTATCTAGAAAGGAATCAATCATGCTTTCACACCAAAGATTTGCCTTCTGTTGATAAACCTCCTATACCTCCCATCTCCTTGTTTTCCAGAGTCTCTGTCCCCTTATTTAAATGTATTTGCTATGGTGTGTATCATTCAGGAGAAGCTAGGTTTTGCTACAGTAACAACTTCCAATTTCATTGGTTTGATACAACCAAATTCATTTCTTATTCACACTATATATGTAATGCTGGCTTCAGAGGCCTCTGTTTATTATAGTCCCTGGGGAATCCAAGTTGATAGAGTTTTCATCTACACACCCTTGATGGCTTAGATAGGAAAAGAGTGCATGGAAAATTATACTGGCACATACAAGCTTTCACTTGGAAAGGCACACACCACTTCCACTCACATTTTATTGGCCAAAGCAAGCCAAATACTTGCACCTTACTTCAAAGGAGACAGGGAAGTGTAATGCTACTGATATGGTTCGGCTGTGTCCCCACCCAAATCTCATCTTGAATTGCAGTTTCCATAATCCCTATGTGTCATGGGAGGGACCCTGCAGGAGGTAATTGAATCATGGGGGCAGTTATCCTCATGTTGTTCTCATGATAGTAAGTGAGTTCTTATAAGATCTAATGGTTTCATAAGGGGCTTTTCCCCTTTGACCATCACTTCTCTTTCCTGCTGTCCTGTGAAGAAGGGCATGTTTGCTTCCCTTTCTGCCATAATTGTAAGTTTCCTGAGGCCTCCCAGGCCATGCTGAACTGTAAGCCAATTAAGCCTCTTTCCTTTATAAATTACCCAGTCTCTTTATTAGCAGTATGAGAACAGAACAGACTAATATGCCTCCCGTGTGCCCAAAAAAAGAGAATGCAAATATTTGCAAACCTTCCTGATAACCGCTATGAGGGTGCTTTTGACTGCAAGTAACAAAACATCTGTCTGGAAGTAGCTAAAACAATGAGGATATTTATTATCTTATATTGGACATTTGCCAGCTTGGTTCATTCACTGGCCTAATGATATCATCAAGCACCCAAGTTCCTTCAGTTTTCTGCCCTCCCAGTCTCAATTTGTTGCCCTAACCTCATAGGATGGCTCTCTTCATGGTCTGAAGTGGCTGCCTTCTTTCATGTGTCATGTAAAGATTCTTAGAGTAGATAGCTAGGCAGACATGAGCAGGGCAGGAGAGGCCCCTGCCCCAGGAATGTAAGGCAACCATCAGGTGTTGATCAGGTGATTGTTAAACCATCTGTAAAATAATAATTGGTCAGAGCTGGTGCCAGGGAAAAGCAGTCTCTCAATAGACAGAAAACACCTGAAGCTGATGATCAGCAGCTTCCTGATAAGATCTCAGGAGTTGGGCAAGTGGGCTCAAGCATGCACACTGAGAAGCAAAATGGCGAAGTTTAACTGGTATATGATCTTCGTCTAGAAACACTTGACTGGTAAGGGAAAAATACCTCAAATGAGCACGTGCATAACTGCAGTAAACAGACTGTGCATGCAGCCCCTCCCAAGTACTAGCAGGCCACTGGGCATGTGGACAGCCCACCCTAAGGAAAAATCAAGGGAGAAGAAATGCAAACCCCAGAGCCATGCCAATGTATAAAACTCCATCAAGGGTCAGATGAGCAGGTGCTTGGATCTCTCAAGTTGCGCATTTGGTCCTCTTCCAAGTGTACTTTACTTTCTTTTGTTCCTGGTCTAATACTTTTTAATAAACGTTCATTCCTGCTTTAAAACTTGCCTCAGTCTCTTCCTCTGCCTTATGCCCCTTGGTCGAATTCTTTCCTCCGAGGAGGCAAGAATCGAGTTGCTGCAGACCCGTATGAATTCACTACTGCTAACAAGATGACAACATCCAGGGATAGAAAGGGAAACATATCTATATTGTTTTCTTTTCTTTCTTTCATTCTTCTTTTTTTTTTTTTTTTTTTTTTTGAGACAGGATCTGGTTCTGTAGCCCAGGCTGGAGTGAGTGGTGCAATCTCGGCTCACTGCAGCCTTGACCTCCCAGGCTCGAGTGATCCTCCTGCCTCAGCCTCCTGAGTAGCTGGGACTACAGGCTCGTACCACCACACCCAGCCTTTTTTTTTTTTTTTTTTTTTTTGTAGAGACAGAGTCTCCCTATGTTGTTCAGGCTGGTCTCAAACTCCTGGGCTCAAGCAATCCACCTGCCTTGGCCTCCCAAACTGCTGGGATTACAGGCATGAGCCACCACCATGCTCAGCCCTTGTTTTCTTTTTTTAAAACAGTGAAAACCTTTCCAGAGGCTTCCCAACCAATTTTCTTCTTGTCTCATTGGCCAGAATTGTATCACGTGCCCTTGTTTAAACTACCCACTTAACAGCATTAAGACCTGCAGGACTGGCTTAAATGAGAAAAGATTTATTCCCTAGAACTGCCTAGGAGGGTAACCCTACAAAATAAAGGACATGGTCACTGAAAGGAGAGTGAACCAGACTGGAATTCTCTTTTTAATACAGTAGGCATGTAGAATTGCAGTTGGCTAGGAAACTAGCAGTATCTGCTATCCCTGGTGAGTGTGGGGAGGCAAGAGGGAAAGCCGTTCTGCCACACATGTCTGAGCTCACTGAATCATCATATAAACTTATGAAGTAGGTCCTTGTCCTGTTTCACAGATAAGAAATGAGGCATAAGACACACAGAGATCTATCTGACTCCAAAGTCCTGCTTGCTACTCTTGGCCTGTCTGTTCAGCAACTACAATTACAGAATGGAATGTCAGAATCAATTTTTAAAAATCCTTTGGGGAAGGCAAAGGAAGAGGTGAATCCCCAGTTTCAGTTAATCAAGGATTAGCCCTGGTATAAATAGAATTTCCATGATCAGATTGGCTGATCACTGAATTCCCTTACTGACGTCAGCCAAAGATCCCTTTATAACAAGGGACAGTGCCCACTTTGTGGGAGGAAAAAAGAGCAGGTGTGTTAATCTGCAACTTTATCCAGGACTAAACTTACCTTTAAAAGGAATGCAGGCAAGTTGTCTCTGAAGCAACTCTGTATTATTCCAGGGTCGAGGCAAAAATCCTCTGTGATTCTCTCCCCACCAATTTTCTTATTAGCCTCATCTCCACAAGAAAAATTTGCAACAATTTAAAATTCAACCCCTCCCGGCCGGGTGCGGTGGCTCATGCTTGTAATCCCAGCACTTTGGGAGGCCGAGTCAGGTGGATCACTTGAGATCAGGAGTTCGAGACCAGCCTGGACAACATGGTGAAATCCTGTCTCTACTAAAAATACAAAAAGTTAGCCAGGTATGGTGGTGCACACCTGTAATCCCAGCTACTGGAGAGGCTGAGGCAGGAGAATTGCTTGAACCCAGGAGGTTGAGGTTGCAGTGAGACAAGATGGTGCCACTGCACTCCAGGCTCAGCAAAAAAGTGAGACTCTGTCTCAAAAATAAATAAATAAAATTCAACCGCTTCCTCAGCCTTTGCTGATAGATGCACTGGCAAATGTTGTCAGAACCCACATCTGAGAATGCAGTTGGTGGGGTGGGGTGAGGAAATGTGTCAAGCAGCTCTCAGGAGGCTCCGGGGTGGAAGAGAAAGTGCCCACCAATGGCTGAGCTGACCTCCAAGTTGAATCCCTCAGTCTGCATGGAGCGGCTTGCTGCCCAATGCCAGACTGGACACTTGATTTTAGACCTCTGGCCAGGTCATAAAGAAGCCCAGGCTGGCGCCACAGCTCATGCCGGTAATTCCAGCACTTTGGGAGGCTGAGGTGGGAGGATTGCTTGAGCCGAGGAGTTTGAGACCAGCCTGGATAGCACAATGAAACCCCATCTCTATTTCATAACAAGCAAAGAAGACAAAACACCAAAAGCAAAGAAGCCCTGCTGCGGGTCCTGCCCATACCTACTAGGTGGCTTTACCATTTCTCAAGGCCTTCTAAGTACCAGGCACTGGGTTAAGCACATTACTTACATCATCACACATAATTCTTACTCCCACCCTCAGAGGTAGGTGATTTTCCCACGGATGAGTAAATCAAAGCTCATGGCAGCAATGTGTCCAAAGCCATAAGAAGATGGCAGAGTTGGGATTTTATCTCAGGTCCGGTTGCAAGCATAAAGCTCGTAACTACTGTGCCCTGCTTCCTCTGCTCACCTAAAGAACTCAACTATATTTTCAGGTCCCCATGAAACATCTACCAGGTGGATATGATATGACTCTCTCATAACAATTCAGAGAAATTAAAAAGATTTGCCCCAAGTGACACAGGTGGTAAATGGTGGAGCCGGGATTTGAACCTGAATCTGAGTAGCCCCACACCCAGAGCTGCCTCTGTCCATGAATAGCCTCCCCCATGAATTGCCTCCCTTAGTTTATGCTGCTGATCCCAGTATTCCCCGTGCCTGTGTGGCCTTCCACGTGGAGAGCCAGCTTCTTTATCACAGAGAATTAACACATTTAAAAAGTCAGGACAGCAGAAGATTATGTTTGATATTATAAGCTGGTTTTCAGATATAGATGTATATGAATTATTTTTCCCTCTCTCTGAAATAGCTTTGGGTTTTCTAAAGTAGTCTTCTGCTATTAAAAATGCCCCATCCATTTTCCCAAGGTCTCTTCAGGTCGGTATATTTAAAAAAAGAAAGACTTTAACTTGTCACTCAGCTCTCATTTTGTATGAATCATAGCAGGACTCAATGTGGGGAAACAGCCTTGTTCTAAGAACCAGTAATAGAAGCTGGGGTTTGTCACCTTCACGGCTGCATTTCAAATCCCACTTGGGTGTTTGTTTGGGGCCCATGTGATGGTACATCCTTGACCCAGGGAGAACCGAGCAATTGGGCTGTGGCCACCTCAGCAGACAGGTGCCCAAGTCACAGAGGCAGCTGCCTCTGTGATCGAACCCTGGACAGAGGCCAAAGAGAAAGAACTGTTAGAGGAATGGCTCTTTCTCCCTTCTTAGATGATATTTCTTAGTCAGAGGTAATAAAATAATGACAACAATAATAACAGCAGCAGCTAACAGTCATTAAACACTGCTGTAATTATTCTTAATAGTGTTGTTGCTATTGTCACTACATTAATTAACTAATTCAGCCATCAAAATACCCTATTAGTAGCAATTATTCTTATAACAAAATGTGGTGCTTAGAGATCAGACAGAGATCTCTAAGCAGAGAGACCTAAGTTTGACTCTTACTGTTACCTCTTGCTGATCCTGTCAGTCTGGGAAGTAACTTAAGTTAGGCCCCAGTTTTTCTCATCTGTAAAATGGAGACAATAAAATTATCTGTTCCATAGAGTTGTTGGGAGTAGGATTAGATAGAATCGTGTATATAGTTCTTGGCTCAGAGTGAGGGCTCAATGATTGGAAGTTGATATGTGGCCTAGTGGTTAGGATAAAAAAAAAATTGGAAGTGATCATTAGTTATTGCAAGTAAAGTGCTGGCAAACTTAAATAGGCCCTACTGCCATTTCTGTACCTTCAAGAAGAACGAGCTTTCTAGGGCCAACCATTCTCTCTGTAAGCACCTAAAAGAAACTGAACTTCCCATGAATGATGATGTAGAAGGAAAAAGAATGAAATAATCTCTAGAAACAAACTATGGTTTCTTGCCTATGAACCAGAAAATGGTGCTCAGCTATCTTATTTGGTAGGTTTTAGCTCGGCGGGGTTTTGCGTGGTGGTGGTGGTGGTGAGGGTGAGGTGGTCTGGAACACAGGAGGTAGGGAGGAATCTGTTTTTTGGCTTCCATTTCTGCCTTGGATTTAGTACCAAATGTATTTTCTCACCAGCAAGATCAAACAGATGGAAAAAAATAGTCAGACCTGTGCCTGACATGGCTCATGACATCCTGCTGGATGGCACGGAGGAGGAGAAAATAAATCAAAGTAGTTGCTACCACAGCCATTCGCATCTTAGAGGAGAGGACAACATAAATCTTTTCTGTGAGCTAGGCCCTGAAATAGGGTGAGAAATTGCTGCAAAATGAATATTCAGTCAGGAATGTTGGTGGCCTGGTTTTCTTAAGAGTGGAGCTTGTTTATGGATCTGATTATCTTTTAGGACAAACCCAGTAAACCTTGCTGTGAAGTTGTGGGTTCCTTCTCCCTTCCCATTCATTTTCCTTTCTATTAACACTCACTGAGGGCTAACCCTGTGCCAGGCACAGAGCTACACCCCTGAGGATACGGGGTCATGGATTCGACATAGTGCCTGCCCTCAGGAATGTACAGACTAGGGGAAGAGATGGACACTTAACAAATTATTACCCCAACAACCACAATGAGAGATGCCAAGAAGGAGGCACCTCCAACAGAGCAGGATAAGAGTGAGTGAAGGCCACCCCGCCTAGTCTGGGGGTTCATGGACAACTTCTCCGAGAAAGTGATATTTGAGCCAAGACCTGAAGGGTGAGCAGAAATTAGCCAGGCAAAGAATGGGTGGTGGGGACGTGGGTGGGGAAGCTTAGCATTTTTGAGAAATAAGGAAATGGCTAGTGTGGCTGAAGCTCTGAATGCAAAGGGGAGAGTGATGTGGTGTGGGGCTGTGGAGGTGGCCAGGAGCCAAGGCTGGCCTAATTTCCTCTCACTTTGTGTGTCTCCTCTTTAATTCTTTTTTTTTTTTTTTTGAGACAGAGTCTCACTCTATTGCCCAGCTGGAGTTCAGTGGCTCAATCTCAGCTCACTGCAAGCTCCTCCTTGGTTCAAGTGACTCTTCCCAAGTAGCTGGAATTACAGGCGTGTGCCACGATGCCCAGCTGATTTTTGTATTTTTAGTAGAGACGGGGTTTCATCATGTTGGTCAGGCTGGTCTCGAACTCCTGACCTCAAGTAATCCACCCACCTCAGCCTCCCAAAGTGCTGGGATTACAGGTGTGAGCCATGGCACCCGTCCTGCTTCTCTTTAATTCTTATTTGTCCAATTCTTAGAGGGGAGGAAGCAGGCCTGCCCTACTTGTCATGGGGCCACAGGTTTTCATGTCAATGGAGTGCTCCCATGGGAGTGCTCCTGAGCCCTCTTCCCAGGGATTTCTGGTGCCCAGGAGCTCTCTGGCTCCTTTGGTCTCTTCTAACCATTGCTGGGGCTGCGTGGCTTTCTCCCAGGGGCTCAGCTGCACTCCCACGTGCTGATCCCAGTGCTTCCTTGCTCAGAGATTTCAGAAGCCTTGGTTCAGTTACTCTGGTGATCTGACTTCCTCTTCTTGCAACCAGTACTGCCCGTGATCTTGTGTCCCAGTAGAAAAACCAAGTCCCCACTGCCTACCTCAGCTCCAGTAACAGGCTCCCCATCTTGTTTTCGTTCATAGTGATGAGAACGGCTACTTGTCATAGGTCCCTTCTTCATCAGTTCATTCAACTAAAGTTGATTGTGTGACTTGGTGTCAAGTACTTAGGAGTACAAAGGTGAGCAAAACTAGAGAGGATCCTTCTCCTGAGTAGCTTACAGGTCACCCATGCTAAGCACTTTCCCTGTGATCTCACTAAAATTTTGCAACAACTGTATTCAATATGGGCTGTTATTTGTGCCCATTTTATAGATGAGGAAGATGAGTTAAAGAGAGGTTAAACAACGGGCCTGGCTGGGCACGGTGGCTCAAGCCCATAATCCCAGCACTTTGGGAGGCCAAGGTGGGCAGATCACTTGAGGTCAGGAGTTCAAGACCAGCCTGGCCAACATGGTGAAACCCTGTATCTACTAAAAATAGAAAAAAAAATTAGCCAGGCGTGGTGGTGGGCGCCTATAATCCCAGCTACTCAGGAGGCTGAGGCAGGAGAATCTAGTGAACCTGGAAGGTGGAGGCTGCAGTGAGCCGAGATCACGCCATTGCACTCCAGTCTGGGTGACAGAGAAAGACTTGGCCTCAAAAAAAATACAACGGGCCCAAGGTCACACTTCTCATCAATGGTGGAGCTGGAATTTGAACCTCTCTGATCCCATAGCCCAAGTTCTTTATAAAATTTTAAAATACATTTTATTTTATTTTTTTAATAGAGACAGGGTCTTGCCATGTTGCTCAGGCTAGTCTCAAACTCCTGGGTTCAAGCAATCCTCCCGCCTTGGCCTTTCAAAGTGCTGGGACTGTAGGGCATGTGCCACCATGCCTGGCCCCAAAGCCCAAGTTCTTAACCAGTGCTCTCTGTCTCCTCCACCCATCTCTTTCTCTGTCTGTGAATTTCTGGAAGTATCCTGAGACTGCGATTCTTCTATAACTGGGGCCTTGTCTTGGGAGTAGAACCCTGCTCTATACCCCTTGCTTTCCTGTGGCTACAGCTCACCTTCCTGTTCTTACATACCCTGTTGTGTCCTGCAGGGCCTCTTTGTCCCACTCATCTCTTTGCCTAGTTTCTTCCTTTTACAACATATTTCCCTAGCACTGTGTGCTCTTTGGAGCTGGAGTTTCACCGAGTGCCTGAGGCTCAGCCCATAGTTGAAAGGGGCAGTATTTTTTTTCTTTCCTGGAGGTATCTGCGAGTCTTCACAGTTCACTCCACTCGCCTGCTGCTAACCCTTTGATTCCAAGCTGAGTGATAGGGTATGTGGTAGGGATTGTGGTAACCCAAGGAGCTATTGAAAGACCTGAAGTTCTCCTATGACTTATGACTTCAAGGAAGTGTTTCTCAAAGAGGGTGGTACCATCCTTAGGGGATGTTTACTTGTGAGGGTACTTTTGGTTGTCACAAGGATTGCAGGGGTGTGGGGGTGGAGATGGGGAAGTCTGATGTCCTATTTGCTTTGAAGGCCAGTGAGAAACTGGCTTATGGGGCAAAAACGGACTTGTATCCCCCAAGATTTGTAATGTCCTACAAGACACTGTGCAAGTAAAAAATTTATTTTTCATTTTCTGAACCTAGATCCTAACTCTTTTTTTTCATATAAACACAAACACCAAGCTTCCCAGGAATGCTGCTACTGTGGAAACAGAAGGAAGGCCCTTGGACTTTACCATGACTTGTTTGCCATTTTGGAAAATGATGTCATTGACAGCAGCACCACCCTTGGAATCTGAGCCGATAGTGCCATGAGATTGTGCCAGTCGTCACTTACAACTATTTCATTCATGGAGACTTTATGTATGCCTAATTAACCATTATTTTGAAATAGCAGATTTAAAGTAAAAGGGTCAGCAATATTTTTTGAATATTGTCTCACTACTCTGAAATTCAGATGCACTTATTTAAAGTAGATGGCAAACATCTGACTACTTCACCATCTTCCTGTACAGTCATAGTCATGCTTGAAGATTTTCATACTGAAATACATATTGTTGTACTATAAGTTATTTTCATTTATTTCTCCTTCATATGACAGCCAGGACTTTATTTTTAGATATTATGTGTATCAGTAGATTTTACTATCTATCAGGTTCAATGCAGGGTAAAGGCAATGATACAAAAACATTTGTCTTAAGAAATTGGCTGGGTGCAGTGGCTCATGCCTATAATGCCAACACTTTGGGAGGCAGAGACGGGTGGATCACTGAAGGTCAGGAGTTTGAGACCAGCCTAGCCAACATGGTGAAACTCCGTCTCTATTAAAAATATAAAAATTAGCTGGGCGTGGTGGCACATGCCTATATTCCCAGCTGAGGCAGGAGAATTGCTTGAACCCAGGAGGCAGAGGTTGCAGTGAGCTGTGATTGCACCACTGCTCTCCACCCTGGGCAACAGAGTGAGACTCCGTCTCAAAAAAAAAAAAAAAAAAAAGGAAGAAAGAAAAAAAAATAGGGGCTGTGACCAGACTAAAAACCAGAGTTTTAAGGAAATGAAATTACTCTTTTTTGCAGACATTTGTGCAGGTAAAAAACTTATTTTTTGAACCTAGATCCTAACTCTTTTTTCAATATAAACACAAACACCAAGCAGTACTGTCGCCACTGCACTCCAGCCTGGGCAACAGAGCGAGACTTTGTCTAAAAAAAAAAAAAAACAACAAAAAAAGAGAACTTGAAGCCATATTTTTTTTGGTGCTGGAATTTATACACGAAAATACAGGACGATCCCATCAAAGCCTGCTTGGCAATCCACGTGGAAGCATGGAGACCAGATCAGAGGCATTGCCAGTGTCCAGGCAGAAGAGGATGGCAGCTTGGATGACGGAGGTGCTGTGGAGATGGGGAGAAATAAGTGGATTTAAGATGTCTTGTGGAGGTAGAACAAATAGGATTTGCTGATGGAGTGATGCATCCTTGTGTGTGTGGCGCATGTGTGTGTGTGTCTGTGTTACAATGGGATCACTAAAGCGTGACACCTAGGATTCATGCCTGAGAAACTATGAGGAAGGTAATCCTATTTATAGAAATAGGGAAGATGGCAAAGAACAAGTTGGGAGGCAGAGGGGTCAGGGAAGTGAGAGTTCCTTTTTGGTTAAATTCATTCTGAAAAGCATATTTGACAGTTAAGTGGGGTGTCAAGTAGGCAGTTGTAGTTCCAGGGATGAGTTTAGTCTGGAGGTGTATTAATATATTTCAAAGTAATCAACATATAGGTATATTTAAAGCCATGGGAGCAGACATTGGATGGTGGGTATATTTTCCAGTTTTTAAACACCTTTATTGCAAAGGTTTTTGAGTGATGAGAAAAAGAACTTAAAGAAAGGAAAGGGAGAGAAAGAATTCACCAGTCTATATTATCCATAGGCTATGTCTTGCATCAAAACAAGTTTTTGGTGTTTGCAAGCAGCTCTTAGTAGAGCCTTGAGTACCCGTCTATGAGATATGGGGCATGCACACCACCTGCTGGTCATTTCTTAGCATTTTCTAACACACCCCTCAGGGCAGAAAGAAGTTTCTAGTTTGTCAAAAGTATGAACTGGGTGGGGCACTGTGTGGCTCATGCCTGTAATCCCAGAACTTTGGGAGGCCAAGGCAGGGGGAATCACTTGAGCCCAGTAGTTCTAGATCAGCCTGGGCAACATGGTGAGACCCCCTTCTCTACAAAAAGTCATGATAAAAAAAAAATAGCTGGGTGTGGTGGTGTGCTCCTATAGTCCTAGCTACTTGGGAGGCTGAAGTGGGAGGATCGCTTGAGCCCAGGAGGCAGAGGCTGCAGTGAGCCATAATTGCACCACTGCAATCCAGGCTGGGTGACAGGATGAGACCTTGTCTCAAAAAAGCAAAAGCAAATGAAATATGTGTTTGAATAGACACCCAATGGAATCAGTAAAACATTCCACCTGCGCCCCTCCACCCATCACTAAATTTTTCATTAATCTACTGCTGTGAATTCAAAAGGAAAAACAGGGAATATGCATTAGTAGCACAGGTCTGGCTGTCTTAGAAACATTCCGTTTGGAATGAATCAGACAATGTGGTGTTTTGTATTTTCCCCCTCTCTCTGAGATGGGAGACTGTATCAGCTTATGGGAAGAAAGTCATCCCAGTCAATGAATAATCAAAGGCAAAGCTAACCAGATGATAAATCTTGGCCTTCATCCTGAGAAGCCACCCACTAAGCAAAGTTGAATAAATCTGTTCAGGCTTAGCATATTTTTCAGGGCAATTGGTTGCAGTTTTCTCAGACTCTTTGATTGGCTAACCTTATCTTGGGCCAATTCCAAGCTAATAAAACAGAGAATGAAGTAAGTTCTGATTTTGGCTTAAGTTTCAGGGAGGGGACCATAGCATTAGCTTTGACAATATTGGGAACAGAGAAAAATGTTTGTTCATGCTTTTCTATCCTGAATGCTGAGAACATCTGGGCTTCTGTTATTTTCCCAAATGGTTCCCTTCTCCTTGGAGAGGGCTACAGGTGACTTACAGAGCACATCACAAAATATCGTGTAATTAAACTAATTATGGCTCTGTCAACGCAGGATATTAGCATTTCAAATTATGGGATTAGGAAGCTGTGAAGATAGACAAGAGACACTCTCTGGAAATGGTTAACTGTGTGGATTTAGAGTGAGGAGATCTGGTTTCAAGTTTTTTATTTTCTGTCTTTTTTGTTTGTTTGTTTTTGAGATGGAATCTCGCTCCATTGCCCAGGATGGAATGCAGTGGCATGATCTCAGCTCACTGCAACCTCCATCTCCCAGGTTCAAGCAATTCTCCTGCCTCAGCCTCCTGAGTAGCTGGGATTACAGGTGCATGCCACCACGCCCGGCTAATTTTTGTGTTTTTAGTAGAGATGGGGGTTCACCATGTTGGCCAGGCTGGTCTCGAACTCCTGACCTCAGATCATCCACCCGCCTCAGCCTCCCAAAGTGCTAGGATGACAGGCGTGAGCCATTGCACCCAGCTGGTTTCAAGTTCTAACATCTCCACCTATCCACTGTGTGACCTAGAGCAAGTGACTTAACATCTCTGAGACTCTGTAAAATGGGCATAATGCTACCCACCTCAACAGATTGTTATGAAGCAAAATAAGAAAATGCCTGTAAAGAACAAAGCACAGTGCCTGGTATGTCATGAGGACTCAAAAAAAAAAAAAAGTGGCTAGTGTTTAGTTCTTTAGTGCAGTATAGCTATGCTCCTGAAAGAAAAAGGCCATGACATAGACTTTTTGTGTCCCCCCACTGTTATAGATTGCATTGTGTCCCCCCACTCCCACCGCCAGTTCATATGTCGAAGTTCTAACTCCCTCAGAATTATTTGGAGATAGGGTCTTTATGGTGGTAATTAACTTAAAATGAGTTCATCATGATTAATCAGCATTATTCCAATACGAGCTGTGTCCTCACAATAAGAGGAAATTTAGCCACAGATACAGAAGGAAGACTATGTGAGGACAAGGAAAAGATAGCTAGTTATCTGCAAGCCAAGGAGAGAGACCTCAGAAAAAACCAACCCTGAAACTGTGAGAAGTACGTTCTGTTAAGCCACCCAGTCCATGGTACTTTGTTGTGGCAGCCCTAGAATACTCACACATCCACTCTGCCTGGTACTCAGACATTCATTTTTCTGCAAGTATTTTTAACGTCATGTTCCAGATCGTGAAGATATACGAGTGAATACACAGTTTCCATGCTCACGCAATATATGTTCTCATCAAACACACACATAAGATAATTCCAACTGACAGTGCAAAGGCCCCAGGGTATATGTGAACTTGGAGGGTTGAAATAACAGAATGGAAACCTGTGTTGATGGAGTAGGTTGAGTGAGGGAGAGGGAATATGAGATAAGGCTGGGGAGACCAGCAGTGTATACCCAAGCCAACCACATGTTTTTTTATGCTTGTTTGATTTATGGAAAGCCATAACTAGAACTCAGTTCCGCTAACTCTCTGGCCACCAATGTTCTCAGAAATGCCATTGTGATTCTTGTTAAGTGGATCTAGTGATATTGTGGGCTCTGAGAGGCACTGCTGATATCCCCCTTTGGGAAAGAAGGACAATCCCCCAGGTGTTGGGAATTATGCCGGAAGACAACCCTCTGCTGCCAGCCCACTTTGGGGATTGCATTAGCTAAAGAAAAACTGCCTTGCCCAGGGTTGTGCTTCTTTCCAGGGCAGCCCACATCCAATGACTGGCAGACGTGGTGGCTTAATGACTGACTCTCTCATTCTGACTCAAAACAATTTTTTTTTTTTAAGATGGAGCCTCACTCTGTTGCCTAGGCTGGAGTGCACTGGTGTGATCTCAGCTCACTACAACCTCTGCCTCCATGGTTCAAGTGACTCTCCTGCCTCAGCCTCTGGAGTAGCTGGGATTACAGGTGCCCACCACCACGCCTGGCTGATTTTTGTATTTTTAATAGGGATGGGATTTCACCATGTTGTCCAGGCTGGTCTTGAATTTGTGACCTCAAGTGATCCAGCCGCCTCGGCCTCCCAAAGTGCTGGGATTACAGGCATGAGCCACTGGGCCAGGCCTGACTTGAAACAATTTGGAAGGGCCAGCGCAGCTTCAGAGCTGCCTGGGGAGTTGGCTGAGACCTCTGTTGAGACTGCCTGACAGGCCAACTTCTCCATGTCTCTACTACTCCTATCCTGTCTCTTCCACAAGCATCATCCTCAAGAGCACTGCCCAACAAGCATCCTGCTGCAAGTCTTCACAGAAGCTGCCTCCCAGGAACCCTACCTGTGATAATGTCCCTATTGAAAATTAAGCATGGATGAACCAGCAAACTCAAGAGATCTTCCAGGCGGCCCAGTGGGAGAATGGCCACATGCCAGGCAAATATGAGGCAATGAGAGATGGAATAGGATTTTTTTTTCTTTTTTCTTGAGATGGAGTCTCATCCTGTCATCCAGGCTGCAGTGCAGTGGCATGATCTTGGCTCACTGCAACCTCCACCTCCTGGGTTCAAGCGATTCTCTTGCCTCAACCTACCAAGTAGCTGGGATTATGGGCACGCGCCACCACGCCTGCCTGATTTTTGTATTTTCAGTAGAGACAGGGTTTCACCATGTTGGCCAGGCTGGTCTCAAACTCCTGACCTCATGATCCGCCCGCCTTGGCCTCCCAAAGTGCTGGGATTACAGGTGTGAGCCACTGAGCCTGGCGAAACAGGATTTTTAGAGGAGTTTATGACGCCTCTGGGAATGCTCGCCATACCCACAATCCCTTCAGAGTTGTCCCTTTTGCAGGGGCTGCCACAGGACCTTGCAGCTGGGGCTCCAGCTGGTTAGACCAGGGATGGGCACTTGTCTCAAAGGCAGTGGTCTCTAGGTCAGCCAGCAGCCCAGAAGGCAGCCTTTTGCAAGTGCTCTGTCTAATGGAGAATGTCTGTTCACCTCTCCAGACTCTAACCTTGCTTTCTAGCCACACTGGCTCCTGCAGCTTTTCTTTCCCTAAGACATTTCACAGGCTATGGTCTCTACCTGGAACAATCTACATTCTCCTCATCCTCACGCCTCTTCTCCATTTGCCCAGTGAATGGCTATGTATCCTTTTGATCTCTGTTGGAAAGTCACTTCATTAAGGAACCAATCCCTTGCCACTCTCTGACTTGATGCTGTTTGTAGTTTTCCTTCACAGCGCTTGCCCCAATTTGTAAACCTCTATGAGTGACTGTTTAATTCGTGTCTGTACACTGCACTAGGTTGCAGGCAACTTGGGAGTCAGATCCGCCGCAGTTTTACTCCCCATTATACATTAAGTCCTGATGGAATGTAGTCAATAAGTTCTTGGAAACTGTAACTTTAAATGAAATGACTCACAATAAAACCAATTTGACTGTAGGCTAATTGATATAAACAAGAGTTAAGTCCCTATGATATATTTCTGGTTACAAAAACATCATTGGCCAGGCATGGTGGCTCACGCCTATCATCTCAGCACTTTGGGAAGCCAAGGTGGGCAGATCACCTGAGGCCAGGAGTTTGAGATCGGCGTGGCCAATGTGGCAAAACCCTGTCTCTACTAAAAATACAAAAATTAGCTGGGCATGATGGCACACGCCTGTAATCCCAGCACTTTGGGATGCCGAGGCAGGCAGATCATGAGGTCAAGAGATGGAGACCATACTGGCCAAGATGGTGAAACCCCTTCTCTACTAAAAATACAAAAATTAGCTGGGCATGGTGGTGTGTGCCTATAGTCACAGCTACTTGGGAGGCTGAGGCAGGAGAATCACTTGAACCCGGGAGGTGGAGGTTGCAGTGAGCCAAGATCGCGCCACTGCACTCCAGCCTGGCAACAGAGTGAGACTCCTTCTCAAAACAAACAAACAAATCATCAAACTTCTAAGAAAAGACCCCAAATGCTCCTAATATTAAAATAAATATGAGCTACACATACATCTAAGGAAGATTAATTAAAAAACAAGATTAAGATCATTATTTGTCTGCTTGTTCCAATTCACAGTGGTGAGTGGCTGGAGCCTGTCACAGCAACTTGGGGTGCAAGGCAGGAACGACCCTGGACAGATGCTATCCCATCGCAGAGTGCACTGTCACACACACACTCACTCACTCAGACTGGGACAAGGTAGACAGGCCAGTCCACCCCATGTGCACAGCTTTGGGGTGTGGGAGGAATGGAGGACCTGGAGAAACCCCACGACATGGAAGGAACGTGCAAACTCCACACAGGCAGTGGCCCTGAAATTTTTTTCTCACCAACATAATAATGAAAAGACATTGAATGACATGATGTTATGTGAAGATTTGCTGCAGTCCAAGCTCCTAGCACCATGCGTGGAACACAGGGAGCACCTAACAGTATTTATTGAGGAACTAATAGGGATTTTCTTATTGAATAGTGGCTGAATGAGCCAAATCAGATCTTTCTTTAAATTAGAAAAATGAGGCTGGGTGTGGTGGCTCACGCCTGTAACCCCAGTACTTTGGGAGGCCAAGGTGGGCAGATTGCTTGAGTTCAGGAGTTCAAGACCAGCCTCGGCAACAGGGAGGAATCCGGTATCTACAAAAACCGCAAAAATTAGCCAGGCGTGGTGATGTGCACCTGTAGTCTCAGCTACTCGGGAGGCTGAGGTGGATGGCTTGAGCCTGGGAGGTGGAGGTTGCAGTGAGCTTGGATTGTGCTACTGCACTTCAGCCTGAGCAATAGAGCCACACTTTGTCTCAGATAGATAGATGATAGATTAGATAGATAGATAGACAGATAGATAGATAGATAGATGAAAAATGTTGAGAACAAACGTAAGACAAATAAATAAATAAATGAGAAAAACGTGCAGAGAGAACACCGGAGTTGATGAGAATTAGGGTGGAGCAGTGGTTCTCAAAGAGTAGTCCAGAGACACTTAGAGGTGCTTGAAACCCTTTCAGGGGATCCAGAAGATCAAAACAGTTTTCACATTCATATAAAGATATCTTGCCTTTTATCCTTCTTACTCTCTCATGAGTGTACAGAATACGAAAAGCTCATGTTTATAGTTTCTGATTTCACATTGTAACAAGCCTTTAAGTAACTATCACTTGTTAAGTTTTGTGGTAGTATCAAAAAAGAATATACACAACTTGCTGAGAAGTCTATTAAAATACCTCTCTCTTTTCCAAATATACATAACTCTGTGAGGCTGGGTTTTCTTCACAGACTGTAACCAAAACAACATATGGCAATATATTAATGCAGAAACATATATGAGAATTCAGCTATCTTCAAATAAGTCAGACATTGCAAGAGAATTGAAGAAATGTAAAACAGCAAAACACTATTCCCTAAATATACTGTTTTAGAAATATAGTTATTTTTCATAAAATTGTATTTCTACTAACATATAATGGATTTGTTATTAGTTTTAATATGTAGTTTTTTAAAACTTCATAATTTTAATTTCTGATTGGTAAATATCAGTAACAATAATGCACATCAGCTGGGCACGGTGCCTGATGCCTTTAATCCTGGCACTTAGGGAGGCTGAGGCGGGCAGAACCCTTGAGGCCAAGAGTTTGAGACCAGCCTGGCTAACACGGCAAAACCCCGTCTCTGCTAAAAATACAAAAATTAGCCAGATGTGGTGGCACATGCCTGTAGTCCCAGCTACTCGGGAGGCTGAGGCAGGAGAATTGCTTGAGCCCAGGAGGCGGAGGGTGCAGTGAGCTGAGATCATACCACTGCACTCCAGCCTGGGTGACAGAGTGAGACTCTGTCTCGAAAACAAACAAACAAAAATAATGCACATAAACAAATACTCTTGGGTGTCATCAATAAATGTTAAAAGTGCAGAGGGGTCCAGAGACCAAAAAGGTTGGCTGGGCACAGTGGATTACACGCCTGTACTCCTAGCACTTTGGGAGGCCAAGGCGGGTGGATCACCTGAGGTCAGGAGTTTGAGACCAGCCTGGCCAACATGATGAAACCTGGTCTCCACTAAAAATACAAAAATTAGCCGGGCTTGGTGGCAAACGCCTGTAATCCCAGATACTCGGGAGGCTGAGGAAGGAGAACCGCTTGAACTTGGGAGGTGGAGGTTGCAGTGAGCTGAGATTGTGCCACTGTACTCCAGCCTGCACGATGGGAGCGAGACTCCATCTCAAAAAAAAAAAAAAAAAAAAAAAAAAGGTTGAGAGCACTGGGGTAGAGACAAACAACTTCACAGCCAAAGCCTATCTTTCTCTATCTCTTGGTCCTTCTCCCCTCAGTGTTGGATTCATACTCAGGCAGGCACTCCATGGCTATCAGCAGCTCCAGGTTTACCTCCTATTTGCTGAGCAAACCCCACCCATTTGTCCAGCAAAAAATGTGCTGGAAAAACACAATGGTTCCAGCAAAAGCCCAGAGTGGACTCTCATTGGCATGATTCCCATCACATTCCCATCCCTAATCCAACCACTGACTCCAATTCACCAGGTCTTGGTCTTTTGTTCATCTCTGGAATGGTGAGTTCTGTGACGTCTATCTCAAATGAACCACATGGACTGAGAGGGGTGGCTTAACGGAGGAAAACTGTTACCATGAGAAGTAAAAATGGGGCTGGCATGGTGGTTCACGCTTGTAATCCCAGCACCTTGGGAGGCTAAGGCATGAGGATCTCTTGAGCTCAGGAGTTTGAGATCAGCCTGGGCAGCATAGCAAGACCCTATCTTTACAAAAAAATTTTAACAAAATTAGCCAGGCATAGTGGTACACCCATGTAGTCCCAGCCACTCGGAGGCTGAGGTGGGATGTTGAGGCTGCAGTGAGACATGATTGTGTGCCTGGGTGACAGAGCAAGACCCTGTCTCTGAAAAAAAAAAAAAAAAAGAGGGAGAAGGGATAGGAGATGGGCAAGCAACATTTTTCATCTGGGGAGGATATGAGTAGAAAGCTGAAGAACCTAAAATATTAAGTTATCTTAAATAACCAGACTTTAAGGGTTCAAGTTCCAGAATAAATATCCCATGTCCTCTCTTTTCTCTTCTCCCGAATCTTTCCTCTCATCTGCACCACCATCTGGAATATCTGTTGGAGGGAGCACGTTAGAAAATAGGAGAACAGACAAAGGCGAGGGAGTATCAGGGAAAGCCAGGCTCAGTAATACATGTTGGGACAGGATTGATTGAGGGGAGGTATTTCAGGGATTCCTGTTCCTGTCCCACCATGGAGAATGGGTAGCTGTGTCTCTGCACCGATTGATGTTAGCCTCTCGAGCATGGTTGTGGTACTCATTGGAAGCCCCATGTTTTGCTCCCTCCTAACTGCTTCTTCACTCCCCCTGGTGCTCTCTTGCTGCACTCCTGCATGGGCTGGATCAAGTCTGATGCCCTGACCCCAAACAATATCTATACTGAGTCCCATTCCCTCAAACCTCTGCTCTGCGCACGGGAACATTAAGTGAGAGCAAGGTTACCCTCAAAGAGTTAGGCCAATATTGGAGTTTGGAAGGAAAACTTGGGGCTGAGGGCCCTTGAGTGTCCCTCAAATACAACCATAGAAGAAATTGCCTCTTATTGCCCCAAAGCAGAAAGCTCCCCATGGAGAAACTCATCCTCAACAAGGACCACCCTTGCCCTCTGTCTTTCCATGGAGCAGGCCTTCATTGTGGACTTCTACAAGTGAAAGAAAGACTAGACTTGCTCTATGTGGACCCAAGGCAGGGTGGGAAAAAAAACAGGGAGATAGATTTGACTTAGTAAAAAGGAAAATGTTCAATAGAGATGTCCAAAGATGGAAGGGCTGCCTCAGCTGTGTGATTTGGGGGAAAGAGTCACTTATATACTCACTCATGACCTCATTTTCTTCAAGGTGATCAGTCTTGGGGGTGCTGAAAATCAGCATACAATATAAACACAAGATGAATTCTTTACTCCTAGCTGGGCACAGTGGCTCACACCTGTACACCCAGCACCTTGGGAGGCTGAGGTGGGAGGATCACTTGAGGCTAGGAATTTAACACTAGCCTGGGAAACAGTGAGGCCCATCTTTACAGATTTTTTAAAAAATTATTTACCCCGAAGGGTGCTTCCTTCCTTTTTCTGTCAATGTCAACACTTTATTTTGGTGTAAACACAGGAATCTGGAAAGTACATTGTATTTGAAATTTTCCTGGTTCCTGAGCTAATCTGTTTAAATTCAAATACTTAAAGGGTCGGGGGAATGGAAGAATAAGGAGAGATTTGTTTAAGGATACAAAATTACAGCTACATAGGAGGAATAAGCTCTAGAGTTCTATGCCACTGTAGGATGACTATAGTTAATATATTCTTTCTTTCTTTTTCTTTCTTTTTTTTTTTTTTTTGAGATGGAGTCTCTCTCTGTTGCCCAGGCTGAAGTGTAATGGCATGATCTCGGCTAACTGCAACCTCTGCCTTCCAGGTTCAAGTGATTCTCCTGCCTCAGCCTCCCGAGCAGCTGGGATTACAGGCACCCGCCACAACGCCCAGCTGATTTTTGTATTTTTACTAGAGTTGGGGTTTCACTGTGTTGGCCAGGCTGGTCTAGAACTCCTGACCTCAAGTGATCCACCCACCTCAGCCTCCCAAAGTGCTGGAATTATGGGTGTGAGCCACCGTGTCTGGTCTTTTTTTTTTTTTTTTTTTTTTTTTTTTGAGAGAGGGTCTCGATCTGTCGCCCAGGCTGTAATCCAGTGGCGTGATCTTGGCTTACGGCAACCTCTGCCTCCCCGGTTCCAGTGATTCTCCTGGCTCAGCTTCCAGAGCAGCTGGGATTATAGGTGCACGCCACCACACCTGGCTAATTTTTGTGTATTTTCTTTTAAAGACGGCTTTCACCATGTTGGCCAGGCTGGTCTTGAACTTCTGAACCCCTGTGATCTGCCCGCCTTGGCCTCCCAAAGTGCTGGGATTACAGATGTGATCCACTGCATCCGGCCTTAATATCCTTCTTCTAGCTATTTGAAACTATGTAATATATTAACAGGGCCAGGTGCGGTGGCTCACACTTGTAATCCCAGCATCTTGAGAGGCCAAGGAGGGCAGATCACTTGATGTCAGGAGTTTGAGACCAGCCTGGCCAACATGGTGAAACCCCATCTCTACTAAAAATACAAAAATGAGTTGGGAGTGGTTGTGGGTGCCTGCAGTCCCAGCTACTCCGGAGGCTGAGGCAGGAGAATCCCTTGAGCCTGGAAGGTGGACGTTGCAATGAGCCCAGATTGTGCCATTGCACTCCAGCCTGGGTGACAAGAGCAAAACTCCGTCTCAAAAAAAGGACATTGAATGTTCCCAACATAAAGAAATGATAAAGTTTTGAGATGATGGATATGCTAATTAGCCTGATCTGATCACTATATATGTATGCAACATCACTATTAAAAATGCAAATACTTAAAAATTACAGCAGCAAAATAAAAGCACAGAAAAGAGAAAACCCGATGGAGAAGGCAGCCCCGGTCAGCTGTGCCACTTGGTGTGGATGCCTGAGGTGCAGAACAGGAGCTGCTGTGTCCGCATTTTTCTTTCCTCTCCTTTTTCTTCAGAGAGGGGGTCGGAAGTAGCTGCTAGGTCTGCTTCGTGAAGGCTGCTTCGATGGCTTGGCTGAAAGAATGTTGGAAACTGGGCACAGGAACAGGGTCTGAGTTGTCACTCTCCCCATCGCTGTCCACAAGAGCAGGAGAAATTAGGCTGTTTGCATCTTTGGAGCAGTTTTGGGCCAAACATCTGTTTTTCCTTTTTCAATTCTTCACATCTGAGCAAAAGAAGGAGAGTCGTCTTCCAGATTCCTGATGCTAAATGAAGCAGTGGGGTGACAGAAGGGTCAGCAGAAAGTCTGCTTGGGACCCTGGAGTTCTGTTAAGAGGAGAAAGGGAGGGGGCCCCAGGCCCTCCGTGCAGGAGGCCCCACAGTGGAGCTGGAGGAGCAGGTGTAGGAATGGCAGGCAGGAAGCTGCCATAGATCCTGCAGGCCCCCAGTCTTGTTCTCCTCCATCTCTGCCCTGTGCTCTCAGCAGCGTTCCTCCTGAGACTTCTCCTGGTGACTTCTCTTCTCTACGCCAGTCTAGGGTTACCTTAGAGACCACAGGAGAGGGTCCCATTTCCCAAGACCCAGTCAGAGAACCACCCTGTGTTGAGAGTCCCTGATTCACTCACATCCCACATGACCTCGCCCGTACATCTTGGAAACAACAGCTCCCGTCTCCTCGCCCCTGAAGGACCTGGGTACTGCTAAGATGTGTTATGCCCAGGGATTTTGATGTTTATTCTCTATGTGTTCCTGGTGCCAGAGTCTGCAAGGACCTACATTTCCAATTCTACCACCTCGCATTGTTTTCCAGGGTTCTGGTACCTAATTAGGAAACTCATCTGTATCCATAAGTTCCTCTGGCCCTCTGGAACGTGACCTAATTACAACAAAGCCACACAGAACAATCTCCTTCATATTACCACAAAGCCTCACACATCAAATTCCTTAATATTACCACCATCATTCATTGGATGAGCCCCTGTAGGATGATGCCAATAAGAACAGAAGCCTCCATTTCTTGAATACTTAGTGCCTTACATGGATGAGTTCCTTACTTCTCTCAATAGCTTTTTGACATAAGTACTACTATTATGCCCATTTTACAGATGGAGAAATCAAGGCTCAGAGAAGTTAAATGACTCGCCCAAGAACACATTGTTAGTTTCATATTGACAATGAAATTCTAGCCCTAGTCTGCCTGACACCAGTGTCGGTCATCTTGACCATTACACAAACTGTCTCAGGTTATTTCTACTACTCTCCCTGTGAAGAATTATAAAGAAAATTTAAACAGTAGATTGAGGTAGGGAAACGAGAGGGAGATGGGATAATTTAAACAGTAGATTGAGGGAGATTGGTCTTTGTATTAATAAAGAAAATGCTAGCTAATATAATAATTAACCTCCCAATTTTAGTGTCTTAACACAGTACAAATGTATTTTTTACTCATGTTGCAATCTTATGGTGTTCCTGTTGGGCTTCCTCGATGTGGTGATTCTGGGACCCAGGCTTGTCTCATCTTATGTCTCTGCCATCCTTTAGGGCCTTGGAGACCTTTGCATCCAGAAGAAAGGTACACCCTTTTCTTAACTGCCTTGGCCCAGAAGTGACACACATCCCTTTCTGCTCACATTTCATTGGCCAGCATTGGTCCTGTGGCATTGCATAGATGTAAGGGGACTGGGAAATGTATTTCTTCCCTAGGCAGCTACTTCTCAGCATCAACTCTATACCATTCAAGAGGACATGCAAAATATTTGGTGAAAAGTTAGTTATCTCTGCCCCAGCCTCAATGACCTTAAGTGTCTTCTATTCCATAAATTCTAAGGTTCCATAATTTAATTGTTTTGGAATACATGGGAATCTGTTGAAGACTTGAAGTTCCTTTCTTTCTTTTTTTCTTTTTTTTTTCAGATGGAGTTTCGCTCTTGTTGCTCAGGCTGGAGTGCAATGGTGTGATCTCGGCTCACCACAACCTCCGCCTCCAGGGTTCAAGCAATTCTCCTGCCTCAGCCTCCTGAGTAGCTGGGATTACAGGCATGTGCCACCACGCCTGGCTAATTTTGTATTTTTTTAGTAGAAACGGGGTTTCTCCATGTTGGTCAGGCTGGTCTTGAACTCCCGACCTCAGGTGATCCTCCCACCTTGGCCTCCCAAAGTGCTGGGATTACAGGTGTGAGCCATTGCGCCCAGCATTGAAGATCCTTTCAATATGGCTATATTCTTGTGAGAAATGATGAAGACAGACAATGTCTGTGGCAGTGTGGTCGGTATACTCTGTGGCCTGATGTTTGCGGTGCCTGAAAAGTGAGTGTCTGTCACCTTTTCTTTATGTTCCCGTAGTGTGGCCCCTGGTAGCTTTCCAATAGGAGGGCAAGAAGAACTCCAAGGGCAGAAACCTCGCCTAGGTTTCATCCCTTCGTGCTGAGAGAAGTGCTCAAAGACATGGTTTTTACATAATGTTTAGAAATAAGCATCTGAGAAGTGTGGAAACATGCCGTCCTGATTTACTCAGCCCCATCGCTAAGTGCTGGCATTATCACCATCTGCTGAATGTGGAAGTTGTTGAAAAATGAGTCACCTGGCACCAAAAACCATTTCTGCTCAGAATCCCCCCCACACACACACACTAACCCATCTCTTAGTATCAACAAAAGTCTCTGCAGCTTGTAAGTTCTGAGAAGACTAAGAGAACATGAGTTCCCCCAAGTGGCGCATGATTATTCATCCTCTAATACACAGGCATCAATTTCCTTCACCCTTGTTGGCACACTTGCTTTAAAAGGATTCTGAACTTTGTGCATGGACAAATACAGTATTATTTCTGGATTCACATGCAGACTGGCTGCACCAGAGTCCCCTGAATCTCTTTCCCATTTTATACTAAGTATTTGTTTGATAGCTGGCACCTTAACAATGAGAAAAACAATGGTCAAAACATAATATGATAACCTCTCATGCATCTGTAAACATGTTAACTTTCTCCCCAGTAAGGGACCCCAAACCTCCTTAACTATTTTTGCGTGATGTTCATTCCTTTTCTAGTTGAGCTACACAGCCCTTTTGATATCCTGTGACTTAAATACTGAAATACAAGTTTAAATCTTATTAGCACATTTTTTTTAATGAGAGGTGGGTTGGGGGTGGTGTCTTGCTCTGTCACCCAGGCTGGAGTGCAGTGGTGAAATCATAGCTCACTGACGCTTTGATTTCCCAGGCTCAAGTGATCCTTCTGCATCAGCCTCCATGACAAAATGCATTTCCTCCATGACAGGAAGAAATGCCCATAACTATAACAGACCTAGTTTCTGTAATTAGTCACATGGTCATAACTGATATTTACACCTGCCTTCTTCCCCGCCCCATTGCACATTGGTTGTGGCTCCTTCCCTGAGCCTAGATCTTCATTCCTAACCCACTGACAGTGGGACAGTTCTTTTTTAATGAAGGGCATAGAATATGAGAAGGTTACAACAGGATCAGGTTGCTGTGAAAGCTGCTCTCTGCTTGAGCCCTACAACCCAAAAGATAGGATGCAGCTTGAAGTCTGTGGCTGAGAGATGCTGTTTGGAGCTGCTAGTAGGGGTGGATCAGCATAGAACCTCAGGATTTGGGAGCAAAGCTGTGTCCTCCTCTGCAGAACACTACATATTCACCTTTTGAGAAGCCGTTCTGGGTTTACTACAGCACCTAAGGGGAGACTGAATGCTTTATCCCAAGCTGCCAAGTTACCATGTGACCTGAGCCATCCATCATGAACTGGGCGTTGTGCTCACTTGCTCTTCAGAAATTGTGAAATATCAGAGCATGTGTCAACCTGCAAGAGCCCAGACAATGTTGTCACATGGATTTCCGCAAAAGTTAGGAGACCTGAGTTATGGTCCTAACCAGTGCTGCCAGCTGGCTGGGTGACTTGAGTGTTAGCTTCCCCATCTGTAAAGTAAGGGCACTCGCATGCATGGAGAAAGGATCCAGCACACCTGGCGTAGGGTGTCATGCCATCAACTGGAGTCTATTGGACAGTAAATCTGCTCAGTAAGGGTGTTTCCAAAAAGATTTCACCATCAGATCAGTTTGCTAAGCCTGTTTATGCCAGTTGCTTTCTTGTGTGACTTCTCAGTGTTTCTAATATTCTAATGTGCATTTGGTGGGGTTATTGAAAGGGAGTAACTGTGAGAAGAGTATGTGTATTGTTCCCCAAACTTATTATGAATATGTATATAATGTATAATATAAATGTAAAAATGTATAAAACCCCTTTTTATTGCAGATACTTACTCATATCACCTGGAGGGAGGCTTTCATGGAATACAGGTTAGGAAATTCTCATCAAGTGCTCCGTTAACATAATAAGCAGTTGTTAAAATTGGTAAGTTTAATATCTGGGTTTATACATGAAATGTTTACAGAAAATAGAGATTTATGTTAAAAAGAGCCCAAGATGAAATTACATGTGTGTATTGATGATAGCTATGAAAAACAGTGTCTAATTACATCGAGGAAAAGAGAAAAATAAGAGATGGGTAGTGTTTGAGAACTGTGTGATTGTTCTTCTATTTATTGAATTAATCAGTGTAATCAATTAAGTTATCAAATGAAGTGTTGGACTGAATGGGTTTTCAGACTGTGCCCCTGGTGGCCACGAACAAGGACATGGTCAAGGAGAGAGTGACCGGGATTCTGGGGATCTACCCTCTGCTTTAACAAAGCAATTTGGCTTTTATCTGAAAGTGGAGACACAGGTTGAGGGGTCAGGAAGCCTGAGTTCAAATCCTGTCTCCCACAGTCACTGGCAATATGACCTTGGGCCATCTCTCTGACCTCTTGTATCTTCCTCTGTAAAATGGAAGAAATAAGAACAGCTCTCTTGTAAAACTGTGGTCCAGATGAAATGCAATAATCCAGGTAAAGTACGAAGCACAATACCAGGCACATTGTCATGTACTTAATAAATGTGAACTATTAACATTCTTCTAGACTGGGCATGGTGGTTCATGCCTGTAACCCCAGCACTTTGGGAGGACGAGGTGGGAGGACCACTTGAAGCCAGGAGTTCAAGATCAGCCTAGGCAATAAATCATGACCCTGTCTCTATAAAAATTAAAAAAAAATTATCTGGGTGTGGTGGCACACACCTACCTGTAGAGGCTGAGGTGGGAGGATCTCTTGAGCCCAGGAGTTTGAGGCTGCTGTGAGCTATGATGGTGCCACTGCACCCTGGCCTGGGTGGGTGACAGACAGAGAGACACTGCTTCTTAAAAAAAAAACAAAATGTGTTTGTAAGTGTGCAAACAAGGTGTTTCACAGCTAAAAGGGCTTGAGAAACATAGGACTTGAGCATGTGTGTGTGTTTCTTTAAAGCTCTTTTTCATCTCTAAGAGTCTGAGATCTTGCCATATGACAGGCATATTCTGAGACAGACAATTCCCCCATCCCTACTGCCTCACTGTCACTTCTGGTCTGTTTCCCAAATGCAAAACAAACAAAATCTCTTTGTTACATGGTAGTTGCCTGCTCCTTTTTGCTAATTTTGGTTCTTCTTCTAAATATGAGAGCCAGCAGAAAAGTCATAGAGGCTTGCAGTATATCTTCACACAGAGATACACTTAACTCTTGATAAACAGAGCACGAGAGGCCAGACGCGGTGGCTTATACCTGTAATCCCAGCACTTTGGGTGGCCGAGGAGGGAGGATCACGAAGTCAGGAGTTCGAGACCAGCTGACCAACATGGTGCAACCCTGTCTCTACTGAAAATACAAAAATTAGCTGGGTGTGGTGGCGGGTGCTTGTAATCCCAGCTACTCAGGGGGCTGAGACAGGAGAATCACTTGAACCTGGGGAGGTGGAGGTTGCAGTGAGCCAAGATTGCGCCACTGCACTCCAGCCTGGGCAACAGAGCAAGACTCGGTCTCAAAACAAACAAACAAACAAACAAACAAACAAACACCCAACAGAGCAGGGGAACAGGCTAACTAGCTTGTGCTTTCAATGTAAACACTGAAATGTACATTTACTGCAAAGTGTCTTCATACTAGTAACTGGTTAAAAATAGAGGCCACATTTTTTTAATAGAAACATACTTCTTCCTTTCCCAAATAGTTGGGTTCATAACGTGAACCAAATTTTTAGTCCTGGCCGGGCGTGGTGGCTCATGTCTGTAATCCAGCACCTTGAGAAGCTGAGGTGGGAGGATTGCTTAAGCCCAGAAGTTCAAGACAGCCTGGGCAATGACTGCTATTTTTGTAGTGAGTCTTCATTTCTACAAAAATAAAAATAAAATACTTACCCAGGTATGGTGGCACAGGCCTATTGTCCCAGCTATTTTAGAGGCTGAGGTGGGAAGATTGCTTGAGCCTGGGAAGTTGCACTCCAGCCTGCTCTGCACCCTGCGAGGCTGATCTCTAGGGACTGGTTTATGGTTGGCCAATGGTAGGCACCAGCAGGAGGTTGAAGCTTGGAAAGAGATGGGTCTGGTTATTTCTTCCTCCTGCATCCGCCATGACTTGGCCTGGATTGGGCAGTGGCTGCAACCCTCTGAGACTTTAGCCTCCATGGGATGGATCCTCTGCATAGAACTAACTCTTAACCAGATTCTGGTTACATCTTCTGGCCTGGGGGCCTGGGGGTAGTGATGGCTTCTCTACTTACTAGTCCCTGGGTGCCTAGGCATCCCTGGTTGCTTCCTTTAAGCCTGCCCACACTTCTGTAAATAGTTACTTATTAAAGTCTCTTTAAAAAGCCTAGCTGATGGCCAGGCGAGGTGGCTTTCGCCTATACTCCCAGCACTTTGGGAGGCTGAGGCAGGCCAATTACTTGAGGTCAGGAGTTGGAGACCAGCCTGGTCAACATGGCAAAATCCTGTCTCTACTAAAAATACAAAAATTAGCTGGGCATGGTGGCACATGCCTGTAATCCCAGCTACTTAGGAGGCTGAGGCAGGGGAATCGCTTGAACCTGGGAGGCGGAGGTTGCAGTGAGCCGAGTTTGCACCACTGCCCTCCAGCTTGAGTAACAGAGCGAGACTCCAACTCAAAAAAAAAAAAAAAGTCCTAGCTGATGATACTAACTATACGGCATTCTAGAAAAGGCAAAACGATAGAGACAGTAAAATAATCAGTAGGTGCCAGGGGTTTGAAGGAAGGAAGGAATAAATAGGTGAAGCACAGGGGATTTTAGGGCAGTGAAATGATTCTGTATGACATTATATTGGTGGATACGTGGCACGATATATTTGCCAAAACCCATAGAATGTATAACACGAAGAGTTTCCCCTAATCTAAATTATGGACTTTGATTGAAAATGATGTATTAATGATGGTTCATTGATTGTAGCAAAGGTACCACTCTGCTTGATGGTGGTGGAGGCCATGCGTAGGGGGGCAGCGGATATATGGGAACTCTCTGTACTTTCCACTCAGTTTTGCTGTGCACCTCAAAATGCTCTAAAAGACAGTCTTTTTTTTTAAGTTAGTTTTTTAAAAATTCCAACTGAGTGTGCATTTTCCATGATTGATGTACACCTGTTGGACACATACTGAGCAACAATGGCATCATAATGACGATAAAGGAGAAGACACGAATCTAGCTAACAAAAACAAGACAAGATACAGAAGAAAATGGGTCTAGCTAGTAAAAACAAGATACCAGATTACTGTGTCAGATTAGATTTGGCTGTGAGATACAGAGACCCAAAATACAGGTAGCTGAAACAGGAGCAGAGTGTGTTTCATGCTCATGTAAAATCCTCTATACTTGCCGGGCATGGTGGCTCACGCCTATAATCCCAGCACTTTGGGAGGCCGAGGTGGGTGGATCACCTGAGGTCAAGAGTTCGAGACCAGCCTGGCCAACACGGTGAAACCCCGTCTCTACTGAAAATACAAAAACATTAGCCGGGTGTACTGGCACGCGCCTGTAATCCCAGATACTTGGGAGGCTGAGGCAGGAGAATCGCTTGAGCCCAGGAGGCGGAGGTTGCAGTGAGCTGAGATCACACCACTGCACTCCAGCCTGGGTGACAGAGTGAGACTCTGTTTCAAAAAAAAAAAAACCTCTATACTTTCATCTATAAAGTGGAGATTATTATTGTACTGCCTTATTTGGTCGTTGTGAGGATTAAATGAGCTAATGAATGAAAACTTCTTAGTAAAGTGCCTAGTATATTATGAATTTAACTTTTATTGCTGTTATCATTATCATCCTTTCTTCCTACCTCCCACATTCATCTTGCGCCACTCACTTTTTTGATTCTCTTATGCAGAAAAAGAAAGTGTTTAGTGATGTGCTAACCCAGCTTTCAATTTATTAAAATGTTTATGCATCCTTCTTGGTAACTGGTTTTGGAGGATGGAATCACTGGGCAACCAGTGAGAGATTAATGGTGAGAAGCAGGTGGTAAAGCAGCAATTTAGGATTTAGACCACTGAAGTGTCTACCATGGGTGAACACTAAGATAGCTGTTTTGCAGGATCTAGCATTTCTTTAAGATTATTTCACAATGTCTATTGTCTATTTTAAATGAAGAGAGCATTTAGCTTCTGCCAAGCTTAAACATGCCTACATCTTTCAGTGTGATCATGCATCCAAAAGATGGCTGGAGCCTGGGGTGACCCATTGCTCTTGGTAAGTGCCAACCTGAAGGGGTGACATTGCTAAGATCCTTTCAGGACAGGATTCTATGGAATGAGTGACAGCACGTCAGTTGTCAGCAAGGACCAGCCACTTCCCCAGTTCCACGGCACAACCTAAACCACCTCTGGGGAGCAGAAACAATGAAGTGACTGAGCTTAAGCCTGAAATGATCGAGAAAATCTAGAACAAAATTTTATTTTCTGCCAGGTGTAGTGGCTCACTGGAAGGCCAAGGCGGGTAGATCACTTGAGGTTAGGAGTTCAAGACCAGCCTGGTCAACATGGTGAAACCCATCTCTACTAAAAATACAAAAATTAGCCGGTCATGGTGGTGGGTGCCTATAATTCCAGCTACTTGGGAGACTGAGGCAGAAGAATTGTTTCTTCTGCCTCAGGGAGAAGGAGGTTGCAGGGAGGTGGAGGTTGCAGTGAGCCGAGATTATGCCACTGCACTCCAGCCTGGGCTACAGAGAGACTCCATCTCAAAAAGAAAAAATATTTTCTGCTTTGTTCACACAGCAGAACAAGAGCTCAATCAGAGATTAAGTTGACCTATGGAAAAAAAGAAAGAAATGCTCACTTATGGCAGAGTGCCATGGCTCATGCCTGTAACCCCAGCACTTTGGGAAGCTGAGGCGGGAGGATCCCTTGAGCCCAGGAGTTGGAGACCAGCATGGGCAACATAGAAGGCCCTTTCTCAAAAAAAAAAAATTAATTAAAATTAAAAATAAAAAGAAGAAAGACTCACTTGAGGCTTGTGGACTACTGTGGCTGTGAGGATTTATACTCACCATGCAGTTAGGGTTTTTAGGAATAATTATAATACGAGCTGAAACTTGCTCAACTCTGCTGTGTGCCAAGCACTACACTAAGTGCCTTCCATAAGGGATTCCATTTAATCCTCACTACAATCCTGGTTGGCAAGCACCATGACTCACATTTTATAGAGCAGGGAAATGAGGCTGACAGAAACAAAGCAATGGCTCAAGTTCACGTAGGTAGTGGATGAGGAGCTGATTTCACCTCCAAGATCTCCTTAGCCATACTTTCCTTTAAGTCTATCACTTTGAACATATTTTGCCTTCTACTGTAGTTAATTTTAACATGCTGTACTTTTAATGACTTTGTAATATTCATGGAGTGGAAGCATGTGTAACTTATCTTTTAAAAATGTTTATTGAGGTCTACTTTAATACCTTAAACATAAATATCAAGTATAATGTAATCACCCAAATCAAGATATTTAGAACATTCTAGCACCAAAGAATTTCCATCCCAGTAAAAATAGTGCCAAGAGGCCAGGCACAGTGGCTCATGCCTGTAATCCCAACACTTTGGGAGGCCAACGCCGGACACCTTGCTTGAGATCAGGAGTTTGAGACCAGCCTCTTGGCAACATGGTGAAACTAACCCTATTTCTACCAAAAAATACAAAAATTACCTTGACGTGGTGGCATGTGACTGTGGTCCCAAGTACTTGAGAAGCTGAGATGGAAGGATTGCTTGAGCCCAGGAAGTCGAAGTTGCAGTGAGCCATGATTGTGCCACTGCACTCCAACCTGGGTGACAGAGCGAGACCCTGTCTCAGAAATAAAATAAAATAAGACTGGGTGCGGTGGCTCACACCTGTAGTCCCAGCACTTTGGGAGGCCAAGGCAGGTGGATCATGAGGTCAGGAGTGCAAGACCAGCCTGAGCAACATGGTGAAACCCCATCTCTACTAAAAATACAAAAATTAGCCAGGCGTGGTGACGTGCACCTGTAATCCCAGCTACTCAGGAGGCTGGGGCAGGAGAATCACTTGAACCCAGGAGGTGGAGGTAGCAGAAAGCCAAGACTGCGCCACTGCACTCCAGCGTGGGCAACAGGGCGAGACTGTGTCTCAAAAATAAATAAATAAATAAAAATTTAAAAAAGAAAAAAATGATATGTGTACATGCATATGTGAGTATAGATGTATGTGCATGTATGTGTAGACGAAAAGCTATATAATAGTTTATCTCTATAATAGCACTCATCACTGTGTTTCAGGAGTCTGTTTAATTGACTCCCCACCAAACAATGAGGCCCTTAGGAGCACAGTTGTTGCCTTATTCACCTGGTATATATATATATATGTATATGTACTTATATATATATGTGTATGTATGTGTATATATGTGTGTGTGTATATATATATATATACTTGGTAGAAAATGTCTCATTGACAACTCAGAGCTTACAAAATATATACATACACCTATATAAAAAAAACTTCTGCCCTCTCCCCCATGAGTGGTTCTGGAGGGAGTAGCTGAGAGGGTCATCAGGACAGTGCCTATTTTCTCAAAGACACCTCCCTCCTCTCCCCACAGGTTCCCTGCTTCCAATTCTAATTCAGGGGTCTCAGTGGCAGGCCCCTTGGGGAAGAAAGGGGTCCTCCCCAAGCTTCCACCCCATCTTGCATTGGGCTGCAGGTGTGGAAGGGCTCGCTGAACTCTTTGTGGCAGCCCCACCCCCGTCCCCACTCCCCCATCCATTGTCCATGCTGGAACCGCAAGTGCGGAAGTGGGTAGGGTAGGCCCAGCTGGTCTGGGGCTGGCTCAGTCTGATGGTTGCACTCCCTGGAGGACCCCCAGGGCTAATGTCTCTGAGGTTGCAGAGTGCTGGCCTGGACTCCTCCAGCCTCCATCCCCATTTTGTTTAAAAAAGAAAGGAAGAAAGAAAGTGGGGGAGGCCAGAGGGAAAGGAATAGACATGGGGGAGAGACAAAGGTGGCCAGCTGGGGAGGGGAGCTCCTGGGCTCTCCCTGGCTGCCCCAGGGTGGGGCTGAGCCTCAGCTGGATTCAGGGTCTGAGGAGTCCCCTGAAGAGGAGGAGCTGGAGCTGCTGCCTATGGACTCATCTTCATCCTCATCATACTCCTCATTCACATCCCCTTCCTTGCTGCTGGACTCAGAGGAGTTCCTGCCATCCTCAGAGGAGTCCCCATTCTCATAGCCAGGCATGGTGGCATGTGCCTGTAGTCCCAGCTACTTGGGAGGCTGAGGTGGGAGGATCACTTGAGCCTGGGAGTTGAGGCTGCAGCGAGCCATGATTGCACCACTGCACTCCAGCCTGGGCGACAGAGAGAAACCCGGTCTCAAAACAAAAACAAAAACACATGTACACAAAACACCTTCTCATGAGTGTACCACAGCTGCTGGTTGGGGTGAGGGGTGGGCTTCTTGGAGATGTCTGACTTCTTGACATTCTTGATTAAGTTGGAATGATCCTTCCTGAAATGGGCCAGGTTTCACACTTTTTCTCCATCCTTGTCCTCATGGCCCTCGTTCTCTTTATCATCCTCCTAGGACTCTGACTTGGACTGCAGGATTGTTTGTCTGGACTCAGAGGAGTTCGAGTCCACAGCTTGGTCATGCTCTTACATTTATCAGAGATATACTCTTTCTAGGCTCTGCGGTCCTGGGGACAGAGACCCTTAACCCAGGCGTCCAGGTGCACCTTGTACACTTTCACTGCTCATTGGCCAACTTTTTGTAGTGCTCCTTCTGACTCCAGGAAATGGCTGCCAATTTCCATCCACCGTGAGCTCTGTCTGTGGCAGGTGTTTCAGCTCCCCATTGCATAGCAGTTCCTGGAAGAACTTCTGGTACTGGTTCACAAGGCTTCTTGCTTCCTCGCTGAAATTTCATCATCTTGGAAGAATCTGTAGCAGCTGGAAGTGCCCACATCTCACTCAGCTCTCTCTCATCACTTTCGGTCTTTGGCTCCCTTCTCAATTCACATCAGGTTCTCCTTGTGATTTCAGGTCACCTCCATGGCTGTCGAGGCCTTCAGCCAGTCATTCTTGAAGCAGGCCAGGTAGTTGCTGATGACGCTCTGTTGCCAGATCTCCTGTACTCTCTTGGGTGACTTGGGCGGCTTGCCGAGTTCCTGGCACTCCCTGCCTGGCTTGCTCTTGGGCCTTGTACTTGGCCTTCTCAGACAAGTCACTCCACCTTGGGGCCAGCATGCAGGCCGGCTCGCTCTCCAAGAACCCAGGCTGCTCCTCCTGCAGCTGCCACTGCTTTTCCAGGGGGCAGATGAGCATGGCCCACTGGGGGACAGAGATCCTTAACCCAGGGGTCCAGGTGCACCTTATATGCTTTTGCTGCTCATTGGCCAGCTTTTGTAGTGCTCCTTCTGAGTCCAGGAGATTGCTGCCAATTTCCATCCACCGAGAAGCCGCGTGGGCTTCTCAGAGGCTTCCTTACCCTCTTCCTGGGCTGGCTTCTGAAGGGGTGGGTTGCCCCTCCACACCTGTGGGTGATTCTCGTTAGGTGGAATGAGAGACTTGGAAA
The DNA here is from genome assembly GCF_028885625.2 of Pongo pygmaeus. Lineage (NCBI taxonomy): Eukaryota > Metazoa > Chordata > Mammalia > Primates > Hominidae > Pongo > Pongo pygmaeus. The sequence goes on along the minus strand of NC_085930.1, from coordinate 72,926,794 downwards.
AGAAAGAGACGCAGAGAGAAAGTATAGAGAAAGAAAAAGGGGGCCCAGGGGACCGGCGTTCAGCATACAGAGGATCCACACCAGAACTGGCCTCCGAGTTCCCTTAGTATTTATTGATCATTATCGGGCGTGGCAGGATAATAGGATAATAGTGGAGAGAAGGTCAGAAGGTAAATGCGTGGACAAATGTCTCTGCATCATAAACAAGGTAAAGAAAAAAGTGCTGTGCTTTTGATGTGCATATACAAGAACATCTCAATGCCTTAAGGAGCAGTATTGCTGCCAGCATGTCCCACCTCCAGCCCTAAGGCGGTTTTCCCCATCTCAGTAGATGGAATATACAATTGGCTTTACACCGAGACATTCCATTGCCCAGGAAGAGCAGGAGACAGAAGCTTTCCTCTTATCTCAACTGCAAAGAGGCGTTCCTTCCTCTTTTACTAATCCTCCTCAGCACAGACCCTTTACGGTGTCGGGCTGGGGGATGGTCAGGTCTTTCCCTTCCCACAAGGCCATATTTCAGACTATCACATGGGGAGAAACCTTGGACAATACCTGGCTTTCCTAGACAGAGGTCCCTGCAGCATTCCGCAGTGTTTTGTGTCTCTGGGTACTTGTGATTAGGGAATGGTGATGACTCTTAACAAGCATGCTGCCTTCAAGCATTTGTTTAACAAAGCACACCCTGCACAGCCCTTAATCCATTTAACCCTGAGCTGACACAGCGCATGTTTCAGGGAGCACAGGGTTGGGGGTAGGGTTACAGATTAACAGCATCTCAAGGCAGAAGAATTTTTCTTAGTACAGAACAAAATGGAGTCTCCTATGTCTACTTCTTTCTACACAGACACAGTAACAATCTGATCTCTCTTTCTTTTCCCCACTGGCTTCTTGGAGGCCGGGCAGGTGGCGTGCTTCTTGTTGATGTTCAGCACCCTCTCCCCCCACAGGACCTGCTGCTGCTCCTCCTGGGGCAGTCTCCTGAGAAAAACGCAGCAGTTCCACCTCATAATCTTTTGTTTTCTGGTCGCACATAGGCATCCTTCTCCTTCCAGGAGAGCAGCTTCCACTGCTGGCCTCAAGGCATATCATGCGCTCAGTGCTGGGCACATCCTTTATGTTGGCCATGAGCTCTGCACAGTACAGTGAGTAGCTGTTCCAAGGTGGCTTGGTGGGTCGCCCATCAAATTTGTCCTTGAGCTGGTGTTCAGCCTTGGCAAGGGTAGACTTGGTGGGGCCCTCCTCAATGATGTTCGGCTCAGGGTGCTCCTCGATATAGGTCTGCATGATCTCCTTGTACTACTTCCACTGCTCCTGGAGCCTCATGAATCCATTTCAGCCGTTTTTTTTTTTTTTGTCTGAGAGCTGAGACTACTACTTCCCCAGAAAGTTCTTCACCTCCTTTGTAGGGGCATCTGGCCACACTTTAAAATACACCTTCTTGGCCAGGCACAGTGGATCATGCCTGTAAGCTCAGCACTTTGGGAGGCCAAGGTGGGTGGGTTGCTTGAGCCCAGGATTCAAGACCAGCCTGAGCAACATAGTGAAATCCTATCTCTACACAAAATGTTTAAAAATCAGCTGGGTGTGGTGGTGTGTGCCTGTAGTCCCAGCTACTTGGGAGGCTGAGGTGGGAGGACCACTTGAGCCTGGGAGATTGAGGCTACAGTGAGCTGTGATTGCACCACCATACTGCAGCCTGGGTGACAGAATGAGACCTCGTCTCAAAACAAAACCCCAAAAACACACATACACTAAAGTCCTTCTTCCGATGGGTGTACCACAGCTGCTGGGTGGGGGAGTTGAGCTTCTTGGGGATGTCTGGCTTCTTGGCATTCTTCATTAAGTTGGGATGATCCTTCCTGAAATGAGCCAGGTTTCACTCAAACTCTGTTTCTCCCTTGGAAAGTCCTGAATATATTTCATTTTCATCTTCTCAGGCAGCTCCTTTTATTTCTTGGATAGAATCTTTGTGAAGTCCAGGTTACTTATCTCAGGGTGGAGTTTTGCACACTTGGCCTGCTTCTCCATGAAGAAGTGGAAATAAGGGATCAGGGACTTCTTTGGGAAGTCTGGGTGTTGTTTGAGTTTTTTGTGTTTAACCTTTTTAAGGATTTTTAACATGTTTCTGGCATTGAGGATCAATTCTGTCAAAGTGCACAACTTCCTCACCTTGTCAGAAATTTTCACACATTTAGGCCAGGCACAGTGGCTCATGCCTGTAATCCCAGTACTTTGGAAGGCCAAGGTGGGAGGATTGCTTAAGGCTGGGAGTTTGAGACCAGCCTGGCCAACACCCATTTCTGACCCCAACTCTACAAAAAAAAATTTTTTTTTAATTAGCCCAGTGTGATGACTCACACCTGTGGGCCTAGCTACTCAAGAAACTGAGGCAGGAAAATTGCATGAGTCCAGGAGTTTGAGGCTGCAGTCAGCTATGATCATATCAGTCCACTCCAGCCTGGGTGATAGAATGAGATCCTGTCTAGAAAACAAAACAAAGCCAAAAAGAAGAAGAAGGAGAAGGAGACGAAGGAGAAAAAAGAAATCTCTACCCATTGAACTTGTCGTGTCTCCAGAAATCTTTAAATGCTACTTTGTCCCCATATGTGATTAGGTGGTTTTGAACTTGTAACTGCTATTGGTTGGAAGGTTATTCTTTATGCATTCCAGCAAAGTCAGCATGTCTTCCTGGGACCAGTGGTCTTGGCCTTTGAAGGCGGCCATTTCCAGGTCAGTGGGGGATGGGCTTCTCTGTTCATCCTCCAGCTGTCCAGCCACCTCCTTGGTTGTGCTGGCAGCAACCCAGGGTCAAAGTCACTTTGCCTTTAGAAGACATGCCAGTCCCTGCTCAGACAGGCTGAGAGATGAGGGGCTTTCTATCCCTTGCCACCTCCCAAAGGGGAGGGAGGGACGCAGGTCCACACTCTCAGAGAGATCCAGCCAAGACCCTATTAGACTTAATGGATCTGTGGATATGAGAGTGTGCCTCTCCTCTTTTTCCTAACTCTTACCCCAGCTCCTGCAGTCCAGCTCAACAGCATGTACCCTCCCCTTCCCACAGGAAAACTGCTCCCAGCTCCTGGTGTATAATACTCAGTGAATGTTTGTAGAATGAATGAATAAATCGCTCAATGTTTTTATGTGTTTATTGCCTTTTTTTTTTTTTAAGATGGAGTCTCCCTCTGTCACCCAGGCTGACTTGCAGTGGCGCCATCTCGTCTTACTGCAACCTCCGCCTCCGGGTTCATGTAATTCTCCTGACTTAGCCTCTCGAGTAGCTGGGACTATAGGCACCTACCACCATGCCTGGCTGTTTTTTTTTTTTTTTTTTTTTTTTTTTTTTGTATTTTTAGAAGAGATGGGGTTTCACCATCTTGCCCAGGATGGTCTTGAACTCCTGACTTCAAGTGACCTGCCCACATTGGCCTCCCATAGTGCTGGGATTACAGGCATGAGCCACCAGGCCTGACCTATTGTCTATTTTTATATCTTTTACGAAATGTTACTTCTGCCCTTTAAAAATTGGATTAGTTGTCTTTTTATTATTGAATTACTTATATATCCTAGATGTAAGTCCTTAGTCACGGGTATGTTTTGCAAATATTTTCTCCCAGTCTGTAGCTTGCCTCTGAATTTTCTTTTCTTTTCTTTTTTTTTTCTTTTTTTTTTGAGACAGAGTCTCTCTCTGTTGCCCAGGCTGGAGTACAAGGGCTCAATCTTGGCTCACTGCAACCTCCACCTCCTGAGTTCAAGCGATTTTTGTGCCTCAGCCTCACCAGTAGCTGGGACCACAGGCATGTGCCACCACACCTGGCTAACTTTTGTATTTTTTGAAGAGACAGGATTTCACCATGTTGGCTAGGCTGGTTTTGAACTCCTGGCTCAAGTGATCCACTTGCCTCGGTCTTCCAAAGTGCTGGGATTACAGGCGAGAGCCACCGCGCCCAGCCACCTGTGCATTTTCTTAATTGGCTTTTGATGAGCAGAAGTTTTTAGTTTAAAGAAATTTCAATTTATCAAATGTTTCTTTTGTGATTTTGCCTTCTGAAACATAGAAACTCTTGCTTACTCTTGAGTCCTGAAGATATTCTTCTATATTTGCCTCCAAAAGCTTTATGATTTTACCTTTTATTTACTAAAGGCAATGTTAGAGGTACACTGATAAATATTTGTATATTTATTTATTATTTATTTTTGAGGTTTTTTTGAGACAGAGTCTCACTCTGTTACCCAAGCTGGAGTGCTGTGGTGTGATCACAGCTCACTGTCTCTACAAAAAACATTTTTTTAAAGACATGCAAAATAAAAGAAATTATTTGTCTATCAATGAATCTGCTCTGTTTATCAGTGCAGATTATTGAGGGAAACTTTTATGAATGACTCAGTTTTACTCACCTCCTATTATACCCCATCAAAGCTGATAAGGAAACTGGAAAGGTAAGATCATTTGAATTAAAACATTTTTTTAAAATTTTTATTTACTTTTTATATATGTTTTAAGGCTAGTCAAGCAGAGCAATGGGAATGGAGAAGGAACAAAGATATCTGTAACTGGTTGTGATCGATTAGTTGTAAACACCATTGCACTCAGATCAGCCTTGAATTTATTTGGACCAGTGATCTCCAATCAGTAAAAAATGTTGAGTGCGTGCTCCTCATATATGCATATTCACTTATCTAGAAATTATATATAGACTACTCCACTCATTGTGAACTTTAAGAATATATGGAATTTATTTTCATTGCTTTTTGTTTGTTTGTTTGTTTTTTGAGATAGGGTTCCTGTTGCCCAGGCTGGAGTGCAATGGCATGATCACAGCTCCCTGCAGCCTTCAACTCCTGGGTTCAGGTGATTTCCCCACCTCAGCCTCCCAAGTAGCTGGGGCTATAGGCACAAGCTGCCATGCCTGGCTAATTTTTGTATTTTTTGCAGAGACAGGACTTCGCCACATTGCCCAGGCTGGTCTCAAACTCTTGGGCTCAAGTGAGCCTCCCACCTCAGCCTCCCAAAGCACTGGGATTATAGGCTTGAGCCACCACGCCTGACCTGGAATTTATTTTTTTAAATGGAATTTTAAAAGAATAAAATAAAGATAAAAATATTTAAAACTTATTTTAATTTATTGTTAAGGCTACAAAAGTTATTTCTTCTTCTCTGTAGCTTGTGTGGAATTCATCCTTTGAGTAAGAGAAGAATGAGCTTTGTGATTTTCTTGTTGTCATCTTGTGCTTATTTATCTTCAATCAGCAGCTTTGCTGTGGGAATCTTCAGAGGTTCATTTTTCTTTATATGAAAGTTAATTTCATTAAAATTGAAGAATAGAATCTGTAAATCCACATACATGGGAACACAGTAAAGTATGACCAAAGCAGATATCTAGCTGAGTTACCCCCAAAGTGAAGCCCACTGTAAAGTCTTCTTTGCAGATAGTTCATTTGGGAATATGGTCACAAGGAATAAAAATGCAGGTCAGGGGAGTGAAACAGAGAAGCAGGGAAAACCCATACAAGAACCTGTTCCCAAGTTGCCCCTCCATGACCCCAGCTAAGGGGGATTGGTGCTCCATCTCACTGGGATATTTTGGGGAGCCTCACAGGGTTCATTTCGGAAAATGTGTCTGTAGGACACAAAAGAAGCATTTATCCATCAGCTCCTGCGTCCCATTGGTCAAGAATAGCTTCAAGGGCATAAACACTCCTGCTCTTCTGGTTTACTCAAAGGGGATTCCCAAGTCCCAGAGCAGAAGAGTTAGATGTACAGTGAGGCCCATGTTAGTGCCAGTGTGATACTGGTCCCACAGCAGTAGCCGGAGCTGACACTTAGTGGGCCAAGAAAATCTTGAAGAGGTGTTCAAGAAGTGTCCGACACAGCAGATGAACAATAGCAGCAACAACAACAACAAAAAGATTGCATTTTCAATTCCTTAAGCATTGTGGAACTCTCTCTGAGTACCTCCTATATGACACATGCTATATGGTCATTTGGGTAGTGAGCAAGGGGAAAGCTTTGTTTATTTGTTATTTTCCATTTTTTTCTTTTTTTAACTTCTTTTTACTAAATATAAATAAAAGTTAGAATGACTTATTGCCTTATTCCAGTGGAAATTCTTCCATACCCATTGGGGGTTTAGACTACCAAGAAAAATATAATAGAGGAAGTAAGTTGCTTCTGTTGAAAAAAAAATTTAAGCGGTGCAATCCAAAGCCAAAACCATTAAGATTTTCTAGTGCTTGTTAACAATGTTTTAAAGCCCAATATTTGGAATGATTTATGTCTTTGCATTACCTTATTAGTATGGATGATGGGGTATTGGCAGAATAGAATCTAAACATTTATCATATACAGGAAATAATAGCTGCTATTCAAAAATGTGTGTAAAAGGCAAAACAATCTAGATCTTGTAAGTCTGGGCATCAAGCCAGACCATCAGAGGGCAATTTTCTTGGATTGTTTTGGTCCCTGAAGGAGCCCTTTTATTAAATTATGATTTGGCATGATCCTCATGGCTTGCATTGAAGGAACCAATAAGAAACAGCTGAAGCTAACTCGCTGTTACATTTTCTTTAGGGATGTTTTTGGAGCTATATACATTACATTAGCCAATACCCCTTGACTTTCTCCTGAGGACTGGTACACTGATATATAATTAGTTAAAATATATTTTAATCTTATATTCAATAGGCAAAGTTACTCTTTTTTTTTTTTTGAGACGGAGTCTCGCTCTGTCACCCAGGCTGGAGTGCAGTGGCATCATCATGCTCACTACAAACTCCGCCTCCTGGGTTCCAGCGATTCTCCTGCCTCAGCCTCCTGCGTAGCTGGGATTAGAGGTGCCCACCACCATGCCTGGCTAATTTTTGTATTTTTAGTAGAGATGGAGTTTCACCATGTTGGCCGGGCTGGCCTCGAACTCCTGACCTCAGGTGATCCGCCCACCTTGGCCTCCCAAAGTGCTGGGATTACAGGCATGAGCCACGGCGCCCAGTCAGTTACTCTTGAAAATAATTGTGTTTTCTATTTTCCTTTGTCCACCAGGAAGTTTAGTGTTTAGCTCGCCGCTACTTTTAATAAATGTGGAAGACTGAAGAGCATGCGTTTTAGTGTACTAATACTTTATTGGCTTTATCTTATTATTGGATCCTTATTTTTCCTACTCCATTATATTTTTAAGTAAGAAAGAAAATCTGATGAAATTGTATGCATTCTTTAAAAGCAGCCTCAAGTCTGTTTTGTAGTTAAACTAGGCATAATTAAAAAAATAAAAATACCATTTTGATGTCCTGAAATCCATATGAATAACATAAATCTGAGTGGTTATGACATATTTTAGAAATTTAAAATCACTGGAAAATCTAAAGCCACTAACATTTACATACAGTGATATTTTCTCTTTACTCTCAAACTTTTTTTTACATGTTGGAGCCAATTAAATAGCATTCCTTGATTCCCTTCCCAGTTCAAAACAATTGGTAAATAAGATATGGGAGACAAACAAATGGAGATGAAAATGTCATCTCTGTCACTGATAAAAGGGACTGGAAACATGACTTCAGAACTGTGATCCAAAGGGCTTGGTAACACTCCACTGCCATTAATAGATTTTCCCACCAGGGTCTGGTATAGATCGATTTCAGGTCTTCCCAACAGGGCAGAGCCTACCTGGGCAGCTGACCATCCAGCAAAGAGCAGGCCCTAGTTCACCCTCTCTTTGGGTTGCCAGATTCCAAAGAACACATCCCAGTAGGGGCTGAGCTGCACTGCTCATTCCTTCTCCCAAAGACACCAGTTAGAGAAGTTAGTCCTTTTCTGGGGTTGGGAGGAAAGAAGATCTGAGGCAGGAATGACAGCCGAGTGGGGTGTTTAATGGTTGTTGTTAGTATGGTGGGCAGGACAGGTCTTGGTTGGACTGTTGTATGCATTGTAAACTCTTCAGTATCCCTGAATGGTGGGCCTGTCACTTAACAACCAAAATCGCCTCCACGTATTTCCAAATGTACCTCAGTGCCCCAACAGGGTTGAGAACTTTGCTTTAGAGGAAGTTTCCTCATAGGAACAGGAGGTCTACGTCATATATGGGAAATGAGGGGGAAGAGGGTGACAGAGATGAAAGTTCCTTGCTAACAGTAACGTCTTTATTATTAACTTTCTGTGAGCTGTACATTTTTAAACGAATTCCTTAGAACGAGAGTGATGTAGCGGGGCACAGTGGCTCACATCTGTAATCCCTGCACTTTGGGAGGCCGAGGTGGGCGGATCACTTGAGGCCAGGTGGTCAAGACTAGTCTGGCCAACATAGGGAAACCCCATCTCTTCAAAAAATAAAAAAATAATAATAATTAGCTGGACATAGTGGCACACGCCTGTAGTCCCAGCTACTCAGGAGGCTGATGCATGAGAAGTGCTCTAACCCAGGAGGTGGAGGTTGCTGTGAGCCGAGATTGTGCCATTGCACTCTAGCTTGGGTAACAAAGCCGAGTCTGTCTCAAAAAAAAAAAAAAAAAAAAAAGAGTCACATAAGGTGGCCTCATTCTGGTCCTGCCTTGCATCCCCAACAAGAAAGGTCAGGGTGGCATGTAAGGAAGACAGTCAGCCACCAGATGCATTTCAGTGGCTTCTAACGGTTAGGATAGGTATTCCTTTACATGTGATCTCAGGGACTATCACATGGGAGCTGCAGTCGTTTGAACCCTGACAAAGTTCACAACAACTAAAGTGGAGGAAAAGGGCACACATAGAAAATGTCAAGGGGATGCTTGAAGGGCAGGGGGTGAGGCTGCCTCTAGACAAAAAATAAAGATAATATCTGCCCCATGTGTTCACAATTTTAGCCATACAGAGGGACTAAAAGGTTAACATTTCCAACTGCCATTTTCACTCTGAATCCATCACTCCTAGAGATCAAACAATCACTAGGAGGCAATGGGACTGCAAGGCTGGGGAAATGTACCATGCTACCTCTAATTCCCTTATATCCTTGAGATAACCTTGAGGTATCTCCAATCTTAAAAGGAATATCTGGCCACGTTTGCTGTGGATGACTTAAGGAAAACAGATTAACAGAGTGAAATATAACAACCAAAGTTGTGGTTTATAATTGACTTAGGGCTTTGGAGAGGGCAACACATCTGTCATTACTTTGCAAACACAAAGTGACTTACAAATAGAGCTGAAATCCCTGCTAATAATCACCTGCTGTTTATTTCCCTCTGACGATCTGCATTAGATCCACCTGTTGAAGGGAGCTCTCGTTTAAAACCTGTGTTCCACTGGATACCTAACTAACTAGAATCTCTAGGGGTGAATCCCTGAAACTTTCCAGTCTAATAGTTCCCTCAGGTGACCTGTGTGCACGTTGAAGACTGAGAGCCACTGTAATACAGGTAACTTTCTTAAAAGGGTGTACTCTGTGTGTATAGGACATAGGCATACCCTGTGCCTGAAGGACTTTAGAACAGCCATTCTTAAAAGGAGTGGAGTCTATGCCATTACCTAGAAAGCTGGAGTGGGATCAGGCTTTTATATCCAAGAACTTAAAGGACATGCTGGCAAGTGCTGTCATTTCCATCAGGGGACAGATTCCTACTGAGCCCACACAGGGGCAGTCCCTTTAAGGAGGGATTGGCCTCATGGGAGGATGTCTGCAGAGATGTCTGTGAAGGCTGGGTTCAAAGTTTATAGAGTGGGCTGGGTGCGGTGGCTCACGCCTATAATCCCAGCACTTTGGGAAACTGAGGCAAGAAGATCACTTGGGCCAGGAGTTCAAGAGAAGCCTGGGCAACATAGCAAGATTTTGTCTCTAAAACAATTAAAAATTGGCTGGGCGCAGTGGCTCACGCCTGTAATCCCAGCACTTTGGGAGGCCGAGGCGGGCGGATCATGAGGTCAGGAGTTTGAGACCAGCCTGGCCAACATAGTGAAACCCCGTCTCTACTAAAAATACAAAAATTAGTCAGGTGTGGTGGCATGTAAAAATACAAAAATTAGTTAGGTGTAGTCCCAGTTACTCTGGAGGCTAAGGCAGGAAAATCGCTTGAACCCAGGAGGTGGAGGTTGCAGTGAGCTGAGACCACACCATTGCACTCCAGCCTAGGTGACAGAGTGAGACTCTGTCTCAAAAAAAAAAAAAAATTAAAAATTAAAAAATTCACCGAGTGTGGTAGCCCTTGTCTGTAGTCCTAGCTACTCAGGAGGCTGAGACAGGGGAGGATTGCTTAAGCCCGGGAATTTGAGGCTGCAGGGAGGTATGATTATGCCCCTGCACTCTGGCCTGGGTGACAGAGTGAGACCCTGTCTCTAAAAAAAGATTGTGGGGTATAGTGAAGAGCTCTTTGGGTCCAGATTGCCATGAAAGGAAAGGAACAGACATGATCCCCCTTTGTTTCGAAGGGCCTACTGTCTAGAGCAGGGAATTGGGCAAGCAAGCACCCACTCCCACAGCCAGCAGCCCCACTTCATAGGCAAGCTGTGGCAGGGCTAGTATTTACCCATACACAAAGGTGTGGCTATATGGTTAGTCAACATACTTAAATACTTTTGTAATGGTTAAAAACTTTTGTAATGGTTGGTCAATAACCATTGCCTCAATCCTTTCTTTCTTGAGTGGCCCCTCTATCCTGGCTACTCACGTGTTTCCCTCCTCCCTATATCCTATGATCCAGTGATGAAAGGTTAGTGTCAGGCACAGTGGAGGTACCAGGACCCCACACCAGCACTATGGCTGGCTTGTCTTCTGATTGGTTGGCACCTGTGGTATACTGATGGTTAAATATTTTGGATCACACCTGTAATGAGTGGGTGACTAATTTCTGGCAATGACACTGAGTAGAAGTTTGGAACGTTAGAGCCCTAGTAAACCCTGGACTGGGGGGCCACCACTCTTCCTGGCGGAAGCCTAGCAGACATTCTTCCTGGATTCTGAGGTCCCCTCAGGATTCCTGACATACCTAGGTAGGGAGAACGTCCTGAGAGACAAATAAGACTCCCTTCTAATCCTAATATGTGGGGCTGTGAGCTGGTTCTAATTCAATAACAAAGACATAAAATTTCTACTAGCCCAGGGATCATGAGGCAATTCATACTGGTTAAATCAGCATAAGGAATTATTATTTTTATTAAATTACTGTGTATGCCACAGAAAAGTTGTGTTGCTGAAAACAGGTCATCAAGAACTGTTGTTTTCCTGGCCATTTGAACTTCAGACCACTAGGGTAGAAACTCTAAGGATTTTTTTTTATTTTTGTTTTTTTTCCGTTTTGTTCTCTGATATCACAAGCCTCTAGAACACTACCTGGCACGTAGTAGGTGCTCAATAAATGTTAGTTAAACAAAACTACAATTTCAAAGGATTCCAAGTTTGTTGTTTAATTTTAGCAGAAGCTAGAAGAAATTAGCAGGATATATTGAATTTGGCCAGGTGTGGTGGCTCAGACCTATAATCCCAACACTTTGGAAGTCTGAGTTGGGTGGATTGCTTGAGCTCAGGAGTTCGAGACCAGCCTGGGGAACATGGCAAAACCCCTTCTCTACCAAAAAAAAAAAAATTATCTGGGCGTGGTGGCACATGCCTATAGTCCCAGCCACAGGAGTATCGCTTGAGCCCAGGAGGCAGAAATTGCAGTGAAGTGAGATGGCACCACTGTACTCCAGCATGGGCAACAGAGCAAGACCTTGTCTCAAAAAAAAAAAAAAAAAAAAAAGTCAAATTTATTTTCTACTTAGAAGCATCCAGAATCCCTGCCTCTTGTAACGATAGAAACCTCTGTTGGAGCTTAAAAATTAGCGGTTTCAATTAGCCGGGCGTGGTGACGCATGCCTGTAATCCCAGCTACTCTGGAGGCTGAGGCAGGAGAATCGCTTGAACCCAGGAGGTGGAGGTTGCAGTGAGCCGAGATCATGCTATTGCACTCCAGCTGGGGCAAAAAGAGTGAAACTCTGTCTCAAAAAAAAAAAAAAAAAAATTAGTGGTTTCAATTTGCAACCTCTGCTATTGGAACGAACTGCAATTTACTAATTTATTAGGCAGCAGTACTCTAGAGATTTAACAAAAAATTAGCATGTCCGTTATTATTCCAGATTGGCAACTGAGCTCTGTGAGAGAGCTTCTCATTAAAGGCTCACTAAAATGATAGGCTCTGAGCACACCTCATCTAGAGCCAGGAAATGATCTCAAGGGATATAGATGGGGCAAAGGCCTTCAGACTTGATCTTCTGTTGTCAGATTTCTTCTCGGGATTTCACTTGTTTTTGCACTTTCTGTTTGCTTTTCTAAGCCTCATTAGACAGTTCCTTAAACATTCATTCCCAGCTGTCTATTTTTTCTCTTTTCTCTTTGAGCCCACAGTAACCAAACTCTCGAAGTAACACATCCAGAGAGAGCTGGAAGGTGGTTTGAAACCAGTGGATTTTAGTTGCATTAGGACAACCACATTAAATTAAAACAAACAAAAAGCATATCTTTCAGTGGTGATTCACCTGCACATTAACTAGGAAATGCTAATTGTAATGTTAATAGTTGTAATTTCTTGAGCACCTGCTATGTGCCAGCCTGGTACTTCACATACATAGATTAACTTTCACGTTGATAGTAACAGGGAAACTGCAGGGAGACTGAAGTTTATAGAGATCATCTTGCTCAGTGGAGTGAAACACAATCATAAATTGTTACATAAAGGTGCCTACATTATATTCAGTGCAAAATGGCAAGTTTCACAACAGTACATTATAGTTAACTTCATTTTAGAAAATCTCATTAATTTGAAGTATATATAAACACATATAGATGTATTCACATAATATATTTTTGTATATGAGAAAAATGTATGAAAGGAAATACCACCTCAGGAATTTACCCACTTGCTCTAAGCCTTGGGTTTTACATCTGTAGAGCAGGAGTATTAAAAGTATCCACCACAGGCCGAGAGTGGTGGCTCACGCCTGTAATTCCAGCACTTTGGGAGGTCGAGGTGGGCGGATCACGAGGTCAGGAGTTTGAGACCAGCCTGTCCAATGTGGTGAAACCCTGTCTTTATTTAAAAAATGCAAAAATTAGCCGGGTGTGGTGGTGTGCACCTATAGTCCCAGCTACTCAGGAGGCTGAGGCAGGAGAATTGCTTGAACTCAGGGGGCGGAGGTTGCAATAAGCCAAGATCATGCCACTGCACTCCAGCCTGGGCGACAGAGTGAAGCTCCGTCTCGGGGGGAAAAAATGTATCTACCACAAAGAAAGGATAAAAGCACAGTTCCTGACACAAAAATGAGTACTTGATCCATTTTTTGCTATTATTGTCATTATTTATATGAAGAGAAATTCATTAAATTGTCAACAGTGATTACCTCTGGGGAGTGATGCTAGAGGGTAAGGGAGGGAATGACAATTTGTGTTGTCTACATTATACACATCTGGGCTCTTCCATGCATTTACAACAATCAGACACCACTTCTATTACATGTTATAAAAGGCGTTTTATTTAAAAATACTTCTTGAGGCCAGGGGTGGTGATTCACACCTGTAATTCCAGCACTTTGGGAGGCTGAGGCGGGAAGATCGCTTGAGCCCAGGAGTTCAAGACCAGCCTGGGGAACATAGCAAGATCATGTCTGTATTTAAAAATAAAAATAAAAATCTCTTTTGAGGCTGGGCATGGTGGCTCATGCATGTAATTCCAGTACTTTGGGAGGCTGAGGCAGGAGGATTGCTTGAGCTCAGGAGTTCATGACCAGTCTGGGCAACATAGATGACCCTGTCCCTACTAAAAATTTAAAAAGTAAAAATAAAAACCCTTTCATGGGAGGTCAGGAGTTCAAGACCAGCCTGACCAACATAGTGAAACCCCATCTGTACTAAAAATACAAAATTAGCTGAGCGTGGTGGTGCATGACTGTAATCCCAGCTACTTGGGAGGCTGAGGCAGGAGAATCGCATGAACCCAGGAGGCGGAGGTTGCAGAGAGCCAAGATGGTGCCACTGCACTCCAGCCTGGGCAACAAGAGTGAGAGGGAAACTCCATCTCAAAAAAACAAAACAAAGCAAAACACCCTCTCGTATCAAAATTTATTTCCCCAAATGCCTTTATTTTCTCCTACAAGCAACCATTAAAATAATAATGAACTCCTAAAAAAAAAATCTGAAAGATCTATTCCAGTGTTTGTATTCCATAGCTTATTTTTGGCCCCAGAGCAGCGTGAAGAACCCGATGTTATCAACAGCGTTTTATTTGGACGCTCTGAATCCGTTTTCCACTAGCACATCGGCAGAGCAGACCGCCTGCCTCGGCCTTGTCAACGCCAAGGGTATTTTGGACGGATGTGTCTATCCTGAAAGCTTCCAGCCTGGCTTTGAACTTGACTTGGCAACGGATGAAAACCTCCGCGAGCATCCCCAGACAACCCCGCTGCGCGTCAGAGCGCTGCTCCCGCGTCCTCCTGCCAGCAGAAGCCCTTGCAGTGCGCCCCGCGGCCACCAGCTGGAACCAAAAGGCGGCGCGCAGGCGCGGAGCCCAAGGGGAGCCCAGGCTGGGGCGCGTGTCAGCTCCGCCTGACCTGCCACCTTCCCTAGGCAGCGGGGGGCTGGGGGGGGGGCGGTGGTGCGAGGAGTCACAGGCGACCCTTCCGAAGCTGGGCTGGAGTTCATTTACAGCTCGCTTTTCTAGGCCTCTTTATTCCATTATCAAAGATTGCTTTAGGGGGTTCATAAAATCAAACTGAAGCGTTGTCAAAGGAGAGGAGTCCAAATGTCTCAGACTGGAAACCAGCCATTCTTCCATTCATTGGGAGACATTTACAGGCCCCCTGCCAAGGGTCAGTCCTGGGACACTGGGGATGCCGCGTTGAGTAAGACAATCCCTACCTTCACACGGCCTCCTTTTAGTTAATAATGATACAGTAAGGGAGGGTTGGAATGGAAGCATTTTGTTCTGCTTTTGGCTGAAGCACAGAGACAGATGTCACATGTCAGCGAGATGTGTGAGATCCTCATGCAGGGCTTGCAAAAGGGTTGGCTTTGACATGCTGAGCCCTTCGCCCGCACTGACGGTATGAAAAGGGTCGAAAGAGGAACATTACAGGAAAAGACAGTATTTGGAAGGAGTTGATGATGAGTTGATCCTTTCTCCACCTTCCCCCCAACAGTGAGAAGGGTGGGGGGTGGGGAGGGGAGTGCCAGCCTGTCATTTTAAACCTAGAATAAGGGGCTATAAAGGAATCACTCACAGGGGCTGGGGACACAGTGGACTCCTGTCTGAGTAATCTAAAAGTTGCAGGCCAAACACAGTCGCTGCAATCCCAGCACTTTGAGAGACTGAGGCTGGAGAATTGCTTGAGGCCAGGAGTTGGAGACCAGCCTGCACAACACAGTGAGACCTTGTCTCTACAAAAAAATTTTAAAAAATAAAATTAGCCAGGCATGGTGGCACGCGCCTGTAGTCCTAGCTACTCTAGAGGCTGAGGCAAGAAGACTGCTTAAGCCCAAGAGCTCAGTCACTGTAGGTGTACAGTGAGCTACAATCATGCCACTGAAAGAGTTAAACTGTCTCTAAAAAAATAAAAAGACAAAATAAAATGTGTGGTACCAGGGCTGGCTAACTGTTCCGACTAACAAACAAAGAGACATTGCCATATTGGGGTCATCCTGTCCCCATGGTTTGTGGGGGAAGTGTTCCTTGTCCCAGGGGACCATATGTGGATGGCCTGCCAAAGAGAACTGAGGTGGAGCTGCCTTAGATCTTTTCCATGGAGACCTTCTGGTGGGGTGAGGTGAAGTCAGCAGAAATAAGATAAACTAGATACTCTGGGTTCTAAAGGAAATTCTTAAGCCACCAGCTGGAATAGAGAGACATTTGCCTGAATTCAGTGAATTACAGGTGAGATCTTTCCAATGCCGCATGAAAAAAAGAGCCAGCCATAAACATCTGCCAAGCCCAGCAAGTGCCAGCATCTATCATGGCAATGTTGGTCAACTCAACACTTTCCTGGTCCCCCTAACTACTCTCTAGCCTATACCCCACTCTCTACCTCCACTAGATCTGATGCTTCATGGGCAGGGTGACCATATGCCCCAGTTTGCCCAGGACACTTTTTTTTTTTTGAGACGGAGTCTTGCTCTGTCACCCAGGCTGGAGTGCAGTGGCGTGATATTGGCTCACTGCAACCTCCACTTCCTGGGTCCAAGGGATTCTCCTGCCTCAGCCTCCCAAGTAGCTGGGACTACAGGCATGCGCCACCGCAGCCAGCTAATTTTTTTTGTATTTTTGTAGAGACAGGGTTTCACCATGTTGGCCAGAGTGGTCTTGAACTCCTGAACTCAAGTGATCCACCTGCCTCGGCCTCCCAAAGTGCTGGGATTACAGGCGTAAGCCACCATATCCGGCCTGCCCAGGACACTTCTGATTTACATCTGCAGTCCTGAGGTAATTATTAATAGCACCCTCTTTCAATCTCAAGAGAGTCCCATTCTGGATGATAAATTACATGTTCATCCTCCACATGGAAGGCTAGGAGTAGCTGGTTAGGCAGGTGTAATGAGTTGAATCATATCCCCACAAAATGATATGTTGAAATCCTAATATCTAGTACCTCAGATTGTAACCTTATTTGAAATAAGGTCTTTATAGGGTCTTTATAGAGTCTAAGCAAATGACAAGGAAGTCATTAGGATGCACCCTAACCCAATATGATGTCGAAAAGGAGAAATTTGGATACAGAGACATGCACACAGGGAGAATGTCAGGTGAAGACAGAGATTGGGGTGATGCATGTACAAGCCAAGGAATGCCAAAGATTGCCAGCAAACTCCACAAGCTAAGGAAGAGGCATGGAACAGATGCTTCCTCACAGCCCTCAGAAGAACACAAGTGTGTTGCCCTCTTGATCTCGGACTTTAAGCCTCACAATGGTGAGACAATACATTTCTGTTGCTTAAGCCACCCAGATTGTGGTGCATTGTGACAGCAGCCCTAGCAAATGAATACATCAGGAAACAGAAGCAGCCATGCTTGCCCTTTGTCCCTTCCCAAATGTCCAGTCTGCAGCTGGCTCCAACTGAGGGCTAAGGGAAACATTTTACCTGAAATGCAATTGTTGGTTTCTTAAATGTCTTTTTTAAAATGATTTCTACTTTTATTTTAGATTCAAGGAGGTACATGTGCAGGTTTGTTACATGGGTACGTGCGTGATGCTGAGATTTGGGTTACAATTCATTGTGTCACCCAAGTGGTGAGCATAGCACTCAATAGTTAGTTTTTCAACTCTTGCCTTCCTCCCACCCTGTCTGGTAGTCCCCAGTGTCTATTGTTCCCATCTTTATGTCCATGAGTACCCAGTTAACTCCCACTTATAACTGAGAACACGTGGTGTTTGGTTTTCTGTTCCTGCATTAATTTCGTTAGGATAATGGCCTCCAGCTGCATCCATGTTGCTGCAAAGGATATGATTGTGTCCTTTTTATGGCTGCATTTTAGTTTTGTTTTTTTTTAGATGAAGTTTCACTCTTGTCATCCAGGCTGGAGTGCAGTGGCACAGTCTTGGCTCACTGCAACCTCCACCTCCTGGGTTCAAGCGATTCTTCTGCCTCAGCCTCCCGAGTAGCTGGGACTACAGGCACCTGCCGGCACACCTGGATTTTTGTGTTTTTAGTAGAGACCAGTTTTCACCATGTTGGCCAGGCTGGTCTCAGGTGATCCGCCCACCTCAGCCTCCCAAAGTGCTGGGATTACAGGTGTGATCCACCACGCCCGGCCTGCATTTTAATTTCAGAAGACTAGACTATTTGTTACTGAACCTGAAATGTGTGCAGTGATTTAAAGTGACAGCAGGATGTTTTGTTACCTAAGAGTGACCAGTGGGACGTCTGTTAGGAGTCAGTAGTTCTCCACACACCCAGCATCCAGTGAGACAAGCCATCACACTGAAGGAGGGGACATCAGCAGAGCAATGGTGGACAGGCTCAGGCTGGGGCTACTGCTTCTGGCACTGCTCCTACACACATAGATTCATTCAAATCATACAACTGTTACAACATTTTTCAAATAACTCCTCCCGGAACACTTCAGCAGCCACAAATCCAGCTAATGCCACTGCCAAGGTGATTGGCAGTGCCTTGGAGTCAACAGTCAGTCTCCTCCTAGTCTTGCTTTCTCTCGCCCACCTCTAATGTTAGGAGACTCAGGCCAAGAAACATCTATATGTCCCCATCTTCTAAACTCATTTTAAATGGCATCTGGAAGTCCAATGTGACAAGGAAAAAACAAATCTTCATCAAATCTACTAATCCCACACCTTCTTTTCTTGACATAAAAACTGTTGGGAGGCCAGGAGTGGTGGCTCACACCTGTAATGCTGACACTTTGGGAGGCTGAGGTGGGCAGATCACCTGAGGTCAGGAGTTCAAGACCAGCCTGGCCAACATGGTGAAACCCTGTCTCTACTTAAAATACAAAAATTAGCCGGGCATGGGGGCACATGCCTGTAATTCCAGCTACTCGGGAGGCTAAGGCAGGAGAATCACTCAAACCCAGGGGGTGGAGGTTGCAGTGAGCCAAGATGGTGTCACTGCACTCCAGCCTGGGCAACAGAGTGAGACTCTGTCTCAAAACAACAGTATCAACAACAAAAAACGCTAAATTTGATTGGCTTGAAGAATGTGTGAAGGGTTTGACAAGATGATGAATGCCAATAGTATATCTGCTGGAGTTTCATGTACAAGATGAAGACAGGCAAGGTCCAAAATTAGTTGAGACATGATTTCCTTGTATGTGGCTTAACAAATATGAACACTAAAACTCTGCCTTAAAAATAAGAATTGAGGCAGGGTGCAGTGGCTCATGCCTGTAATCCCAGCACCTTGGGAGGCTGAGGCAGGTGGATCACTTGAGGTCAGGAGTTCAAGAACAGCCTGACCAACATCGTGAAACCCCATCCTTACTAAAAAAATACAAAATTAGCTGGGTGTGGTGGCATGCACTTTTAATCTCAGCTACTCAGGAGGCTGAGGTAGGAGAATCGCTTGAACCCAGGAGGTGGAGGTTGCAGTGAGCTGGGATTGCTCCATTGTACTCCAGCCTGGGCAACAAGAGAGAAACTCTGTCTGAAAAAGAAAAAAAGAAAGAAAGAAAAAGAATTGAGGCCAGCCATGGTGGCTCATGCCTACAATTCCAGCACTTTGGGAGGCCGACATGGGCAGATCACTTGAGGCCAGGAGTTGGAGACCAGCCTGACCAACATGGTGAAATCCCCTCTCTACTAAAAATACAAAAATTAGCTGGGTGTGGTGGTGAATGTCTGTAATCCCAGCTACTCAGGAGGCTGAGGAAGGAGAATTGTTTGAACCTGGGAGGCGGAGTTTGCAGTGAGCTGAGATCATGCCACTCCACTCCAGCCTGGGCGACAGAATGAGAGTCTGTCTCAAAAACAAAAACAAAAACAAAAACAGGTATTGATTTTGTCTTATCTAGAGATAAAGGATGGGATGTGGAATAGAGATTCAATTTCCATTTGGTTCATGAAATCTGTAAGGCCATAAAACAGGTAAAATGAAAAGCTTCTTCCGTGATTCTCTTTATATGTACATCAGAAGGAACTTCCAGGTATTACTGTAAGTCCTCAATGTATTGTTTTCACAGTACTAATTTAATGCTTTTATACCTAGATGTTTTACGTTGTTAAGCTATCACTGTTATGTTGGGAACTAAACACTTTTTTTTTCTCCAAAGCTTTGGATTTGACATTGCATGTGACCTTTTATGTAGTAATTGACATGTGCCAGGGCAGTCATGGATTATTAATAGAATTTACCCCCAACTTCAAGCATCATGAGTAACTCTTGCTTATCCTCATAAAGTCAAATGGTAGGCATTTCCCATCATCTATTTTCATTCAACAAGAGCACCCAATTTATTTAGCTAAACTGTGTCCAAAGAGTAGAATTTTGTTGACCTCAAATAATTTCAAAATGCTGCTTTGTATTTCTGCATATGTTGAATACATTTTATAATTTAAAAAATCGTCTGTTTTGGCCAGGTGCAATGGCTCATGCCTGTAATTCCAGCACTTCAGAGGCCGAGGCAGGTGGATCACCTGAGGTCAGGAGTTTGAGACCAGCCTGGCCAACATGGCAAAACCCCATCTCTACTAAAAATACAAAAAAAAAAAAAAAAAAAGCCAGGCGTGGTGACGTGCACCTGTAATCCCAACTACTTGGGAGGCTGAGGCAGGAGAATCACTTGAACTGGGGAGGCGGAGGTTTTGGTGAGCCGAGATAGCACCATCGCACTCCAGCCTGGGTGACAAGAACAAAACTCAAGCTCAAAAAAAAAAAAATCTGTTTTGAAGATAAAATAACCAATCTTGACATTAAAGAGACAAAAATGAAGGCCAGGCACAGTGGATCATGCCTGTAATCTCAGCACTTTGGGAGGCCGAGGCAGGTGGATCACTTGAGGTTAAGAGTTCGAGACCAGCCTGGCTGACATAGCAAAACCCCATATCTACTAAAAATACAAAAATTAGCTGGGCATGGTGGCGCATGCCTGTAATCCCAGCTACTCGGGAGGCTGAGGGAGGAGAATCATTTGAGCCTGGGAGGTGGAGTTTGCAGTGAGCTGAGGTGGCACCACTGTACTCCAGCCTGGGTGGCAGAGCAAGACTCTGTCTAAGAAAGAAAGAAAAAGAAAGAAAGAAAGGAAAGAAAGGAAAGAGAAAGGAAGAGAAAGAAAGGGCAAAAATGAAAAATGTGAAGGAGCCAAAACTGTAAACCAAGTATTTGGGAGGTGAAAACTGGAAGCTGTCTTGCATTAAATTCAGAAAGAAATTAATATTCACTCTGTAAATATCTTTTAATAATGGATCAGAACAGCCACATTTAAAACATATTGTTTGGCTATCAGGCAATATTTTTACAAAGAACCTGGTCCCATGCCTAAAAGTGAGCTTGATTCTGCAGTAAATATTTTACAATTGCCTCTACACACAGAAATCTCTTAAAAAATAGACACTTCTGAAGTCTTGAGTGCATGGTCATGCTCAGAAGCTTAGATGTTGCAGTAACAAATATGGCCACAGTAGTATTGATAACCAATGTCATTTTCTCCCATCTCCAGAACCTACACGGAGACGAGATCGAACAGATCTGAAGCTACTGTGTATGTGAATGAATGCTCCTTTTGCTTCATACCGGAATGCTGCCAACCTAACTAACAGAGAGAGGCTCTCTAAAGGAAAAAGATATTTGGGAATAGAGCACTGGGATGGAAATATACATACCATAGTAAACTGTGTGTGTATTTAGAGAAGTAAAGGAAGAAAAAGGTTTTTAAAGGAAAGAAATGAAGAGGATTACATAATTGTTTTGAAAGAATCGTCCTTGGCTACAAAGATCAATAACAAGGTTGATGCCAGTCTGAGGTTGGACAGGCAGTTACTAGGCAGATGTCCTTGCAGGAGTATTTTTTGTGTCAGGTTGACATGGCCTTTGTGTGAGATTGTAGTTTTTGTAGAGTCTCTTTTATTATCAGGCATACAAGAATAAGAACCCTCTCTTCATGGTCTTTACTGGCTCTATTTGTCAGTGTTTTCTTAACATTGCTCTGTCATCCAGGCTGGAGTGAAGTGGTGCGATCTCGGCTCACTGAAACCTCCACCTCCCTGGTTCAACTGATTCTCCTGCTTCAGCCTCCCGAGTAGCT
Organism: Pongo pygmaeus; assembly: GCF_028885625.2. NCBI lineage: Eukaryota > Metazoa > Chordata > Mammalia > Primates > Hominidae > Pongo > Pongo pygmaeus. Next base: position 72,905,116 of record NC_085930.1, on the reverse strand, counting down.
GAGACTATAGGCACCTGCCACCAAACCTGGCTAATTTTTGTATTTTTAGTAGGGATGGGGTTTCACCATGTTGGCCAGGCTAGTCTCAAACTCCTGACCTCAGATGATCTGCCCGCCTCGGCCTCCCAAAGTGCTATAATTACAGGCATGAGCCACTGCACCTGGCTGACACCATTTGATTCTGACCACTTTCACAATGTAGTCCATCTATTTTGGGTTGTATATCGTGGTTTTTCTTTTTCTATTTTTTAGAGATGGGGTCTTGCCATGTTGCCCAGGCTAGTCTTGAATTCCTGGTCTCAATGATACATCTGCCTCAGCCTCCCAAAATGCTGGGATTATAGGCATGAACCACCTTACCCAGCCAGTTTGTATGTTTATGCTTTGATTCAAAGTAACTTTGCATATTATCGAATTGATTTGCATTAAGCACAAATTGTAAATAAAAACAAATAAATGACTGAAAGAGAAAAAAGAAGTGACAGCAGGAAGGAAAGAACCCAGTGCGCAGAGAGCAGTGGAATCTTGGTGCAGCAATAAATAAATGTATTGTCTGTAGAGAAGCTAAACACAGCAATAAACCAATACAAGTTAGTCTGCATTTTTTCCTACATCCTCCAACCTTGGGTTCTCTTCTCTTTCTCCTTCTCCTCCTCCTCCTCCCTCCTCCCTCCTCCTCCCCCCTCCTTCCGCCTCCTCTTCCTTCTTCCTCCCCACCCCATCCTCTTCCTTCTTCCTCCCCCCCCCACTTCCTCTCCTCCTCTTCCCCCTAACCTCCTCCTCCCCCCTCCTCCCCCACTCCTCTTCCTCCTTTGATGGGGGTCTCACTATGTTGACCAGGCTGGTTTTGAACTTCTGGCCTCAAGCGATCCTCCCACCTCAGCCTCCTAAAGTGCTAGGATTACAGGCATGAGCTGCTGCACCCAGCCAGGTCTATTTTTTTTTTTTTGAGACAGAGTCTAGCCCTATGGTCCAGGCTGGAGTGCAGTGGTGCGATCTCGACTCACTGCAACCTCTGCCTCCTGGGTTCAAACAATTCTCCTGCTTCAACCTCTCAAGTTGCTGGGATTTCAGGCAAGTGCCACCAAGCCCAGCTAATTTTTGTATTTTTAGTAGAGACGGGGTTTCACTATGTTGGCCAGGCTGTTCTCGAACTCCTGACCTCGTGATCCACCCACTTCGGCCTCCCAAAATACTAGGATTACAGGTGTGAGCCCCACAGCCCTAATTTTTGTATTTTTAGTAGAGATAGGGTTTCACCATGTTGGCCAGGCTGGTCTTAAACTCCTGACCTCAAGCTATCCTCCCGCCTCCGCCTCCCAATGTTCTGGGATTACTGGCATGAGCCACTGTGCCCAGCCTCCAGGTCTACTTTTTATCACCACTATGCTGGCAATATTGAACACTGTCAGTGATAACACATTCCTCTCTGCCGGGGGTGCTGCTCCCACCACTCCCTACCTCTTTGGTACACCATTGCCCCAGAGAGGGTTTAAAGGACAAGGCAGTGGAAAATAGAAGAAGATAAAAAAAAACTATTGTCTAATCTAGCGGTTTTCAACTAGTGGTTATTTTGCCCCACCCTACCATCCCCTCTCCCCCTCCTGGGGGTATCTAGCAATGTCCGGATATATTTTTATTTGTCCCAACTAGGAGTGGGATGAGGTGCTACCAGCACCTAGTGGATACAAGCCAGGGATGTTGCTCAGCATCGCAGTGCACAGGATGGCTCCTAGCAACACATAATTGTCAGGCCCCAAATGCCAATAGTGCCAGGTCCAGAAAACCTGACCTTGACATTTTAATCACAGGATGCACACGAAGCACTCCTTAACTTTGAGTGAGAAGGGCCCAGGGTGGATTCCCAGGGCCTGTTCTTGTAGACTGTAAACTCTCAGAAGGAGGGGATTATGTAGGTCATTTTCTGGGTAGCACGCCTGTCAAGGGAACACAGAAAGGAAGGCTTATGCATTAGGCATTGGAATCTCAGATGCGAGGGGAAAGAACAGTATCATTTACACAGCCCCTTCTATGGGCAGAGCACTGTGCTGGGAGATTTTGTTCGTTGCTGCATTTGACTCTCCTGATAACCCTGAGAGGTACATATTGGTATTCCCATTTTAGGCTCAGGGAGGTGAAGCAGTATATCAAAGGTCAGAAGTGGGATAATTGAGATGCAAACGCTCACCTGCTTGATGTCAAAAATGCATGCATGCTTGCTTTTACCCATCAAACTACACCACTGATGGCTGGGTGCAGCGGCTCATACCTGTAATCCCAGTAGTCTGCGAGGGTGAGGTGGGAGGATTGCTTGAGCCCCGGAGTTCAAGACAAGCCTGGGCAACATAGTGAGACCCCTCATCTCTACAAAAAATAAACAAATTAGTATGTATGTACTAATTTTGTATGTACTAATTTTAGTATGTACGTATTAGTAGGTATGGTGGCTCTCACCTGTAGTCCCAGCTGCTTGGGAGGCTGAGGTGGGACATCTCTTGAGCCAGGGAGGTGGAGGCTGCAGAGAGCCAAGATCACACCACTGCACTCCAGCTTGGGTGACAGAGTGAGACCCTGTCTCAAAACAAAAAAACAAACAAACAAAAGCAAAACAAATAAACAAAAAAACCCTACACAATTGACCAGTAATTAGATCCAGCAAGAAGCAACCATGACCTTGATGAAGCTGGCCACTTGAATAAAAAGTTTCTATCCTGTACTTCTATGTTCCTTTTTTCTATTGTTCTCTATACTTTGTTGCATTTTCTTTCACTTTCCTAACTTTGTTTCTTTCATAGATAGACTTGTTTGTGTTTTGATTACTTAGATCTATTTTAGATAAGATCCTTACTAGTGCACTTGACAGGAACCCAGATCCAACTAACTAGAGAGAGAGATTGATGGTATCATTTTTTTTTTTTTTTTTTTGAGATGGAGTATCCCTCTGTCATCCAGACTGGAGTGCAGTGGCCCAATCTTGGCTCACTGCAAACTCTGCCCCCCACAGGGTTCAAGCGATTCTCCTGCCTCCTGCCTCCTGAGTAGCTGGGATTACAGGCGTGCGCCAACATGCCCGACTGATTTTTGTATTTTTCATGGAGACGGGGTTTCACTGTGTTGGCCAGGCTGATTTTGAACTCCTGTCCTCAAGCGATCCACCCACCTCGGCCTCCCAAAGTGCTGGGATTATAGGCATGAGCCACTGCACCCAGCCAATGGAGTATTTAAATGAAAAATTCAGAACAGCTTCAGGTCCAGATTAGTCAGGGCGTTCCACCAAAATAACACCAGAAACCTTTCTCCTCTGCTAAATGGTCGCGTAGGTGTTTCTAGTTACAATGATGACCCTTGTCTTAGTGTTTATGCCACTAGATGTTCCTTTGTTTCCTATAAATATTCAAAACCATAGACTATCAAAATTGAAAGAGAATTATCTCAGAGATGTGTGGGTGCAGCCAGGCACAGTGGTTCACCCTATAATCCCAGTACTTTGAGAAACTGAGGTGGGAGGATCATTTGAGCCCAGGAGTTTAAGACCAGCCTAGGCAACATAATGAGACCTTATCTCTACAAAAAAGTCAAAAAAGGAGCTGGGAGTCATGGCACACGCCTGCAGTCCCAGCTACTTAGGAAGCTGAGGTGGGAGGATTGCTTGATCCTGGGAAGTCAAGGCTGCAGTGAGCTGTGGTCGTGTCACTGCACTGCAGCCTGGGTGACACAGCAAGACCCTGTCTGATTTTGAACTTCTGTCCTCAAGCGATCCACCCACCTCATCATTAAAACAATTAAATTAAATTAAAAATAACAGAGATGAGTAGGTGGAATACAGGGAATTTTTAGATGAAACAATTCTTTATGACACTATAATTGTTGATACATAACGTTATACATTCGTCCAAACCCATCGAATATGCAATGCTGAGGCTGAACCCCATTGTAAACTATAGATTTTAGTTAATAATAAGGTAGCAATATTGGTTCCTCAGTTAAAACAAAGGTAATTTGGGAAGCTATGGGGGTGAGAGGAAGAATACATTGGAACCATCAGTACTATCTGCTCAATTTTCTGTAAACCTGAAACTTCTCTAAAAAATATAAAGCCTATTTTATTTTATTTTATTTTATTTTATTTTATTTTATTTTATTTTATTTTTGAGATGGAGTCTCACTCTGTTGCCCAGGCTGGAGTGCAGTGACACAATCTTGGCTCCCAGTAACCTCTGCCTCCTGGCTTCAAGCGATTCTCCTGCCTCAGCCTCCTGAGTAGCTGGGATTACAGGCATTCATCAACACACGCCCAGCTAATTTTTTTTTTTTTTTTTTTGAGACAGAGTCTCACTCTGTCACCCAGGCTGGAGTGCGGTGGCATGATCTTGGCTCGCTGCAACCTCCGCCTCCCGGGTTCAAGCAATTCTCCTGCCTCAGCCTCCCGAGTAGCTGGGATTATAGGCGTGTGCCACCATGCCTGGCTAATTTTTATATTTTTAGTAGAGACAGGGTTTCACCATGTTGCCCAAGCTGATCTTGAACTCCTGACCTCAGGTGATCTGCACACCTCAGCCTCCCAAAGTGCTGGTATCACAGGCGTGAACCACCATGCCTGACTTACAAAGGGTATTTATTTTTTATTTTTATTTTTTGAGACAGAGTCTTTCTCTGTCACCCAGGCTGAAGTGCAGTGGCACAATCTCGGCTCACTGCAGCCTCCTTCTGGGTTCAAGAGATTCTCCTGCTTTAGCCTCTTGAATAGCTGGGATTATACGCACATGCCACAACACCAAGCTAATTTTTGCATTTTTGGTAGAAATGGAGTTTTGACATGTTGGCCAGGCTGATCTTGAACTCCTGACCTCAGGTAATCCACCCGCCTCAGCCCCCAAAGTACTAGAATTACAGGCATGATCCACCATGCCCAGCCTATGAAGGCTATTATAAAGAGAGAATTCTCATCTCCACCATGCAGGAATCCCTTCCTCTTTATCTCATTTCAGTCAGGTTGCTATGAAATGGGAAGGTTTTAGAGATAAAACGTTCTTAAATTTTATCTTATCCAAACTCTTCAGTTCATAAATAAACTGAAGCCCAGAGAAAGGAAGCGACTTGCTGAAAGTCACAGCCATTTAGTTTTCAAAGCCAAGAATTTTTTTTGAGACAAAGTCTTGCCCTGTCACCCAGGCCGGAGTACAGTGGTGCGATCCTGGCTCACTGCAAACTCTGCGTCCTAAGCGCAAGCGATTCTCCTGCCTCAGCCTCTTGAGTAGCTGGGATTACAGGTGCATGCCACCATGCCTGGCTAAGTTTTGTTTTTTTGGAGAGACGGGGTTTCACCATGTTGGCCAGGCTGGTCTCAAACTCCTGACCCCCTGACCTCAGGTGATCCACCCACCTCAGCCTCCAAAAGTGCTGGGATTACAGGTGTGAATCATTGCACCCAACCTAAGAACTCTTTAATTCAAGACATGGCTTTTCTTCCAGCAGCATGGTCTTTTTATTTCCTGCACAGGACTCTTTGCACCACTCTACTTTGCACTGAGTATCTGTTTCCCACCTATGGAATTCTCATATGATTGGTTGTTCTTAAAATGGGGGTGACTAGCTCAATTATTTAAAAATTGAGCTAGTCACCCCCATTTTAAGAACAACCAATTCTTAAAATGGTTGTTAACTAATTCTTAAATGGTTAACAACCAATTCTTAAAATGGGGCCTCGTGGCTCATGCCTGGGATCACTTGAGCTCAGGGGTTTGAGGTTGCAATAAGCTATGATTGCACCACTGCACTCAAGCCTGGGCAACAGAGCAAGACCCTGTCTCTAAAAAGCAAAATAAAATAAATAAAAATAAAATAATGGGTGGGGCACAGTTTCTCATGCCTGTAATCCCAGCACTTTGGGAGGCCAAGGTAGGCAGACCACTTGAGGCCAGGAGTTCAAGACCAGCCGGACTAACATGTCTCTACTAAAACTACAAAAATTATCTGGGACTGGTGGGGCATGTCTCATAATCCTAGCTACTTGGGAGGCTGACGCATGCAAATCACTTGAACCTGGGAGGTGGAGGTTGCAGTGAGCTGAGATCGCAACACTGCACTCCAGCCTGGGTGACTGAATGAGACTCTGTCTCAAAATAAAAAAGAAAGAAAGAATGATGAATGTTCCTTCTAAAGAGAATGTCCTAATTGAGTCTTGCTTCCCTTTTCCTGCAGGCCAAAACTCTTCCTTTAAAAGATGGAACTGACATTCTGCTCCTTGCAGATTTTGGGGAGCACCTATAATGACATCCATGGCTAATGAAAAACTCTGGCTCTCTAATTGACTTGGCTCAATGCAGAAATGTCCTGTAGATAAGGCTCAGGTGCTGTCACTTTCAGATGTTACTAGGTTGATAATCAGGCCAGTGGGAACATATGCAATGTGTCACACTCATTTCATTCTTTGGAGTCAAAACAATGATCACCTTAGACAAATGCAAAGTTAATAAAACAAATGCCTGAGAGATGAGATTTCAGGTTCCCCATGCTGGCTCACTCATTTAAAATGATTTTAGTAATTTAAGTAGAAATGGTTACTGTCCTTAAGAAGATTATGACTTAGCTGGGTGCGGTGGCTCACGCCTGCAATCCCAGCACTTTGGAAGGCCGAGGTGGGTGGATCACGAGGTCAGGAGATTGAGACCATCCTGGCTAACACGGTGAAACCCTGTCTCTACTAAAAACACAAAAAATTAGCCGAGTGTGGTGGCATGCATCTGTAATCCCAGCTACTTGGGAGGCTGAGGCAGGAGAATTGCTTGAATCTGGGAGGTGGAAGTTGCGGCGAGCTGAGATCACACCACTGCACTCCAACCTGGGTAACAGAGTGAGACTCTGTCGCTAAATCAATCAATCAATCAATCAATAAAGATTATGACTTAAACTCACATCTCTAACTGTAGCATATCCCTTCTCTGTGCCTCAGCTTTTCAATAAGTAAAACTAGAATGGTCTTGAAGGAGTCATTCAGCTGTGATGCCACAGAATTCTACCTTTCTTACATAACAGACACAAAGCAAATACATGAGTCAATCTTATCTCTCACCCTTGTCCTTCCCCATCTACATTCCCAGGGCTCTGGGATTCCTGACCTTATAAAGGATGCATCAATGGGTCCATGTGTCTCAGCACGTGATCCTCAGTTCCCATTCCTGTAACTTAAATCTAGGCAAAGTTCAAAGGGAATAGCCACCCACATGACTTTGTACACTATTCCAGCGACTTCAGCAGAAAATACTTCCTCAGCTAAAACATCAGATAAGGGTGGTAACCTTACCCATATTTTACAGATGAGAAACTAAGCCCCTAAATTGTTGATCATATGTCCTAAGTCACTATGTTCCAGAAATAATGACTAGGATTTAGAGAATGTTAATGCTGTGCTAGGCTGTTTTTTTTTTTTTTTGTTTGTTTGTTTAGATAGAGTCTTGGCCGGGCACAGTGGCTCACGCCTGTAATCCCAACACTTTGGGAGGCTGAGGCGGGTGGATTACTTGAGGTCAGGAGTTCGAGACCAGCTGGCCAACATGACGAAACCCTGTCTCTACTAAAAATACAAAAATTAGCCAGACATGGCGGTGGGCACCGGTAATCCCAGCTGCTCGGGAGGCTGAGGCAGGAGAATTGCTTGAACCCGGGAGGTTGAGGTTGCAGTGAGCCAACATTGCACCACTGCACTCCAGCCTAATCAACAGAGTGAGACTCACGCTCAAAAAAAAAAAAAAAAAAAAAAAAGATGGAGTCTCACTCTGTAGCCCAGGCTGGAGTGCAGTGGTGCAATGTTGGCTCACTGCAACCTCAGCCTCCCAGGTTCAAGCGATTCTCCTGCCTTAGTCTCCCAAGGTAGCTAGGACTACAGGTATGTGCCACCATGCCCAGCTACTAATTTTTGTATTTTTAGTAGAGATGAGGTTTCACCATGTTGGCCAGGGTGGTCTTGAACTACTGACCTCAAGTGATCCACTCACCTGGGCCTCCGAAAGTGCTGAGATTACAGGTATGAGCCACCGAGCCCAGCCTGTGCTAGGCTATGTTCTAAGAGCTTGATGTGAACTCATTCATTTACTCTTCACAATAATCCTATTAGGCAGATAACAATATTTTCTCCCTTTATAGTAAATGGAGGCACAGAGAGGTTAAGCAACTTGTACAGTTCATACAGCTGCTAGGTAGAAAAGCTGGTATAAGGCCGGGCGTGGTGGCTCATGACTGTAATCCCAGCACTTTGGGATGCTGAGGCAGGTGGATTACTTGAGGCCAGGAGTTCAAGACCAGCCTGGCCAACATAGCAAAACCCGGTCTCTACTAAATATACAAAAAATTAGCCAGACATAGTGGCACGTGCCTCTGTAGGCCCAGCTACTTTGGACACTGAGGCACGAGAATTGCTTGAATCAGGGAGGCAGAAGTTGTAGTGAGCTGAGATCACGCCACTGAACTCCAGCCGGGAGAGAGGAGCAAGACTCTGTCTCAAAAAAAAAAAAAAAAAGAAGAAGAAGAAGAAAGAAAAGTAGGTATGAAAATCAGTCATTTTAACTACGTAGACCATATTCAGGATAACTTTATCATCCTGCTTTTTATTACTTTATTTAATGTAATTTTTAAAAAACTGCTGGCATGTCTGGAATTATAATTTTATTTTATTTACTCCTCATTCTAATAGTATGTTAGGTATTATCAGTAGTGGGGTGGTAAATATCTAACAATCAACTCTCTAGGGGACAGGAAATACTGATTTGTAGTGTTTGCCAATTTCTGTGGTGTAAATATTTCCACTGTGGCCAATTTCAAGCTACCAATGTGACATCAGTGAACACAGAGTTGAGATGTTCAGTAGCTCTCTATTACATGACATTTCCATTATACAGATGCACTACCCATAAATAGCTACAGGAACATAGATAATAGCAAGCTACAGCAAAATAACTAGGAAATGATGAGTTTTTAGTATTTATTGCCTGTATATACTTATTTATTTTAGAGACTGGTCTCCCTATGTTGCCCAGGCTGGTCTTGAACTCCTGGCTCAAGCAATCCTCCCACCTTGGCCTCCCAAAGTGCTGGGATTACAGGCGTGAGCCACTGCTCCTGGCTGCCTTTATTTTTATTTTTTATTTTATTTTTATTTATCTATTTATTTATTTTTTGAGACAGAGTCTCGCTCTGTCACTCAGGTTAGAATGCAGTGGCACGATCTCTGCTCACTGCAACCTCTGCCTCCCGGGGTCAAGCAATTCTCCTGCCTCAGCCTCTTGAGTAGCTGGGTTTACAGGCACCCGCCACCACACCCAGCTAATTTTTGTATTTTTAGTAGAGACGGGGTTTTACCATGTTGGCCAGGCTGGTCTCCAACTCCTGACCTTAGGTGATCTGCTCACCTCGGCCTCCCAGAGTGCTGGGATTACAAGTGTGAGCCACCGCGCCCAGCCTATTTTTATTTTTTATTATTATTATTTTTTGAGACAGAGCTTTGCTCTTGTCACCCAAACTGGAGTGCAATGGCAGTGTTCTTGGCTCACTGCAACCTCTGCCTCCCGGGTTCAAGTGATTCTCCTGCCTCAGCCTCCTGAGTAGCTGGAATTACATGCGCCGGCCCCTATGCCCAGCTAATTTTTGCACTTTTAGTAGAGATGGAATTTCGCCATGTTGTCCAGGCTAATCTCGAGCTCCTGACCTCGGGTGATCTGCCCGCCTCCACCTTCCAAAGGGCTGGGAATGCAGGTGTGAGCCATCGTGCCTGACCTGCCTTTATTTTTAATAAAATGTATTTAACTGTACGTTAAGTGAATAAAGGGAGCTACTGAGTAATGCTTACATGTTCTCATTTTTGTAAATAAGAGAAACTCTCCCTGGGCACGGCGGTAGGTCCCAGTAACTTGGGAGACTTAGGTAGGAGAACCCCTTAAGTCCAGGAGTTTTAGTGCAGTTTAGGCAATATAGCCTAATATAGACCCCGTCTTTAAACAAAATCATAAAGAAATAAGGGCCAGGCGCGGTGACTCACACCTATAATCCCAGTACTTTGGGAGGCCAATGCAGGCAGATCATGAGGTCAGGAGTTCAAGACCAGCCTGGCCAACATGGTGAAACGCCGTCTCTACTACAAATACAAAAATTAGCTGGGTGTGGTGGCGGGTGCCTGTAATCCCAGGTATTCAGGAGGCTGAGGCACAAGAATTGCCTGAACCCTGGAGGCGGGAGTTGCAGTGAGCTGAGATCCTACCACTGCACTCCAGCCTGGGCGACAGAGTGAGACATTGTCTCAAAAAAAAAAAAAAAAAGAAAGAAACAGAAACCTGGGCAACACACCAAGAAGCTCTCCCTACACAAAATTAAGAAATTAGCTGGGTATGGTGGTGCACACCTGTGGTCCCGGCTACTCAGGAGGCTGAGAGGGGAGGATGACAGGGGCCCAGGAGGTCAAGGCTGCAGTGAGCTGTGATGATGCCACTGCACTCCAGCATGGGGTGACAGAACAAGACCCTGTCGCAAAAACAAAACAAAACCAAAACCAAAACCAAAAAAAAAAAAAGAATAAAAAAACTCTTTACCCCTTTGTATTTGTTTGCTAGGGCTGCTGTAATGAAGTACCACTAATTGGGTGCCTTAAAACCACAGAAACTTATTGTCTCTCAGTTCTGAGGGTTAGAAGTCTAAAATCACATTTTCGTCTTAGCCACGCAGAAGCCGCGTGTCTAGTCTGTTTTGATGCCGGACCGTGTAAGAGACGATGATGTTGGGCACCGAAGGTGGAGAGGGATTCATGGTGAAGGTCCAGGGCTTGCCCTGGTCTTGCTTGGCCGATGAAGTGCAGAGGTTTTTTTCTGATTGCAAAATTCAAAATGGGGCTCAAGGTATTCGTTTCATCTACACCAGAGAAGGCAGACCAAGTGGCGAGGCTTTTGTTGAACTTGAATCAGAAGATGAAGTCAAATTGGCCCTGAAAAAAGACAGAGAAACTATGGGACACAGATATGTTGAAGTATTCAAGTCAAACAACGTTGAAATGGAATGGGTATTGAAGCATACTGGTCCAAATAGTCCTGACACGGCCAATGATGGCTTTGTATGGCTTAGAGGACTTCCCTCTGGATGTAGCAAGGAAGAAATTGTTCAGTTCTTCTCAGGGTTGGAAATCGTGCCAAATGGGATAACATTGCCGGTGGACTTCCAGGGGAGGAGTACAGGGGAGGCCTTCGTGCAGTTTGCTTCACAGGAAATAGCTGAAAAGGCTCTAAAGAAACACAAGGAAAGAATAGGGCACAGGTATATTGAAATCTTTAAGAGCAGTAGAGCTGAAGTTAGAACTCACTATGATCCACCACGAAAGCTTATGGCCATGCAGCGGCCAGGTCCCTATGACAGACCTGGGGCTGGCAGAGGGTATAACAGCATTGGCAGAGGAGCTGGCTTTGAGAGGATGAGGCGTGGTGCTTATGGTGGAGGCTATGGAGGCTATGACGATTACAATGGCTATAATGATGGCTATGGACTTGGGTCAGATAGATTTGGAAGAGACCTCAATTACTGTTTTTCAGGAATGTCTGATCACAGATATGGGGATGGTGGCTCTACTTTCCAGAGCACAACAGGACACTGTGTACACATGCGTGGATTACCTTACAGAGCTACTGAGAATGACATTTATAATTTTTTTTCACCACTCAATCCTGTGAGAGTACACATTGAAATTGGTCCTGATGGCAGAGTAACTGGTGAAGCAGATGTCGAGTTCACAACTCATGGAGATGCTGTGGCAGCTATGTCAAAAGACAAAGCAAATATGCAACACAGTTATGTAGAACTCTTCTTGAATTCTACAGCAGGAGCAAGCGGTGGTGCTTACGGTAGCCAAATGCTAGGAGGCATGGGTTTGTCAAACCAGTCCAGTTACGGGGGCCCAGCCAGCCAGCAGCTGAGTGGTGGTTATGGAGGCGGCTATGGTGGCCAGAGCAGCATGAGTGGATACGACCAAGTTTTACAGGAAAACTCCAGTGATTTTCAATCAAACATTGCATAGGTAACCAAGGAGCAATGAACAGCAGCTACTACAGTAGTGGAAGCCGTGCATCTATGGGCGTGAACGGAATGGGAGGGATGTCTAGCATGTCCAGTATGAGTGGTGGATGGGGAATGTAATTGATCGATCCTGATCACTGACTCTTGGTCAACTTTTTTTTTTTTTTAAAAAAAGAAAAAAACTTCAGTTTAACAGTTTTCTGCAATACAAGCCTGTGATTTATGCTTACTCTAAGTGGAAATCAGGATTGTTATGAAGACTTAAGGCCCAGTATTTTTGAATACAATACTCATCTAGGATGTAACAGTGAAGCTGAGTAAACTATAACTGTTAAACTTAAGTTTCAGCTTTTCTCAAGTTAGTTATAGGATGTACTTAAGCAGTAAGCGTATTTAGGTAAAAGCAGTTGAATTATGTTAAATGTTGCCCTTTGCCACGTTACATTGAACACTGTTTGGATGCATGTTGAAAGAAATGCTTTTTTTTTTTGTAAAACAATACAGGAGCTGTGTCTACTATTAAAAGTGAAACATTTCGGCATGTTTGTTAATTCTAGTTTCATTTAATAACCTGTAAGGCACGTAAGTTTAAGCTTTTTTTTTTTTTTTTAAGTTAATGGGAAAAATTTGAGACGCAATACCAATACTTAGGATTTTGATCTTGGTGTTTGTATGAAATTCTGAGGCCTTGATTTAAATCTTTCATTGTATTGTGATTTCCTTTTAGGTATATTGCTAAGTGAAACTTTTCAAATAAATCCTCCTTTTAAAAACTGCAAAAAAAAAAAAAAAAAAAAAGAAGTCTAAAATCACAGTGCCCCAGAGCCATGCTCTTTCTGAAGCTCTTGGGGAAAATCCTTCCTTTCCTCTTCTGGCTTCTGGTGGTTTGCTGGCAATCCTCATTGTTCTCTGACTTGCAGCTGTAACAACTCAATCTCTGCCTTGGTCATCCATGGTATTCTCTCTCGTGTGTCGGTATTTCTTCTCCTCTTCTTAAAAGGATGCCAATCATAGTGGATGGAGGACACACCCTATTCCAGTATGATCTCATCTTAACCAATTTCATCTGTAGTGACCCTGTTTCAAACAAGGCCACATGCTGAAGTACTGGGAGTTAGGACCTCAATATCTCCCCTCCCCTCCCCTCCCCTTCTGCCTTTCTCTCTTTCTTTTTCTTCCTTCCTTCCTTCCTTCTTCCCTCGCTCCCTCCCTCCCTCCTTCCCTCTCTCTTTCTCTCCTTTTCCCTCTCCCTCTCCATCTCTCTCCTGACCTCTGGTGATCCACTTGCCTTGGCCTCCCAAAGTGCTGGGATTATAGGCATGAGCCACCACACACCCGTCTTTCCCCTCTCCCTTCCCCTCCCCCTCCTCCCCTCCCTCACCTTCCTCTTCCCCTTCCGCTTCCCCTTCCCTTCCCTTTCTATTTTTTAATTAGAGACAGGGTCTCACTTTGTTGCCCTGGCTGGTCTTGAACTCTTCAGTGCAAGCCATCTCCCACCTTGGTCTCCCAAATCCTGCAAGGATTACAGGCATGAGCTACCACATACGGCCTTCAATATGTCTTTTTTTAAGGAGGGAAGGGGCACAATTCAACCCCTAAAACCCTCTTACAGTCAATTTGCCACAGTTGTGCCATAGTGAGCTGCTGCTGCTTCTTTTTTCTTTTTAAATAATCAATAGACACAGGAAAACGAACTAAAAATACCAGTTGGATCACTCTCCTGGCTTCCCATCACACTGAGAGTAAAATCCAAGGTAGGCCCACCATGCCAACTTTCAATCTGCTCCCTTCCTCCTTCTCCATCCACATCTGTTCCAATTCCCTGCTTTACTAATCTGTGCCAGCCACACCGACTGTCTTTCTCTGCCCAGAGCATTCTGAACTCCTTCTCCCAAACTGGGTGTTTGCTGTTCCTTCTGCCTGGAATGTGCTTCCACCAGATGTCTGCCTGGATCTCTTTCTCACTTTCTCTAAGTCTTCCCACCCAGGGCCACCTGACCTGAAGTAGAACAGAGTCCTCTCCTGTTCCTTCTCTTGTTCAGCTTTCTTTATAATGTTCAGTACTACATGCTATTATGTCTCAGATTTATTTGTTTATTTTATTTTTTTGAGACAGGGCCTCACTTTGTTACCCAGGCTGGAGCACAATCATGGCTCACTGAAGCCTCTGATCCCTTGGCTCAGGTGATCCTCCTGCCTCAGGTTCCCAAGAAGCTGTGACTACAGGCATGCGCACCACACCCGGCTAAGTTTTTAAATTTTTTTGTAGAGACAGGGTCTCGTTATCTTGTCCAGGCTGGTCTTGAACTCCTGGGCTCAGATGATCTCCCTGCCTCAGCCTCCCAAAGGGCTGGGATTATAGGAGTGAGCCACCAGGCCTCATTTCTTAATTTGTTTATTATAGTATATGTCTCCCCCACTGGATTGTAGGCTCCATGAGGGAAGGAATTTTTTTTTAATTTTAAAGCCTTAAAGATATTTTTAATTACTGTTAAGGTAAATTATATTGTGGCCAGGCACGGTGGCTCATGCCTGTAATCCCAGCACTTTGGGAGGCCGAGGCAGGCAGACCACTTGAGGCCAGGAGTTCGAGACCAGCCTGGCCAACATGGTGAAACTCCATCTCTACTAAAAATACAAAAATTAGCTGGGTGTGGTGGCATGTGCCTATACTTCCAGCTACTCAGCGGGCTGAGGCAGGAGAATCACTTGAACCTGGGAGGCAGAGGTTGCAGTGAGCTGAGATCGCACCACTGCACTCCAGCCTGGGTGACAGAGCAAGATTCTATCTCAAAAAAACAAAAAGTAATTGTATTTTAAACAGACAACCCATTTACATGTTTGAAAAGTCAAAGTTTGCCTCTAGGGGTATGTTGTAGAATAACTAAAATAGGCTGGGCACAGTGGCTCACGCCTGTATTCCCAGCACTTTGGGAGGCCCAGGTGGGCGGATCACTTGAGGTCAGGAGTTGGAGACCAGACTGGCCAACATGGTGAAACCCTGTCTCTACTAAAAATACAAAAAAATTAGCCAGGTGTGGTGGCACACGCCTGTAATCCCAGCTACTTGGGAGGCTGAGGCAAGAGAATTGCTTGAACCCGGGGAGTGGATGTTGCAGTGAGCTGAGATTGTACCACTGCCCTCCAGTCTGGGCAACAGAATGAGACTCTGTCTCCAAAAAAAAAAAAAAAAAACAATAAAATAAAATAGGATAAATAAATAAAAGAAAACGAGAAAAGTCAAAGTGGTCTAAAAGTTATCTAGACAAGTCTCATTTCCATTTCTGCCACCAGACATCCAGTTTTTCCTACCCCCATAGGAAACCATTTTTATTAGTTTCCCAGTATTTCTTTATGCAGATACCATACACATATGCTTATATATGTATATATGTATAAGCATATGCGTTATTATTTTCTCACCTTACATTCCAAATATCATTATGTACACAGTCTGAACCCTAATTTTTTTGTTTTTTTGAGACAGTCTTTTTTTTCTGGGAGAGGGAGTCTCGCTCTGTTGCTCAGGCTGGAGTGCAGTGGCATGATCTCAGCTCACTGCAAGCTCCGCCTCTCGGGTTCACGCCATTCTCCTGCCTCAGCCTCCCGAGTAGGTGGGACTACAGGCATCCGCCACCACGCACGGCTAATTTTTTGCATTTTTAGTAGAGATGGGTTTTCACCATGTTAGCCAGGATGGTCTCGATCTCCTGTCCTCGTGATCCACCTGCCTCAGCCTCCCAAAGTGCTGGGATTACAGGCATGAGCCACCATGCCCGGCCTTGAGACAGTCTTAATCTGTCACCCAGGCTGGAATGCAGTGGTGCAATCTCAGCTCATTGCAACCTCTGCTTCTTGGGTTCAAGGGATTCTCCTGCCTCAGCCTCATGAGTAGCTGGGATTACAGGCATGCACCACCACGCTTGGCTAACTTTTGTAATTTTAGTAGAGACGGGGTTTTGCCATGTTGGTCAGGCTGGTTTCGAACTCCCGGCCTCAAGTGATCTGCCCTCCCAAAGTGCTAAGACTACAGGTATGAGCCACCATGCACAGCCATGAACCTTGATTTTTTTGTTTCTTGAAAATATTTCCTGATCATCATTCCTCATCAGTTTACAGATAACTTTCTTCTTGTATTTTTTTTACAGCTGCATAGTATTCCTTTTTGGGGACACATCCTGGTTAATCAGTTCCCTATTGATAGACACTAATTGCTTCCCATTGTAAACTAAAAATAAAATCCTGGGCTGGACCCGGTGGGTCACGCCTGTAATCCCAGTACTTTGAGAGGCTAAGGCGGGCGGATAACGAGGTCAAGAGATCGAGACCATCCTGGCCAACATGGTGAAACCCCATCTCTACTAAAAATACAAAAATTAGCTGGGCTTGGTGGCTTGCCTGTAGTCCCAACTACTCGGGAGGCTGAGGGAGGAGAATTGCTTCAACCCAGGAGGCGGAGGTTGCAGTGAGCCGAGATTGCACCACTGTGCTCCAGCCTGGCAACAGAGGGAGACTTGTCTCAAAAAAAAAAAAAAAAAAAAAAATTCCTGGGCTGGGTGTGGGCATGGTGGCTCACGCCTGTAATCCCAATACTTTGAGAGACTGAAGCAGGAGGATCACTTGAGCCCAAGAATTCAAGGCTGCAATGAGCTATGATCTGCTATTGCACTCCAGCCTGGGCAACTGTGCTCGACTCTGTCTCAAAATCAAATAAACAAACAAAAAAACTAAGCCCCCTCAACTGACTAAACAGATCCTTCCTGGACAAAGAGATCCTAGGAAAATCTTTTTTTTTTTTCTTGAGATGGAGTCTCGCCCTGTCACCCAGGCTGGAGTGCAGTGGCGCCATCTCGGTTCACTGCAAGCTCCGCCTCCCGGGTTCATGCCATTCTCTTGCCTCACCTCCCGAGTAGCTGGGACTACAGGTGCCCGCCACCACGCCCGGCTAATTTTTTTGTATTTTTAGTAGAGACGGGGTTTCACCGTGTTAGCCAGGATGGTCTATGATCGCCTGACCTCGTGATCCGCACGTCTCCGCCTCCCAAAGTGCTGAGATTACAGGCGTGAGCCACCGCGCAAGGCCTATCCTAGGAAAATCTTAAAAACTGAGTTCCTTCTCTCGGCAAGATGGGAAGTCAGTCACACCTGGTTATACCTCCTCCCTTATGTCGTTTAGAAACCACAAACAACCGGCCGGGCGCGGTGGCTCACACCTGTAATCCCAGCACTTTGGGAGGCCGAGGCGGGTGGATCACGAGGTCAGGAGATCGAGACCATCTTGGCTAACACGGTGGAAACCCCGTCTCTACTAAAAATACAAAAAATTAGCCGGGAGTGGTGGCGGGCGCCTGTAGTCCCAGCTACTCGGGAGGCTGAGGCAGGAGAATGGCGTGAACCCAGGAGGCGCAGCTTGCAGTGAACCGAGATCGCATCACTGCACTCCATTATGAGCAAGAGAGGGAGACTCCGTCTAAAAAAGGAAAAAAAAGAAAGAAGCAACAAACGACCAACATTAACGTTAAAATAGAGATCACAAGACTGACAGAACAGACTCTTTGTGACAATTAGATACCAAATTATAAACAGGACCTAAGGCCATACTAGGCAAGGGTTAAATGACTAAGTGCAAGGTTTTTCTTTTTCTCTACCAGCTAAACCAGCACTGGCCTGGAGATAAACACTATTAAAACAGTTACAACTCTCTGGCAGATGCAGGCTAACTGACCTGTTCCACAAGCCTAACTATGGCTTTGATTAGACAAGAGACTGATTTCTGTAACTTTCTCCTGTTAAGAGACAACTAACCATGCATCCATGCATTGGTTTTGGTTCTGGCTGGCTTTTTCTTCTCTTTTTTTTTTTTTTTTTTTTGAGATGAAGTCCCGCTCTGTCACCCAGGCTGGCGTGCAGTGGCATGATCTCGGTCACTGCAACCTCCACCTCCTGGAGTCAAGCGATTCTCCTGCCTCAGCCTCCGGCATAGCTGGGATTACAGGCACGTGCCACCATGTCCGGCTAATTTTTGTATTTTTAGTAGAGACAGGGTTTCACCACGTTGGTCAGGCTGGTCTTGAACTCCCGACCTGAGGTGATCTGCCCGCCTTGGCCTCCCAAAGTGCTGGGATTACAGGCGTGAGCCACTGCACCCGGCCTGGGCTAATTTTTTGTATCTTTAGTAGAGACAGGGTTTCACCATGTTGGCCAGGCTGGTCTCAAACTCCTGACCTCGTGATCCACCCGCCTCAGCCTCTCAAAGTGTTGGGATTACAGGCCGTGAGCCACTGCGCCCAGCCCAGTTCTGGCTGGTTTTACAGAAGCCAAGCACTTGAATACTTTTCCCGTCCCTGATTCACTTTCTGATGTGGAGGGCCTGATTATAATACTTCTACTTTATTTATTTTTTAATTGTTGTTTTATGAGATGGGGGTCTCACTCTATCACCCAGGCTGAAGTGCAGTGGCATGATCTCGGCTCACTGCAACCTTCACCTCCTGGGTTCACACAATTCTCCCACCTCCGCTTCCCAAGCAGCTGAGGCTACAGGTGCATGCCACCACGTTCGGCTAATTTTGTATTTTTAGTAGACATGGGGCTTCACCATGTTAGTCAGGCTGGTCTCAAACTCCTGACCTCAGGTGATCTGCCCACCTTGGCCTCCCAAAGTGCTGGGATTACAGGCATGAGCCACCGCGCCCTGCCTGATTATAATACATTTAAAAGTTAAGTCGCCACCCCCAAATGAACACAGGTCATATGTAACATACAGATTTGTTCACTATGTGTGTAAGACCACCTTCATACATATTAATAGCTCCTTCCATAAGTTAAATATGTTTACTTGGCCAACCCCTCAATATAAATTCTTGTTGCACCCTTCCCTCTCTTAAAGTGCTTACTTTTGTTTTTTTTAGCCTGAGGCTGCACGTCCTGCCTACAGGTTATAATCCCCTTCTTAAGAAATAAAGCTCTCCTTTCTAAATTTATAAACGGTGTGATTTTTAAGTCAGCACTATCTTTTGCTATTACCAAAAATGTAGGACAGGAATTTTTATTCCACGCCAACTCTTCCAGAGTCTTGAAGTCTTCCTGCAGAGTAGATTGTTAATGAACAATTATAGAAAAAAATGAATGAATGAATGAATTAACGAATGTATAAGTGGATGAATGACGAATGAACCAACATGAATGAATGTAGAGAAAGCCTCAAGGGGGCCCGCGGGTACGCTGTGCTGCGGGGCATGCCCACCAGGTGGCGATGCCAGCGGCGGGAGAGCCTGGCCGGACTGGCCGTGCCGCTCTTGCCGTGGGTGCCGACGGCGCCGCCGGGACGGGCGTGGGGGGTAGGGCGAGTCATATGATCCGCTTGGCTTCCTGGGTCTGGCTGCTGCCGCCCGCCGGTGTCCGCCCGTGTCGTGCCGGGGCACCAAGGAGCCGTTGGAGGGTCCGGGCGGAGGCCCGCTCGTGTGGAAGTCGTCGACGCCGCCGCTCGTCCGTCCTCCTGTCCGTTCTCGCTCCCGGTCGCCATCATGCTGGCGCTCATCTCCCGCCTGCTGGACTGGTTCCGTTCGCTCTTCTGGAAGGAGGAGATGGAGCTGACGCTCGTGGGGCTGCAGTACTCGGGCAAGACCACCTTCGTCAATGTCATCGCGGTGAGCGCCCGCCCACTCACTCGCCCGGGGCTCCGCAGCCGGGAGTCCGGCCCGGCGCCTCTCCAAGGCCTGAGTTGGGGCTCCCCTCGGCGCGATGGGACTGATGGCGGGGGGCGGGCGAAGCTGGGCCTGTCATCTCCCGAGGGCCAGGATTTGGAATTTCCCGCGTGTTGGCGGCGCGGGGAGTAGCACTGAGATCGACAGCGGAAGGGTTAAGTCAGTGTAGACGTTTTCCAAGGGCTGTGTCCTCAACGCCGCGGGAGCTCGGAAAGAGTTAAATTGAGCTCGTCACATTTTTAAAGCTCTTGGGGATTGGGGTTTCCCTTGGGTTTGCCCAGTAGGGGCAGCCAGAGTTAAGTCCAGTCTGTCACTTTCCCAAAGGGTGGGATTTGGCAAATCCGTCAGCCGTATGAGAAAGCGTAAGCATTAAGAGCCTCTCTTAAGTTGCCACTTTGGACCAATAGCCCTATTGTGAAAGCGGGAGACCAGTGTGGGCGCCTTCCTGAATTCCGTGGGCCGCTGGTCCCATCTAATTCAGTTACTTGTTTTCACCCGTCCCCCAGGCGCGGAGACCAAGCTGATTGCTGAGCTCTAGCTAGCCCACAATACACAGTATTTATTAAGCTAAGAGTAAGAGAGTGGATAAGATGGATCTGCTGTTAGCATAAAGTTAACTACCCTGCGAAAGAGGAGTTGGTCTTTAAATGGTGTTTTTCACTTGAAGAGAAAAGAAGGTACTGGGCAGGAACATAGCTTAGCAGGCCCAGGGAATGGGTGGAAGGAAAATTGCACTGAGGACTTACATAGAATGTGGTGTTTGATCAGCAATGATTGAGTAGAAAGGTGATTATTTCGTTTTGCTTGTTTGGTTGGTTGGGAAATAAATAGGAGTGAAAGATTTCTCCTCGATCTTTATTTAGAGCCCAAGAGTTGTTGTGACTCAGTTTTAGCTGGTAGTGGCTTGTACACGCCAGGGGAGTTTTAGAACTGTTCTGAAGAGAGATGGCAGCAGTTCTTCCACCTTTTCGATGACTGTTGAAATCCTGAAGATTAGCTGTCCGACTGGTTAGGTTACACAAGATGATTCAAACACAGCTTTCATGTTTGAGAAAATAGGTAACTTGTGATTCTTAGTCCTTGCAGTAATAAAGCAACAGGAGTGAGTAAGTCTTGGAGAAAAAGAGATTAGCAGAAACCCTAAAGTCCTTTGAAGAATGATGTGTGTAAGGAAGATTTACCTGCTTGTTGTTCTGTTCCTTTTTAAATATTACTATTATTAATTTTTTTTTTCGAGACGGAGTCTCGCTTTGTCCCCCAGGCTGGAGTGCAGTGGCGAGATCTCAGCTCACTGCAACCTCCACCTCCCAGGTTCAAGCGATTTTCCTGCCTCCACCTCCTGAGTAGCTGGGATTACAGACGTCCTCCACCACACCCGGCTAATTACTTTTAGTAGAGATGGGTTTTGCTTTGTTGCTCAGGCTGGTCTCAAACTCCTGACCTCATGTGATCCGCCCGACTCGGCCTCCTAAAGTGCTGGGATTACAGGCGTGAGCCACCGCGCCTGGCCTTCTATTGTAATATTATGATTTTTTGCGCTTGGAATGACTATCTTTCCGCAGGAATAGAAGAGTGGAATGTGTATCTAATACCACTAATTTTTTTTTTTTTTTTTTTTCTGGTAGAGACAAGATCTTCCTATGTTGCCAGGCCAGCCTTGAACTCCTGGGCTCAAGCGAGCCTCCTGCCTCGGCCTCCCAAAGTGCTGGCATTACAGGCATGAGCCACCGTTCCTGGCCTAATACCACTAAAATTAATGAGGAAAGATGAACTTCGGGTTACATATTTATATTATAATTTTTTTCTTTTCTTTTTTGTAGACAGGGTCTTGTGCTTTCATCCAAACTGGAGTGCGGTGGTGCAGTCGTAGCTCACTGCAGCCTCCAACTCCTGGGCTCATGTGATCTTCCCTGTCTCAGCCTCCCAAGTAGCTGGGACTACAGGCATGTGCCACCACCATGGCTCGCTATTTATTTTTAATTTTTATTTTTTATAAAGATGGGCTCTTGCTGTGTTGCCAGGGCTGGTCTTGAGCTCCTGGCCTCAAGCAGTCTTCCTGCCTTGGCCTCCCAGCATACTGGGATTATAAGCCCGCTAGAGCTTTTATATAATATGGAAAAGATGAGGCATAAGCTTGAGTGAAGTTGAGCTCAGTTAACTGTAAATTTTTTCATATCCCCTTGAGATGAGAATTGGAGTCATCTTATAAAACTTCTTCCTTTGACAACATAGAATTAATGTATCATGTAGATAGGTGTATTAATACAGCCAGTTGTAGTTGTTGCAGTTAAGTTGTTATGCATGGGAACTCTAAAAAGTTGAGCAAATCTTTGAGAAACTTCTTGGTAATTTTCATGCTTCTGTTTTCAGTAGACAGTGTAGCTTAATGAGCATGACCTTTGAAGTCAGACAACCCTGGATTTGAAATCTGGCTCTGCCGCTTAGCAGCCTTATATCCTCTTTGAGTCCTTACTTTCCATGTATTAAATGGAGGTAATGATATGTTTCTTACAGAGTTGCTCTAGGGATTAAATGACATGAAAGATGTTAAGTGGCTAGCACTCATATTGACCCACAGAAGGGGATAGGTAAATGGTAACTGTTGTTACTTGTAATTGGGCATACCCGTTTAATGCAGAAACAATGGCTTGAAAAATACTGAGAAGGGACTCAACTGGTATCATTTTCTACTTTGAATCCCTGTATCTATCCAGATGTGGGCTGCAGTAGTGGATTTATGGATTGGGGAAAGTAATCACATCATGTGTTCCCCCCTGCCCCTCCCACCATTAGATTATTATATTTAACAACAACAAAACTTCTGCAAAGCTGTTGAAGTCAAAGTGAACCAGTGGCTCCACCATTACCACCATTATCTTTTTTTTTTGAGACGGAGTCCCGCTCTGTTGCCCAGGCTGGAGTGCAGTGGCGTGATCTTGGCTCACTGCAACCTCTGCCTCCTGGGTTCAAGCTATTCTCGTTCCTCAGCCTCCCGAGTAGCTGGGACTACAGGCGACTGCCACCATGCCCAGCTAATTTTTGTATTTTTAGTAGAGATGGGGTTTCACCATGTTGGGCAGGCTGTTCTCAAACTCCTGGTCTCAAGTAATGTGCCTGCCTTGGTCTCCCAAAGTGCTGGGATTACAGGCGTGAACCACTGTGCCCAGCCCACTGTTATCATTAGACTATTATTTTTAAAATTGTAATGGTGTGGGTAGCTTCAGTTAAGAAAAAAAAGTCACAAAGATAAGGTGATGGATGTGTTAATTAGCTTGATTTAGTCATTCCACACTGTAAACATGTATCAGAACATCTCATTATACTCCATAAATGTATACAATTATGATTTGTCAATTAAAAGTAATACTAATTTAAAAAAGAAAAAAAGATATCTGGGCTGTAATTGGCTGTGGCTTTTAAGATGCTGAAAGGGACCTCAGTAAATTTCATACTTTTTTTTTTTAACCTCAAGGCTTTAACCTAACCCCTGATTCTTATAGAATATATTGAGGATGTAGTGATTAAAATCCAAGTTAGTGATTAAAGATGATTTTACAGATTTTTAGGTAGAAACAATGTGTCCAAAATAGTAAGTTTAGCCTTTTAAAAAATCAGCTGCACTTTTTGTATTGTATATAAAATGTTTGCTTTATAGAATCAGAAATACAGATGTATTGAGTACTATGTGTCACTCTAGAAAGTTGACCATTTATTTATTCAAATTTAAGAAGCAACTTCTCAGGTATGAAAAGCTTCAGCTGAAGCTAATTTTCTTTTTGTAAAAATCAACATTTTGTAAACAAATTAAAATGTCACTACATGTGCCTTAAACGTTAAGGAAGATTTAACAGATGTCAATTTAACTTACTCAAAAGGTTCATGAGACTGAATTACTATTATATGTAGGGTTTGCTTTGAGTCTAAAGGATAATGCAGCTTAGTTACAGAATGCTCAGACTTAAAATGCCTTTCCTTAGGATTTTAAAACTGAAATGATACCTAATTTAATCTAATTTTATGTAGAGACACTTGATATATGTAGTATTCTCTTTTGTTTTGAACATTATAAAAAAGAAACACCCTAGTCTTTACTTTTCTGATTAGTGTCAGGGAATGAAGTATTTTCCATTGCTAACTGTTCTGGCAGTTATTGCACAATAAGTCATGTGCCTATATGTGTAATGTATATTGAGTAATCTTTATTTTTAACTGGGGCTCTTAGATATGTTATAGTTATTAAAAAATATCTAATAGGATTTACCAAAATAATATAGGATAAATCTTATGGATATTATGTATTTTTTAAATGGAAGTATAAAAATTTGTCTACACTTTTGCACATTGTTGATACCTGAAAGGTTAATCCAAGGAAGTTTATTACTGCTGAGAATTAGGAAAAGAAGATATTTGGGAAGACTGTAGAAATATGAACCTAGAATCATTTTTTAAAGAGTTTGTAGAAACCTTAATTAAGTAGTCTAATTTTACCCTCGTTTTTTTAGATGTGGCTAGCAGATCCAGTTAGGTTAAGTGGAATTCCTAAGGCAACAAAGCTAATTAGTAGCAGAGATAGAATTAGAATCTGGGGCCAGTGTACTTTCTACTTTTCCCACCTCTTTAGATACAGCTGAGGTTAGAACCATAGAACTTTGGATTGGGAGATCTTAATCCATTAAACATCTTTTTTGTATTTAATTTAATTTAAAAAATCAGCTGCAATTTTTGTATTGTATATAAAATGTTTGCTTTATAGAATCAGAAATACAGACGTAATGAGTACTATGTGTCAGTCTAGAGAGAGTATTTTAAATCCAGGCATCTTAAGCATATTGACTAACATTTGAGGACTATATATTTATCTATGAACATGAATTAGGAGAAGGAATGATAATCTATGGAAAGTAAGAGTGGAATATTATGTTTGGATATTTAAATAACTGGCTAACAGGCATTATTGAGTTGTTGAACTACCTTTAATATCTTTAAAAAGCAGAGGGAGATCAAGACCATCCTGGCTAACACGGTGAAACCCCATCTCTACTAAAAATACAAAAAATTAGCTGGGTGTGGTGGTGGGCGCCTGTAGTCCCAGCTACTCGGGAGGCTGAGGTAGGAGAATGGCGTGAACCCTGGAGGCAGAGCTTGCAGTGAGCCGAGATTGTGCCACTGCACTCCAGCCTGGGCAACAGAGCGAGACTCCATCTCAAAAAAAAAAAAAAAAAAGCAGAGGGCCAGGTGCAATGGCTCAAGCCTGTAATCCCAGCACTTTGGGAGGCCAAGACGGCCGGATCACGAGGTCAGGAGTTTGAGACCAGCCTGACCAACATGGTGAAACCCCATCTGTACTAAAAATATAAAAATTAGCCTGGCGTTACTCAGGAGGCTGAGGCAGCAGAATTGCTTGAACCTGGGAGGCGGAGGTTGCATTGAGCCGAAATTGGGTGACTGCGCTCCAGCCTGGGCAACAGAGTAAAAATCCGTCTCAAAAAGAAAAAAAAAAAAAAAGCAGAAATAATTTTGTATTTGGTTGTATTGCTTATTATTTAATGTCTTTGGAGGTAAGAATGGCAAAAACCATTTTTAAAGAAAATGGGCTGTGGTTCAAGTCTAGATGTTTTACACATCTGAAACTTGACTGGAAAAGCTAGTCTTCCAATAAGGTGGTCTTCAAGTATAGATTCCGAGTTGTGGAAAATGAGGCATCTTACAAAGGAACATCTCTACCTTCCATAAAGTTCTCTACCCTTCATCCCCTCTCCAATTATTTGTTTTTCCTTGCAGACCAAGAATCTTGAAAGCCAAATGTTCTCATTAAGAAGCTGTTAGAGTGCAATAATGCATTCTAAATGACTGTCTTAGAAGATATTTCACAAGTTAATGGATTTTTTAAGTTTTTCAAAGATGTAGTAAGTGGATGGT
Organism: Pongo pygmaeus; assembly: GCF_028885625.2. Lineage (NCBI taxonomy): Eukaryota > Metazoa > Chordata > Mammalia > Primates > Hominidae > Pongo > Pongo pygmaeus. The sequence continues at coordinate 72,879,446 of NC_085930.1, read as the reverse complement.
TACTGAACATGGATACAAAATACATTGAACCTATAAAAAAGTTACTCAAATATTATTAAAAAAATTTTTTTCTGAAATTTTTTTTTGTGTTATCAAAACAATACAGGCTCATTAGCGGAGATGTGAAAAGAATGGTATAAGGTAGAAGAAGCCACTTATTTCTACCATGCAAGATTAACTACTGTCAACATTAAAAGCATTTCGTTTTTGTCTTCTTAATGTGTACATCCAGATGTCTTTTAAAAAGTTCTGAGATAATATTACTTATAATGCTTTATATTCTGGTTTAATTGTTACAGTGTATGCATTTTTCTATCTAAAACATTTTTCATGTCTTCATAGTTTATCCCATTGTGGTATGTCTTGTGGATATACCATAACATATTTGGTAATTCCCTCATTGGACATTTGAGCAATTTCCTATGTTTTCCTGTTGTACTCAATTTGATCTGCACTTCCTGAGGATGTATTCCAGTGTTGGTATTTCTGGGTCAAAAACACATTTTATGTCGTGTGGCCAAATTGCTTTCCAGAAAGTGTACACTCCCACTGAGAAGGTCTGAACAGTTTTTTTTTTTTTTTTTTCCAGACAGAGTCTCGCTCTTGTTTCCCAGGCTGGAGTGCAGTGGCGTGATCTTGGCACACTGCAACCTCCACCTCTCGGGTTCAAGCAATTCTCCTGCCTCAGCTTCCCAAGTAGCTGGGATTACGGGTGTTTGCCACCTCGCCCAGCTAATACTGAACAGATTTCATATATAAATTTGTACTTTGGTTAAGCACTTTGTCCTCTGGTATTTTTTAAGACAAACATAGTTTTGTTGATGAAGTAGAGCGGTATTTTAAAATTATCCTAATGATACTGCTCTGTTTGTGTTTAATATATTTTAAGAAGTTCCTTTTTATATTTCAGCATCTGCCAAGACTGATAACTATAGAGAACATAATTCTTTCTGAGACAAGTTCTTGCTCTGTTGCCCATGCTGGAGTGTAGTGGCATGATCATGGCTTATTGCAGCCTCCACCTCCTGGGCCCTGGCTCAAGAGATCCTCCCACCGTAGCCTCCCAAGTAGTAGGGACCACAGGCGTATGTCACTACGCCTGGCTAATTTTTTTAAAAAAGATTTTTGCTGCTGGCTGTGGTGGCTCATGCTTGTAATCTCAGCATTTAGGGAGGCAGAGGCAGGATGATTACTTGAAGCCAGGAGTTGAAGACCAGCCTGGGCAACATAGTGAGGCCACATTCTCCACATTCTCTCTCTCTCTCTTTTTTTTTTTTTCAGACAAAGTCTTGCTCTGTCGCCCAGGCTGTAGTATAGTGGCATGATCTTGGCTCACTGCAACCTCTGCCTCCTGGGTTCAAGTGATTCTCCTGCCTCAGCCTCCCAAGTAGCTGCCACCACACCCAGCTAGTTTTTGTATTTTTAGTAGAGACAGGGTTTCACCATGTTGGCAAGGCTGACCTCGAACTCCTGACCTCAGGTGATCTGCCTGCCTTGGCCTCCCAAAGTACTGGGATTACAGGTGTGAGCCACTGCACCTGACCAAGGCCATATTCTCTTAAAAAAATATTTTTTTTTTTTGTAGAGACTGGATCTCACTATGTTGCCCAGGCTGGTCCCGGAACTCCTGGGCTCAAGAGATTCTCCTGCCTCAGCCTCCCAAAGTGCTGAGATTACAGGCAGGAGCCGCCACGCCTGCCCCTGAGAACACAGTTCTTTTTTGTTGAGCTTCCCAGGCAAGCCATGTAAATATAAATATAGCTCATCCCCTTTACTTATCATGCTGCTATTTTGTTTTAGAAGTATTGCTAGATTGCATATTCCTAACCCTGATGTATTTCAGTATAATCCTTATCTAATCTTGGACCTATTATAGTGGGATGCTGCTTGCTTGTGTGTGTGTGTGTGTGTGTGTGTGTGTGTGTGTGTGTTCTTTTTTTTTGGCGAGGGGATGGAATCTTGCTTTGTTGTCCAGGCTGAAGGGCAGTGGTGTGATCTCGGCTGACTGTAACCTCTGCCTCCTGGGTTCAGGTGATTGTCCTGCCTCAGCCTCTCCCCAGTAGCTGGGATTACAGGTGTGCGCCACTACGCCTGGCTATTTTTTGTATTTTTAGTAGAGATGGGGTTTAGCTATATTGGCCAGGCGGGTCTTGAACTTCTGACATCAAGTGATCCGCCTGCCTCGGCCCAGGCATGAGCCACCACACCCGGCCTATGAACCTATATTCTTACTTCAGTATGCAAAATGTAGCATAATGTTAAGAATGAGGTTGCTTAAAATCTAAGTTAGACCCATAGTTAGGCCTGCCTTTTCTTCACTCTTTTCTTTTTTTTCTTTTTCTTTCTCTTTTTTTTTGAGACGGAGTCTCACTCTGTCATCCACGTTGGGAGTGCAGTGGCATGGGGATTCAAGTGATTATCCTGCCTCAGTCTCCTGAGTAGCTAGGACTACAGGCACCCGCCACCATGCCCAGCTAATTTTTGTATTTTTAGTAGAGACGAGGTTTCACCATGTGGTCCAGGCTGGTCTCAAACTCCTGTGATCTGTCCGCCTTGGCCTCCCAAAGTGCTGGGATTACAGGTTTGAGCCACCGTGCCGGGCCACCATTTTCTTGAAAGCTCATTTTGTCCGGAGAATGTTTTAAGCCAATACATGGACTTCATCATTTGTAAATAGTTCTTATCAGAGGAAAATCTAGGAAAAGAAAGGAAACCTACGTTTCTCTCCTTCATAATTTAGCTATTTCGTTTCTAGCTTTTGGCTTTATTTCAATAAAAAAATTAAATTTTTTTTTTTTTTTTTTGGAGACAGAGTCTCACTCTGTCACCCAGGCTGGAGTGCAGTGGTGCGATCTCGGCTCACTGCAACCTCTGCCTCCCGAGTTCAAGCGATTCTCCTGCCTCAGCCTCCTGAGTAGCTGGGATTACAGGCGCACGCCACCATGCCCAGATAATTTTTGTATTTTTAGTAGAGACGGGGTTTCACGATGTTGGCCACACTGGTCTTGAACTCCTGACCTCAGGTGATCCACCCACGTTGGCCTCCCAAAGTGCTGGGATTACAGGTGTGAGCCACTGCACCCAGCCTACCCATTTCTTAAAAATATTAAATTGATGTTACAGGTTTTCATTAACCCTTATACGGATATTTTGGTTACTGCCATTATTTTCTACTCTTAAGTGACCGAAATGTTTAACTTTGGTTTTTGTCATTTTTTTCAGAGTTCCAGTAATTTCAGAAATGAAATGATTTGACTAGTTTTAACCTTTGAATTTTTCTGTCATCCTTTCCTTTTTTTGAGACAGGGTCTCACCCTGTCGTCCAGGCTGGAGTAAAGTGGCATAATCATGGTTCACAGCTGCCTCAACCTCTTGGGTTCAAGCAGTCCTCTGCCTCAGCTTCCTGAGTAGCTGGGGCTACAGGCATGTGCCATCATGCCCAGCTAATTTTAAAAAATTGTTTTTTGTAGAGATGGAATCTTGCTGTATTGCCCAGGCTGATCTTGAACTCCTGGGCTCAAGATTTCCTCCTTCCTTGGCCTCCCAGTGTTGGAGTACAGGCATGAGCCACTGTGCCTAAGTCCTACCGTCCTTTCTGTAGTAGATATTGTCCTAAGTTAGGATTGATCGTATTCCCTATCATTGTTATTATTGTTATTTTTGAGACAGAGTCTCACTCTGTCTCCCAGGCTGGAGTGCAGTGGCGCGATCTCGGCTCACTGCAACCTCCGCCTCCCTGGTTCAAGCAATTCTCCTGCCTCAGCCTCAGGCTCTCCCAACCATGCCCGCCTAATTTTTTTGTATTTTTAGTAGAGATAGGGTTTCACTATGTTGGCCAGGCTGGCCTTGAACTCCTTACCTTAGGTGATCCACCCGCCTCGGCCTCCCAAAGTGCTGGGATTACAGGCGTGAGCCACTGCGCCCAGCCCCTCTCATTATTTTTAACCATCAGAAATTATCTTGTTCTCTTGTTTCTAATAGTCTTTGTCCCTTTTCACAGAGGCAAGACTTTATCATATTTTACAATGCTGTACCCCAGTGCTAAGAACAGTCCCTGCCACATGACAAGCTCTTTAAATACTGAATGAATGAATGAATGAATAATAGCAAAGTATACCTACTCTATGCATGTTTAAACGGTGTGCAAGGCATTGTGATAGATAACTTATAAATGTACCAGACAAGGTCATTTATGGTCGGGTATGTGCCATGTATAGGAGAGGAATATTAAGTGCCTTAAGATTGATACAAAATGCTATTGGAATTCTCCCCGACCCACCCCATTAAGACATTGGAGGAGTTTTATTTAGTAAGGCTGTTTGCTGAGTTTTGGTTGGACAGTGGCAGGAATGGCTTTTGAGCTGGGTTGTAAGAGTAGAGGAATTTCATTTATTCAACAAATATGTCAAGCAGTGTTTTGGGCAGCATAAATATGATGGGGAGCAAAGCAGACAATGTTCTTGCCCTTGTGGAACTGCCGGTATCGTGGGGAAAAAAAGATATCTAAGCAGGAACAGTGGGAAAAGCAAAGGCACAGCTGAGGGAAAGAAATTTTTTTGTTGGTTTAGGCATAACCTTAGTGAAGGAAAAAGAAACAAAGGCTGGGAAAGTAGATTGAATCAGCTCCCACAGGGCATTGACTGAGTATGACATTAGCCATGGAGAGCCACTGAAGGTTTTTATTCAGAGGAATAAGATAAGACCTGTGTTTCTGAAGGATTAATTTAGCAGCAATATAGAGACCATCCGCAAGGAAATTGGTTACAAGATTATTACAGAGGTCTGGTTGAGAGACATTGAGGGAGACAGTTGGGGAGGAGGGGAAAGATACACATTATTATGGAAGTAGGATGAGTACAATTTAGCAATTAAGTCAGAGGTACAGGACAAAGGGGAATTTGCAAAGACCCTTTTAAAGATTTGATTGAATGGTGGGGAATATGGTTGTACCATCAGCAAACAGCAGTTACAGGGTGGGGAAGAAAGAATGGGTTTAGAAGAAAAAGGGATGATTTGAGTATAAATTGTATTACAGGCTGGGCGTGGTGGCTCATGCCAGTAACCCCAGCACTTTGGGAGGCTGAGAAGGATTTGGATCGTTTGAGCCCAGGAGTTCAAGGCCAGCTTGGGCAACATAGTGAAACTCTGGTCTCTACAAAAAATAAAAAAATAAAAAAAAATTAGCTGGATGTGCTGCTGCGTGTCTGTGGTCCCAGCTACCGGGGAGGCATAGGTAGTAAGGGGATGGCTTGGGTCCAGGAGGCTGCAGTGAGCCATGATGGTGCCACTGCATTCCAGCCTGAGTGACAGAGTGAGACCAGGTCTCCCCTGCACTGCATACCACACCCCACCCCCCTGGAAAAAAAAGTATTACATAATTAATGATATAAAGGGATTGCTGGTTGGAAATGACAGGCTATGAATGCCATATTTAAGTGCAGTGGCACAAAAACTGAGAATTAACATTTCATCCAATTCCTAATTTTGTCTTCAGGAGTAGTAAGAGATACAGGAAGTAGTTGAGATCCATTCCTAGTTTCTCTTCAAAAAGAGTGAGTTGTAGGATCTTTTATTTCTACTGATTGCTGTCACTTACTGTACCCTGCTGATTACTCGTTTTGCCAATGTTTCGGACACAAGGACTAGGCAGAATGTTCTCCACTCCTCAGGATTGCTGTTGGGCTATCTTGATTTATTTGTGGTATTTATGTACATGAATCTGTGGCCAGAATGCAGTCTACCCAGAAGAGGTCTTTAATAGCTGGGATGAAGGCTATATATTCAGAGTGGGTCAGATTCATTTGCAGGCTGGGAAGCCTTTGCTGTCTAATTCGAAGAGTAATTTTTCTGTTTCTGGAAAGTGCCTGGCTTAGGTTTGTATAGTGACTTTCTACTGAAGAGAAAATTTTCTAGGTGTGATTTGTGTGCTTTAAATCTAAAGAATATTTGATTTCTTGACATTTAAGTTGGGATTTTTCTTTGGTGCCAGGTAAACACGTAGATAGTGTGAGAGCATCATTTTTCTTCTACTCAGATTACATTACTGATCATTTTACTGTGTGGTTGAAAAGACAAAGTGTGATCCTTCGTCCTCATAGGCCAGGTAGGTTCTTTGATATCTGCTTAGAGACTCATTTAGAGCAGTCTGATAATGGATTTATAGTGCTCACAGATAGCAGTTCATTTTGGAACATGTGGACATTACCATAAAACAAGTTAGGAAATGGCTGTTCCACCTTCACTGTGTCATTCTTTTTGTTGAGATGGAGTCTCGCTCTGTCTCCCAGGCTGGAGTACAGTGGCATGATCTCAGCTCACTTCAACCTCCGCCTCCCAGGTTCATGCGATTCTCGTGCCTTCATCTCCCAGAGTAGATGGGACTGCCGGCACACACCACCACGCTTGGCTAATCTTTGTATTTTTGGTAGAGACGGGGTTTCGCCATGTTGGCCAGGCTGGTTTCAAACTCTTGACCTCAGCTGATCTGCCCACCTCAGCCTCCCAAAGTGTTGGGATTACAGCCATGAGCCACCGCGCCTGGCCTACTATGTTATTCTTTATAGGCTAGTTAACATAGAGTTAGTTTCTAGACATCCTATTTTATGTAATCATCCTTTCCTCCCATTTCCAATACAAAGAACATTCAGTAAAAATTATTTCATTTAATTAATGAAACACATCTGATCTTTTTTTTTTTTTTTTGAGAGAGTCTCACTGTGTTGCCCAGACTGGAGTGCAGTGGTGCAGTCTTGGCTCACTGCAGCCTCTGCCTTCTGGATTCAAGTAATTCTCTGCCTCAGCCTCCCTAAGTGCTGAGATTGCAGGCGTGAGCCATTGTTCCTGGCTCACTTAATTATTACTATTATTATTATTTTCTTGAGACGGATTCTCGCTCTGTCGCCCAGGCTGGAGTGCAGTAGTGCAATCTCGGCTCACTGCAACCTCCACCTCCCAGGTTCAAACGATTCTCCTGCCTCAGCCACCCAAGTAGCTGAGATTACAGGTGCACGCCACCATGCTCAGCTAATTTTTGTATTTTTAGTAGAGATGGAGTTTCACCATATTGTCCAGGCTGGTCTCAAACTCTTGACGTTATGATCTGCCCGCCTCGGCCTCCCAAAGTGCTAGGATTACAGGCGTGAGCCACCACGCCCGGCCTATTACTATTATTATTATTATTATTATTATTATTATTGTTATTTTGAGACAGGGTCTCACTGTCGCCCAGGCTGGAGTGCAGTGGCACGATGTTGGCTCACTGCAACCTCCGCCTCCCAGGTTCATGCGATTCTCCTGTCTCAGCCTCTTGAGTAGCTGGGATTACAGGCGCATGCTGCCCCGCGTGGCTAATTTTTTTGTATTTTAGTAGAGACGGGTTTTCACCGTGTTGCCCAGGCTGATGTCAAACTCCTGAGCTCAGGCAGTCCACCCGTCTCGGCCTGCCAAAGTGCTGGGATTACAGGTGTGAGCCATCACGCCTGGCCTATTATTATTACTATTATTATTATTATTATTATTATAATATATATATTTTTGAGATGGGGTCTTGTTCTCTTGCACAGGCTGGAGTGTAGTGGCGTGATCTTGGCTCACTGCAACCTCTGCCTCCTGGGTACAAGTGAACTTGATTATTTTGTAAAATGTTTTCACATAAGGCATTATATTATTCTTTTGGCCCTCTTGCTTTAAGTGGACATTTATTGATTTATGTAAGATAAAGAAAGATTAAGTGACCCAGTTAATTGTCATTTGGGTCTGAAATTCAATTCCAATTCAGTCTGAAGTGTCTTGTTCCATAAAGTAGATGAGTTATAAGGAATCTGGGTTCCATTTTTACAAATCCTTTAGGGTCTTGCTTTGACTCCTGATAAATCTAATTCTTCCGCCTCCTGTCACTGAAATTAGTTTGGAAACTGGGCATGACCTTATGGTGTTCCATGTGCATTTTGTGCTTTCTTTGGCTCTTTGTGCCAAGTGTTTTAAGTCTACTCTACTGGCTGTTAGTACTACCCTATGTTATCTTTCCTAGGAACACTTAACAAATTTTAGTATTTATTCTGGCAGGATTTGGAAAGGGGATTTAAATTAGCTAGTGAAATTACAGCAGAATGGCTGTGGGCAGAAGGATAGAGGAAGTAGGCCTTTGAAGTAAATGTTAGATTGTGGTAATGATGGAGAATGAGACGCCCAAGATACCAATTGATTTTCTTTGCCTGCGATGCTTGTTTTTGTCTGCTGGTACTCCTTTCCCCCTAGATGGCACTGTCTTACTCATCGTTCAGTTCCCAGGTCTGTAAAACTTTGCCCTAACTCTTCTCACAGCACTTGATCAAAATTATATTTATTTGTGCAAATTATCTGTTCATTGGTCTCTACCTTCAGACTACAACCTCCCTTTCAATATTTATGGCCTTTAAATGAAGCAGTGTGCCTACTGCTCTGTAATTGTTGACTTAAATAGAGTAAAGCAGTATAGGGTCATGTTTAAGTATGTGGGATCAGGCAGGCCTAAATTTAAATTCTGGATATGCCACAATTCTGTGACCTCCTCAAAGCTTCAGTTTCCTCATTGGGGATTTGGGCATGAGAATACTTGCCCCATGAGCTCATGGTGAGGTAAGACAGTTGGCACAGTGACTGGCATAGAATGAGTACTCCTTAGGTGGTAGGCTGATGTGATACTCGGGGGTTAGGGCAGGATCGTGTGCTCTACTAGATGCTAGATGAAGTGGAACCCCCTCACCTTTCACGTGAGCACTGAGTGGGAATTCAATTTGAGAAGGTAACGAAAGGTTCCTGAGTTTCAGAGTAGAAGTGTACTGGGCACAAGGGACCAGTTTTTAATTTTCTCTCTCCTTTTTTTTTATTTGAGATAGAGTCTCACTCTATCACCCAGGCTGGAGTGCAGTAGTTCGACCTTGGCTCACTGCAACCTCTGCTTCCTGGGTTCAAGCAATTCTCCTGCCTCAGCCTCCCAAGTAGCTGGGACTACAGGCATGCACCACCATGCCTGGGTAATTTTTGTATTTTTAGTAGAGACAGGGTTTCACCATGTTGGTCAGGCTGGTCTCCAACTCCTTATCTCAAATGATCCACCCGCCTTGGCCTCCCAAAGTGCTGGGATTACAGGCGTGAGCCACCATGCCCAGCCCTTTTTTTAATTTTTAAAAACTTTTTATTTTTTGTGGCGACAGGATCTCACTATGTTGCCCAGGCTGGTTCAAACTCCTGGCCTCAATTAATCTCCCACCTCAGCCTCCCAAAGTGCTAGGATTACAGGCACGAGCCACTGTGCCTAACCTGGTTTCTGATTCTGATTCTTCTTTTTAAATCTTCTTTCTTTGCTCACTATTATTATTTTTTAATGGTTTCTGATTCTTGAAGGTTTTCTGTCATTCTGAGAGAGAAACTAAAATGACAGGTTTTTGTTGTAGTTGTTGGGGATTTTTTTTTTTTTTTTTTTTTTTTGGTGCCATAACCCATCCTAGATGTGCTAGGATGTTAGGGGAAACTTGGTGAAAAATTTACTGGTTTATTTGGGTTTTTCTTCTGCTGATAAATTTGGTTGTAGTTAATAGTTTTGGCTTGGTAGAAGAGGTGGTGATTGCTCCAAGGTTTTTTTTTGTTTGTTTGTTTGTTTGTTTTTACCACAGTAGAAGACTAGCAGAGCATCTATTTACAACCTCTCAATTTATCGTGGAGTTTGTATTTTGTTGTTCAGCAGTCTAACATTGGCTTCAAGCTTTTGTACAAATAATGACTCTCGTTCATTTGCCAACAAATAACTGCCAAATGCCTGAGGCATTACACTAAAGTGGAAAATCACTTTTAGGGCTTTTAAGTTTAAACTTAGGTTCAAATTCCAGTTTTGCCACTATTTAGCTGTGTGTATGTGACCTTGTGACCTTGACCTCAAGTTTTCTTTTCTGTAATACGAGGCCAGAGTAAAATGAGTAATGTTGAGCTATTATCATTATTATTTTTAAATAGTATAAGCCAATTACATATAGCTTAGCTAATAAGGATGTGTTATTGATACAGTCATCACATGTGATTGAAAAACATTCCTGTCACTCCAACTTCTTACTGCCCTTACTGCACCTGCCACATTCCCCACCCTAATGATAGTAAGTGGAATTTTAGGCAGCTACTGAATAAATAATGATTTTACTATCTAGAAGGCACTGCAGTTTGGAACCTGAGAAGTGTACAGTGACTCAGTATTTTATGACTGTCCATCATTTTAAGAGTTGAGTTTCACTGTGAAACAATGTCGAAAGCACTGACTGGGCTAATGGAGTGGCTTTACAATGCTTACTGTTTCTTCAGTAATACCCAGAGAGAGCTGCAGTGTGGAAGAGCCAGTGAAAGAATGTATTCAGCCCATGGCATTCTCTGCAGCCACACCACTGTACTGCCAGGATCACTTGAGAAACAGATGTCTCTACTGATATATAAGTAGACAGCTAAAAGATTCCATACACTGTAGTTTAAAATGATTTTAGGGAATTATTAATAATATTCTTAAAAATTGTTACTGAATTTTTTTACAGTAGAGGGGAACACAAGACAATCCATATGATACTATTAGTTTGGGAGATGAAGTTGCAAAATTGTGAGGCAGAAAAATGTTAAAAGTAGGCACTAAAGGACTAAGAAGTTAAAATCTTGGCTTTAATGTATCCAATGACAGGTGCCATGGTCACTTTCTTAGAGGTAGGTCATTTCTTAGAGTAGGTCATTTTCTTGCCTCTACTATGCCTAGGCTAGCAGTCTTTAAAGATAGTCTTTAATGGGAGGATTGCCTATTTATCTTATGATATACCTGTGGAACAGAATTTTAGGGGCTTCATTTATCTTCCAGGTAGAAAAGAGCTGATAAGGGGTTATGGAGACGTTGTCACCTGGCATTATATGCTATAATCCTTGGCCACATTTATAAGTTTTTTTATTCTAATACAAAGGATCTGAGTGTCATTAGGAGCCTTGCAGACAAGTGTTTCTGGGTAACTTCTCAGTAACATCTTTGACATTTGTTTAGTTGCAGACCTAAATGGCCACTGATGAATGCTGCAGTTTCAGTAAGCAGTGAAGTTTATTTCGCTGGAAGTAGAATGAGGCAGACCCAGAATATTGTAGAGTGCTTGTCATCAGCTGTATTTCTTCATGGCCCAGAAAAACTCCTGTGTAATTTCCCTTAGAGAAATGGAATTGAACAGGAAGCAGAAGTAGTTATTGGATGATGTTGGACCTGGGAATTCTGAATGAGTCAGTTCAATTCCTGCAGGGTATCCTGTCTGAAAGAAATTAGGGCAGTATGCAGTGCAAGGCTTGCAGGGCTCCTAGGTCTTTCTGTTATATTCTTTTGGGGGTAGCAATGGTCAGGATAGCTTCTCACTACACAAGATGTGATTAGTTTTGTTTTGTTTTTTTTTTTTTTTTGAGACGGAGTCTCGCTGTGTCGCCCAGGCTGGAGTGCAGTGGCGCGATCTCCGCTCACTGTAAGCTCTGCCTCCAAGATGTGATTAGTTTTTGTTCCTCACTTTGGGGAGCATGTGTGGCAGTGTTTAAAAATAATGCTCTCCTGTTGGTTCATAGGGAACAAAGCCTTCTGATATGGTTTTGCTGGGTCCTCACCCAAATTTCATCTTGAATTGTAGCTCCCATAATTCTCACATGTTGTGGGAGGGACCTGGTGGGAGATAACTGAATCATGGGGACTATTTTCCCCATACTGTTTTGAGGTAGTGAATAAGTCTCACAAGATCTGATGGTTTTGTGGTAAGGGGAAACGTCTTTTGCTTGGCTCTCACTTCTCTCTAGCCCACCCCCATGTCAGAAGCCCCTTTACTCTTTGTTCATCTTGTGCCATGATTGTGAGGCCTCCCTAGCCATGTGGAACTGTGAGTCAATTAAACCTCTTTCCTTTATAAATTACCAGTCTCGGGTATGTCTTTATTAGCAGCATGAGAACAGACTAATACACCTTCTTATTTTTTTTTTTTTTTTTTTTGGCAAAATTTCAACACGTTAGTCTTTAACTCGCTAGTGGATGTTGGAGCAGTTTCCAGATTGCTTAAAACTGAACTAGGGGTACAGTCCATAGGGAAAATATGCCCTGAGGGGCTGTATGTGTGCAGCCGTATGTATGGAGCTGTGATTTGTTGTAATCTGAAAATTCTAGGCTATAATAATGGTTCCTGGGGCTCAAAGAAACCATGACGGGTTACTACCAATAACATTCTGGTGGCATGTTGGTTCACGCCTGTGAGAAACACACATTTACCCATCCAAACCCAAAGAATGGACTTGGAGACATGAAGAACAGCGGAAGTGAGACTTTTAATGGTGGTCTTGCAAGATCTGGTGTCTGGTAGGCTGTCACACCGGGGACAGTTACAACAGGTAATTTATCTCCTAGCACGCAAGTCCCTCCCCCGGCTCCTCATTGGTTGAGTACTATGGGGTTACAGTCTTCCTGGACATTGCCTAAATTTTATTATCCCCCTTATAAGGTTATACCTTAGTCCCTTTCCCCACTTCAGTTTCGATTTCCCAATAATGAAACTTTCTCCCCTTTTAGGAGGCTGACCCCTTCTCTACATTCTGTTCACTTATCATGACCTTCTAGGTGCATGAGCTGTGTGGTTTGTTATATCCACAGGCTGGCTTCCAGTACTTAGATTTATTATGCCTTGAAAATGGACCACTTAAAATGTTTTCTCACAAATTTCCTTCCTTTTCTATTTACTTCCTTTGGTCTCATTTTCATCTAAACCCTTTTGGTCCTCAAATTGCTTTAGAAGTCGTTTACTTTCTTCCTTATAGGAGAGTGAGTTTATTTTGGTTTCTAATAGTAGCAGGTTATTTTGCTGGTAACTTATTGGCATTGTTTATTAATAGCTGTTTTAATTAGTCTCTGTGCTAGTCCCCTCACACACAAGTAATACTACATCGCACTGCTAAGACTCCTGCTACAATTATGAGAGATGTAAGGATTGAAGCCACCATGCCTTTCCATTTTCCAAACCAACCTTTTAGCCAACCCGTAAATGGGTTGTTAATTCCAGCATTTTCTGCCTGTTCGTTGGCTAGAGTTGTCAGTCCTTGTAAAGCTTTTGTGATGGTCCCATCTGGGGCAGTATTGTTGGGAATGAAAGTATAACGTTTCCCACCCAGCATAACACTTACACCCCCTTTTTCTGGTATTATGTCTAGTGCAAGCCTGTTTTTCCAGGCCATTGGGCTGGTGGCATCTAACTGGCTAGCCATCCCTTTTTGAGGGTGTCCCGAGTATAATTGATGAATCTTTGTTGATTATAATAGATGTAGTTAATCTAGTTCACATTCTTATTAATAATTGACCACAGAAGAGTGCTGACTCAAATCCAGCAGCTATTTGGTTTTGGGCCTTAAATTTATTTGGCACCCCCCTAGGGACTCCTATTGAGTCAACATATATATTGGGATTAAAAGAGTTTGTCAAATCTCTCTGCTTTCAGTGGCCATGTGTGTTTTCAGGTATCTTATGGAATGCCAGGGTGAAGGGAATGGCCAATTAGACTAAAGCACAAGTCCTGGTCCAGTTGGATGGTAACAAGTTGTGGAGGTTCCTTTTCCCACAATACCACCGGACGTTAGCCTGGGGTATATGGAGAGCCGAGTGATTGCCATCGCCTGACTTACCAGTGATGTTTAGGTTGTGGGTACAAGTTGAGAGTTTTCCCACGGGCTTATTGAACTCTGCCCCCTGTCTAGAGAGACAAGAGGAGTGGTTCATATTCCCTAGAGAGAATGAGGGGATTGCTTTGGGATCTGACCTCTGCAATGTGGGAAAGAGCAGTGACAGACACTTACAAGTCTTGTTTCCTCATGCATCCTTGTCCTGGTATAGAGTCAACATGCAATCCATTTCTTCAGGATCAGTATCCTATCCTAGGGGAAATGGAACCACCTGTGCCTGAGGTCCTCCCGTAGCACATGCATAGCAGTCACTCTTGTTGAAGGCTTGTACCGAAAATTTGATCCATTTGACCCAGGCGTTTACATCCCTGCACCCTGTCTCAATTTCTAAGGTTTGCCTTAAATCCTTTACCTCAATTATTTTTACCCTTTTAGGGTTGTTATTTGGCAGACTAAAGTGTTTATTAGGGTCTGGAGTTGGAGTAGTTCCAGGCAAATGCGAGGTTGAGTTTTTTATTAATTTGAGAACAAATCACCCTATGGGGTCTTTCCCTGTGATGTCTGCCCCTAACGTATATACCTGAAACGCTACTTTTGGTTCTTGGCCTAGAGTGGCTGGATTGCTAATGGCAATGAGTATAGGATTGCGTTCTAAATTTTGGCAGTTATTTGGCAAGGAGCCCTTGGACAGATGTAGTTTATTCTTTAAGTGTCTTCAGCTCGGAGTTACCCACCCCGTGTTTACTGTCCAACCCTGAATTGGGTGGTTCACCATACATCATCCCAGCTGGGGCATGGTAATGCCATGCTGTAATCTGTATCTGGTTCAGGGCAAAGATGTTTATTCACCTGTGAGAGCTATCTCTGAGTTTCAAAATTCCCACAAAGTGAGACCTGGCAGGCATCAAATCTTATAGTCTGGGGTGCTACCATCTTGGTTACATAGATTACAAACCTGATTGGGTAGGGAGGAGTTGCCTGCCAGTTTCCATTTTGACCTTCTGCTCTTTGGGTAGTAGGCCATCTCAGCCACATTAACTTCCAGAAATGGGGCCAGCCCATGTTTTCTTTTTAGATTTTTCTCAGAGTTAACTTTAAGGGTTCCTCCGGTGACCTGTGCACTTTCCACTGGTCTTTTTCCTTCCCTTCCGAGGTCTCTTTTACCAGTCCCTTGACTTGAGTACAGTGAGTCCACCCCTGTTCAGCCGTTTGCACGGCCATCTTAGTGGTCAGGAGCACTTCATAGGGACCTTCTCAGCTTGGGTGGAGCTTGTCTTCTTGACAAGTCTTAATCAGCACCAAGTCACCAGGGTGGAAGTGGTGAACTGCAAACTCAAGAGGCAGAGTTTGAGTCAGAAGTCCTTTTAACCTAAGGGATGATAGGGTAGAGTATATGGCCAGTATATAATTTCTTAAGAATTGGTCCTTGGTTTCCAAAGTAGGAAGATCTGTAGCTCTGCCCAAATATGGGAGTCCATATAATAACTTGTAGGGGGACAATCCCAAGTCTTTTCTTGGGGCTGTCCTAATTCTGAGGAGTGCTATTGGGAGACATTTCATTCAAGGCATTTTAGTTTCTAAGATTAGTTTGGTGATATGCTTTTTGAGAGTTTGATTCATTCTTTCTACCTTTCCAGAGGAAGGGGGATACCAAGGAGTGTGATAATCACATCTAATTTGTAAACCTTCCATAATTCCCCTTAATACCCTTGAGGTAAAGTGGCTCCCATTGTCTGAATTAATATTTTCCACCAGGCCAAATCTAGGTACATTCTGTTCTAATTTTATTTTGACCACATTCCCAGCAGTGGCTGTTGTGGCTAGTAGTGATCCACCTAGCCAGAAAGGTGATCTCTGATCACCAGTAGATACTTTAGTTTTCCTACTTTGGGCATTTCTGTGAAATTTATTTGAATGCTTTGAAATGGTCTTAGTCTGGGAGGTCTTCCTCCTGTGGCCTGTTTTCTAATCACCTTTTTGTTTATCCTTTGACAAGTTACACAGCTTCCACGTACTTGTTTAGCAAAAGTGTAAACTTCCCTATACACTCATCATTCCTATGTATTGTATTACACAGAGCCTGGGGTCCCCATTGACTCCCTTTGTGTAATACAGACATTAGTTCTTTCATCAGGGGTTTACTTATTTCTCTCCCATCAGGAAGTACCCATTTCCCGTTTTTAGTTTGTGTGACCCCTATCCTAATTCTTCCTTCCCCTTTCTGGTAAACTGGGGCCTTAATACTACCTTAGGGATGTCTGGGATCAGGCTAAATAGTCTAATTTTTTCCTCCAGGGAGGCTTGCATAGCAGCTTTATCTGCAAGCTTGTTTCCTACAGCTTCTATAGTGTTACCTTTCTGATGACCATTTACGTGAACTATGGCAACCTCTGCTGGAAGCTGGAGTCTTTCTAAAACCTGTTTGACCAGTTCCCCATGTACCAATTCTTTTCCCCTGCTATTTATTAGGCCCTGCACTGTCCAGATTTTTCCAAAAGTGTGTACCACCCCATAGGCATTATTTAGAATTAGTAAATGTAGTGCCTTCTTGGCCTTCAAGGAGCTTTAGAGCCTGGTTAAAAGCATATAATTCACAGGTTTGGGCCAACCAACCATTAGGTAATCTACCTTTCTCACATAAGGAGTGTTTATTTCCATCAATGACAGCATAACTGTTATGTCTCTTGCCATCTATCACTCGGGACAACCCGTCCACAAACAGCCTTATCCCATCATGTTGTGGAGCTTCCCTAAGGTCAGGTTTAGCTTTGATTTTGTATTCAATGATATCTAAGCAGTTATGGTCTGATGGCTCTTTGTTTTCCTCTCCTTTGTATAGGAAACTGGCTGGATTCAGGCAAGTATTTGTTGTTATGACCAAATCTTTTTTTTCTAGTAATATGGCTTCATATTTTAGAATCTGAGAATCCAGTAACCATCTCCCAGCTTTTTGATTTAATATATTCCTGACCTGGTGTGGGGTGCTTACTATTAGGGCCCCACCAAAGGATAGCTTTTGACTCTCCTCTACCAGCAGGGCTGTGGCAGCTACTGCTTGCACACATTTGGGCTACCCCCAAGAGAGACAGGATCAAGAAGCTTGGAGACAAAAGCAATATGTTGCCTCTTCCCTCCCCAGGTTTGAGTGAGCACCGCAAGGGGCATGCCCTGGTCTACTGTTACAAACAGATGGAATGGTTTCTCTAAAGATGGGAGGACTAGGGCCGGGGCTGTAATGAGGGCCTGCTTTAGTTCTTTCACTGCCTGAATTTCTTCTGTGGACCATTGCAAGGAATCAGGTTCCTCCTCTGGTAGTTTCAGATACAGAATCTTTGTCTTTTGAGCATATGAGTTAATCTATAACCTACAATAGCCAATTAAACCGAAAAATTTTCAGAGTTCTCTCTTTGTCTTAGGAAAAGGTAGACCCTCTATTCCTGATATTCTCTCTGGGTTTATTCTCTTTCCTTCACTAATCAGGTGTCTTAAATATTTGACTTTTTCTACAGACTGCAATTTGTTTTTAGAGACTTGCAATCCCCTCTCTCCTAGGAAATTATTATAGTGGTTTCTGATACCTTGGCTCTCCTCTCCCCAGAAATTAAAAGATCATTTACATATTGTAATAACTGGGTTCCCCTGGAAGGTTGGAATTCCTCTAGGACTTTTTCTAAGACTTGACCAAATAAGTTTGGGGCTTCCATGAAGCCTTCTTGCAGCACAGTACAGTGGTATTGTTTTCTCCCAGTTATAGGATTTTCCCATTCAAAGGCAAAGAGGTCCCTACTCCTAAGGTCTAGGGGACATGCCCAGAATGCATGTTTTAGATATACCACACTGAACCACTTATGTTCATAGGGTATCTTACTAAGGAGGGTGTAGGGGTTGGGCACCACAGGGTGTCAGGTCTGGAGAATTCGATTTATAGTCCTTAGATTTTGCACCAATCTATACGACCCATCAGGCTTTTTGACTGGGAGAATTGCAGTATTGTATGGTGACATGCAGGGTTCTAATAGTCCATCTTTAATTAATCCCTCTATTACTGGTTGGAGCCTTTTTCTCCCTTCAATAGAAATGGGATATTGTTTTCTGCAAACTACTTCTCCTGGTTGTTTTAGTTCAGTCTGTAAGGGTGTGATTTTTAACCCTCCCCTGTTGCCTTTTTCTAACTGACACATGGGGATTATTTTGTCTTTCTTCCTCCTCTGTTAGGAGGCCCATTATTACTTTCATTTGTCCTGCCTGTATTCCTAATTCTAAACCCAATCTCACAATCAGGTCTCCACCCAGGAGGTTAGTTCCTGCTTTGGGAACATATAAGAGTGACCTCTCAATTTGTTCTGGTCCCAATCTAATTAACATTTTCTTGAATATTGGAACCTGAAATCTCTCCCTTTTAATCCCTGATACTGTCAATTTTTCCTTGGTTCGGTACCCCTTGGTGAATTAGGGAGGAGCAAGCCGCCCCAGTGTCAACCAAAAATGTCCCTTCTTTTTCCTCAGATCCCACCTTCAAATTTATCAAGGGTTCGTAGTGGGACCTACTCAGAAGGAACCTCTGACCCCACTAGTCTTCATTAATGGTCATGAGGGGGATTACCTTTTCTTCCTCTTTTTTTTTTTTATTTATACTTTAAGTTCTAGGGTACATGTGCACAACATGCAGGTTTGTTACATATGTATACATGTGCCATGTTGGTGTGCTGCACCCACTAACTCGTCATTTACATTAGGTATATCTCCTAATGCTATCCCTCCCCCCTCCCCCCACCCCACAACAGGCCCCGGTATGTGATGTTCCCCACCCTGTGTCCAAGTGTTCTCATTGTTCAATTCCCACCTATGAGTGAGAATATGCAGTGTTTAATTTTCTGTCCTTGGCGATAGTTTGCTCAGAATGATGGTTTCCAGCTTCATCCATGTCCCTGCAAAGGACATGAACTCATCCTTTTTTATGGCTGCATAGTATTCCATGGTGTATATGTGCCACATTTTCTTAATCCAGTCTATCATTGTTGGACATTTGGGTTGGTTCCAAGTCTTTGCTATTGTGTTCTTCTTTTTTCTATTCAGGACATTCTCTTAAAATGCCCTGGCTTTCCACACTCGTAACATCCACTCTTAGTCTTAGAAGTTTTTTGCGTTTCCCTTCTTTCTCTATGTCGGAATCTATCATTCCCTTCTCTCCTTTGAGGGGGATTTTGATTTAACGTTTTTCTGACTACCTCTTCCACAGTGGAAACCATGATTTTTGCTTTTTGTTTCTGCTTTTCTTCCTCTCTCCTTACAAAGACCTTCTGAGCTTCCCTGAATAATTCCTTAATCAGTTTTTTATTCTATTCATCAATCTTGTCTAATTTTTTTATAATGTCAGGCCAGCTCTATGTTACAAAGTTAGCCTTCAAAAGGCCTTGCCCTACTGGGTCCTCCGGATCTAATTTTCTCATGTGGTTTTTGAGCCTCTGCAGGAATGCGGAGGGAGTTTTCTCTTTTTCTTGTTGAATCTCGAATGCCTTTGAGACATTTTGTGTCCTAGGAGTGGACTCTTTGATCCCTTTAATTATTCTCTGAGGTCCTGCATTTGGGCTTGGTCCCTGGGATTATTATTATCCCATTTGGGATCAACATTTGGAAATTTTTGTTTAGCTGGCAAGACTTCTTGCCCAGGAGGGTGTTGCCTCTCCCAGATGGCCATAGCTGCTCTCCTAATCATTCCCCTTTCTTCTCCTGTGAATAGGCTATTCATGATAGATATCATTTCAGCCCAGGTGTAAAAGCTGGGTCCTATGAATTGGTCCAGCTGGTCTGCTAAACTGAGGGCATCTTCTAGGAGTGATTTCATTTCCTTCTTGAAATTCCTAACTTCAGTACTTGTAAGAGGAGCATTTACAAAGCCAATATCTCCGTGTCCCATGGGAGCTTCCCTAAGAGGGAACATTGCTAGATGCCTGCTGTGTGGAAGGGATAGGGAAGTTCTCAGTATCCCTCTTACACTGTTCTAATTCTTTTCTTAAATTTGGATAAGGATTTAAAGGAGCAGTTGGTTTGGCTCTCCTGTGGTCTCCAGGTCTATCTTCCTCTAACCCTCCTGCTGCCCCTTGATTTTCCTGTCCACTATTTTGTGAGATGTATGGAGGGGGC
This sequence comes from Pongo pygmaeus, assembly GCF_028885625.2. Classification (NCBI taxonomy): domain Eukaryota; kingdom Metazoa; phylum Chordata; class Mammalia; order Primates; family Hominidae; genus Pongo; species Pongo pygmaeus. The sequence goes on along the minus strand of NC_085930.1, from coordinate 72,859,619 downwards.
ACGCATGATAGGTGGTTCCAGGGCCTTTCACTGGCTGAGGGCTTTTTATTAGGTTCTTTTTCTTCTTCTTTGAGGGGGAACATGGGGGCTAATTTTTTGATCCAGCAGAGAGTGTAACCTACCTCTTCTTGTGAGGATGGAGTTTTATCATTCACATAGAGAATTAAAGCTTGGCACACCCAATCCTCATCTGAGCCAAACTTAGGCCAAAAAAGATCGAAGGCTTATGAATAGGGTCTTTGGGCCAGATAAAACAGCGATGCCTTATCTTTTGCTTTTCCTTTTCCCTGGTTCAAGGGTTGTCCCTTCAAACCTTCAGCATTCTCCCCAAAGGACTATCTGGGTGAATGTCAGAGGGAGTCTCTTTGGCTCCCTCTTTGCTTTGTACCCTAGGTCTGGGATTTCTGTTTCCTATTTTTGATCAGCCTCTGTGCCTGAGCTTTCTTCCCTGACCTACGCTACTAGAGGTTTCTTGCACACCCTGAGAATCGGTTTTTCCGTCTCTGGCTGTTTGCCTCGCAGGAGAACGGGACCATGGATTGGGACTCCGCACTTGCTTCATATCTAAGATACATCTCAGTTGCACACACTTGACCTCTGAAAATGCCCAACCACTAAGGCAGTCCTTACAGTCTAATTTTCCTACCTGGGCTGGTGCACAAGGTTGCCTGGTTGCTGCAGTGCGTGCTTTTCTCCCTGTGTCGTCTCTGCTGCCTCCGGAATAACAGTCTTGGGTTTGTCTATGGCCTCTGCTGGGTGCTGGAATACCCAGACAGAGCAGGCCATCTAAATTGATGGGATGTGTCTCCCCCTTGACCGGAGTTCCACTCCATGCAGGTACAGAGATCCTGGTTGGGCCCCCAGGTTTGTGAGAAACACACATTCACCCACGTAAACCCAAAGAATGGACTCGGAGACACCATCCCGTGTGTGGTAGGCAGGCACACCCGTGACAGTTAAGACAGGCAATTTATCTCCTAGCACACAAGTCCCTCCCCTAGTTCTTCATTGGTTGAGTACTATGGAGTTACAATCTTCCCAGACATTGCATAAGTTTTATTATCACCCTTAGAAGGTTATACCCTGGTCCCCTTCCCCACTTAAGTTTCGATTTCCCAATAACGAAACTTTCTTTCCTTTTATGGGCTGACCCCTCTTCTACAGACTGTTCACTTATCATGACCTTCTAGGTGCGTGAGCCGTGCAGTTTGTTACATCCGCAGGCTGGCTGCCAGTCCTTAGGTTTATTATGACTTGAAAATGGACCATTTAAAATGTTTTCTCACACCCCTAATCCCTACCACATTTGGTTGGACAAACTTGACAATTTAGACCATTCAGCAAATGATAGATGTTTTAGTCAAGGTCTTGACCCCAATTGCACAAATCCTTTAGTTTGTAGAACTTTGCTGTGGATTGGCATGAATATTCTAGCTGCAGTGATATATCCCTCTTGCTTGCTGTTAAGTATCTTATATCATTGTACTTGTTTTAGGACAGTGTGTTAGTCCTTTTGAATATTGTGAGCTACTTTTTGGTATGAGGATAATGCAGGGCTCATAAAATGAGTTTGGAAATGTTCGTGCCCCTTCTGTTTTTGGAGATTATGTAGAATTCGTGTTATTCTTTAATGTTTGGTAGAATTAGGGCTGGGCACAGCGGCTTACGCTTGTAATCCCAGCACTTCGGGAGGCTGAGGCAGGGGGATCACCTGAGGTTGAGAGTTCAAGACCAGCCTGACTAACATGGTGAAACCCCATCTCTACTAAAAATACAAAAATTAGCCAGGCGTGGTAGCACACGCCTGTAATCCCAGCTACTCGGGAGGCTGAGGTAGGAGAATTGCTTGAACCAAGGAGGCAGAGGTTGCAGTGAGCCGAGATCGTGCCGCTGTACTCCAGCCTTGGTGACAGAGCGAGACTCCATGTCTAAATAAATAAATAAATAAATACATACATAAATAAATAAATAAAGTTTGGAGCCAGGCATGGTGGCTCACATCTGTAATCCCAGCACTTTGGTAGGCCAAGGTGGGCAGATCACTTGAGGTCAGGAGTTCAAGACCAGCCTGGCCAACATGGTGAAACCCTGTCTCTACTAAAAATACAAAAATTACCCAGGCATAGTGGTGCATGCCTGTAGTCCCAGCTACTTGGGAGGCTGAGGCAGGAGAATTGCTTGAACCCAGGAAGCAGAGGTTGAAGTGAGCCAAGATCGCTCCACTGTACTCCAGCCTGGGTGATAGAGCGAGACTCTGTCTCAAAATAAAATAAAATAAAATAAAATAAAATAGTTGGTAGAATTCAGCAGGAAAATAATTCTAGTCCCGGGATTTCTTTTTAAGAAGCTTTTAAGTTAGTGATTCAATTTCTTCAGTAGAGAGAGGGCCGTGTTTTCTTCCAGTGTGTTTGGTAGTTTGTGATTTTCAAGAAATAGGTTCATTTCATCAAAGTTGTTGAATTTATGAGCATAGCGTGTTTATAATATTCTCTTATTTATCTTTTTTAATGTCGGTGGAGTCTATAGTGATGTCCTTACTGATATTGGTGATTTTTATTTATTTTCCTTTGTTTATCAATTTTAATTATCTTTTTAGAGAATCAGCTTTTGTTTCATTGATTTGCTTCAAAGTTTTTCTGTGTTCAGTATTATTTACTGCTGTTACCATTTCCCTCTGCTTGTTTTAGATTTATTTTGCTCTTTTTCTGATTTCTTAAATAGGGGGCTTAGATTGTTAATTTGAGACATTTCTTCTTTTCTAATATAAGCATTTGAAGCTCGGCATAGTGAAGTGTGCCTGTAGTCCCAGCTACTTGGGAGGATGAGGTAGAAGAATTGCTTGAACTCAGGAGTCTGAGGCTGCAGTGAGCTGTGATTATGTCATTGCCCTCCAGCCTGAGCGACAGAGCAAGACCCTGTCTCTAAAATATATAAGCATTTGAGTCTATAAATTTTCTTCTGAGCACTGATTAGCTGCATTATACAAATTCTGACATGTTTCTCATTTAGTTCAACGTGTTTTTATTTTCCCTTGAGGCTTCCTTCTATGACCAATAGATTATATAGCCAAGTATTTGGTTATTTCCAGATAGCTTTATATTAATTATTTCTAGTTTAATTCCATTATGGTGAAAGAACATACTTTGTATGATTTTTGTATGACTTGAATCCTTTTACATTTGCGAAGCTTTTCTCCCCCCACCCCCCCCCCCTTGGAGATAGAGTCTTGCTCTCTTCCTCCAGGCTGGGCTGCAGTGGTGTGTGATCACGGCTGGCTGCACCCTCAACCTCCCAGGCTCAAGCAGTCCACCCACCTCAGCCTCAGCCTCCTGAGTACCTGGGACCACAGGCTCGCATGACCATGTCTGGCTAATTTTTATAATTTTTTTGTAGAGACCGAGTCTTGCCGTGTAACTTAGGCCCGTCTTGAATCCTAAGCTCAAGTCATCCTCCCACCTTGGCCTCCCAAAGTATCGAGACTACAGGCATGAGCCATTGTGCCCAGCCAAAGCTTTGATTTGTGGCTCAGAATATGGTTGAGTGAATGTTCTCATGTGCATTTGAAAAGAATGTGTATTCTTTTTTAATGAAATGTTCTATAACTGTGAAGTAGATCCAGTTGGTTGTTGTGGTAAGTTCTACATCCTTGCTGGTTTTCTCCCTATCAATTAACATGAGAGGAATGTTGAAATCTCTTAATTATAATTGTGGGTTTATTTCAATTCTATCAACTTTTGCTTTATGTGTTTTGAAGTTTTGTTAGGTGCATACTTATTTAGGATGTTATACCTTCTTCTTGGTGAATTCATCCTTTTATTATGTAAATGTCCCTCTTTATCTTTGGTATATTTTCTTGCTTTGAAGTCGTTTTTTTCTTCTGATATTAAAATAATTATTTCAGCTTTCTGTGATAAGTGGTTGCATGGTGTTTGTCTTTCTATCTTTTTGCTTCTAACTTACCTCTCCCTAAATTATATTATACTTAAAGTGGGTTTCTCTTCTTTCCTCTTTTCTTTCTTCTTTCTACTTGCTCTGTTGCCAGGCTGGAATTCAGTGATGTGATCAGGGCTCACTGCCACCTCCAACTCCTGGACTCAAGCAATCCTCCCACCTCAGCCTTTTGAGTAGCTTGGGACTAAGGGCGTGTGCCACCACACCTACCTAATTTTTAAATTTTTTGTAGAGATAGATTCTTGCTAGGTTGCTCAGGCTGGTCTCGAACTCCTAGCCTCAAGTGATCCTCCTTCCTAGGCCTCTGAAAATGTTGGGATTACAGGCATGAGCCACTGTGCCTGGACAAAATCTGGGTTTATTGAAGACAACATATGGTTTGGTCTTTTTAAAAAAATACATTTTGACAGTGTCTGTCTTTTCATTGATGTGTTTAGACCATTGCCTTTTAATGTAATTATTGATATTTTAAGACTTAGTTTAAACATAGTATTTAGTTCAAATAATCATTTAATTATTTGTTTTCTGTTCAGTGCTTTTGGTTTTGTTCTTATTTTACCTTTCCTGATTTCAGCAGAGTGTTTTTATATTAATTTTAATTTCTCTATTGGGGTTTTGACTGTTCCTTGTAGTGGTTCTTCTAGAGTTTACAAGTATGCATTTCCCAGTCCACTTAGAATTAATGTATATCACTTAATGTAGAATGTAGAAACCTTAGCAACATAGAGGCCCCTTTACCTTCTCCCCTTTATATTGTAGTCATTATCAGTATTACACTGATAGGACTTGGCTGTGTCCCCACCCAAATCTCGTCTTTGAAGTCCCACATTTCGCGTGTGTCATGGGAGGAACCTGGTGGGAGGTGATTAAATTATGGGGCGGATCTTTCCCACACTGTTTTCCTGATAGTGAATGAATCTCATGAGATCTAATGGTTTTAAAAAAGGGAGTTTCTCTACACAAGCTCTCTCTTTGCCTGCTGCCATCCATGTAAGAGTGACTTGCTCCTGCTTGCCTTCCACCGTGATTGTGAGGCTTCCCCAGCCACATGGAACTGTTAAATTCGTTAAACCTCTTTCTTTTGTAAATTGCCCAGTCTTGGATATGTGTTTATCAGCAGCATGAAAATGGACTAATATGTACACCTACCTAAATTGAAAACCACACCAATGTCAAATTTTACCTTTTCTTTGAAAAAAAAATTTTTTCCTTTCAGCCGTCAAACATTTTAAAGTATTTAAGGGGAGAAGAGTTTATTATATTTACCCAGGTATTTACCATTTCTTTTGATTTCTCTTCATTTTTGAAGTCCCAGCTTTCCCTCTGGTAGTTTCTCTTATGCCTGGAGAACTTCCTTTAACATTTCTTTTAGAGCACGTCTGCTGGCTACAGATTTTAGTTTAGTTTAGTTTTCCTTCATCTGAGAATGTCTTTATAACCTTAATTCCTAAAAGATATTTTTGCTAAATATAGAATTTCAGACTGATAGTCTTTTTTCTTTTTTTTTTTCCCCTCCAGCACTTCAGAAGAGGCTTTGATTGTTTCTGATGGGAAATTTGTAGTCATTTAAATTGCTATTCTCTAATGTCATACATCATTTCTCTTTGGCTGCTTTCAAGATATTTTCTTGTCTTTGGCTATAGCAGTTTAATTGTGATATATCTGGATGTGGATTTCTTTCTGCTTACCCTGCTTAGTGTTTGTACTGTAATTTTGTCTTTGGAAATTTTGGAAATTTTCAGTCATTTTTTTCAAGTATTTTTTCCTGAATTACTCTATGTTTTATTCCAGGACTTTGACATGACTGTTAGTCCTTTTTATATTGTCCCCCAGATCCTGTTCATTTCACAGTTTTGTTCATTTTTTTAAAAAAATTTTTATTGTGGTAAAATAACTTTTTTTTTTTTTTTTGAGGCAGGGTCTCACTGTGTTGCCCAGGCTGGAGTGCACTGGTACGATCTTGGCTCAGTGCAACCTCTGCCTTCCAGGTTCAAGTGATTCTCGTGCCTCAGCCTCCCGAGTAGCTGGGACTATAGGCATCCGCTACCATGCCCAGCTAATTTTTGTTTTTTGGTAGAGATGGGGCTTCACTATGTTGGCCAGGTTGTGTCTTCAACATTTTTAAGTGTTCAGTGATGTTAAATACCTTCATATTGAATGCAACCATTACTGCTATCCATCTCCAGGAACTCTTTTTATCTTGTAGAACTGAAACTCTGTACTCATTAAACAGTAACTCCTCATTCACCCCACCGCCACCCTAGCAGCCACTATTCTACATTCTGTCTCTGATTAGTCTTGCTCTGTTGCCCAGGCTGGAGTGCAGTGGCGCAATCTTGGCTCACTGTAACCTCTGCCTCCCGGGTTCACGCGATTCTCCTGTCTCAGCCTTCTGAGTAGCTGGGATTACAGGGGCATGCCACCATGCCCGGTGGATTTTTGTGGTGGTTTTTGTTTGTTTGTTTGTTTTTAAAGTAGACTTGTGTTTTCACCATGTTGGCCAGGCTGGTCTCGAACTCCTGACCTCAAGTGATCCTCCTACTTTAGCCTCCCAAAGTGCTGGGATTACAGGCATGAGCTACTGCGCTTGGCCCAAGTTACTATCCTTTCATTTCAACCTGCAGAATTCCCTTTATTTTATCTTACAGGTCAGGTCTAGTAGTAATTTCCTCAGCTTTTGTTTATCTGGGAATGTCTTAATTTTTCTCCAACTTTTGAAGGACATTTTAGCTGAAAATAAGATCCTCGGTTAACAGTTTTTGTTTTTTCATTTAGCACTTTGAATATATTAGCCCATTGCCTTCTGAATTCTGAAGTTTCTGATAAGAAATCTGCTGCTACTATTGATTATTTATATTTGATGAATTGCCTCTCTCTTGCTGCTTTCAAGATTATGTCTGTCTTTGTCTTTTAATAGCTTGTTTATAATTTGTCTTGGTATAGATCTCTTTAAGTTCATCCTACTTGGAGTTTGATGAGCTTCTTTGATGTTTATGTTCATGTCTTTCACCAAATTTGGGGAGTTTTGGGTCATTATTTCTTCAAATTAGGTCTCTGCCTCCTATTTGTCTTCTTTTAGGACTTCCACAGTGTGCACGTTGGCTTTCTTGATGGTATCCCATAGGTCCCTTGGGCTCTGTTCACTTTTCTTCATTTTTTTTTTTTCTTTCTCTGACTCAGACTGAATACTTGCATTTGTCCTATCCTCAGGTTTGTTGATTCCCCGCGCCCCCCCACCCCCGCCTGGTCAAATCAGCCTTTGTGTTCCTCTAGTGAATTTTTCATTTGCTTTATTGTACTCTTCAACTCTGAACACTTTCTTTTTGGCATCATTTTCAGTTTTCTACCTCTTTATTGGTATTTCTATTTTGTTCGTACATAGTTTTCTTGCATTTTTCTCTGTTTTTTTTTTTGTTGTTGTTGTTGTTCTTTGAGTACCTTTAAGATAATTTTTTTGTGTGTGTGTTTTTTGTTTTTGAGACAGGGTCTTGCTCTGTCACCTAGGCTGGAGTGCAGTGGCGCCATCTCAGCTCACTGCAACCTCTGCCTCCTAGGTTCAAGCGATTCTTGAGCCTCAGCACCCCGAGTAGCCGAGACTGCAGGTGCACACCACCATGCCCATCTAATTTTTTAATTTTTGTTAGAGATGGGGTTTCACTATGTTGGCCAAGGCTGGTCTTAAACTCCTGATCTCAAGTGATCTGCCTGCCTCAGCCTCCCAAAGTGCTGGGATTATAGGCATCAGCCCCTGCACTTGGCCTAAGATAATTGTTTACTGGTCTTCCTCAGGGTCAGTTTCTGTTAATTTTTTTTCCTTTGAATGGACCATACTTCCCTGTCTCTTTTATGCTTTGTGATTTTTTTTGTTGAAAACTGGAAATTTGAATCTAATAATGTTGTAACCCTGGAAATCAGTCTCTCCCTCTTCCCCAGAGTTTACTGCCTTTTTTTTTTTTTCCAATTGTTCGTTTGTTTGTTTGGTTTTTTTTTTTGAGACGGAGTCTCACTCTGTCACCCAGGTTGGAGTGCAGTGGCATGATCCTGTCTCACTGCAACCTCTGCCTCCCAAATTCAAGCGATTCTCTTGCCTCAGCCTACAAGTAGCTGGGATTACAGGCATACACCACCATGCCCAGTGAATTTTTGTATTTTCAGTAGAGATGGGGTTTTGCCATGTTGGCCATGCTGGTCTCCAACTCCTGACCTCAAGTGATCCACCTGCCTTGGCCTCCCAAAGTGCTTTTATTATAGGCCTGAGCCACCATGCCCAGCCTCAAATGGGATTTCAGGCATGTGCCACCGCACCCAGCTAATTTTTGTGTTTTTAGTAGAGATGGAGTTTCACCATGTTGGCCAGGCTGGTCTTGAAATCCTGACCTCAAGTGATCCCTGTTCCCCCTCCCCGCCCCCAGCCTCCCAAAATGCTAGGATTACCGACATGAGCCAGCCACTGTGCCCACCCATGATTCTTCATATGTTCAGTTATTTTGGATACTTTTGGATTCTTCTTTTATTCTTCTTCATTTTTCAGTTGTTTTGGATACTTTGAGTACTGCGACACTCTAGGTTTTGTTTAAATCCTGTGGAGAATATTGATTTGTTAATTTTATTTTGTTACAGCAGGCAGTTAACTCACTTTGGGCCACAAGATCCAACCCACCTTCTATGGGCTTTGGTTCTAATACGGTGTTAGTTTTCAAAGCCTTGTTGGTGCTGTTTGGGTCATTTCTGTCTATGTGCCACACAGGGGTCAACCAGGAACTTGGGTGATGGTCTACCTTATAGTTTAGTTCTCAAAGCCTTTGATGTGCTGTTTGGGATCAGATCCATATGTCACAGCTTGGGAATGAGCCCAGGAGTTCATACACAACTTTATCAGATGTATTACTCTAGTTCGCTCCCTTCTGAGTTTCCTTGATACTGTCTTAGTCTCCCATCTCCCACTTCCTGGTCCTGAGCCTGGAAAGCTTGAGGCTCCTGCCTTTCCCTCAGTTGAATCTGTCTCAGGGGCCACAAGGTAGGAGAAGGAATCGCAAAAAAACAAAAAAACAAACAAAAAAAAAACTCCAAAACAACACAAGTTCTTTCTCCATACCACTCTACTCCCTCCCCTCCCCAAAGCACTTTATTTAGACCACAGTTTTCTGGTCAGAGAGGATGTTCTTCTCCGTAAGTACAGCTGGTCCATAGCTGCCTTAAGTGTGCACAGCTTCCAGGCTTGGTTTTGTCTGGGTGCAATGGCAAGAGAGAGGGTGGAAATAATGGATTTCTCCCACTCTGTATTCCTCACACTCCCAACCTTATCGCCCCCCATATACACACACATACCTTATACCAGAAAGATAAATCTCCTCTTGGAGCTTTATCTCTTCATGGCTGGTATACGTTTCTAGAAATTGGGCTGCCTTTGTATCCAGACTGGCAGATAGGGAGAAAACAAGCAAAAGTAGGAAAGAGCACCAGATTGATTGTGCTTCAAGTTCTAGTTCCATTCTCAAATCTATCTGCTACCATTGACTTTTCAGAGTCCTCAGATGGCTTTTTTTTTTTTTTTAATCTATTTTGAGATGGAATCTTGTTCTGTTGCTCAGGCTGGAGTACAATGGAGCGATCTCAGCTCACTGCAACCTCCGCCTCCTGGGTTCAAATGATTGTCCTGCCTCAGCCTCCAAAGTAGCTAGGATCACAGGTGCTCACCACTTTGCCACCACTCCCGGCTCATTTCTGTATTTTTAGTAGAGGTGGGGTTTCACTATGTTGGCCAGGCTGGTCTCGAACTTATGACCTCAAGTAATCTTCCCACCTTGGCCTCCCAAAGTACTGGGATTACAGGTGTGAGCCACGCGCCCAGCCTGGGGCATGCATTCTGTCCAGGGTTTTAGTTGTATTCAGTGGAAGGAACAGGTAATGGTATTCAATGGAAGGAACAGGTAATGTCACATTTCATGGACCCTGGGTGATGGTAGCAAACATTGAATGCTTTCCCTGTACCAAGCGTTGTTCAAAATGCTGTATGTGTTTTAATTCATTTTACTTTTAAACAGCTCTGTGAGGTAGAGACTGTGGTTATCTCCATTTTATATTTGGGCAAAGTAAGGCATTACAAAGTTAAGGAATGTGTAAGAAGGGCACACTGATAGGCAAGAGGTAACGTCAGAGTTGTTACCTAGTATGACTGTCGCCAGGGTCCGTTATAACCACCAGAATAACACTGCCTGTATATCATTGTGTTTTAACATTTATTACCTGAAAAAATGAATAGGGTCTCTTACGGTAATTCTAGAGCCACTGAAACTCTTTATGTTATACTGAAATGGTTGTTTATCAGTTATGTAACTATTTTAGTAGACTTTATAAATGACATTTAAAATTTTATTTTATTAGTCCCTTGATTCTGTCTTACTTTAATACGTCTCGATAAAGATTAGGCTTTTTAATGAATACGAATAAATTTTAATGAATACGAAATTCATTCTGTTGTTTATGGCTTACAAATTTGTAGTATATGCTGAAGTCTTCCTCCGTAAGGGATTTATTTGTTTTTCTAAAACTGAAGGACAGCAATGCATGGTGGCTCATGCCTGTAACCCCAGCACTTTGGGAGGCCAAGGCTGGAGGATCACTTGAGCGCAGGAGTTCGAGACCAGCCTGGGCAACATGGCAAAACCCTACCTGCGGGCATGCATCACCACGCCTGGCTCAAATTTTGTATTTTTGGTACAAAATACAAAATTTTGTACACAAAATTTTGGTACAAAATATAAAAGTGAGCCAAATGTAGTAGTGTGTGCCTGTAGTCCCAGTTACTTGGGAGGCTGAGGAGGGAGGATCACCTGAGCCCGGGAGGTTGAGGCTGCAGTGAGCCATGATCACATCAGTGTACTCCAGCTTGGGTGACAGAGTGACTCTGTCTCAAAAAAAAAAAAAAAAAAAGCCAGGTGCAGTGGCTCACGCCTGTAATCCCAGCACTTTGGGAGGCCAAGGCAGGTGGATCACCTGAAGTTGGGAGTTGGAGACCAGCCTGACCAATATGGAGAAACCCTGTCTCTACTGAAAATGCAAAATTGGCTGGGTGTGGTGGCGCATGCCTGTAATTCCAGCTACTTGGGAGGCTGAGGAAGGAGAATCCCTTGAACCTGGGAGGCGGAGTTTGGGGTGAGCCGAGATCATGCCGTTGCACTCTAGCCTGGGCAACAAGAGTGAAACTCCGTCTCAAAAAAGAAAAAAAAGACTGAAGGATTTTTGTTACGTACATATCTTACTAAGATCATTTGGGTAGCTCTAGAAATCCCCCTTTTTAAGTTCAGTAATAGAAACCTAGAAAAATAGATTTAGAAAAACTTTTTTACAGTTTTTTTTTTGAACAAGCAGCATTTGTACTCATAGAAGGGCACACAATGACAAGTCTTTTTCTCATTTTAGTTCCCAAAATACCCAGTTTTCCCGAGAAAGAAGAAAATAAACTTCTAAATAAAGTTATTTTCTTAATTTTAAAAAGTTTTTATGTTAGAAACGCAAACATTCAAAAAGTAGTACAAATGTTTAGAGACCAACCAGGACAATAGTATCAAGGCCTGAAAATGTGACTGGTATACTAATAACCTCAACACTCATGCTCCCTACTTTAGAACCTCACGCAGCCTGCATGTGAACGGTAATCATCTTTTTATATAAAAATGCAGGTGTTTATTAAGGATTATGGCGGACCTTTGATTTTCACGGGAAATATATCCAGATAACTTTAGTGACTTCACAAGTTGACAAAAAGTGTTATTTGCTTGAGCTCTCTAGCACTAAGATTTCTTTTAGTGTCCCTTTTTATGTTGCTGTTGGCTCATCAATGTTTCTGAATATTTGAGTGAAACTGCTGGGTGGTTGACAACGGATACTCACTAGCAAACTAATCACAGACAAGCAAGTTGAATTTTTATTCAGCAGTTTTTTGGATATGGATTTAGTAGCACCATTATTAGACTGCTGTTAATGAAAGGTATAATGATCATATGAAATAATCTTTAGAGACCTTTTAAAATGACTGTTTTTCAGGAATAGAGGTAAGCAAGAATGAGTTTTCAGGCTCCTAATTGAAATTGTGGTTTGGAGAACATTTTAATCCTCAAGAGTTGTCTTTGTAAAGGAAGTTGCTGCAGAGTAGCTCCCTTTGTATTAGCAGGCAGTAGAGTTAGTTGTTTCAGGTGAGTTAGAATTTTAAGAATTGGAACGACAGCAGTAATTAGTAGTTGGAGAGTTCCTATGCCATTATGCTTTATAGAAAGTTATCTAGATGTGATATGACCAGTTGATCCCCTGTAATAAAAACAATTAATAAATTATCTAGAGAATTTTTATCCGCTGTATTAAATTTTCATAGCATAATGCTGAAGAAAATGTAATGAGTTTTTCACTGAGTTTCGTTGTTCCCATTCAAAAAGAACTATTTAAAAATCCATTTTGCTACTATTTGGGATGTTATATATCCTGACAGGATAAATAAAACTTGCCACTAGTGCTTTTTTTTTTTTTTTTTTTTTTGAGACAGGGTCTGGCTTTGTCCCCCAGGTGTCTGTCCTCCAGGGTAGAGTGCAGTGGCACCATCTCAGCTCACTCTAACCTCTGCCTTCCAGGCTCAAGCCATCTTCCCACCTCAGCCTTCCAAGCAGCTTGGGACTGCAGGCATGCCCCACCACACCTGGCAAATGTTTGTATTCTTTGTAGAGACGGGGTCTTGCTTTGTTGCCCAGGCTGGTTTCAAGCAATCCACCCCCTTCGGCCTCCCATGGCCTGGGATTACAGGCGTGAGACACTGTACCGGCCTTTACCACTAGTTATCTTGAAAAAATAAATGATTCAGCCCCTGTCCCCTAAGGCAAATCTGATTGTTTGCCAGATTACCATAAACTCAACAACATCAAAAAAAGACAAAACAAAAACCCAGCAATATTAACACTGAAACTTGCAGTCTTGCCTTAAGGTGTGGTCCTCAGTCTGAAGTGTATCAAGAGCCCCACTGACATCAGAGAGGCAATGCTTGAGTGGTTTGCAAAAAACAGTACAGCAGTTAAGAGTTAAATATTTCATCTTAAGGGTTTGAGTGGGTCTGTTTGTCTCATAGATGAGGCAAAGGCCTCATCTAAAGGCCAGCTGTTCGGGAGCAGGAAAGAAGAAAAGAAGCAAAGCCGGCAGTAAACACTTGAGGTTTGAGTTAGTATAGGCACTTAGGAGAAGTGGCAGTAAGGAGAAAGGAGACAACACCTCTGCATTGTGATTGAGTAAGAGGGTTTAGAGTTCTCTGTATCTAATATAATCAAAAGTGACATAGCTAGGACTGAAATTTAGATTTCTTGACTCATTTTCAAGTAGCACAGTGGGTAGCCACTCTACAGAAACATTCCTATTGTTACGTGTTGATTTAAGTTAGTCCTTAGGGCCTTAAATGTCACTACTTCAAGAAAGGCCTTCTTGGATACTCAGTCACCTCATACAGTCTCCTCTGTTTTGCATAGCTTATATTTATTGGGTGATATTTGTATGTTTGTTTCCTAGTTTCTCTCCTTTTTATTGTTGAATTACTGACTGATGGCTAAGTGAGTACATAGAGGCAGAGACAAGTAGCTTTAAAGAGTTTATAAGACCACAGGAAAAAGTGAACAGCAATAGGTGTTTATAAATCAGTTTGGCATAGATTTGTTATCTGTGTATGCTGTCAAGGTACACAAAATGCAGCTGTGTAAATCGGCTGCTAATCACTGGACTGGATCATTTGTGTAGCAGTCTTTTACAATTGGCCTGTCTACCTTAGAATAACTAGAGCCAGAGTTCATAAATGCATAGTATGAGAGCTATAGCCACTTCTTCATCTATGCAGATGCCACAGATGAAAGAGAATGTCACTCATTGAACTCAGGTTGGAGCCACAGTCAGTCCATTTGGATTAGTAAGCTAGATGAAACGTTGTCATGCAGGCCACAGTCTACACAGGGTGCCTGTTCTTAGAAGAATCTAAGGTTGCCTTTATCTTTCTGGCTAGTGTTTTTGGAAGAGTTAGATTTGTTTGAGTCTGTATTGTTGTACATTGTGTCAGTTTTTAAATGACAATCTTGGAATGTTACGACTTTGTAGAAGGTTTTATTTGATTTGCTTCAGAAAAATAATTTCTGAGTTTTTGGTTTATCTGGGATGTTGGCCCATGGGGAGAATTTGGGCCATCAGGTAAAAGAAGCCTTACTTAATTATATCCCTAAGGAATTTTGAAGTATTAGTTTAAAATTTTTGCATGCTACTTAATTCACTGTGATAATTACAGAAGAGCACTTTCTTTAGAAACAAATATAAATCCATTGAAGTTTTGAGAAACTTTTATTCTTTAGTAATAACACTTAACTGCCCAAATGAATCTTTTATTTTTACTATGGATTCAGAGGAACATGGGCAGGTCTGTTCCATGGGTATATTGTGTGATGCTGAGGTTTAGGCTTCTACTGATCTTGTCACCCAAATAGTGAGCATAGTACCCAATAGATAGTTTTTCAGTCCTTACTCTCTCCCCACTTTTTGCAGTCTCCCATGTTTGTTGGGCCTCTGTTTATGTCTGTGTGTACTCAGTGTTTAGCTCCCACTTTTTATTTTTATTTTTTTGAGACAGAGTCTTGCTGTGTCACCCAGGCTGGAGTGCAGTGGCGTGATTTCAGCTCACTGCAACCTCCGCTTCCCTGGTTGAAGTGATTCTCCTACCTCTGCCTCTGAAGTAGCTGTGACTACAGGTGTGTGCCACCACACCCAGCTAATTTTTTATTTTTAATAGAGACAAGGTTTCCTATTTTGGCCAGGCTGGTCTCGAACTCTTGACCTCAGGTGATCCGCCCGCCTCAGCCTCAAAGTGCTGTGATTACAGGTTTGAGCCACCACGCCTGACCAGCTCCCATTATAAGTAAGAATATGCAGTTTTTGGTTTTCTGCTTCTGTATTAATATCGCTGAATCTTTTAACATGTCCTTTTTAACTAAAGTCCTTTGGGAAGGAGTTATGTCTGTGGTTGGAAGTAAATCCAAATTTGCATATCAAACAGATCAAATTATTGATCTTTGCAAAATTAAGGATTGTCCATAGTGTTCTGAAATTGGGAGAAAATGAACATTGTATATATGATTCTTGAAATGTTACTGTAGTGAATGATTATGAACATATTTTCTAGCACTTTAAAAAGAGTGCTGCCAGGTGCCATGGCTCATGCCTGTAACCCCAGCACTTTGGGAGGCCGAGGTGGGTGGATAACCTGAGGTCAGGACTTCGAGACCAGCCTAGCCAACATGGCGAAACCCCGTCTCTACTAAAAATACAAAAATTAGCTCGGTATGGTGGCACGCACGTGTAATCCCAGCTACTTGGGAGGCTGAGGCAGGAGAATCGCTTGAACCCAGGAGGCAGAGGTTGCAGTGAGCCGAGATCGTGCCATTGCACTTCAGCCCGGGAGACAGGAGCAAAACTCCGTCTTGGGAGAAAAAAAAAGAGAGTGCTGTAAAGGGAATATCATATTTGAATATCATGTATGTGTTTGCAATAAATACTGTAAAAAAGAGGAAAATAAAGAATAGAATATTATTATACTTTGTCCCTCGGTATATGCAGGGGATTGGTTCCAGGACCCCCTCTGTATATCAAAATCTGTACGTATTCAAGTCCCGCAGTCGGCCCTGCACATATGAAAAATTGTTCCCCACCCCCCATATATTAGGTGTTTGAATCCCATGAATACTGTATTTTTGATCCGCATTTGGTTGGAAAAAATCCATATGTAAGTGGACCCATATGCACTTCAAACCTATGTAGTTCAAGGGTTAACTTTAGTTATAACTCTTATACTTTTTCCTCAACTAATTGTCAGAATTCTTTATGATTGATTCTGTTCATGAATTTTACTATTATTATTATTGTAGTAGGTAATAGGTGGTAGTGGCATGACTAATTTATCTTCTGTTTTGAGATGCACTTGATATAATAAAGAATAAGGTAGTATTTGATTAGTTCTGTTTAAAATTTGTTTTATTTGGAAATCATTTAAAATTTATAGAAAAGTTGCAGAAATATATGCATTGCAAACAGCACTCATACCCCTTTCTAGGATCAAACTGTGGTTAACATTTTACCTCATTTGCTTTCTGATGTGTATTTGTATCACCTTACAGCATTCAATTTTCTGAAACATTGGAGGGTGAGGCCCTTGTTTTCTAAGTATGTAGTTTCTAAGATTAGGGATATTCTTTTACATGAGTATAGTTAAGTTACCAACTTTAGTACATTTAAAAGTTGATACATCATAGATTTTATCTATTCCGTTTTTGTCAGTTGACCCAACAATATCATTTGTTGCCATTTTTGTCCTTCAGTACAGGATCCAGCTAGGATCAGGTACCTTTTGGATGCAGTCTAGGATCATGTACTGCTTTTAATTGTCATGTCTCTTTAGCCTCCGTTAATCTGAAACATTTCTACAGCTTTTCTTTTTCTGGCATTGACATTTTTGAAAAATTCACACATAATCCTTCTTTTAAATAGAGTGTTCCTCATTTTGGGTTTGTCTGATGATTAGATTCTGTTATATATTCTCAGCTGGAATACTACATAGGGGATATTGTGTCCTTCTAATGGTGTGGTGTCTGTAGGCACATGATGTTAATCTGAGCATCATTGAGATATTAATTTTGATCACACAAAGTGTTGCCTGATTTCTCCATTGTATAATACTAGTTTTTCCCATCTTGCAGCTAATGATCAGTTTCTGGGGATATACTTTCAGACTGTGAAACTTCTTGCTCTTCATCAAAATTTCCCCCTAGATGAGTATCTTATTACCTTCCTTTTAAGTGCTTTGCTAGCCAAAAAAAAAAATTGTTTGTAATTCTTTTTCTTACTAATGTAAATTGAAATAAAAAATTCTACTTACTACAGAAATACAGAAAGCATAATACTAATTTGAAAAATGAGTATTGGTAATTATAGTGACTTCATATATGAATTAAAAGTTCTTAGAAGGAAAAATGACTAATTTGGGTATTTAGTTGGTCATATCCTCTTGCTTGCCCAGTGTGTGAATTTTGGAATTAAACAATTGAGTCCTAGTGTGTTTTGTTTTAAAAAGAAAGAAAAGACCACTTGCTTAGCATGTGAAAAGTAGCTTCTTCTGTACTGTACCAAAAGAAAAAATCTGGTATGAGGCTTTGTCATGCTCCATACTTCATTCTGTCTTCACAAAGTGGCTTGATAACCACAACCTTAAAAAATGATTCTTAGAGAAAAAAAACCGTGAGACATTTGTTAAAGTAGGTATTTTTCTATTTGTCTTTTCAAGTTTATTGTATTGGATTGGACCGCTGCTATAGATGGACAGGTCAAGCAAAGAGAAACTTCATTTCCCATGTTGTTGTTAATAGCTTGCTTTCTGCATATCTTCATTTAAAAGAACAATTGTGAAATCTAACCTAATCCATTTAGTACTACCTACTTTGAAAGCACTAGAACATATGAAGAGGATTTCACTGTGTTCTTTCCAGTGTCAGATATCACTGTTTACAAGCAGTCAGTGCACAATACATCTCTGGTATATTAACCTGTTTACAAAGAATAGTTGCACCCGCCCCCTCACCCGTTTCTATTGTTTTAAGATATCTTTTTTTTTTTTTTTTTTTTTTTTTTTGAGACGGAGTCTTGCTTTGTCACCAGACTGGAGTGTAGTGGTGTGATCTCGGCTCACTGCAACCTCTGCTTCCTGGGTTCAAGCAATTCTCCTGCCTCAGCCTCCCAAGTAGCTGGGATTACAGGCACGCGCCACCATGCCCAGCTAATTTTTGTATTTTTAGTACAGACGGGGTTTCACTATGTTGGCCCAGATGGTCTCGATCTCTTGACCTCGTGATCTGCCCGCCTCGGCCTCCCAAAGTGCTGGGAGTACAGGCGTGAGCCACCGCGCCTGGCTGGTATCTTTCGGTTTTTTTTTTTTTGGTAATGCTCTGTGGCCCAGGCTGGAGTGCAGTGGTGTCATCTCAGCTCACTGCAACCTCCACCTCCTGGGTTCAAGTGATTGCGTCAGTTTCTGGAGTAGCTGGGACTACAGGCACGCCCCACCATGCCTGGCTAATTTTTTATATTTTAGTAGAGGTGGGGTTTCACCATGTTGCCCAGACTGGTCTTGAACTCCTGACCTCAGGCAATCCACCTGCTTTGGCCTCCCAAAGTGCTGGGATTACAGGTGTGAGCCACCGCGCCCGGCTGTCTTAAGATATCTTTAGTAAAGTGTCCTTTCATTACTGGAGGTTCACCACCTCATGACTTCAGTCTTCCTGCTGTTAACTTTGGTTGCTCTCTGTACGTTCTTCACCATTTTCCATTTGTCTCATTTCTGAGATCTCTAGTAGAAAATGTAGGTGAGTGCTGCAAAGTGGAGTTGGCACTGATAGAACTTTCTGGGAGAAGGTCTGCTTTAGCCTTTGGTATGCTAATGAATTTGGGAAAAGCCACATTTTTCTGCTGTTGTAGCATTCATCTCCTTGCTTACCTGTATTTTAAATGAACGGCCTATGAATAGAACATAAAACCATAAATGTTAGGGCTGGAAATGACTGGAGATACTCTTCCAATTTCCTTTTTCTAGATAAGGAAGCTGAATCCCAAGGTCACGTGACTTGCATCTAGTTAGTAAGTAGCATAATTGTTAATAAGATTCCCTGACTTTGAGAATAGTCTTCTTTTCACCATCTTATTTTGCTTCAGATTTGTTTTGTTCAACCAAGTTCCAGGTACACTGCCTTGCAACTTTGGCTTATAGGAGGGTAAGCATTGTGACAGTGACAGCTCCATCTGCCATCACAAAATCACAGCGAGTGCCACGTGTGATCATGGCATTTAAGAAGGCAGGCATGAAAGCATACAGTAGTCTCTCTTATCCATGGTTTTGCTTTCCAGTTTCAGTTACCTATGATCAACCTCTGAAATAATAATGACTCTAAAGCAGAAGAGTACTGTGCCTAATTTATAAATTAAGCTTTATCATAGGTATGTATATATTGGAAAAAACATAGTGTACATATGGTTAGGTTCTATCTGTGATGACAGGCATCCACTGGGGTTCTTGGAACGTATCCCCCAAGGATAAGGAGGGACTACTTACTTTTATTTCTCTACTCTTCCCCCACCAAGTCAGATTAACTCACAGTTATCCAGATCTTAAGAACAATGTGACTTTAGGCAAGTGACTTAATCTGACTTTGCCTTGTTTTTCTCATCTGAGAAATGAAGATAATGCTACTCATTTCATTGGGTTGTTATAAGGATTAAACTATGCTGATGAATATTAAGTGCTTAGTATTATGTGTTTGTTAAATTTGTTAAAATAAGTAGAATGATACACCACTAAGTAGTATTTTCTAAACATCTGTTTCCCAAACCTGTAGTCTTAATTAAGCAGCCTCTTGACAGCTCAGATATAAATTCTCAGGTATCTAGTGCCCAACTGCCAACTGAGTGGTTATAGTTGTTCAACACAAGCTTCAAAAAGTGATGATTAAGATTGGACACTAGGAAAGAAGTAGAAAATGCTTCCAGGTCCATAAAGGAATGATTGCACAAAATTCATGCATCAAAGTTAAGCACTTTATTGGCAGAAGAGATCCAGCATTTTCCTCCTTTATGGCCTATGTTTTTTTTGAGACATGCTCTCACTCTATTGTCTAGGCTGGAGTACAGTGGCACAATGTTGTCTTAAAGTCATATTGTTCTTAAGATCTCAACCTCCACCTCCCAGGCTCAAGTAATCCTCCCACCTCAGCCTCCCTAGTAGCTGGGACCACAGGTGCATATAACCATGCCTGGCTAATTTTTGTATTTGTGGAGAGAAGGTTTTGCCATGTGTCACCCAGGCTAGTCTTGAACTCCTGGGCCGCAGCAACCTGCCTGTCTCAGCCTCCCAAAGTGCTGGAATTACAAGCTTGAGCCACTATGCCTGGCTCTAATAACTCTTAGTTTGTTCAACAAATATTTATTGAATATCTTGCTGTACTCAAGAATTTTGGAGTAAAAACTCAAGGACTTTGATTAGCTAATTTTCGGTTTTTGCATGTTAGCAGTAGCAGCTGAATTACAGGAAAGTTGTTAGTGTCAGCCAAGGTAAAGAAAAGAGATAAATGAACCCCTGAGAAAGCTCGAGGGTACCCCAGTTTACTGCAGCCCCCTACATTATTTTATTATGAAGTGGTGCTGTAGTTGATGTTCATAATCATAAAACTTTACCTCCAACAGGGAGGGCCCTTGAGTGTTATCTAATTTAGTTTTCTTGTTTTGCAATAGATAAAATGACCCTGAAACATTGAGAACACATTAAATCATGTTCTATAGGTTGTTTGTGGGAAGTTAGCTGAGTGTGTATTGCCTTTTAGAAAGCTTTCTATGCAAGCTAGTTGTAAAGTTTGGTACCTAAAAATTTTAGCTACTATTTTTCCTGCCTCTTTATTATGTAAAACACTTAATGATATGAAATAAATGAGCATTATCTCACGTAGATCTCTCCTCAGAGATTAAAGCCTATCACAATAAATATAATTACAATGAAAATATTTAAGAAAAATATAATCATGATTTAGCCGTGTGACCTTGGGACTCTACTGCCTGTTCTATGAAATGGTAATGATAATTGTCCCTCCCTATATGATGACTAGTTTTTAAAAAATTTTGGTAAAATACACAAAACACAAAGTATCATCTTAATCATTTTTAAGTGTGCAATTCAGTAGTGTTAAGTACATTCACATTGTGTAAACTTCACCACTGTCCACTTCTAGGAATTTGTTCTTTTCGAACTGAAATTCCATACCCATTAAGGAAATTAATATCTTCTGTCTTTATGAATTTGACTATTTTAGGTACCTCATAAAGTGAAATACAGTGTTTGTGTGTGTGTGTGTGTGTGTGTGTGTGTGTGTGAGAGAGAGAGAGAGAGAGAGACTTCTGGCTCATTTCACTTAGCAAAATGTCTTCATTTCTTTTGAGTGTATATTCAGAAGTTGAATTGCTGGATCATATGATAATTCTGTTTTTAGGTTTTTCAGGAACTGCTATACCATTTTTCATAGCAGCTATACCATTTTGCCTTCCTGCCAGCAGTATACAAGAGTTCCTATTTCTCTGCATTCTTTCCAGTGCTTACTTTGTTTTTTTTTTTTTTTTTTTCCTCTTAATAGTAGCCATCCTACTGGATGTTAGGCGGTATCTCTTTGTGGGTTTGATTTGCATTTCCCTAATGATTAGTGAGTCGAACATCTTTTCATGAGTTTATTGGCCATTTATCTTTTATCATGGCTTAGTTTTGATATAACTAGTTTTGATACAATGACTAGATTTTCACATATAATCACATGTGAAAGTCCTGAGAATTATAATGTCTTAATATAAGTGAAAGTTGTGATTATGGTTGTGTTAACATTTTTTTCTGAAGTTAATAAGACTCCACTGAACAGTTAAAAGAGGCACAATTCGAGTTCTGTAGAGGAAGTTATTTGTACAGTTGGAATTCGTTGTGCTCAAGATTTAAGACAATTTTGGAATACATGTGTATGTGGCTAGCATAAGGCCATAGCAAACAATACTCGTGACATTGAGATAAGAAACCAAAAAGAGAACAAAATTGATTACATAAAAGGAAAAACTTCTGTATGACAAAATATTTTATAAGCCTTATTAAAAGACAGACTTGGAAGTGCTATTTAGCAGTGAATTTTAATAGTTACTGTCAGAATAATTTAAATGCTGAAAGTTTTATTTCTGATTTCATCTACTTTGTGAAAATGTACATCTAGGTGAACACATTTAAAAATTTTCATATGTATTTGTAATATAAAATTTTTTTAGCATAAGGAAATGTGTAAAAAATTACATTAGTTTCAAAAATATCTTTTTTAGATGGGAGAATATGTCTTTGTTGGGACAAAATAATGCATCTCTTCAAGAATTATGACCATAAGGAACATGTTCTTAAAGTAGATTGTTACCAATGGTAAAAAAATATTTACTAAAATGTTTACAAATGCAATGTTGATATTAGAAGTTTATGCAGTGTCATTATAAATGATTAGCCTAACTTCAAATGTTTTATTTTGTTCAGTCAGGTCAATTCAGTGAAGATATGATACCCACAGTGGGCTTCAACATGAGGAAGGTAACTAAAGGTAACGTCACAATAAAGGTAAGTTATTTCTTGCCATACGCAATTTAAATTGTTAGCATAGACCCCTAGAAATTTTTCTGTTTAATTTCTGTGTTTTTACTGAAAATTTGCAGTTTTTCAGTAATGAATGTGCATGTTTCAAAAGAATAGGTTTTTTTGTTGTTGTTTTTGTTTTTTGTTTTTTTTTGGAAACAGAGTTTTGCTCTTTCACCCAGGCTGGAGTGCAGTGGCGCGATCTCTACACACTGCAACCTCTGCCTCCCGGTTCAAGTGATTCTCCTGCCTCAGCCTCCAAAATAGCTAAGATTACAGGCTTGTGCCACCACACCCAGCTAATTTTTTGTACTTTTAGTAGAGACAGGGTTTCACCATGTCGGTTAGGCTCGTCTTAAGTCCTAACCTCAAATGATCTGCCTGCTACGGCCTCCCCAAAGTGCTGGGATTACAGGCGTGAGCCACCACGCCTGGCCAAGAATAGATTTTTAATCTATTTTGTTTTTCAAAAATCAAATCTATGGCCTGAGCCTTAATGTCCATTTTGCCCAATTATTGTGGTTCACAGAAGCTGTTCACTTTCTCTGTGGCTCATCTAATGAAGTTCCAGATTTAGTCAAGTGCATGTTTCTTTATGCTTGTTACCAGTTCTTGCCTCTTGAAGATAAATACTGTGACTTGATACTTTAATGTAGCCCAGTGTCTAGTGTGATGCCCTACGGAGTAGACACAATAATAAAATGATTATGGATGGTGGCTTTCATGTGGATAAAATAATTTTATTTTATTTTATTTTTTTGAGATGGAGTTTCACTCTTGTTACCCAGGCTTAGAGTGCAATGGTGTGATCTCAGCTCACTGCAACCTCTGACTCCCAGGTTCAAGTGGTTCTCCTGCCTCAGCCTCCCGAGTATATTACAGGCACCTGCCACCACACCTGGCTAATTTTTTGTATTTTTAGTAGAGGTGAGGTTTCACTATGTTGGCCAGGCTGGTCTCGAACTCCTGACCCCAAGTGATCCACCCGCCTTGGCCTCCCAAAGTGCTGGGATTATAGGTGTGAGCCACCACGCCCGACCAAAATAATTTTATACAAGAAAAACACCTATGTGGAAATGTTGGCTACTTATTTACAGGATAATTTTAAAAGGTTAGGCATTAATGTAGAACAAATCAGACAATTAAGACTTAATAGATTCTGAATTGTTGTTTCCTGTCTGGCATTCAAATCTGGAAGGTGCATGGTCTTGTAGCTTTTAAATTGTTGTCATAAAGACATATGTTTTCAATAATAGAAGTATGTTAGTTAACAGGCAAACTGTTGCACATAAACCAAATCTTTGCTCAAGCAAAATTTTAGATGTATTGTAAATGTATTAAATACGGACTTCAAGTTTAGAAGTGGCCCCAAGAATTCCCATATTAAGAGCTTGTTTGAGGTCAAGTTTTTCAGGAGCACTTTGCCTCTAACATTGTAGAAATAAATATATCTTCCTGATCTTTCTTTTCTTCTGTTACTTCTTCTTTCAATCATTCATTTAAAATATCTTTATTAAGAATTGCCTTGTTTTGATTTAAAGATCTGGGACATAGGAGGACAACCCCGATTTCGAAGCATGTGGGAGCGGTATTGCAGAGGAGTCAATGCTATTGTGTAAGTGGTTTTTTTTTGTTTGTTTGTTTGCTTTTAAATCAATTTAGGCATGAAAGAAGAAAGTTTATTTTAGTATTTCCAGAGGCTCAATTTTTATCTCAGGCAGTGAAAATCTTTCTTAGCTAATATCCTAGTGTAATTCCATTAGCATGGGATTTAAAAAAAATTAATCATAGAATAAGATCTTTATGTTTTTTGTTTATGGAGCTAAGAGCTAAGGGGTATACATGTTTTACTATCATGTATTAGTCTCTAAAAACAGCCTAGTTAAAAAGTATTAAAGGGTACTGAGCCTTTCCTTACGACATAGTTTATTTTGGTTAACAATTTCAATAATGTAAATCTTACGAAAATTAAAAATCAATAATACTAGTTGTCATCATCAAGACATACAGAGAAGGTATGTTGAGATCACTTCATTTTTTTAAGTTACATGATAGATGCTGCAGATCGTGAAAAGATAGAAGCTTCCCGAAATGAGCTACATAATCTTCTAGATAAACCACAGTTACAAGGAATTCCAGTAAGTATGGAATACTTGTTATCTTACATTGTAATTATATAATGATATTAATTATGGTAATTATGCAGTGATATTAATTATGTTTGAAATCAGTAACATGTGTTTGTTTTTAAAATCTGGAAAACTTGCTTACCATGTATCTGCCATATACTGGACATTGTGCTAAATATGAATCTCATAACCACATATCTACTAAACTATGCAGCAGGAGCAGTGTGTAGGCCCAGGGATATAGTGATGAACAGAAATCAGTAGAAACATACTCCTTGCCGTCATGGACCTTATGGTTTAGTGGGAAAGGTAGATACTCTGAAAACATGTGAATAATGCAGCTTTAAGTGCTAGGAAGAAAGGTGCAAGGGGATATGAGAGTTGTAATTTAGAGGGGAGATGTGATCTAGTTTGAGGGAAGAAGGAGGGATTCACGAGGAGGTAATGCTTGAGCTGAGATCCAAGGGATGCATACGAATGTGAGGTATATGACAGTTGGAGGGGAAGAGAGTTCCAGGCAAAGGCCTTTGGGTGGGAGGAAGTGGGAAACTGAGAAGAGGCCAGTCTCTAGAATACATTTAGGAATTTGCATTTGAATTAGGAATGCTCAACCAGTAAGTATATAATGCAAATCCAAAAAATTTCCAAAATTTGAAACACTTCTGGTCCCAGGTATTTTGGATAAGAGATACTAAACCTGTATTAAGAATAGCAGAATGCTGCCAGGCGCGGTGGCTCAGGCCTGTAATCCCAGCACTTTGGGAGGCCGAGATGGGCGGATCACCAGGTCAGGAGATTGAGACCGTCCTGGCTAACACAGTGAAACCCCGTCTCTACTACAAAAAATCAGCTGGGCATGGTGGCGGGCGCCTGTAGTCCCAGCTACGGCAGGAGAATGGTGTGAACCCGGGAGGCGGAGCTTGCAGTGAGCCGAGTGGCCGCTGCACTCCAGCCTGGGCGACAGAGCGAGACTCTGTCTCAAAAAAAAAAAAAAAAAGAATAGCAGAATGCATACATAGCATAGACTCAGAATATTTTAAATAGAAGTTGGCAGCCACATACTGAATTAAGGGCACCTGCATTGTAGGAGTTAAGTGAATACCAGTGTGAGCAATGAAATGAATGAGATAGGCCACCAGTTACACAAATATGCCTTAATATTGTGGAATGTGTTAACATCTTATTTTTGTGTCTTCACATATCAAGATGATAAACTTCTGTGACTTTTTCTTACATAAAAGTGTGCTCTTAATATCTTTTCTTTTTAGGTGCTAGTGCTTGGAAACAAGAGAGATCTTCCTAATGCCTTGGATGAGAAACAGCTAATTGAAAAAATGTATGTCTTGAATATGCTATTTTAATAATTTGCTTCTAAATTACCATATTTTGCCCACTTGTTATGTTATTCCTAATGATCATAGCCATTTTTTTTAGGTAGATAAACTTGGCCTATCAGAGAAGCGAATCCTAACATTTTAGGATTGCTACAATGATTTCTTCAGTACAGTAATAAAACTAATGAGTAAAATTGAACAAAGTGATAAGTATGACAGCTGTTCTAAGCACAAACTTATCCTTTTAATTCTTCTCATAGGAATCTGTCTGCTATTCAGGATAGAGAAATTTGCTGCTATTCAATTTCTTGCAAAGAAAAGGATAATATAGGTAAGAAATGACTGGTAATTTTGGAAGAAATGGGTATCATTGGAAGGAATGTCTATGCTTCTTACAGCTTATTGTCTCGATTTCTCATTAAGTGACTTCCTTTTCAGAATACTGTTGCTTTTGCCTGAGAAAAAAGGATAGACATACCTTTTGACAATAAATATAGTGAATCTTCACTTAACATCATTGATGGTGGCTTCTTTGAAATTGCAATGTTATCTCTCTCTCTCTCATATAAATATATATATAATATAATATATGTAATATGTATTATGTATTATATGTAATATATAATATATAAAAATATATATTATATATAACATATGAATATATATAATAATATTATATGTATATATATTTTTTGAGACAGTCTCACTCCTTCACCCAGGCTTGAGTGCAGTGGCATGATCTCGGCTTACTGCAACCTCTGCCTCCTGGGTTAAAGCGATTCTTGTGCCTTAGTCTCCTGAGTAGCTGGGACTACAGACGTGCACCACCACGCCTGGCTAATTTTTGTATTTTCAGTAGCGACAGGGTTTCTATGTTGCCCAGGCTGGTATTGAACTCCTGACCTTAAATGATCCAACTGCCTCGGCCCCCCAAAGTGTTGAGATTACAGGTGTGAGCCCGGCCTATATGTTATCAAACTCTTGAACAGCAAAAAATTTTTTAAAAAGAGGAAATTGCACTTTTAAGTGAAATGACATACAGTAGGCCCTCATTTCGTTCAGCGTTACAATGTTAATGAGAAAAAAAAATAGTTTTGTTATACACCATTTCACTTAAAGTGGCAGTTTCCAAGAACCTATCAATGATGTTAAGTGAGGACTTAATGTATAACATCCTGAATCTTCTTTGTGCTATTTAAAGAAGAGAATGCAATAAAGTCGTGAGGTTAAGATTATGTGATACCAATTTATTGTGTTAATTTTTGCAGAGCTAGTATCTAGCTGTGCTTTATAACAAAATGGCATTTTTGAAATAAGAGTTTACAAAAATTAGTCTACAGGCACTACAACAATTTTTCAGTTATTGAACCAGTATATTACTGCAATATGTTAGCACTCTATTGGAATTATAAGCCCAAAATACCCTTCATTTACTCAATGCCCATATTAACTTCTTAGAAATGCCCATATTAACTTCTTAGAACTGCCATAACAAAGTACCACAAACAAGGTGGCTTAGAACAGCAGAAACTTAAGTCATTCAAAATTCTAGAGGCTAGAAGTCCAAAATCAAGTTGTCAGCAGGGTCATGTTCTCTCTGAAGGCTGTAGAAGATCCCTCCTTGCCTCTCTCTAGCTTGTGGTGGTTCCTTCACTTGTAGATGTACCACTCCATTCTCTGCCTCACATTCATGCTTCTCCCCTATAGTTGTCTCTGTGTCAGTGTATTATCTTTTCCTAAGGACTCAAGTCACTGGATTAGGGCCCACCTAATCCAGTATGACCTTATCTTAACTAATAACTTGCAGAGACCCTATTTCCAGTAAAAGTCATATTCTGAGGTTCTGGATGGACATGACTTTTTAGGGGGACATTAAACATTCTAGCATAGTATCGTTACAGAATAAGTATGTATGGCTCAACTTTAGTTTCTTAACTAATTTGGTTTGAGATGATTTGATAAATGAATGTATTGGAACAAAATGTAATAAATAGTACCAGAATAGTATATTTATAAAGTTTACGCTGATATTTTTTCTTTAGCTTTTGTATTCCAGTCTATCCTTCCCTAACTCACCTTCCACCCCACCTGCAAACACGGCTTTATTTATTTTTATTTTTTTAAGATGGAGTCTCTCTCTGTCGCCGTGGCTGGAGTGCAGTGGCAAGATCTTAGCTCACAGCAACCTCCACTTCCTGGGTTCAAGTGATTCTTGTGCCTCAGCCTCCTGAGTAGCTGGGATTACAGTTGCCCACTACCACGCCTGGCTAATTTTTGTATTTTTAGTAGAGACAGGGTTTCACCATGTTGGCCATGCTGGTCTTGAACTTCTGACCTCAGGTGATGCACCTGCCTCAGCCTCCCAAAGTGCTTGGATTACAGGCATGAGCCACCACGCCCAGCCACAAACATGCTTTATTCAGTTTAAAGTGTGGATAGTTCTGGCTAATTTTGGGCTTCGTTTAAAGACCATCCAGGGCAGTCTCAGCCTTAGTAACAGCTGATAGACACAAATTTTCCTTTATAAATGGATAGAATAATTAACTTGTTACATTGGGAGCATTTATTTGAGAACAGACTTGTCAAGCACTTGTGGTTACTTAGACTTTATTTAAAAGTTTTTTCTCTATATGGCAGGGAAAACTCTTTTTAAAATTTAAGATATGCCCCATGAGAGCATTTATTTCTACATCAGTGGTTCTCAATGGGGAGCTTTTCCCCCAGGAGACTTGACAATGTCTGGAGACATTCTTGGTTGTCATAACTAGGAGGGTGATGCTGGCATTTAGTGGGTAGATATCAGAAATGTAGCTAAACATACTATAGCCTCCACAGCAAAGAATTATCCAGCATAAAATGTCAGTTGTGGCAAGGTTGAGAAATCCTGTTCTACACTAACCGTAATTTTTAGTCCATTGTGCTATTTTGTAAATCCATTACTCCCTATATGTTTTCTATTTTTCCATTGTTACAAACTAGTTGGATACTTTCCTGAAAAAAAAAAAAATCTCTTGGGCTCATATATGGAAGTACAGTAGAGCTGTGAGGACTTCTTTCGCTATTTGAGGCTGATCTTTATAGTTTGCTAAATGGCTCAGTAGTAATTTTAGAACTCCTGGCTCACTTAAAGTGTTATCAAGCCCAAGGAAACTGATCCAGTCTAATAAGATTCGAAATAAGTATTTTGTAAATCAGTTCATCTGAGTATATTATTTCTATTGTCTTTTTGCCTATTCATAAAGATCCATTTGTCTTTAGGATATGAACTTCTATCAGTATCCACAAAGGCTTTGTGTAATTTTTTAGTGAATTTCTTTTTGTTTGTTTTGTTTTTGTTTTGAGATGGAGTTTCACTCTTGTGGCCCAGCTGGAGTGGAATGGCGCGATTTTGGCTCACTGCAACCTCCGCGTCCTGGGTTCAAGCGATTCTCCTGCCTCAGCCTCCCAAGTAGCTGGGATTACAGGCACCCGCTGCCGTGCTCGGCTAATTTTTGTATTTTTAGTAGAGATGGGGTTTCACCATGTTGGCCAGGCTGGTCTCAAACTGCTGACCTCAGGTGATCCACCTGCCTCGGCCTCCCAAAGTGCTGGGATTACAGGTGTGAGCCACCGTGCCCGGCCGTGAATTTCTTAAATATTTAAATTTGGTTATTTCACTTCAGATTTACCTTTCTCCCATTCAGTTCAAATGAGTGTGGCTTTGCTTTTATTGTGCACTATTGTCCCTATTTTAAGGTGCAGAGGTGCTTCTTCAGTAGTTGGGTGAAATCATTGTTTCCACAGTGGTGAACAGGTCACGTTTGTTATAGCTCAGCCTTGTGTTGTTTCATTAATGCATGTTAGCTGGGAAACTGGTAGTGAATTTACCCTCATCTTTCAGGCTTGGAGAATAGAGTGGTGCTTCTAATAGACTCTCATGTACCCTTCTGAAGAAGTGAGGACAAGAATTATCCAGCCCCATATGTCAAAAGGGCATGGTGTGAACCCTGCACCAGCCTTGGCAGTGACAGCCTCCTCTCCCATCCCTCTGCTTTAGTCACATTGTATCACTCACAATCCATCCAGAGCTCCACAATGTTTCATGCCTTTTAACATTCTTTTGCCGTTTTTTTTTTTTAACCTGGAGTTTTGTGGGGTGGCCCCCAAGCCCCAATAATTACTGCATCTTTTCTGTGTGTTATACTTAAAAGCGCCTTGAGGGCAGACAGGAGTTCTTCCCTTTCTTTTTTTTGCCTTCCTGGCAATTTGCATGCAACACCTGATTGATTGTGTGGGCAACACATAAAAGATGGCACCAGCCGTCCTACACACAACTTAATTTTTAAATCAGAAAACCCTTCAGTCTCTGATAATTCCTCATATTCTCTTTTAAGTTCAGGTAATGGAGTATGGTAATACAGATGCAGAAAAGCAGAAGAGGTCAGGCATAGTATGTGCCTTGAATTAGCTGCATTTTAAATATTGTCTCTGTTTGATGTTTACCTTTTTAACTTTAATGTCTTCGCTTTTCCCCTCTATCTTTAGATATCACACTTCAGTGGCTTATTCAGCATTCAAAATCTAGAAGAAGCTGAAGCATCTCCTGAAGTCTTCCAGTCCTTCTTGGCTATAATCCTAGAATTATTGTCCGTTCCTCTGAAGTAATTCCCAGAATACGGTCCTTCCTAAACCCAAGAAATTGCCTTTTTCAGAGTTTCTTTCTCATGTGCACTGCTGAAGATGAGTATCCCTAATCCTTCATAAAGAATCAGCTAGAGTTGTCATGATAAAGTCAGCACACACAAAAAGGCTTCTTACACATACCTGTCTTAAACCATGTGTAGAGCTTTAAAAAAAAAAAACAAAAAAAAAACCCATATACTTTTGACCATCTTAAATCAAGAAAATTGCATATTTCCATTCTGGTCTTTCTGGGCCAGATTTTTATATTGGTTTTCAGTAAATGTCTATCTATAATATTTCATTATAGAGTCTAGTAGCTTAATACTGACACTGACTTGATACAGCATGAAGTTTCTAGTGCCACACACAGTATTTAGAAAACCTTTAAGTGTGAATGACTCATGTGGGATATATGTAAACATAATGTTTATTTTATCTCACAAATGCATGTGAAATGTATAATTACATCTTAGGAATCCAAAATGGTCTGCAGAGAGTGAGCGGAGGCACCAGATCAATGTTGGTTCTTTACACTGGTGAGATTCTACCTGATGAATATTAAAGATATTCTGCTTTCTGAGAACTCTTTTTCACCAGATGGCAGTTGGGATATGGGAGGAACTAAAGCATCCTGTTTTGTATCTG
Source organism: Pongo pygmaeus (assembly GCF_028885625.2). Classification (NCBI taxonomy): domain Eukaryota; kingdom Metazoa; phylum Chordata; class Mammalia; order Primates; family Hominidae; genus Pongo; species Pongo pygmaeus. The sequence continues at coordinate 72,828,657 of NC_085930.1, read as the reverse complement.
TCCAGATCATTATTTCTATCTCTTGTTTTTTCTTCCTGATTCAGGATACTTTTTTAAGGGGTTGAGAATTGAAGATTTTCCAAAAGCGTTCATGAATTTAGAGCATTCCACCCAATATAATAAAACCTGTTAAGAATGTCAGTCTTTGTTCAAACATCTGTTTGTTCTATCTCCAGTCATTAAATCAGTGCTGCTGCATGACACTCTTAACTCCTGACTTTTTATATCCAGTCATAAAGTTGACTTTCAGCACAAAAGATACTTATAAACAAATAAAAAATTTTTATTTTTCTCTCTTATTGATGTAAGGTTTGGCACTCTTTTGTCTGGTGCCATTAGACATCTTGATTATTGTGACAACTCTAGACCTGCCTGCTTTATCTAATGTAATCATGCTCGACGTCTACAGGTTGTTTAATAATCAGTCACACAGAGAACTGAGGAACTGATGCTGTTTGTTTGCTTCTATGATACAGAGATGTCTAAAAACTTCAAATGGACATGTTTTGTAGTTTAGCGACTTCCGTATACATAAAGGGACATATTAATACTGGTTCATTTGTAAATTATTATTCATATAGACAACTGTAGTAGATAAAACTCTATGGTACACCTGCTTATGTGTTGCCTCACACTGTGTGTGATTTTGTTTCTTTTGTTAAGCAGCACTTATGTAGACTGCATTTCCAAATGTGTTGAGCACTCAGAGTGTAGTCAACAGTAAGTTCTTTTAATGCATATCAGTTTTAATTTATAGACTGCCATGGCCTTAAAAATATTCTGTACAATATACTGCACTGTGTTGCACAGACACTACTTGCTTTTCTCCATTCATATTTTTATGAGTAGAATCTGGGCTTTTAAATTTCTCTTCTTATTCTTTGAAGCATGTTGCATACTTCCCTGGTGGGATGGAGGTTCTGTAAATGAAGGGACATTTAAACTTGCTACTGTTGTTCAACACCATTAATGGTCAGCGTGAACCATTACAAAGAATGTGGCAACTTGCTTGTGCCTAAAAGGAGGAATTGGAACTAGAATGTGTGACTCTGTGGGGACTGCATAGGTTTGTTGACCTATAGCTAAACCTTAATGTGTTTGTGTGTCTATACATTGCTTTCAGCATTTCAAGACATCCAGACGCTATTACCAACATTTTCCTGTGCATTAACCTCTGCATGTGAAAGCTTTTAACAGTTACTGAACTATGTAAATATGTGAATTTTTTTATTTAGGTGGATGCATTTTTTGTCTGTTTACTGCTTTTCTCAGCTTTATTCAATAAACTTGCATTTTAAGGGTTGTATTGGCAATTTTAACTTAAAATGTGCATCATGATGGAAGGTGCAGACTTTTTTGGAAGGGGATAGAAAGTTTCCAAGAGGAGGGTCTATAGACCATTTGTCGGAAATCAGCTCAGCCCTCAAAGAATTGGGTCTGTGGGCTAGTTAAAATAGAAATAAACTTTTAAAATATCCACAATTGATATTGTGATTTTTTGGGGGCGGGGGAAATGCTACTACTTGTTAACGGTCACAATACACCAAATTTAGGACTTTAAGTGGCAAGTGCTAGTAAAACATTTTATGATCCAGTTTTTAAAAATCAAACCAAGACCCTGCTAAGCAAATGAAGTTGCAAGACATGCCTATTTACTGACTTCAGTTCAGAATGAAAATATTTTAAGTACCAAACATGCTGGTTTTCCCACAAAGGCACATTTTTAGCATAAAGCTTTTTGCTAGTTTGGTATCATCTGCCCATTAAATAAGTCAATACTTATCAAAGCTATTGGAGAAATAATTTTGTATATTTTTATTTGTTGAGAAAAGTTCAATTAGCATTTTCTCCATATCCATACTATAATTCTGTATAGCCAACCCTTAGTGGCCAATTGGATGTATGATTTAGCATTTATTTCCCTAGAACATCATGTTTATGTATGTTTTTTTTTTTTTTCACTGCATTAGTGGAGCCATGTAGTCAATCATCAAGTTTCATCCACTTCTCACCATTCTCCTACCAAAGGGAGGAGTGTGTGAGAGTTGGGGATGAGGATGGGGGAACATTTAGGATATACATTTAGCTGAATTCTAAATGTGTATCTGCTTTTAAAAACTTCTAAACTTACAAAGTTGGTCTTTGATTCTGTCAAGTAAATTGGGTGTTTGAGGAACCAACTGCTTTGTCTATTTGCTCCATGTAGGATTGAGTTACACTGATAACCTGTTGATTTGGTAATTCCAGCTGCTCCAAGGGTCTGGTGGGTTCAGAACTGGAATGGAAGCTTAAACATAATGTAGCGGGCATCATGCTGTAACATCCAGTTGGCCAAATGCTTTACTCTAAAAATGTGCCACAGTGGGGAAAGCACAATGTTTAATGTTTAAAATGTTTTTGTTGTGTTACAAACTTTTAAGGTTATGCCCTCAACTATGCATAGCAGTGAAGAGACTTGAAAAGGAAGACAGTAAAGCCTTACAGACTTCCCTTAAGTTTGCTGCTCTATAAGTATGCAGCCTGCTGCAGGTGTTTCCTGTTGGTTAGTAAATAACCTCCACACATTGGCTGTTTAAAATTCAGCTATTAATAAAAATGTGTAGTTTTGTCATTGCTCCTCTTGGGTGTTCTTAGGGAAACCAAAGCAGATCATTGTCATGGTAGACGGACTGCAATAGGACGCTTTTAAAAATCTAAGCCAAAGCAGTAGTCATTTATTATTCCATTCTATTAACCAGCCCTCTCTTCAGTAAGATAATTCTATTTTGAAATCCCAAGGCATCTGGCATTTAGGTAATGCAGATTTCCCAGTAGGAATCAGGAGGGGGAAAAGATACTTTAGCTTCATTTTACTGGGGCTTACAGTAGGGATGTAGGAAAAGAGTTGTTAGCTTACGATGCTATTATAGCTTAATTCTGTGGAGAGTACTTGGTTGGCATTTGGGAGAATGGGTTCTTTCCTTGGCCATTAACTGATTGTGTGACTGGTGAGTTGCAGAACCCCCTCAAGGCTCCTTAAGTTTTCCCATCTATAAAATGAAGAGGAGAGGATCTCTAACCATAACTTCTGCCACTGACAGGCTGATTCTAGCAGCCTAGAAATTTGCTTGGTGGTTAAAAAGAGAAGAGATACAAAAACACCGATTTGTCCTAGTGAATATGTTAATATTACATGTTCCTTCAATAGAAGGTAATTCAAAAATACAGAAATATTTACATGTTACAACTTTAAATTTTAGCACAAAAGCTGGAGATGGCAGACATTTTACAGAATGATACAGTAAATTTATTTTGTTTGAAGGAAATTCTGTAAATATACAGGCTTATATGTTGAAAGGCATTTACAAATTTTAGAACATTTTCCCCAGACTGCAGAAAATGTTTGGTATGCACTCTGGAAAAATATATACCTACTACCAATTTGAGGGTAGGTGGTTTAGAGCTAAGATTTAATCCTTTATAACTGCTGTGTTGCTAGGTTTTTGGGGTTTTTTTTGTTTGTTTTTTGAGATGGAGTCTCACTCTGTTGCCCACGCTGAAGTGCAGTGGCGCGATCTCAGCTCACTGCAACCTCCGCCTCTCGGGTTCACGCCATTCTCCTGCCTCAGCCTCCCAAGTAGCTGGGACTATGGGCGCCTGCCACCCCGCCCAGCTAATTTTTTATATTTTTAGTAGAGACGGGGTTTCACCATGTTAGCCAGGATGGTCTCGATCTCCTGAACTTGTGATCCGCCCACCTCAGCTTCCCAGAGTGCTGGTATTACAGGTGTGAGCCACCATGCCTGGCCAGCTGGGTTCTGCTAGAATTTATCTAGAGCTTTGGAGAAACCTGGAATGGTTAGAAAATACTACTCTTCAAAGTAAAGGGGCTGGAGGACCAACAAAACCATTGTGTCCCCTTTTGGACATGGGAAGTAGAACATTAACCACTTGCTAATTATAGCATCTCCCTTAACCAATTCTTATCTCATCTACAATTGTGACCTACCCTCAGTGTTGTACAATGTGTATCACACAATGTGCTAGCTTGTTTCTGTGGCTTAAGAGAATTCACCATTTCTATCTACTACCCAATACATGAATTAGATAACTCTTTCATTTGTATATTTTATTCTGTAAGAAAAATTCAAATTGCTGTTATTTGTCATACTGTTAGCTAATTTATGAAAGCGCTAGCCCTCTCATTCAAAGAAGGGTTAAGGATTTATAGAATTCCTACATTGTCTGGAAGCATCAGTAACCTAAAGGCTAGAGCATGGTATGGGCATGTGCATGATGAATATTTTTGATGTATAGTTCATATATTTGTTTCAGTGGTTTGGTATTGGAACTGCTAGAAGGAGATCTCACTATCTTTTTTTCCTTTTTGAGATAGTCTTGCTCTGTCATCAGGCTGGAGTTCAGTGGCGCGATCTCGACTCGCTGCAACCTCCGCCTCCTGGGTTCAAGCAATTCTACCTCAGCCTCCCAAGTAGCTGGGACTACAGGCATGTGCCACCATGCCAAGCTGATTTTTGTATTTTTAGTAGAGATGGGGTTTCACCATGTTGGCCAGGCTGGTCTTGAACTCTGACCTCAAGTGATCCACCCGCCTCGGCCTCCCAAAGTGCTGGGATTACAGGCGTGAGCCACCGCGCCTGGCGACTTGTGCTAATGTTAAACAAAAATTATGGGGGGTCATTTTTTGTGGACTGAGTTTCTATACTAGGTCCTAGCAGACCAAAGTAGTTACATATATTAAATGCCACACAGTTACATGGAAACTTTACAGACCAGTTTTTCCTGAAAACAGAAAATCCCAGTCTGTCTGAATCAGAATAATAAGGAAGTCCCTTCTTGTTTAACCCTTAAAAGAAAGTAACCCGATGTTAACCAATCAGTTATTTTTCATTGTTTTGTTTCCTTGCTCTCATCTTACAAAACCCACTATTCTGCTGTTTCTCATTGGGAGCTTTCATTCTGTTTTGTAGAATGGAGGCTGCCCCATTCATAAGTTATGAATAAACGCCAGTTAGATCTGTAAGTAAATTTGTTGTAATTTTTTTCTGACACTAGGAATTGCCAAATGACCCTTCACATGGGAAGTACTAGTTTTTGTTTTTACCAATCCCTGTCCCCTATGCCTTTTTAAAAAAGAGATGAAGTCTCACTGTTACCCAGGTAATTGCATTGGCTATTTACAGCCATGATCATAGGAAACGCATCTTCAAACTACTGGCTCAAGGGATCTTCCTGCCTCAGCCTCTCGAGTACCCTGTATCTTGCTAACAGAGCATGTTGCCAAACTTGGATTTCTGCCCATCAAATAAGTTTGAACTGTAATTATATACTTCTTTTTTTAGGCCTTCAGCTTTGCAAAACCTCTGCTTTTGAAATGCTTTTTTTTTTTTTTTTTGAGACGCAGTGTCACTCTGTTGCCCAGAATGGAGTGTGGTGGGGCTATCTCAGCTCACTGCAACCTCTGCCTCCTGGATTCAAGTGATTCTCATGCCTCAGCCTCCTGAGCATCTGGGATTACGGGCGCCCACCACCATGCCTGGGTAATTGTTGTATTTTTAGTAGAGATGGGGTTTCATCATTTTGGCCAGGTTGGTCTTGAACTCCTGACCTTAAGTGATCTGCCTGCCCTGGCCTCCCAAAGTTCTGGGGTTACAGGTGTGAGCCACCACGCCCAGCCGGGTGCTAGTTTTAAAAGTTTCAGAGTTGAAAAGTATTAACAATAGGTCTTACTATGTAGCACGGTTGTAAGTACTTTATATATATATGATGTAATCACAACTGTGATGAACATTGTCCTCATCACTCATCCATTTTATGGATGAGGAAACAAGTCCAGAAAAGTAACTTCCCAAGGTCACTCTTAGGGCAGAGCTATGATTTGAACACCTGACTTCTGAATGTGAGTTCTTAGTTGTCATCTCTTTGCATTCCCCAGAGTAAAGCCATTTTTACATTGAAAAAGTGCCTCCTTTCCTTTTTTATGAGTCCCTGATGCTCTTGTGAGATTACCGGAAAACCTGTCACAAATCAAACTGTTTATCTTAAAGAGTTGATTTTCAACACTGGAGTTTTCTGATTAGGTATGGGTGTTGTTCCAATCTTATCAGTTACATTTACCTTAAGGAGAGTCCTAAGCGAAAGGACTAGCACAAAATAACCCATTTCTTTCATTTCAGTTTCATTCCAGAAGGAAACACTTTCTGAACCTAGACCCTAATGCCTAGGCTATGCCTTGCAGGGCACTAATGTCAAAACTATTGCTTTTGGGTGGCTTGGAAAGAGCAGAGGGACCTGTCTGCTCAAGGGCCAACTATTTGAAGTGCAAATTGCCTTAAAGTGTTGTAACTCTCTTTCTGCCTAGTCAACAGGCTCTGAGAATTGAGCCCCCAACCTGATTTCTTCCATTATGGCTTGTGGAATAAGCCTTACAGTTTCCTATGAAGATTAAATAAGCACACATGTCAAAGTGTTTTGAAAACCATCAGTTTTACTATGAAAAGCATCTTTCAGGAGTTGGATGGTTTTCTCTGGTTATTAAAAGATTTATTTTTATAAGAGTTTTTCTCTCACATCAAGACAGGAGCTGTCCTCAATGTGGCCTGCAGTTAACCAGATAAAATTTAAGTTAAAATTTGCAATAAAGTAGCCCCGGAAGGAAACATACAACATGCAACTGAATATTCACATTCAGTTTGCAAGTTCCAGGAAGGCAGTAGTTCAGGATCAAGGGCTGGAGCTGGGCTGCCAGCACAGTCCCTAGGCATCCTTCACAGAGGGGAAAAAGCAGAAGCTGTGTAGTCTAAAGACCCTGGCTCAAGCTGTCTTCGTAATCTTTTTGCTGCTTGGGCTGCTCTCGATGTCTCAATGTTGGGAAAGAACAAGGCTCAGCCAACAGTAAGGACCTTCCTATGTGCCAGCTACCATGTGCTGTAATCAAGTGTTTTCTTAGTTCCCCTTACACCTCCTCTGTATTTCAAAAAGTCCTCTACCCTGAAAATGTGATGAGAGTGCCACATGACAACTTATCTTCTTATGCACTCCCTTGGTCGACCATTCAGCCAATATCAGATTTGGGGGTCTAGTCAGGTCTTGCTTCCCAAGCTTTTCAGAAACCCTGATGAAACAGGCATAGGGTCTAAACTTAGGGAGGGCAAACCTTACAGCCAACTCCAAATGCAGCAAGCAAAATAAATAAACGTCTAAACCATTGAATCTTTATGTGAAAGCCATAGCCCTTTACAGCTAACATTTGCAACCTTCTTAATTATTATAGGAAGTAGATACAGAGGGGTAAAATGATTTAACTGGGAATCTACCCCACACCTCAAAGGTTAGGTCACTAATTGCGGGTGCACAGGAGAGATGGTAGGATGGGAGGGACAGGAGAAGACATGTTTAGATATATCTGGTAAATAATTTGGTGGTGGTGGGAGCCTTTATTCCCACCCCCAACCTGCCCCCCCCTTTTAAAAAAATCCTATTTCCGAGACAAAAGCAATATAACATAGCTTAGTATTTCCTGAAACTGCTAGTTTCTAAGAACTGCCCAAGAGTACTTACACGCATATTCCCGAGACCGTTGGAGTTGTTCGATAGGTCTAGGGAGGGATCTGGGGATATGTGTTTTACAAGCACCTTGAGCGATTCTTCAAATTTGGGTGTTTAAATCAAAAGAGCAGAATTCATGATACTGTTTTGTGCACTCCTTGAGCTAAAAGGTAGTATCCCACCCCCTCCATAAACAGACACCTAAGTTATAAAACTTCTGCGCTCGATATGCAAAAACAGCTCCTTTTATACAGAAACGATCCTTTCCTTCTTTTCCTTATATATCTTTTAACTGTCATCACTCCTAACCTAGACCTAGAGTGGCTTTTTCCGGTCCTAGCTCTGCCGGACACACGCTCTGCCCAGAGACCCGATCTACCCAACGCCAGGCGGTCTGGGGCCACGTCTGTGTCCAGCGTCCGGCGGGCGCTGCCGTGCCGCTCTCCCATTGGCTGGAAGTTCCCTCGCGGGCCGGCGCGGCTCCTGCTCGCCACAACAACCCGTCGGGCTACGGACCGCCCAGTGGGGCGGGGCTTGGGAGTCGGGGCGGGGCCCGGGCGAGGGGCGGGGCCTCGGGGCGTCGCGGACGCCCTGGCGGCCTACGGCGTGGCAGGGAGTCCTGGGCCGCGCCCCGCGAGGCCGGGCCCAGGCCGGGCCAATCCCGGGCCACTAGGCGGGCGAACGTGGGGCCTGGCCGGCCCGCCGGAGAGCCTGGGGGTTGGGGACAATGGGCTAGTTCCTGGTGCGTCACGGAGGAGTTCCTTAAAGGGGAAGTGAGCCGGGCTACGGGAAGAGCGCGGGGTGCGGTGGTCGGCGGGGAGGCCCCCGCGCTTTAAAATAATGCCCGCGGCGCCCGCGCGACCATGCAATGGCGAGCGCTCGTCCTGGGGCTGGTGCTCCTCCGGCTTGGCCTCCATGGAGTATTGTGGCTCGTCTTCGGGCTGGGGCCCAGCATGGGCTTCTACCAGCGCTTTCCGCTCAGCTTCGGCTTCCAGCGTCTGAGGAACCCCGACGGCCCCGCGTCGCCCGCCTCGGGGCCCGTGGGCCGGCCTGGGGGGCTATCCGGGCCGTCGTGGCTGCAGCCGCCGGGGACCGGGGCAGCGCAGAGCCCGCTCAAGGCTCCGCGGCGTCCTGGGCCGGGGATGTGCGGCCCAGCCCACTGGGGCTACGTGCTGGGCGGCCGGGGCCGCGGCCCGGACGAGTACGAGAAGCGCTACAGCGGCGCCTTCCCTCCGCAGCTGCGTGCCCAGATGCGCGACCTGGCACGGGGCATGTTCGTCTTTGGCTACGACAACTACATGGCTCACGCCTTCCCCCAGGACGAGCTCAACCCCATCCACTGCCGCGGCCGTGGGCCCGATCGCGGGGACCCGTGAGTATCCCCGCCGCCCGGGGCCGTGCGCTCACGCGCTTCCTTCCGCCCCCGCGCCGGGGTGCAGCCCTCTGTCCTCCGGGGCCCCCGAGGGCGCCAGGGCCCTTAGGGTCCCAGGCAGCGCTCCCGCGCCGTGTCCCGTCTGAGTCCCTGTGAAGACCCTCGAGCTTGAGGGTGCGGGGTGGGCGGGTGGCCTTCCTCTCCTGATTCTCCCGGAATCTCCAAACTTAAGAACTGCTGTCCAGCTCAGTGTCTTACACATGAGGAAACTGAGGTCCAGGACCAGAAGGGACAGTGGCAGTGCCAAGGGCTGGCTTGGAGGGCTTTCCACTTCCATCCGAGCCCCTCCTCCGGATGAGCATAAACTCTAAATGAAATCTCCATACTCCCCGTGTAAACGCAGCCTCAGAACAAGCCCTTACCTCGCACCCCCACCTCTATCAGATTGCCACACCCACGTCTTTTCTAGGTAAAAAGCCAAGAGTTGACTTCTCCAAAGCCGTCCATTGAGTTTGAGGCAGAACGGGGTTACAGCCTCTCCTTCACAGGGGCTGCTTCTTAGGCTAAGGATAGTTAGGTGGTGGGGAGGGAAGCTATGTGGCCCACTTTTGGGGTCTAGACACTAGAGGTGAAATTCATTGGATGCCGAACTGACTGTCAACGTCATTGCCCTGTACGATCTGTCCTATAAATCCCCCGCCTCTGGTGGCGTGGTTGTCAGGGAAGGTCAGCCAGTCCTCCCTGTTCACCAGCCTTGTTTGCAAAGGCTGAGCTCCAAGGGTCACCACTGTTCACATCAAAGTCCAAGAGGGCAGTACACCCAGCTAAGGACCTCTTACCTGTAGGGAAGGAATGTGCATTGCCATAGACCCTGTTAGTCCAAATAGGTGACTCCCCTCTCCTGGATGGGAGTGGAGGAGGAGTTGGTTTGCTCAGTGTCTTGACACCGTCTGGGGCAAGCATTTTCCTTCACCTGGAGGAAAGCAGTGGAGTCCAGTCCTTAGGTTCTGATAAGGAAGCCTATAGACTAAACGGACTTGGGTTTTTAAAATGGTGTGGTTATCTAAACATTTATGTTTTAAATTGCAGTTTGAGAGCATGATTTCTACCGAAGCAAGGGGACATCCCAAGCTAAATTCAAAAGACTGAGCCTTTTCAAAATTCTAGGAAACTGATGAGTTTTTCTTGCTTAACCATAGCGTTTATACGTATAAGTGTATTTTCTATCTCAATTTTTTTGAGAAAAAATATTAAATTTTGAAAAAAAAAGTATTTGGCCTTTACAGATTTTTTGTTTGTTGAGAGGGAGTCTCGCTTTGTCGCCCAGGCTGGAGTGCAGTGGCGCGATCTCCGCTCACTGCAGCCTCCGCCTCCCGAGTTAAAGTGATTCTCCTACCTCAGCCTCCCGAGTAGCTGGGACTACAGGCTCGTGCCACCACGCCCGGCTAATTTTTTGTATTTTTAGTAGAGACAGGGTTTTCACCGTATTAGCCAGGATGGTCTCATCTCCTGACCTCGTGATCCACCCGCCTGGGCCTCCCAAAGTGTGGGGATTACAGGCGTGAGCCACCGCTCCCGGCCATGGCCTTTCCAGATTTTAAGAAATGAATGAATTATTTGGCTCACTTAACTAGAGGGGACTTTATACCTATAAATGTATTTTCTTTCTTAGTTTTTTTGGGGGGAGGAATAAACTTCATTTAATTGTGGTCTTTTTTTTGTTGTCAGCCTACATCATGCTTTGATGTTTTTTCTTTTTAAATCAACATCATTAAAGTTTGAAAAATATCATAAAATCCCACCAGTTATTTTAAATTTATCTTTGCCACTAGTTCCTGCCCATATGTCTATGCATGTTTTACATAGTTGCAATCATAGTATGTGTACATATTTCGGATCTTAATTTGTGCTTTTCCACTAGTGCTCTTGGTATTACAAGAAGGGAGAGAGCACTTTCAATAAGTGCCTTTATTCTTGCTCACAGACTGTTTCTCAGATTACCTTTTATCAGGTGGACTGAAGTTGAAAACAGTTTACTTTCGTTTGAGAATATGATGGTTTGGAGAGTGAGTTGATGACATTTTAATGTTTTTCTTAGTAAACCTTAAAAGCGCTTCTGGAGAACCTTAAGAATCCCTTCCCAGCAAAGTGAGGTGGTGGTTGATTTAACTTGCTGGTCTTCGTGGTGTCATGTGTGCCGTTGGCCTTTATTTCAGGATGAAGGCTGCTGATGAGTGTTTTGGTTTGGTTATGCATTGGTTTGGTTATGCGTAAGTTAAGGTCAGGTTGCTTTGAGACAGATGTGTTATTGGAAAGAGGGTGTTAGAAGTATTGAGGAGGTGGGGATGGCATTAGGGAAGGGTTGTGCCCTGAGCTAGGTAGGCCCGTTGGTTGGTAAACCTTTGTTGTCTTTGAGGAGGCCAAAGAAGCCTTGCATAGACGCCTCACAGTTGCCACTTACAAAGAGTGGAAAACTTAATGTTTTGTACTCTCCTTCCTTTAACTCCTCTGAGGCTTTGCTTTTTTTTTTTTTAATATTTAGAAAAATTTTATTTTTAATTTTTGTGGGTACATATTAGGTGTATATATTTATAGGGTACATGAGATATTTTGGCACAGGCATGCAATTTGTAATAATCACATCATGGAAAATTGGGTATCCAGCCCCTCAAGCATTTTTCTTTTGTGTTACAAACAATCCAATTATACTCTTTTAGTTATTTTAAAATGTACAATTAAATTATTATTGACTGTAGTCCTCCTGTTACGCTATCGAATACTAGGCCTTGAGGAAAGTTTAAAACCAGAGTATTGTCATGCTGGCTTTGAAACAGGAGGGTACTTCACATCCCCAAACTAAATGATCTGTAATAAAAATTTTTCATATTTTTTGTTTGTTTGTTTAATTGACAGGGTCTTGTTCTGTCACTCAGGCTGGAGTGCAGTGGCATAATCATTGCTCACTGCAGCCTTGAACTGCTGGGCTCAAGCAGTCCTCCTGCCTCAGCCTCCCGAATAGCTGGGACTAGAGGTGTGCCCCACCATGCTCAGCTAATTTTTTAAAAAAAATTTTTCTGTAGAAGTGGGGTCTCACTTTGTTGCCCAGGATGGTCTCAAACCCCTGGTCTCAAGCAGTCTTCCCGCCTTGGCCTCCCAAAGTGCTGAGATTATAGGTGTGAGCCACCAAGCCCAGTCAAAAATCTTTCAGATTTTAAAAAATCAAATGTATTCTAATGACTCATTTAACAAGAGTGAATTTGCCATTAGAGTATTATATAAAAAGTACACATAGAAAATATCGGTGCTAAACACTCTTACCGTTTCTCTGTAGTCATATGTGCTCCAAACTTCTCTTGCCTCAAGTACATGTGACTTGTTCTTGGGGAAGTGTCAGGTAAGGAGTTAACATGAAGTGAATAAAACTTGAACACTCTAAAAAGAGCAGATCTGTCTACAGATAACTATGCAAAGTCAGTTCTTCTCACATCCTCAATTTAGGTTGGAGGATCCAAATTTAAAGTTTCTTTGAGTAAATGTGGATATTACATTTTTGTAATCCTGTGAATGGTTAACTGTAGTTCTGGCTTTTGGGCATGTGACCAATCTCAATTTCTTCTCAACTGTATTGCTATTAAAACAACAAAGCAAATCTCAAATTAAGCCAAACAAATATTGGCCCCTCCAATGCTTAGGTACTCCTAGCTCAAGGTGGCCTCCTCTGCATTCCTCTTTCTTTGGAAAGTCCTGCCCTCTTTCAGAGTCAGGCTCGTCTTGTTTCCGTGATGCCATCTAACTGTTTGAAGATGATTTTCCTTTATTTGCTCAGTTCTCCTTTTGATTCCTTTCCTTTGAGCTGCGATTCCACATTTTAACCTTATTTGAGAATTGAGTACTGTTGTGTATTCACCTGCATTTCCCTTTGTCTTGTCTCTCCAGATTATCAATCCCTTGAACGCAGGGACTGTTTCTTATGTTATCTCTGTGCCTACACCACACCAGGTAGATTTCTGAACAGCTGTTACAGGTTAAGTATACGTGGGAATTTTTAAAAACACATATGTTTGATTTTGTTAGCTACATAATCAAAAATTTTCTATCAAAGGCCATGGTTTTCTCCATCTTTTCTGTTTTGAGGTGAACTTTAAAAATTTACAGTGGGGTGAATGCCATGAACATTTGTACCTGGTGAAGTAAGTGGAGCATTTAGTCGTGCGGTTCAGCCAGCTGGTTACAGGGAAAGGTATTGAGTTCTTGCTTGATGAACTTAAAGGTATCAGGTTAGGCTAGACATTGACAAGAATATCTACAAAGAACAAATCCAGAGTCTTACCTGCATAGTGGGCTGGCATAAATGGAGTCATAATAATTTCATGCTGTTAGGCCAGGAGAGTTTTATGGTGTTTATTTTTTTTCCTTCATCCTCACTCCCACTTCCCCCTTATTTTGGCACATTTTGAAAGAGGATGTAGCAATTATTTGGTAAGAAAAAATTAAAAGTGTTCTAATGAATAAATACCCCAGATCTTGGAGAGGATTTGTCTGACTAGAGTGGAGAGAAGGAACCCCACAGTTACTGCAAGTAATTTTTTTTTTTTTTTTCACTGCGGCAACTCATTAATTTTTAGTGACTGGGCATTGTAAAAGAAATATTTTAAAACTGGGTCTATTTTAGTTATAGATTAGAAGGCAGAGCACAATAAAACATGGAAAGGAGTTCAGTGCTCACAGTGAGTACCTTCCTTCCATGGGCCTGTGCAGGTGGAGAGAATGACACATGCCGCAGATCTGGGTGTGACTCAGGAGAGGGGAGTTACATGTGGTTCTCCTGATTACCATCTAGCTTGGATGCTACATGATGAGGGAGCTATTTTCTGATGAGGTGGGCTGTTAAAGCCCACTCTGTTTCTAAGCAGCAGAGCAACATAGTGAAATATTTACACATAGCAGAACATTCTTGAATTGGCAGAATTGGGCATAAGGATCTCCCTCTCTCCTTTGAGCCCCTCCTGCAACCCTTGCACTTTTTGTACCCTTTTTGGCTGTCACTTGTGCTTGAGAGGCATATTTGAATCCATAGCTCTCGCTTTGAAGGGACCTTTTGCTATTGTATAAGTTTATTTCCAGAAAATCAACAAATAGAAAAAACAGGTACAATTTTCCAGCCAAGCAGTTTTCTGACTTCCCAGCTTATAGTAAATGAGATAGCCCTAGTTCCTAGTCTATAGCCCCCATATATATCTTGTTTCAAAAAAAGTATCTAAAATTTTTTTTTTTTTTTTTGAGACGGAGTTTCACTCTTGTCACCCAGACTGGAGTGCAATGGCATGATCTCGGCTCTCCGCAACCTCCGCCTCCTGAGTTCAAGTAATTCCTCTGCCTCAGCCTCCCTAGTAGCTGGGATTACAGGTGCCTGCCACCACACCCAGCTAATTTTTGTATTTTTAGTAGAGACAGGGTCTTGCCATGTTGGCCAGGCTGGTCTTGAACTCCTGACCTTGGATGATCCACCCACCTTGGCCTCCCAAAGTGCTGGGATTATAGGCGTGAGCCACCATGCCCAGCCTAAAATTTTACTATAAATTCTTTGCTTTAGGTTAGGTGGCATAACAGCGTAAAACAAGGCAACTGGAGGGTTCAAATAAAATCAGACATTGGAGCTGTTATGCCTCTTTCACATAAGCCCCATTTCCCCCAGCTTGAGGCACAGGCCTTGCAGAGAGCACAGCAAGCCATCACAACACGAGAGGTGCTGTACACCAGAAGCTTCTCTCACTGGAAAGTGAGATAAGGACCCATTAGGGTGATCCAAGGAGCAGATAAAGTGCTTTGGGATATGATGGAAGACTGCAGATATCAATGAATCTTGCTGGAAATAAAACTGGAGTTTTTTGCTTTGGTTGCTAATAAAATCTTTAAACGGTTGTCTTATGTCTTCTCTTACTATCATTTTTTCCAAGCTTCTGCACTTATTTTCTGGATTTTTGGGAATGGGACAAATAAATAAATGAAGTCCCCAGAATTTCTCAAACTGTCCTTTATTTTACTAGTTCTTCATCCCTATTCTCCCAGATGTATTAGTTTTTTTGGTGTTGACTTTTTTTTTAAGTGTTACAAAGACATACCACAGTGCCTGAGGAGCTTCACCCTCATCATCCTGAACTTGGTTTCTTAAGGTTGTTTCAGAATGGAAGATTGGTGTAGATTATGGGGTGAGAGGTGTGTGGCAGAAACGTTTATGTAGCTCCAGTTAAGAAGGGAGAAAGGCCTCAATTCTGCCTTGGTTCATGTTAAATGATATCTCAGAATTAATGGAAATAATGGAGACCCTTTGGATGAGTTATTAATGAAGAAATGGTGTAAAGAAGTTAATTTATACCCCCAACCATAGGACAGATGAGTAATATTGACACTGTCAATTAATGTATTTACTTCTTTTTGTGTGTAATATAGGCTGTGGTGTCTAATTTCTGTATTAAAGTATTACAGGTGGGTCGTATGACAGGGGCTCTCCTTTAGTTCCTAATGATTGTTAAATCAGAGCTTTTTAAAGTTGGACAGGACCAAGGAGATTGTCTATGGTGATAAACCTGAATCTCAGAGAGGAGATGACTCACTGCCTCCTGACTTCCTATGAGCATTCTTTCCACTCTGGTACAAGTGTGCCTCCACAGTTCTGTGACTCTGTTCTACTTATGGACACCATAGAAAGTGTAACTTTGAGGGTAGAAAGACCTTTGCCGTATTAATTCACCCATAATTAGTTCCTGAATAAATAAGAGTTGCTGGCAATTATAGTTTCTGATGGGTGTTTAGTTTTATTGTCTTCTCTTTTGAAATAAAGTCTTTTTGTTTAATTTTAATTTTCTTTTTCAGTTCAAATCTGAACATCAATGATGTACTGGGGAACTACTCATTGACTCTTGTTGATGCATTGGATACACTTGCAGTAAGTGTTCACCTTTTTTTAAAAAAATGAATTAAGATGTTTTGGAGTTGATTATCCCTAGTTCCCTCCAGCAGTGGGAATTCCGGGGAGCCTGATAAGTCAAAATGTATCATTAGCTTTGATAACTGTTATTTATTTTAATGACCTTTATGGGGAGAACAAGAAAAGTGTTGAAAGTTAAATGAGGGGAAATGTGATTCCATTAAAAAAAGGAGAAGAAATGTATGATTGATTTTAGGGAAGCTATTTTTTTTTAACCAGTTTCTATATTATTCCCTAAAAGAACCCATATTGATAATTACAGTCGTTGCTATTCCAGGAGTAAAAGAGAGAAGATCTAAGGGTTGGCAGGTACCCTGAAATATCATCTAGCCACTGGCTCCCCCAAGAGCAAGTTGGAGCCCTAGCGCCAGTCCTTATGTGGGGCTCCCTAGAAACCCTTCTCTTTTATTTGCTACTTCCTGTTTTGTGGACACTCCATGCCTGAGCTGCCAGTGTGGGTGCTGGCATTACCACCTCATCCTGTGGTTTTGCTCATTGACTCTGGAGAACTAGAGACCTTTGAGCAGATACGCAGAAGCACCTTGAAGGCAGTGTGGCACTCAGTACATGGTGCCATGTCTGTGTGCTTCATCTGCCTCACCTTTTGCCATTAAAACAGTTTCCAGGGGACTGTATTCCAGCATAGTGTTGTTTTAAAATCTTCTTAGTAAAGGTGATTTTACAGCCTCTTTGCTTTCCTTCATTGTCCAGCAAGTCTTTACCATGAGAAATATCTTATTGCAATCTAGCCCAAATGTTGTACTTCTATTTATTCTTGTTTCTTTTAACATGCCATAGAAGAGTTTAAAGCCATCTGTTAGGAGTTAGAATTGGGGCCGGGCGCAGTGGCTCACGCCTGTAATCCCAGCACTTAGAGCGGTTGAGGTGGGAGGATCACCTGAGGTCAGGAGTTTGAGACCAGCCTGACCAACATGGTGAAACCCCTTCTCTACTAAAAGTACAAAAATTAGCTGGGCATGGTGGCGGGTGCCTGTAGTCCCAGCTATTCAAGAGGCTGAGGCAGGAGAAATGCTTGAACCCAGGAGGCAGAGGTTGCAGTGAGCTGAGATTGTGCCACTGCACTCCAGCTTGGGCAACAGAGTGAGACTCCATCTCTGGAGACACACACACACACAAAAGAATTCGGTAATGTGCTAGCCACGTTTGCATTATGATTGTCTAGTATCTTGCTAGTAGTAGAATTACCAGAACTTGGAAAGAGCTTGAGAGATCATTCTACATCCTCATTTTATAAATAAGTAGTAGAAATAGGACTAGGCCCTTGGTCTAATAGGAAATCTGGGGTACTGATTTAGTATAATTTAAATTACAAAGCAACTTAGTTTCCCAATATCTCCTTCTGAAGTTATTGCTGTTCTGTTTCAGTCATTTACCATCACTGATCAAAATGTGCCCAGACAAGTATATTCGACCTTAGAGCTAATTTGTTGATGATACCAGAGGCTGACTCAGCCTACAAGGGTTGCTTAAAGGAAACATCCTAAGACTCATGTATAGCTCATGAAAGCTTACTCCTTCTCCCTGAGAGCTTTGTCTTCTTCTTCTTCTTTTTTTTTTTGAGAGAGTCTCACTCTGTCGCCAGGCTGGAGCGCAGTGGCGTGATCTTGGCTCACTTCAACCTTCAACTCCTGGGTTCAAGTGATTCGCTTGCCTCAGCCTCCCGAGTAGCTGGCTTTTTTTTTTTTTGCCCCATTTTGTTTTTTTATCCCTCTACCTTGCCTGCTATTCTGTTGTTCACCATACTGTCCCCCACACTTAATGGTGTCGGGTGCATAGTAGCAGTGCAAATGTTTGTTCAAAAAATGAATTCTGACTAATGAAGCATTTCCCAACACAGATTCCAAAGATACTTACTCCCTGAAAGAAGAGTTCTGTTTCTAAATGAACTTGAGAAATTCTGTATGTCCGGTTCCACTGTTAGAGAGCCACAGTGCCCATCAGCATTTTAAAGACTCTGAGAAGTCCTACAGTCAAACAAACAAACCCATTTAGCTCCTCTGTCCCATTCAGCCATTTTCAAACATGAGTGTGTGATTTCAGAACATAGTTACTCAGGGTTCTGTAGCTATCTGACCATAATAATAAACTACAATAAGTAAGAGTCGTTGACTTCCTTCACCATCCTCACTTGATTTGAGCTCCTGTCAGCACCTGCAGCTTCACCAGATAGTGTTGCTGGTAAACATCTGTAAGGAAACAGACCCATCGCTGTGGTTTTCATTGTAGAATATCCGGCCTTTAGTCCTTCAGGCTTATTTTTCAGGTGTTACTTCTGTTGAAGTTTTCTTTTTCTTTTGCTAACATTTAAACAGGTTTTAACAGATGTGCTAGGGAAACATTGTGAAGATAGCAGTCCCCTGACCATTGGATGCAACTTGGAGCATTATTGCATCATCTTCTAAAAAGAAAGAACTGAAAGCTAGAAATGTCTGTACTTACTCTGTAGGTTACAGCAAAATAACGATGAGGTGGAAAAAATGTAGTTAGGCACAGCTTGGTTGTATACATTTTAGGGAGACATGAGACAATCAGTATGTGTAAGATGTACATTGGTTCAGTCCAGAAAAGTGGGACAACTTGATGTGCTGGGAGTAGGGTGAGGGGGCACTTCCAAGTCATAGGCAGATAAAAGACAAATGGTTACATTTCTTTTTTCTTTTTTTTTTTGAGACAGAATCTTGCTCTGTTGCCCAGGCTGGAGTGCAGTGGTGAGATCTCAGCTCACTGCACCCTCCACCTTCCCAGGGGTTCAAGCAATTCTTGTGCCTCAGCCTCCCAAGTAGCTGGGATTACAAGCATGTGCCACCACGCCTGGCTAATTTTTTGTATTTTTAGTAGAGACGAGGTTTTGCCATGTTGGCCAGGCTGGTTTTGAACTCTTGGCCTCAAGTGATCTGCTCGCCTTGGCCTCCCTAAATATGGGCTTACAGACCTGAGCCACCGTGTCCAGCTGGTTGACTCTCTGATTAGCCTTTCACTGAATATACAGTTTACCTGTGACAAAGGTAGAGGAATAGTCAGTTATGCCTTTGTCTGGCTTAGTGAATCTGCAGTTTTACATAAACAGTAGGGCAGAGGAAGCAATCAGATATGCATTTTTCTTAGGTGAGCAGAGGGATTACTGAGTTCTGTCCTTTGTTTGTACCTGTGAAGATAAACTGTCAATTTACATTGCCTGGGTGAAATTCAGCAGAATTGTTTTGTGGGGAAGATCTTGAGGCCCACAAGGAATTTCCTTGTAGGTAAATTGTAAGGGACATATATAGCTTTTTTTTTTTTTTTTTTTTTAAATCTTTGTAGCTATCTTATTTAGGAATAAAATGGGAAGCAGGTTTGCCTGATGCAGTTCCCAGCTTGACTTTTCCCTTTGGCATAGTGATTTTGGGGTCCCAGAAATTTATTTTTCTTTCACAGTATGTCCTTATGATGTCATTATAGTCTCAGGGTTGTCATAAAATTTTGAGTGGAATGAAATAATTTTGATTCAGGTTAATCTATAAAGTTTGATGCCCAACTGTGCTTCACATAGGAGAGAGTAGCTTAGTGTGACATCGTATCTACATACCCAAAATAGGAATCATAATTCTAGATCACTTTTTAAAAAGGACATAAAGCTGATTATTCATATGTTTTGTTGCCTTTAAATCAGTCACTGGTTTTATCCTGTGCTCCAAAAGATACTACCACTATTTCTCAAAGTGTTTAGGCATCTGGATAACAAGCAACAAGTTCATTCAATTTTCCACATGTTTTGGTCTCCTGGGAGCCAAGCACCCAAGCTGCTGATTTATTTGAGGAGCAGAGAGAAAGACATATTTTTGTTTCTTCAGTTTTCTGATTTATTTGTATACCTGCCAGAAGTTTTAGAAACCACAATGCCTGGCATGTTAAATAAGATCATAGTGAAGTTTGCTGGAGAGTGGAGTTGGGAAGATGAGGAGTGCCAATGATTTTACAAGGAATTATTTTCACAGTTTTGTCCCTTGGAGACAGGATTCTTGAGTTGGAGGAAATGGGCCTGCCATGTGCTGGGAATATATTCTAAGAAATAGCTGCTTTTCTATCTCCTGTGTTTCTACTTCTATGGTAGCAAAACCACATACAGACATTTAGGTGACGTGACTGGGCTGCTGTGATGATATAGCCTCAGTTTCATTTCAAGTTGCTGTAATGACCTGTGTTCCTCTTTTTAAAGATAATGGGAAATTCATCCGAGTTCCAGAAAGCAGTCAAGTTAGTGATCAACACAGTTTCATTTGACAAAGATTCCACCGTCCAAGTCTTTGAGGCCACGATAAGGTAAAATAATGAATATTCATAAAATGAATTGGAGACTTCTTTTTATGTGTTTAAAGAAAAAAATACCTGTGAGGGTCTTTTCACCGCAAGATCCAGGCAGGGAGTCCATATGGGCTTTATGGGTGCAGTGTGCATTTTTCATGTTCATATCTATCAAAACTGGAACAATTATTTCAAAGTAATCACATTCTGGACTGAAGGGAAAGATTCATTTGTATTTTGTTTTGTTTTTATAGATTAAAGTCTTTTTTTTTTTTTTTGAAATGGAGTCTCTGCCACCTAGGCTGGAGGGCAGTGGTGCAGTCTTGGCTCACTGCAATCTCCACCTCCCAGGTTCAAGGCATTCTTATGTCTCAGCCTCCTGAGTAGCTGGGATTACAGGCACTCACCACCACACCTAAGTTTTGTGTTTTTAGTAGAGATGAGATTTCACCATGTTGGCCAGGCTGGTCTCGGAACTCCTGACCTCAAGTGATCCGCCTGCCTTGGCCTCCCAAAGTGCTGGGATAGTAGGCATGAGCCACCATGCCTGGGCACATTTATGTTTTAATGGGGGTGTAAAATAGGTGTCTGTCTAGTACAGAATTTCATGGTTTCCCTTTATAGTCTGATTTCATTTCCTTCTTTCACCGTGTCCTAGGACAACCCCTACATATTTCTGAAGGAAATGAGAGTTTCCCATCTTACCACCCACAGAAAATCACTGCTTACCATTTTAGTATATTTCTTTGTTAGGTATATCTCTCACTTCTATTTCTCTCTCTCTCTCTCTCTTTTTCTCTCTCTCTCTGTTTAGTGGATTGGGATCATGCTGTATACCTAGTATATTGTATATTGCTTTCTTTGATACATTGTGGTTATTTTCCTGTTTACATCTTTTGAAAATTGTGTTAACTGCATAACATTCCAGTTCACATATGTAATTCTTATTTAAAATTAAATTGGTGAAAACCTTTGTTCTGACATATGTCACAGTCTACTTCAGATCTTTGGAATGGGACTTTATGGGTCTACAAGGACTTAGGTGTAAGCTGGTAGCCTGTTGCCTCTTAGTAGGTCATTTTTTCCTCCTCCTTTTCACCTTGCCTCTTTACCAGATATTATGGTGTTAGGGAAGTTGCTTGATAGCCAAAACAACAAAAATTACTTAGTATTTGTTGTCTTACCTTTCTCTGTTTTTGTTTTTTTTTTTAATTTGAATTAAATTAGATTTTTTTCTTCATTTTAGAGTAGGGTCTTGTTCTGTTGCCCAGGCTGAAGTGCAGTGGTGCTATCACGGCTCACTGCAGCCTTGAACTCCTGGGCTCAAGCGATCCTCCCACCTCAGCCTCTCAAATAGCTGGGACTACAGGCAAATGTCACCATGCCCAGCTTCTGTTTTTTTATGAGTGTTTTCTCCAAATGAAATAAATCAAGAGTAATTCAATAATACTAATAGGTAATATTTATTCTGAGAACAATTAGTACACTCTTTTTTTTTTTTTAAGAGACGGGGTCCTGCTCTGTTACCCAGGCTAAAGTGTAGTGGCGTGATCGTAGCAGCCTTCAATTTCTAGGTTCAAGAGATCGTCCTGCCTCAGCCTCCCAAGTAGCTCGGACTACTGGTGTGTGCCACTACATCTGGCTAATTTTTTTTTATTTTTAATAGAGACAGGGTCTTGCTTTGTTGCCCAGGCTAGTCTTGAACTCCTGGCCTCAAGAGATGCATCTCCCTTGGCAAAGTGCTGGGACTACAGGCATGAGCCACCGCACCCAGCCAACTCCCTTTTCTTAATGCCCTAAGATTTAGATTACCAAAATTGTTAATATTTTAAATAGCATTGTTTTTGGTAGTCTTGGATAAATGATTCCCTTTCTCTCTTTTAGTAATATGGTTAACAAAAATCAATCGTGTATTATTAGAGCTAGAAAGGAATTCAAGAGGCCATTAAGTCAGGTCTCTCTGACGTCAGGCAGTTCTGAGTCTATGTGGATATGAACATACTTCTATCTTTCTGAATTGGATTATGTGCATTTACAAGCAACATGATTGTATTATCTTTTTGTTCTTCCTGTCATTAGGGTCCTGGGAAGCCTCCTTTCTGCTCACAGAATAATAACTGACTCCAAGCAGCCCTTTGGTGACATGACAATTAAGGACTATGATAATGAGTTGTTATACATGGCCCATGACCTGGCGGTGCGGCTCCTCCCTGCTTTTGAAAACACCAAGACAGGGATTCCATATCCTCGGGTGGGTAGACTGGTTCGACCCTTTGTGTTTGACAATTCATTATCTTCCTGAATTAAAATTCTTTGCTTATTAATTTATTTGGGAGAAGGAATGGAATGGAGGTAGACGAGAAAAGCAGTGTCCTTAGAAGAATTTGGCCTTAAATATGATGTAAATATTTTAAAATTCATTCAGCATTTACTGAGCATCCACTGTATGAAAGGCAAACAATGATATATATGACTTATTCCTTCCCCTTAAAGAGTTGATGTTCTGTGAAGTTCAGTATTCTTAAGTCCATTTACATGTGTGATTTATATTCTCTGCTACAAAGCAGTGTGGGGAGTTTGTCTTCATCTCTGACTTGGGTCTATTTTCCCAGAGATCCTCACATGGGTATTGCGGGAGCTCAGTGAGTGTTCTTTTCAATGCTTCACGTGGATCTTTCAAATAAAGGCTGCACAGACCAGCAAGTTAGCTGCTGATTTAAATGCCAGGATCTGGAATTAGA
The DNA here is from genome assembly GCF_028885625.2 of Pongo pygmaeus. Taxonomy (NCBI): domain Eukaryota; kingdom Metazoa; phylum Chordata; class Mammalia; order Primates; family Hominidae; genus Pongo; species Pongo pygmaeus. The sequence continues at coordinate 72,805,706 of NC_085930.1, read as the reverse complement.
TTATATATTTGTGACATCTGATTTGCCAAGCCCAGAACTCCTCTGGGAATGGAGTCAGCCTTTTAGGTAACTGACTGAGAACTGCCAGAGCACAGAGCCTTCATGATGAAACTGGCTGTCATATTCTGGTAGTGCCTCCTTTCTCTCCCAGTTTGAGGTTTGTTTAGGTGCTGAGCAGGAGTGAGTTCATAGTGATTCATTTAAAATTCAGAAGAAATTCTATAGTTTGTTTTTGTCTCTAACCCTAAAGCCTGGTGCCTATGTTACCATGAAGAAAACCTGCTGGAAAGAGAAGGTTTAGTGAAGTGTTATAGCCATTCCCTGAAGACTTGCTCATATTAATAAAGCAAGGCTCTGCTGTTGTTATTGTCTTGTTTGTGTCTTTTAAATTTAATTCCCGTATTCACCTCAGATGTATCTTGGAAGGCAGAGGGCTGACTCTCACTGTGGTAAGCTTGGTTTATTAGCTGAGTGTAGTCTCTGAGACCCGGCTTTTCAGCCCTGTGGATTCCTTGAGTTTTGTCACAGTCTTTGTCTGTTCCCATCCCCAGGTGAATCTAAAGACAGGAGTTCCTCCTGACACCAATAATGAGACATGCACAGCGGGAGCCGGTTCCCTCCTGGTGGAATTCGGGATTCTGAGTCGGCTCCTGGGGGACTCCACATTTGAGTGGGTGGCCAGACGAGCAGTGAAAGCCCTTTGGAACCTCCGGAGCAATGATACAGGATTACTAGGTGTGGCACCTTTACTTGCCATTGGGACTGCACACTGCTTGGTCCCCTTTTCCTTTCATCTTCTCTGGGCTCTGCCCCCTTTTTACTCTTCAACTCAATTGACAACTCAGCAAGAATTGTGTCAGCTGTATCTAATTTCTTTATGTGACCCTTTGCAGAGAGGCTGCATGGTCTGATGGAAAAGCATTAAGCTTTTGTGTTTGAGGGCTCCCTTCTGATTCGGATCCCCTGGCATATTCCACTTGAAAATTATTGTTAATGGAAATGCCGTAAAAAGAACTGCCTCTGAGGCAGATTTTATTGCTTCAATATAAGGTTCTAAATATAAGAATTTAGAGTTACTGATGGAGCAGCTTTTTCCTTTTAAAAAATCTGGGCCTGTGGTAGTAGATGGAAAGTCCAGATTAAACCTGTATGAAGTGGGGTTTTTTCCCTTGAGAATGTTTGGTCAAGATGTTACTTAAAAATTATTATGGAAAATTTCAGAATATAGTAGAGAGAAAGTATGATGAATAATGACCCCTATGTACTCATCATTTATCTTCACTAATTATCAGTATTTTGGTAACTGAAGGTGTTATTTTATTTATTTATTTATTTTGAGATAGGGTCTCACTGTGTCACCCAGGCTGGAGTTCAGTGGTGCGATCTTGGCTCACTGCGGCCTCCACCTGCCGGGTTCAGTGATCCTCCCGCCTCAGCCTCCCAAGTAGCTGAGACGACCGGCGTGTGCCACCATGTCCAGCTAATTTTGTTTATTTTATGTAGAGACAGGGTCTCATTATGTTGCCTGACTAGTCTCAAACTCCTGAGCGCAAGCAATTCTCCCACCTTGGCCTCACAAAGTACTGGAATTACAGGTGTAAGCCACTGTGCCCAGCCTAGGTGTTATTTTAACTCATGTCACTGTCTTAAGTTGTGAAATTTATGTATACATTTGTTGTATTTAACAACAGCAATAGAAATAAAGAAGTCACTCAAATTGTCAGCCTATCACCAAATAGTTGACCAGTGTCACTCCCGATTGTCAACTTTTTAGGTTTCTATAGACCCTTTCAGCCTGGCCTGTGTAACTTTTATATATTTTTCATTATAATATAAACAAATATTTTGATTCTGCCTGACATTTGGCAGATCATTTGTTTCCAAGTTATTGCCTTGCATTCATGATGACCACTTTTGTTGTTGTTTTTATTATTAAGAAAAAATTATCTTTTCCCTTTTCTTTTTTTTTTTTTCTCTTTTGAGACAGGGTCTCCCTCTGTCACCCAGGCTGGACGGCAGTGGCACAATCTCTGCTCACTGCAACCTCTGCCTCCCAGGCTCAAGTGATCCCTGGGATCAAGTGAACCCCCCATCTCAGCCTCGTGAGTAGCTGGCACTACAGGCACCTGCCATCGCACCCAGCAAATTTTTTGTGTTTTTGGTAGAGACAGAGTTTCACCATGTTGCCCAGGCTGGTCTCGAGCTCCTGAGCTCAAGCGATCCGCCTGCCTCGGCTTCCCAAAGTGCTGGGATTGTAAGTGTGAGCCATCATGCCTGGCTACTTTTTCTTTTTAAAATCATCTTTTTTTTGGATAAATTCCCAGGAATGGCAGTACTGGGTTAAAGTCTGTGAAAAACTCTTGGGTTTTGAAATGCATTGTCAATCTGGAAAAGCAAAATGAGAAACCTATTTTTATTTTGCATTAAATGTTTATCCCCATGTTTGTGTCAGTAAACGCTATATATTTAGAAAGATGTCTAGGCTAAGTTAGTGATAAGACTGATAAAAATGTTAGGTCCAAGCAACCACTCCTTCTCCTGTATGCCAAGGATAAAGGTGCTGAGGAGCAGTGTGGTTGGAGTAGGAGGCCTGTCTCCATCTATGTCCTCCCTGATGAGACAGCTGGGACCTCAAGTGCCTTGTTTATTTTTGTAGGCAATGTTGTGAACATTCAGACGGGCCATTGGGTTGGAAAGCAGAGTGGCCTGGGTGCCGGGCTGGACTCCTTCTATGAATACCTCTTGAAATCTTACATTCTCTTTGGAGAAAAAGAAGACCTAGAAATGTTTAATGCTGCATATCAGAGTATTCAGAACTACTTAAGAAGAGGGTATGTCTCCCTAACATCTCTTCTGTTGCCTTGTAAAGCAAATAGAAAGCATTATGAAGCGTTTGTATTTTTTTAACATACAATCACAGGGTCTGTTTATCTCTGCCCTCACCTTACCACCTCTCCTAGTTTGTCAGTCATCTGGGGGCAAAGAGCTGTGTTAGCTTTCTGTCGCTGCATAGCATAGTACCCCAGAACCTAGTGGCTTAAAACAACAAGCATTATCTCATGAAGTTTCTTAGCGACAGTAATCCGGGAGCAGCTGAGCCAGTCATTCTGGCCCAGGATCTCTCCTGAGGTTGTTGTCAAGCTAGTGGCCAGGGCCACAGCCATGCCAAGGCCCGATGGTGCTGGGAGATCCCCTTTCAGGCTCACTTTGGTTGCTGGCAGTCTTCAGTTCCTCTTTGGCTGTTGGCTGGAGGGCTCAGTTCTTTGCCAAGGGGCTTCTTTGTAGGTAGCTCATGGCTACTGGCTTCCCCCAGAGTGAGTGATCTGAGAGAAAAAGAAAGAGGCCAAAATGGCAGCCACAGTGCTTTCATGACTAATCTGGGAATGATATACCAATACTTTTGCCAGACCATTAGTCACCCAGATCAAAATGATACATTCAGTGTGGGAGGGGGCTATGCAAGGGTGTGACTCACAGGAATAGAGGTTCTTGGGGGCCGTCTTAGAGACTTGCTGCTACTACAGGGGCTGACACATCCCAGTGTTTAACTGTGGCTTTAATTGCAGATAGGTCTGCAATGCAGGACAATGTTTTGTTTCTAATACTTTCCAAAGAATTGTTAGGATTAGTCTTTATACTTGGTGATAGAAAGGACAGCTACCACATTTTTTTTTCTCTCCGAGTTTGTTTAAAACATTATTCACCATTTTCTGTTGTGTGTCTCCAGGATGACAGGAGAGAGAGAGAGCCATTTGAAGCTACAGTGGCTTCTACGTAGTGTCACTCTCTTTCCCAGATCTTTCTTTCTTTCTTTTTTTTTTTTGAGTCAGAGTCTTGCTCTGTCACCCAGGCTGGAGTACAGTGGTACGATGTTGGCTCACAGCAACCTCTGCCTCCTGGGTTCAAGCGATTCTCCTGCCTCAGCCTCCTGAGTAGCTGGGATTACAGCCGTGTGCCACCTTGCCTGGCTGATTTTTGTATTTTTAGTAGAGATGGGGTTTCACCATGTTGGTCAGGCTGGTCTCAAACTCCTGACCTCGTGATCCGCCCGCCTCAGCCTCCCAAAGTGCTGGAATTACAGGCGTGAGCCACCACACGTGGGCCCCAGATCTTTCTTTGTATGTATTTCTATGTTAAGTGTCCAGTTTCAGTGCGAGTTATAGCTACTGAGCTTCCTGCTTGGATTTTCTTGGGTCCATTTCTACATTGCTGTTGTAGGAACCATTTGTATGTGCTATGTTTCAGTAAGGGGCCTTTTGGGTGGAATTTATTTATTTTTGCTTTTCAAAGCTGCAAACTAAATTGAGCAGTAATCCCCAAGGGTCTTGCTCTGATGCATTTCTCCAGGCCCAAGCTGTAGGACATTACTAGAGAAGAGACTCTTTGTACCAAAAGAACCAAGCTTTTCTGCTCAGGTGAAATCCAGCATAGGCCCATACTATATACTGAATTCTCTTATGTGGCAGGGCTCTTAAACCCAAAGCTCAAAGTGCTTTCTGCAGAATACTGTGAAATCCTGACATACTATAATGGCTGCATTAGGAACTTTGATCCTGTGGTAAATATTATCTTCTGCTAGAGTCTAATGTAGATAATTAAAGGCAGTCTGTCTCCAAAGGTTTAAGGAATGAGTTAGGAGAAAAAATTAATGTTAATTCCATTTAAATGAAACCACCAGTGGCTGCTGGAGAGGTAGAGATCTGTCAGTGAGCTTTCTTTTCACCATTGAATGTGCTGCTTGGGTTTGCAGGCGGGAAGCCTGCAATGAAGGAGAAGGAGACCCTCCACTCTATGTCAACGTGAACATGTTCAGTGGGCAGCTGATGAACACCTGGATTGACTCTCTGCAGGCCTTTTTCCCTGGACTGCAGGTATTTTGCCATCAGATTTCCTAAGAATAACCAATCACCAGAAAGGGCTTCTCCCTCCTTTTCTTTCTTTTTTAATAACCTGAGCATTCTCTGTCTCCTTTGGATTTGGGAGGTCACTAAAACTATATGTCTTCATCTCTCTGTTTGTGAAATTAGTCTCCAGAATATTGAACAGAGCCATTCCACACAAGTGCGAAACCATGTTTGAGAAGTGACTGTGTGTGATTTTTATTTTTGTTTGTTTTTGTTTTGAGATGAAGTCTTGCTCTGTTGCCCAGGCTGGAGTGCAGTGGCGCAATCTTGGCTCACTGCAACCTCCACCTCCTGGGTTCAAGAGATTCTCCTGCCTCAGCCTCCAGGGTAGCTGGGATTACAGGCGCCTGCCACCACACCCGGCTAATTTTTTGTACTTTTAGTAGAGACGGGTTTTCACTATGTTGTCCAGGCTGGTCTCGAACTCCAGGCCTTAGGTGATCTGCCCACCTCAGCCTCCCAAAGTGCTGGGATTACTGGCATGAGGCATTGTGCTGGGCTGTGTGTGATTTTTGGATAATCCATCGCTCAGTTGTTTATTCCTTGTTCATTAGTACACGTAATCTCTTTTTCTGTGTGCAGTTCACATCAATTTGGCATTAGTGGCCAGATAGGGAGGGCATTTATTTGTCTGGGTTGTCACTTTTGGGTTGGTTTTGTCTTTAACCCTATGTGTAGGTCAAGTAAGAACTCAGGGGCAGAGGAGAGCCCAGGCAGGCCCTTTGTGCCATGTCTTGTCACTCTAGGAATGGTATCTCAGCCTGATGACCTGTGTCCTCTCCTTAGGTGCTGATAGGAGATGTGGAAGATGCCATCTGCCTTCATGCCTTCTACTATGCTATATGGAAACGATATGGTGCCCTCCCTGAGAGATATAACTGGCAGCTGCAGGCCCCTGACGTTCTCTTCTACCCACTGAGACCAGAGTTAGTGGAATCCACGTATCTCCTCTACCAGGTACTAGAGTTGTGTGTTGTTTTTTTTTTTCCTTTCACTGCCTCCCCTGACCCCAGCAGTTCGTTCTTAATGAACATTTGCTGAGTGATTTATGGTTATGTTGTTTCATAGTGACTCTGATTGAGTTACCCCCTATCCGTAGTCTTGTTAGTGTTCAGTGTCATTCGTAACTTCACAGGACAGAGAAGGCATCTGCAGTCAAATATGTTTTTAACCTCATATTCTACAAAGCTGAATCATGTTTTTACCGTAGGACTTATGTCTCACATCTTTAAGTATTCATGAGGAAGATTTTGTACTAAGGTGTTTTCCAAATGTATTTGATCAGAAGACCCGTTTTTAGGATGCAATTCTGCATCAGTGTACTGTGGAGCCCCGGTCTGTGTAACAACTATTCAGACAAAAAGAAAATTGATTTTCTTGGTTGTAAAGGAAATCATCTGGGATTCATCTGGATGCCTGTTTTTGTTTACTGTTTGTGTGTGTGTGTGTGTGTGTATATATATATATATAAAAAATAGTGTTCATCCTTTGTGAAATTACTTCAGTGGCAGAGGGAATGTGACTTTAACTGTGAAATGTCTTCTTCCTGACAGTTGAAGCCAGATATTTATACTTCTGTTCATGCCATACATATATACACACTGAGAGTCCTCGTCCATTCACATGCACAGCAGCACGAGTGGTTAACTCACCAAGAAACTGGCCTTGGTGAAATTCAGTAGGCCTGTAACAGATGCCCACTGTGGGCCAGCCCTAGCAGCAGAGCCTGAGTTTTAGAAACTCTGGTAGTGGGGATTTTTAGAAACTCTGGTAGTGGAGCTAACACTAAGATTTGAATTTATTTATTCAACAATTTTTTTATACCAAATCCTTGCCATTTGCTTCAGATGAAAAAAGGGGAAAGAAATCCTGTGAAACTGGTAGTAGTCCTCATGCCTAAAAAGGGACCTCATGAGTTTTAGGTAACCTCTCAAAAAAGGGAAAAGATAATAGCCACCTGTTTGGCCTTTCTGAGCCCAGTAGAAAGGCTGTACACGGAGGATGGCGTGCCAGTTACTGGCTGATTTCTCCTCTTAAGCTTAGTCCTGTAGCCTGTGAGCTTACTCCTCTTTGTTTCTGTCACTGCTTCTTTCATGTTTTCCGCTTCTCCTTCACGTTGACAGAGATGTCTTGCACTCTACAGCTTTACCCTCCGAAGCCACACCCTGTGCACTTTTAATCCGGAGACTGCTAACCTTGTTGTTTGTTGCTGCAATCTGGCACTAGGCATGAATTAAAGATCCCCAACTTTTAAACTGTTTGTTGGATAAAGGCTTATCTTCCCAGAGAAGTTTTTTTCTCTAGTAAAACCATCTAAGAGTATGTGTGAGAAGAGTAGGCAACTGAGGACTGATTTCTCAGGGTGATTAGAGAGGAAAGGGTGGCGGCCTCCTTTTACACTTTGGAAAGTCTTGTTCCCATCAGCCTTTCCTCATGGTGCCATAAGCGGAATGGTGGCAAGGTTCTCTTTCCTGTGCCTGTGTCTTAAGTTTCTGGAGAGTTCTGAGGCAAGATAGAAATTGGATTTGTTCTCAGATATGGTGCTGTCAGGGTGGGCATTGTTTTGTTTCTAATCATGATGGCAACCAAAGTAGATTATTGTTCTACCCTGGAACAGATGGTCTTACCCCTGGCTAAAGTTAAACAAGTCACAGGTACGCTTTGATGTGAACTGACGGAATACCTTAGTCCTCTAACCGTTGTGACCCTGCAAGATAAATGACCTGGGCCCTGTTTCTTCCTTTGGCTGGCGACTCGTCTCCACGGGGAAGCCCTGCAGTCACCATGATGTTTGTTGATGGCATGTCTTCCAAGCCCATGCTGGATCACATTCTCTCGTGTTCTCTCTAGGCAACCAAGAATCCCTTCTACCTCCATGTAGGAATGGATATTCTGCAGAGTCTGGAAAAGTACACAAAAGTCAAGTCAGTTTTCTAAGTTCCTACCTTTTTCTGTCAGCCACTTTTAATTTATTTCAAATTGTTTTGGGGAAATATCCTAGTTTGCATTTTAATTTATAGAACCAGGTCATTAATGTTACATTTACAGGGAAATTGCTTACCTTTTGGTGTAGTAGAACCTTTCCATTGTGGTGAGAACTGTCCTTTTTTTTCCATGAGGTTCTAGCAGATTATGGGTGTTCATTCTAACTTCTTTCCCCTAGTTATATAATAACATATATGCTAAAATGTTTAGGGAGTACAGAAAATATAAAGCAGTAGAATATTATCACTGTAATCTCCACATACAGAGAAAACTGTAGTCAGTATTGAAATGTATGTACTTATAATCTTTTAAATATATCTTATATATGATGTGTGTATATATGTATATGTAAGAAACATACTCTATATTTCAATTTTGTGACATGCTTTTTTTTTTACCTGCTATATCATAAGTTTTTTTTTTAAAGTACTATCTTAAATAATAAGTCAATACTCAAATAATAAGTCAATTCTACAAGGATTAGGACTAGAAATTTAAATTAGTCCTTTTAAATTTGTTGCCAGTCATTTTCTTGGTGCCGTGTTATGCTTCTGGCCAGCACCCCGCCACCACGCCCACACCCTGTAACTCACCTGATAATTTAGCAGCCAAAAGCACTTGCTAAGTAAATTTGCAAACAACCCAGGCTATAAAAAAGGAGAGCCCTTCAATGTAAGCATAGTTTCATATGGTGCTGGATGACTGGTTGATTATTCTGATAAGAGAATGTTTCTGCTTCTTAAGTGGATCAGCAGATGGGAATGAAGAGAGGCAGGACTGACCGGATGATTGTTTTGTAGGTGTGGGTACGCCACGCTGCATCACGTCATTGACAAGTCCACAGAAGACCGGATGGAGAGCTTCTTTCTCAGTGAGACCTGTAAATACTTGTATCTGGTATGTGTGTTGCAAGATGAACCCAGGAATGTTTAGTATTGCTTAGAGCAAGCATTCGCATAGTCTTCCATCTGACAGATACTTACTGGGCACAGCTACATGCTGGACATTGTGCATTCCCAGGATACAAACGCTGTCAGAACCAAAGGATATTACTATCTTCTTTCATGGTTTCCAACCTTGTTGAAAAGTCATTTGTCAAGTAAACCAAGAACTGAACTTATGATTACAAACTGGGAAATGCTGGTAACGATTGATACAGAACCAGCGTTAGTTGCGGTGGTCGGGGAAGACGCCTCTGAGGAAGAGAGCTGTGTTCATAATGGCTTCTCACTTCTCTTGATGTATGTGATCTTGGCCAGGACCTGCAGCTCAGCCTTGTCTCTGTCCATACACACATCCTCAGGCACATGACTGTGTGTGTGTGTGTGTGTGTGTGTGTGTATATATATAGAGAGAATTTCTGGACCTGGATGAAACCTTTGGTATTACCTAATGTTCATATGTTCATTATTTCCCTCACAAGAACTACAGCCTACACAGAGGTCAGGCGACTTGCTTGAAGTATGGCGGTGGCTGTGGCAGAGCTGAAGTGTGAACTGTGGTCCTGACTCCCTGTCTGGTGCTGTTTCCACCTCACTGCTCTGCCTCGTGCATACAGCCACTCTTGTGCCCCCTGCCACTTTCCTCAGTATGGCCACATAGAAACAGAGGGCAGGATTTCCAGGTTAGAAGGTAGCATGGCAACTGAGAACTTGGGCAGAGGGTCAGAGATAGAAGCAGCTGTGATAAATTGTGTTTATCTAATTCCGTGGTTCCTAGGCCTGGGGCTAGCTGGGTCCAAATCACCCTGGGGCCCTTGCTAAGATGACAGCCATGTTAAGTCAGAATCTTCAGAATAAGCGGGCTCAGAAATCTGTCATTTTGACAAGTGCCTCCAGTGGTTTCACATGAGCCAGGTTTTGGAGCTGCTGGTCTAATCCATTAAGACGGTGCTCTTCTGTGTCTGGTGTCTTTTCACAGATGACTGCAGAGGTATGTCTGCCAGCAGCCCATGTGGTCTGTCCAGTGGGAAGACAGCTGTCCTGCTGTCGATTCCTGTGTGTGCAGTGGTTCTTGCTCTCCGTGCAGGTGGCTCCGTTCTGCTAAATCAGGCTGCTCAGAGCAGCCTAGCTGCATGTTTCCATCCAGCAGCCAGTGGTGTCAGAAGGACGTTAACAGGGCGAGTTTTAGAGTAAAAGGCAGGTGACCCTGTAGGGTGTGCTAGCTGAAAGAACCTGGAGTCTGGGGAGAGGAAAACCTGTGGTCTGCCCTGTTCTTCTCTTGTTACTGTGTAAACATTGACAAGCTGCACTGAATCTCATTTTTCCTCATCTTGAAATAGTTTAGGTGACCAATAAAGTTTCAGAGAGTTTCTAGGTATTCATTCATTCAACATTCACAGAACGCTTACCTTCTCCTGCACTGTTGCATCCCATATTGGGTTAGATGTTCTTTCTAGATGCTCTTTCATTCCGTGTCACATGCACCATTGAGGGAAAGGACTGTGCCTTGTGGCCATTGCGTCTTCAGAGCCCAACCCTTGTTGTGCAAGAAGTGAAGTGAATGTTGGCAGATGTGTTGGGCTCTGTGCTAGGCCCTGGGGATATGGTGGTGGATAAAACTTAGTCCCTCCCTGTCAGCGTTTACAGTTCAGGGTCTAGGTGTGTGTGAGGTTGGGTGTAGTTCTAGAATTCCAGCAGGAGAACTCTTAGGTAGCACATGGAAATCATCCAGCGAACTTTTATAGACTACCTGTGCTTGGGCCTTAGCCTTGGAATTTCTGAGTCTCTGCATCTGGGCAGGATATGTGTAGGGGAGAGGCAGGTCTAGGTATCTGAGTTTAGATGAAGCAGATGATTCTGCCTTGCAGCCTGGGTTGGGCACCACAGTTGTCAGTCAATTCGTTTTCACCCAGTTGTCACTGAGAAGCATGAGGCCCAAGCAAATTCTACTCCCTGGGTAGCTGGGACATGCCCCCATGATTCAGTTCCAAGTGTGCTACAATTATTGGTTGTATCTTTTTCTCCGTTCCCTCTAGCTGTTTGATGAAGACAATCCAGTACACAAGTCTGGAACCAGATACATGTTCACAACAGAGGGACACATTGTATCTGTGGATGAGCATCTTCGGGAATTGCCATGGAAGGAATTCTTCTCTGAAGAGGGAGGGCAGGACCAAGGGGGAAAGTCTGTGCACAGGCCGAAACCTCACGAGTTAAAAGTCATCAACTCCAGCTCCAACGTGAGTTGTTTTTTCCAGGGGTGATTTGCATATAGAGGAAGAGAAAAGACCATGAATTGCTTAGTTGTTCAGACTTCCGGACAGAAAATTGATGGTGTACGCAGATTGGGAGATTTGAAAACACCTCCTAAAGACACCATTTACATAGATGTTGTCAGGGTGTAGGGAAACCACAAGAGCAGCGGTGGCATCATCACTGCTGGCTGCAGGTGCCGGTGGGGAGAGTGGCTACAGGATCCTGGAAACGGGGAGTCTTGTGGGAGGAGCGACCACTCAGCAGGAGCCACGACGCAGATCTGACTTTTGAGGCCTTGCCTGGAGGGAGCCGGCAGAGTCAACATGTGACCCCTTCCCGCTCCCCCAATTGCCTGCTGGAGCATCTTGGCTGCCTGGGGCAGAAGCTGGAGGCCGAGCGAGCCTGTTGATATGATCCATCAGTGGACCTGGAGGGACAAATGGAAGACCTTCAGCAAAATCATTTACCAGCAGCAGAAGGGAAAAAAAAGCAGTGATAGTCACAGTGGTCCCAATGAAGATGCTTTTTGAAGTGCAGCAAACACCCACATTCATTTAAAGTAGGGCTTTACTCCACATGCCTAGATTGTCCTGAGAAGCAGCAGGAAAAATTTGGAAATGGAAGTCCTTGCATCCCTAGTGAAAGTGTCAGGTAGTTGTGTTCATTTGAATCAAATAGGATGATTTGGAAGTGAGGATAGGGAAATGTAGATCAGTCAAAATTTCAAATCTTGTTATCCCCCAGGGCCTTGGTGGTCAGGAGTTCGTCAGCCTCCCCACAGATGGGTTGCCTTGGCATTAGGGGCGCCCTCTCATTGCAGACTGTGCTTCAGTGCTTTTCCATTAATGCCCCTTCACCATCAGTCTATGAAATAAATCAATAGGCCAGAGTGTAGATAACCACCCCCGCCCCCATTTCCATCAGTCATGGAACGCTGATTGAGTGGACAAAGCATAATCGGGAGGAAGGGGAAGGAGAGTGAGAGGGGGAAGAGTTAATAACAGCCAGCACTTGCAAACACATACCAGGGTTAACCTTTGCACCATTCTAAACGCTTACGTACGTTAATCCGTTTACTTCTAACAACAGCCCTGTGAGGGGTGGGTACTTTTAACATCTCCATTTTACAGATGAAGAAAGGGAGGCACAGAGAGGTTCAGGTCCCACGGTGGAGCCAGGATTTGGACCCAGGCAGTGTCTTCTCTTTTAGGAAGGAGACATCTCTGACCTGCCACACTCACTAATAGATCTGATCACATGATTCCAGGCACCAGGGATTCAGGCCCTCAGAAGGGCTCCCAGTTCTGGATAGGGGCATGGCCTAGTAGGGAATCCACTTCCATCCTAGGCGTTTGTCTGTAGTGCTGTTGAAACACAGAGGGTAGGGAGTAATCTCCAAAGAAAATCAAGGCAGGATTCCCTGAGGAGGTCACTTGCTGGAGATCCTTGAAGGATGAAAAGGGGTATCCCAGAAAGGATGTTCAGGCAGAAGCAGTAGCACCTGCAGAAGCACAGAGATGTGGGCTGGTGGGGGCAGTTGGGACAAATGGAAGGACCTGCCAGTCTTGATCTTGCCGGGGATGAGGAGCAGAGTGTAGTAAGTTCAACTATAGGGCATGGGGAAAATGTTTCTTTGGAGATGAAGCAGATAATGAATGTATTTAGACAACTGCTTCCAGGGATGTCACAGTGGGTTAGTTCTCAAGATGTGTATCTCCTTTGAGGAAGAAAAGTGGTGGGGGTGGGGGGGTTTTAATTAAAAAAGAAATAGTAGTCTTAAGCATTTAGAGTTTAGTTGTGAATGAGAAAAACATAGCTCAGAAAAACACAGTATTTTCAAATAGCAGGAATGTTTTCTGAAATTCTGGGTGGACTAAGGACCCCAGGGATGTGGCTTTCAGTCCTGGCCACTAAGCAGTTGCTGTGATGCCTTTTAGCCTCCTTGGATCTGCCATTTCTTTATAAAGTGAGTGAGGATATTCAATTATGTCAGTGGTCTTCACCTGAGGGTGATTTTGCTCCTCAGGGAACACTGGAACAGCGTCTGGAGATGTTTTTGATTTTCACAACTGAGGCATAGGAGTTGCCACTGGCACCTAGTGGGAGAGGCAAGGGGTGCTGCTGACCGTCCTACAGTGTACAGGCAGCTTCCACAACAGTTACTTACTTCCAAACGTCAGTAGTTCACAGGCTGAGAAACCCTGGATTAAGTCATCCAGTCACATTTCCTGAGAGAGCAACATATGAGTTTTTAATTTTCCCTCGTTTTTGTCTTTCTAGTGCAATCGTGTACCTGATGAGAGGAGGTACTCCCTGCCCTTGAAGAGCATCTACATGCGACAGATTGACCAGATGGTTGGTTTGATTTGATCTGCTGTGAGGCCTCGTCTTGAACCAGACCTTAACAACCAAACCCAGACCATGCCAAAGTCCAGTCTGAAATGGAAGGGGACAGAAGTCTTGACGTCCATGATGGTGTAGGAATTTCTGTGCAGCACCTCACCACATCTGGTTAATCCTTGCACACTTCAGTGTTTCTCTCCTGTTCAATAAAATGCCCTGTTAAGGATATAATTTGAAGTGAGAAGATACATGGAAATTGCCCTCTTATGACATGTTGATGTTATAAGCACAATAGACGGGGCATCTTTGGATTGATGTTCACAGCTTTATACTTTAGAACCTAAGTCTCTTCACTTTGCTGGCACCTGCTATACTGGAGTATTGCTATGTCTTTAAAAAAATTTTTTTATTGTATTTTATTTTTTCGAGACAGGGTCTTGATATTTTTTTGAGACAGGGTTACCTGGGCTCAAGTGATCCTTCTGCCTCAGCCTCCTGAGTAGCTGGGATTACAGGTGAGCACCACTGTACCTGGCTAGCTACTTCTTTGTTAGAGGATTGAGAATGAAATTTCTGCAAAAGGGCCCGTGGTTTATTTGGTATCCTTACTTAATTGCATTGAAAATGTCATCCTTTCTGTTGTTAGATAATTGGGCTCTTCCCCTGATACCAACCATGATTTTGGATCACATGGGAGAAAAAATCATCCAGTTTTTCATGTTTGCCTCAAGTAATCTTTACAGTGTTACAAATTATTTGCTTAAGAATAATGGTCTTAACCAGAATTCTTAACAGACAGTCTCTTAAGTTATTATGTTATGGTCTAAGAGGTTAACTGACAGATCTTTTGGATGGTATTTTGCATTTTGAATATGAACTTACCTGAGGAACTCCCATAGTTCCAGAATCAGGTGCCTTTCAGGGAGAGAACAATACCTAAGATTGTCTGAGCTTCCATCTTTCTCATATTTCCTAAGCAAGGATTCTCAGTTCTGACCATATTTGGGTTAGAGTTCTGTTTTGTTTTTGTTTCCTGTGTCTAGTGCCAATTAGCTAAATCAGGAAGAAAGAAATGATCACATGACTTTTAGCATCCTTGAGCCATTTCTCTGTGTAATATAGGCTTTAGATTAGTGCCTTATATTGGTTTTGGTTTGGGGCACTGGATGTCGCAGCTACTGCTATGGTTTCAGGAGGCCTGTTTAGCCACATGGTGAGACCATGGTGAAAGGGGGATGGAAATTGCTTGGCCAGTCTTTGCCTTTCAACCTGTAAAAGTAAGCATGTAGAAGGAGGAAGTTGTGCTAAAATGCCTTCTTTCTTTTTTTGCTATTATTTTCTTAGCCAGAACATCTCTCTTTGAACTCACACTGATACACACCTGCTACTCTTACACAGTGCAGCAGGGTTGACTCTTAGTCTGGCTTCCATGAAGCGTCATGGGTGGAAACGCATTCTAGTAAAAAGGGTAGGAAATCCCTAAAACTTCCAGCCTCACATCCCACAGTTCTCACCTGTCACTGTTTTCCCACCTCTAAGGATTTCATGTACATCTTTTCAAAGCTAGAAATAAACACTGTCTAAGTTTATGTTGCATTTTTAGTCAAAAGGGAGAAATCTTATTCCTTCTTGAAAATTTTAAGTGTTATGGTTTTATATAGTTCCGTTCTTTGAGATTTTTGAAGAGTATTTTCAGTAATAAACGTGCCATCTCTCTCTCTTAAACATTTATTACACCAATTGTTTTAAAATAGAAAAAATAAAATGCTTCTGTTTTACCTTTTTTCATTTCAGAAGCATTATTCTGTTTATTAGCAGTGTCCCATCTACTGAATAGAAAACTTTGAGAATAATATATGTATATTTTAAATGTTTTCACTGACTCATTAAAAATGTTAAATACACACACACACACGCATGCATGCACACACACGAGCATACTTGTACCTTTGTCTCTGGGCAAACAGGTGGGACTGTTAGTGACCCATTTGGGAAAATAGAGCATCTCAGAGAAGGAGGTGAGTTCTTCGTGCCTGTGATTTCTCTTGGCACTCGCCTCCTCTCCCGCTCTGGCTTTTGTGGCGGCAGTGGTGGGTAAGCACTCCAGTGTTCTCTTAATGAGGCGCTTTGCCTGTCACTCGAGCAAGCCTGGGTGTTCCTTCCTCCTCATGCTCCTGGAATAGGGAATAGGGATCTCATGCTTGCAGACTACAGAATGCTGCAGATGCTTCCCAGGGGCCACAGGCTGTCAGGAAATGTGTTTTATGTTAAGTCACAAACCCACGTGACTTCTGGGTACTGGAATTAATACCAGTGGGTGAGACTGAGGGTGAGTGAGTTAGTACATATTATTCCTGGTTGTTGAGCTTCCAGACTACCCAGTCCAAAGTTTGATGCTATGTAGTCAGTGGTTTGTGGGGCAGGATGCCAGAAGGTTCTTTGAGCCAGCTTCAAAGGTTACTTGTTTTTTTTTTTTGAAAGTCAGAATGTTAACAACTGTGATATATCCTGCAGGGCTTTTGCAGTTTCTTCTGTTCTGTGTTCTGAAATACTGGGTAGAGAATGGCTGAGGAGGAGATTACCAGAGAAGTTGCTTTGCTCGGTGCTTTGCCCCAGGATTGCCTCAAATCTGAGTGGACTTCATCCTTTGCGGCAGCTCTGAGCCTGTCCCATCTTCCTATTCCCACGTGTAGCTAGTGTCTAGTGTCAGCTTTGCTCAATGTGGTGGAAACATTTTGCAGAACTGTTGTAGAAAGCTGCCTTATAGTTGGCTTGACGAAGCGTAATTCTCTTATAACAAACTTTCAGATCATTACAGGGGAGGCTTAGCTACTTCAGTTGATGTGACCGAGGAATCCCTTCTAGAAGAATAGGTGGCAAGGAAGGGTTTGCTAGCTCTCCATTTGCACTGGCCATTGTGAAAAACCAGCTTCTGTATTCAAATCTTCCCTTCATTAAAAAAAATTTTTTTTTGCAGCCCTTGTGCCGGAACTTACTCATTGTAACTGAATCCTCAGGGCTTTTCTTGTTTTAGATCATGGACTGTGCACGTGACACTTAAATAATTTTCTGTGTATTTAAAGAAAAATGCACCAGGATGGTGTCTGTGCACATGACTATTAGAGGAGCATCTGTAGGAAGTACCTGGTTTGGTCAGTGCAGTTGTGCAATCTGAGGGCCTTGTTTCCTCCTCCGCTTCCCCCTTCTCCCCACCAAAGGAAAATATCCCTCTTAATGATTTCTTAGTTCAGTTTACTGAATGATTACCACCTGTAATTCCTCTTTAGGTTGTGTAGACTCAACATGAGACATTCGTTTCTGCTTTCTGGAGGGCACCAGAGGCCTTTCTCTTTTTTAAATTTTTTTTGTCTGTTGACATAAAAATCTTTTTTCAAATTTAGTGCTGGTGAAAAGGTAGGGCTGAGTGATTACCGTAGCCACAGGGTGGCTGAGCAGGAACTTTAGAAGAAAATCCTGAGCTTTCCTGTCCATTCCCAGCATCCAGCTCCTATTCTAGTGCCTCTTCCCTGCAGGGCAGGGACCCCTTGGGAAAGCGAGGAGGTGGGACGGGCTAGGCCCTGTGTCCCAGGTTTCACAGGGCTCAGGGTTATGCTCCCGCTTGAATCTGGACGTGAATCTGGTAAAAATGTCAGGTACCTGTGGAACTCCCTGATTCTATACCCTCTTCCTTCTTTCTGCAAGGCAGAGGAATAGTAATAGTATTTTTAAAGATTATTTTGTTTTAGTTTTAAATAGCAAAACACAAGCTGCATTTTTATTTATTTTGCGTAAGAAAGGTAAATCTTTTTACAAAAAAAGTATAGAGTTGGAAACTCTGGGAAAACTTACGGAAATACACAAATGCTTCTCTCTCTGTAATGTGCAATATGCTTTGCAACTGTAGATGATATTTTATGTTTAATCTGTAAATAAGAAATGTATTTAAATTAAAAGGGATCTTTTTGTAAAAGGACCAAATGTTCTTTTATAAATGTAATAAGGAATATCTTGCTCTTTAAAATTTATTAGGATTTTTATGAGTAATTTTTATTAAAAGATTTCTTTTTTTGAGCTGTCATCTTGTTTCTCTTTTACATTCTCATGTAGACACACTACATGCAAGACAAATGGGAGAAAAATCTCTAAAGGAAATGCCCATCTGGATGAATAAAACCTTGCTTTTTATAGCTAAGCCCTAAGTAATACCTCCCCCATGGAATTCCACTACATTTTTGTATGTCACACTCTTCCATTAAATGCCCCTCACATGCGGGTCAGAACTGCTTTTCATGACTTTTGTCCCAGCCCTGACCTTCCCCTCTGCATCAGCCTCCTTTCTCTTGGCCACTGAGTTCATTGTCTATTCTTATTGCCAATTGGCTGAGTATATCTGGGATCTAAAACCAGTTCTCTACATTATCTAAGCAAGGCGCTTCATTTCTCCTCATCTCTGAGAGCAGTGGCCCATGGGAAGCGTGTGGGTGGAGGGTTCTGGAGGGCTGGCCTACTTCCCTGTGTTGCCACCGGGGACCATGGTGGGATCTTGAGGAAGAGACCTGCTTCTGCTCTGTGACATCTGTGTCCCAGCTTTGGTCACAGACAATTCTGATGCATTTTTTTTTTTTTCTTTGAGACAGTCTCACTCTGTCACCCAGGCGGGAGTGCAGTGGCACGATCTCGGCTCACTTCAACCTCTGCCTCCTGGGTTCAACTGATTCTCCTGCCTCAGCCTCCCTGAGTAGCTGGGACTACAGGCATGTGTCAGGACGCCAGGCTCATTTTTGTATTTTTAGTAGCGACGGGGTTTCACCATGTTGGCCAGGCTGGTCTCAAACGCCTCACCTCAGGTGATCCGCCCATCTTGGCCTCCCAAAGTGCTGGGGTTATAGGCATGAGCCACCACACCTGATGGGCCTTTTTAAAGGCCTCGAAGCATGACAGGGCAAAGGAGAGACTCTCAAGGCTGGAAGCACCTTGCTCACATTGAGCTCTACTATTGTGAGGGGTGGTGGGGTTGTGTTTGTGAAGTCTCGTGGGTTTGTGATCTTGACAAAACCAAGCAAGTCCAGTGGGCCAAGGGACCAAATGAAGAGCCACAGAGTTCTTGCCTTCCTGCCTTTCCCACTCCAGGCTGCCTCAGTAGTGGGCGCACCAGGCCCTTGCCATCTGTGGAGCAAGTGGAGCCCAGCAGTCCTGTGTGAACGCTGTAGTCAGTGTCGGGTGGAGTATGGGGACTTTGGGCCGCACCGTGCTGGGTACAATTCCAACTCTACCCCTAACTTAGCTGTGTGCCTTGGGCAAGTTACAGACTTGATGGCCTCAGTTTTCCTATCTAGTAAATGGGTTGATAATAATAGCCCATACTCATAGGATAGTTGTGAGGACTGGGTGGATTAATATGTGTAAGGCACTTAACGTGTTTCCTATAATTATGGTCCAGTTGGATTTGACATCCAGACCTAGGGCTTAAACAGGGATGCTGGAGGAAGAATAAGAACATGGACTGGCCATGGGGAGGCTGGGCTGGCCTCCTGGCTTTGTCCTGGATGTGTGGCTTGGGTCAAGGCACTCACCTTCAACACAGTTTCCTCACTTTTAAAATCAGAGATGATAGCACATCAACTCCTAGGGTTCCTGTGATGGCAAAATGAATTAGAAGCTACATTTGTCAGCGTATGAGGTGGCAGCTGCTAAAATGTTTACAGGTTATGTCTCTTTGTCCCTTAAAGTTTTTTTTTTTCCTTCTTAAAGTTTAATCAAGGAAGTATGCTAATGTCTCCCTAACTCAGAAACCCAGACCAGGAGGTGCAGAGTGGTTGGGTGTGGTGGTACCTGTGCCCCAGTACACCTGGTCTTTGTGCTTAAGTGTCTGGCACGGTCTGCTAGTCAGTGGCCTATAGAATGAACAGTCCCTCCCTACTCTGGCTCTGTGTGTGTGTGTGTGTGTGTGTCTGTTTATGTGCTTGTGTCACTCACGTGCATGTGTGTATGGTTTAAAAGCCTGTTACATTCAAACCTCACCCAAGTCCTGTGCAGTAAATTCTATGATTCCATTTCTCCAGCAGAGGACACTGGAAAGTAAACAATCTTGCTTCCTGTCACAGCTGAACCAACTGGAAGCAACAGCCTGAGGCTCTCTTTTAGATGCTGTCAACCTTAAATGATGAAATTCAGAAAATATGATTAAGTATATTAGATATATGATAAGAGTTTATTAGAGCCCAAAGCTGGGAATAACCGGTTACCCAGGGAACACAGACTGCAGAAAAATGGGGTCAGTGCTCCCAAGTTAGAAGTTAAGGTCTTGCTTACATAGGTAGAAGACAAAGATATCTAGTAGAATTAAAACATATTCCGTACAAGGATGGTTTACGAGTTACAACAGTTTTAATTTGTTACAGTTTTGTTTCTTTTCTGTACAGCTTGTTTTCATGTCCTTTCCAATTTAAGAGTCCATTTAACATTCCTTCTTGAGAGTGTGATAGTCATGAAGGCTTTGTGTGAGAAAGGTAAGAGGGAAGTTAATCTATAGTGAAGATCAACAGTGAAGAGGGAAGGAGTCTTCCCTGGTGCCCTTTAGTCACTTCTTAACAATGTAGGTAAGGAAGAAGGCTAATCTATAGTCAGAAAAATAAAGGTTACAGATGCCTGAACTCAGGTCCCATAATCACATTTCCTTAAGGCTTGAAATATTTAAAAGTTCCAACAGCTTAAATTTTGAATTACTTATTTTCATGGTGCCATTGTGAATGGTTTGGTTCTAGCCCCCGTATGAAGAGAAGGGATGTCGCTGTCTCTCCCGAGAGGGAGTAGCTCAACCTTTGGTCAGAGACCCAAGCAGCCCCTCCCCAGGGCTGGAGGGACGAGGCTGCGACTGGGCTGCGCACCTGCTTCTGGCTTGCCAGGAGCCCAGCACCAGGCCCTCTGCAGCTGCAAGGGATGAAGACCCCAGAAGGCACACTGTGAATGACCTTTCTCCACAATTCAGAATATTCTGTCTGCCTGTGTCAGGGGGTAGGAAGAAGGCTACTTTTGGGGACCTACACTGCCCCACACCACAGAGAGCTCCTCTTTAAAGAGCTTGGTTCTCAAACATCCACCTTTTCAAGGTAGAGTCTCTCATCGTGGGGTGCTTTGAAGAAGCTCTGCTCCACGGCTGGGTGCCCTTCAATGATGGGCTGGTCAAATTCTCGAAGAAAATGACCTGATCATTTGAAAAGCTTAACGCCTGCTTAATAAGGCACCAAAAAGGAACGAGAGCCAGTAGCCATTGTTAGAAAACCTATCTGGACCACCCTAAACTGATTTTGGGGGGTAAATACTGACATTTTAAAATAAAACTTTAACCCTTTTAAATATATCCATTGAAATCTATCAACCATCATAATTTGTTACCCACCATCATCTATTAAAGAATATATTCCAATTTATTTATTGGGAATTTTAGATTGTTTCTTTTTCTGCTTGAATTAGTATTTACATTTCTTCCTCCCCACAGAATTTTATACTGATTTAATATATTTCAATTCTATAAAATCCTTAACAATTTTCTGTGTGCATAAGTTTCTAAGTATTAAAAAAGTCTTTAGAATTGAGCTAACATTACAATTAGTTATATAAACAACATATATATTTTGATAGTTATTACCAAATAAAAATTTATTAGAAAAGTTTCCTTTTGTTAAATGACAGAGTTTTTTTTTTCCACCTCTTTAATTGAATTGTATGGCTGTGGATGAATACTGCTTACTGTTGGAATGAGATGGGTTTCAGCATGAATTATATTCTTTTTTTTTTTTTTTTGAGACAGGGTCTTCCTTTGTTGCCCAGGCTAGAGTGCAGTGGAGCAACCATAGCTCACTGCAGCCTTGAACCCCTGGGCTCAAGCAATCCTTCTGCCTCAGCCTCCCAAGTAGCTGGGACTACAGGTGCGCACCACCATGCCCGGCTAATTTTTGTGTTTTTTTGTAGAGATAGGGGCTTGCCATGTTGCCCAGGCTGGTCTCAAACTCCTGGGCTCAAGCAATCCTCCTGCCTCAGGCCTCCAAAGTACTGGGATTACAGGCATAAGCCACTGCGCCTGGCCCTTATTTTTTATTTTATGGATGTAATGTATTCACACAAATAAGTGCACGGAAATAGAAAGAGTTTTTATTATAGATATTACATAGGGATATCTATAAATAGATATAAATATCTTAATTGTATGTCTGAATAATGTCAAAATTTACGTAATACTTTATCATAAGAACTTATTTTTAAGAATTCTGTGCTAATAAATTAGGCTCTCTTTCAATTTTGTGTGTAAGCAGACTTGGAAAACACTGACTTGCAAAAAGGTAGTTATTCAGCTATTAGAGTCATTCATTTTTGCAGTTTCTGGAACATATTCCAGAAAGCCCCTCCAAAACATACCTAGTGATTATTCATTGTACCTGTTGTTTTATTTAGAGAGACTCACGTAACCTGAAACACTCAGAAAGTGCTGGAAAATTTAAAAATACAGTTGACCCTTGTATTTTTACTTAGAGATGCCAACCCCTGCTCAGTGGAAAATTCATGTTAACTTTTGACTCAACTTAATCACTAATAGCCTACTGTTGACTGGAAGCCTTACCAATAATAAAACAGTCAGCTAGTACATATTTTGTATGTCATATATATTATATATTGTATTTATATGATAAAGTAAGCTAGAGAAAAGAAAGTGTTACTTTAAAAATCATAAGGAAGAGAAAGAATATGTACTATTCATAAGTGGAAATGGATCATCATAAAGGTCTTCATCCTCATCTTCACGTTGAGTAGGCTGAGGAGGGGGAGGAAGTGGAGGGGTTGGCCTTGCTGTCTCAGGAGTGGCAGGTGGAAGGGATCACACAGTGTGTGTGTGTGTGTGTGTGTGTGTGTGTGTGTGTGTGCATGGGTGTGTTTAGCCAGGGTCTCCCACTGTCCCCAAGGCTGGAGTACAGTGGTGCCATCTTGGCTCATGGTAACCTCCGCCTCCTGGGCTTAAGTGAGCCTCCTGCTTTGGCCTCCAAAATTGCTGGAATTACAGGTGTGAGCCACCACGCCTGGCCTACCAGTATTTTAAGCAGATATATGCAACACTTGAACTCACCACATTAGCCACAGGAGGTGGCTATAAAATTATTACAGTTCAGCATGTACTACAGTTAATTTATGCAGTTATGGTTTAATACTGCATCTTTACATTTAATTACATAAACATACAGTGTGTTAATGTAAGTTTTAATACATTTTAACTATAATAAATTCACATGTGTTTTATGGTAATAAATGATAAAATAGACTAGTAGCTACATATATTTATGCATTTATGACATATCTTCTTCTCAAATGGTTTCAATATTTCTAGCCTACATGATTTGTCTTTTTCAAATTGTCAAAAATCCCCCCCAAATTTTCCAGTGTAGTTATTGAAAAGATCTGTGTATTAAGTGGGCCACACAGTTCACATCCATGCTGTACAAGGGTCTACTGTACTATTGACTTCAACACATCTCTAAGAATAGTTTTTTAAAGTGCCTTTATCTTGTCACCTCCTTTAACTATATTTGCAACAAAACCTTAGAGCTGTAGCTCTAGCTCATTCAATTTAGAGAATGTATCCATCGTATAACTTAATTGGCTAAGCCAGTCCTTGTTTTCCAGCCAATCAACCCTACCAGCCTTATTTGTTGAAATAAAGATAAAAAAGGTCTGATCTAATGCTAACAGGCTGAGTGAAGGAGCCCAGCAAGGCCTGTCTGTCTAGATTCTTCTTGGCTTCTCTGTGCATCATTGCTTTCCTTCTGGGTGTGGGACAGGACCCTCTCTGCAATGGGGTTCTTAGGACCTGTAGTCAAAGAAGGTAGGTCAGGTAATTTTTAAAAATGTATTTATTATTATTATTATTATTTTTTGTAGAGACAGGGTCTCACTATGTTATCTAGGCTAACCTCAAACTCTTGGCCTCAAGCAATCCTCCCATCTTGGCCTCCCAAAACTCTGGGATTACAGGGTTAGCCACTGCAGCCAGCCAGATAATTTTTTTATTTCTTTTTTTAACAAATATATATTTTAAAAGTTTATTTAGAGATGGGATCTCACTATGTTGCCCAGGGTGGTCTTGAACTCCTGGGCTCAAGCAATCCTCCTGCCTCAGCCTTCCAAAGTGCCGGGATTACAGGCATGAGCCACTGCGCCTGGCCCAGATAATTTCTTTATGGCCAGTTTTTACACAGAAAGGTGGAGAGAAAGTTAGAGTAATATTTTTAAGTTTTATGGCTGGCTTTGGGGAAAGAGGGTTCTGGTTTCTATGGCCTGCCTTGGAAAAGAGGGATTATAGTTTCTATGGCTAGCCTGGGCAAGGGCAGTGGAACTGAGGTAAGGGAGCACAAGAGAAGGTCAGAGAAAAACTTCTGCTTCTGAGGCCTTCATTTTTGGGGTATTGTTTTCGGAGCCCCAACAGTAGTGTTTAATGAAAACACAATGATGTGCACCACACAATGCCAGCGAGACTTGCTGGACCCCCAAATCTCAAAGACTATGTCCTGAACACCTGCTCAGGCTCAGCTGGGTGGCTTGGAGAGCACAGAGTAGGAAGCTGCCGGCCAACAGGAAAAATAAAACTTTTCCTGCTCCCAAGGAAAGGCTCCTAAATATAGGCTAAGATTTTATGCGTGCATTTTTGTAAGCCATCCACTCTGAAAATGGGCCGTTTTCCACCGATGGGTGTCAAAAATATCCCGTGGGATGATTGCAGTTAACAATAATATATAGCGTCACATAGCTGGATGGAAGCTATTGCACTTTCCCAACACGAAGAAATGGTAAATGTTTGAGATGATGGATATGCTGATTACCCTGATCTGATTACTATACATTATGTGCATCAAAACATCATTATATACCCCATGAATATGTACAATTATTGTCAATTTAAAAAGTCCTTTGCCATTTAGGTTATAAAAAATGGTTGCAAATACTGTTCACTTCCACAAGAGACCACTATTGCTTCACTTTTTCCAAAGATGCCTTTTAAAAAAACAGTTTGAAAAACCCAGTGGTACAGAAAAAGAAAATAGTGTTGTATGTTTTGTTTTGTTTTGTTTTGAGATGGAGTTTCACTCTTGTCATCCAGGCTGGAGTGCAATGGCGATCTCAGCTCACTTGTAACTTCCGCCTCCTGGGTTCAAGTGATTCTCCTGCCTCAGCCTCCTGAGTAGCTGGGATAACAGGTGCCCGTCACCATGCCCAGCTAATTTTTGTATTTTTAGTAGAGATGGGGTTTCACCATGTTGGCCAGGCTGGTCTTGAACTCCTGACTTCAGGTAATCCACCCACCTCGACCTCCCAAAGTGCTGGGATTATAGGCTTGAGCCACCATGCCCAGCCATGTTGTATGTTTTAAAGACAGTGTGCAAAAACATAATTTCATGGTCCTCAGGATCTTGTTTCTAAATCTTGGTTTGTGCTGCTAATTGAAACATGAGTAATAGTGATGACCACAATGATGACATTGTGTATCTCTATAGGGTCTTAGTCCCAAGATCATAGCTCTTTCATATGTATTACACAGTTAACACAATTGGCCAGGCATGGTGGCTGACACCTGCAATCCCAGCATTTTGGGAGGCTGAGGCAGGAGGATTGAGCCCAGGAGTTTGATGCTGCAGTGAGCTGTGATCACACCACTGCACTCCAGCCTGGGAGACAGAGTGAGCCCCTGTCTCTAAAACAAAACAAAATGAAACAAGCAAACAAAAAAAGACTCACAATACTGTGATGTCTCAGTATTTTCATTTTCTAGAGAATAAAACTGAGCTTCAGGGAAATGCCACAAATTGCATAGCTGGGTCTTGATATTTCAGCACCAAGGATGAGTAAGAAGAGGGAGAAATGGAGACCTAGTATCTGGGAAGAGCACCTTCCTCGGCATTGAGTGGTTTAATTTTCATCCCATGAAGCTGCTTTCAGCCTGATATGAAATCAGGTTGAAGATAAAGCTTGGGAAGATGCCCAGCGTCTCTCAGCACTCACAGAATGTTGCACAATTGGGAGTTTCCCGAGATGAAAGCCCCTGCAGCCTCTCCTCCCTGCAGCCTCTCATCACTAGCTTCTACTCTGGATGTCGGCAGCTTCCAGTCCTGTGGAGCCTCATCTCCTAGAGCCTCCTACTAGTTCCCGCCCTGCCTGCCGTTTCCATTAACTCATTTGGCAGACAGAAGGCAGGATTTGGAGTCAATGTTTTAGATTTAAATCTGAACTGTGCTCATTAGCTAGATGAATTAGTAAACCTCTCTGAGTCTCAGTTTCCTCATCTGTAAATGGGGCTAATTCTAGCTGTTTCACTGGGTTTTGTGGGAGATTCAAGCAACTATGTATATCGAGGGCCTGGCGTGTAGTGGATGGGTCTGCTGAGCAAATCCTTTTTCCCTTTCTTCCTCCTTCGCCCTCTGATCAGCTGCCTCTGGTCATTATGCCTGGTTCTGACAGCACTTCACAGAACACTTGTTTCTGACCTATAGGGTTCTGGCACAACCCTGTGGTCCTGGGGGCAGTGGTTGGCATGATTGCTAAACAATTGCTGGATGGCTTGGACAGAATCTACATTGAACTGTCTCCCAGGGGTGAGGGATGGGGGTTCTGAAGTGAGTGGTCAAAGGATCACAGTTTGAGAACCACAGCCTTGGGAATTTGCTAGGGGAACCTGCACCAAAGGCTTACCTTAGGGGACAGATTTAATCACAATTTAATTTAATTTAATTTGCAAATCTGGCTCCTCTAGGTGGCTCCCTGCTGCACCTTCCTAAGGAGTCTCTGCCATTCAGTAGCTGCTGTATCACCTTGGGAATAACTATTAGGAGATGCTGTCTTTGACAGCAGAAAGGCTCGGTTCTCAAACTATGGTTCCTGGAGCTACAGCAGCAGTGGTGGCAATCCTTGGGCCCCACTCAACATTGAATGGGAAACTCTGAGATGGGACCCAGCAACCTGCGCTGTAACAAGCACTCCAGGTGATTCCTCGGGCCAGTGGCAGACACCATCCTAACCCTGACAGATCTTGGAATCTCGTCTCTTCCAACCTTAGGCTGGTAGGGGTAAGGGTGGGGGTGGTTGTGCTCCACTCTTCTGAGTGTGCAGGTGGTGAACATTTATTAAGCACCTACTAGGTGTGCTGACTGCTGATCACTCATTGTCCCATCTATCTTGCCCTGTCAACTAAACCATATATTTATAGTTGAGAGGTAGATCAGTGTTTGATATGGTTTAGATCTGTGTTCCCGCCCACATCTCATGTAGAATTGTAATCCCCAGTGTTGGAGGAGGGGCCTGGTGGGAGGTGAAAGGATAATGGGGTGGTTTTTCATGGTTTAACACCATCCCTCTTGGTGCTGTCACTGTGATAATGAGTGAGGTCTAGTGAGATCTGGTTGTTTGAAAGTGTGTGGCACCTCCCCCCTCTTTCCCTTCCTCTTGCTCAGGTCATGTGAAGTGCTGGCTTCCCCTTCGCCTTCTGCCATGATTGTAAGTTTCCTGAGGCCTCCCTAGAAGCTGAGCAGAGGCCACCATGCTTCCTGTGCAGCCTGTGGAATGGTGAGCCAATTAAACTTCTTTTCTTTATGAATTACTCAGCCTCAGGTATTTATTTATAGCAGGTATTTATTTATAGCAGTCCCAGAATGACCTAATGCAGTGTTTCTGATTCATTCGTTCTTTTATTCAACTAATACTAAACAGTATTATGTGCCAGGTATTCTGGGTACTGGGGATATAGTGATGAGTTATGCCTTCACAGAAATAAATACATGCAGAAATAAATAAATGAATAAATGCATGCAGAAATGAATGAATGAATACATGCAGAAATGAATGAATAAATACCTGAAGAAATGAATGAAAAAATAAATACCTGCTATAATGCCAGAGCGGCAATAGCTTTGAAGGCAAAGCAGAATCAGAGGATAGAATGTTCGGTGTGGGAGAGGGGAATGCGCAAAGAGAAGAGGGGGCCACTTGCTTTTTCTTGGATGATATAAAGGATGAATCTCTGTTTGCCCTTTAATCCTTGCTCTGAGAAAAGCACCTTGATTTTCTTCCCACCCCGTCAATTCAAAAGTTTCCACCCTCCTTACCCCTAGAGTTTTAGGGATAGGCACATGGCCCATTTCTGGCCAATCAAAGCATTCATCTCTCTGCCTCTAGCAGTGAATGCTTCTGCACTGGGTACGAGTTGCCTAAAGGAGATTCAATCCTGGGGCTTTTCCTAGACACTACTGGAAAGAGAGAAATGAAAAACCTCTCTTCATAACTGCTGATGTCACTGGGCTGCGAGGCTTGGGGCTTGGGGTTTCTGGGGACTACGGAGAGGGAAGAGGCTCCCTAAAAAACAAAGCCTACCTAGAGAAAGTGAGGCTGAGAGGAAGAGAGAGTCCTCATTACAGACCCCACTAGATCAGGGGTCCCCAACTCCTGGGCCACAGACTGGTAAGTCATGGTCCCTAGCCTGTTAGGAACTGGGCTGCACAGCAGGAGGTGAGCAGCAGGTGAGCAAGTGAAGCTTCATCTCTATTTACAGCCACTCCCTTTGCTCACATTGCCACCTGAGCTCTGCCTCCTGTCAGATCAGTGGCAGCATTAGATTCTCATACGAGCACGAACCCTATTGTGAACTATGCACGTGAGGGATCTACATTGTGCCCTCCTTATAAGAATCTAATGCCTGATGATCTGTCACTGTCTCCCATCACCCCCAGATGGGACTGTCTAGTTGCAGGAAGACAAGCTCTGGGCTCCCACTGATTGTACGTTATGGCAAGTTGTATAGTTATTTCGTTATATATTACAATGTAATAATAATAGAAATAAAGTGCACTTATATATGTTTTGTGCTCGAATCATTTCAAAACCACACCCACCTACCCCCAACCCCTGGGTCTGTGGAAAAATTGTCTTCCACGGAACTGGCCCTGGTGCCAAAAAGGCTGGGAACTGCTGCACTAGATGCAGGCATACCTGAAGCACTTACTCCTGGACTTTTTAGTTTCATGAGCCCATACATTACATTTTCGGCAGAACGTGTTTCAGTCCTTTGAAACTCAAAGGGTCATAATACTAAACCCAGGGAACACGCAAATCAACACCTGTGTCTGCCTCTTTCAGGGTGTCAATTGCCTCCTCTGCAAGAAGGGCTGATTAAGAGGATGCAGGAAAGCGAGAGAACCTGTGAGGCTCTCAGCCCGTGGCCAGCAGTGGGTGTTCAGTAACCAGTGGCTGGATTCCAGGAAATAATAAGCTGTCAAGCTGATTTCTGTTACCTTAGCCTCATGGTGTTCATGTTTTGTGTTTAGGAAACACGTGACTGAGTTCCCAATGACAGAATGAGTGGCTGGTCTATTTTTTCTCTCTATTCTGATACTCCAGATGGTACAGTGCACAAGTGTGCCGAGTAGAGACATTTTTCTTTTTCTCAATGAAATACAATTACATCGAATTCACAGCATTGATGATATTCATTGTCTCAAATCACTGTGTTTTCTGCGGCTTTCTTGAGAGATGTATAATAAGGTACTGATAAGGATTTTCTCTTTCTAACCTAAATTGTGTGCAGATAGATGACACCTTCTTAGGGCAGCACTTTATCTTGTCTCAGAATTACAGAAAAGTCAGTCATTCTGGGGCCAATTTACATTGCTTGTGTTTTTTTTTTTTCACATCCATCAATTTCAGAACAGATTTATATGAAGACAGAAGTAAAATTCTCTCAGTGCAAACATCCAAATGATTTGCTTTTAATAATATGAAAAACAGGGGTGGAGATGAGGGAGCAGAGCTGCCAGGCTTGGCCGTGCATAAATGAGCTTCAGATGGAGGAGGCAGGCAGCATTTCCTCCAGCTGAGAACAGCTCAACCAGATTGCAACCCCAGCAGCCTGAGATGGGGGTGCCATGGGGTGAGGGCTCTGGAGAAGCAATCAGGACTGACCAGTCCTTAGACCGGGAATCTGCCCAAGTAACAGAAATAGCCCATTTCTGCATTTTAGCCACTTGGAGCAGTTGGTCTCTATCTGTTACCACCATCTTCCCTGTTAGCATCCATCTTGCACTGTGCTTTTTAATCTTTTTTTTTTTTTTTATTGACCGTCCTCTGGGAGCCTTTTTTATAGTTTTTTTTTCCTAATCCTGTCTAATCTCCCACCAAATTAAAAAATAATTTTCTTGGAGACTGAGTCTCCCTATACTTCTCAAGTTGGCCTTGGACTCCCAGGCTCAAGTGATCCTCTTGTCTCAGCCTCTCAAGTAGCTGGGACTACTTGTGTGCACCACTGCACCTGGCAAATTTTAATACAACAGATACACTATATACTTGTTTATGTATTGTATGTATATCCGCGTTTAATACAGAAAAATAATTATTTCTTTTTTTTTTGTCTCCAAGATCCATTTTTGTCCCTTTGGTGATATCACCCCATTAAGGATACATGATTTAGTGCTTACTCTGCATGCAACAGTCAGTCCTCTGAGTGCTTACTTATAACAACTCATTTAATACGCACCATGACCCCATCAGATTTCCCCATTTCAAAGTTGGGGCATTGACACCCAGAGAAATGACTTGTCCAAAGTCACAGACAGAGCTAGTAAGTAGTTGCCTGGAGTTAACCAAAATGCAAAGATTGAGGGAACAGTTTCTACACAAGACCTCCCTCACTTCTGACACAAAATACAAGGAATTTCAGCCAACTACAAAGTTAGAGGGAGAAATCCTCTCCCCAAATCACCCTCAGGTTTGATAACTTGCTAGAGGGACTCGTGGAACTCATTGAAAGCTAGTGTGCTCGTGATTACAGATTATACCCAGAAACAGATAAAGATTAATTAGGCAAAGGAAGAGAAGCATGGAACAGTTTGGAAGAGTTGCAAATGCAAAAATTATATTGTTTTCTTCTATTTTGCCCTCCTGGCATTGATGTGTGATTGCCAACCAAGGAATCCTCACCTAAGCTTTGGTGACTAGAGCTTTTATCAGGGCATAATTATGTAAGCATAATTGATTGATTGATTGATTGATTGCCTACATTAACAGTCCCCAACCTTTTTGGCACCAGGAATCAGTTTCATGGAAGACAATTTTTTCACAGATGGGGTTGGGGGGATGGTTTCAGGATGAAACTGTTTGACCTCAGGTCATCAGGCATTAGGTTTTCATAAGGAGCATGCAACCTAGATCCCTCACATGCACAGTTCACAATAGGGTTTGATCTCCTGTGAGAATCTAATGCCACTGCTGATCTGACAGCAGGTGGAGCTCAGGTGGTAATGCTCGCTCACCCAAGGCTCACCTCCTGCTGTGTGGCCCAGCTCCTAACAGGCCGCAAACTGGTACTGGTCTGTGGTCCAGGGGTTGGGGACTCCTGGCCTACGTGGTTGAACTCAGACTTCAGGTCAACTGATACCGCTTGGCCAAAGGCCCCACCCTAATCACAGGGTTGGTCCTTTCTGGTGTGGCCAGCCCCCACCCCATGAATGTCAGGTATAGCCACCCCCACCCTAAGATCTGGTGTGGCCGCACCTCACCTTAAACAAAGAATTCTTTCCAAGTCTTCTGAAGGAACCAGCCCTGCTGACACCTTGACTTTAATCTGATCTACCTGTTTCTGGACTTCTGGCCTTCAGAACTGTAAGAGAATACATGTGTGTTGTTTTAAGCTACCAAATTTATGGTAATTTGTTACAGCACTTTGGGAGGCTGAGGCAGGAGGATTGCTTGAGCCCAGGAACTCGAGAACAGCCTGGGCAACATGGCAAGACACTGTCTCTATAAAAAATACAAAAATTAGTTCAGTGTGGTGATGCACACCTATAGTCCCAGCTACTCAAGAGGCTGAAGTGGGAGGATCACTTGAGCCCAGGAAGTGGAGGTTGCAGTGAGCCAAGATTGTGCTGCTGTGCTCCAGCCTGGGCAACAAGCAAGGCCCTATCTCAAAAATAAAATTCTAGTAATTTATTACAGCAGCCGTAGGAAACGAATACAGGAGACACAGAGAAGTTGAATATTTGCCTGAAGCCCTAGGGCTAGGAAGTAGTTGTTCTAGAATTTTAACATAGACCTCCCAGACTCCAAAGCCTAGTTCTCCCATCTACAGTCCAGAGATGGCTTGTTCAAAGCCTGAAGGCTTGGCACTTCACTCCTGCATTGAGGTTAACTATTGCTAATTGATCC
Organism: Pongo pygmaeus; assembly: GCF_028885625.2. Classification (NCBI taxonomy): domain Eukaryota; kingdom Metazoa; phylum Chordata; class Mammalia; order Primates; family Hominidae; genus Pongo; species Pongo pygmaeus. Next base: position 72,774,052 of record NC_085930.1, on the reverse strand, counting down.
TGCTTTTTGAGACGGAGTTTCACTTTGTCGCCCAGTCTGGAGTGCAATGGTGCAATCTTGGCTCACCGCAACCTCTGCCTCCCAGGTTCAAGCGATTCTCCTGCCTCAGCCTCCTGAGTAGATGAGATTACAGGCTCCTACCACCATGCCTGGCTAATTTTTGTATTTTAAGTAGAGATGGGGTTTCACCATGTTGGCCAGTCTGGTCTCAAACTCCTGACCTCAGGTGATCCACCCGCCTCAGCCTCCCAAAGTGCTGGGATTACAGGCGTGAGCCACCATGCCTGGCCTGATCCTGCTTTTTCTTTTTCTTTTTTAACTGATCTGAAGATGAGGGTCAGAATCCTTGTTGACATGATCCTCTTGGCAGCCACTAGCTGTAACCCCTCAGGGATGGCCTGGGATCAATCTACTACCTTGAGACTCATAAGAATAGCAGCACTATTCTTGAGCAGCTCTCTTCCATTGTTTCTCTCCCTGAGTTTGTAATGCCAGTTCACTTAACAATAACAAATACTCCTTATAGGACCGCTCTTTGCACTTCCCGACACTGACCTCTGTTACAGTTGGCCTTTACCAACTATGATTAATCGAATATTCTAGCTCTTGGCATACATCCTGGAGGACCAGCTCTTTCAATACTGCCTAGTATCTTCTGTCTTTTATCACTACCTTAGTTCAGTTTCCTAGAAACAGAGCTGGAGACAGGGACTTGGATGTATGTGATTTCTGGCAGGGAGAAAAGCCTGTGAAAGAGTGAGGGAGCAGGATAGTTAAGGGCAGGGAGCTATGCAATGACGCGGCTATGGGTGGTCTCACCTTGAACTACAGCACCATCCCCTTGCCAGGCAGGGTGTCACCCCAGGTGGGGGTGTGCATGCAACTTTCTGGGAGAGTGGGCTTCTGACATTTGAGGACAAGGGGCCACTGTACACCATTAGTGGCCAACACTCCTGGTGGGCAGCGTGGGGATGGGGAAGCATGGGTGCCCTCCCAGGAAAGGAGATCTGGGTGGGGCTCAGAGCCTCCCAGCATCACCTTTCTGAGTATCTGTTTTGTTTCTTTTTGGCGAACTGTGAAAAAGTCACTTTCAGTCCTGGCTGAGTCCTGGTTCTGAGGACGTTTAATCTCAAGTTAGGGACCAGAATTTCCTCTGGCTGCTTAACCTGTGCTTCTCTAATATTGGTGAGCTTCAGTCTGTGTTTACATGAGGCAAGCTTTCTAAGTGTTTAATTCTTTTCTCACTGTTTGCATCTGCTGCTTCTGTGTGCTCAGGACTCTGGCTCAGTGAAGACCATCAGGTGCTTAAAACCTGCTTTGTTCTCTAAGCATTACCGAAGGTCTTGGGAAAGACCAGGAGAGCTTCCTGCTGGTGGTGGCCTCCGGCTGACAGTTGAAGGTGAAGCAGGCTGTTTCTGCAATAGCTCCAGCGATTCCTTTTACTGGTATTCACGGCCTTGTAGAATCCCCTCTTCTGGTGTGTGGGCTGGATCTCAGGGGCTCTCTGTAAGCTCATGTGGACCCCAAGTACAAAACTGCTAGCGTGACTCCTGAGGTCAATGGGCTAACCTGGAAGCACAGGAAGGAACCGCGACGCCGCCTGCAAGGACTTTCACAGGATGAACCCTTATGAGCAGGTGCTTCTAATGAACAGAATTTGGCAAGAGTGATGGCATGTCCCTTCCAAGTTTAGGATCCAAGACTGTGACTTCTGTCTTGCTGACACTCTTTCTTGCCCTCTTGCTTGCTTGCTGTGATGATGCAAGGTGTCATGGTGTGAACTGCCCTGTGGAGAGGTCCACGTGGTGAGGAATGGAAGGAGGCCTCTGGTGAGTACCTGCATCCTGCCATCAACCACCAGCATGAGCCTGGAAGCTGATCCTGCCCTAGTTGATTTTTTTTTTTTTTTTTTTTTTTGAGACAGAGCTGGAGTGCAGTGGTGTGATCTTGGCTCACTGCAACTTCTGCTTTCTGGGCTCAAGTGATTCTCCTGCCTCAGCCTCCTGAATAGCTGGGACTATAGGCACACACCACCATACCCGGCTAATTTTTGTATTTTTAGTAAAGACGGGATTTCACCATGTTGGCCAGGCTGTTCTCAAACTCCTGACCTGAAGTGATCCACCCACCTCAGCCTAGTTGATTCTTAAGATGATTGCAACCTTGTCAGAGAACTGCAGCCAGGGGATCCAAACAAGTTGCTCCTGAGTTCCTAACACACGGCAACTGTGACATAATCAGTGGTGCTGTTCTAAGCTGCGAAGTTCGTGGGTAATTTGCTGCACTGCAGTGGATAACTAGCACAAAGAGTTCTGGGAGGTGGAATCAGACAAAGCCTGTATTGTGCTTCTGTAAAACTTACTATTATATGGAAATCATTTTCCCAGGCCTTTAAAAACTAGTCATAAATATGATTTTTCACGAATGAATCATAATTTATTTAGCTATTCTCCTATGATTGGCTATATTTTCTGTGATGAATAATGCTACCAAGATTTGTATATAAACTGATCCAGGCCAGACGCGGTGGCTCACGTCTGTAATCCCAGCACTTTAGGAGGCCGAGGTGGGCAGATCACGAGGTCAGGAGATTGAGACCATCCTGTCTAACACGGTGAAACCCCGTCTCTACTAAAAATATAAAAAATTAGCCAGGCGTGGTGGTGAGCGCCTGTAGTCCCAGCTACTTGGGAGGCTGAGGCAGGAGAATGGCGTGAACCCGGGAGGCGGAGCCTGCAGTGAGGAGTGATCGCGCCACTGCACTCCAGCCTGGGTGACAGAGGGAGACTCCGTCTCAAAAAAAAAAAAAGTTAATTAATAAAGGAAGCTCATGCTAGGCCAAGCATGGTGGCTTATGCCTGTAATTCCAGCACTTTGGGTGGCTGAGGCAGGTGGATCGCTTGAGGTCAGGCGTTTGAGATCAGCCTGGCCAATATGGTGAAACTGTGTCTCTACTAAAAATACAAAAATTAGCCGGGCATGGTGGCACATGCCTGTAATCCCAGTTACTCAAGAGGCTGAGGCAGGAGACTCACTTGAGCCTAGGAGGCAGATGTTGCAGTGAGCTGAGATTGCACCACTGCACTCCAGCCTGGGTGACAGAGGGAGACTCCATCTCAAAAAAAAAAAAAAAAAAAAAAAGGTCGTTCTAGACTGAAAACCTTTGGTTCTAGATCACTAAGATGGGTTCATATCTGTCTCTGGATCTGCAGACTCTAGCTCAGGGCCTGACATGTAGCAGGGCCCATTTAGTGATTACTAGATGATGGAAAAGCCTGTGGAAATGCTGGATGGGGGTTTCAAGACTTCTTATGTGTGCTTCCAGGAGCGACTGCCCATTGGACAACTACTCCTCCTTGGCTTGTGACTTCTGAACGGTGAGTAGAAATGTGCACTCAGACCTCAGCATGCATCTGAATCACCTGGGAGCCTTGTTCAAATGCAGATTTTGGACTAAATTCCCAGGGATTCAGAATCAGCAGGTCTGGGGTGGGGCCTGGGAGTCTGCATTTCTAACGAGCATCCTAAGGATGCCATTTCTGCTGGTCTTTAGGCCACACTGTGGAAGCACCAGAGCAGTGGACATCTGCCACTCTTTGGTATTTTCTTCTTCATTCTCTTGGAGCACCGCCTCCTCCTCACCCTCTGTAGTCTGGGTGGGGCTGCCAACCAAGGGTGCCCAAACACTGCTGCACAGAGGTGGAAATAGATCTCAGGTTAGTCAGATAACCAGTGAGTGATGCACAGGTCAGCATAAAACTTGGGTAGGGACATTCAGAGTGTATTTGGAGTGATTAAGGTAGATACAGAATGATAAAGAAAATTTCTCAAGCTTTGGAGCTTGAGAATAGACAGGATCAAATAAGCCTGGAGATTGGCTGAGAACGAAGTTAACGAAGACAGGGAAATGGAGAAACAGTCTCCTCTGGACGAGTTTCAGCCCCAGATCTAGTCATCCATGGACTTCCTAGAAATGGGCACCGAGACTCTCGTCTTTTGCTTAAGCTTGTTTGAGTTGGGTTTCTGTCTTTTACAAAGGGAATAGGCCTAATTCAGGATTCCTGTGACCTGGAGGATGCGAATGTGCACGTTAACATCAACACACTCATAGATGTCTCTCTGTAAACTCGTGGGGATTCTAACTATAATCTGCTAGCACAGGTGATGAGACCAACAAGCGAACCCTCTAGCACGGGAAGGACTACAATATTGCTTGTAAGGCCTTTTGCCACTTGGACGCCTGTCAGCAGAGATCTCTGCAGATGGCCAGAAGTGTCATCAGCCCAGTTCTCTGCCTCAGGCTTGCTCAAGGAGTACTTGTACACACAGAAGAGGTTTAGTGCAGGTCTATGGAATGATCCTCTGCTTACTTGAGGCTGGGGAAAGAGGCAACCTGAGGTCCCTTTATTAGGGGAAAATCCTTTGCTTCTCCAAAAGGAAATGAAGCCGCAGATGAAGAAGCCTCTGGGAGAAAGGCTATCATGACATTGGTTTATGGGGATGGATGGAATGTGATCAATCTAAGGTTTTGATACAGGAAGGGGCGAGGTGGGAGGGGGATACTGTGGGGGTGTAGATACCCAGGAAGAGAGAGCGAGGGACAGAGATAGGCAGCTGTGGATGCTGAAGACAGAAGGCCAAGCAACTCTGGGGTTTGAGAGTCTCTGTAGCCAGAAACACACTTGATAGTCAAGCAGCATGGTCTCTGTTTTGTGCCGCTTCCCTCTACCCCTTAAACAATCACCTCTTCCTCCTCCAAGCATTTTTTTTCATAATTAACTTTCTTATCCTATGGAAAATCTCACTGGTCTGCTCCTTCCTTATGTTTGTTTATTTATTTAGTTGTTAAATGTTTATTGCCAGACATCATGCTAGGATTAAGTGTTGGGATACAATGGTGACTCAAAAAGCAGAGAGTCCCTGCTCTCGTGGAGTCTGTAGCAGAGAGAGAGAGAGAGAGAGAGAGAGAGAGAGAGAGAGAGAGAGAGAGAGAAGAGAGAGAGGTGTACTGCAAATACAATAATCACCAAACTGTAAAATTACAAATTCTCATAGGTACTGAGAACTAGTGCCATCTACAAACACCCAGCTCGTGTCTTCTTTAACAAAACTTTCCTGTTGACTGTCCATATTAACATGACTTGTCATTCCAAGAAACTCTTGTCCTGGAAGCTGAAATTGCAAATAGATATATAGAAAATCCGTGTATCCATATTAGAGACTTCTCAACTAGCTCTCATTAGGGTAAATAACCCTTTCTCAAGGCAACAGCTTCCTTAACTAGGCTTATCAAATGACTTTTCAAGACAGCTTCAAGAGCCTTGCCTTGCTGTGTCCATAAATTTGAAACAATTATGTTATGAACTTTGCCCAAACCCGATCAGACCTTGTGTTGAAGGAAGTGCCTTAAACCAGTCCCCCGAATCTCCTAAATATTCCAACTTTGCCCTTCCACTCTGAGATACTACTAAGATTCTGACAAGGTTGTGCTTTTTCTTATCACTGGAGCAATGAACTTAAAGTTGGCAGATGATGGTCTGTGAAGGAGTGGACTACAATTCTAAGAAATTGTATGACAGACAGTAGAGACCAAAACTGGAAGTTTCCTTGGAGAGGAAGAATGCTTGAGCTGAGTTCTATGTATGTATGTATGTATGTATGTATGTATGTATGTATGTATGTATTTAGAGATGGAGTCTCACTCCATCACCCAGGCTGGAGTGCAATGGCACGATCTCGGCTCACTGCAACCTCTGCCTCTGGGTTCATGCAATTCTCCTGCCTCAACCTCCCAAGTAGCTGGGATTACAGGTGTGTGCCATCACACCTGGCTGATTTTTGTATTTTTAGTAGAGATGGGGTTTCACCATGTTGGCCAGGCTGATCTTGAACTCCTGAACTCAGGTGATCTACCTGCTTTGGCCTCCCAAAGTGCTGAGATTACAGGCATGAGCCACCACACCTGGCCAAGTTGAGTTCTTTTTTTTTTTTTTGAGACGGAGTCTCGCTCTGTCGCCCAGGCTGGAGTGCAGTGGGGCCATCTCGGTTCACTGCAAGCTCCGCCTCCCGGCTTCACACCATTCTCCTGCCTCACCCTCCTGAGTAGCTGGGACTACAGGCGCCCGTCACCACGCCCGGCTAATTTTTTGTATGTCTTAATAGAGACAGGGTTTCACCGTGTTAGCCAGGACGGTCTTGATCTCCTGACCTTGTGATCTGCCCGCCTCAGCCTCCCAAAGTACTGGGATTACAGGCATGAGCCACCGCGACCTGCTGCGGCCAAGCTGAGTTCTAAAGGTTGTAAAAGAGTTAATATGTGCAAAGGGAGAGAATAGGATAAGGGAGGGGACAGAATGGGAAAGGAAGAATGTACAAAGATCCTGGGGAAGAAAGGAACATGGGCTTCATGGAACAGGGAAATGCCAGAGTGGCTGGAGCCCAGAGAGTGAGGGCATCACAGTGAGAGTTCAGGCTGGGGAGAGAGGAGGGACCAGACCATTCACATGGAGCCTCATCAATGGGCCATGTAAACGATTGTGGCCTTTCTCTGGAGAGCACAGGGAAGCCAATGACAGACTTTTAAAATCCAATTTTAATTTTATCAAGTGTTCACCATTCACAATCAGGAAAAAGAATTAATTAGCAGATCGCTCTGGCTAGCTAGCGTACAGAAAGCCTGTGTTGCTGGAATTAGAGAACGAGGGTGCCAGCAGAAGTATGGAAAGAAGTGGATGGATTTGGGAGGTCTGTAGGAAGTAAAACTGAACGCTGGAGAAATTAAGTAAATTGACCAAAGTCACATAGTGGCTATTTAAATTTATGTTAATTAAGACTACATAAAATTAGAAATTCCCTCTTCTCAGTGGCATCAGCCACATTAGGAGTGTTTAGTAGACACGTCTGGTTACCATACTGGACACTGCAGTTTAGGGAATAATTTCCACTGTGGCAGAAACAGCTCTTGGACAGCGCTGGTCTAGAACCTAGGTCTCCTGAAATTCCTTGCCTTATGTATGGCCAGATTCCCTGATGCTATAACTCAGTTTGGAGATTCTGAGCACTGAGGGGCCGAAGTCAGTAACTCTACACTGCTTGATCTCAAGGTGCTCCCCAAACCCTATAAAATCAAGCAGGGACCAGGGCAGCTCAATTAATCCTGCCCCCTTCACCACGAGGTAGTGACTGAACACTGGAAGCAGCTGTCACTAACACACTCCTGTGAACTTGATCTCACAGCCACCGGAAGTATATTTCCATCCAGTGGGGCCAAGTATGGCTCTTCCACACACACCAGCTCTTAGGGCTTTGCCCAACTTCTGAAAATGTTGGCGTGTGGCATGCTCATTTCATGGCTGAAATTGCCCACTTCTGAATTAGATAAAAGATGTCAGAAGAATAATAAAGTTACTTTTGGCGAGTACATATTTTCTGTAATGAAATAAAAATGGGGATTGCAGCAACTACAATTCAATCTTCCATCTCAGAGGTTTATTAACTCCAGTCCCACTAGAATCAGTAGCAGAATCTGGGAGTGTAATAAAACGAACTTGTTTTTCACAAATTTTTTTCCTGAGTGCTAGTGGTGTAAGGAGAGCAATAGTAAACACACACACCACACACACACACACACACACACACACACAAAGAGCATCTGTTTAAATTTCCCCTGCTAATATATGACTGAGTTTTGTGGTGATTTTTGTAATCGTACTGTTGTTTCTGTTTCCAGATGGTGGCTTTCACCTTATCTTAGTTCAGAGCCAGGGCCACAAATAAGAGGCTTTTGTCTTTGCCCCCGATCCTTGGTAGACATCATTAATCAATCACGGTGCTCTTGGCTGATGACTCTGGATGTAGCCTCAGCATCCTTCTCTCCCCTGAAGTCTAAGAAACTGAGAGAATAGGTCTGAAACCTACTTGCTGTCTTTGGATTAGTCATTTTATCTGGAGTGCAGCAAGGTAAATATTCAGTTCACAGGAAAGCAATAGAAAATTGTTCAGAGTTGTCTACTTCTGGGAAAGAGAAGAACATTATTGCTATTTTGGGGGGCTATTAAGGAAGAATGGTTTACCTTGGTGAACCAGGCAGTGATTGAATCATGGTAGTACATCATAACAGGAAAGACAGGAACCATCAGCATGATGATAAAACTATTTCTCAGGGCTTCTGTTAGCCTTTCTTTTTCCTTTTTTGAGACAGAGTCTTGCTCTATTGCCCAGGCTGGAGTGCAATGGTGTGATCTTGGCTCACTGCAACCTCTGCTTCCCGGGTTCAAGTGATTCTCCTGCCTCAGCCTCCCTAGTAGCTGGGATTACAAGTGGGTGTGACCATGCCCGGCTAATTTTTGTATTTTCACTAGAGACGGGGTTTCATCATGTTGACTAGGCTGGTCTCAAACTCCTGACCTCAGGTGATTTGCCCACCTCAGTCTCCCAAAGTGCTAGGATTACAAGCATGAACCACCGTGCCTGGCCCAGGCTTTTCTTTTTTCCTGGAGAACTCATTTGCTAATATTTTTGCAACCACAGTCCTATTGATAAGACCTGGGGCTGTCCCACAGTCAAATTTAGCAGAAAGTACATTGTGTCTCTGATCTGGTTCTGACTCCATTTGTTCCCTTGTAAATCCCTTGGCAGATGTTCCATTCAAACAAGCAAACTAACTAAGGTTGAATGAAAGAATTCTGGAATTTGGTAAGACTAAGAGAATAGGTGTTAGTGAATGAATAAATGAACAAAACCCAGCATTTCCCAAAATGGGTTTTATGGAACTATTCCTGGAGTACTAATGAATTTTGTCATCAACCTTGTTTTGGAAATGCTGAGTTAAACAAAGTGGAACAAGCTTCTTTAATGCAGGACTTATCAGAACCTTTATATGTCAATACATCTTGTGATTCTTCTAAAGAGTGATTCAATATGTAGCATGTTCCAAATTTATTTGATTACAGGATTTTTCCCTTTTTCTGGTCTGATCTATGAAGTGTCTTATAAGAAATTAGGTATGTGCTGGAATTAACTCTCAGGGGATTCTAGTATTCTAAGAAATACATTTTATGCTTGTCCAAACTCCTCATTTTACAGATTATTAAAAATGAGTTTCAAAGAGGTCTACATGACTTTCTTAGGGCTTGTAGGATAGTGTTATGCTGGGATTCAAAGCTGTCTGAAGCAAGTGCTTGAGCCAGCAGATTGTATCATTTATTATTGGTTGGAAACTTGGAAGTACCTTGGATGTCATTCCTTTTTACAAGAAACCTTGTGTTAATACCATCCCTTCCAGGCAGATAATATAAGTGGACTGCTGATGTGAAGTCTCAGGACCATTGTAGCAGATCCTTCCAGTTCATATTTTGTTGCCAGTAAGGGCTCTAGATAAAAAGTCTTTGTTGTCCTTACTGATGTCACTATGAAAAATGAGTGGTGCTGTTATCATTGTTTCTGAATAGTAGTGCACAGCCTCTTCCATTGATCTAGAATGTTTTCACTGATCCTGGCTATTCTAGTTTTGACTACAATGGGCGTCTTGAATTGTGAGTCCCATGAAGGTATAGAGGTGATTTCGGGGATCCTCTTGGATCCTATCAGGGACTTATATAAACTATCTGCAAATTTCATGGGATTCCCCTGAGAAAAACCCCTTACCTAGACCTTGAGACCCCTGACAACATTATGGAATTATTTACAATTAAAAAAATTACTTTTAGAGATGGAGTCTTGCTATGTTGCCCATGCTGAATTTGAACTACTGGACTCAAGCAATCCTCCCCTCTCAGCCTCCAAGTAATTAGGACTACAGGTATGAGCCAACATACCTGGCTGACTATGTAATTATTTTTTTGTTTCATGGGCAGTTGATGGAATTAATGGACTATGGTCATTTTCTAACAGTCTTTTCATGGGGTCTCCCAAAGGTTTCTGTGTCCTTTCCCAGAGATGGGCTGCATATCTATCTGTCTAAAAGAAGAGTACACATAATGTTTGCAAACCCTCTACTGAACACTTCTTGATTTAAAAATCACACTTGCTCCTGATACATGTTCTCCTACATGGTAGGGAGAGCTTATCTTTTTTATCCCAAATAAGGCTTAAGAAAGTTGTGTTAGCCTACATATAGCCAAGACAATCCTAAGCAAAAAGAACAAAGCTCATGGCATCACATTACCTGACTTCAAACTACACTATAAAGCTACAGTAACCAAAACAGCATGGTACTGGTACCAAAACAGATATATGGACCAATGGAACAGAACAGAGGCCTCAGAAATAACGCCACACATCTACAACCATCTGATCTTTGACAAACCTGACAAAAATAAGCAGTGGGGAAAGGATTCCCAATTTAATCAATGGTGTTGGGAAAACTGGTTAGCCATGTGTAGAAAACTGAAACTGGACCACTTCCTTACATCTTATACAAAAATTAACTCAAAATGGATTAAAGACTTAAACATAACACCTAAAACCATAAAAACCCTAGAAGAAAACCTAGGCAATACCATTCAGGACATAGGCATGGGCAAAGACTTTATGACTAAAACACCAAAAGCAATGGCAACAAAAGCCAAAATTGACAAATCGAATCTAATTAAACTAAAGAACTTCTGCACAGCAAAAGAAACTATCATTAGAGTGAACAGACAACCTACAGAATGGGAGAAAATTTTTGCAATCTATCCATCTGACAAAGGGCTAATATCCAGAATCTACAAGGAACTCAAACAAATTCACAAGAAAAAAAAAACAACCCCATTAAAAAGTGGGTGAAGGATATGAACAGACACTTCTCAAAAGAAGGCATTTATGTGGCGAACAAACATGAAAAAAAGCTCATCATCACTGGTCATTAGAGAAATGCAAATCAAAATCACAATGAGATACCATCTCATGACAGTTAGAATGGCAATCATTAAAAAGTCAGGAAACAACAGATGCTGGAAACGATGTGGGGAAATAGGAATGCTTTTACACTGTTGGTGGGAGTGTAAATTAGTTCAACCATGTGGAAGACAGTGTGGCAGTTCCTCAAGGATCTAGAGCCAGAAATACCATTTGACCCAGCAATCCCATTACTGGGTATATACCCAAAGGATTATAAATCGTTCTACTGTAAAGACACATGCACACATATGTTTATTGTGGCACTATTCACAATAGCAAAGACTTGGAACCAACCCAAATGCCCATTAATGATAGACTGGATAAAGAAAATGTGACACATATACACCATGGAATACTATGTAGACATACAAAAGGATGAGTTCATGTCCTTTGCAGGGACATGGATGCAGCTGGAAACCATCATTCTCAGCAAACTAACACAGGAACAGAAAACCAAACACTGCATGTTCTCACTCATAAGTGGGAGTTGAACAGTGAGAACACATGGACACAGGGAGGGGAATATCACACACCAGGGTCTGTTGGGAGGTTAGGGGACAGGGGAAGGATAGCGTTAGGAGAAATACCTAATGTAGATGACAGGTTGATGGATGCAGCAAACCACCATGGCATGTGTATACCTATGTAACAAACCTGCACATTCTGCACATGTATCCCAGAACTTAAAGTATAATAAATTAAAAAAAAAAAAAAGAAAGTTGTGCTGGGCTAGCACCATGGCCTCAGCATTTCTGCCCAGGGAAAAGCATTAAGAGTTATCAGATTACCCCTCTCTTTGGGGGATGTACTGCAAGAAGTTCTCTCCTGTCCCCACTGCTAAATGCACTATGCAAGCCCTGAGGCCCAGGAATGTTCAGACCATTGAAGAATCTCAACTTTCCCTGAGGGTAGGAGTAGTGTCTGATATAGCTTAGCATCACCTCTGATAGGCAATAATAAGAGTAAGGCCATTTTTGCTGGTTGCTGATTCTTTCTGTTCTGCAATTTCTGTTTTGATAGGAACAAATGGGCTCAACGTATTGTGTAGGCCAGACAGAGAGAGAGTCCAAATCCGGTAGATTTTAGGATAAGACAGTGGGCCTTGCTTATGTCACTGAGTTCTCTGGGCTTTGATAGAATTTGATAGAATTTATTGGCCTTCACCGTGTTCCTAAGTCAGGTGGTTTTCTGTCCTCTTGTTCTAGGTATAATGGCGGGGTACTAAGTTACTCCAACACTTTGTGACTTGTGCTCATGGATTCTGTGGGTCAGGAGATCAGATAGGGTATACCCATTTGGGGACAGATTGTGCTCTGGGTGGTTGGGGATCCTCATTTGGGAAGACTCAAAAGTTGGTGGTAACACAACCTCAGGGGGTTGGAATCCCCTGAGGGTTAATTCCTGCACATATTGTGTGCCTGGACCTGGGTGACTCAGAGAGTTGTCACCTGGCCTCTCCATGTGGCTTGACTTCCTCACAGCATGGCGATTTCAGGGTAGCTGGACTTCCTGTGTGGTGGCTCAGCACAATAACTTTGAAGTCCAGGAAACAAGGCAGAAGCTGTTCCACCTATTATGACCCAGCCTCCTAAGCCATCTGCAGCAGCTCTCTTCTACCCCAATGGTTGAAGCAGTTGCAACCCTTCCTGGATTCAAGGTTGAGAAGTTAGACTCTTCCTATTAATGAGGTGTCACATGGTAGAAGAGTAGATTGCAGTCATGTATGGAAAATACAATCCTCCACCTCTCTCTCGTGAGGGAGTCCAGGTTGAACAAGTTGGGACAGATTCCATTGTGTGTGATAGACAAGCTACCTGATGGTGCTCCTAATTTGCTGAAGTGGTATTGCTTCTACAACAGGGAGACTCCCATAGGGAGTGTTGGATCGTAAGTCACTTAGCATACTAGCTAGCATGTACAACTATTCCTAAATGCTAACTAATTGAGGCAGTTGTTAGCCTCTATGGGGAGTGTACAGAAATTAGAAAATGTTGCTCTGTGGACATTGGGGAAGGGGGAAGCAGAGTACATCAGCCACCCTTTCATGAGACCCTTATGAAGTGCACACACAGTACAACCAAACATGGTAGTCCTGACAACTATTATTGTTGTAATTGGTTTCACCATTAAAAATAAACAGTCAAGGCATTTAGCAGTCCCCAAGCCCAGGGACCTCCTGGTGGCCTTCTCCTGTGTCCATTTCCAGCTGTTCTTTTCACAGGGCCTTAGTCCTTGCCTGTTTTCCTTCCATCTACCACATTTCACCAGACACATATGGTACTCTCCATGGCAGTTCACAAACTGGCAAGGAGGGGGCACTCTCCCAGGAATGCTAGTGGTTTAACGGGACTAAGTCTGCATTTAAAATATTTCCCAATGGCCAGGCTCAGTGGCTCATGCCTTTATTCCCAGCATTTTGGGAGGCTGAGCTGGGCAATATGGTAAAACCCTGTCTCTACTAAAAATACAAAAATTAGCTGGGCATGAGGATGTGCCCCTGTAATCCCAGCTACTCAGGAGGCTGAGGGAAGAGAATTGTTTGAACTCGGGAGGCAGAGGTTGCAGTGAGCCAAGATTGAACCATTGCACTCCAGCCTGGGCAGCAGAGCGAGACTCTGCCTCAAAAAAAAAAAAAAAAAAAATTCGGAACAATTTTTTATTTCTAATTTTAGATGTAATGCATATGTGTTATAAAATTTAAACAAAACAATATAGAAAGGTAAAAAGATAGAAATTCAGAACTCTCTTTGTCAGATTTTCAGCCATTGTGAAAGTCAGGTAGAGAAATGGGTGTGTGTGTGTGTGTGTGTGTGTGATAGAAAGATGTGTGTGAGATATTTTACATTTGTCAAGTACAACATAGCCCCCCTAGTTAAATTAGAATTTTACATAAATAATGCATTTATTTTTAGTGTCTGTCCAAAATATGTTTATTTGAAATTCTAATTTAACTTAGTGTCCTGTATTTTATTTCTTTATCTGGCAGCTTTGTCTGGGTGATCTGTATGTGGGGAACATGTGGAGTGATATGTGGGCCCCAGGTATTGAGTGCTTATGGGGTATATGTATGATGGACATTGTGTGTGTGTGTGTGTACAGTGTGTGGGGTGTGTGTACTTGTGTGAGGTATATGTTTAGGTGGGTAGATAACAGAGTTTGTCAGAAGAAGGAAAAAGGAGATACAGGAAACTTGAATTGTTTAAAACACTTTCTTCAAATTGGCCTTTTAACATACAGTTTCTTGTTTTTGTACTTATAACACTTTATTGTCATTTATTGGTTTACATTTCCAGATTCCCACTAGTCAGAGAAAGTCAAGAGCTGAGTCTTGTCTGTGTTGTATTCCCGGTATGTGGCACGCAGTAGACTTGCAACTCACATGTGGATTTGAGTGCTGCCACACATCTGGAGTGGCAGGGATTTCATTCCAGTGCGTCCGACTCCCTGACTCTCAGCAGAGAAGCCATCCCCTGCTTCACTGAATACCCAGTCTTCAGTATGCGACAGAGTAGCCTTAGTTCTTCAATGTCAGGACATCAGAGACACCTGGAGATTTAGTTTAAAATGCAGGTTCCTGGGCCTCAACCCTCCAAGAGGTTCAAGACTCCTGGGGTGAGAGGGAATGACGTACAGGAATTGAATGGACAAAATTGTTCACTTTTAGTGATCTCGTCTCCTAAAGGTAAAAAATGTAACAGAATCAGACCTGTAAGCCATGCTATGAATGACTGAACGTGTGTGTGTGTGTGTGTGCGCGTGTTGTGCATGCATGGCATTGCATGTGTACACACGCAAACACACACAGGCAGCATGAGGTGTGAAAAGTGAACCTTCATTCACTGATATTTTATAAAGAATTTTCCTCTATGAATTTATGTCGGTGCTGCTCCTAATAAATCACTTGCCTTGAGCAAATGTGAAGTCATAAAGATCAGTCTGCAATGAGCTGTGGCCCAAAAATGTCTGTAAGGAAAAAACAAGGGAAATAAAGCTTTTATATTCTAGCAGCAAAGCTCCAACTATGCTTCCTGGAGTGACAGTGTAGCTTTAACCTAATGCAATTACTTATATGCTGACATTAGGCATAGAACACTTCAGTCAGTGGAATGGATTCTTCCAAAAGCAAAGATAAAATTTTACAAAGAAAGAAGCCATGGGGTGGAAAAAAAGTAGAGTTGATTTCCTGAGTTCAGTGTTCATGAAATTAAAAGTTCTTTTTTATTTTTCTCCAAGACTTTCCTCCAAAGAAGACCAATTTAAAGTAACAGAACTGGTTACAAAAGAATCAATTCTGAATACGCTAAAAACCATAGAATTATACAGTTTAAATGGGTGGATTCATGGAATACTTTGTAGCCATAAAAAGAAATCATGTCCTTTGCAGCAAAATGGATGTAACTGGAGGCCATTATGTTAAGCAAATTAACACAAGAACAGAACACAAATGTCACATGTTCTCACTTATAAGTGGGAGCTAAACATTGAGTACACATAGACATAAACATGGGAGCAATAGCCACTGGGGAGTGCTGGAGGCAGGAGGGAGGGAAGGGGCTGAGGGATTGCCTATTGGGTGCTGTGCTCACTGCCTGGGTGACAGAATCATCTGTACCCTAAACCTCAGCATCATGCAGTGTTCCCACGTGACAGACCTGCACATATACCCACTGAATCTAAATAAAAGTTGAAATTATCTAAAAAAAAAAAAAAAAAAAAAGGCCAGGAACAGTGGCTCACTACTGTAATCCCAGCACTCGTTCAAGACCAGTCTGGTCAACATGATGAAACCCCGTTTCTACTAAAAATACAAAAATTAGCTAGGTGTAGTGATGCATGCCTGTAATTCCAGCTACTCAGGAGGCTGTGGCACAAGAATCGCTTAAACTTGGGAGGCAGAGGTTGTAGTGAGCTGAGATCATGCCACTTGTACTCCAGTCTGGACAACAGCAAGACTCTGTCTCAGGAAAAAAAAAAAAAAAAAAAAAAAGGCAGAAAAATAAATAGGTGGATTCCATGGAATGTGAATTATGTCCCAAAAACTGTATTAAGTACATTTTTAAAATGAGAATACCAAATTCCGTATGTGCTGAGCTTTCCGTAAAAATCAGGTTATTTTTGGCCGGGCGCGGAGGCTCACGCCTGTAATCCCAGCACTTTGGGAGGCTGAGGCGGGCGGATCACGAGGTCAGGAGATCGAGACCATCCTGGCTAACACGGTGAAGCCCCGTCTCTACTAAAAATACAAAAAAATTAGCCGGGCGTGGTGGCGGGCGCCTGTAGTCCCAGCTACGCGGGAGGCTGAGGCAGGAGAATGGCGTGAACCAGGGAGGCGGAGCTTGCAGTGAGCCGAGATTGCTCCACTTCACTCTAGCCTGGGCGACAGCGAGACTCCGAATCAAAAAAAAAAAAAAATCAGGTTATTTTCACTGGAAATGAATAGACTGATGATAAATCCTGGGCGATTTGTCTTCGCAGCATGATCTTGTTTGCACATTTTTCCAGGAGTATTTCATAACAGAACATTTTAAAACATAACACATAAAACATTTTAAAAATGCGACAAGATGGACAGTACTCTTTAAAAATGACAATGAACAATGTGACATCGCTTTACCATTCAGGTTTTAAAATCTACCTTTCAGTGAACATGAATGGTAAAGCGATGTCACATTGTTCATTATCATTTTTCTTTTGTTATCTACATTTAATGTTTTACCTGCTGCCCATTTGAGCTTGGGAGAAGAAGTAGGGGTGTCTGGGGATGAGAAATATCGGCCAGTTGGCTGCAGTTAATTTTTCATAAGTCTCATTTATCGAAATCTGTAATTTGAACATGGCTGTTCTTTGAAATGTTCCAGTCTGTCTGAGTTCAATCAATTTCTTTCATTTTTTTCTTTAACCCACCCCGCGATTCAATCAATTTCTTAATCATGTAACAACAGCGTGAGCCGTTGAAAACCAGACACGGGCTACAGAAAACTACACACGTTCTCTTTCACAGGGTGCAGAATATGGAATTTGATGCCTCCTCCACAAAAACTCATCAAATAGCACTGCACATCTGAGTGGCTTGGGGAGGGAAAAAATGTATTTTTAAATGAAAGAAAAGAAAATCAGAAACGATCATTGTTAGATGAACAAAAAAAAATCAGGATCTCAACAGCACCTGATGAAAGGCAAATTATACTATTCACATTGATCGCTTTTTCTTTCTTTTTTCAAATGATTTATTATCCTTTGATATCACAATCAGTTAGCTTGCTTGCTGCGGCATAAATATTTGATCTTGGAGTAACGTTTTTGACGACTGCTTTTTGCTACAGCCGTACTTTGCCTCCAACTTTCCTTGATTAAATAGAGGAGGCAAATATGAGGTGTGCAAAGAGAATAGAAATAAGTGATTTGGAATTTATCCAAGTAAAGAGAAAGCCCCGGGGAATGTATGAATATCGGCAGGGAGAAGCTCCACAACTGTTTCCTGGTGCTGGAGGAGGTGTGTCCTCTTTCGGTTTGTTTGTGCCTGCCTGCCTGCCTGCCTGCCTGCCTGCCTGCCTGGGGACAAGCAGAATACCATGGAATTCATTTTGTCTTCAAACTGTATTCTTTGGTTCTTTGGTTATTATTGAAGCGAGCTGTTTATGGAGGGGCTAGTATTTTCAGACAGTCCTTGTATGTGCCAGGATTCAGGTTGAATAAAGTGGCTGGGAGACGGCGAACATTTCATTGCTTTCCCAATGGTACATCCCTAGTTGTAGATCCTCGAGAAAAGGGTGCAGCTGTGAGAAGTTTGCAGCCAGTCCTTACAGCAACTTGGGACTGAAAATACCTGGCAAGGCGAGATCTGGGTAGGGCACTGACTGCCCCTGACTCCCTCTAACACCCACTGACTCAAGTTCTGTTTTCTGAGTTCACACAAAACAAAGGTAGCCCAGTTTCTGAATACTTGAAGACAGCATCTTATCCCCATTCTTGGCTGCACTCATCTCTTCTTTAGGTAAAAAAAAAATTATTTTTTTGAGACAGAATCTTGCTCTGTTGCTCAGGCTGGAGTGCAGTGGTGCAATCTCAGCTCACTGCAATATCCGCCTCCTGAGTTCAAGCAATTCTCGTGCCTCAGCCTCCCCAGTAGCTGGGACCACAGGTGCCTACCACCATGCCCGGCTAGTTTTTGTATTTTTAGTACAGACAGGGTTTTTCCATGTTGGCCAGGCTGGTCTCCAACTCCCAGCCTCAAGCAATCTGCCCACCTCGGCCTCCCAAAGTGCTGGGATTACAGGCTTGAGTCACTGCACTCAGCCTCAAATTTGGTTTAACCAAAGCTCCTCTGTCATGGTTTAAAGTCTTGCAATCACCCTCATAACTTTCCTTTGGAATCCATACTCCAGATTGAAATTTTGACTTCTGCTTGAGTCTGTGTGTGACATGGAGGAGGGGATATGGGGGTGTGGGGAAGGATGGCTCTACAGCCCTTTCTTCATCTACAAAGCAGGGAATGTAGTATCTACCTTCTGGGGTATCATGAGGAGGACATGAACAATGCTTGTGAAGGCCTTGGCCCAGTGCCTGGCACGAGACCATCATTCAGAACATGGTGGTTAATATTAGAATTCCCTTTAAGAGTGTCATTTGAAGTCAGTCCTTGAGGCTGCTGGCCTGTTCCCTGGCCTGGAGGGCTTGTCTTTTTGGTTCTTAGTGGTTCTGGTTTATTCCCTTGCTCTGACCTTGCGTTATCAAAACAAGGCAAGTGCTGATGTGACTCAGTGTTAGTTAGCGTTGCCACTTGCTTGGGTGATTTCCTTCAGTTCTCTGTTCCCCGGCTGCCTCCTGGGAAAATTATGCCTTCCTTGCAAAGTAGTGGGATTAAGACAGCCTGTAAAGGAGCTGGCATGGAGCAGCTCAGTACATGGCCAGAAAGACTATCATCTTCCCCTCTAGGTCCCTCCCATTCTTTGCTTCCTTTGTTTATTCTCATTCCTCAGATCTCGGTTCAAATGTTGCCTTCTTAAGGAGGACTTCTTTGACCCCTCCACCTGTTACTTACTATTACTCTTATGACCATTTTGAGTGTAATTACTTATTTGTGTTATGTACATGTTTATTCTGTCTTTCCCATCAGACTCTTAAGGTGCATGATCGCAGGGACTTGGTGCTGCTTTCTGCAGTATACCTAGGGCCTAGCACATAGCACACCTGCAATATATATTTATTGAATGAATCATAATTGTATTCACTCTGATAGAGAAGGCTAAAGCCAGACTAAAATGAATTTTCCAACACTAGAATTTTCAAACACGGCATAACTATCTGTATGTGGCTTTAAGCAAACTCCCAAGTACCAGATTCTTTTTGTTTTAAGAGACAGGGTCTTGCTATGTTGCTCAGGCTGGAGTGCAGTGGCTATTCATAGGCTTGATTTGATTACTCATCAGCACAGGAAATTTGACCTGCTCTGTTTTCCAACCAGGCTGGCTTACCCCTCCTTAGGAAACTTGTGGTCCCCCACTCCCAGGCAGTCACTGTATTGATGCTGAACTTAGTGTGTACACCCAATTGGCACAGCACACTACAGCCCAGAACTCCTGGGCTTAAGCAATCCACCTATCTCAGCTTCCTGAGCAGCTCGGACTACAGGCACGTGCCACCAGGCCTGGCTGAAGTGCCAGATTCTACGGTTCCATGACTACATGACTACAGGGTTGAATCCAGGTTCATGAAATGGGCGTCCAAGGCCCAGTACGGTACCTGTTGCTTATAAATAGGATTCTGAAATTCTGTTCCCATACCCAAGTCTCCTCTCCTACCGGCATGCTCTCTCTGAGCTTAATCCTCATCCTTTACCCACCCTTCTACCAGCTTTCCTATTAAAACTGGCCAGCGTTTTTTCAGCACTTACCATGTGCCAGGCACCCTCTCCAGTGCTTTATGTACATTGTCTTGAGATTCACTCTTTGAGATTGAATCATGAGAATTTTCGTTTTATGGATAATGGAATTAGGCTATGACCATGGATTCTGAAGAGAAGGAGAGAGAGTGGGAAGCCAGGAGAAAGCAAATATTGTCAAGCATGGAAAATGGAAGATAGGAATTGAGTATGGGAGTCCCCATAAACTGGTAGTTGGGACAAAACCAATTACAAACCAGTCAAAAAGGCAGAAGTCACCAATCTCAAGCCCAAGAGGGTCAACCTGAGTCAGGAGCCCAGCCATTTGCAGGCCCCAGGGTCAAAGACAAGCAGTGGGCACTCAAAGACATCCTCCCAAAGCACCATTTGATGTGGCCATCTTGGTTGTTTCCTTTTGGGGCACTCTCCTACAATTGGGTCAGCACGGTGTGGCATGGTGTGCCATGGCATGCTCCACCTAAAGTTTGGTGGTGAAAACAGAGCTGGGCACACCCATTATGGGGAACGCAGGTGGAGGATATGAACAGAATCTGCCAGAGAGTATGTTACTCAGCCAGAGTAGGACTCCGCGGTAAAGGCATCTGCAGAAACAAAACACATTTTTAAAGGCATCTTCACCAGGGCTGTTCTTTGAAAATGGGACAGAAACCTTTCAAATGTCAAGAGACAGGGTTTTTGCCAAGGCAACAGAATGCTAAGGACTGCAAGGAAAGATTCTTATTACAAAAAGGTGCTAAATTCTGGAGTCGGATTTAATTATACCTGAGGTATTTCTGAATTGGTGTGTGGGTGGGAGGCTCTGCCTCTCCTTCTATTGCTGTTATTATCTCATGGGTCTACAGCTTAATTTTTCCCACCATGGGGCTCCTTAGTCAACTTTCCAATCTCCCAACTCCCACTGAGATGCAGTTTCTGGCAAAGCACTCAACCGCCAACGAAAGTTGCCCACTGAGTCTCTGGCTATTAGCAATCTGATTCCTGGCCGTGGCCAGTCATCAGGTTTAATCATAGGTTAATCATTTGCCAAGATGGTCTTGGGGCAAGCATCAGATATTCCTGAGGCTGACTCTGTAAAGCCCAGATACATTTGTTAGAGAAACACGTCTAAGGAAAGCATGTTTTGTATTGAATGTGGGAGCTGCAGAAAGTGGGAAGCATGGTTGCATTTCAGGCTGCCTTAATGTGACCTCTCTTGATGCATTTACTCTTCTTTCTAAGCTGCTAGCATTTCTTTAGTGCTGCATTTTATATGCTCTGTCTCTCAACCTCTGTGGCTGTTCTCCATTCGTTTTGCCAGTGCCTTCTGAATATTTTATAATCAAGTATTTACCAGTGCCTCTGGAGGTCATCAGGAACTCCACCAGTGGAGTTATTTTCTCTGGCTATCAGCTCTTCTAGCAGTGCTGAGCTCTCAGGAGCAGATAAAGGCCTTGTTTTCTTTGCTCAAACCCTCTAGCAGCTTCCCACTCATTCAGCTGGAAATGCAATGGCCTTACCATGGCATGTAGACCCTTGAGTGATCTGCCTCCGGCCCTCTCTGATTTCACCTCAACCACCCCTCTTGCTTACTGCACGCCTGCCATATTGGCTTCCCTCATGCCTGCCATATTGGCCTCCCTGTTATTTCTATTAGTTTTCTGTTGCTGCATCATCATAAATTACTACAAACACAGCATCTCAAAACAACATCTGTGAATTACTACCTCAAAGTTTTGTAGGTTGGAAGTGTGGGCAGGCTCAGCAATGTTCTCTGCTTAGGGTTTGATAAGGCTGAAGTCAAGGTGTTAACTGGGCTATGCTCTTATCTGGAGGCTTGGTGGGGAAAAGTCTACTTCCAAATCCATTCAGGTTATTGGTAGAATTCAGTTGCCTACTGCTGTAGGACTGTGGAACCCTTGCTGGCTGTCAGCTGGGGCCCTTGCTGGCTGTCAGCTGAGGCCCGCTCTCAGATCCTGAAGGCCACTCACATTCTTTACCATGCGGTCCCCTCCATCTTCAAGCCAGAAGAGGTTCATTAGTTTCTTTTCATGCTTGGAATCTATCACACTTGCTCTTCTGCTGCTAGCCAGAAAAAATTCCCTGTTTTAAAGGACTCAGGTGATTAGGTTAGGCCCACCTGGGCAATCTTCCTAACTAAAGGTTACTTGATCGGTAATTTTACTCACAGCTGCAAAATTCCTTTAACCTACATAATTGTGGGAGTGACATCTGGGAGTGGAGATCATGGGGCCCCTCTGAGAATTCTACCACCGCTGAGGTGAGAGGATCACTTGAACTCAGGAAGTCAGTGCTGCAGTGAGTGGACATTGCACCACTGCACTCCAGCCTTGGCAATGGAAGGGAGACCCTGTTTAAAAGAGAGAGAGAGAAAAAAAAAAGAGAGAGAGAGAAAAAAAAGAATTCTGCCTCCAGCAATATTCCTCTAACACGCTGCCAGCAGTATTGCCCCAGGATCTTTGCATTTGCTGTTCCCTCTGCCTGAAACTCCTTTCCTCATGACCACATGGCTTGCTCTCTGATTCCTTCAAGTCTTTGCTTTCTAAGCTCACCATTTATCAAAAAGAGCCTTTGTATTCTCTATCCTCCTTATTCTGCTTTTCTTCTTCACAGCACCCAGCACAACTGACATCATGCGTTTGCATGTTTATTTGTTTGTTATCTCTCTTTCCTCACTGGACTAGAGGCCCCCTGAAGATGAGGGCTTTGCCTGCTTTATTCATAGCTGTGTTCTCAGCAGCTAAAATAACTCCTGGCACATAGCAGATGCTCTACACATATAAATAAATGAATGACTAAATGAATCTTTAGCTTTTGCAACCCCTCTCTTTCTCTTTTTTCTCTCTCTCTCACCAAGACTAGAATTTCCATAAAATGATTATTATAAATATTTTATTCCTCACTGAATACATGCATGAGCAATGGAAACAACCAGAAACCTCTACTTTCCCACTTGATCTAAAGAAACACAGAGTTTAAAAATGTAAGTTTCTTTTCTGTTCATTGGTCTTTCTTACCTCACACGCATTTGTCTCTTCTTTACCTTGCCCATACCTTAAGCACTCCCAGCTCTATTCCCCTATATGTTCATGGGTGGAAAGGCCTTGAAGATGTTCGATTGTAGCTTCCCATTTGATGAGTGCCTCTTTTAAACTGGAACATCCTCCCTCTTCTTTCCAAGAATAATCCTTTCTCTTCAAGGTGCCGTTCAGGTCCCACAGGTTCTGTAGCATTCCTTGGTGGGTACAGTTCATAGGAAGGTTGCTGTAGATTGAATTCTGTACCCCCTCATTCATATGTTGCAGCTCCAACTCCCAATATGACTGTATTTGGAGATAGGGTCTTTAGGAAGTAATTTAGGTTAAATGAGTTCATAAGGGTGGATTCTGATCTCATAGGCTTAGGATTGTTATGAGAGCAATCCCTTTGGTGCACATTCACTGAAGAAAGCTCACGTGAGCACACAGAGAGAAGGGGCCATCTGCAACCCAAGTAGAGAGCCCTCACCAGACATTGGCCTTGCTGGCATCTTGATCTTGGACCTCCAGCCTCTAGAACTGTGAGAGGACAAATGTGGCATTGTGTGCCTATAATATCAGCTACTAGGGAGGTTGAGGCAGGAGAATTGCTTGAACCTAGGAGGCAGAGGTTGCAGTGAGCCAAGATTGCACCACTGCACTCCAGCCTGGGTGACAGAGCAAGACTCTCAAAAAAAAAAAAAAAAAGATATTCATGAAGAACATGCTCAAAGTTTACAAAGCACTATGGAATTTCAAAGGAGAAAGATATTAGAGGATCAGGGATGGTGTGGAAGAGGTGGGATTTAGCTGTGCCTTTAAAGAGGAGTTGAATTTTGAAAGATTGGGAAAAATATTTTTGTCGGGGAGAAATGTATAAGAAGAGCAGAAATGGAAAAAATACCCTTTAGAACAATTACTGATTTTTATTTTTTGACACAGGATCTTGCTCTGTCCCCCAGGCTGTAGTGCAGTGGCACGATCATGGCTCACTGCAGTCTTGACCTCCCAGGCTCAAGTCATCCTCCCATCTCAGCCTTCCAAGTAACTGGGACCACAGGCACATACCACCATGCCCAGCTAATTTTTTTTGGTACTTTTTGTAGAGACAGGGTTTCTCTGGATTGCCCAGGTTGGTCTCGAGATCCGGGGCTTAAGCAATCTGCCCACCTTGGACTCCCAAAATGATGAGATTATACGCATGAGCTACCAAGCCCAGCCAACATTATTTATTTATTTATTTATTTATTTTGAGACGGAGTCTCCTTCTGTCGCCCAGGCTGGAATGCAGCGGCGTGATCTCGGCTCACTGCAAACTCTGCCTCCCGGGTTCATGCCATTCTCTTGCCTCAGCTTCCTGAGTAGCTGGGACTATAGGCGCCTGCCACAATGCCCAGCTAATTTTTTTGTATTTTCAGTAGAGACGGGGTTTCACCGTGTTAGCCAGGATGGTCTCAATCTCCTGACCTCGTGATCCACCTGCCTCGGCCTCCCAAAGTGCTGGGATTACAGGCGTGAGCCACTGTGCCCTGCCAACAATTACTTATTTTGATGAAACATCCAACTATGCTTCTCCAAGGGTGCCTTTTGCATGTTGTAGGTGCTCAACAGACATTTTGCTGGCTAGAAGCACTTGCTTTTTTTTTTTTTTTTTTTTTTTGTGACAGAGTCTTGCTCTGTTGTTGCCTAAGCTGGAGTGTAGTGGTTCACTACAACCTTGAACTCCTAGGCTCAAGTGATCACCTGCCTCAGCCTCCCGAGTAGCTGAGACTACAGTTGTGCACCACTGAATCCAGCTAATTTTTAAATATTTCTGTGGAGCTGGCATCTCACTATGTTGCCCCATTTGTTCATGAACTCCTGGGCTCAAGTGATCCTCCTGCTTCGGCCTCCCCAAGTGCTGGGATTACAGGTGTGAGCCACCATGCCCAGCCAGAAGCACTTGTTAAATCCTCATGCCCCTAGTGCCATGTTAGGGACTATACCAAACTGATAAATTTATAATTTTCTGAAAAATTGCAGTTCATAATAGAAAGAGAAAAATTGCAAACAACTTATGACATTGACATGATGTATTGGAAGGAAGTATTTGCTCTCAAAGTGCTCAGGGATGGCCTGCGGGTTGATACCTTAACCTATTAAGTATGTAGTAGCTCTGCCACAAGGCTCTCATTTTCACATTCTAAAATCTGATATTGTAGGCTGCTAAACATGTGTGGATCCATGCCAACCCCACTATTTCTTCATTGTTTCCAAATTTGATTAATGTTCCTGCCTTCATTCACCCTCCTGGTGGCTGAGGCATAATGCCACAAATTACACCCACCAGTGAGTTTCAGGCAGCAGAGGAAATTTCTTTTCAAACAATGCAGAGCTCAAAAGAAATTTCGGGAATGAGCTACCAGATCATTTTAAAAAGGCAATGCCACCTCGGAGTTGAGCAGAAATGTGGAGATTACTGCTCCTTGGGCTTATGGGAGATAACCCGATGCAATGGGCAAGCCAGTTTCAACAGGAACGAAGGAGTATACTAGGAGAGAAAAATATTTGCAGTAAGTGCTAGCTGCCTGTGTTGAAGTAATGATTCTGACCTTCAGTGTGTTTGTTAAAACATTTTTTCTTTTCTTTTGTGACACAGGGTCTTGCTCTGTCACCCAGGCTGGAGTGCAGGCATGATCTCGGTCACTGCAACCTCCGCCTCCTGGGTTCAAGTGATTCTCCTGCCTCAGCCTCCTGAGTAGCTGGGATTACAGGCATGTGCCACCATGCCTGGCTAATTTTTGTATTGTTTGTAGAGACAGGGTTTTGCCATGTTGGCCAGGCTGGTCTCAAACTCCTGACCTCAAGTGATCTGCCTGCCTTGGCTTCCCAAAGTGCTGGGATTACAGGCATGAGTCACTTCACCCAGACTGTCAAAACAAATTTAGCTTCATTTAACTCTTGAGTTAGTATGACTTTATTGTATATTAGCAATCTTTCTTTCTTTCTTTCTTTCTTTTTTTTTTGGTGAGATGGAGTCTCACTCTGTTGCCCAGCTTAGAGTGCAGTGGCACGATCTTGGCTCACTGCAACCTACACCTCCCGTGTTCAAGCAATTCTCCTGCCTCAGCCTCCTGAGTAGCTGGGATTACAGGCGTGTGGCACCACACCTGGCTAATTTTTGTATTTTTAGTAGAGACCGGGTTTCACCATCTTGGCCAGGCTGGTGTTGAACTCCTGACCTCATGATCCACCTGCCTCGGCCTCCCGTGCTGGGATTATGGGTGTGAGCCATCGCATCCGGCTGCAAACTTTCAAAATGTAGACATTTTAATAAGATTTTGATATTATTAGTAGCTATTTATTGGGTACCAACAATGGCTTGTTTCATTGAACTTGCCGATACAAGTTCTGCCTGCAGATGAAATCGCCTTTGCAAAAATTATAGTAGTAAGGGAAATCTAACACACCCAACTCCATCTTGCTTCTACCAGGCCAGATTGCTTTTGCTCATTCTTGTGTGGAGGCCATAATAGTCCTTTCCTTGAACTGATCCCCTCCTTGTTCAGAAGTTAAAACCATATTTGTAAAGACTAACAGAAGGTAACAAGGTTAGAATTATGCTAGGGGCCTGAACTTTGCTGAAGAGTAGGCACGGTTAAACCATAACCATCCATTACTTGTTTAGCTGGCATTTCTCTAAGTTGCTTATTGCCCAGAGTCACATAATTGGAGGTTACAAGATTTGTAACTTCCCCAACTGCTCTTAAAGATAACTTTATTATTGTGAAACCTAAATAACCGGTCTTTGAGATATTTTTCAGATTTAGCATTTCAGCAGATCAGGAGATACCACCCCGTCCAGAAACTCCCTCCCAGGAACTGACTCAGATGCATGAAGACAGTTTAGAGACCCCTGTGATTTCATCCTTAGCCAATCAACTGTTTCAGTTCCCCAGGCCTCTGCCCACCAAAGTACTCTTCAAACCCCCTGAGAACCAGGCCCAATCTGTGATATAATTTTGGATAAATGTTTAGGATCATCGAAACCAGACATTTGTTTTACTCAGTTTCTGCAATGGTGGTGTTACCACATGCTTAGGGGTGAGGCTGGGTAGTCCACTCTCTCCTCTTCTCCTTATCTCTCCTGCAACTAGCAACAAAAAAAGGATCTGCTATCAGTATTGTGCATGAGGTATGACTGTGTGAAAAAGGACTCTTGATATGTATCGAACTCAGAGTCTCAATGGGTAGTAAGATGTAGTTTTGGCATAGAAAGAGAAAGAAATATAAAAGGAAAAGAGAAGTAGAAGAGGAAGGAAAGAATCAAAGCAAAGAAGTAAAGAAATGGCCGGGTATGGTGGATCACGCCTATAATCCCAGCACTTTGGGAGACTGAGTCGGGAAGATCCCTTGAGCTCAGGAGTTTGAGACCAACCTGGGCAATACAGTGAAACCCCATCTCTATAAAAGTAAAAAATTAGCTGTGGGGCATGCCTGTATTTCCATCTACTTGGGAGGCTGACATGGGAGGATGCTTAAGCCTGGGAGGTAGAGAGTTCTGTGAGCTGTGATTGCACCACTGTACTCCAGCCTGGAAGACAGAGCAAGATCCTGTCTCAAAAAAAAAAAAAAAAAGAAAAAGAAGTGAGGAAAAGAGGAGAAAGAGAAAGGAAGGAAGAAAGGAAGGAAGGAAGGAAAGAAGATTGGAAGGGAACAAAGAACAGGGAAAGTTAAGAGAAGTGAAAAGGAAAGAAAACACGACAAGAAAAGGAAGAGAGAAAAGAGGAATTGGAGGCTTTGAGTTTCTTCCTGTTTATAGACTCGAGTTAAAAAAAAAGAACTGTTTGATTCAAACGGCAGGCATCTCATTGTGCACTCCTACCTTTGTGTAAAGAACAAAACACCATTTACTCCCAGGTCTCTGCTGGCATTAATCAATAAGGCCGTTTCTCTTACCAAGGCACTACGAGGGGATAGGCACTACAAGATGATAAGGGGAGATGGTAGAATAAGTGCTAACTAGTAGGAACAACTATTATTTGTGAGCTTTAATGAGGTAGCAGACACAAAAGGCAGTTAATTTCTACCTAGTGATCTGATGTAGTCCGTGAAGCCATGCTATGGGACTGCATTGCTTTTATTGAACAAGGCTCTCAGTGTTATCTGACCTCTTGCTTAGCCAAAAGCCACTGATTTGATTCTGGAGCTGTGGAAAGACATGGTTACATAGTTATTTCATAGCACTCAATTTCTATACTATAAGGTGAGAATGGGAAAGAACAGCTATTTATTTTTAAAGAGAAATCCAGTTGGGTGAAGCCAATTTTATGCAGCTTGGGTATGAACAATAAATATGTAAGTGTGTTGTAGGCATTTTGTATGGTTGTCTGATAACCACCTTTGATCACTTTTCTGGTGGATTTTTTTGTTTTGTTTTGCTTTTTAAATACAGGGTCTTGTTCTGTCACCCAGGCTAGTGAGATCATGGCTCACTATAACCTCACACTCCTGGGCTCAAGTGATTCTCCCACCTCAGGCTCCCAAGTAACTAGGAATATAGGCACATACTGCCATGTGAAGCTAATTTTTAAATTTTTTGTAGAGATGGTGTCTCATTATGTTGCCCAGGCTTGTTTTGTACTCCTGGCCTCAGCCATCCTCCTACCTTGGCCTCCCAAAATGTTGGGATTATAGGCATGAGTCACCCAGCATAGCCCATTGTGGCAATTTTTTTTTTTTTTTTTTTTTTTTTTTTTAAGAGGCAGAGTCTTACTTTTTTGCTCATGCTGGAGTGCAGTGGTGTGATAGCTCACTGCAGCCTTGAACGCCTGGGCTCTGCCTTGAACACCTGGATCCTCCTACCTCAACCTCCTGGGTAGCAAGACTACAGATGCCCAACTAATTTTATTATTTTTTGTAGAGATGGGTTCTCACTATGTTGCCCAGGCTGGTCTTGAACTCCTGGCCTCAAGTGATTCTTCCACCTTTGACTTCCAAAGTGCTGAGATTATAAGTCTGAACCACCATGCCCAGTCTATTGTAATTCTTTAATGCCATTAGTTATGTTGGGCATTAAAAGATACTTTAAAAAATTCTCCATCTATACAATAAAACATATTGGATAGAACTCTAGATGAACTTTCAAACAACTGCAACTTTGGAAGAATGAAGCCAGGATAGCGCACAGACTACCACTTCCCATTGTGTAACAAAGCAGACATTGCTAATTGATTGCTGCACTTTTCCCGTCATGTGCAGATATGACCTCAACATTCTTCTCCATCTAGCATACCAGGAAGACACTATTTGGAGACCCTAGACTGGAGTTATTATATAAGACAAAATCTTTTGCCATCCCTAACGTAAATCATAAGAAAACGTTGTCTTTCTCTTCTTTTCTTGCTGTTTTCTTTTCTTCTTCTTCTTCTTCTTTTTTTTTTATTGTTATTAACCTTACGGAAATTTTTAAGGATAAACAGCCTGGGCTTTGTATTTCCAGCTGAATCACTAAATGGCTCATTGCTTGTTATGTCACTTTGAAAAGTGGGCCACTTTAGAAGTTCCACTGGGGAATTCTGACAGGATTGCTGAGGCAAGACTTCATTTTATTTTTGATCTTTTTACCCTACGCCAGACATTTATGGGAGCCAACACCTGGAACAAATGGAAAATTGTGTATTTCAGCAGGGAAGGAAAATGGGTTGTACCATGTGAGAATCTGATCTTTTGGGATGGAAAGTTTTCTCTGATGGCAAGTGAATGCCAAGTGACCCTGAACGTTCATGTCTGTTTGTTTGACTTTTCTTGTCCTTGCCTCTTGAAGTTGCCAGCAAAGGCCGGCAAATGACCACACAGAACAAAATGGTGCAATAGAAGGGAAGGTTTAGGCTGTGGCTTTCAAACTTCAGGAGCGAATTGTTTTCATTAAAATGCATTATTCATAGAATGAAAAATGCAACCCTCATCTTTGGTTGACACGTGATTATTAGATTCTTCAGGATTCCTTGAATTTGTTTTGCAACTGACATTACACAAATGGCATCAGAACTTTTTGAACCAAGGATTCAATTTCAAAATTCAATATTGTAGGAAAAGGAAAACAAATAGGCCTTGTCTGTTAGTATACAATGGCCCTAAAAATACACAACTGCAATTTCATGGCTGACCTGTGCTGTAATTGACTCCTGGTGGTTCAGTTACTGAAATTTTAATTCTACATTTGGTCAAAAATGACCTGTATGTGAAAACCATTACATACTCTCTCTCAGTAAGGAAAAGGAAGACAAGGTAATGGGCATAAGTTTAATTTCTGTGGTGTGGCTGAAGAGAGCAAGGGAGTACCTGATCCTGGCTTTGCAAACCAGAGCAAGTTGTCAAACTTCTTTGATCCTTAGTTTTTTCACCTGTAACTGGGGTAATAATATGCATGTCTTAGATTTATTAGGAGAAGAGGGGACAATTAGTGCATATGGAGTGCCTAGCACAGGGCCTGATACATTGAAAGGGCTCAGTAAGTTTTGTTATTTTGTATGTTATATCACGGCTTTGAATGGCAGTGGTCTTTCTAGTTTAGATAGTATTGAGAAAACATAATCTTGGAATTGTGGAATGGGAAAGCTTCCCCAATAGCTTTCCTGCAGCAGCAGCAGCTTTTTCACACCTCTTATGATAGGTTGCAAAAATGGCCCACTTCTTCCTCATTTCCCCTAGCCACACCCTTAGCCCATGTGACTTTGAAGCTCCTCCCATTAGGAAGGAGCTCTATTTCCTTGCTTCTTGTTTCTGAATTGATCATGTGACTTTCTTTGGTTGATGGATGTTAGCAGACATAATGTAAAGGAAGGCTTGAAAAGTTAGTGAGAGTTTTCGTTGGTTCTGAGTCATGCACAATAACATCCCAAGCATTCTCCAGATTCCTGGTAGGATTTCTTTGAAGCACAGTTCCAGTTGGCGTGAGTCTCATGGAACCCAGCACAGCAGTAAGTCACTTATTTGAAATAGTCTTATGCCATGTCTGAAGCCTGCTCTGCGATTCAAAACCAAAGGCCTCAACCAGAAGTATTGCTAGGTAAAGATGTGGGGATAGTAGTCCACCTATTGTAAAACAAACCCAAAGCACAAGACAGATGTAGTTTTGCTGACCTTAAAATAATGTGCAAATGGTATGATTTCATTCTTTTGTTTGTTTGTTTTTTTCTTTTTTTGAGACGGAGTCTCACTCTGTCATGCAAGCTGGAGTGCAGTGGCACGATCTCACTGTAAGCTCCACCTTCTGGGTTCAAATGATTCTCATGTCTCAGCCTCCTGAGTAGCTGGGATTATAGGTGCTCATCACCACGCCCAGCTAATTTTTGTATTTTTTGGTAGAGTTGGGGTTTCACCATGTTGACCAGGCTGGTCTCGAGCTCCTGACCTCAAGAGATCTGCCCGCCTCAGCCTCCCAAAGTGTTGGGATTACAGGCATGAGCCACTGCGCCTGGCCGATTTCATCTTATCAAGAGAAAAATATTATGTACCTGCCATCACCATGAAAATGCCCAGGATAGTCAGCTGGAGGATGAGAGACACATGGAGGGGAGCTGGTCTTTCCAGCCACAAGCATTTTAGAATATCTGACCTCCTAAGTCCAACCAAAGAACAGCAAAGTCACTTGGCTGACCACCCCAGACACATGAACAATAAAAAATAAATGTTGCATGCCACTGAGGTTTTACGGTTGTTATGCCGGCTTATTAAAACAATCAATAATGTTTAAACTTCTATTATAGCTCTAATTCTCTTGTGTTGCAATTATGGTGGCTTATCTATCAGATTCTCCACATATATTGGGAAATTCTTGAGAGTAGAGATGGTATCTTATTTACCTGGTACCTCAGGGCCCAGCATAGTACTAGATAGGTAATAAATATTTGCCACCTGAAGTTCTGGCATTAATTTAATAGGACATTCCTCTATTCACTTGTCGGTTTTTTTCTTACGTTCATATTTTCCTTCTAGAATGCCTACCATGCACCGTGCACTGTGCTGGGTTCTAGGAGTACCAATGTGAGCAAGATTGACATTGGAAAGTCCCATAATTCCCGTAAGGAATGAAAATTGTGTCCACACACATGCTTTTACATGTGAAAGAAGGAATGCATGAATGAAATAATCACTTACTAAATCCTTGCTGTGTGTCAGGCCTGGTGCCCTAAAGAAAAGGCACTTGAGGTGAGAGGAATGATTGGGGCAGTAATGGCAGGAAAAGTGTGTTAGAGGTGCTTGTGCTTTGAGTGAAAGTTGAATGGAAGGATTGCATTGAGGTGTAGTGGGAGAAAGTTTTGAAATACAGTTCTGTGTAGCTTTAGCTGATAGGCCCTTAGCCTATGGGCTAAGGGATTTGGATTAGGGTTGAAAACTGGAGTATGTACATGGACCAGGCGTGAAGAAAGATGGACTGGTAGGGACTGTACCTGTCTAGACAGCACATGCCCATCTTCTAAGGGGCTTGTCCATGTTTAGCTCAGTGCTCCTTGGACTTCAATGTGTGTAAGTGAGTGACTTGGGCATCTTGGCTCTGGGATTTTAGTCTCTGGCAGAGCCTGAGATTCTGGTTTTTTTTTTATTTTTAGACAGAGTCTTACTCTGTCGCCCAGACTGGAGTGCAGTGGCATGATCTCGGCTCACTGCAACCTCTGCCTCCTGGGTTCAAGTGATTCTCCTGCCTCAGCCTCCTGAGTAGCTGGGATTACAGGCATGCACACCACGCCCGGCTAATTTTTGTATTTTTAGTAGAGACAGGGTTTCCGCCATATTGGCCAGGCTTGCCTCAAACTCCTTACCTGAAGTGAGCCGCCCACCTCAGCCTCTCAAAGTGCTGGGATTACAGGCATGAGCCACTGAGCTCAGCTGACTCTGCATTTTTAACCAGCTCTTAGGTGATGTTGTGATGCCAATTCTGTGATCCACGCTTTGAGGTAAGAATCTAGTTGATGTTGCCCTGCAGAAATGTGGATTCAGTTTTACCAGCTCACCATATTTTTAAAGAAAACTTGTAAGTCTCAGTTTTACATAAAGTACCTTGATTTTTAATGGTAGTAACTAAATGTTTGCAGAAATACTTATAAAATGGAAAACCTCTCTACTTCATAGAATTATAAACACGAACTATTCTGACTCCAAATGTTAGGATATCACCCCTGCTGATTTCATCCTACCTGGACCTCATATTTCATGGGTTTGCTCATGATGTTATATGTTTTGCGTTTCTCTAAATAGATTTTAAGCTTCTTAGGGACATGGGTGGGATCTTATTTTTCTATCTGCTAGAATATGTGGCAGAATGTTTCATACCCAGTGGGAGGTCAATAGATACTAGTAAACTAGCTAATGGAGATAAATGGCACATTTCATAAAGCTGGAATGGATTTTCATATATTATCAGTAGGAGTTTTATTTTAGAGCTGGAAAGCAGAAAAAGTTGCTTAATTTTATTAAGCACCCTCATTTTTTAGAAAACACATTAATAGCTCTGGGAAATCTTCATCTGCATGGAAAAAAGTTTAATATTCCAAGGTGGTTATGATGGCATTGTCACTGAGCTGTGGGTGAGGAAAGACATTATGAAAGAAGTTCAGTAGTCAAAAAACAACAATAACAAAAAGTCAAAACTCAGTAAAATTCTCAATGATTTGTAAGCCAATTTTGAGGGACAAAGTATAAATTTTTTCATAAACCCTAGTGGAATTGAAGATGACGCAGTATAGCAGAATTTATGGAGGTGAATGCTTCTTACTCCAGGATTCCAAATATCTTTGGAGTATCAGCCTTGGGCAGATGGCATTATGATCTTGCCAGACCCTGAAGGATTTACCTCTGAAAACTGTCAACTCTTTGCTTATGGCCATGTGCCCCTTTATTCATATATGGCACACTAGAGTTTACTAACTGCTGTGTCAGCAAAATTGATTCTCATAACAGTTCCTCTAGGGCAGCATGGAAAATGTCAGGAAAAAATATCCCAGATTTGAAGTGGCAAACAAGACGATGGTTTATCCCCTCACTACAGTGCAAATGTTGTGCAGCTGATCCCCCAGGGATTCACTAAGTCTACAGGAGGGTAGACTGTCTGTTGACTAGGTCAGGGGTCAGAAAACGTCTCCAGTAAAACACTAGTCAATATTTTACTAGATAGTAAATATTTTAGGCTTTGCAGGACATATACAATATCCGTTGAACATTCTTCTCCTTTTTTTCATTTTAACATTTCTTTAAAAATGTAAAACTCATTTTTACTTTGCCACCTGTACAAAAACAGGCTGTGGGTTAGATTTGACCCATGGGCAGTAGTTTATCTTGCCATCTCTTGGACTAGGCTATTTGGTAACTCTGTAGGGATAGACATTAACTTGTGAAAACGAATACATTGCACATGATTCTTGTCTGAGAGGAATGTAAATAACTCCTCTCTATAGGAATGTAAGTAAATTTTGTCCAGTCAAGATGCAATTGATTTCTATGTGGTAAAAATGGATAATGCCAAATATTACAGTTCGTTGACCTGTAGGATATTAACTAGTTTTGCATCTGTCAGCAAATTTGCTTTGTCATTTCTTCAACTGACTATATTTCTGTACTTCATATTCCTCTTTGAACCAGTGATAACATCTTGCTAGCTCTCTCATTAATTAATGAGTTGAATAAAATTTTTAACATACATTTATCAGTGTCATAGTATAACTGTTTGAAAATTATACTGCAACAGTAGTATTTTCCCCTCTCAAGAGATTAGAAAACTGAGTTTACAAGTGGTTACGGGATTTTCCCAAGTTAGACAAGTACATGGCTGAACTGGAACTAGAACATATTTTCAGATTCCTCATGAAGAAGAAGAAAAAGCAATCTGCCATTTTGCCCTTAGTCTAGCTCTGAACTGTCTGGAACAATTAATTTTTCTCATCCTGGGAAAATGAAACATTTCCAAAGAAAAGTTTTATATTTCTAGTAGAGAAAGGTTTGCGTTTTTAAAAGGTCTTGCATCTCAAGATAGACAATGAATCAGGAACTTTCCAATAGTAGCCGTGAATGATAGAGGCGTCCATAAACAACTGGACTCATGGAATGGCAGCAGCTTCTAAACAGTTTCCAGAAATAAGCCATGAAAATCAGGGAGTCTTATATTTTGTTATCCAAGGTAGAATCTCCTGGTATCTGTCAAAATTGATCCACATATTATCTAATCCAAATTGTAAATGTCATGTAGAAAGTTAAACAATATGTATCACTTGTTTTCTGTATTCTGAGTCCCTTTCTTTTAAATATCTGGCTTTATTATATGCAGTAAAAATTTTTCCTATGTAATTGTTTATAAATTTAAAAAGTACTAGTCTAGTTTTCTCTTCATTGCACCACTCTAGCCACCAACAAGCCTGGAATTTAAATTTACAGCAAAGTTGCAGTGCTCCAAGAGGCAGGCACACTGCATCTCTACTGGCAAAATTTACTTATATCCCTTTAGGGAGGAGAATCAGAGATGAGTGTTTCTGCACACGACAAGTTAAAAAAAAATGACTCAATATGTCCTCTTTACACAAACATTGAGATGTTGATTGGCTTCAGGTTATCAGTGATTGCCCATCTTTTTTTCATATTCTCATGTTGTATATAGAGTGAGGGTACTATTTATGACATGCAAGGGCAATGGATATGGACCAATAGGGTTGGATACCCAGAAACCAAAGCCGATAGACCCAAATTCATAGGTAGGATTGTACGCATATGTAGGGACCTGTCCATGTTGGTACTGCAAATGTCAGCTTTGAGATGTTAGAGAGTAAGAGTTTGAGCATGTATGAGGTCTGAGTTGGCAGGCACTGATAGAGTGGCAAGTATGGTAGCTTTATTGGTCCAAGTCTGATTTTGAGGCATTTTCTTGCTTAGGTCAGATAATTCCTTGCTTGGAATTTCTGGGTCCTCCTCCATGGCTGCTACCACAAGCCAGGCCTAGTAGCCACATACCTTTGACTTTCCAACTCCTTTCTCCACTTCTGAGATTGAAAGAAGCATGACACCACAGTGTATTAGCTCTGTGGGGGAGTTAATTGCATAATGGGAGAATGTTGGCAATCTGAGGAGGGGGAAACATAGATAATTTTTCTCTCCTTCCTTCTACTCATGGACTGCTTGAAGCATGGTTTATCCATAGAGCTTATCATTTTTTTTTTTTTTGAGACAAGAGTCTTGCTCTGCTGCCCAGGCTGGAGCGCAGTGACAGAATCCTGGCTCACTGAAGCCTCCACGTCTCAGGTTCAAGCAGTTCTCATGCCTCAGCTTCCCAAGTAGCTGGGATTACACATGTGCACCACCACGCTTGGCTAATTTTTGTATTTTTTTTCGTAGAGACAGGGGTTTCACCATGTTGGCCAGGCTGGTCTCAAGCTCCTGGCCTCAGGGGATCTACCCACCTTGGCCTCCCAAAGTGCTGGGATTACACGCGAGAGCCACCACATCAGACCTATAGAGCTTATCTGAAGATGTCCCATGTGGCTGATAAGTAACCTACTGTAGCTCTTTATGGCTTATTGTGAAAGAGTCAGAAATGTGGTAATCATAATTTTGAATTGTTCTCATTCTGTCTCACATCCGTGTACCTCACTCTCTCTTTCCTTGCCTTTGCTTTCTAGGCAACTCAGGTGAAGACAAGAGTTCCTTATTACACATATGTGGTATTCTTTCTCAAGGCTTGAGGCTTTAGTTGCTATTTTAATTTTAAGAAACAGAAAAGGGACAAACACAAAACTACAAATATGATACTGTTTGTATGAATTAGGATTAAATTTAGTTGTAAGTAGCAACAAAACAACAAAATACAAAAATAAAGTGACTTATGTAAGATATAAGTTTATTTCTCTCCCATAAAAGTCGAGAGTTAGGTAGTGCAAGCTAGCATAGTGGTTTTTCTCCATGAAGTTGTTAAGAATGCAGCCTACTTTCAGCTCACTATATACCCTTCTATAGGGCAGGAATTTGGGCACTGCATGGGTGGGTCCTCTGCTTTAGGGTTTTCATGAAGCTGGAATCAAGGTGTTGGCTGGGGCTGGAGTCTCATTTGAATGATTGACCAGGAAAGACTCACTCTTAGGCTCATTTGATTATTGGCAGAATTCAGTTTTTTGTGGCCAGTTGGACTAGAGACCTCATTTACTTCCTTGGTATTGACCACAGGCTGCCCTCATTTCCTGCCAGAACATGGCAGCCCGCGTCACCAAAACGTGCAAGTTGAGAAGGCAATAAAGAGTCTGTTAGCAAGATGGATATTACCAGTTTATGCAACACAACCATGGAAGTGACATCACATAATCTTTGCTGCATTCCATTGGTTAGAAGTAAGTCGCAGGCCTGCCCATGCTCGGGGTAGGGGATAAAACAGGGGTGTGAACACTAGGAGGTAGAGTAATTGGGGGCCATTTTAGAGTAATAATTGTCCACCAGTAATAATTTGGTTTCACATATCTGTGGGTGAATGGGGTTGAGAGGCTGTGCTTTACCTTAAAGTCTGCAGGATTTGATCTGTGTTGTGTATTTGTCATCCTACTAAGAGTATGTAGGTTAGTGGGGAACGTGCTTCTCACAGTAATGGCAGAGGCACAAGAGAGCAAGCTGAACTACATGCGTGTGTTTCTGATATCTACTTGCATCACATTCACTAATATCCCATTGTCCAAACAAGTCACATGGCTATGCCTAAAGTTAAGGGGTAGAGAAATGCATGCTGTTCTTTAGTGGAAGGTATGCAAAATGTGTATGCATGGAAGGTGAAGAATTGGGCCCAACAGTTCAATTTACAACAGTGCAAAAACATGAAGAGACAGTATTGTTTTGGTGAAAGCGGCCTTGTGACTTGATCCACACATTGCAAGTGAACTTCTTGTTTTGATTACATGAGTTATTTGAAACAGAGCTACTTATTTGAATAAACAGATGTATGTCCATGTTGTGGTTGGGTAGTGGGGGTGGGTACTGGCATATCACTCACCATGCCGACATATACTAATACAGGGATTGGCAAGTGATAGATCAAATCTAGCCCTCCTCCCCAACCGCTTATTTGCTTTTGTAGAGCTTTCAAGTTGAGAGTGGTTTTTACACTTTTAAATGGTTGAAAAGCAATCAGAAGAGCAGTATGTCATGACACATGAAAATTAGATAAAATTCACATTGCTGTATCCATAAAGTTTTATTTGAACATAGCCATGCTCATTCATTTACATATTTTTAATGCTGTTTTCTTCACACTACAATGGCTGCAATGACTGTTGAGCAGTTACAACAGAGATTGTATGCCTTGAAAACCTGAAACATTTATTATTTAGTTCTTTACAGAAAAATATGCAGACTCCTGCACAAATAGAGAAAATGCCACATATATGTATACATATCACTTAATTAAAAATTTAGCAGTATAAGAAAAATGGATACCACTTAATTAAAATTTCAGAGTTATAAGAGAAATTGGAGATAATTTTTTAAGTATTACTCTTTAGAGATGTGGAAACAGGGGCCAAGATAGCCAAAGTAACTGGCTTAAGTAATACATTATGTGAGTGGCAAAACTTGAGATTATTTCCCAATTAAAAATTTTTTTTCTGTGCAATACACTGTCATCCAACATTTTTTCTAAGGTTCATTAAAAAAAAAAAATTTAAAATGGGATAGGCCAAAGGGTCATGCCATCTCATCTACATTTGCTACTCAATTTATTTTCATTAATATTGTGATCTTTTTTGATTAATGAGATGAATGTTTCTTACATGGATGGGAAATGTATCAATTATTATGGGGTTAATTAATGTTGATGTTCAAACTCAGAATGGAGTCATATTAATCGAATGCATCTATTTGATGGGGGCTTAATTAATTAGGTTCTGAAAACCTCTTCTGATAAACTCCACTCCATGCTAATGAGCCCCATGGATCACTGTATTAAGCTCTCACTGTTGCCACCTTTCCCCTTCACTATTAAGGCCACGTTTAATTTGTTCACATGGTTCTCAGAGTCAATAACTAGGCCTTTATTTTTACACCATGTCGTGGGAGTTAGGAATATTCACTCTCTAATTCAGTACAGTGCCTGTATAATGCATGTCATAGAAGAAGCTGCCTAGCTAGGCTGTTAAGCACTAAACAAACAAACAAAATAATCAAATCAGCATTAACAAAGTATGGGAGTAACGTAAAGGTAAAAATAGTCTTTACAAAAAGAGCCAACAAAGCTTTAAGTTTAACATGTTTGCTATAAAGTAGCATAGAGATAGAAATTACAGAGTTTTTTTTTCTTTTTTTTGTCTTTTTTAAGAGATGGGGTCT
Source organism: Pongo pygmaeus (assembly GCF_028885625.2). Classification (NCBI taxonomy): domain Eukaryota; kingdom Metazoa; phylum Chordata; class Mammalia; order Primates; family Hominidae; genus Pongo; species Pongo pygmaeus. The sequence continues at coordinate 72,734,929 of NC_085930.1, read as the reverse complement.
TGCTCTGTCAGTCAGCCTGGAGTGCAGTGGTGTAATTATAGCTCACTGTAACCTCGAACTCCTGGGCTCAAAGGATACTCCTGTGTTAACCTCCCAAGTAGTTAGGATTACAGACATGCTACTATGCTCAGCTAAGTTTTTCTTCTTCTTATTTTTTTGGTAGAGACAGAGTCTCCCTACGTTGCCCAGGCTGGTCTTAAACTCCTGGGTTCAAGCGACCCTCCTGCCTCAGCCTTCTAAAGTGATGCGGTTACAGGTGTGAGCCACCATGCATGGTCAGAAATCACAGGGTTTAAATGACATCTATTTTTTTCCTCTCCATCCTTAAAAAATAAATAAGTAAATAAATAGGCAAATAAATGCTTATCTTTACTGGGGTTTAATTTACATACAGTAAATTCACAGATCTTAAGTACACAGTTTAATTAGTTTTGAAAAATGGCATGCCCAGGTAATGATGGCCCTAATCAAGACAGATAATATTTCTAACACTGCAGCATAATTACTTATGTCCCCTTCCAAACAATCCCCCTGCCCAGAAACAACCATTTTTTGATTTTTATCATCAGAAATTAGTTTTTCCTATTCTTGAACTTCATATACATGAAACCTTACAGAATGTGTTCTTTTTCGTCTGACTTAGTTCATTCAGCATGTGTGTGACATTTTCATCCCTGTCCTTGTAACAGTGTGATGGTTAATATTGAGTGTCAACTTGATTGGATTGAAGGATGCAGAGTATTGTTCTTGGGTGTGTCTGTGAGGGTGTTGCTAAAGGAGATTAACATTTTTGAGTCAGTGGACTGGGAAAGGCAGACCCACCCCCAATCTGGGTGGGCACCATCTAATCAGCTGCCAGCATGGCCAGAATAAAAGCTGGTGGAAGAACATGGAAGAACTAGACTGGTTTAATCTCTAAGTCTACATCTTTCTCCCATGCTGGATGCTTCCTGCCCTTGAACATTGGACTCCAAGTTCCTCAGCTTTGGGACTTGAGCTGGCTTCTTTGCTCCTCAGCTTGCAGATGGCCTATTGTGGGACCTCACTTTGTAATGGTGTAAATTAATACTCCTTAATAAACTCCCCTTTATATATACATCTATCCTATTAGTTTCCTTTAGAGAACGCTGACTAATACAAATGTAATCCCACAAGCCCTTAGCAAGAGAAAAGGAAGGTAGAAGGTGTGGTGGAAGAGGAAGGGAGAGGAGAGATGAGGCAGAAGGGGAGGTCAGAGAGATTCTAGGAATGAGAAGGATTTGACCTGCCATTGCTGATTTTACAGATGGAAGAAAAGGGCCACCAGCCAGGAAATGCAAGCACCCCTAGATGCTGAGAACAGCTCCTGGCTGACAACCAGCCAGGAAATAAGGATCTCAGTCTTACAACCACATGGAACTGAATTCTGCCAACGACTAAGTGAGCTTGGAAGTGAATCCATCCCTAGGGCCTCTAGAAAGGAATACAGCCCTGCCAACACCTTCATTTTGACCTTGTGGAACCTGGAGCAGAGAACCAGTTGAGCCATGCAGTGTCTAGACTTCTGAATTACAGACTGTGAGATAATTAATGAGTGTTGTTTTAAGCCATTAAAATTGTGGTAATTTGTTAGATGGCAGCATTAAGAAACTAAAACATCATGGTTAAATATTCATAAGCCTACATTAGCCAAGAAGAAATATAAATGAATACATGTGTATTGCTCGGGCTGGGTGTAAAATGATAAACAGTGGATGATCCTTTGCCTCAGTCTTTGGGGAGGCAAGAGGGAATGGTGGGGGCTGTGGAGAACTGGAGGGTGCATGGTTTATCTAAGGAAAATCATCCCTACTAAGATCCAGCATATTATAGTAAGGTAAGCTCTGTGTTGCAAGATGTGATTCTTCAAGATAAGCTGGAAATTCATATTTTAATGCATTTAATTCAAATGTTTTAACGCATTTAAAACATTTCTTTATTTTAGACAATTGATAACTAATGCAATTTATAAATACAAACAAAATATGGTTGGGAAATAGATGTAACCTGAGGGATATCAGTTTGTGGCTTTTTGACAAGGTACTCTAAACTTATTTGACCCTGCCAATAAGGAAAGCTTAATGTGAAGCTCATAACTAAAAAACCACAAGGTGAGTTCTGAATCACTACTGAATGATTATTTTAGTATTTAAATGTCATCTCTAAAATGGGAATAATCATTCCAATTTCGTAACTATGTGAGGATTAATTATGAAAATGCACATAATACCTTGTATATCAGTATGTGTTAGCTATTATTTTTATTTTACTGGTACAGGGGTGGGTGCAGTTTAGAATTGGCTGTCAAATTTATACGATGCAACAGGCTTTCATCAATCAAACACTATCTCTACTCAGCTTTATAGAAAGATACAGGATGGGAAATACATTCTGTATAGCACCTTTATCTCATCAGGGGCCCAGCAGCTACCCAAGGACACGACTTCCCTTGCCCTCCCATCCACAAGATTGTGTGAGCTTATGCAGAACAAGAACTTCATACATGTGGGTCACTTTGACAGAGAACATCTGAGGCCTTGGTTTGCCATCAGTTCTATCCATGTAGGCCCACAGTCTGCATGCCAATCACAGCTCCAAGATCAGGGTTTCACGGCAAAGAAGGACAACATAACCTTCCACATTTATCTCAACTCTATAATGGTTTCCAAGGAAATAGGACTCTGATTTTCATTTTTTCCAGGCAGGCCTGGGTCAGCCCAGACTGATGTAAACTCTTTTCTTGCAATTAGTAACAATCCTTTGGAGGGGAGGTGTTAGTTTCCTGTGGATGCTGTCACGGATTACCACAGACTTGGTGGTTCAAAACAACAAAAATTTATTCTCACATACTTTTGGTGACCAGAAGCCCCAAGTCAAGGTGTTGGCAGGACCAGACTCTCTCCAAGTATATAGGGGACAATTCTTTCTCAACTCTTCCAGCTTCAGTTTGCTCTAGGCGTTCCATGGCTTGTGGCTGCATAACTCCAATCTTTGCCTCTAGATTTACAGGGCTCCTTTTCAACAGGACTGTTGTAAGGACATTTGTCAATGGATTCAGGGCACACCCAGCTAATCCAGGATAATCTTATTTTGAGATCCTTAATTATATCTACAAAGATTACATATTTTTTTCCAAATAATGTAACAGATTCCAGGGGTTAGGATATAGACATATCTTTTTGGGGGCTACCATTCAACCTATGCCAGGTAGGTAGTGAGCATATTATTGCTCCTATTGCATAGATTCACACTTTTGGCAGCCAAGGATATAGGAATATGGGCAGCTAATTAAGACCTTACAACCAGAAAAATGCTAAATGGCTTGGACACAGATTGAATCAGTGACGTCGGGCTGTTTAGCATTGTCCTTTGCTCTTAAGAGAAAAATCGGCTTTGGAGGATGGGGATCTAGTCTTCAGGTGCCATATACCCTTTGCTACTTCCTCCTGCAGCCAATAAAGGCCATTTTTACCATTAAAAAAAAGGAGAGAAAGTTGGACACCATAATGAGGACTTTTGTTAAAGACAAATGTGTGGTGTTAAGTTTCCCCTTAGAATGTACCATGACAGCAATTCATCCGGGCTTAATATGTGAGCAATTGAGTTGTGTTCCTGTTGGTCTCTCTGTGAAAGTTGGTTTGATTTTGCTTTAAGAACACAGCTTCTGGAAGCATGACTTTGAACTTCTCAATCATTGGTCAGGTGGTTGGTTTATAATTTTTTTTTTTTTTTTTTTAAGACAGGTCTTGCTCTGTCACCCAGGTTGGAGTGCAGTGGTGTGATCTTAGCTCACTGCAATCTCTGCCTCCTGGGTTCAAGCTATCCTCCTGTCTCAGCCTCCAGAGTAGCTGGGATTACAGGCGAGTGCCACCACACCCTGCTGATGGTTTATAATTGTTATCATTGCTGATCATGAATGTTTTCCCCAGGAGCTAAAAAAGACAATGAGTATACAGGCTTGTTCAGACAAACACTGGATCATTCTTTGCTGGAGGAAACAGTCATTCAAATCCATTTTCTCTAGCCTGCATCTAGGGAATTCAGATTTTAGTCTTTGTGAATCTGTTAATGGCAAAGGGCTTGGAATTACAAAACAGCTCCTCATATAGCTTTAGAGTTAGGAAAGTGCCAGAGAGTTGGCTTATACCTTCCTCCTGAAATTAGAAATAATTAGCACCTCATGTGAAAACTCATTCGAGACGTTAGTCACCAGGCGTGCCTTTGTCCCATGCTAATGTGAATCTGGTGTGAATCTATGGTTTCATTTTCTTTTCAGTGTGTAGTGTAATGTAATTCTCTCTTAGTCTCAATTTTATGAAATAGTGGTGAAGAAAAAGATGTAGCGAGGTTATTAAGCCCTTCCCCAGCCTTGAGATATGCTTAACTCTTACTCTTCTTAACTCATTGAAGTGATTTAACTTTGATTACCCAGGTAATTCAGGCGAAAGACCTATTCTCTTGTGTTCACTGTTTAGACCTGCTGGTGATTATCTGTTTAATGAAAGGCAGTGAGTTTAACAATTCCATTAAATTTCACACCCTATAAAACACGGAAGTCATTAGCAGCATCAATGCTGCATGAGTTTAATAATGGGAACTAATGCTTTATGGAACTACACAGTTTACAAAGCACCTTCTATTTATTATTCTATTTAAGTTTTGTGAGATGGGTGGTATTATATCCATTTTAAAAACGACATAAGTGTAGGGTCAGAGTACTTAAATAGCTAATAGAGAACAATATCTGTGGTGACATAGCTAGCTAGTTAATGCTAGAGTCGGAACTTGAACCTAATAGCTCCTCCTTTCTTTTATACAATATGAGTTCTTTAAATCCAAGCACAGTTGCTCAGGCAGTTGAGAACAAGGACCATGGGTAAATGATTTGTTACAACTGTGGAATTTAAAAGATGGTCAGGACCTTAAGGGTCATTGAATTGTATTACTTCATTTACACAATGGGAGCTGGAGATATTGTTTCTCACAGTCCCTTGAAAGCTCTAGGCTTAGTTAGACAGATCTGAGCTTGCAAAGACAAATGCTTCAGCCTTTTTTACAGGGAGGTAAGGAAGCTGGGGTTCTGAAAGGGCAAGGAGCTTGCCCAAGGTCGCACAGCTGGCTTGTGGTAGAGTTGAGAGTTTTGATCCAGATCTCATATCATTTGGTCCATTGCCTAAGTAGCCTCTTAGCACTTAGAGTGAATTTCACTTACCAGTTTACTTTACGATCCACATAAGTTTTCTTACAAAGAAATTTTAAAAGTGCTGATTAAATAGCAAGGCCATTTATGGACTTCTGTGTGACCATGGAGTGCTCTCCAGAAATATAAAGTTGCAACTGTGATTCACTCTGAAATAATCAAGTACCCTAAGAAAGATGTATAAATATTATCCAAAATATCCAGCCACACAGAAACTCTCAGTAAAGTCCCCAGAGTAGAACTAGAATGAGGCACACTTTCTGATAAACTTAGAAATAATTGATAAATGAAAACACAAATAGAAAAGCAGAAACTTTATTAATTGGAAATTATAAATATCTTTATTAGATAATTCCTGGGTCAGAGAGAAAAATCAAAACAACATTTGCTGAATATTTAGAAAATATAGATATAGAAAAAGTCACATATAAGAAGTATTAGGATGTGGCCACAGTTGAACTGAGTGGAAAATTCATAAACTTAAGCATCTGTGTAACTAAATAAGAAAGAAAAAATGAATTCAGTATTCACTGTGACAAGTTAAAATAACTCTGATAAAAGACCCAACAAAAGCATAAATATGAATTTTATACACATCCATTATGGTTACTTATTTATAGAATTAATTAGAAGAAAGAAAAAGAGAAGCGATATCAGCAAATTGGTGGAATAGGATGTTCCTGCTCACATCCCCTCAAAGCAACAATAATTTGGCAGCCATCCATGGATGAGAGTGTCTTCTGGAAGCTTTGGAATCTAGGTGGGAGGTTTTCAAAACCCCGCTGGAATTCAAGACTGAAGAGAACTGTTTGGAGAGGGCAGACCCGTGCCTAGGTGCAGGCTTGCTGACCATGGTTCTGGCTACAGACCCAGAAAAGGCCTCAGCCCCTTGGGGAGTCAGTTACAACCCCCTTTGGCTTTGGTCCTGCTGCTAGATTCATTCATTGAGGGACACAGGAAGAATCAAGCCTACCTGTGCCTCAGGTGACACATTCACCACCCTAAGTCTTAGCTGTAGACCCTTATGTGGCCCTGTAATTTGGCTCCAGCCCTTCTCAGCCGCAGTCTGAGACAGTCTTGACCACCCGCAAACCCAGCAGGCACACCCATCTGTGCCCCCAGAATCAGACCTGCAGATCTTGGTCTCAGCTGTGAACCATAAAGCAGCTTTATATAAGGTACCAGCCCCTTATGTGTAGTATAGTATAGTGTTAGTATGGAAACACTACTTATTTTTGTATGTTGACATTTTATCCTGTTACTTTGTTGAGTTAATTTATTAGTTCTAGCAATTTTTTAATGGAGTAATTAGGATTTTCTACATATTTGATCATGTCATCTGCAGAGATAATTTTACTTTGTTCATTTTGATTGGTATGCCATTAATTTATTTTTCTTGCCTGATTGCTCTGGCTAAGACTTTCAGTACTATGTTAAATAGTAGTGGTGAGAGAGGGAGGGCATCCACACCTTGTTCTGGATCTCAGAGAAAACGCTTTCAGTTTTTCCATATTCAATATAATGTTAGGTGTGGGTTTTTTATATATGGCTTTACTGCATTGAGGTAAATTCTATCTTATTTTGCTGAGAGTTATCATTTAACATGAAACAGTGTTATATTTTGTCAAGTGCTTTTTCTGCATCTATTGAGATGATCATGCAGGTTTTTTGGCCTTTCATTCTGTTAATATGGTGTATCATGTTTATTGATTTACATATGTTGAATCATCTTTGCATCCCAGGGATAGATCCCACTTGATCATGGTGTATGATTCTGTTTATGTGTTGTTGAATTTGGTTTGCTAGTATTTTACTGAGAATTTTTGCAATGATGTTCATCTCGGATATTGGCCTGTAGTTTTCTTTTCTTGTGCTGTATTTGTCTGGCTTTGAAATCAGGATGATGCTGGCCTCATAAAATGAGTTTGAAAGTGTTCTCTCCTCTCCACATTTTTTGGAATAAGTTGAGAAGAATTGGCATTAATTTTTCTTTAAATTCTTGGTAGAATTTACCTGTGAAGCCATCTGGTGCCAAGCTTTTCTTTGTTGGGAGGTTTTTGATTACTGATTTAATCTCCTCACTCATTATTGGTCTGTTCAGCTTTTCTATTTCTTTGTGATACAGTCTTGAAGGTTATATGTTGCTAACACTTTACCAATTTCCTCTAGATTATCCGATTTGTTTGCATATAATTGTTCATGGTATCCTCTTATGGTCCTTTGTATTTATGTGGTATCAGTAATGTCTCCTCTTTCATTTATAATTTTATTTGAATCTTCTTTTTGTCTTGATTAGTTTAGCTGAAGATTTTTCAATTTTGTTTACCTTTTCCAAAAATAAACTCTTAGGTTCATTAATTTTTAAAATTATTTTTCTATTTTATTTCTAGTATAATCTTTATTATTTCCTTCCTTCTGCTAACTTTGGCCCTACAATCATTTTTCTTTAGAGACAGGGTCTTGCTGAGGCAGAAGTGAGCAGAGAGAGTGGGATGATATATTCAAAGTACTGAAAGAAAAAAACGCTGACCAAGAATACTATATCCTGCTCTCTATATTAGTACTATATCTACTCTATATATTAGAGTTATAAGTAATTTGTGTACCCAGTCTGGAGTGCTGTGGTGTAATCATAGCTCACTCCAACCTCAAACTCCCAGGCCAAAGTGATCCTCCCACCTCAGCCTCCTCAGTAGCCACCATACCCAGATAATTTTTTTTGTGTGTATAGAGCCAGGGTCTTGCTATGTTACCCATGCTGGTCTCAAACTGTCGGCATCAAGTGATCCTTCTGTCTTGGCCTCTAAAAGTGCTGGGATTACAGACATAAGCCACCATGTCCAGCCCTAACTTTAGGTTTAGTTTCTTCTTTTTATAGTTCCTTGAGTTATAAAGTTAGATTATGTAGTTGACATATTTTGTCTTTTTAAATGTAGGCATTTAACATTAGAAACTTCCTTGTTAGTACTGCTTTTGCTGCATCCCTTAAGTTTTAGTAAGTTGTACTTTTTTTTGAGACAGGATGTCACTCTGCCACCAGGCTGGAGTGCAGTGGCATGATTATGGCTTCACTCACTTCTGCCTCAACCTCCTAGGTTCAGGTGACCCTCCCACTTCAGCCTCCCGAGTGGCTGAGATTACAGGCGTATGCCGCCATGCCCAGCTAATTTTTGTATTTTTTGTAGAGACAGGGTTTCACTGTGTTGCCCAGGCTGGTCTTGAATTCCTGGGCTCAAGCAATCCACTCACCTTGCCTTCTCGAGGTGCTGGGATTATGGGCATGAGCCACCATGCCCGAGGTAAGTTGTACTTTTATTTTTGATTGTCTCAAGATATTAAAAAAATTCCTTTTGATTTCCTCTTTTACCCAATTATTGTTCAAATGAGTGTTATTTAGATGCCATATGTTTGTGACTTTTTCTGTTTTCTTTCTGTTATTCATTTCTAGTTTCATTCATCATGGTCTGAGGTGATTCTTGGAATGATTTTAATCTCTTAAATTTGTTAAGACTTGTTTTGTGACCTAGCATGTGATCTATCCTGAGGAATATTCCATGTGCTCTTGGGAGGAATGTGTATTCTGCTCCTGTTGGGTGGACAGTTCTTTATGTACATGTTCGATTCATTTGATCTATAGTGTTGTTTAAGTCAGCTGTTTCCTTATTGATTTTTGGACTGAATGTTGTATCCATTATTGAAAGTGGGGTATTGAAGTCCCTTACTATTATTGCATTGGTATTAATTTTTTTCCCTTAAGAGCTGTCAACATTTGTTTTATATGTTTAGGTGCTCTGGTGTTGAGTGCATATATATTTACAATTATTGTATTTTCTTGTTGAATTGATACTTTCATTTTTATGTAATAATCTTTGTCTCCAATGACAGTTTTTGATTTAGAGTATGTTTTGTCTGATATAAGTATAGCTACTCCCTAATCTTTTGTCTCCATTTGCATAAAATATGTTTGTTCATCCCTTCACTTTCAGTCTATGTATCTTTATATATAATGTGAGTCTCTTGTAGACAGCATATCTCAAGATCTTGCTTTTTAATCCATTCAGCCATTTCATTCCTTTTGTTGTGCAGTTTAGCTAATTTACATATAAAGTGATTATTGATAGGTAAGGATTTGCATTACCATTTTGTTAATTGTTTTTCTGTCTGCTGTGTAGTATTTTTGTTTTTCTCTTCCTCTTTGCTGTCTTTGATTATTTGACAGTTTTTTGGTAGTGGTTTGGATCAATTCCTTTCACTTTATCTTTTATGTATTTACTACGTTTTTCCTTTATGGTTACCATGAAATGTGTATAAATCTTCTTGTAGTTATAACTGTGTATTTTCATTTGATAACGATTTAGTTCAATTGCACACAAAAATTCTACATTTTTGCCCTCCTATTTTGTGTTCTTGAAGTCAAAGTTTACTTCTTTTTATATTTTTGAATCCATTACAAAATTTCTATGGTCATTATTTTTAATGCTTTTTTCTTTTAACTTTTATATTAGAGTTACAAGTAATTTGTGTACCATCATTGCAAGGTTATAGTATTCTGTACCTGGCTATATATTTACTTTTATCTGTGAGGTTTATTTTTTTATGCTTTTCACATATAAAATTGATATTTAATGTGTCTTAAATTCCTTTCAAAGCGCTCCCTTAAGCATTTCTTATAAGGCATATCTAGTGGTGACAAATTCCTCAGTTTTTGTTTGTGTGGGAAAGACTATCTCCCCTTCATCTTTAAAGTATAGCCTTGCAGGATGTAGCATCCTTGGTCAGCATTTTTTTTCTTTCAGTACTTTGAATATATCATCCCACTCTCTCCTGGCCTGGAAGTTTTCTGTTGAAAAATCTTCTTATAGTCTTATGGTTCTCTAGAATGTGACAATTCACTTTTATCTTGCTGCTTTCAAAATTCTGTTTTTGACTTTTGACAGTTTAATCATAATGTCTTCATATAGACCTCTTTATGTTCAATCTGCTTGGGGTCCTATGGGATTGTTGAATCTGGCTATTTTCACCCCCAGATTTGGAAAATTTTTGGTTATTTCTTAAAAACGAACTTTCCGTCCCTTTCTCTTTCTTTTCTCCTACTAAGATTTTCATAATGTGTATATTGGTTTGCTCGATAGTATTCCATAAATCCTGTAGGCTTCCTTCACTCTTTTTCATTTTTTTCTCCTCTGAATGGATAATTTGAAATAACCTATCTTTAATTTTGCTGATTCTTTCATCTACTTGATTAAGTCTGCTATTGAAACTCTCTACTGCATTTATTAGTTTACTTATTATATTATTATTATTATTTTTGTGTGTTTACTTATTGTATTCTTCAACTCCAAAATTTCTGTTTGGTTCTTTTTATGTTTTTAAATCTCATTGTTCAACTTCTTATTTTGTTCTTGTATTATTTTCCTGATTTCATTAAATTGCTTATCAGTATTCTCTTGTAGCTCACCGAGCTTCTTTAGAACAAATATTTTGAGTTCTCTGTCAGGCAATTTGTGGATCTCAATTTATTTGTGGCTGGTTACTGAAGGTTTATTATAATCTCTTGGTGGTGTCATGTTTCCCTAATTTTTTTGGTGCGTTCTTTACATCCTTATGTTGATTACTGCAGATTTCAAGAAGTCGTAATCTCTTCCAGACTTTATGGACTGGCTTCAATAAGGAAAGGCCTTCAGCTCTAGAGGTGAGATGGTGCTAATGGGGGTGTAGTACCTTGTGGTCCTGTAATTTGAAGCACCAATCTGTGGCATCAGATCTAGTGGTATGGAGCTCTAAGTACAGGGGTGTGTGGCAGCTCCGAGTTCAGGTGGGAATAGTGTTTGCAGACCACTGGAGTCTGTGATATTGGCAACCGGATGGCTCTTGGCAGCAAACATCTATGAAGGGTGGCCTGCAGTGGTTGTGAAGGCTGTTGGGGTCCTCAGAGGCACCTCTGGGTCCAGTGGAAAGTGTGCTTGGGTAGGTGGGGGCAAGAGCCAGTGGTCTGTGTCCACACGGCAGTTGGGGCTGGTGATTGGGTTTGGGGTTGACTGTGTGCATGTGCATGGCTCCAGGGGTCAGGGCTGGCAGTGTGCATGTGGTGGTGGGGGCTGAGGCCAGCTTATGGGTGTTTAGTGGCTCCATTGGGTTCTGGGGTCAGAGTGCCCTTGATGCACTGGCTGGGACAGGTCTCATGGGAGAAATGGGTGAGGGAAGTGGTGGGTCAGGCAGGTGTGTTCCATGAAGGCAAAAAACTATGGGGCCCTCAGTGGCAAAAGTTGCAACAGGGTCTGCAGTAGCAGTACTAGCTGTTAGTTTCCTCAGTAGCAAAGCTGCTGGGTTCCTCTTTGGAGTGCGCTTCGGGGTTCTATGATGGTGATCACTGCAGGGTCCTTAATGATGAAAGCTGTGGAGGTTGCATGGTGGCTGCAGAGGATGTTGAGGACCTCAGTGGTGAAGGCTACTGGGTTCTCTGCAGAGTAGGCCACTGGGGGCATTTAATACTCATAGTCCCCACCCTTCTTTTTTGTTCCTAGCCATTTCCAGCTGTCTCAGCTATGTCAGTCTCCCTACTGAGCTGGGTGGATGAAACTAAAGTGAGTTCTTTTTGCAGCACTGTGAAAGGCTGGGGAAGGTGGAATCTCGTTCTGTTCTTCTTTTCTTCCACAAGAGGAACTCAGGGGCTGAGGATATCCCTCTCAGCACTAAGCTGTGCCACCCTGGGGGATAGGATGATGCAGGCAAAATAAAACTGTCCTTTCTATCCTTTCTGTGTAGTTATTCTTGAATTTTGCTTCACTGTGTTGCTGAAGCTTCTTACCTAGACTTGAGCTCTTTCAACTATTTTTGTTCATTGATAGCTATCTAATTTTGTTTTGCTTTGTGTGTGTGTGTGTGTGTGTGTGGTGGGGAATGAAGGCTGGGATCTCCTACTCTACCATCTTGCTGATGTCACTGCTGCTATTACCAGACACTGTCTTCTTATTTTGGAAATAGAAAAACATTACTGCTCAAGAGGAGGTATTTTAAATCTGAGAGCCAGTATGGTAGATGCCTTGAAATCATATTCTTATGCATAATTCAATGCTATAGATTTCATTAATGAGATTATTTTCCAAAGTGAGGACAAAAGATTTATTTTGCTTCTTTGCCATTGTGGAATTTGCTCCATTGTTATTAGTAAAGCAAAGTAACTCTGGGAAAATGGGGCATGACATTTGAAGATTATTTGAAATGGGGCAGTGCTTACTGAGATATTTAAGTGGTAGATTAAACAGAGAAGCAGAGATTAAATTTAGAAGAGGAGTTTCTGAAAAAGTCCTTTTTAATAGACAATTTGGATTTTCCCCAAATTATCAACTTGGGGAGGGATATCTACTCGTTGGTTAATGGGCATTTAGGCTGGTTTCACATATTTTGCAATATGTGCTGCTATAAACATGCATGTGCAGGTGTCTTTTTCATATAATGACTTATTTTCCTTTGGGTAGATACCCAGTAATGGGATTGCTGGCTAGAATGGTAGTTCTGCTTTTAGTTCTTTTTTTTTCTTTGAGACAGAGTCTCGCTCTGTCACCCAGGCTGGAGTGCAGTGGCACGATCTCAGCTTACTGCAAGCTCCACCTCCTGGGTTCACGCCATTCTCCTGCCTCAGCCTCCTGAGTAGCTGGGACTACAGGTGTCCACCACCATGCCTGGCTAATTTTTTTGTATTTTTAGTAGAGACAGTGTTTCACCGTGTTAGCCAGGATGGTCTCGATCTCCTGACCTCGTGATCTGCCCACCTCGGCCTCCCAAAGTGCTGGAATTACAGGCTTGAGCCACTGTGCTCGGCCTGCTTTTAGTTCTTTGAGGAATCTCCATACTATTTTCCATAGTGGTTGTACTAGTTTCCATTCCTCCCAGCAGTGTAAAAGTGTTCTCTTTTCACCACATCCATGTCAACATCTGTTATTTGTTGATTTTTAAATTATAGCCATTCTTGCAGGAGTAAGGTGGTATCTCACTGTGGCTTTAATTTTTCGTTTCCCTGATAATTGATGATGTTGAGCATTTTTTATGTTCGTTGGCCATTTGTATATCTTATTTTGAGAATTGTCCATTCATGTCGTTTGCCTACTTTTTGATGGGATTATTTTTTTTCTTGCTGATTTGTTTGAGTTCCTTGTAGATTCTGGATATGAGTCCTTTGACAGATGCATAGTTTGCAAATATTTTCTCCCACTCTGTGGGTTGTCTGTTTACTCTGCTGGTTATTTCTTTTCCTGTGCAGAAGCTTTTTAGTTTAATTAGGTCCCATCTATTTATTTTTGTTTTTGTTGCATTTGCTTTTGGGTTCCTGGTCATGAACTCTTTGCCTGAGCCAATGTCTAGAAGAGTTTTTTTCCAATGTTATCTTCTAGTATGGTTTCAGATCTTAGATTTAAGTCTTTGATCCATCTTGAGTTGATTTTTGTTTAAGGTGAGAGATGAGGATACAGTTTTCATTCTTCTACATGTGGTTTGCCAATTATCCCAGCACCATTTGATGAATAGGATGTCCTTTCCCCACTTTATGCTATTATTTACTTTGTTGAAGATCAGTTGGCTATATAACTATTTGGCTTTAGTACTAGGTTTTCTATTCCGTTACATTGCTTTACATGCCCATTTTATACCAGTGCCATGCTGTTTTGGTAACTATAGCCTTGTAATATAGTTTAAAGTTGGGTAATGTGATGCCTCCAGATTTGTTGTTTTGCTTAGTCTTGCTTTGGCTATGAAGGCTCTTTTTTGGTGCCATATGAATTTTAGGATTTTTTTTCTAGTTCTGTGAAGAATGACAATGGTATTTTGATGGGAATTGTACTGAATCTATAGATTGCTTTTGTTAGTATGGTCATTTTCACAATGTTGATTCTACTCATCCATGAGCATGGAATGTGTTTTCATTTGTTTGTGTAATCCATGATTTCTTTCAGCAGTGTTTTGTAGTTTTCCTTGTGGAGATCTTTCACCTCTTTGGTTAGGTATATTTTATTGTATTTTTTGCAGCTGTTTTAAAAGGGATTGAGCTCTTCATTTGTTTTTCAGCTTGGTTTTTATTGGTGTATAGCAGCGCTACTGATTTGTGTACATTGATTTTGTATCCTGAAACTTTACTGAATTCATTTATCAAATCTAGGAGCTTTTTGGATGAGTCTTTAGGGTTTTCTAGGTATATGATCATAACATCAGTGAATAGTTACAGTTTGACTTACTCTTCATTGATTTGGATACCCTTTTTTTCTTTCTCTTATCTGATTGCTCTGGCTAGTACATGAGATGAGGTTTAGGGAAGAGGTAGAAGTTAAGCCATCCATGCCTTTCATCTATTTATGAAAGATAGCACTATTGCTATCTTTAGATCAAAGAAAAAGCCATGGCCAGAGGGGGGATAGATATTATCAAATTTGTGCATAGAAAAGATTTCCCCATCTGAACTCTAGAGATCTAATGGGAGGGAGTTAAGAGAGGATGTGGGTCAACTATTTAAGAGGCTACTTTGCACCTAAAAGCATCAGGACACCAAATATCACCCATGTGTGCAGAGCTAGAATTTCTACTTTCATTGCTACTTTGGATTAAGGTAGTAGATCAAAACTTTTATTACCATTTTGTAGCAGAACCTATGTTGCAAGCAAAATCTTCAGCTTCATAAAAAATGATAAATATTGTACTGCCCTGACTTAGGTGGGGATGGGAGGTAGTGGACAGAATTCATCTGCAATGATTAATTTTGTTCGTCAACTTGGCTGGGCCACAGTGTCCAGATATTTGGTCAAACACTATTCTGTTTTTGAATAAGATTAACATTTAAGTAGGTAGACTGAGTAAAGCAGATTGGCCTCCTTAATGTGGGTAGGCTCCATCCAGTTAGCCGGAGGCCTGAACAGAACAGAGACTGACTGACATTCCCTGAGTAAGAAGGAATTTTGTAGTAGACAGCCTTCTAACTTGAACTGCAAATCTGGCTCTTCTCTGGGTTTCCAACCTGCTGGCCCTCCCTGCAGTTTTTGGACTTGCCAGCCTCTATATTCATGTGAGCCAATTCCTTAAATCTCTCTCTCTCTCTCTCTCTCTCTCTCTCTCTCTCTCTCTCCCTCTCCCTCTCTCTCTCTCTCTGTCTCTATCTGTATATACATCTTATTGGTTCTGTTTGTCTAGAGAACTCTAACAAACTTTCTATCCCTCCTCTACCCCATTTAACCCCAATGGGGAGCACCATCCCTACATTCCTTACAGCCAAGATTATAAACCACTAGCTTAAGGCCTCAAGAGGAGGTTGGTGATAAGAGGGAAGAAACATCCACTGGGAATATATGTGAAGCTCTGGTACCCCTCTTAGATTTGTTGTATTTGATCCCTGCCTTCTCCTAGCCTTAAAATACAGTAAAAAAAAAATGATGAATAATAAATGGAAAGTATTTTTTCAAATAGGATTAAAAGTAATTGTACTCCTATTTTTCCATTTTAAGCATGGAATTGTACAACAGAACATGGGTAAAGATGACTAGAGGAAATTGACCTCTTTGGAATGTTAATAAGAGTAATTACCTTCCTAGGCTGGAAAAACAGGAGTGAACAACTCATCACTTATATTAGCAGTGCTTCTTAACTATTTGGGTATGAGTGGCTTTAATAACCTGATGAGTATTAAAGCGTTGGCCCTTTCCTTCCCAAAATGTCTGATTAAAAAGCACATATTTAATGTTTTATTATGCTTTCAGATGTTCATAGATATTATCTAAGAAACTCCTGCTTTGGGAAGTAAGACTTATTAATACAAATGTGGCTGGTGGTTGTTGTAATGGAATGGAAGGCACTCTGTATATGGAATACGAAGACCTGGTTCAACCTCTAGCTTTGTTACAAACAAGTTGAGTGATTTTAAGCAAACGGCTTCATCTCAATGAGTTTCAATTTCTGCAGTTGTGAAATGGGGATGGCAATATTCAGTGCAGATGACCATCGTGATGGTTAAATTAGATCGTGCCTGTACAGACTTTGCACACTATAAAGGTCTATATGGATGTAAGATGATGGTATCTTCTCATTAGACAAAGTTGTTAATTACCTCGGTAGACCTTGCTTGAAGGCATGGGACACAGGAAGATGAGTTTTCATAACGGAGAATGCAAATGCTTGAAGTCTTTGCTAATGAGGCAGGCAGTGCACAGCAAGTTACAGGAGTAGAAGCAGATAATAGGCAAAAGAGAGAACATCAGGGTTCTTGACAGGAGGATGGAAAGATGCTAAACATTTATCTCTCGTCACTATTTTGCATAAAGCTGGCCACAGCTTAGCTATTTGCAAGAGGCCATGTGGATATAGAGGCCTGGGTGAGATAAAAATGAACAGATTTGGGACTTGTGGTTACATGGGGGTGGTAAAGGCTTTAGGCCTTGATGTTTCCCTGCGTCCAAAATTTTGAAAGATCGATTGAGTCAGTAGGTATTTCATCTGTTTCTCTGTGCTTTCTGAGGGTCAGAGAATAGAGATGTCAAAAGAAACAGCCATTCTTACCAGGCATTGCAGTGATCCTCCATTAAGCCCCCTTGAGGCTCTTTAGGGCTTGTGCTAGTATCCAGCTTCAAAATAACAGTGTTGGTACTACCTTATAATAAAAAAGAGATTTCAGCTTGTCAAGGAGCTTGCAAGCTGGTGATCATGTCTGAGGTATTTGAGGCTAGTTTCTATTACGGTTACTTCACGAATGAGAAATCTAAGCACGAGATGGGCTGACCTGCTCCAGATCACATTGCAAACTTGTAAGAGGTGTCTGTCTAACTCCTACTCTTGTGCCTTTTAAATTGTGCTGACACATAGCCTTGAGGGGTGGCATGGTACAGTGTTAAAAGTATAGACTCCAGCAACGTATCTCATTTATTAGATGTCTGTTCATGGGCAAGTCCTCTAGATCTGGGTGCCTCAGTTTTTTCTTCTATAAAGTGGGGATATTGACATACCCACCTCTAAGTGTTATGGTGAGGATTAAAAGTATGAATATACCTTAAGTGTTTGGGAACTGTGCCTGGCTTACAATAAGTGCCATTTAGCTAAATCTGTACCAGTGCATCTCAATGTGAGAAACTGTGAACATAGAGGATCTCTGGTGGAAAGTTTTAGAAGTTGAGACTGAGTATGGTCCTAGGAACTTAATAAGCACAGTGGGCCCCCTTTAACATTTAACAGGAATGGTGCTTGCGGCCCATCTCACATGCTTATCTCATCCTTCAGATCTTAGCTCAAATATCACCTCCTCCAAGAAGTTGTCCCTGTTTATTGGCAGCTTCCCTTCACTTACTGCCCACTTATTCTATCTCCCATCATTCTAACTCTTCCTCTTATAACACTTACCACAATCTGTAATTCCCTTTATTTACTTACTTATCTACTTATTCATTGGATGCCTCCCTCAGTAGAATGTCAACTTCATGAGGGCAGGGACCTTGTCTATTTTCTTCACCTCTAATACCACAATGCCCAGCATAGTTCCAAAAGCATGGAAGATACCCTATGCCTAATTTTGTCTGTGTGTTGTGCATGGCAGTGAACTTCTGGCTTATCTAGAAGTTCATGTGATAGGGAGCACAGACTAGAACAGAACTTTAGAATTTAGGCATTCAGGCTGGGCTCAGTGGGTCACACCTGTAATCCTCATGCTTTGGGAGACCAAGGTGCACAGATCATTTGAGGCCAGGAGTTCAAGACAAGCCTGAACAACATAGTGAGTCCCCATCTCTACAAAAAATAAACAAACTTGTAGCTGGGCGTTGTGGTGTGCACCTGCAGTCCCAGCTACTTGGGAGGCTAAGGCGGGAGGATTGTTTAAGCCCAGGAGTTTGAGGCTGTAGTGAGCTTTGATTGTACCAATACACTCCAGTCTGGGCAAGACTCTGTCTCTTAAAAAAATTTAGGCGTTCACCTATATCATCACCTTTCTGTGAGCTTTCTCCCCTGAATGTGATGATTTTATTAGTTGACCACTCCCTGCCTTCAAGCCTAGGATTAATTATCTCTTTGGGTCCCACATTACATAGTGCCTCTTCGTGTCACGATCTAAATAGAAGCTTTCCTTCTCTGCCACAGGCATGGATTATTTTGGTGCCTTTATTATTTTTCTGATAGATGAAAGTGGCCAGGGCTGAAAGTTCCAGACAGATCTATTTGTGTCCACTTCATCTTCCATTTCAAATTCTATTTATAAACACCACCGTTCTCTTTACCTTCTAATTATGAACTGATTAAGGTAGAGTGCACAAACATGATACAGAGGGCACAATAGATCACTGAAACACGAGCTCGTTTACCTGGAGAGAGATTTCCTGGCTTTTATAATACAAAAGGAACAGGTACAATAAATTATAGCACTTCCTTGAAATTAAAATTTTTACTCAGAAACCAGAGGCACTGAAGAAAAGTCACCTGAAAAGCAATTACATGGTGATAAAATGTATGGACATTTCATTGATGTTGGAAATTGGACTCAGTTTGCCAGTTTAATTTGCAATTTGGGATTCTTCAAATGCATTGTGTGTGCCTTAGGCTTTGATGAGGGACTTCCTGTGAGTGTGCTGGCTGGCTGCAGGTCGCTGGTCTTTGCTTTTTGGGATGGTGTAGAGGTTTGCTTGACAAAATGCAATTATTTCTGTTGCAGAAAGTATAGCAAAGCGCCAACCAAAGCTAGAAATAATTATTCTATTTGAGGCTTTAATAGGAATATCAGATGTATCTCTGACTTGTTAAACAACTTTTTAAAGGTAGTTAGGTTGGATTGGAGCCTGAGGGAGGATGGGGTAGAAGTGAAAATGAGCTACCTTGCCAAAGTTAAAAAAAAAAAAAAAAAAAAAAGAAATCTGAGCTTTCTTAACAGCTTCCTTAGCTTGAGTCAGTTATGTTCCCACTCTGGCTCCCTGTTTTCTCATCTGTAAAATGAAGGAGTGGGGCTGGATGATTTCTAAATTTATTTGTAGCTATTTCTTCCTAAGGCCATATATAGTCAGGTGTTCTGTTCAGTAGTTATCTAAGACAGTCCTCATTTTATTTGAATCGTGTTTAGATTGAGGAGGTGAAGGCAGGGACTGGTGTTTGGCTTTACCAAGCTAGGTTTGCATAGGTATGAGGTGGAATATCATTCGATCATGGGAGCATGGAACTTTCCAGTACCATGTATAGTAGCAATTGGGGATCTTGGGGAGTCATGAGCTGAGATTCAAATAGATTCACCCAGCTGGATGGAATTTTCCAGGTAACACATTATCACTTCTTAAAAACTCAAGCCTCTTTATAGGCTGCGAAGGCAAATTATCAAATTCTTGATTATTTTGGGAATTGAATGAAAGCTCTCTGATGTTAAGGATCCCATGGGTCTTGATTATCACTGTTTCTTCTACCTGGCACTTGGCTGGTGCTTCATTGCTACTTGTTAATTTAATAAATGACTAAATGATTCGGTACAATAGACTTATGGAATAAGAAGGAGGGCTTGGGTGTCTCCCTATTTTCCTTTTCATTTTAGTCCATTAATTTCTCTCTGTTAGGACTGTTAAGAAATCCTGGGACTGGCCGGGCACGGTGGCTCACACCTGTAATCCCAGCACTTTGGGAGGTGAAGGTGGGTGGACCACCTGAGGTCAGGAGTTTGAGAGCAGCCTGGCCAAAATGGTAAAAAACCGTCTCCACTAAAAATACAAAAATTACCTGGGCGTGGTGGCAGGTGCCTGTAATTCCAGCGACTCGGGAGTCTGAGGCAGGAGATCACTTGAACCTGGGAGGCGGAGGTTGCAGTGAGCTGAGATGGTGGCCGAGTGAGAAAAAAAAAAAAGAAATCCTGGGAATGCTTCGGTAGCCCAGAAAATTCTCACTTTTCTGAGGGAGAGAGTCAGCCAGTGCAGGGAGGTTCTCTTTGCAGTGCTATTAGATCTCTACATTTTCTCTCCATGATTCAGTTAGAAATGACCAGACATTCTGGGTTAGAAGTGAGCAACAATCTAGGAATTGCAAGGATGTTACCCAATTTAGCCTTATTTCTGTTACCCACCTTCTCCTCTGTCCTTTCCCTTCCGAAACCCTCCCAGGAACTCCAGGCTACTCCAGGTGTTGCTAGAGCATCTCGTAGCCATGGCATACATTGCATTGTTGAATACTTACTTGCTCCCATGTCTAAATTCCTAGCTTCATCAAGAGCTTCCCCCAAATGAGATCTTAGCCTTTTCATTTTGTGTCCCTCTTAGCACTGTTCTTTTATCTATGTTTGCTAATAAAGAAAGACCTTTAGAAACATTTGTGACTCTTTGATACATGAACAGGGAGGAAACAAGTCTTTAGTAAGCAGTGTTGATGTTTGGTATAATCTAACGTGTGCCTAGGACTAAGGGGCTGTATTGGAGGGGACAGGGCAAGCGAGGAGTGGGGCTGGATGATTTACTACCCTTGAGCTTCTACCCTTTGTGGAAAGGTAAGAACACTTTAAGTTCCTACCCTTAAGCTTCTTTCAGCTTTGCTAGAGTTGTAAGTTTAGATCTATAAAAAAACAGATTAAAATAAAGTGTTAGGCTGTGTGGATACAAGCAATTTAGCTCTTTTGGCATTTAGAGGAATCAAAGACAGTTAAGGATGACATCTTATTTTCTAAAGTGACTCTAATGCACCTTTAAAAACCCAATATAGACACAATCACATTCTAGAAACAAATACTCTCAAACAAAACAGCTGGCCAGTCAGTTTCTTGCCTATCTTAAATTCACAAATTGTGTGTTATTTATGGCCTCTGTCTGTTGGGTACTCTCACCCTTGACTTTATGTGATCACAAAGATGCATACATATCTTTCCATTTATTTCTAATTACCTGAGGCTTTGTTTTTAAGGTAAATGCACTGAGATTTCTTTTCTGCTGATGGGTTCCTGACTGACAGTCCGTATTGTGGAATTCCTGAAACTCCCCAGGCAAATATATTACAAAATTACTTAATGGTTTGCATGACTAAACCATCACAAACAGATTATCTTCCATATCTCTATAGGTACATCTTGCATCTTTGTAACTATGACATTCAAAATGTATTGAACGGTAGAATATGTCAACTACTAGTCTAGATGCTGAGAATACAGTAGTGAAAACACACACACGTGAGTGTGCATGTACATATTCATGCATGTACCTTCCTGGAGTTAACATTCTATTTGCAGGAAACATGCAATCAATAATATAAACATGGTATGTAAATGATATAGAAGGTTAGAAGGTGATAAGGATATGGGGAAGCATGGGGCAGACCAAGGTGATTGGATGTGCCAATGGGGTGGGCGTTGGTTGCCATTTTACACAAGGTAGTCAGGATAGACCCCAGTGACAAGGTGCCATTTGAGTCATCTTAAAATTATTATTGAAGGAATAAAGGGAGAAGATCATGCAGATAATTGGGGAGGAGCATTCCAGGCAGAGGGAACAGCCAGTGCAAAGGCCCTAAGGTAGAAGCATGCCAAGCATGTATGAAGAAGCTCCCAAGGAACTCAGTGTGGCCAGAGTAAAGAGTAGGAGGAGATGATATTGGAGAAGGAATGGAGGTCACATTATATAGCTCCTTGAAGGCCATGGTAAATACCTCAGTTTTGACTATGAGTGAATAAATAGGTAAAGGGGACTCATTATTTTACTATCATATTTTTTAGGAGATAGTATTTAGCAGTCTCTCAGAAGACTAGCTATTGGCCTCAAAATGTAAATTTGTCTGCTTTGATTTGATCTGCAAGGACCTCTAAGGCCAGTCACTCGTCAGTATCATAAAATGATACAATGGAAAAAGCCAGCCTGGGTACTACTCTCAGATTCACTCCTATCTGGGTCAAGCCTCATTTCTCTTTCAGTGCCCCTAGTGACCCTGACTGTAAAATGATCATGTTAGGCAAATCAGAAAGGGAAATATTTGTTTTATGTACCAACTGTAGTTCACTCATAATGGTTGCTCAAAGTACCCAGAGAAGGAGTCTGCAGTAAAATCTTTGTGATTGATTCGTAATGTCTACCCTGAGATCAGACCAGGAAGTGGTGGGGAGTGTGCTATGAGCTAAGAGACCTTAGGGTGTGAAAATTCTGTCCTTTATAGTTGGTTTTTAAGAGAAAGACTACGGAGTTTTGTGATTTTGAGTTACAGTTGTGTTCATCACAAAATGTGTGAAGACTTTGTAGCTACAAGAAAAAAATGTAAGAAATGAATTGGATCAAAGGAGCTTATATCCTTTTATGTGACAGTGAAAATTCTCATTCATTATCATAAAATGTGAACTTTCCTTGATAGACCTTATGATAAAAATAACACTTTTAGGCTCTTCCTTATAAATCAATGAGGTAGATTGGATGGGTATTTTCCTCGTTTTACAGAATATTGGAACACAAAGCCATAACTAATTACCTAATTAAAAAATTAACCATGTTTTACTAGTGTAATGGCCAAAACAGGACCCTTTGAGAGTGAAAGAAGATGCTATAAAGAATTACTCCCAGACAACAGGTACCCAATGGGACTATCCATGGCAAATGGGGATGTTTGATCATCCTAGATTTATTTGAGGCCCTGTGATTGATGCTTGGATAAGGCAGAACTGGAACCCAGATGTTCCTGTTGGAAACCATTTCCTTTTATCCAAAATTCTGATGCATTAGACACAGTGTGGGACGATAATAATACTGGCAACTACCAGTTTTATGTGCTCATCATGGGCGCAGTCATGTGCTACTCATTTTTTTTCATGCTATTATAATTTCAGTCTCACAGTTCAAGGTCAATATTCTCTCCCTATTTTATAGACATGGAAACCAAGCCTGAGAGATGTGAAGTGACTTGCCAAAGCCACGGAGCTCAGAAAGAATATCTCATATTCAAGCCCAGCTCTGTGTAATCCAAAGTTCAAGTTCAACCACAAGTTTATTCATTAGATATATTTATATTAAAACTATTTTTGTTTTTTGTTTTTTGAAATAGTCTTTCTCTGTCGCCCAGGCTGGAGTGCAGTGGTGTTAACTTGGCTCACTGCAGCCTCCTCCTCCCAGGTTCAAGGAATTCTCATGTCTCAGCCTCCCGGGTAGCTGGAATTACATGTGTGCCCACCTCGGTTTCCCAAAGTGCTGGGATTACAGGTGTCAGCCACCATGCTGCCCAGCCTTGATTCTTTTTAAAGGAATTCGTTACCATTAATTGAAGTATTTTGTATTTAAAATAGGGTTTAAATTAAACCAAAGGCCCTGAGCTGATAACTCACTTCAGTGTTATGTTCCAATTTAACCACCTTTTGAGGAAGGGAAATGGAGAAGATACTGGGATTGGAATAAGGGCTAGCTGCAATGAAAATAATAAGATGCAGCAACACTACTTCCTGATTTGGATAAAGAAGAGCTGGAGTAAAGAGAGAGCTGTTTTATTTCAGCTCCAGAGGGAAAACCCTAGTGTGTATTATAGGAGAGAGCTGGAGGGAGTGGGAAGAACCTTCTGGCTGCTGCTCAGATGTGTGCTGGAACTACAAAGTAGGGATTTTCCTTTGATGAACTCAAACTGCTTAGAAAGGTGAAAAGTTCACTTGTAAATGAGGCTTGGTAGTGCGAGCCAGGAGCAAAGAGAAGGAGCTCTCGTGTTCTTGAAGCTATCTTCAAGCCTCCAGTGACGTGTAGGGGTCTGAGGTTTCCACTCTGGGCTGTGGATCAGGGTGAGTTAAAAGGAATGTTTTAATGAAAGAGCAAGAGCATAAAGAAAACTTACCAACATATACGTTAGAGTATATTAACTTTGGAGTTGCTTTATAAATAGTAGTTGAATAGATGCTTCATCAAAATTTGATACATGTGTGAAATATATATTTGAATATGCGTTTGAATATATATACATATATCTATATCCATTTAATTGCATTATCAAAGCAGATGGACTTAACAAAGAGCTATCATTGTAATCTTATGTCCTAAATAAGAGGTGAGCTTTGATGTCATGTCTGTGGTAGATTACCACTACCTGGTAATAGACTATTTAAGTTACAGGATTACTTGCAAAGACAAAGAAAATCTAGCTCAAGTGCTATAACTGAACACTCAAAATGAGGAAGTAGAAGTCTAGGTAGTGATGATTCATAAGTGAAAAGAACTGATCTCTGTTCTCTTGCTATTTAGAAGCCACTTTTGTCATTCAAACAGCTCTCAAGCTCCATCAGTTCACACATATCATATGCTTAGGGCTGGTCACGATTCTGCCAACATTGCAACCTCCATACCTACCTTTCTATCTTTTCTTATGATTCCTATTCTCCCTTTATTCTCTATCACATTTATCATAGAGCATAAAGAAAATAGAATTTTCACAACTTTTTGGTTAGGTCCTAGATAAATCAGCTGGGCTTTCTTCCCCCCATGGATGGTTGACAATTCTGACGTAATACAGAATAAAGGGAGCGCTGAAGACCAAAGTCTATGGTCTTCACTGCATCTCAATTCCCAATGATTCTTATCATATGCTAACTGCTACAGTTTTAGTTTTAGGAATTTTAGTGTTCTGGGACAGGGGGTTTTAATTCCAAATATATTCCCTGAGCCATAAAACCCAGCAACAACAGCATAAGTACTCAAGCTAAAATGTGTGAATAATAACCTAACCAAATCAATAATTTAAGGCCAGTGTGGCTGTGTGAAGTTGCGTGTGTTCCTGACAACTTTGTTACTCTGTGTTTCTACTGGTTTTGTTTTTCTGCTTCCAAGTCTAGTGAAATGCTTTTGCAATATAGAGACATCAAAGGCCTGATGAGTGAGCTGGTGGTGCTGATCAGCAGAAAGATCAAAGCAAGCAGGGCTGTAGAGGGATTAGGAATATTATCATGGCAGAGGTTCAGTGATAAAATCAATCTAACAGGGTAGAACCTTGGTTTTTGGAATAAGGCTGGCCTAGAAGGTCTGAGGGGGATTAGCAGAAAGAAGAGCTTCATGCTGAATCTTGTGATGGCTTGAACTAGGAATTAAAAAATTCCCCTGGTCAAGGAAATGTAGGACTTTCTCCTTAGTTCAGCTAAAAGCCGGGTTCTTGTCACATGGCCATGAGAGATTAGGCTCTCAGACAATTTGAAGGGTGAGAAAAATGGAATTTATTGGGTGAAAAGGAAAAAAAAGGGAAACAAGGACTTTCAGCAAAGCAAGAGTCCTGCTAGCTGGTTTCTACCTGACAGATGGAATCCCAGTTTCCATCCCCAACAAGAGAGGCCAGGCTCCTCCCCGCTGCAAAGGGTGTGAACTTCTGTGGCTCCACCCTGTTCTCCCAGTGTGCAGTCTGGTCGGAATTTCTCTGGGGACCCCTTTAGACTTGGCTGTCTCAGAAAGAATGGGCTTCAGATCTTAGGAGCAGCCTAAACCAAGCCTAAGCAAGCCAAGGAGAGAGACCCCAGGAGAAACTAACCCTGCTGATGCCTTGATCTTGGACAATCTATCCTCCAGAATAGTGAGGAAATAAATACATTTCTGTTGTTTAAGCCACCCAGTCTGTGGTATTTTGTTATCATAGCTCTAGGAAAACTGAGGCTTCTAATAATGAACAAGTGACCGCATTCATGGGAAGGTCTGGGATGCCGGGGCAGGAGCCAGGCAGATCCTGATCGTGCCACAAAAGAGCATATAGGGGATGAGACTATTTCTAGGCAACATTTCAGGTTCAGAGCAATCATTGCATTTTGAGATTTTTGGGAAAGGTCACTGTGTCAGGAGGTCCCCAAGACCACTCTCAGGTTTGTTGATTTGCTAGGAAGACTCATAGGACTTAGCATACAATTGTACTCACAGCTAAGATTTATTTCGGTGAAAGGATGGGAAGCAGCATCAATGCCAGGAAAAGATTCATGGAGTGAGGGCTGTAGGGGGCCAGGCATCAGCTGCCGAGAGTCCTCTCCCAGTGGAGTCTTACAGGCCATACTTAATTTCTCCAGTACTGAATTGTGACAATGCACGTAAAGCATTGTCTATCAGGGAAGCTCACCAGAGACTCGGTGAGCTTTTTATAGGGGACTGGTCATGGGTAGCTGAGAACATACCAAAATTCCAGGCTCCCAGAAGGAAAGGAGGTGTTCAGCATATACCACATTGTTTGTACACAGCATTTATATTTAGGCACAGTGAGCCACTCTGATCAGGTAGGGGATGGTGGGAACCTTCCTGAAATCCAAGTTCCTAGACAGACACTAGGTAAGGGCTAACTTTATAAGCGGGTCTTCCTAAGGAGAGCCGTCTCAGAGCTGCTATATTAAACTCTTTGCACAGTCACCTAAGTGATAATTCTGTCAAAGCCTGGAATGGCTGCCTCTTGTGTACAGCGAGAGTCTGGCAGAGGTAAGGGAGTCTTCATTTGGGTGTTTGCAAAAAAGGCATGGAGATAATTTCTGCCTCAGGCTCCCTGATAAATGAGAACCCCAGGGATTCTGAGTGTGGTGGCCCCAGATTACTTGTCTTCCTGGAGTACTAGGCCATGCTGTTCTGCTCAATGTCACTGATTATCCTCCAGGAAGATTGTCTACCATGGACCACATTCTTACAGGCTATAGAGGAGAGTTTTCCAACTTCATTGGGGTGAGGACCACTGAGTTCCCCCATCACTCCCCGCTCCATACACTCCCACCTTTGCTCTTTTTTTTTTTTTTCTTTTGAGACAAGGTCCGGCTCTGTCGCCCAGGCTAGAGTGCAGTAGTGTGATCTTGGCTCACTGCAGCCTCAACCTGTCAGGCTCAAGCGATCCTCCCACCTTAGCCTCCCAAGTAGCTGGGACTACAGGCGTGCACCACCATACCTGGCTAATTTTTGTATTTTTTGTAGAGACAGGTTTTGCCATGTTGCCCAGGCTGGTCTTGAACTCCTGAGCTCAAGTGATCCACCCGCCTCAGCCTCCCAAAGTGTTGGGATTACAGGCGTGAGCCATTGCACCCGACTGTCTTTGCTCTTGAGCTCTTAAAGGCAGGACCCATGTCAGATTCATTCTCAAAATCTCTAAGAGTTCTAGAACGGGACTTGCACATAGTAAACAGTATGTGCTTAATAAACATTTACTGAATCACATAGAGGCGTTGTCATGTATCAACCACAGGGTCTCACTCAGACACACTGGTAGACTTAAAATCTTGTGCCTAAAGACCCGGATCTTCTTACCAATTTAAGACTGTGAAGGAGAGAAAACTCCCAGCAGAGTCTGAAATTAAAATGTAAGCAAGTGAAGCTAAAAATAAACAGCAACGTGGGATTCCTCAATTCCGACAGGCTGTGACAGCACCAAGTGTCATGCAGCTCTGAGTGGTGAAGAAGAGGAATAAATTTAGAAGGCTTAATGAGAGGGGATTCTATAACTGCTTGAAAAGCCTAAGCCACCAAATGGAATGAAATTTTCCTAGACAGGAGTGCGGTATTCCCTGCCCCCACCCCTGATGTCTCTGGGCAATGTGACACAC
Source organism: Pongo pygmaeus (assembly GCF_028885625.2). Lineage (NCBI taxonomy): Eukaryota > Metazoa > Chordata > Mammalia > Primates > Hominidae > Pongo > Pongo pygmaeus. The sequence continues at coordinate 72,707,246 of NC_085930.1, read as the reverse complement.
TTTCTAACCTCCTGAATACAATCAGGTCACCCATCCCGGAGAGAGTGGAGTCTAGTGAGAAGGAAGCACAGTCTCTGACCCTAAACCCAGAGTGGCTGCTGGGAATGCCCCATCCCTGGGAGTTCTTTTTACAGGACATAGAGTCATCATCACAGGGTATTAGCAATGGAATCAGCCTTTGAGTCATTAATGGTTTTCAGAATCTTTGAGCCTCAAAGACTTCACAAAATGTTATGCAGAAGGGCAAGATAGAAGGATAAAAAGTAGAACTGCTGTGATTGAAGTGGAGGCAGCGGATTGGCTTCCCATCCCTCTACCTTCCCTACTTTATATCTGTGGAACCCCTGGGTTCCTGAAGAGCAGGACTGTAGTGTGGCATTGTGCAGTTTCTGCACATGGACAGTGTGTACATTTGTCTCAGAACACAGCTTGAAAAAATTGATATAATTTAATCTTATTTATAAGTAAGGAAATTCAGGCCTGAAGTGAAGCAACTTGCACAATGTCAATAAATTAGTATCAGAGGTGGGATTTGGACGTAGGACTAGTGACTCCCCAATTCATTGCTATTTTGGAGTCTTCTTGATATCTAGGGTCTCACTAGCCCACCCATACAAAAACAGCCTTAGAGCAGGAATCATGGGTCAGGGTGGAATGTCCATCTAGCTTCAGAGAAGAAACAAAATACAAAACATCTTCATGGTCCAGGTGTGCTTTCAGAGGTGCCAGCTTGGGTGCACAACCAGGTCATCATCAGCCTGTCCTTTAGGCATTGGTAGTGAATGAAAAGCTGAGAAACTCTCCCACTCCCAGGGCCGTGGCTTTCCAATAAAGATAACACTGATAAAAGACTACCCCCATGACTTGAACTATGGCTTTGACTGTGACTACAACTTTGTCCATGACCATGATTAGGACTATTACCCCCACCAACTACCGAGTACCTATTAGAGATTCTTGTTACATTACCCACCAAAATGTAGGATCCAAGAGAGCAGGGACTTTGCCAATTTTGCTCTTCATTGTATCTCCAGGCTCGCATACGTAGTTGGTGCTGAATAAATATTGGGGATTGTTTTGGGCTGTATTATATTCCCCCAAATTCATATCTTGAAGTATTAAACCCCAGTGCCTCAGAATGTGGCTGTATTTGGAGTTAGGGCCTTTGAAGAGATAATTAAGGTGAAATGAAGTAATATGGGTGGTCCCTAATGCAATATGACTAGTATCCTTATAAGAAAAGATTAGCACACAGGCACAGAGGTAAGACCTTGGAAAGACAAAGAGAAGAGGGCCATCTGCAAGCCAAGGAGAGAGACCTCAGGAGAAATTAACCCTGCTGACGCCTTGATCTTGGAAAATCTATCCTCCAGAATTGTGAGAAAATAAATACACTTCTGTTTAAGCCACACAGTCTGTGGTATTTTGTTATTGTAGCCCTAGGAAAACTAACATGGGGATTAAGCAAAGCATCACTAGCTAGGTGTGCTGTTTCTGAGTTTGGAGCTCTACCCGCTGTTTGAAATGACACATTTGATATTCCTGTACAAGGAAAGATGAGGGATAAAGACTTACTCATTCAAATGATTTTCAGTGGTTACTGTTTCAAGGTTACCTTTAAGTCATGAGAATTTCTTCTGTTTTGTAGGACGAAATCCAAACGGGCTGTAATCTATAATCACATCTTTCTGCCTGTTCCCCAAACTTTTGTTGTTAAAATGTCTGGAAGTTTTTTGGTCTCCTTATTTTAATTTTTACAAAGCAGATGAAGAAGTGAGAAGCATAGGTAATAACAAAACTATAAAACTAATTAACACCTCAGATTATAACGAGAAGGGGTTGACAGAATGTCTCTTTTTAACAAAACCTATGAATATTAAGGGTTTCACTGCTGTCGGCATTTTCCTAGAAGAAGCAGGTCCTTCCTTCTGTATCCAAGCCCCAAAATAAAAAGTATCCTTAATGTGTTCATAAATTACAAAAACAGAGTTATATGGGAAACCACACTCTTGGCAAACCACCTTGGGGAGATAATTAGGGATACTGGTACTGTTTGTTTCTGGCCGGCATTTTGCTTGAACAAATGAACCTACTGCTAAGGCTGAAGGAGGGGATGGGGGCAGGGGTGCCAGCAGTGAAAAATCTGTCATAAGATATAGACTCTCCAAGAGCATTTACACTTCAGACATCACGAATCTCCTTGTGATACTTAGAGCTTCAGAGTCAAGGAGATCTGACAATGTGACCCAGGGCAGGTCACTTGACCCTCCAGAGCCTGAATTTCCCCATTCCAAAACACGTGTAATATAATTTATACCTCAGAGAATTATTTTGGGAGAAATAAATGAGATGAACTTAGTACAGGAAGTTAAGAACTTAAAAAAGTGAGTGGTTTTATGGCTATGAAGTAGACTTCGGTCCGTTCTTAAATATTTCCAGGGATGTGGAATTTGCTAGATTCACCTTTCCTTTGGCTCGGGAAAAAAACAAAAACAAAAACAAAAACCAGTCAAGTGGGAGTGAGATGACTTTAATTCTAGGCTCAGGTCTGCTATTTACTAGTCACATGTCCTTTGACAAGTCATTTAATTTATCTGAGCCTCAGTTTGTTCAGTTAAACAAACCCAGGGTTGCAGGGTGGCATGCTCTCATAATTGCTGCGAGGATGAAATGAGAGAACGTAAAAGGGGTGCATTGTAACTTGTAAAGTGTTATGCCAATTTACAATATTACTATAGCCCTTGGGTCTGTGCAGAACAAGCCTTAGCACAGTTATTTTCAAGTCTGTCTGAATTTGGATCTAGGAAAACGAATGTCCTCCTTTTGTCCTGGACAAATGTGAATGTTAATGATCCCCAAGTGTTTTCTATGAAAACCAGTGTCCTGTGACAAGTTGCAAGGCATTCCTGGGGGAAAAGAATTTCTGGCGAAATAACCTTGGCAAACACACTGTACTCTTTGTCCCCTTAGAGACTGACAAGGCTTAGAGTGTATTAAAAGGTCGTGCATTGACGAAATCTGTGTTCCTTAAATGTATTTGTCCTCAGAACCTTCTTCATAAAATACTGGTTCACTTCTTGCAGAACAGGATTTTGGAAATGCCGCCAACCTCTGAGATATTTGAAGAGGCTTTGCAGTGTTCCAAGTCTTCTCTTCTCCTGGCTAAATATTATCCATTCCTATAACTATGTGCTCCCTGGTCTTGAGTCTTTTTTACCATCTTGATCATTCTTTTTCACATGTCTCATGCATCTCTATTTGCCTTTGTCTGCCCTGTCCCTGAGCATGATTTCTAGGTGTGGCCCAATGATTAGACTAGACAAGGATAGACACTCTAGGACTCTTGGCTTTCTGTAGGAAAAGGGGTTTGGAAGTGGCGGAGGGTCGTACAGGTCACTTCTGGTCTCTCTTTCCCTGTTCTCAACAGACAGATCTCCCCCAAATCTCACTGCCCCATGAGTTTGCGGTTGCCCATCTTCGAATTTCAGAATTTACTGGGCAGAGAAGCAACAGTGTCTGGAAAAGAACGGCCCCTAGAGGGCAATATGGCCACAGGAAAAGACGCTTGGTCTCCCAGGATTTTTCTGGGTGCTAAACCTATCCAGATGCTACTCTGAGGAAGTGCTGTACTCTTTCAGTTTATTTCTGAATTTACCAAATGTCTTAGGAAATAGTCAAAATGTCAACGGGAGCATAAAAGGCAAACACCAAGGAAAGGTGGGAGTCCCACAGGAAGGACTCAGCCATCGTCTCAAAGAGGAAAGCGCCTGAAGTCAGTCACTCGCCTGGGGCAGTGCTTGTGGCTATTGTGTCTTCCTTGCTACTATGATTCTGCTTCTGGTTTAGGGCTTCGATTATTGGGAAAGATATTCATATTTATTCTGAGCTGGAGCAAACTTCCTTAGGAGTGACGCATACACTAATGTTCCCGGGCATTAGAATTTGATTAGAATTTTCATGAAAAGGGAAGGTTAACATTTTATTTAAATCAGTAATAAACTGTTGTATGTTACAATATAATCAATATCCACAATTATCCTAATGGTTTAGAGCAAAGGTTTGGCCAGGGTTGAGTCACAATCTGGCATATGCTGCTTCCCAGCAGGGTGAAACTGGCCGTGCAATTTGAGCTTCTTCAATTTCATAGAGAGTTGTTTCTTCAACTCTCTACGAGGAAGCATGGTCTGCCTTAAAGGCTGGCTGTGAGGATTAAATATAATGTCAAATGTAAAACATCTTGTAAAACAGTGGTTCTCAAAGTGTAGTCACTGGACCAGCTGCATCAGCATCAGCATCACCTAGTAACACCTTAGAAAGGCAAATTCTTACAACAGGAGGGGGAGAAAAAAAAGAAATGCAGATTCTCAGGTCCCACCCCAGATCTACTGAATCAGTAACTCTGGGGGGTTGGGCCTAGCAATCTGTGTGTGTGTGTGTTGTGTGTGTGTTTTTTGAGACGCAGTCTCGCTCTGTCACCCAGGTTGGAGCGCAGTGGCGCAATCTCAGCTCACTGCAATCTCCACCTCCCAGATTCAAGTGATTCTTGTGCCTCAGCCTCCCGAGTAGGTAGGATTATAGGCACACACCACCATGTCCGGCTAATTTTTTGTATTTTTAGCATACACGGGGTTTCACCGTGGTGCCCAGGCTGGTCTCGAACTCCTAACCTCAGGCAATCCACTTGCTTTGGCCTCCCAAAGTGCTAGGATTACAGGCATGAGCCACTGCACCTGGCCAGCAATCTGTGTTTTAATAAACCCTCCAAGTGACTCAGAGGCATGCTAAAGTTTGAGAAATGCTGTTGTATAGTCATTGGCTTATAGATGCTAAAGAATAATATTTATTATTATTGTTATTGTTATGAATTGTTACTGGAAGTCCAAAATATGCAGTCTCTACTTCTAAGAGGCCTAGATTATTGTTGGAGGACCAAGATGTTGAATGTGAGATAGTCAAATTATCAGGGCCATTATTGACAAGAAGAGAAGTAGAACTCCTGAGGAAAGGGAAATAGGGACCTGCAGGACTAATGTCACTCGTTGAAGCTTTGTGGTGGAGAAGGACTGAAGGATGAGCAGCATTGTAAAGGTAGAGAGATAGTCAGGCACAGTAGCTCACGCCTGTAATATCAGCACCTTGGGAGGCTGAGGTGGATGGATTGCTTGAGCCCAGGAGTTCGAGACCAGCCTGGGCAACATGACAAAATCACATCTCTACAAAAACAAAACAAAACAAAAATTAGCTGGGTGCGGTGGTGTACTCCTGTAGTCCCAGCTACTTGGGATGCTGAGACGGGCAGATCACTTGAGCCTGGGAGGTCAAGGCTACTGTGAACTGTGATAATTGCATCATCCAGCCTGGGGAACAGAGCAAGACCCTGTCTCAAAAAAGACAGAAAGAAAGACAGAAAGAAAACGCAGAGAGATGTTAGCAGGGCATTCTGGTTGAGGGAAATAGCAAGAGCAAAAGAGCTATGGATTAGAGGGGAGAATACTCAAGAAGTATTGAGATGTCAGCTAAGTCAACACGTCAGCTAAATTCAACAAAAGTTTAACATTTCTGAGTATCTATTGCAGGCCAGATACTGTGTTAGTACTGAGGACATGGACATCAGAAAAGCTCAGGCAACAAATTCCTAAAGGTGCTATAATTATGGAATAGAATAGCATCATCATCATAATGTTCTTCATTTTCATCTTCATAAATACCATATATTGAGAACTCGCTATGTATCAGACACCGTTCTGAGCACTTTACATACATCTGCTCATTTAATTCTAACAATAACTTGACGGCATATGTATTATTATTATTCCTCCATTCCATACACGAAGAAACTGTGGCTTAGAGGGTTTAGATAGTCAAAAGTCATGCACGGAATTAAGTGGAGGAGCTGGGAACTGAGCCTAGTTCTGCCTGATTCTAAGGGGCTTTTAAATAAGTAGTCAATTCTTCTTGAAGGCTGGAGGGTTTGCAGGGCGCTGCCAAGAAGTCTCACTCCATATTGCATTGCTCCTCCCCATGTCCCAGCCCTCCGTGCAGGTGGGCGAGGCCACATGATTACTGCAGGCCAAAGAAGCATGACCTGAAGGGACATGCATCACTTCTAGGATCAGGCATTGAAAAACTTGTCCACAATTTTCCAGCCCCTCTTTCGTTGCAGTATCAACCAGGTGGGCAGATTTATGTTCTAGATGTGCCATGACAAGATCATGGAAACTTTGCGGGCCAGAGTCCCTGAGTAAATCTGTGATGCAGGGCACCCTGGGCATTTCTGCTGGATATGTAGTTTAAGCAAGAAATATACCAAGTGAACAGGCTGTGATTTGGGGTTTATTTGCTACTGCAGCAGAAGCCTAGTCTATGCTGACTAATACAGTTTGAAAAAGGGGATAAAGTTAGGTTTGTAGGGTAGAAAGAGTCCTCAATTTTGGCCTAAAATTTTTCCAGTGTAGTTTGCAGGCAAGTTGAACCATTGAAAGTTTCTCTGCACAAAGTGGAAATCCTTTTTTTTTTTTCCTCTTGAGATGGCATCTTGCCCTATTGCCCAGGCTTGAGTGCGATGTTTCAGTCTCGGCTCACTGCAACCTCCACCTCCCAGGTTCAAGCAATTCTCCTGCCTCAACCTCCTGAGTATCTGGGATTACAGGTGCATGCCACCACACCCAGCTAATTTTTGTATTTAGTAGAGATGGGGTTTCGGGTTTTGTCATGCTGGCCAGGCTGGTCTTGAACTCCTGACCTCAGGTGATCCACGTGCCTCGGCCTCCCAAAGTGCTGGGATTACAGGCATGAGCCACCGTGCCTGGCCCAAAGTGTAAATCTTTGGGTCTCTTTTAGGAACTGAGTTAAAGGTAGGCACAGGGATGCATAAATAGCAGTTTTTTTAAAAGACAACCCTGTTTAAAGATGTACTTTCCAGTTATCTCCCAGAAACCAAGCCATTCCAAGGTCCTGGAAAATCCAACAATTTGAGGTTAATTCTAAATTTTACTGGCTTCTTTAGATACATAGAATCAACACACACACACACCAAAACAAAAAAGAAACATTCTCTTCTGTGCTTGTGTGTCCTAATTTGCAGTCTGGGAAAATATGATTACTTTAGACATGTTCTCCTGGCTGCCCCCAGGAATATCTTCAGAGTTCAGTTCCGTGAGCAGCACCTGATTTTGAAATCTACATCCAACCCTTTCTTCCTGCCTTTGGCAGATGAGCCGTGACAGCGCTGCTCTCCGTGAGCCTGGCCACTGGCATGTGTGTGGTATATTTCATTTAGTTTCCCTGAAGAATATGCTGGGAGGTCTGTCAGACCTTTTAGATTCTTGGCATGATTTGGAGCTCAGCTGAGGTGGATAGGATTCCTAAGCCTGCTGAGTAATTCTTTGTTATTTATTTTTAATGTCAAATTATAACAAGAACTACCAGGACTTCGAGGGAAACATCTTTGAACAGAACATAGCACCATGGTGGGCCTTTCCACCAGGTAAAAATTCAAGAGCCAATTGCCATGGGAAAGTGAAAGAGTGGGCGGAGGATATATATATCTATATACATTTGTATAGAGATACAAACATATACTCATTTAGATGAGGATCTATCACCAGGAAAACCACATTTCAACAATGAGTATATTCACAAAGAAATTCGATGTAGAACTAATAGTAGTTGTTTTCCAAATCAGCTGCATCATTTTGATTTCCCACCAACAGTGTATGAGGGTTCAAATTTCTCCACATTCTCAACAACATTTGTTATTATTTGTCTTTTATATTGTGGCCACTCAAGTAGGCGTGAAGTGTATTTCATTTTGGTTTTGGTCTGTGTTTCCCTAATCACTAATGATGTTGAGCATCTTTTCATGGGTTTATTGGTCAATAGCTGATATAAAGTCTTTGTCTAGTAATTCCAACATCTAGACTTTGTGAAACTAAGTAATTCAAAGTCCAAGTTGTTGGAACTTTAAAATATTTGAGACCTCAGTCACATAAACAGGCAGCTGTAACCTAGAAAGCTGTAACTTGTTTCTTTGATTTTAAACTAGTCTTTTTCCTTGCCTACTTTGTTTTGTAAAATGTTATAAATGACTAAAGGGTACCAAGAAAGACCCCTTCCCTCTTAACCATTGATGTTCATTATAGATTAACTTTCTTCTTTCCTCTTTCACATAGCTTCATGACTATTACCTTGTCTGGGATAAAATTTTAAATTTACTCTTAAAATAGAAAGGAAATGAAAATAATTCATAAAGAAAAGAAAACAAGTTGGAAAGAAAAGAAAAATTGTAACTAAATTGTTGTAACTTATAAACCAGCCTTGTATTAAATAATGTTATAATCCTAAAAAAAGAAAAGAAAAAAAAAGAACTAATAGTGGTTGTTTATTTACTTGGTTTTCATAAGGCCAAAGTTCATGGAGATCTAAAATACTAAGAGGCAGTATGTTCTTAAAAAAATATTCTGCAGAAGAGTTCAAGGAGGGGCTGATCTCTTGCTATTCTGTGTAAATTCTTGGCCATAGCATTGGAAGGTCTTGAATAGCAGTGCCCAAAAAGGTATAGCATCAGATCTTAGGCTGAGAGACCTTACACATGTCACTAAACAAGAGTGGGCTTCAGTCTTCTTATCTGAGAAATGCAGATTTGGTCATTAATTCAACAAATATCTATGTGCCTTGACTATTCTAAATGCTGGGGATACAGTCAGGGAATAAGATAAGATGATAAGTAGGGGAATAAGTAGGTGATACAGTAGGGGTTGTACTCTCACATGAGAAAACCAATAAATGAACCAGCTAATTATTGTTGATTGCTGTTGCTATGGGGGAAAAAAGGTTGAAAAGATAGAAAATGACTGAGGGGTACAGAGGTAATTTAGGTTGGACTTGAGTGGCGAGACAAGACAGCCATGTGGAGTTCTGGGAGTAGAGGGAACCACATCATGAAGTCCCCAAGTCACAAATGAACTGGGAATGTGATGACCAGAAAGGAGCCAATGAGCCAGGGAGATGCAGAGGTGGGAGATGTGGAGGCAGGCACAGGCAAGCAGCAGATGATAGGGGGCCATGTAGAGCATGGGGGGCGCTGTTTGGATTTTATTCCAAGTGCAATGGGAAGTCATTAGAAGGCTTTAAGCAGGGGAGTGACATGATCCAATGTGTTTTTTTTAATTGTTGTTTGTTTGCAATAGGGTCTTGCTGGAGGCTGGAGTGTAGTGGTGTAATCATGGCTTACTGCAGCTTTGAACTCCCAGGCTCAAGTGATCCTCCTGCCTCAGCCTCCCAAGTAGCTGAGACTACAGCCATGCACCATCACGTTTGGCTACTTTTTAATTTTTTTGTAAATACAGGGTGTCGCTATGTTGCCCAGGCTGGTCTTGAACTCCTGAGCTCAAGCAATCTGCTTTCCTTAGCAAGTGCTGGGATTATAGGCAAGAGCCACTGCGCCTGGCCAATGTGCATTTTTAAAAGGCTTATTTGGGCTACTATGTCAAAGACAGATTACGGAGAAGTCAAGAGTAGGAGCAGAGAGACAAGTTAGACAAGTTAGGAAACTCTTACAGCATCTCTCAAGATTAAGTTTGCATCAGGGGAAGCAAAGGAATTTTGAAATGATGCATCTTAGGGTCTGGCTAAAATAAACCCCCTAAATACATAGCCCATCCCTTAACTGAAAACTGCTAGGGACCACAAGAGTTCACTATTCAAGCTGCATATTCTATATGTTGAATCAGAGGTGAATATAAAGTTATCAAAGCTCATTATTACTAACTATCTACACTGTCGTGGGGTAAAGAGTGATGATTTATTCCCTTAGGTATTGACACTAGTCATGGTTTAGCCAGGAGACAAAAATTACTTGAATATTTAATATGGAAGGCCTTTCATGGAGACAATGGGTTACATAGGCAATAAAAAGGCTGAGATGCGGGCCAGGCGCAGTGGCTCACACCTGTAATCCCAGCACTTGGGAGGCCAAGGCAGGCAGATCACTTGAGGCCAGGAGTTCGAGAGCAGCCTGGCCAACATGGCAAAACCCCATCTCTACTAAAAATACAAAAATTAGCCTAGCTTAGTGGCAGGCACCTGTAATCCCAGCTACTTCGGAGGCTGAGGCATGAGAATCGCTTGAACTCGGGAAGTGGAGGCTGCAGTGAGCAGAGATCGCACCACTGCACTCCAGCCTGGGCTGCAGAGCGAGAGTCTGTCTCCAAAAAAAAAGGAAAGGCTGAGATGCCAAGAAGCAAGGGACAGTGAGGCAACCAGAGATGAAAGTCATAGGAAGCCCCTACCATCCCAAGGCCAGAGGGACAAAGGGAGGAGAGAGTACAATTCAAGCCTAGGGGAACTGGAGTCGCCTGAGTAAGCTGGACCACGGTGGCCCTGTCTAGAGTGAACTAACGGCATGAAGGAAATACAGTCACTGCCGGAGATGCCTGGGAAAAATGCCCCAGCTTCTCCCTCTTCCTGCTTTTCAATCTCTTACCAGTGCTTCACATTGGCCAAACCCAGCAAGAAGCAAGCTGCAGTGGCAGCCTGGGAAGCACAGCCTGTAGTCCTGCTGGGATGCAGAACAGAGCAGGGAAGGGGGAGCATGGACCCAAGGCAAACAGGCCCAGGACAGGACCTCACTCTATCTTCTGCCTCCAGATTCAAAAAGCAGGCGCTGCCACTTAGAGTTGGTGATGAATGGACAGTGGTGGAGGCAAGATCGATTTATGAGATGGTAGGACTTCTTAAGTATCATTTCATTTTCTATGGTGCATGCAGAGTCCATGTCAGGCACTTTTTGGCTTGATGTTTCAAAGCTGGGCAGGTAGTAATGCTTCTGTAGCAGGGAGTTCCAGCTGACCTCTCAGCTTCACCACTGCTCAGGCTGGGACATTTCTGGACATCCTGGATGAACTGGTGGGGCAGCCCCTACATAGGTATATTTTCAGGAAGGATCAAGGAGCTTAACGGAATAACATTGATCTTAAAGAAAGAGGGTTCCCGGTACAATGACATGGCTTTGATTGTTGGGAAGTGAGTTGGCATGGTTTTTATGATTGAATCAGCTTCTAAGACCAGCCTCTCTGTGGTTTTGTTTTTGTGTGTGTGGAGGTGTGTGTCTTGTGAGCTCTGACTCTATGGAGCTATTCCACTAAACTCTGTAATACCCTCGGCTGTCAGCATTTCTCTTTGGAACCATTGGACAGCATGTGCACTAAAGCAAGGAGAAAGGTCTTCCTCCTTCTGCATGGAAAGCAGTGTGACTCCTAGGCAGTGCAAAGTCTAAGGGCTAAAGCACTATCTTATTGCTTCAAGAACTTCAGATATCAGTGGCAGTTACAAAGGTGGCTCAAGGGAGCAGTGCAGTACAATTTTGGTGGGATTCAAGCGAGAAGTCAAGGAAAAATATGAATGCCTTTGGGGACACTAAGTTTCCAGATATCTTGAAATAGTAGATTGAGGCAAGAACAACAAAACGGCAGTAACACATATAATTAGAATTTGAAAGGCCATACACATTTATTTAATCCACTCACGTACTTCTCTGTGTGTTGGATATATGTTGATGAAAAAATTCTTATAAAATTTTACATAATCCATTCTCACATATGTGCAGGAACTGTGTTTACATCTCATCCATCTGTCCATTCATCTATCCACCCACCTGACTGTCCATCCATTTAACAGAGATATATATTGAAAACATACTAAGTACAAGGATCTAGGAACACAGCAGTGAACAAGGCAAGATGACTGTTTTCATGGGGTTTATATGTGTTTGTGTGTGCATGTGTGCGTCTGTGTGTATAATAAACAATAAAAAGTGACATGAAAACACAAAACTCTAATAGTAAGATAAACAGGTCTCTGGGAGGCCCCAAATGGGGATGAGCTTAATCTGGGGTGTCAGAGAAATCCTTAGAGGAAGTGACTCTTTTTTTTTTTTTTTTTGAGACGGAGTCTCATTCTGTCATCCAGGCTGGAGTGCAATGGTGTGATCTTGGCTCACCGCAACCTCCGCCTCCCAGGTTCAAGCTATTCTCCTGCTTCAGCCTCCCAAGTAGCTGGGATTACAGGCACATGCCACCACACCCAGCTAATTTTGTATTTTTAGTAGAGATGGGGCTTCACCATGTTGGCCAGGCTGGTCTTGAACTCCTGACCTCAAGTGATCTGCCCACCTCGGCCTCCCAAAGTGTTGGGATTACAGGCGTGAGCCACCACACCCAGCCTAGAGGAAGTGACTCTTAATAGGCGATCTGAAGAATGAGGAAGAATGAAAAAGGTGATGAGGGAATGGAAAAACATTCTAGATGGAGGGAAATCATGAGCAAATGGCCGGTGATGGGACAAATCAATTTGTATATGAAGGACTGATTAAGGGCAGAGGGGTGGGATGCAGAGACAGGGAAGAACCTGGCAAACCATGGGTTCTGGAGAGGCAAGTAAGGACCTGACACATAGGGCCTTGCAAGCCATGGTAAGGAGTTGTATCTGCCCTAACCATTCGTGACCATTTGTAACCTAGTTTCCAGGGTCTCGTCCTTTACATGTAGCTCATTTTGTTTTTTTTAGACAATTTTTCTTCATATTGGCCTGGAATCATTTTTCCTTTAGCTTCTGGCTCTAGGCTTTGTCCCCTGGAGCCTTGCAGAGAAATCCTACAACTTACCTATTCTTTCTCTAGATCATATTTCCTCTAACTCTCCTGTTCTCTAAGTGTAGCCCATCTTCATATGACAGGGTTTTAAGAAACTTTCCTGTCAATGTCGCCTTCTTTGGGACACACTTCAGTTGGCCAGCATCCTTCCTCAGATGCAGTCTTCAGAACCAAACACCTGAGGTTGGGTGAAAGTAAAGAAGGGCTTTCGCCTCTCTTGTTTAGGACACTTAGCTTCTATAGATGTGTCTTCAAGATCAAAGTCTTTTTTCTGAGCGCCTTCTCACACTGCTGATTCAAAATAAGCTTGCAGTCAGCTAAAACCTTTAAATTCATTTCTTGTAAGCTGCTATTAAACCAGGTGGTTCTCATTCAATATGTATGTAGGCATTTATTTTTAATTTATACCTTGTCTATTTCTAAAAACGACTTTAGCCTAGAACAGAACTCAAATATACAGCTACACAGTTAAAATAAAGATCCAAGGGAGAGCAGAAACATATTTTCACGGTAGACTTTCTGAAGGCAAGTGCAGGTCTCTAGCTATACCCCATTTCTATCTCATTTTGTTGACTTAGGACTCTATGCTATACTGTGCTATGTTTTTTTCAAATCTCCTTCTCTTCTTTGAGTTGGAAGCCACTCTCAGCACTGGTTCATCTGCCAATTTGCTGTTGATCACCATTCTTACATATTTCCTGATTCTTTAAGTCAGAGATCCCAGTTCCATCATTTACTAGCTGTGTGACCTTGGGCAGGTTAATTCACCTCTCTGTACCTTAGTTTCCTCATTTGCATAACAGTGCCTAGCTAATCAAGGTGTTGTAAGTATTAAATAAAGCAATAATATAAAGCCCTTTGAACAGTGTGCTGTTCAAGTAAGCTCTTGATACATTTTAATTAATTATTATGAATATAAACATTGATTGAGAATTTATTGTGCTCTAGGCAATGTGGTAGATACTTAAATACAATATTGTATTTATTCCTCCCATTAAGCCAGTCAAGTGGTTACTATAATCACCTCCATTAGAGGTTAAATGACTAATTTGGTTTCCCACAGCCAGCAGTTTGGTGTTTGCAAGGCGAGATAATGGAAGAGCATTGTAGGCAGTGGGAACCACACTAGCAAAGACCTGGCCTACTTGATGTATAGTGAATCACTGCAGTCTAGAATATGTGGGTTTGCACCAGGGTGGACAGCATCTCTCTTTCCTTCCATTTCTAAAATATGGCTTGTTTCCTAGAGTTTCTACCTGTACCCTGGCCCAACTCCTCTTCTGGGAGGCTCGTATTTCTCTGTCCTGCATTGAGACTGGATGGTGTGTCTTATTCTTACATATTTGTTCCTGGTAAGTGACGCAAAAAGTCATGCTGCTCTTTGGAAGTAACTAGTAATTACACCTCAATTTCTTTAGAAAAAAGAAGACTGACCATCAGTCTCTTGCCATTCTGGTAACATGACCGTAACTATCTGTGAGATTTCTTCTATTGTGCTTGGGCTAGGAAGTGTCATTCATTGTTTTTGAAATGTCTCTGGAAGAGAACCAGGGTTTCATCTACACCTTTTAATTACAGCTACATTTCAGTACTGGCTTGACATGTCAGTATGTAAATGGAACATTTGCATAATGTATTGAATTTCTAGTTAAGTTTTAATGATAATTAACTGAACTGGATTGTCCCATAGGAAATAATGAGATAATGAGTGTTGCTCACCATGTGTCTAAGACTATAGAATGTCAAGTAACTTAGGGAAAAGTTTTTGCCTTTACCTAGTTGCCTCATCTGTTCTGCTTTTGCTGTCTTTCCCATAAACTAACGTGCACTAGACTTCCCAGGGAATAAGCACTCACTCGTATTGCATTTTCCTTTTAAGATGCAACTTCTTAAAATTCATTGTCTTTGTGATTAACAAAAAGAGCTTATTTGTTTTCTCTTATGATATCTGGATGCAGGTGTTCCTTGTTAGTGAATGACTTTTCTCCATGGAATGATTCAGGGCCCACCATCCTTTAGGGTTCAGAGTTTTCTTTACTTAGCAAATGGGGAAGCAAAGCGTGGAGAAACCACAATCATTTTTTAAAGAATGTTTACTCTGCACCTTCTCTCAACTCCCTTTATGATAATTGACCACATGACCAAATATGGACACAGGAAGGGCTGGAAAATGTAGCCCCAACTGAATAACTGCTTTCTAGCCACAATTTCACACCACGGGCAGGAGCTCATGAATTTGTTGATTGCTGTCAGTCTCTGTCACAAATTTCCAGTAATGCCAACCACAGTCTCTGAAATTAAGAAGTCTTGGTCTGGTTTGGGTCATATGCCTATTCTTGAATGAATAACTGTGCTTAAAGAGATGGAATTCATTCATTTATTCTATCATTTATTCCACAAATATTTATGACAGTTATTATGTGCTAAATACTATTCCCAACCCTGGGAATACAGTAGTGAATACAACAGGTAAAAGTCCCTGCTCTCATGCAGTTTATATTCTAGTGAAGCCAGATGACTAAAACATATAGCATTGCAGATGGTGCTATGATCAACAATAAACGAAGGAAGAAGGATAGGGAATGCTGGGAGTCACAGACTGGAGTTTTCTTTTGGGTGTTACAGAGGCTTCTCCCAGAAAGTGACATCTGAATGAAGATTGGAAGGAGATGAAGGAGTGAATCATATATGGGGGAAGAGTGCTTCAGGTAGAGGGGATGGCTAGTACCAAGGACTGAGACAGGGGCAAGCCTGGCATATTTGTGAAAAGCAAGGAGGCCAGTGCTAGGGTCTAAATGTCCCCTGTCCACCCTGAATTCATATGTTGAAACTTAATTCCCATTGTGGTGGGATTAAGAGGTGGGGCCTTTTGGGGAGTGGCTAAGTCATGAAGGCTCTGCCCTCATGAATCAATTAGTGCCTTCTAAAAGGGCGGGAGGGAACTAGCTCAGGTCCTTTGTGCCCTTTTACCTTCTGCCTTGTGAAGACATCTAGAAGGTGCTATAATGAGGAATGGGCCTTAGCCAAACACCAAACATGCTGGCGTCTTTACCTCGGACTTCCCAGCCTCCAGAACTGTAAGTAATACATTTCTGTTATTTATCAATTACTCAGTCTCAGATATTTTGTTACAGCAGCACAAACAGAATAAGACAGCCAATATGACTGAAATGAAGTGAGCTGGGAGAAAGAAAGAGGACAGGGGAGTAACAGATAGCCAATCAGATAGGACTTTGCTGATTACTGTAAGGACTGTGGCTTTTCCCAAGTAAGATGGGTGGTCTACGAGAGTTTTAAGCAGGAGTAAAACGAAGCGAGTTATGTTTCAAAACTGATTTCATAGTAACCCCTCTGATTATTACATTGAAAATAGACTGTAGAAGAGACTGTGGAAGCCAGATAAGAGGCAGCTGTGGTTATCCAGTGATGAAATGATGTTGGCATGGGCCAGGATAGTGAAGATGGAAGTAAGCGGCCAGATTCTGGATACTTTTTAAAGACAGATGAATTATGCTGATTTTCTGGGCTTGGGTGACATGTTTTATCCTGGAGCAAGAGAGTGGAATCAACATATCGGAACCACATGAGTCAGAGAGAAATGATTTCCTAAAGAAAATTGAGAAGGGAATTGGGAAGATGAGACTGGGCAGTACTCAGTCAGGGTGGGCTGATAATACAGTAACCAACAACCTCAAGACCTCAGTGGCTTAAGGCAGTAAAGTTGAACTTACTGCACTAGTGACATGCCTAGTATAGGTTAGCAGGGTACTTGAGCTTGTCATAGTAACTCAGTGTTTTAACTCTATTACCATGGATGAGGTTTGGTGAGAGCAGATGCAAATCAAGAGAAGAAATACAGCTCCCTGGGAGAACATAGCACCCCATGAAGAACAACTTGGGGGATGCACCTTGGTCAGTCATGATGCAGAGGAATATGAGGGAACTGTGGGCACTATTGTGGTTTCTGTGGGAAGGAGAGGGTAAGGCAGGGCATGCAGGCATAGGAGTTGCTAATTTGAATGATTTCAGTGACTCTGGAGTATAGAGGCTGTCCTTGGTTGTAGAGAACTTGGCCCTGGGGTAATTAGGGTGGGTATATAGTGGCCTGGAGCATGAGAGCCTGATACAGAAGGTGGTTGGGGTATGGCCTTAATTGACTGTCCTAGAAGGGAACTGTCTGGCTTTTGGCCAGGGCCTCAAAACTGGGTTAAGGCAGCTGGTGGAAGATGGCTCAAGGCCATGAGTTTGAGGCTGTAGTGTGCTATAATCACACCTGTGAATAGCCGCTGCACTCCAGCCTAGCAACATAGAAAGACCCTGCCTCCAAACAAAATAAAACAAGGGCAGAACTTTCTTTTTTTTTTTTTTTCAAGAAATCTACGTTACACTCAGGGACTCAGGCTCACAGAAACTCCACAATCTTATGATATCACTATCTCAGCAGGAGGCCTCAAGATTGAAGTCAACAGAATGGGGAAATTGTGTACAGGCTCCTAAATATTTCACCAAAAGAGACTTATGACACTTCCCATGATGACTGACTGGCCAAAGCAAGTCACATGGCCGTACCTAACTTCAAGAAGGTGTGTGTCTGGATGGAAAGGAGAATCAGAAATCTTGGTGATCAACAGTAAGGTCTTCCAAAGGAGGCAAAGCTCACAGATATCCACCATATACTCCACATTTTCCAAAACCACCACGTGTGTCCACTTTTTTAACCTTCTGTTGTCCATCTTCTGGACTTTATTCATCTTCTGAGACCAAGCTCTAAAGCCCCTTCCTCTGTAATTGCCCTTTCTCTTCCCTCCAGGAAAAATTTATTTTTTTTTTTTTCTGTGCTCTAGTGGTAGTTAATTTATGCCATTTTGACAACTTAATTCTAATGTTAGCTTGGTTCCAGTCATCTGTTGCTATCTAATAAACTACCCCCAAACTTTGGCTTATAGAAACAATAATCATTTATTTTGCTCAAAAATTGTGGTTTGGTCAGGGCAATGCCTATCTCCTTCACAGGGCATGAGCTACAATGGCTCAACCAGGGCTGAAGGATGGCTCACATGGCTGGCAACTTGGTGCTGGGCTTTCCATGGGAACTTTGGGCTTCCTCCCAGCATGGTTGCTGGGTTCTATGAAGGAGTGTCCAAAGAGTGTCCAAGTGACTTCTAAGGCTAGATCTTCAAAGTCAATATGACTTTTAGGTCAATGCAACTTTCAAGATCTAGCTTTAGAAGTCACATGATGTTACCTTAGCCATAAGCACCAGCCCTTCCTGATTCAAAGGGAGGGAATACAGACCCCATCTTTCACTGGGCAGAATGTTAAAGTCAAACTGTAAGAAGAGCATGTGAGATGGAAGGTTCTGTTGTAGTCATTTTTAGAACATACAACCTGGCAAAGCTCTTCACACTTCCAATCCATTTTATAATTAAGCAGGGAAGCAAATAATACAAATTGTTTTGTGGGTGCTTATTCCCCTTGTATCACTGTGTGCTCCTTTATAATAGTGGCTGTGGTTTGTTCATCTTTGCATGTCCAGTGCAGAGCACAGAGGTAGATGCTTGAGGGAAGACACTGCTTAGTAGGCACTGCTTTACCTTTTCTTCCTTACCAACAGATCCCTACACTTGTTCAGGCGACAACATGCTCAAAAAAAATGGGCCCAGACCTAGGGGATGAATCATCATTGGTCTACAGCCTTTATGACTATCATATTCCTCTATCCTGGATTATCAGTTTAGGAATGGTTATGTGATCTAATTCTCTCCAAAGGGATGCAAGAGAAAGTCTGTTGAAAGGAGTTGTGACAAAGACTTCTCATTCTAGAAAAAGAGATGGGCATGGAGAAATCCCACGTTCCTTTTTGCTTCTGGATGTTGTTGTGTGAAGATATTATGTTCGAAGCTATGCAGCCATATTGAAATCATGATAATCTCTGCAGAGGAATCTCAAAAAAGCCAACCAATATTCTTGGCATTATTTAGCTGCTAGATTAACCAATTTCTGGACCTGCCTATCTCCAACTTCTTGTTATGTGAGGTAATTAATTCCTATTATTTAAAGCCAACTTTAATTGGCTCTTTCAGCTGTTATTTGCAGCTGAAAGCATTCTCACTGAAACAGAGCTCAATTAATGTTCATAGAATTGAATTGAATTCCCCTAACTGATTTGGCTAACTCATTTTGTAGTCTGTGCCATGCACAAGAATAAGCTCAGAGGTTTGTAAAATCTCATTCCTATGTACACTGCTACTCTGAGTTTCTTCTGTGAACCTCAGGGATTTTAAAGTTGGATTGCCTGAAATGTTTCCAAACCAGAGTCCATTGGCTCACCTATGTCTAAATGGTAGCTTTCCTTAGGAAAAAAAAAAATTTTTGGTCCAAGTGTTTAAAACACAAAAGACCTCTGGGTGTGCTGGCTTCTTGGCATTCCCAAGTCTTGCAGCTGAGACATAATGACTAACTACAGGCAATTAGAGGGTGAAGTTGCTACCAGCAGTTTGAATGAATGGAGAATGCAGCTGGGTGCAGGCAGGTCTTTCTGGCCTCAACTAGGGGAAACTTTGCCAAAACACCTGTAAACTTTCCCAGCCTGCTTCAGCAAAATCTCCCCCTTTTAGGGAGCATCCATCCCCTCATGTTTGCAGCATGATACCTAAGCAAGTGTACCTTGACATTTTGTTCTTTATAGGCAGTTATTATTATTATTTAATAGCATATTTTTATCTCTTTCTTCAAGCAGATTCTAAATAAGGCTACAGGGCTTTAGCCAGATAATGTTATGATGGGTTAAGGAAGGCTATGAAGAAAAGCCCTGTAGGTAGGTGAAATATGGGACTAGATGGGTGGGTTTTCATAGCTTCAGTTTTTGTCAGCCCCACACCTAGTCCTTCCTCTCTTCTCCCCTTCCTTTTGTTGTAGAACCTCAAAATTTAGGTTTGCATACTTGATGCACAGTAAGCCAAACACTGACACGTCAGTGCTTAGGAACAGAGAAAGGTTTATTTGATTTGGCCAAAGCCAAAGAAGGTGGGAGAGATGAGCTCTCAAATCTGATCTGCCTTTAAACATAACCAGGGGCTTTTATGAGTAAGGCAGGAGGTGAGCTTCCCTTGATGATCAAAACTGTTTGCATCTCTCAGGCCAATCAAACTCCTGGATGCTCTCAAGGAGGTCTGCATGACCAAGGATCATTGTTCTCTAAAAGAAAAATAAGTTCATGAATCTTGCAAGCAGCCCCGGGGGGTTAGGATATGAAGTTAATCAATTACTAGCGACTCACCCTACAGAAATGACTATGAGCAAGCCAGTGTGCCTGGAAGAAAACAAAGAAGGAAAAGTTAAACACACACACACACACACACACACACACACACACACAAATCCCTTATGATTTTTACGATAAAGGCGCAGTTACACTTTCGTCAGTCGCAGAGGAGGCAAGTGACCCAGCCTAACTATCAGAAGGCCCCACTATTTTCAGCCAGAATGACTGGTTAAGGGTGGATGCATGCCCCCACGACCCACCAGCACAACCTGAGTCCCTGTGAGAGAGTTGGGTATGGATTTTTCAAGGGGGAGGTCTTTAGTCCCATGTCAGTGTGCGTGGCAAGGATGATGACATCCTGGCCCTGTCAGAGGGCCAGGAGACAGGCTTCTCATCCCATGAAGAGAGTTTGTCTGAAACTGAAAGATGGTAACACCAAGGAGAGAAGAGCTGGGAGGGAGAGAAATACAGAGCACCGGCTGTGTGTATGGATACCCTGAGCTGACTTTTTGGTTATGCAAACCAATAACCTCCACCTCCCATTCCTTTCATTTTGTGCATTCCTTAAGACTGTCTGCACTATGTTTATATTGTTAGCCACTCCTCGTGTCCTAGCTAGTAGAGCACGGTTAAAGGTCTAAGAGCAGACCAAAAAAATGCCCCAGTGCTTAAGTGTTTTTTGTTCCAACTAGATGAAATCGTTGTTATTTTGAGGACAAAGTCACCACTATCTAGCTGGAGAATATGATGTGGGACAGATACATTTTGATATAGAGGATGAAGAAGAAAAATGTCTGGAGCTTTAGATGTATTCAGACTTCTTTTCCAAGCCTGCAGCAAGGTCCTGCAGGGCACCCAGAGATTCACTCAAGAGCACTGGCTATCCTAGGGTTTGAGAAGGAAGAAAGAATGGAAGAACTACAGGTTACTATTTCCTGTGTCAAAGTTTTGTGGTAGTTGGGTGGTGTTTCTATTGGAGACAAGAAAAGTAAAAATGATCCAAATTGCAGCAGGAACACTTACGTGCATTGTTTGAATAAGTTCTGTGAGTATAACTCTTTTATTTTTATTTTTTTTTTTTCAGACAGAGTCTTACTCTGTCAAACAGGCTGGAGTACAGTGGTACAATCTCAGCTCATTGCAACCTCCGCCTCCCGGGGTCAAGTGATTCTCATGCCTCAGCCTCCTGAGTAGCTGAGATTTCAGGCGTGCACCACCACGCCCGGCTAATTTTTTGTATTTTCAGTAGAGATGGAGTTTCTCCATGTTGGCCAGGCTGGTGTCAAACTTCTGGCCTCAAGTGATCTGCCTTCCTTGGCCTCCCAAAGTGTTGGGATTACAAGGCATAATCCACCGTTCCCAGCCAATAAGTGTAACTCTTAGGAGACATTTAGGAAAGATGAAGCAGTCATTGATTGGATTGTCACAAATGTAGCAATGATGCAAAAGCACAGAGAAAGACTCAAGTCATAGAGTGACCAATTGTCCTAGTTTGCTTGGGACTGAGGGGATGCCTAGGATGTGAGACTTTTATTTTTAGAACTGGGAAAGTCCTGGGTGAAATGGGACAAGGTGCTTACCTTACTTGAGGGTTTCATAAGCATCTAGTTGATCAGCACATTTATCAAGCACCTGCTGTGTGCCAAGCACTGCCTTAGTTTCTAAGGACCCACAAATGAATAAGACACAGTCCTTGCCCTAGTAGAGATTTAAGAGTCATGAAGCAAAATGTGGATTTCAATCTCACATAAGAAATTCTGTGGCTTTATCAGTGTTCACAGCAGTTTCACCCAGAACATTTGAGTCTGTGGCTGATGTGAAATCTTAAACCAGGAATTTAGGTCTTAAGATCTCCCATGCAGGAAAACATACTGAAAAATTACTGTGATTAGTTGATTAGGCAAAAGTGAAGTTCTTTTGATTAGAAGTTTAGTTTGGGTTACCTGTCTGAAATAGACATTGTTGAAGCCCTGCCCAGTTCCCGTTTACCCAGCTGTTGCATCTCCCAGCTGCTGGCAGTGCTGGCTGCTCAAGGCTCTTTGCTAGATCCTTCTCTAAAGAATTTCCCTTGGTCCACAAGAACAACCTCGGTAGAAAATGCCTGGGAGCTTATGGTCCTACAGCTACATGTAAAAGACCAGGAACAGCCCAGTTCTCTTGCATTCAGATGCGTTCTCTAACGCTATCATATTCCAGAGCTTCCTGTGGGATCAGACTGAAGTTACACTGTAGCTGAAGCCACATCTTTTCTCTTGCCTTCTCCTGTTCCCCTTACTTTCTTACAGGCTTTTCCTGAGAGCACTCATGTTGTGGACTGAATTGTTGTCTCCTGCTCCCTAAATTCATATGTTGAACCCCTCCCTCCCAGAACCTCAGAATGCATCTGTATTTGGAGGTAGGGCCTTTAAAGAGGGGACTTAGTTAAAATAAGGCCATTAGGGTGGGCCCTAACCCAAACTGACTGGTGTCCTTATGAAAAGAGGAAATCTGGATGCACAAAGAGACACCAGGGGTGCACGTGCACAGAGAAATGGCCATGTGAGGACACAACAAGAAGGCAGCCATCTGCAAGCAAAGGACAGAGCCTCAGAAGAAACCCGACCTGCCCACACCTTGATCTGCAACTTGCAGTCTCCAGAACTATGAGAAAATAAATTTCAATTGAAGCCATCCTGCCTGTGGTATTTCGTTATGGCAGCCCAAGCTGACTCATACAGCTCCCTCAAAAAATCCCATGCATAAGAATCCTCATCTCAGGGTCTGCTTCCTGGGAACCCAACCAAAGATATTGTCTTAGAATGACTTGGAGAGTCAAGAGGAAAAAAATTCAGCAGTCAGGTGTTTCTACTAACTTCTCCCTCAAAGCTTTGTGGGATCTAAAATTTAAGAAATGCCAAAAGATTGCCTTTTCATTTTACCTAGTCACATGTTGGTACTTTCTCTATAAGAAATGTACATATACACATACATATTTACTTTCTTAACCTTTTATTGAAATAAAAGAATTTGAAAATTGAAGCAATAAAGCGTACTTATAAGTTTAGGTGACCACACTTACTGCCTATTTGAAGGTGGACAGTGGGTCCACTGCATGTCATGCCTCTGGTTTGCATTTTTGAAGCACAGAGTTGGAAGAGTTCTGAAGATTAAAGGAGCCTCACAAGAATAATAGTGATGAGAGTAATATTAACAGTGATCAGGGGAAGAGTATAGTATAAAATTCAAGAGAATGAGTTTTACAAAGATCTAGAACCAGAAATACCATTTGACCCAGCAATCCCATGACTAGGTATATACCCAAAGGAATATAAATCATTCTCTTATAAAGATACATGCATGTGTGTGTTCACTGCAGCACGATTCACAATAGCAAAGACATGGAATCAACCCAAATGCCCATCAACGAGACAGGATAAAGAAAATGTGGTACATAAACACCATGGAATACTATGCAGCCATAAAAGGGAATGAGATTATGTCCTTTGCAGGGACATGGATGGAGCTGGAAGCCATTTTTTTTTTCCAGCAAACTAACACAGGAACAGAAAACCAAACACTGCATATTCTCACTTATAAGTGGGAGCTGAACAATGAGAACACATGGACACAAGGAGGGGAACAACATACACTGGGGCCTGTTAAGGGAGTTGGGGAGGGAAAGCATCAGGATAAATAGCTAATGCATGTGGGGCTTAATACCTAGGTGATGGGTTGATAGGTGCAGCAAACCACCATGGCACATGTTTACCTATTTAATAAACCTGCACGTCCTGCACCATGTATTCCACAACTTAAAATAAACAAACAAAAAGAGTATGAGTTTTAGAGAGAGAAGGATTTGGCTTTCTGATCTCTCTTTAAATATCAGTTTTCCCATCTGCAAAATGGCAATATTAATTGCTAAGGATAACAAGAGCCCCATGGAGTTGTTGTAAGGAATTAAAGGCATAATGCACGTCAAACATTAGCACAGACCCTGACCCATAAATGCTCAACAATGGACAGCTATTATGAAAATACCAGGAGAGAAACATTCTTGTAAACACAGAGGGTCTCAGGTAATGGTATTTTGAAGTCACTTAGAATACTACTTCTAAGAACTGATAGTTAAATTTTCAGGAAATTTGTGAGCCTATTGTTAATCTCAACCATCCTTGAGGTCAGCTGCAGAGAAAATGGTCAGAAGCTATACATCAGGGCTCTTTCCCTCCCCAAGAGCCAGCTGTGATGCATTTACCAGTACATAGAGAGGTCCAGGACTGCTCAAAGGTGAGACTTTTGGTATCCATTTACAATGCTGTTCTGCAGGTGAGTGTGATCGAGCTCTGTTGTTTGCTTTTGCCCTGCCTGTTTCAGACTCTACAGCTTCACCCCTGCTGTCTCTGCTTTTGTGCTTCACTCATTTTTCTCAGATCCTCCCTTTCCTTCAAGGCCCAGCACAAGCATCTTCTCCTCCAAAAGCTCCATCCCGACCATTCCTGCCCTCTCCTCTGAACTCTGCTGGCATCACCCACATAGCTCATTTGTTAACACTCTGTTGCATCAGTGCTCTCTTTTTTTTTTTTTAATTATACTTAAATTTCTAGGGTACATGTGCACAAAGTGCAGGTTTGTTACATATGTATACATGTGCCATGTTGGTGTGCTGCACCCATTAACTCCTCATTTACATTAGGTATATCTCCTAATGCTATCCCTCCCCCCTCCCCCCACCCCACGACAGGCCCCGGTGTGTGATGTTCCCCTTCCTGTGTCCAAGTGTTCTCATTGTTCAATTCCCACCTATGAGTGAGAACATGTGGTGTTTGGTTTTCTGTCCTTGCAATAGTTTGCTCAGAATGATGGTTTCCAGCTACATCCATGTCCCTGCAAAGGACATGAACTCATCCTTTTTCATGGCTGCATAGTATTCCATGGTGTGTATGTGCCACATTTTCTTAATCCAGTCTATCATTGTTGGACATTTGGGTTGGTTCCAAGTCTTTGCTATTGTGAATAGTGCTGCAATAAACATACGTGTGCGTGTGTCTTTATAGCAGCATGATTTATAATCCTTTGGGTATATACCCAGTAATGGGATGACTGGGTCAAATGGTATTTCTAGTTCTAGATCCTTGAGGAATCGCCACACTGTCTTCCACAATGGTTGAACTAGTTTACAGTCCCACCAACAGTGTAAAAGTGTTCCTATTTCTCCACATCCTCTCCAGCACCTGTTGTTTCCTGACTTTTTAAAATTTAGACCAATCCCTGATGAATATCGATGCAAAAAATCTCAATAAAATGCTGGCAAACCGAATCCAGCAGCACATCAAAAAGCTTATCCACCATAATCAAGTGAGCTTCATCCCTGGGATGCAAGGCTGGTTCAACATATGCAAATCAATAAATGTAATCCAGCATATAAACAGAACAAAAGACAAAAACCATATGATTATCTCAATAGATGCAGAAAAGGCCTTTGACAAAATTCAACAGCACTTCATGCTAAAAACTCTCAATAAATTTGGTATTGATGGG
Organism: Pongo pygmaeus; assembly: GCF_028885625.2. Lineage (NCBI taxonomy): Eukaryota > Metazoa > Chordata > Mammalia > Primates > Hominidae > Pongo > Pongo pygmaeus. The sequence goes on along the minus strand of NC_085930.1, from coordinate 72,681,813 downwards.
ATATCTCTAAATAAGAAGAGCTATTTATGACAAACTCACAGCCAATATCATACTGAATGGGCAAAAACTGGAAGCATTCCCTTTGAAAACTGGCACAAGAGAGGGATGCCCTCTCTCACCACTCCTATTCAACATAGTGTTGGAAGTTCTGGCCAGGGCAATCAGGCAGGAGAAAGAAATAGAGGGTATTCAATTAGGAAAAGAGGAAGTCAAATTGTCCCTGTTTGCAGTTGACATTATTGGATATTTAGAAAACCCCATCGTCTCAGCCCCAAATCTCCTTAAGCTGATAAGCAACTTCAGCAAAGTCTCAGGATACAAAATCAATGTGCAAAAATCACAAGCATTCTTATACACCAATAACAGACAAACAAAGAGCTAAATCATGAGTGAACTCCCAGTCACAATTGCTTCAAAGAGAATAAAATACCTAGGAATCCAACTTATAAGGGATGTGAAGGACCCCTTCAAGGAGAACTACAAACCACTGCTCAACGAAATAAAAGAGGACACAAACAAATGGAAGAACATTCCATGCTCATGGATAGGAAGAATCAATATCGTGAAAACGGCCATACTGCCCAAGGTAATTTATAGATTCAATGCTATCCCCATCAAGCTACCAATGACTTTCTTCACAGAATTGGAAAAAACTACTTTAAAGTTCATATGGAACTAAAAAAGAGCCCACATTGCCAAGACAATCCTAAGCCAAAAGAACAAATCTGGAGGCATCATGCTACCTGACTTCAAAATATACTAGAGTACAGTATATTTTGTACTACAGTAACCAAAACAGCATGGTACTGGTACCAAAACAGAGATATAGACCAATGGAACAGAACAGAGCCCTCAGAAATAATACCACACATCTACAACCATCTGATCTTTGACAAACCTGACAAAAACAAGCAATGGGGAAAGGATTCCCTATTTAATAAGTGGTGCTGGGAAAACTGGCTAGCCATAGGTAGAAAGCTGAAACTGGTTCCCTTCCTTCAACCTTATACAAAAATTAATTAAAGATGGATTAAAGACTTAAATGTTAGATGTATAACCATAAAAACCCTAGAAGAAAACCTAGGCAATACCATTCAGGACATAGGCATGGGCAAGGACTTCATGTCTAAAACACCAAAAGCAATGGCAACAAAAGCCAAAATTGACAAATGGGATCTAATTAAACTAAAGAGCTTCTGCACAGCAAAAGAAACTACCATCAGAGTGAACAGGCAACCTACAGAATGGGAGAAAATTTTTGCAATCTACTCATCTGACAAAGGGCTAATATCCAGAATCTACAAAGAACCCAAACAAATTTACAAGAAAAATCAAACAACCCCATCAATAAGTGGGCAAAGGATATGAACAGACACTTCTCAAAAGAAGACATTTATGCAGCCAACAGACACATGAAAAAATGATCATCATCACTGGCCATGAGAGAAATGCAAATCAAAACCACAATGAGATACCATCTCACACCAGTTAGAATGGTGATCATTAAAAAGTCAGTGCCGTCTCTTTAAAAGTTCTTCAGGCTCAGTGACAGCAGGGGCCTTTGTTTCACCCCACCCCTCCTTCCCTAGTATGTAGCTCAACGACAATCAGGCTTCAAAGACCCCTTTCCCTGGGAGTCAGCTCATCTAATTATACGTGAGTTTCCTTCATTTAACCTCAGCCAATCAATTTCTAATTTGCAAAATGAGTAGTTGGGACTAGTTTGTTTCCACATTCCCTTCCAATACCATCTTTCTAATAAATCCTGGCTGAGCTGAGTTGACTTTGCCCCACTGGATTGCGAATTCCTCAATAACTTAGAGCATCTCTGTATAGTTATCCAACCTAATCGCCTAACAGGATCAGCTACACACAGTAAGTTTTCAACAAAGGTTTATTAACCTCAGCAGAAACAACAAACACTTCTGGGTAAAATTACATATAGGATCCATTATGAGAGAAGACTATGTGAATCAATGAGTAAGTCCAATTTACATCAGCAAGTCCCACGCCTAACCCACTTCTGTTTGTATAAACTTGCTGTGAGACTTCAACTGCTTTAAAACAATCTCCTTATGGCTCAGCGAATGAGTCAGGATTTCTGGGGGCCTGATGTACAAAATCACGATCAAAGCTGGTTGGTGAGTCACATCCTTCATGAATGATCACTCCTGGGCAGGAAAATATACAGTCTCCCCCCGATCCCCACCCACTGTTGCTCAGTATCTCCTCTACCTGGTCAGAGCCAAGGGTCACAGAGACATTGGCTGGAGACAAGAGTAGGAATCACAAGGGGACTGAACCAGAAGCCGACTCCATGGGACATTCTTTCTATTCCTTCCTCTTGGGTAGGAAAAGTCAGTCACACTGGATATCCTGGTGCAGGTACTTTTTGTTCCCCTCCTGTATTAGTCCATTTTCACACTGCTATAAAGAACTTCCTGAGACAGAACTTCCTGAGACTGGGTAATGTGTAAAGGAGAGAGGTTTGATTGACTTACAGTTTCACATAGCTGGGGAGGCCTCAGGAAACTTACAATCATGGAGAAACTTGAAGGGGAAGCAGGCACCTTCTTTTTTTTTTTTTTTGACAGAGTCTTGCTCTGTCACCCAGGCTGGAGTGCAGTGGTGCGATCTCGGCTCACTGCAAGTTCTGCCTCCCGGGTTCACGCCATTCTCCTGCCTCAGCCTCCCGAGTAGCTGGGACTAAAGGTGCCCATCACCATGCCTGGCTATTTTTTTGTATTTTTAGCAGAGACAGGGTTTCACTGTATTAGCCAGGATGGTCTCGATCTCCTGACCTCGTGATCTGCCTGCCTCGGCCTCCCAAAGTGTTCAGATCACAGGCGTGAGCCACCATGCCCGGTCGCAGGCACCTTCTTCACAAGACGGCTGGACAGAGAGGGTGGGAAGGAGGAACTGCCAAACACTTATAAAACCATCAGATCTCCTGAGAATTCCCTCACGATCATGAGAACAGCATGGGGGAAACTGCCTGCGTGATCCAATCACCTCCCTCCAGGTCCCTCCCTCTGCACGTGGGAATTACAGTTTGAGATGAGATTTGGGTGGACACAGTGCCAAACCATATCACCTCCACTATTTGTGAAGATTCGTTATGATGAGGCTTCTGCCATGGAAATGTTAACATTTGACTCCAGTGTTGCTGACGTTTTGAAATAAAGTTTTTGCAAGCGGTGCAACACATCATTTTCCTTATACACCTGCTGGCATCATTACATTCCCTGGTCAGGAACCAGGAGGTTCACACGACCTACAGTACTGGATCTTTAACAATCTAACTACCTAATTCCTTAGTCCTTTCTGTCCAGGACACCCAGTTGCATATTCTCTGTGGAAATTACATTCTCATTCTCCCTTCTACCTGAATTCCTACCTGCCTGCCCCCTTCTTCTCCTCTCTACTTCCTTTCTTTCTTTATCTGCTATTGATAGTACTTGGAGCTGCTGATACAATTTAGACACTACCCAGGCCTTCAAGGAATTCCTGCTTTCTGCTGTTGCAATGAGCTGAAATTGTTTTTCATCTTTACTTATCCAAAGCTGCTGGGAGGTAGCTCAAAGTCTAACCCAACCAAGAACACAGTCATTTATTCACTTATTTGTTTACTAACTTAATATTTGTGGAGCACCCACTCTGTGTTAGCCTGTGCCAGATGTTTGCTGTTCAGGTAGGAAAAAAGGTTCCTGTTTGCAGGGAGCTTACATTACACAGAGAAAAAAGATAAAAAGTAGATAAAACATCCAATATCAGTGGTGGTTCCAGAATCTCTACATCAAATGGGCTCAGGGGTGGAAATTTGGTAGGAAATTTGGTTAGAAGAAATTAACTTTTAAAATCTGATTTTGCATGGTGAGAGTTAATGTTAAAAATTGATAAGATGTTGCCAGGGCCTGGAGGTGGACAGGGAGGAATGAGAATTATTGCTTTACAGGCACAGAGTTTCAGTTTTGCAAGTTGAAGAGCTCTGGAGGTGAATAGTAGTGCTGGTTGCACAACAGTGTGAATATGCTTAATGCCACCGAATTGTACGCTTACAAATGGTTAAGGTGGCAAGTTTTATGTTATGTGAACTTTACCACAATTAAAAAAACTCAAAAACTAAGTTTGCTCAAGTTTACATAAGACTGAGAAAATATCAGCAGTCTGCATCCAAAACTGTTATTGTGGGAACTGACTCCTTAGTACCACTTATTAGAGAGTGATAAATACTGTGGGAAAATAAATCACGGAGGTCCGTTTCACTGTGGCTGGCTGGTTGGCGGTCATAGAAACCCCTGAGTTGATGATGTTAAACCGAGAGATGGTTGTTAAGAAGGAGCCAGGCATGTGCTGATCTGGAAGGAGAACTGCCCACACAAGAGGAATGGCTAAGGGAAAAGTCCCCATGGTGAGAGGGAGCAAGGTTGGAATATCCCAGAAACTGAAAGCAAGGGCCTGTGTGGCTGAAGCATGGTGGAGGAGGGGCGGATGGGTGAGAGATGGGGCTGGAGAGGTGGGCTGTCTTACAGGAACACAGCCAAGCCCATTTGTTTCTAAACATTTGTTTCCAACTGTCGAGGGCTACTTTCATGCTGCAAGGGTGGACTTGAGTAGTTGTGATGGAGTTTTGGCTCACGATACCAAAAATATTTGCTATCTTGCCCTTTTAGAAAAGGTTTGCCGACCTCTGCTTTAGAGGGTTATGAGCAGGGAAGTGGCACAATCTGACGGGAAGTTTAGAAAGATCACTGTGGCTGCTGGGTGGCATATTTGTAGCTGACCCTCAAGTGTCTCCTATGTAGGTCTGAGCTCCAGCCAGACTGAGGTCAGGGTCTCTACTTTGTTCCCTGATGATTCCCTATGAGACAGTGGACATGAGACAGCTGAGGCAAATAGAGGTGCAGGGACTTGCTTCAGGTCCCAGAGCTGCAAGTAGAGGAGGAAAGATGGAAATTGCTACTCAAATGACTTCATAGCCTGGGCGTTTTCTTTTACACCCAGCTGCCTTTGACTGGAGAAGCATAAAATGCCTCTGTACTCTAATTCTGGAGCAAAACAAGGTAAATCAGACAAATGCAGGTGGCATAAAGTATGTGTAAAAAGAAGTTATTTTTAAATATAATCATGCATCACTTAATGGTGGGGATATGTGCCAAGAAATGTGTCATTAGGCAATTTCGTCACTGTGTGAACATCATGAAATGTACTTACAAAAACCCAGTCGTGCAGCCTATTACACATCTAGGCTAGCGATATAGCCTATTGATCCTAGTCTGCAAACCTGTATGGCATGCGGTTGTACTGAATACGGTAGGCCATGGTAACACAATGGTTAAGTATGTGTGTCTCTAAATATAGCTAACCAGCGAAACTGTAAAGTAAAAACAGGGTATTATAATCTTATGAGACCACTGTCATACATGCAGTCCATTGTTCACCATAATGTTGTTTTGCAGCACCTGACTGTATTGTTTTTGGTGAAAGATGACCAGGGGAAGAGGTGACCTCCAAAAATCATTATCCCATCCTCCAATATCTGGGAAAGTAACTCATAGACTAACAAGATAGATGATGATGAGTGATGCTTGACTGATGTATAACTATATTCGGAAATCTCCATTTGTTTTCTTTAAGCCGGCTGTAGACTGTGTTGAGTAACTTAAATAACCAAAATAACTGTTTTCAAATAGTTTCCCTGCCAAGTTTGATACCTCAAATACTTGAAATGTTCTGAGGAAAGAAGCTGAGATTACCAAAGTGAAGAATAAAAAGGGAAGCCAGATTTTTGAACCAAGAGGGAGATTGTGCCAGGCCTAATCCAGCAGAGAGAGCATTTCGAATGGGATTTTCCAAGAAGCAGGTTTTGGCTAGCTAGGGTGAAACTGTGAATCACGAAATAATGACATCGTGAGCTGTAAACAGTTTTAATTTATACAGGTGACATTTAAAATGCTAATGAGACCTTAAGATAATTGCTGGAAGTTAGAAAGCCTCTGCTGGGAACTCTTCCAGTTTCTATGGAAATGATTCAAAACATAACCAGATCAGTAAAGATGTTTCTGGTTTACCTGACTTGGGTTTCAACTTCTACAAAGCCAAGGAATTTAAGTGACTATTACTTGTGGTGACACTTTTGGTAACTGAAATCTATAGACTCCAGTCTGTAAGTAGAGCGTGAGAACTCATCTCGGCAATGAGAGATTTCAATGTAGCTTCTGTGGTCTGTTCACCTTGCAAGTGGAGATGTAGCAACACTAAGAAAATTAGCTCTGTCTTCAACCAAGTCTGGTTTTGTACATTGATTGCAGGTAGTACATACACACAAAAAATCTCAATGAAGTTTTTTTCCCACTATTAACAATTTATTACACAGTTTTTCAGTATTGTGTTTGTTCAACAATCAACAGAGTTCAGGTGCCTGACGTGCTGAATACTTTGGCCCCCAGATGTGGTGGTGAACAAGGCCAAATAAAGTCTCTGCTCCCAGGAACTCATATGTGAAGGGAGAAATTAGCACACACAACTGATACATACATACATAAAGTAATATCGCATCTCTGATGAGTAGCACAAACAAAATTAAGCAGGGTAATATGATTGAGTGGATGATTAGAGGGCTCCATCCACCTGATTAGATGGCTCCATCCACCTGAAGATCAGAGCAAGAGTATTCCAGGTAGCGGGAACAGTATGTGCAAAAGTCCTGAGGCAGAAACAAGTTGGCATTTTCATTTTTTTTTTTTTGAGACAGGGTCTCTCTCTGTCACCCAGGCTGGAGTGCAGTGGTGTGATCGTGTGATCTTGGCTCACTGCAACCTCTACATCCCGGGTTCAAGCAATTCTCCTGCCTCAGCCTCCCAAGTTGCTGGGATTACAGGCATGTACTGCCACGCCTGGCTAATTTTGTTTTTTTAGCAGAGACAGGGGTTCACCATGTTGGCTAGGCTGGTCTCGAACTCCTGACCTTTTTATTCTTCACTTTGATAATCTCAGTTTCTTTCCTCAGAAATTTACAAGTATTCGAGGTATCAAACTTGGCAGGAAGACTATTTGAAAACAGTTATTTTGGTTATTTAAGTTACTCAACACAAAATTTGTTTCTTTGATTTTAGCCTACCTCTTGCAAAGCTTACCATTGAGTTCTTTGCCTCTAGCACTGTCCTGTTACATTGCAGGCACTAAATAAATGCTCGTAGAATAAATTAGCCTCCATTCATTGGTTTTAATTACACTTTCTGGATTCCCTCTCGTGTGACAAATCAAGTCTTAAAGGCAGTACTCAAGTCTCTCATGATTGTTGTTTCTTCTTCTTTTGCCATGGTCCCAATCTTTCCACCATCCAGGCGGCTTTCCTTCTGATGCTTCTCAAAGTGTCTCTTAAAACGTGCGGTACCTGGAGCACATCATTGCATTTTGCTGGTAGCCACTGTCAGCTCTGTGTACACTGTGCTGGCCTCAGCAAGTAGTCAGTGACCCCTGAGACTATGCCCAAGCTATCGACAGTCATTAACCATGTGTGGGAATAAAGAAGTTGTTGAACAAAAACATTTATACACAGAAGTCTTGATTCTGTTGCTGCCCATGCAAATAACCTGGAGCATCAGGCCACAGCGTAGTGGCTCCTTGTTTCAAAAACACCAGCCACAGCTTTTACAGAAGGTCTTGTGTAAGTTTCTAGATGCTGGCTGATTGGAAGCCCCTGAGTTGTAAGAGTTAGGCTGGGCTGCTGCCTTTGGCCTAGGAGGGAGAAAGCTGCTAAAAGCTCCCCCAGGGAATGGTTTTCTCATGAACAAATGGATTTCGATGAACAAATTACCTGCAATTAATTTCAGCCCTACGCACAGTAAATTGAATTGGGGTTACCTGTGAATTCCAAAAGATGTGGTAAGATATTCATATTTTACCCCTTATTTTTATTTTGCTTTTTAAAACTGAAATAAAATATAAGTATTAACTCAAAGCATGTGCGGGTGTGTGCATGCGTGCACACACACACACATGCACGCGCACACACACGCACACGCAGCGCTCTTACTGAGAGCCAGAACTCTGCTAAGAATAGAGTGATGAAGGCTCCAGCAAATCTTTTCTTTTAAGATCCATCTTATCCTCTTTGAAGCACCGAAGAGCAAATTGCAACGTGGTGAAGTGTCTCGGCACAATCAGCAATCCCTTTCTGTACTCATTTTCTGCATGGGCACCCCCAACTCCTTTGCATTAACTCTCTCTCAAAGCTCAGGAAATGACCTCACATGATCAATTTAAATCAGAATTTTCAAACTGGAGTCCACAAGCCATCAGTTACTGTTTGATGGTATTTGTTTGGTCTGGTGTTAGCCTGCACAGTGTTAAAACTTTTTTTATTTTTTTTTAGTTGTCAAGAAGTTTAATATAGATCTTCATTCAAAAATGAACATCTAGACATTCAGGCTTTAAAAAAAAGTATGGGGTCACTCAAGGCCCACACTCCTGCCTGGCAACAATGAGTAGAGCTGAGTAGTTGCTCTCCGTTGAGGGGATGCATGGACCCTTTAGCTAGCTGCAATCCCCACCACTCCCTATTGTCACCCCACATTCTATTGCTTTACTCATTTACTTTACCTGCATGACTCCTGTAGATTTGGAATTAATGACCACTGATTGAAACACTTTGAAATAATTTTAATCCCTGTCATTCTTCTTCCCTAGAGAATTGGCATCTTCAGCCTTAGACAGTCTCTTATTAAGGGAATTTCATATGGATGAGAGAGATATTTTATAAAAAATTCCCTTTAAAAGAGCTCTTTAAATCCTACCAGGTAGGAATTTATTTTTAGGTTTGTGCATAAGGCAGACTCTATCCTCTTTAGTGGATGCTTTCATTATTTACTTGTTTTAATAATTTTGTTTCTCTCTCTTCTATACCTTTTTCCAGGTCCCTTACCTGCCTTGAGGCTAAGGTAAATTTCCTACAATGAATTTCGTATCTCTTTTTGTACTCATTACACAGGAAGCTTTACGTTTAACTGGGATGCCCTTTCTCTGTCCTTTCTCTAGGCTTCATTATTGGCTAGTTTTCTTTGGTGAACCTTGTTTGCCATCCATTTTCCCAGCCTTGTAGATAAGCTTTTTCTTTTTGTAACCTGAGTGGTGTCTGGCGGTGTGGTAGTCTACCAATTAAACAATGATGTTCAGCTGGACCATGTTGCCAAGCTGTTTGAAAACAATAATGTATCCTCTTATCTCAAACTCTGCTGAAAATTTTTGCTATTGTTTTTGTTTTGTTTTGTTTTGTTTTTTGTTTTTCTTTTGGTCAAGAACCTCACTTTTAGAGCACATTTCTTGCAGTGTGGAGATTAGTCTTGCCACTTATGTCTCTTCCCAAACTTTATCTTGTTGTTTTCATGAGCTTTGGAGTCAGAGACCTGGGTGCAAGTCACTTCAGAGACTGAAGATGTGTGATCATAGGCAAGTTATTTAACTTCTCTGAGCTACAGTTTTCATATCTGCAAAATGGGGACAATAATAGTACCTGCCTTTTAGGGTGGTTGTAAGGAGTAAATCTTGTAATAAACGTAAAGCACTTAGCTGAGAACTTGGCACATAGTAGTTGCTCAGTAAGTATGGGTAGCATGTTTACTCAGTATCTCACAGTTTTCAAAGTGCATTCACACTCTTATAATGCCCATAAAACCCAGTGAGATAAGCTGAGGCTCAGAATCAATATCAGAACCAGGGGGGATGGGAGTGGAGAGAGGCTGTGCTAATTCTTGGGGACTCTGGTGCTACAAATCCTCTACTGAAATGTTTAGATCTTGATAGGGGACTCATTCCACCCATCCCTTGTGGGAATGAACCTGCTTCCCCACCCACAGATAAAGGTCCTCATTAGGGCTGGGGGAATGATCTTTGCAGGAACAGACTTTTAAGGGTGACCAGCTACTCTGGTTTGCTTGGCACTGAAGTGTTTCCTGGAATAAAAGCCTTTCAGTGCTGAAACTTGGACAACCCTGGGAAAACTGGGATTGTTGGTCACCCTAGACTCCCCAGGAGCCCACTGTAAAGCTAGAGTATGGGAAAAACATCCAGGAACTCTTGGGTACTTTTTCTCTCCTTGGCTGAGAGTGCTGCTTTTTAGTGCAGGCTTTAGCTCAAGAACTAGAGGTGCATCATGCTTGAACAAAAATATAAGATATTTCATGAATAACTTTTTTTTTTTGAGATGAAGTCTCGTTCTGTTGCTCAGGCTGGAGTGCAGTAGTACGATCTCGGCTCACAGCAACCTCTGCCTCTCAGGTTCAAGTGATTCTCCCACCTCAGCCTCCTGAGTAGCTAGGATTACAGGTGCTCACCACTGTGTCTGGCTAATTTTTGTATTTTTAGGAGAGACAGGGTTTCACTATGTTGGCCAGGCTGGTCTCAAAACTCCTGACCTTAAGTAATCCTCCTGCCCCGGCCTCCCAAAGTGCTGGGATTACAGGTGTGAGCCACCCTGCCTGGCCATGAATAACTTTTATATTGATTACATGTTGAAATGACAATATTTGGATACGTTGGGTTAAAAAAAGTTACAAATTTTCCAAAAAAAAAGGCATCAGCATAGCAAAAATTATTTTTTCTCTACTTACACTTAAAATATCACTAGTGCATATGCTCTGTGGGGACTTAAGAGACCAGGTAAGAGGAGTCCCCAGCAAAGCCACTCCTGTACATCCCCTGTGAAGCCATCTTGAGGCCATTATGTTCTGTATCACAGGCCCTTGCTACTTAAAGTATGGTCTGTGGACCAGCAGTATTGGCATCACCTGGGAGCCCATCAGAACTATAGCCTCGCAGGCCCCACAGCAGACTGCTGAATCAATCTGTAGTTTAACAAGATCCCCAGGCAAATCACATGCCCAGCAAAATTTGAGAAGCTCTGGTCCAGGCTTCAATCAGGTTCTTGAACTTTGGTGGGCCTCAGAATCTCCTGGGGAGCTTGGTAAAGGCAAGCAGGTGCTTTCCTACCTCAACAAGCAGAGGTCTCGCTGCACTTGATTAGCTCTCCAGGTGATTCAGATCCCGCAGTTTGCAGCCCACTGGCTGAAATGATTAGGTATTGACAGCAGGTGAAGGTGGGCTCTTCTCACCAGTCTGAAATCCACCCGCAATGTTGCAGGCACAGAACAGAGACACAAAAGTAGGCGTGTTTGCGATTGCTCTTAGCTTCTCAGTGACAGCAGAAGCCTACTTTATCTACAGTAGCAAAGAAATCCCCTGGTATTAGCCAGGACTCGTACACCTGTCCCACTTCATGCATCGTTTCTGTGAGTCCATCCTTCGCCAAGGTGAGTGTGCCCTCTGGGTAGGAATTATTGGGAGGAAAAGGACTTTGTAGACAAGAGGGCCTGGCTTTGCCATATCTACTGCTCACACACACTTTGAGTTCTCCTCTGAGGGGACTCCAGCCAAATCGAATAGTTCTCCTTTATTGAGCAAATGCCTTGGAGTCAGAGTGGGAGGTCACATCTAACTAAAGTGTTATATGCAACATGATAGCAGGGCTTTACACTAGTGGGACCTGGGGTGATGGGGAGTGTTTAAGATGAGAACAGAGACAAGGTGTTGAGGTTAAAGTCACTCAGTTGCAGTTGACCTTTGGAGCTGTAGCAAATGTCTGTGCCGCCTCTGCACACATTTCAACTCTGTGCCTGGCCCTGGTTTTTGCTGCAGCTGTGCCAGATGGTTTCATGCAGGCTCTGACTTACTCGCCACTGGCAATGTCTCACCCCAAGGACTGGCTTTCTCTAGCACTGGAGGCCTTCCCAGTCTGGAAGATTAGGGGCATTAATTCCCCAAGGGACAGCTCTCAAACAATGGGAGAAGAGCCAGCGGATAAACACTTCAGACTCTGGTCCTTCAGGGGACATTTCTGGAATGCATTCTTTGTTTTCTTAAGTCCTGTAAGAAATTGAGTTCCCATTGCCTCTTGAGAACTCAGCAGTGCCCCTCATATTAGCTTCTCCTTTCCTGTCTCCCTTGCCTCACCCCTACACCCTGCTTCCTTGGTTTGTCTTTCAAACAGAGTACCTGCCAGCAAGCCCTTGTCTCAGGCCCTGCCTCTGGGGGACCTAAACAAAGACAGGAGCAAACCCTGGTTCCTTGGCCTTTTTCTCCAGTCCTCTCTAGTGTTATTGAACCTCCCCTAACCATTCCATTTGGAACAAGCATCACGGGTCTCTAACCCTGCTAACGAGGCACCCTAGTGTGGTGTATTCTCTCACATGACGTTTTGTTCATAGCTTGACCTACACTCTCAGGCCAGGCCAGTATGTAATCACTGGAGTGAGAAGCTCTTCCATATTGGTACAAAATGCTGATTTATGGAAGTGAAGGCAGTGAGAACATGACTGGAAGACCTAGTTCTCATGCAGCTGGTCCCCAACCATGTTCAACCCCCTTAGACCACACAGCAGGCTGGGACACTTTCATCCAACCTTTCTTTCCTCTCTCCATCACTCAGACTGAGAAGCCAGACAGCCTTTCCTGCTTTTCTTCCACATAGCTCCTCCCCTAATCACATCCTTGCGGCTTAATCCCATCTTGGTGTCTGCTCTTTGGAGGATCTGGACTATCACAAATTTGTGTCACTACATCCCATCTGCTTTCCTTCTATTCTCCTTGTCTGCTGGACTCTTTTTCAAATGTCTTGCTTGCTTTTCCCCTGATACTTCATTGCTCCGCTCCAACCTCCCTATCAATCAATGGCTTCTGTAACTTCTCTTTGTCTGATGGGGTTCCTGGTATCTGTGGTCTGGTTTTAGCAGCTATGTTGTTGGAATGGGGCTGGGATCTCATGTGCAGGGTATGTATGGAGGGTCTGGCTTTCCAGCTTGTGAAGTGCTGCTTTTCAGGGCATTCATTATGCGGATGCATTGATATCAAAAGGCAGCAGTAAAATATGAAGTTCTGGGTTTCTTTATTTTGATTTGGATACGCAGGGAACCAATATTTTTGTTGCTGAGGGTCAAGTATCACCCTGGATGAAGTCTTCACCTGTTTTTAAAATTTAATCTTTACTGTTCTCCTGAGAAGTAGGAGGCATTATTCTTATTTCATAGACAAGGAGAGTGAGGCTCAACAACCTTCCCTGACTTGCCTGAGCCCATGAATTCACCCACTGTGTTTTGGCTGAGGAGTACAAAGTGCTCGATTGAGCTGTCCTTTTTGGTTTGTCCTGCAGCTCCTGGGACTTACGGTGAGCATATTGTTAATTGTATAATGTGGAAACTGAGGCAAGGGGCGGCAATAACTGAGTATTCCGAGATCAGAACTGGCAACGGCTGAGCAAGTGTGTCAAACAGAACTGGTGTTGGCCCACATGTTGTGGTTTTAGTTGTGTTTTTGCCTGGGTTTTGACTATGAAAGCCCTGAGGTGAGTTGAAAGATGGTTTCGTCCAACTAAAAAAAGACTCTGCGTGTGTGTGTGTGTGTGTGTGTGTGTGTGTGTGTGTGTCTGGCTGATTGGAGCCAATTCTCTGTTCTCTGCACGCTAGGGTTTAAAAGATGCATGATGAACCATACTTGCCTGGTGCTAATGTTTTATTCGGTTTCATGTGATCCCTCTGATGCCTGCTGTATCATCAGAAGCCACTTCCAAAGGAGCCATGTGAGAAACGACACCATGCCCAGAACAAGGGCACTGCGTTGCTTTTTAAATCTGCCATAAGCAGCCTCATTTGTACAGATTTGGTTCCTAATGATCTTGTTCTGACTTTCATCTGCTTCCTGAGCCTGGGTCAGATACGCAGTTAGGAAGATATCAGAGGGGAGATGCTTTCATGGTTATGAGCTTCATTCATCCTGAGTTAGGCCAGCTGTGGCAGGTGGACTTCAGGGCTGGCTCCTTTGTTTAGGGGCCTCTTAGGTCAGGCACTTGAAGTTTCTTGTGGAAACTGGTTCAGGAAAAAATCAGAAGGAGCTGCCGGTACAGTAGGAGGCTTCTAGTATCTTAGCATGCTGTAGGTAACCTCAAGAATGTATTGTTTCTGGGAGTGGTGGTTGGCGGATAAAAGGCAAGGCATTGAGTTCTGTGTACCTTTGCCTGGGTGAGGTATAGGGATGTGTGTGAGGGGAGAGATCTGTTTTTAGTGAAAAGAAATTCTCAAGTTACCCTAAGGAATTATTCATTCATTTATTTATTTCTTTGCTCAGATGTTTAATAAGCTCCCCTGCTTCATCAAGCACTGTGCTATGTGCTGGGGATATGGGAGTGAACAAGACAGATACATCTTTGTCTCGTGAGCTTAGACTCTGTAGACTTAGGGGTTTAGGAGCAATGTTTAGTTTTGTGCGAGATGCATGGATACGGGTAAATTTGGCCCACCTGGAGATTGTCCTTTATGGAGTAGCCTTGAAATTTACTAAGAATACCAAGATTTTTTAACATTTGTATTAATAGTTGTGTGTTATTTTCATTCAGCACCTTTCTTCCCTTTTCTTCCTGCAAGAGACCCTGACTCTGGGCATAATAGCTCACACCCACAGCTGTGGTTAATTGGTCTAAAGTCAAGGAATGTAGCCAGGCTTGACCAATCATAGTCCTTCCCTAGGATTTTTAATACCAATGTAGGAGTGTGCCTTCCTTCTGTACCCAATCCATCTCTGCCCCTTTTCACTCCATCTCTCCCCAACCCCACCTTCTGGTAATAGAGTAGAGAGAGAGGAGAGGAAGGCAAGGGCGAGCGGTGGCAGAGAGAGGGGTGGGCAGCAGAGGATGTACTGGGGTGCTTGACACAGACGGGGGTGGGGAGTGTTAGGAAAAGCTTTTTGGAAGAGTTGGGTCTTGAGGGTTGAGCAGGAGTTTGTCATGTCATTGTTATAGTTTTCCAAGTAAAGGATAGGGTGACCAAAGGTAAGAGAGTAAATATTCTTGGTCCATTCCTATAACTTCCAAAAGTGCAGATGCCATAGCACAGGCCATGTGAGGGGGGAGTAAGGAGGGAGCAAGAAGGGACCTGGAGCCAGCTCAGGAAGTGCAGAGTTGATCCTGAAGGCATGGCCAGCACTGAGCATTTGCTGTTCTATGTGCTAAGCATAACCCGGGCCCCATAGACACCAAGGCCTGATGAAAGAGCTACCGGCACTGACAGATCTCCTGGGCTTCCAGTTCCCCTTTCCCATTCAGCATCTGAATGCTGCATCTCCAGCATACAAAACCAGCAACATCCCCTGAGTGAGTCCACTTCTTAACAAACAAACTACTCCCCTGTGCCTCCCAAGTTCAAGTGCACTTGCTCTTATTGTCTGGGTAACACAATGATTTTTTTTTTTAGGTTTTTTTTTCTTCACCTCTTTTAAAAGTTCAGAGAATGACTTGTAGTTCTTGAAGTGTCAGTATAGATTGCATGTCTAATTTATTCTACTTGCCCAGAGACACTTGAGATAATTACAGTGGGAAATTCTGTTTTCTAAAAAAACCTGCATGCTGAGAGGATTATTTTGCCAGGTGCTCCATGGGACTCTGTCCCTTATGGAAATAAAAGAGTACTTTATATACCTACTGGGGTGATTCTGAGGCTCCAAGCCCCAATTTTCTCAGTGTTTCCAGAGATCTGACACAAAGGCTGTAGCATGTTTTTCAAAATTCAGTTTAGGAAATATAATACATTCAGACATAGGTAATTTCAAGTTTAACCTTTCTCTTCTGAATTGTGAGTTTCAAGTGTGTGAATGCCCACTGTATCTTAGAAACAGGCTGCTGATTGGAATAATGAATGACTTTTAACAAATATCAGTTTTATTTATTTTTCTATCTTTGGTAAACTTCAGTGAAGTATAACATAAACACAGGAAAGGGCACAGATCTGGCATGTACAGCTCAATAAATGTTTCACTGATTGGTTGACATGCAAAACCAACTCCCAGATCAAGAAACAGAATGTTGCTGGGAGTACTACAGAAATCACCTTGGGTCCTCACCTCCCCTGTTCCTCTTCCCAGGGTGACTGTGACCACAAATATGTTTTGCCTCATTCAATATTGTATTTACGAGTTTCATCCTTGTTGACTGTACTTGTAGTTCATTTCTTTTCATCAGTCTCTGGCATTCTGTTGAATGAGTATATTGTAAATTTTTCAAACCACTGTGAATGACCATTTGGGCTGTTTCTGTTTTTTGCCTATTATGAAGAGTGCTGCTACAAGCATTCTTGTTCATAGCAGATGTGACTTTGTGCATTTAATTTCATAGTCTCTGTGTTAGGGTTTGCCAGAGCAACAGAACCAGCAGTGTGTGTGTGTGTGTGTGTATTTTTAAGGAACTGGATCATGAAATTGTGGAGGTGTAAGTCCAAAACCTGCAGGATAGGCTGGCAGGTTGAAGACCCAGGGGAGAATTTCAGTTCAAGCTCAAAGGTCATCTGCTGGCAGAATTTCTCAGACTCTGGGGGAGGTCAGCCTTTGTTCTATTAAAACCTTCAACTGATGGTCAAGGCCCACCCACATTATGGAGGGCAACCTGCTTTACTCAAAGTCTGCGGATTTACATGTGACTCTTATTCAAAAAACACCTTCATAGAAACATCCAGGACAATGTTTGACCAAATATCTGGGCACCGAGGCGCAGCCAAGATGACATACAAAATTAACCATTGCAGTCACTTCCTGCTTGCTATGTGACTTGTCCTGTGCTAGTGCTGGGTTGGGAGATGGGGTGGGTAAAATGTGGTAGGACTGCTTTAAAATATGGTGTATTAACAGAAAATGTGAGATATAGTTAGGCCAACAGATCAGGAGGTAACTGTCATTGAAAAGATATAGTTTGGGTGGGGCATGGTGGCTCACACCTATAATCCCAGCTCTTTGGGAGGCCGAGGCTGGTGGATCACATGAGGCCAGGAGTTTGAGAGCAGCCTGGCCAACATGGTGAAACCCCGTCTCTACTAAAAATTACAAAAAATTGGCTGGACGTGGTGGCACATACCTGTAATCCTAACTACTAGGGAGGCTGAGGCATGATAATAGCCTGAACCCGGGAGGCAGAAGTTGCAGTGAGCCCAGATCGTGCCACTGCACTCTAGCCTGGGTGACAGAGTGAGATGCTGTCTAAAAGAAAAAAAAAGATAGTTTGTTACAGTTCCTCTGGGGAAGGGAACAGCACAACACACCATGCAGGGCCACACAGGGAAGCACTAGCATTGGTCAGGAGGCAGAGGGGGACATGGGGGAAGGGGATTATATTGTGGTTTCTGCATGAAGAAATGGGTGAGGCAGGGTAAGGAGCCTCAGGATTGGCTAGCTGAATAATTCCTACAGGCTCTGGGGGAGGAGGGGCTGTCCCTAGTTCTGCGATATATGACCCTAAGGTAATCGGGCAGGTGGATAGAGTAGGCTGGAGTGGTAAAGGAGGTGGTTGGGTTATAGGCTCTGGATTGGTTGGTTTGCATTTGCAAAACATATTTTCTAGGAATTGGCTAGTCCTGGCAGGTTGAGCAAGGCCCCAGATATTAAAGCATGGAATACTATGCAACCATAAAAAGGAATAAAATCATGGCCTTTGCAGGGACATGAATGGAGCTGGAAGCTGTTATCCTCAGCAAATTAATGCAGGAACAGAAAATTAAACACTGCATGTTCTCACAAGTGGGAGCTGAATGATGAGAACACATGAACACAGCAGGGAACAACACACACTAGGGCCTGTTGGGGTGGAGAGGGAGGGAGAACACCAGGAAGGATAGCTAATGGTTGCTGGGCTTAATACCTAGGAGATGGGATGATCTATGCAGCAAACCACTATGGTACAGCTGTATGACAAACCTGCACATCCTGGACATGTACCCCTGAACTTAAAAGTTGAAGGTGAAAAATATATATATAAAAAAGAAAAGAAGGCAATATGGAGATAGGAAAAACTCTGAAGTGGGACTCAGGACCTAGAGTGTGCCATTAATCACTGATTCTTATTATATCTTGCACTAATGATGCCCACTCTACTGATGAAAACCCAAGGCCTAGAGGAGCTAATCAGGTCGCTGGCAGGGAGAGAGCCGAAGCTTAAATCTGAGCCTCTCTGACTTTCTTAATCTTTATGCTTTTCTCCCTCCCAGGATTGTTCAAAACATGTTATTCTTAACTCTCCAGCCACACAGGGTTATTAGAAGATAATGAGTTTATATAAGTGAGGATGCTTTGTACTCAGTGATGAGCTAGACAGATAGATGGTAAAATTTTTATGAGTTTGTATTATAGGAGTGTGACTATGATTCAACCCTTGAAATATATAAATTCAACTTATAGGATCTTAGAACCAGGAGAAGTTTTGGAGATCATTTGGTCCCTGTCTCTACTCTTAAATGGGTGAGATCTGAAACTACTTATTTTCTCCTGGATAGTGGCCAGACTGTCCCTTGGTCTCATCGTATATTATGACTGTGAAGAGAAAAAGATCAATGGATGTTTATTTCACAGTGACTTTGCTTAATAAGTTGCTTCTTCAGTGTACCCAAGAGCATCTTGATGATCTGAGTGTTATTAAAGAAGCTTTTGGATGTACCTAATGTACCCAAAAGACATGGTTGAAGATGTGGCTCAATATGCCTCACACAGATCACCCAGTCTGTGGTTAGTAACAGTCTCACAAAATCTAGAATTCTTTGCCTGTGGGAAGTGGTGGAAAGAGTCCTGGGCTGGAGATAAGGCACTAGTGCTGGTTTTGCTTGACTGCAAAGTGATTGGTTGATCTTGGATGGTGACTTGATCATCTGAGCATCCATCTTCTCACTTAAAAATCATAGGATTGGTTAGGTGATGTTTCAAGTTCCTTTCAGCATGGACAGGGCTACGTTCAATCATCTAGGATTTGGATGGCTAATGTCATTTTGATAGAGGGACAAAGCACTTATAAGTAGCTGGGAATCTGGTCACTTTGATGTCTGGTAGTTAATAAATGAAGAAAGATTTGCACGAATAGCTGAGGTGGTCTTTCACTCTCTTGCCAGCTCTCTGCTGACTCCACTTCCTTGGTTAGCCCTGGGTTACTGTAAATTAAGCTAACTGCTTTTTCTGGGAATAGTGCTCTGTAAATCAACACTAGAGGAGAATGGCTCTGTCAAGAGGGCTTTTCATGAGATACTCTAACCATTGGAAAGACAACATATTATCTGGCAGCTGTTTCTGAATATTAGTTTAGGTCTGGGCAATTGTTTTCTTTATAATCCAAAGCTGTCAAGGAAACATAGCTCAAGTAGCTTGGAAATTTGCCCTGCCATCTCTGCCTGGTAGCAGCTTATTCATTGTTTTCCTTCTTCCCCACAAACCCTTTCTTTCTGTATGTGGCACAATTAAATGATCAGTTTCTGGTTAATTTTATCATGAAGCAACTCCATCCTTTTTTTTTTTTTTTTAAACAAAAAGACAATTTTTTCTAAAATGAAACTGTATATCAGTGCCCGTTTTTGTACTGTCATTCATGTGACTCTCCAAAATAGGCCGATTCATCATCAGTGAATTGATGATTATTTTCAGCACTGGGGCTTAATCAGACATGCCCCTATACCTTCAAATAATCATTTTTAAAAAATTATCTAGTTAAAAAATATGGAAGCCATCTTAGAGTTACTTTGAATATCCACAATGGCAAAAAAAAAAAAAAAAAAAAAAAAAAAAGCCACTTCTGTGACATCCGTAGCTGGTGGGCTGAACTTGTAGAGTTACTGGAGTTCAGTAGCCTCATTAAAACGGAAGTGGGTGCTGATATTTCAGCCCTCCCCCCCCGCCCCATTCAATGTATCAGTTCAGTGCTAAGCCCCGAAGACAGCTACAACTTGACCCTTAGGTTCCTATACTTCTCCAGAAGCTTCCTAGATTTACTCACAAGCAGGGAAGGGAGCTAAAGCAATCTCCAGTTTACCTTTCTACCCACAGAGACTCAGTAAATAATTGCAGTGGCCTATGAGAGAGAAGAAGTGATGAGGTCATTTTAATGAGAATGAGCCACCCCCAACCATAACAAGGGTGACAGACTTAATCACCTCTCTGTGGGGAAAATGGGCAGGATTAGGCAGTTTGTTACTGAAATGGAGACTTAGAGAACTCTCAAAAGCAGACATGAAGTGCTGCTGATTGTGTACGTGCTGCTTCCAAAGAATAGCTTCTTCCCATGATGTCTTGGCTCCGTGGAAGACCACATTATGCCAAGAACTCTGGGCTCAAAGGAATTAGTTATGAGGCATTTCATGAGCAGCCAGGACACTGGGATGTTCCACTCACCAAGAATGACTCACGCTGGGAAGTGAGGTGAATGGTACCAAATGGACCTATAGATGGTAGGTGGGGCTCCATCACCATCCTAGTGACTATATTTGTGATAAAATTTGAGCTGCTGAGATGATTTTTAAATAGACCTAATACCTCTTGCCTGGGGAGAAGGGGGAATTACTAGTCACGAAAGAAACTTCATGGGTGGTTCACATGGGTTTGAGTTTGGCAGTGGCATAATTTGGACAAAGAAGGAATAGCTGATGTGCTATGTGCCTCACACACATGCTTTTGGCACTGACTATCTATAGTACACCTGTGAACATCTGCACTCTCTGCTGGAGGGTGGTGGTGGTCGTGTCTGCTCAGCCTGTGTGTGAAGGGCAAGTTAGAAGAGCTGGATCACGCTCTGGAAGCAAACTTCTAATGACAGGTGGAGATTTGGTGAATAAGTGCTCCTATCTCTTCTGCTTCTTGATTGGGATAAGCCTGGGGCACAGTCTACACTGTAGCCCAGAGCTCTTCAGTGAACTTGACCTCCAGTCGTCCTCAGCACTAACTTGCTCAATGAAGTACCTTTGATTGACTTCTTTCCCATCCCCATCTTATTTCTCCACTCTATTACCAGTGTTTCTCAGGTGAAAGAATTCATTTGAATCCTTGCCTCAGGTTTGCTTCTGGAGAAAGTCAACCTAATTTAAGGGGTGGGGTTGCTACAAAACAAGACAGGTTACTTATTACTAGGATATAATGTCACTGTTCCCACCCACCACTCTAGGATCTCAGAGGATGATTACTCAGCATGACACAGCATATTGCTGTTGGCCTCCTGGAGATAGTTCAGGTCAGAGATTCTTTAGCTCTTGGCAGGGTACGAGGTAAAATGCTAACAGATTTAGTCAGGCTAAGGCTAGATTATGCTGCAATAACAAGCAGGCCACATATGGTTTAATGTTGGTTAAGTGGTTCCCCCTGAAGACTTTTCTGTAAGTGTGACTCAGGAATTTTGTCTGTTTTTATCTGTGGGAAACTGAGACAACTGGCAGTGTTAGTGGGTGAGGTGCAGGCAGTGGCAATCAGGGTTCTCTACTGAGCAGGGAGCTAAGATCTGAGGGGGAGGCAAGGATGAGCAAATCTGGAGAGAAGCATAAAATAGGTCCAGTACAGGTGGCAAATGTATCTGCAGGCAAGATTTCTGTTAAACATATGTTCCAAAAATAAAAGAGAATGCAAATTACTTATCAGAATATATGCCCAATTTGATTGCTGGTATGTGAAACATTCATGCTGTTAGGTTATCCCAACTCAATAACTATCATACAGTCTATAGAATAGTATACCAGCTAGTAAGTCAGATAACTAGTACCTAACCTAGTCCGGAAAAGGTCAAACCAGTTGTTTATCAATTTGCATCTTGTATTCTGAAAAGACACTTCGTGGTGGGAATATAGTGACTTTTCAACTGGAAAGGTTGGTGACATATGGGCGCAGTTAAATTCTGGAGCTTTGAGTAAATTGGACAGAATTTTATAGGATTGTTGATCTAGGTTTTCTATTTATTTTTTTAAATTGAGAAACAGGAGTAAAAGGAATGCAGAATGTAGCTTGAAGGACACAGCCATAGAGAAATTTATGAATTTTTCTTTTTTTTTTTTCAAATTGTTATATGCTTGGATAGGGAGTAAAGTATGAACATAGCATTTTGAGTCAGAAAACCAAGTCAGTTGTGTCACTTTGAGTAGTTTTCTAACTTCTCAACTTCAGTTTTCTCCTAAGATTGGGATGATAATCTGCATCTGAGGATTAAATGACTTAGGACAAAGTACTTGGTTTGGTATATGACATGTGGCAAGGGCTTAATGATGGCTATTTTTTTTAATCTCCCGACATATAAAATGGGATTTCAGTTATTTGTTCACTGTGTCAACAAATATTTCTAGAATATCTACTGAGTGCTAGGTCCTATGCTAGATGCTAGGACTGAAATGGTGAGTAAATACAAAGTATAATCCTTGGCTTGAAAGTTCCTGGTCTGGTCAAGGAGATAGATAAGATGTTGGCAAACTTTTTCGTAAAGGGTCATGTGGAAATTATTTTAGGTTTTATGGGCTGTAGGGTCTCTGTTAAACCCATCCAACTCTGTCGTTGTAGCAGGAACATAGCCTTAGATAATACATCAATGAATAAATATGGCTATATTCCAATAAAACTTCATTTGCACAGAGGGTCAGATTTGCTCTGTGGCTATAGTTTGCTGCTCATTGAAATAGCTAGTAATAGCCATTAATAGTACTTATTGAGCGCTCACTATGTACTTGTTCCTTTATTTAACATTTATTTAGCAAACACTTATATAGCAGTTGCTATGAGCCATGCAATGTTCCAATCTCTTCACACGTATTAACTCATTTAAAATGTCCTTGAATAACTCCATGAGATTGGTACTATCCCCATTTTACAAGATAGACTTGGAACTAGGGTCATTCCCTTTTTTTTTTTTTGAGACCCGGCTGGAGTGTAGTGGCGTGATCTCGGCTCACTGCAACCTCTACCTCCGAAGTTCAAGCAATTCCCCTGTCTCAGTCTCCCGAATAGCTGGGACTACAGGTACATGCTGCCATGCTTGGCTAATTTTTTTGTTTTTTTGGCAGAGACAGGGTTTTACTGTATTAACCAGGCTGGTTGTGAACTCCTGAGCCCAGGCAATCCACCTGCCTCGGCCTCCCAAACTGCTAGGATTACAGGCGTAGCCTCCATGCCCAGTTGGGTCATTCCCATTTTATAGATGAGGAAGTCAAGTCAGTAAGAGGTTAAATAAGCCAGAGATGGAGTTGGGCTTTGAACCCAAATGATCTCTAGTGCCAGAGTGTGGTCTTGCAACCATGATGTCCCACTGCTTCCCTCACACAAGCACTTAACTATATACTCTGATTCATGACGGAGATAACAGTTACCTCTATCTCTCAGGTTGTGACCTTCCAAAGAAATGAAAGTGCTTGGTAAATTGTAGCAGGTTAAGGAATTATTGGTTGTTTTTTTCTTTCTCTCTGGAGCAGTAGCCTCTGACACTTGAGGTGAGAAGTTTGGCTTTGGTTTCTGAACTGCAGAGTAGAAATGGGCTGGACGTGGTTTGTCTGCAGGTCTCAAAAAGGAAAATGAGCCAGCTCTCTGAGGCCACATCTCATTTCTCCCTTTAAATGTCTATGAATGTCTATGAATTAAAATAAAACGTTAACTTAGGTTCTTATGATATGCAAAGTCTTGTGCTAAGTCTTTCACACGCATCCATGGCGTTTCATCTACAGAAAAACCCCAGGAGGTAGTTATCATGTCCATGGGACAGAGGAACTAGAATCTCGGGAAATGTTAAACAACGTGTCCCGTGGCTGAAAGTGATGGAGCCAGGATTTGAACCTGCCACTTGCATTTTTGACCATGGGAGCCAGGAGCAGGGCGTGTGTCCACATTGTTCCTGATCCTGCACTTGATTTCCATTGGCTGATCAGAGTAGAGGGCCGGTGAGAAGAACTGGTTAAACTGACTGTAGCTGACAAAGAAGACGGTATTCATCTTATTCAGACACTGTCTGTGACACGGAAAGAATTTGATAAACAATAGCGTGCCCATCCTGATCATTAGGGCTTCTGAAAAATAATGGCTTGGTCCGGAGGTATCATTACCTGGAGCAGACAGCTTAGTGTCTGTTTCAAAACAGTGATAATTTTTATTCCCTACCATAAATGATCACTTAAGCAGCTTGAAATGACGACAGGTCACAATGCCCCCTGTGCTTGTGGGTTTTCTGCTAGAAAGCTGAAGTTGCTCTTAAGGAGAAATGCCCATCTGTGCCCCCAAAGTTCTTGTTAACTCTCCTCATGTTTTAATAAACAGTGGACTGCCAAAACTTGTCTTGGGCAGAGGCAGAAGCACAGGCAGTACAGGAGGTGTTTTTGCTGAGTGGAAAGAGGGTAGGTGAGGTCTGAGATGGCTTTAGAAACCCCCTGGGAGGCACTAGGGGTTGAATTGTGTACCCCCAAAAGATATATTGAAGTCTTAACTCTTGGTACTTGGTACCTATGAATGTGACCTTATTTGGAGATAGAATCTTTGCAAATGTAATTAAGATCTTAAGTCAAGATGAGGTCCTACTGGAGTAAGATGGGCCCTTAATCCAGTATAACTGGTGTCCTTATATGAAGAGGAGAGAGAGACACAGACGGAAGGCAGCCAAGTGAAGGTGACAGAGGCAGAGGTTGAAGTACTGCAGCTGCAAGCCAAAGATTGATGAGCACCACCAGGAGCAAGAAGAGTCGGGGAAGGATTCTCCTCTACAGGTTTCACAGGGAAAGGGGCCCTGCTCACTTTTTTTTTTTTTTTTTTTTTTGAGACAGAGTCTGGCTCTGTCACCCAGGCTAAATTGCAGTGGTGCAGTTTCGGCTCACTGCAACCTCTGCTCCCGGGTTCAAGCAATTCTACCGCCTCAGCCTCCCGAGTAGCTGGGATTACAGGCATCTGCCACCACACCCAGCTAATTTTGTATTTTTAGTAGACACGGGGTTTTGCCATGTTGGCCAGTCTGGTCTCGAACTCTTGACTTCAGGTGATCTGCCCACTTTGGCCTCCCAAAGTGCTGGGATTACAGGCATCAGCCACCACGCCTGACCACTGCTCACTTCTTGATTTTAGGTTTCTGGACTTTGGAACTGAGAGACAATAAGTTTGTTTTCAGCCACCCAGTTTATGTTATAACAACAGCCATAGTAAACTAATACAGAGCTAAGATTCATGGACGTAAGGTGGGTGTGTGTGCACAGGGGAGAGGGGATGAAGCATTGAATAGCTGTGTTCATTTATTTATTTGTTTGCCACTCACAGAGAAGGCAGTATTTTATGGTAATTAAGAGAAAGTCTTAGGAACTAGACAGACCTACATTTGAATTTCAGCTCTGCCACTTCTCTGGGTGAATTTTGATTACAGCAATAACCTCTAGCATTTATTAATTACAATAGTCTAGCCCCTGTGCCTGGAGGTGAATATGTGATATCTCCTATTTTATTGGTGAGGAAACTGAAGCACAGAAAAAGTCACTTGCTTACAGTTAAATAGCTATTAAATGACTGTGGAATTAGAACCCAGGTGCTTTGGCTCCAGAGATTCCTCTATTAACCACCACAAAACACTTGAGACTCGGTTTCCTCAGCTGTTAAATGGGTAGGATTAAAATGGCTAACAGAAATTTTATGAGGATAGCAGTTAAAAGAATTCAGGCAATGTATACATATAATTAAATCCAGTTATTCTTTAAAACTCTTTATCATGAAATAATTATGGACTCACAAGAAATTGAAAAAAATAGTACAGTGAAAAACTGAAGACACTTTACCCAGCTTCTGCCAGTCTGATATTTTTTTGACCCAGTTAAATTTCAGGTTATTCTTTTTCCTTTGAAGTCCAATTTTTCATTTCAACCTCTTAGACCACATTATTTCCTACCTACCTAGAAAAAAAAGGTGAAGGATTTTTATCTTTTACTTGATGATTTATTTTTATTATTTTTTAAGAGATAGGGTCTTGTTCTGTTATCCAGGCAAGAGTGCAGTGGTGCGATCATATCTTACTGTAACCTTGAACTCCTAGGCTCAAGCGATCCTCTTGCCTCAGCCTTCTGAGTAGCTAGGACTATAGGTGCAAGCCACTGTGTCTAGCCTTACTTTTTAATTTTTAAAGAAGAACCAAATGAAGGATATAAAAAGGATAAGAACTTGTCCATAGAAATGTATAAAGACACTACCATTGGGCAGAAGAAAGAGATCACTCAGCGAGGCATGAGGCAGTCTATTAATAAGAATCTACCGAACCCTAATTCTTTTCCTAGAACGAGGATAAAGGCATCAGATGATGTTTTACCTTTTAGATTCAAGGGGGAAATGGAACAAATCTATAGGTGAAGGAGTTGAAGACCTCTCTTAATGACAGCTTAAAAAATAATCTAAACTAGGAGCAGTGGTGCATGCCTATATTCCCAGCTACTTGGGAGGCTGAGGCAGGAGAATCGCTTGTGCCCAGGAATTTGAGTCCAGCCTGGGCTAAAGTGAGATGCTATCTCTAAAAAGACGAAAACAATAGTCCAAAGGAATGGGAGGTTCAAACCAAGTCCAAAGGTTGTGTAAGGTATCAAAAGACAGGTCAGCCATGAATGAACAAGCTCCATGATGAATAGGCTAGGGAATTTGGAGCCTCATTTCAGTCTTGGAATATTTTCAGTGTCCATAATCCTGGGACAGAGGCATGTTTTGAAAGGTAAAAGTATTCTGGAGTGGAGGTGGGCCCTGGAAAGATGAACAGTATAACTCGATAAGGTTGTCAATAATCAATACACTTTATGGTAATGAAGAATGCATTAACAGAAATGAAATAAATCTGCAAGCATGTAGCGATGGTCTACTTAGAACTTTGTAGGAAGTATCATGGGAGACAAGTTGGGAAAAAAAGATGTGATTCTCCAAACTAGTTAGTGAAAACTAAAAATTTGAGATTACAAGAGCAATTACACACAGAATTGTGGTAGCAAACTAGCAACCAGAAACAACAACACAACTAGCATTACAGGTGATTTCAGTCCTCCTAGGCATGGCTACTTTTTTTCATAAATTGTGTTTCCAATATATTTAAAGTGTTCTCTTAAGCATCCACTACTCCTTTTATTATAAAAGGTCCTGTTTGTGAGTTATTCTTCAGCCTTGCATCCATTTTACCTGGGCAAGGAGGCTGTGTGGTCCAGTCTAGTCTTCGACACATTGAGTCTGTTTCTACCTGGAGCTCTTTAGAGAGCAAGTGTGATGTGGATTGGCTGGTGGGGGTGGGGGGATTGGGCGGATTGCTCTTCAGCTTCCTCTCTACCCTCCTCTTCTGACCTTTTCACTGAATGACAGCTGTGCATGTGCAGAGCTAGGGGGAAGGGTGAGAGCTCTCTTTAAGTCCTCACCCACCTCCAAGGTAAGGGTCCCTTCCAGTCTTCTCAGGGCTTTGGGCTGCTTGTGATTCCTCCCCACCCCCAGTATAACATCTTGCATAACTACAGTACAATTTCAAAACTAAG
Source organism: Pongo pygmaeus (assembly GCF_028885625.2). NCBI lineage: Eukaryota > Metazoa > Chordata > Mammalia > Primates > Hominidae > Pongo > Pongo pygmaeus. Next base: position 72,654,493 of record NC_085930.1, on the reverse strand, counting down.
AAAGTGGCATTTATCCAATCTACGGAATGTATTAATCTTTTCCCAGTTTTTACATGGACTACTTTGTGGGAGTGCTTGTGTGTATAGTTGTATTCAATTTTATCAAATGTATAGATTCACATCACCACCACCACAATCAAGGTACAGCACTTTTCCCTCACCATGTGAGAATGCCCTTGAGCTACTCTTCGGTTGTTGGAGCCCAGTCTCCATCCCTAATCCCTGGCTATCTCTAATCACTTCTCCATTTTTGTAATTTTGTCATTTTGTGAATGTTATATAAATAGATCTGTTCAATAAGTAACCTTTTGAATCTGGCTTTTTTTTTTTTTCACTCAGCATAATAGCAAATGTTTTTTGAGCTCTTCTCTGTGCCAGATGCCATGTCCAACTGTGAGTATGGCATGTTCTCACTTATAAGTGGGAGCTAAACGGTAGGTGCACATGGTCATACACAGTGGAAAAATAGACAATGGAGACTCCAAAAGGTAGAAGGGTGGGGAGGGGGATGAGGGTTGAAAAATTACCTATTGGTTACAATATTGATGCAGTATATGCATGTAAGAAACCTGTACTTGTGTACCCTAAGTATATAAAAAGAAAAAAACTTTAACAATAAAAGAAACTGGGTATAAAAGTGTCAAATTCTGCATTTTCACTCGAGCTAGTCAACTTGCTAGGTTGGTCTGCTTCGTTATTGAGGGGGAAAATGTCCCCAAATTAAGTCAACAGACCATTTTTCTGGTGGCAGACTTTGCCTCTTTTTCATATTGGCTTATGTTTCCCAGTGCACTTTCTTCCTCAAGCCAAACGTTTTCAGCATCGTAATTAAGAAGCATATAAGAGGCTGTGAGAGTATTTTAATGGAAACAGCTCCACAAACACCAAATTGCCCTTTATTGCAGTGGTAGCCTGGAAATGTTAATTGAGACCTGGTGTGGGTTCATTGCTTTTGTTTCCATCTACCTTCGAGCTCCACCCCCAGCTTCACGGGTGAGTTTTTGGAAAAAGGTTAACTGTTAACTCTCTGTGACTATCTATAGACAGCAGATGGGTGGGGAAAAAAATCAAGGAATGTAAGATGGTATGTTATCTGTTTGCCCATGTACTGAGAGAAAATCTCAGTCTATGAAAGTACAAGGTAGAGAGTAGAAAATTTGCTGTTTTGCAAAAAGATTGAGATCCTGATACACTGGTTTCTAGCCTCATAGTTGTTACTAAGAAGCTGTGTTCCAGCAGCCAGTCACTGAACTGCTTCAACCTCTTCTGTGGAAGGAAGGCTTTGGATTATTTGACCTTTAAGTTATTCTATAGATGGAAACAATACTTCTGTTTCTGTTTGGAGATCCTAGTTTATACAGTCATTTCATCTTAAGAATACCAAAACTGAGACTACTTGAAAGGCCAGTGGAGCCCCTTATGGCCCCATTGCCTACTCTCTAGACTCATCTGCAGCTGTACCCCCTACTCTGTCTTTCTGTGCTCCCTAGGAGGAGTGTCCCTGCTGCTGTCAAAGGCCAACCTCTCCCTCGATGCTTTAGGGTCCAGCCTTTAGCCCTTGCAAGGTCTTTGCTCCTGCAGGTCTCTTCCTCTTTGGTATCACTTCTTTTCTGTCTGCTGGCTTGTTAACCCAGATATATGAATGAGCTCTACGTATCTCATAAATAAACAGCTCTCTTCGGGTGCCACATCCTCCTCCAGCTGATATCCTCCTCCTCTTCCCTTCACAGCAAAAAATGTGTAAGTGTTGCCCACACTTGCTGCTTCTTGTTCCTTATCTCCAAGTCTCTCCACAACTTGCTCCAATTAGGTTTTTGTTTTCATCAAGCCAATAAAACTGGTCTTGTTTTTAACAACCTTCACGTGGCCAAGTTTAGAAGGCCCCTTTTCTGTCTTCATTGTAGTGACTACTCATCATCTTTGACCTTCCTCCTGCCTTGATCTCTGCAATGCCACTTTCTTTGGGTCATTCCTCCCTTATTCTGTACTGGATTTCCTCTCTCGGAGTGATGAGACTCCTCTGGGTTTTGTCCTGAGCCCTTTTTACATCTCTCTCAATACTCTGTCTAGGTTTCTCACCCAGACCCGTGGCTTTAAGAACATCTGAATGCTGATGATTGACATGTGTGTGTCATTGACCCTGTCCCCTGCTCATGTATGAAGTATTCTACATGGTTTCTCAACATGAATATTTTCTAGGAGCCCCCAATTTATTTTTCTTCTCAAACCTCTTTTTCTCTATGCTGACCTAGTTTCTCTAACCAGCATTCTAGGCGCTAGGCCAGAACTGAATGTTCCCCTTTCTCTCATGGGCCACACTGAATCCAAGTCCTTTGGGTTATCTCCTAAATGTATTGCAAATTTTTCCATCTAATCATCTCCACTTTCACCTCTCTAGTCAACATCATCACCATATTTCACCTAACTATTGTCAAACATCTGTAACTGATCTCTGTACTTTTATTCTTGTCTATACTTCATTTTCCACAGAACAACCAAAGGGATTTAAAAAATGAAACCCAAATCAAGTCAGATGATATCACTTTCCTGCTTAAAACTTTCCAGTGTCTTTTCTTTGTGTTTTGGATAATATTCAGACTTTTTGCCAGGACCCAAAGCAAGCTGCATCTTCTGGCTTTCTTCTACCTTTCCAACTGTCACTCTATCACTCTCCTGGCTCACTGGGCTCCAGCCAAGCTGTGTCTTCCTTCTATTCCTCAAACAAGTCAAGCCCTTTTGCACCTCTTGGCCTTTGTGCTTACACATCCCTTTGCCTGACACGCCCTTTCTTATAGTCTTTGTATGGCTACCAACTTAGTCACATTTTGACGTAAACATCAGCTCCTCAGAGACCTGCCCTAATGACCTTTCCTAAAATGCCTTTCCTGATCTCCACAACTGTTCGTCGTGTATCCTGTATGTTTTCTTCCTAGAATGTATCACCCTCTATAATGGTTTTGTTTTACCTGTTTATACTAGTTTAGTAGCTTTTTCTTCCTTATCTCTCTACCCTTTGTTCCAAGAACAGGAATACATTTAAAAATAACTTCCTTTTTAATGTTATTTTAGGCATAAAAAGAAAATAATAGTAATGTTAATAGTAGCAAACATTGAAGTTGTGCTTACCCTGGAGCAGGTGCTCTGCTTTCTAGGCTTGGCAATGGCTACTCACTTTCCAAAGGTACTACAGCCAGAAGAGGCAGGTTTGGACAAACCATGACCCTTATTATTAGCATTATTAATGGTAATAATTATGCATTATTAGCATTAATTATTAGCAATGCAATAATAATTCACATTATTAATGCTGACCCTTTTTCATTATAGGTAGCATAGCAAAGAAAAGAACATAGTGTATAGTGATAAACCCCAGCTCTGCCTCTTACCTAGTGTGGGAGCTTGGACAAGTCACTTCATTTCTGAGCTTCAGTTTCTTAGTGATAAAAGGGGACAATAACAACTATCACCCAAGGTGTTAGGAGGATCTAATCAGATCCATAGCTCCATCACAGTGCTAAATGAATGAATGTATTAAGTATCCAGCACAGACTCTGGCACTCTGTAATTAGTATTATGAGTTAATATCTCTGGACTTTGGCTTTTGTGTAGGTTGAAGGCAAGGGTCATATCTTTTCTGTAAATGAGATCCACTGAAAATGCACAGTGAATCCTAGGGCTGGCTAACACGCAGGTGTACGTCATTTAGCCGCTTCCTCCCTTCCCTTCCAAGACCTTTGGCCAGCCTCTCCTCCAGAAACCCAGTTCTCCTGTGTGTTCCCTGTCCTGAGGTTCTAGACCCAGGTCTGCTCTTTGATGCTCCCTTCCCAAGCATGACTTTTTTTGTGGCTCCTATGGCTGGCTGTCAAACTGGAAATCAGTCTGATAAATGAATCCTATATAGGGGTAAAATGATGGATAATGTTTGAAAGTGCTACCACATTGGCATTTTAACAGAATACTTACAGAGAGGCAAGGCTTGAAACCTAAAGGTCGTCTCTCTCCTGGTGGAAATCCTAGCCCAGTGGCAGGTTGGAGTGGAGAAGCATTAAGGAATATTTAGGGGTCAAGAAGCTTTCCTAGAGCCTGTAAATCATCATCCCTCCAACAGGTAGTTGCTATCTCAGCTTTTTGTGTAAGACGGGCCCTGCATGCTCACAAAGGGCACTCAGGAAGTAATTTACTGATGATTAGGATACTTCCACTGAATAATGGAAAGCATCATCCAGGTGCACATCTGTTCTTCATTTGGTCCAGGGGAGCTGAAGTCTGAGGGGTCAGCTACAATTACAGGTAAAAACCTGATGCAGCTATTTACTAGAAGCCAGCCAACCCTGAATATTCAATTACCTAGGACTAGATAGTGTTTCTCAGCAAGAGGAGAAGAGCAAAAATAGTTTCTGTCAACTTCTATTAGAAATTGACTAAAAAAAGAAACATCCAGGGTATATCTTAAGGCCATGCCTGAACATGGATGTGTGTGTGTGTGTGTGTGTGTGTGTGTGTGTGTGTGTGTATAAAACTTTTATTTTTGGAATAACTTTAGATTTATAGAAAAATTGCAAAGATGCTGCAGGTTTCCTGTATATCCTTCACCAAGCTTCCCTTAATGTTATACTCTAGATATTTGGAGTCGTAACTTTGTCTCAGGAAAATCTTTCATTTATCATCTAGTTTTTGGGAACTCACTGTGTGCCAGGCACTAGGGTTAGAATGATGAATAAGACAGACTTTGCCCCTTGCTTCATGAGTCTCATAGTGTAGCTTAGTGCTTTCTTTTATTTTCCTTTCCTTTTCTTTTTCTTTTCCTTTTTCTTTTTCTTTTCTTCTTTCCTTCCTTCTAGCTGGAGTTTCACTCTTGTTGCCACCTCCGCCTCCTGGGTTCAAGCAATTCTCCTGCCTCAGCCTTTCGAGTAGCTGGGATTACAGGCACCTGCCACCACGCCTGCCTAATTTTTGTATTTTTAGTAGAGGCAAGGATTTGCCACGTAGGCCAGGCTGGTCTCGAGCTCCTGACCTCAGGTGATCCACCTGCCTCAGCCTCCCAAAGTGCTGGGATTACAGGTGTGAGCCACTGTGCCCAGAAGCTTAGCGGTTTTCAAGGTGTGTGGTGTCTGTAACACTAGCACCACCTGGGAACTTCTTAGGACTACAAATTCTCAGGACCCACTTCAGACCTGAATCAGAAACTCCAGGGATGAGGCCCAGTGATTTGTAGTTTCACAAGCAATCCAGATGATTCTAAAATATGGTTAAGTTTGAGAACTAATGCTCTAGTGGGGAGAAACAAATATGAAGTGGTTAATTACAAATAATGATGTGATTTGATCACAGGAGACAGAACTATAGTCCCACATAGTTGAGCAGTTCACCTAGTCTGAAGGTAGACAAGGCCTGGCCGAGGAAGGGGTTCTTAAGCTGCCGTCTGAAGGTTGATGAGAAGTTGTCCAAGTGGATTGGAGAAAATGTGTCCTGGGATGGATAATTGTCTGGAGCCAGGGTGAGAGAGACTTGACATTGAGATCTGCCTCTTCAACCCTTGTAAAAATTGTGAGTTAGAAAAGATTAGTTTTTGGTCTGAATTCAGCTTAACTAGAAAATCCAATTAACTAGCTCTTCATATTCTCCAAATATTTCAGTTCATCCGGATTTTGAAAACCAAATGTATGTTGCATTTAGAGGATGCTGTGATAAAAAGGAGGAGCTTTGAAATTAGGGATGAGAGACCCATTCTTGTCCAGACTCTGCTCCCATTGGCACAATTAGCCTGTGGGGGCAATTCAACTTCACTGCCTCATTGTCCTTACCTGTAAAATGAGAGGGTTGGAACTTCCAGCCATTTTCTTTTTGATTTCATGATCCAGAATTAACTATAAATGTCATTATACTGCTGTTTACTTTTAGAAAGTACATTTCTGTTGATTTAGTTCAGTAGCTAATTCTGCACATTGCCTACTGGCTGGCAACTTTAAGAGAGCTTTTCTATTCTTTTCTCTAAAATTACTGCCATAAGTTTATCCCACAAGGATATATTATTTGCTCTAATGATCTGGTAATTATCAGGTAATGAAACGAGCAATGGTAAGTATATTATTAAGAGCAGTTGCTGCATGGAATATTTTTGTCATGCAATTAAAAATGTTACTTATATTTCAGTAATGCATATGAAGTTACATGCTGAGGAGAATGGAAATAGAGAATATCCTTCCTTCTTTTGCTGAACTAAGTCTTAAAATCCATATATTAAAAAGTTGAAAGAGTCTGATTCCATGGGCTGGAGTTTAAAGCCAAGATTTATCTTGGAGTAGGCGACGTGCCCTGCTATCATTAATTAGAGCTCTTCTGTCCAAGGGAGTTGAGAATGTTGTTCCCAAGCTGGATTAGGCCATCACGTTTCTAAGCTGAGCATCCTGACTTAACTGGTCCCTCTTCATGCTCTACTGGGTTCATTAGGAGAGTAATAATCCTGATGGGTAGAGAGCTCTCCACTGAATGAGGCACAGAAAAGGCCCGTAATAAGAATAAATTACGTTTTAATCAAGCTATAGTCACACTACTACTGCTGCATCTGCGGCTGATTTGTGGACATCAGAATGAGCCATATAGTACTCAGGCATCTGCATTTTGAAGAACTTTGCATAAGTGTAGAGATTCACAAGTATTAATTTTGGCCTCTGGGATTTTAACCTTTGATTTTAGTAACCCCCATACTGGTCTTTATTTTCTTTCAATATGACATGTCTCAGAAATGTTTCACAAGACGAATGAGAAGTTACCAGGCAGTAGCTAGAAACAGTAGGATTCTTCCCAGGCTCAGTTGTCCCTTGTCTGCACTGACAATTGTGTTATGTGGTTTATTTTCTATGTATGCATGCATAATTTTCCATTCTTGACTGTAAGCTCCTTGAGGACAGGATCCATATCTGATTCACCTTGGTGTGATATTAGCTGGCACTTGAGGGTGCTAACTTTGAGGCAGGCATTTTGCATTTCATTTGTTATTCCCCATACTTCTATAAACAGGGCTGTAAAACATCCTAGCAATAAATTGAGGCCTTGTCTGTGAGGTAAGAATTACTAGTCCCATTTTATAGATGAGAAAACTGAGGTGCAGAGAGATTCAATAATTACCTTAGGGACACTGAGCTAGTTAATGCTAGAACCAGCATTCAAATCCTTTTCTCTCCAACTCAAGTCTGTGCTCTTAAATTTTCTCTTACAATGGCATGGGCCCTCTAACATCATGTGAACTCAATAAATAATTGTAGAATACATGAATAATTCTCCATCTAGATGGCGTAGCAAGCTGGTGTACTCTGGGGAAGGTGAAAATGCATCAGGGGGCTAAGTGGTGTGAACTTGGAAAGTATTAATATGTAGACAGAATCTGAGAGAGAGATTTTTTTTTAGGTAGAAGAAAGGAAATGCATCTCTAATTACCTGAGTAAACCATGGGATCTGCTGTATTCCTTGTCTACCTTAGTGATGCTCAAAGCCAACCATCTCTGGTAGAAGCAATATTGTTCTTGAGCTTGTTTGCTTTCCATATTGCACGGTTGATTGTATCACTTCAGGTCTGATACCACACTTCTTAATTGTTGTTAGCTGGTTCTGTTGAAACTGCTTCTTTGTCCAAGGTAGTCTTCATAGGTTAGGGGTTCAGTTCTAGATAGAAAAATTACTAAGAGTGGGAGTCATGGGACTACATCATTCCATTCCACTCCATGCCATTTTGTTCCATTGAAATTCTTTTCCATGTTGCTCTATTCTATTTCATTCTACAGACATCTCTTGAGTACTATGTGCTGCCAAGCATGGTGTTAGATACTGAAGACACAGTGAGGATCAGGTTAGGTATAGCCTCTGCCTCACCTAGGTTGGTGTCTACTGGAGAGGCAGATAAGAAAACAGCCAATTGCAATGCAGTTAGGTAAGCCTGATGAATGGAATACTACAGGGAGGATAAGAGCTCAGAATGTCATGGGGTTGGGGCTTAACTCATGAGTCAGAGAAGGTACTTAGAGTGACTGAGACCTGAGAGGGGAAGAATCAGCCAGACAAAGGGCATTTTAGTGGTCCAGTAACAGAAGCAAGTTGAAGACATACTCTAACTGTCTACATTTTTCACTCTCAAAAGATTCAGCTTGCTTGCATGGAGATCTCCAGTCTGCTGAACTGGAAGCAGGTTATAATGTTAGACTTGTGTTTCTTTTCATAAACCTGAGCAGTGTAGAATGACAGCACTTGTTAACAAGGTGGGGTGGTCTGATGCTCAGAGAGCCCAATAAGGTTCAGGATGGGTGCTATGGTTTGAATAATGGTGTCCCCTGCAAAATTCATGTTGAAACTTAATCCCCAATACAACAATCTGTAGAGGTGTGTCCTTTGGGAGGTGATTAAGTTATTAGGGCTTCACCCTCATAAGTGTAATTAGCACATTTATAACCGGGCTCCAGATCAAAGGGAACCTGTTCCTGCCCTTCCATCTCTTCCACCACGTGAGGACACAGAATTCATCCCTTCCTGAGCATACAGCAACAACGCACCATCTTGGAAACAGAATGGGCCCTCGCCAGGCACCAAACGTTGGCATCTGGATCTTTGACTTCTCAGCCTCCAGAAGTGTGAGACATAAACTTCTATTCTTTATAAATTAATGAGTCTATAGTATTTTTTATAACTGCACAAATGGACTAAGTGGGGGAAGAGGGAAGAATAGAGAATTAGAATATTTCTAGATTCATTTTTGCCTTTCTGAAGGAAACCTAAACTTAATTTCTGGAAAATGCTTTTCTTTTTTTTCCTGGTCAGATTTGTTTTGCCTGAGTTAAAGAGAGGGCTTTTCACCTCCCCCATTTGACCATGTTTCTATGGATTCAGCTTGAATATGGTTGGCCTCATGTACATTTAACAACATATTCCTCATTCTCAAGGAACATTCTGTAGAGACTTTTTCAAATAGATAACCAGCTGTTTTAGATCCTAAATTCTGAGGACACTGTTTTGCATTTTCTCTACTTTAAAATTCTTTACACTTTCTTCTTATTACATTTGTGACAATCACAGGTGCTAGCATCATCAACACCTGTTCACCCCTCTTTTAATAAAGTGATGGTACTCCAAATGTAGAGCAGTCTTTGGTTTTGAGCAGTACTGGAGAGGATATTGAGGTCAGGATGGCTTCTTAATGGCCTCAAACCAACTTGTGATCATGATGATTGTGAAATTGGGATATAAGAGGGTTTACATGTTTTAATTTTGTATAGGAAATGTCACAGTAATTGCTATAAAAATAACTAGGAAGATTTTCTCTCAAATGATGTATGTAAATGTATATTCTCCTTGACTTCACTGCTATTTTCTTGTCACTTAAACAATAAAATTATTTTTAGTTTGTGTATCTCAAAATATCTGAACTCTGTTTAAAATATCAGTGAATTTTAAATCAAAGTTTTAAAGCTCATTTGACTAAGGAAGCTGACATCATTTCTACCACTGCCACTGAATACTATATGTAATATTGTCATCTTAATCATCTGTACATATCTATTATAATCTTTTTTACTTCTGATATTCTAAAACACAGCTTTAAGATGAATCAGTGGAAAATTATTAAGGCTTAGTGTAGTAAAGAATTTGGCCTTGCTCAAAAAGAGCTCTGGACTTTGCCCTCAGCTTCTCGAAGGCAACCTATGTCATATCTGATAGGAGTGTCTTTGTTTTGGACAAGAAAGATTAACCATGTGATCTAGGGTAGGGGTTTAGGGCCACACTATCAACCTGGAAAGTGATATCAGCCATGTGGGCCACCAGTCAATCAAGCCTATGTAAGGGAGGCCTTTTATGGGTTGAATCATGCGCCTCCCAAAAGATATGTTGAAGTCTTAAACTCCAGTATCATGGAATGTGACCTTTGGAAATAGGGTCATTGTGGATCTAATTCGTTAAGATGGAGCCATCCACCATCCAATATGACTGGTGTCCTTATGAAAAGATGAGAGAGACACGTGGAAGGAAAATGTCATGTGGCGATGGAGGCAGAGATGGGAATGGATGTAGCTGCGATGGAGAATGCAGACAAACACCAGAAACTAGAAGAGGCAAAGAGGGATTGTCCCTACAGGTTTCAGAGGGAGTGAGGCCCTGCTGACACGTTGATTTCAGTTGTCCATCCTCTAGAGCAGTGGGACAAAAACATTGAGTTGTTTTAAGCCACCCAATTTATGGTATTTTTTTTATGGCAGCCTTAGGAAATGAATACAAGCCCCAATAAAAACTTTGAACATAGAAACTCAGATGAGCATCCCTGGTCGACAGTTTCATGAGTATTATCACACATTGATGCTGAGAGGGTAATGTCCTGAGCACAGTAGAAGCTTCATGTTTTGTGCCCTCTCAGATTCTGCCCTCTTCCTTTGGCTGATTTTAATTTGTATCCTTTCCCTATAATAAATCATAACCATGTATATAATTGTTTTCAGGGAGTTTTGTGAGTCCTGGAGAATTATGGAACCAGAGGGTGGTTTTTGAGAAACCCCTGAACTTGTGGTTGGTGTCAGAAGTGAAAGTAGTCTTAGGAGTCTTTTGTGGACTCTTCCCTCTAGCTTCCTAGCTGGGCTCTAACCCCTTGCTGTAGGTATCAGGAGTCTAGGGCTGGCCTGGCAGTCTAGAGGACTGTTTCCTCAAATCACAACTTTTGACCAACTCCACACAGGCTCTATAAAACAATCTGATAGATACACATAACTATGACTATCTTTGGCTTTTCTTTTACAATTCTTGGTTATAGAGTACAGAGTTCCCATGTGCTGTGTAACTCACCCATACCTGCCTGGGTGAATTTAGCTATCATCAGGGCCCATGGCCAAACTGCAGCATAATTACATTTGTCATCTTTTTTCTTTATTCTGTGTCCTCCTTCTAACTGACACCCTATTACTCTAACCCAAAGCCTTCCTACTGATCTGTGATTATTTAAGACCCTGCCCTGACTCCCATATACATGCACATGCTTACAAATTCACCCCCGTTTCCTCTTCCTGATGGAAGGCCTTTGCTACTTCCTCTCTCACTAACTCAAAACTGATTTTCTAAGTAGCTTATAAAAGATTGGTATTAGATGATTTATTAATATAATTGCCATTAATGTAAATAACTAGCCTCAAGCTTTTCAAGAGATGCTTCTGTTCATGGGTCCTCTCCTCAAAAACAAAGCAAGACTCTTGCTCTCATTCCTTCTTTGCATCTAAGAATGACAAATAAGTTACTCTTTTAAAAAAAAATTTTTTTTTTTATTATACTTTAAGTTTTAGGGTACATGTGCACAATGTGCAGGTTAGTTACATATGTATACTTGTGCCATGCTGGTGTGCTGCACCCATTAACTCGTAATTTAGCATTAGGTATATCTCCTAATGCTATCCCTCCCCCCTCCCCCCACCCCACAACAGTCCCCAGAGTGTGATGTTCCCCTTCCTGTGTCCATGTGTTCTCATTGTTCAATTCCCATGAGTGAGAACATGCAGTGTTTGGTTTTTTGTCCTTGCTATAGTTTGCTGAGAATGATGGTTTCCAGTTTCATCCATGTCCCTACAGAGGACATGAACTCATCATTTTTTATGGCTGCATAGTATTCCATGGTGTATATGTGCCACATTTTCTTAATCCAGTCTATCGTTGTTGGACATTTGGGCTGGTTCCAAGTCTTTGCTATTGTGAATAATGCTGCAATAAACATACGTGTGCATGTGTCTTTATAGCAGCATGATTTATAATCCTTTGGGTATATACCCAGTAATGGGATGGCTGGGTCAAATGGTATTTCTAGTTCTAGATCCCTGAGGAATCGCCACACTGACTTCCACAATGGTTGAACTAGTTTACAGCCCCACCAACAGTGTAAAAGTGTTCCTATTTCTCCACATCCTCTCCAGCACCTGTTGTTTCCTGACTTTTTAATGATTGCCATTGTAACTGGTGTGAGATGGTATCTCATTGTGGTTTTGATTTGCATTTCTCTGATGGCCAGTGATGATGAGCATTTTTTCATGTGTCTTTTGGCAGCATAAATGTCTTCTTTTGAGAAGTGTCTGTTCATATCCTTTGCCCACTTTTAATAAGAATATAATAGCCCCAAGTTTCTGCAGACTTGGAGCTTGTTGACAGAGGAACCAAGGACAAACATGGTTGTCTTCCCTATTTTTAAATATAGGTAACATTGCTTGATTATCCCATCTTACCTTTAATGACTTGCCTATGTCCATTTACACATTAGTAAATGGACATATTACTAAGCATACATATTCCTAAATACCTTACCTTTAATAACTTGCCTATGCCCATTACTAGTGTGTATTACTAGAGTATTAGGGTTCTCTAGAGGGACAGAACTAATAGATATATATAAAAAGGCGAGTTTATTAAGTACTAACACACATGATCACAAGGTCCCACGATAGGCCGTCTACAGGCTGAGGAGCAAGGAGAGCCTGTCCGAGTTCTAAAACTGAAGAACTTGGAGTCTGGTGTTTGAGGGCAGGAAGCATCCAGCACAGAAGAAAGATGCAGGCTGGGAGGCTAGGCCAGTCTCTCTTCACATTTTTCTGCCTGCTTATATTCTAGCCACACTGGCAGCTGATTAAGTTGTATCCACCCAGATTAAGGGTGGGTCTGCCTTTCCCAGCCCACTGACTCAAGTGTTAATCTCCTTTGACAACACCCTCACAGACACTCCCAGGATCAATCCTTTGTATCCTTCAATCCAATCAAGCTGACATTCTGTATTAACTATCACAGCAAGTTATTAAAGGTAAGATACTTAGGATGCTATTTAACCTCTCAGTACCTCAGTTTCTTTAATTCATGTGTAAACAGCACTTACAGGGTCATTGTAAGGATTAAAGGACTTAGTGTGTAAAGAGCTCAGAAAGTAGTGATCACCTTATAAGTGTTAACTATTATTTGTCTTCTTGGAATTTTTTAAAGCTTTTGGTCTTCTACTTATGCTTTTCTACCTTGCTTCTTGGCAGTTAAGACTTTAATAAAGTATGACAATTTTCTCAAAAAGGATAACATATTCTAATACAGATTCAGGATGTACATTAATTCATAAAAAAAAGTCAGGGATAGGCAGAGGTTTATTTGACACTGTAAGACTGTAGAATATGAAGCAGTCTACCACACAATAAAATCGGGGCACTAAGGCATTACAATTAGGTATTTTTAAAAGTAGAAATGAAAAGTTTACTTTGAATATTACAATAAATTATATTACTTTATGGTTGGGTAGCATTTTAAAGTTTTTTTCATACATCATTTGAATGAGTTTCCTCTATCAAAGAAGTGAGCATGGCAGGTACATCAAGACTTATTTTAAAGTAGGATTTGGAGTCTCATTAAAGTGTAATGTGTAATGACTTGTCCAGAAGTATTGTCTCTATTTGGGAAGGAATTTAAATTGTTGAGCTGTTAAAGAGGGAACCACCTTGATCTACACAATTTGTTGATGTCTAAATTTAATTTTTAGTTTCAGTGATTTAGTTCAAACAATTGTGATAACTTTGGTGTTAATTGACGTTAGCCGGAACAGAAAAGAACACATTTGATTCTCTGAGTCTTTTGGCTATCTAATATTTTTGAACATTATCCTCAAAAATAGTGAAATAAGACTCTTTAGATACTTTAAAAAATAGACTGACTTTTTTAGGAAGCTAAGGAGGAAAAAATACTTTTGTAAGCTTTCTCTCCTTTTTAAACTTATGAAATACTCCATATGTTTAGTAAAAAGATTTAGGTTGAATGTGCAGCACTCAACTCTGGATGAAAGAAGTGGGATTTTTAACATAACTGTCAATTCTGAAAGGCAAATAATCTCATTATTAAAGACCTTGGCAGTTCAAATTGTTACTGAAGTTTTATGAATGCAAAGGATGTATAATTTCAGTTAGGATGAAAGCACCTCATTTCTTTGATTCAACAACAACAAAAAATACTTGGATGCTTCTACCTTTAAAGCAAGTTGTTGGATGGTTGTAATTGATCAAGCATAGCATTTTTCTATGCAATCTTTCAGTTTTATTTTTTGTATGTATTCATTAGGGCAAGGTAGGCCCCAAAGGCTAGGATTATGAGCAGTGGTTTTTTTGTTGTTGTCTTGTCATCTTTTTTTTTTTTTTTTCAATAAATGAAACCTATTCTTACACAGCATAGCTGTTTCACATTAGAAAGAAGCACTGATTCATGCCAACACAATGGCCCTGAATTCAGGCCAAAATTAGTCTTGACCCATCTACCATCCTCTTTGAGTAACCTCCTCCAGATCAGGGCTCTGTCTGTCTGCCTAAGGAACTAACAGTGCTTGTTCCTTCTATTCTAGTTTCTTTTCTCAGGAAGCACTTGGAGTATTTATTCACACTAAGCTATTAGTGGCTTAAGGTTATTTTTCCCTGTGAATAAATATATATTTTAAAAGAGGTCAGCCCTGGCTGAGTGTGATGGCTCATGCCTGTAATCCCAGCACTTTGGGAGGCTGAGGTGGGTGGATCACCTGTCAGGAGTTTGAGACCAGCCTGGCCAACATGGTGAAACCTCATCTCTACCAAAATACAAAAATTAGCTGGGCACGGTGGCAGATGACTGTAATCTCAGCTACTTGGGAGGCTGAGGCAGGAGAATTGCTTGAACCCGGGAGGCGGAGGTTGCAGTGAACCGAGATGGCGCCATAGCACTCAAACCTGGGCGACAGAGCGAGACTCCATCTCAAAAAAAAAAAAAAAAAAAAAAAAGAGGTCAGCCCCAAAGAATATTACTCTCAAGTGGTGAAATTTCAGGTGTTTTAAATGGGAAAATTTTTGGTATCTGTCAGAGTCCTCTATCCATTCTGCTGCATAGTAGTAGATAGTGTGTGCCTCTAAATAAAACCAGTCTTGTTGGTAAAAAGAAGATTATTATGAAACTGACATTGTGGAACATGAGCTACTCTGCATGAAAGCTGTACATAAATGAACAAATAATTCTTGAAGATTGACTATGTACCACTATTTTTCTACCCATCTTAACCTTATTTATTTATTTGTGTCCCGATTCATGATTTTTATACATTTAAAAAATCATACATCGGGACACACTTAAAAATTATTTTCTGATTTGTGTGTGCTTAATATAAACAGTCTTCCGAAAGTATTGCAGTTAAATCACTTTTAGGTATAACTGTGATGTAATGTTCTTGCTACAAAGGGAAAAAAAAATCACACAAAATGCTGGACTGAGGGCTGCTGTGGGCAGTGTAGAGTTGGTGAAGAGCTCTGGTCTTGGAGTCAAACAGATGTTGGGAAAGTTTTCCTTTAAACTACATTATTGAGGTATGGTTGACATATGAAAAGCTGTGTATCCTATGTGCATAACTCCATGAGTCTGGGGATAATTACATATCCATGAAACCATTATCACCATCAAGGCTGTGAACACATCTATCATCTCCCAGAGTTTCCTTCTACTCACTTTATTATTATGATTTAAGTTATAGTAACATAATTACAATATGTTTTTGTGGAAAGACCACTGAACATAAGGTCCACCCTTTTGGCAGATTTTAAATATGCAAGGTAGTATTGTCAGCTATAGGCACTGCTGTGTAGTAGATCTCCAGAACTTACTCATCCTGCACAACTAAAATTTGGTCCCTTTGAGCATCCTGTCCTCGTTTCCCCCTCCCTCCACCCCCTGGCAGCCATCATTCCATTCTGTACTTTTCTTTTTCTTTTCTTTTTCTTTTTTTTTTTTTTTTGAGGTAGAGTCTTGCTCTGTTGCCCAGGCTGGAATGCAGTGGTGCGATCTCAGCTTACTGCAACCTCCGCCTCCTGGGTTTAAGCAATTCTCACGCCTCAGCCTCCAAAGTGTAGCTGGGATTACCGGTACACGTGACCACGCTTGGCTAATTTTTGTATTTTTAGTAGAGATGGGGTTTTGTCTTGTTGGCCAGGCTGGTCTGGAACTCTTGGCCTCAAGTGAGCCACCTACCTTGGCCTCCCAAAGTGCTAGGATTATAGGCGTGAGCCACTGCGTCCAGCATACTCAGTACTTCTGTGAGTTTATTTTAGATTTCACATATAAGTAAGATTATATAATATGTCTTTCTGTGTCTTGCTTATTTCACTTGGTATAATGTCCTCCATGTTCACCCATGATAGTGCAAACAGCAGGATTTCCTTCTTTTGTGTATATACACCATCTTATTCATTATGTATATGCACCACCTTTTCTTTATTCATTCATCAATTAATGAACATTTAGGTTATTTTTATAGCTTTGCTATTGTGAATAATCCTGAAATGAACATAGGGGTGCAGATATCTCTTTGAGGTAGTGATTTTTCTTTCCTGTAATTTTGATTCTGTTTTCAGTTTTTTTTTTTTTTTATTTAAGTTCTAGGGTACATGTGCACAAAGTGCAGGTTTGTTGCATAGATATACATGTGCCATGTTGGTTTGCTGCACCCATCAACTCATCATTTACATTAGGTATTTCTCCTAATGCTATCCCTCCACCAGCCTCCTAACCCTTGACAGGCCCCAGTGTGTGATATTCCCCTCCCTATGTCCATGTGTTCTCGTTGTTCACCTCCCACCTATGAGTTAGAACACGTGGTGTTTGGTTTTCTGTCCTCGTGATAGTTTGCTGAGAATGACGGTCTCCAGCTTCATCCATGTTCCTGCAAAGGACATGAACTCATCCTTTTTCATGGCTGCATAGTATTCCATGGTGTATATGTGCCACATTTTCTTTATCCAGTCTATCATTGAAGGATATTTGGGTTGGTTCCAACTCTTGGCTATTATGAATAGTGCTGCAATAAACATATGTGTGCATGTGTCTTTATAGTAGCATGATTTATAATCCTTTGGATATACACCCAGTAATGGGTTGGCTGGGTCAAACGGTATTTCTAGTTCTAGATCCTTGAGGAATTGCCATACTTTCTTCCACAATGGTTGAACTTATTTACACTTCCACCAACAGTGTAAAAGCATTTCTATTTCTCCACATCCTCTCCAGCATCTGTTGTTTCCTGGCTTTTTAATGATTGCCATTCTAACTGGTGTGAGATGCTATCTTATTGTGGTTTTGATTTGCATTTCTCTGATGACCAGTGATGATGAGCACTTTTTCATGTGTTTTTTGGCTGCATAAATGTCTTCTTTTGAGAAGTGTCTGTTCATATCCTTTGCCCACTTTTTGATGGGGTTGTTTTTTTCTTGTAAATTTGTTTAAGTTCCTTGTAGATTCTGGATATTAGCCATTTGTCAGATGGGTAGATTGCAAAAATTTTCTCCCATTCTGTAGGTTGCCTGTTCACTCTGATGATAGTTTCTTTTGCTGTGCAGAAGCGCTTTAGTTTAATTAGATCCCATTTGTCAATTTTGGCTTTTGTTGCCATTGCTTTTGGTGTTTTAGTCATGAAGTCTTTGCCCATGCCTATGTCCTGAATGCTATTGCCTAGCTTTTCTTCCAGAGTTTTTATGGTGTTAGGTCTGACATTTAAGTCTTTAATCCATCTTGAGTTAATTTTTGTATAAGGCGTAAGGAAGGGATCCAGTTTCAGCTTTCTACATACTGCTAACCAGTTTTCTCAGCACCATTTATTAAATAGGGAATCCTTTCCCCATTTCTTGTTTTTGTCAGGTTTGTCAAAGATCAGATGGTTGTAGATGTGTGGTGCTATTTCTGAGGCCTCTGTTCTGTTCCATTGGTCTATATATCTGTTTTGGTACCAGTACCATGCTGTTTTGGTTACTGTAGCCTTGTAGTATAGTTTGAAATCAGGTAGCGTGATGCTTCCAGCTTTATTCTTTTTGCTTAGGATTGTCTTGGCAATGCGGGCTCTTTTTTGGTTCCATATGAACTTTAAAGTAGTTTTTTCCAATTCTGTGATGACAGTTGGTGGTAGCTTGATGGGGATAGCATTGAATCTATAAATTACCTTGGGCAATATGGCCATTTTCACGCTATTGATTCTTCCTATCCATGAGCATGGAATGTTCTTCCATTTGTTTGTGTCCTCTTATTTCATTGAGCAGTGTTTTGCAGTTCTCCTTGAAGACTTTGCTGAAGTTGCTTATCAGTTTAAGGAGATTTTGGGCTGAGATGATGGGGTTTTCTAAATGTACAATCATGTCATCTGCAAACACACAATTTGACTTCCTCTTTTCCTAATGGAATACCCTTTATTTCTTTCTCTTGCCTTATTGCCCTAGCCAGAACTTCCAACACTATGTTGAATAGCAGTGGTGAGAGAGGGCATCCTTTCTTGTGCTGGTTTTCAAAGGGAATGCTTCCAGTTTTTGCCCATTCAGTATGATATTGGCTGTGGGTTTGTCATAAATAACTCTTGTTATTTTGAGATTATTGAGAGTTTTTAGCATGAAGGGCTGTGGAATATTGTCAAAAGCCTTTTCTGCATCTATTGAGATAATCATGTGGTTTTTGTCATCGGTTCTGTTTATGTGATGGATTACATTTATTGATATGCATATGTTGTACCAGCCTTCCATCTCAGGTATGAAGCCAAATTGATCATGGTGGATAAGCTGTTTGATGTGGTGCTGCATTCAGTTTTCCAGTATTTTATTGAAGATTTTCACATTGATGTTCATTAGGGATATTGGCCTAAAATTCTCTTTTTTTGCTGTGTCTCTACCAGGCTTTTTTTTTTTTTTTTTTTTTTTTTTTAATCAGGATGATGCTAGCCTCAAAGTGAGTTAGGGAGGATTCTCTCTTCTTCTATTGATTGGAATAGTTTAAGAAGGAATGGTACCAGCTCCTTTTTGTACCTCTGGTAGAATTCGGTTGTGAATCCATCTGGTCCTGGACTTTTTTTGGTTGGTAGGCTATTAATTATTGCCTCAATTTCAGGAGCTCTTATTGGTCTATTCAGAGATTAAACTTCTTCCTGGTTTAGTCTTGGGAGGGTGTATGTGTCCAGGAATTTATCCATTTCTTCTATATTTTCTAGTTTATTTGCATAGAGGTGTTTATAGTATTCTCTGATGGTAGTTTGCATTTCTGTGGGATTGGTGGTGATATCCCCTTTATCATTTTTTATTGCATCTATTTGATTCTTCTCTCTTTTCTTCTTTATTAGTCTTGCTGGCAGTCTATCTATTTTGTTGATCTTCAAAAAACCAGCTCCTGGATTCATTGATTTTTTTGAAGGGTTTTTTGTGTCTCTAACTCTTTCAGATCTGCTCTGAGCTTAGTTATTTCTTGACTTCTGCTAGCGTTTGAATTTGTTTGCTCTTGCTTCTCTAGTTTTTTGATTGTGATGTTAGGGTGTCAAATGTAGATCTTTCCTGCCTTCTCTTGTGGGCATTTAGTGCTATAAATTTCCCTTTACACACTGCTTTAAATGTGTCCCAGAGATTCTGGTATGTTGTGTCTTTGTTCTCATTGGTTTCAAAGAACATCTTTATTTCTGCCTTCATTTCATTACATACTCAGTAGTCATTCAGGAGCAGGTTATTCAGTTTCCGTGTAGTTGTGCAGTTTTGAGTGAGTTTCTTAATTCTGAGTTCTAGCTTGATTGCACTGTGGTTTGAGAAAGAGTTTGTTGTGATTTCTGTTCTTTTACGTTTGCTGAAGAGTGTTTTACTACCAATTATGTGGTCAATTTTAGAATAAGTGTGATGTGGTGCTGAGAATAATGTATATCCAGTTGATTTGGGGTGGAGAGTTCCGTAAATGTCTATTAGGTCTGCTTGGTCTAGAGCTAAGTTCAATTCCTCGATATCCTTTTTAACCTTCTGTCTCATTGATGTGTCTAATATTGACAGTGGGGTGTTAAAGTCTCCCATTATGATTGTGTGGGAGTCTAAGTCTCTTTGTAGGTCTCTGAGGACTTGCTTTATGAATGTGGGTGCTCCTGTACTAGGTGCATATATATTTAGGATAGTCAGCTCTTCTTGTTGAATTGATCCCTTTACCATTATGTCCTGGCCTTCTTTGTCTCTTTTGATCTTTGTTGGTTTAAAATCTGTTTTATCTGAGACTAGGATTGCAACCCCTGCTTTTTTTTTTTTTTTTTTTTGCTTTCCATTTGCTTGGTAGATCTTCCTCCATCCTTTTATTTTGATCCTATGTGTGTCTTTGCACATGAGATGGGTCTCCTGAATACAGCACACCAATGGGTCTTGACTCTTTTCCTATTTGCCAGTCTGTGTCTTTTAATTGGAGCATAAGGTTAATATTGTTATGTTTGAATTTGATTCTGTCTTTATGATGTTAGCTGGTTATTTTGCCCATTAATTGATACCGTTTGTTCACAGCATTGATGGTCTTTACCATTTGGCATGTTTTTACAGTGGCTGGCACCAGTTGTTCCTTACCATATTTAGCGCTTCCTTCAGCAGCTCTTGCAAGGCAAGCCTGGTGGGGACAAAATCTCTCAGCATTTGCTTGTCTGTAAAGGGTTTTATTTATCCTTCACTTATGAAGCTTAGTTTGGCTGGATATGCGATTCTTGGTTGAAAATTCTTTTCTTTAAGAATGTTGAATATTGGCCCCCACTCTCTTCTGGCTTGTAGGGTTTCTGCAGAGAGATGTTGTTAGTCTGATGGGCTTCCCTTTGTGGGTAACCCGATCTTTCTCTTTGGCTGCTTTTAACATTTTTTCCTTCATTTCAACCTTGGTGAATCTGATGATTATGTG
Organism: Pongo pygmaeus; assembly: GCF_028885625.2. NCBI lineage: Eukaryota > Metazoa > Chordata > Mammalia > Primates > Hominidae > Pongo > Pongo pygmaeus. The sequence continues at coordinate 72,633,796 of NC_085930.1, read as the reverse complement.
TCTTGGGGTTGCTCTTCTTGAGGAATATCTTTGTGGTGTTCTCTGTATTTCCTGAATTTGAATGTTGGCCTGCCATGCTAGGTTAGGGAAGTTCTCCTGGATAATATCCTGAAGTGTGTTTTCTAACTTGGTTCCATTCTCCCCATCCCTTTCTGATACTCCAATCAAACATAGATTTGATCTTTTCACATAGTCCCATATATCTTGGAGGCTTTGTTTGCTTTTCAATCTTTTTTCTCTAATCTTGTCTTCATGCTTTATTTCATTAAGTTGATCTTCAATCACGATATCCTTTCTTCCACTTGATCAAATCGGCTATTGAAGCTTGTGTATGCATCACAAAACTCTTGTGCCATGGTTTTTAGCTCCATCAGGTCATTTAAGGTCTTCTCTATGCTATTTATTCTAGTTAGCCATTCGTCTAATCTTTTTTCAAGGTTTTTAGCTTCTTTGCAATTCGTTAGAACTTGCTCCTTTAGCTCAGAGAAGTTTGTTATTACTGACCTTATGAAGCCTACTTCTGTCAACTTTTCAAAATCATTCTCCAACCAGTTTTGTCTCCTTGCTGGCGAGGAGCTGTAATCCTTTGGAGGAGAAGAGGCACTCTGTTTTTTGGAATTTTCAGCTTTTCTGCTCTGGTTTCTCCCCATCTTTGTGGTTTTTATCTACCTTTGGTCTTTGCTGTTGGTGATCTACAGATGGGGTTTTGGTGTGGATGTCCTTTTTGTTGGTGGCCGAATAGGAACAGCTCCAGTCTGCAGTTGTCAGTGAGATCAATGCAGAAGATGAGTGATTTTTGCATTTCCAACTGAGGTACCTAGTTCATCTCATTGGGACTGGTTGGACAGTAGGTGCAGCCCATGAAGGGGGATCCGAAGCAGGGCAAGGTGTTGCCTTACCTGGGAAGTGCAAGGGGTCAGGGGATTTCCCTTTCCTAGCCAAGGGAAGCAGTGACAGACTGTACCTGGAGAAACTGTACACCCTTGACCTAATACTGTGCTTTGTCCACAGTCTTAGCAACCGGCAAGCCAGGAGATAACCTCCCGTGCCTGGCTCAGTGGTTCCCATGCCCATGGAGACTTGCTCACTGCTAGCACAGCAGTCTGAGATCCACCTGCAATGCTGCAGCTTGACGTGGAGGAGGGGCATCTGCCATTGCTGAGGCTTGAGTAGCTTACAGTGTAAACAAAGTGGCCAGGAAGCACGGACTGGGCGGAGCCCACTGCAGCTCAGCAAGCCCTACTGCCTCTATAGATTCCACCTCTGGGGGCAGGTCATAGCAGAACAAAAGGCAGCAGACAGCTTCTGCAGACTTAAACGTCCCAGTCTAACAGCTCTGAAGAGAGCAGTGGTTCTCTCAGCATGGCGTTTGAGCTCCCAGAATGGACAGACTGCCTCCTCAAGTGGGTCCATGACCCCCGTGTAGCCTGATTGGGAGACATCTCCCTGTAGAGGCCAACAGACACCTCATACAGGCAGGTGCCTCTCTGGGATGAAGCTTCCAGAGGAAAGATCAGGCAGCAGTATTTGCTGTTTTGCAGCCTCCACTGGTGATACCCAGGCAAACAGGGTTTGGAGTAGACCTCCAGCAAATTCCAACAAACCTGCAGCTGAGGGGTCTGACTGTTAGAGGGAAAACTAACAGAAAGGAATAGCATCCACAGTTTTAAAAATATATACCCAGAAGTGGATTTGCTGCATCATATGTTAGTTCTGTTTTTAATTTTTTTTTTCTTTTTTTTTGGTGATAGTATTGCTTTCTTGCCTAGGCTGGAGGGCACTGGTGTGATCTCAGCTCACTGCAACCTCCACCTCCCAGGTTCAAGCTATTCTCATGCCTAGGCCTCCCGAGTAGCTGGGATTACAGCCATCTACCACCATGCCCAGCTAATTTTTGTATTTTTAGTAGAGACAGGGTTTCACCGTGTTGGCCAGGCTGATCTTGAACTCCTGTCCTTGAGTGATCTGCCAATCTCAGCTTCTCAAAGTGCTGTGATTATAGGCATGAGCCACCATACCTGGACTATTTTTAATTTTTTGAGGAGCCTCCATCCTTTTTTTTCATAAAGGCTATTCTAATTGACATTCCCACCAACAGTGGACCTGGGTTCTCTTTTCTCTACACCCTGGGCCAGAAACAAATGGTTATGAGCTTTGGTTTTCTCTTCTTTCAAATAGGGACAATAATGAGCCCATGTGACTGTTGTGAAAATTAAATGGTAATAGGAAAGTGCGTAAAGCATTTAGCTTTGTGCTAGGCACAAACGAAATGCTCATTCAATTGTATAAATTGTATAATCATATACTAATTATAGTAGTTGTTATGATTTAATGGGAAAAATTGCTTACAGTGGGGATCTTTTGTGTGAGGGGGAAAGGAATCAAAAGTGAGATGGTAGAAATAAAAATCTGCAGAAAAAAAGTAGTAAATTCAAGAGCCACTCCCATGGTCAGCCACACAGAAAAGAGAAGCAGGCACAAGACAAGGAGAGATGGAGAATGGAACCAACCACAAGAGTGGAATGAGGGAGGACCAGGACATACTAGAAATAGGACCAAACAGAGTTAAAGGTTTTTGTCAAGGCCGCACTGGGCACTCTCAGATGTTAGCTGCTCTGTCTGTAGGAATGCTGCATTATGGTAATGACATTATTATAAGAGAGTTGGTGCCCAGATGAGAAAATCATAATTACTAGTGGAGCCAAGCATGGTTTAATGAGCTCCACCTTGTGGCAAAGGTCTGGAGTCTGCAACGCAAAACCAAGAATGATATCTTGAGGGAAATCATTTGTGTTATAAACAAAAGGATGGTGTTGATGTTGAGGCCGTAGTTGGTTTTTTGTTTTTTTTCCTTTCTTTCTTTCTTTTTTTTTTTTAAATTATACTTTAAATTCTGGGATACATGTGCCTAATGTGCAGGTTTGTTACATAGGTATACATGTGCCATGCTGGTTTGCTGCACCCATCAACCCGTCATCGTCATCTACATTAGGAATTTCTCCTAGTGTTATCCCTCCCCTAGTTCCCCATCCCCCAACAGGCCCCGGTGTGTGATGTTCTCTGTGTCCCTGTGTTCTCATTGTTCAACTCCCACTTATCAGTGAGAACATGTGGTGTTTGGTTTTCTGTTCGTGCGTTAGTTTGCTGAGAAGAATGGTTTCCAGCTTCATCTATGTTGCTTCAAAGGACATGAACTCATCCTTTTTTTATGGCTGCAGAGTGTTCCATGGTGTATATGTGCCACATTTTCTTTATCCGATCTATCATTGATGGGCATTTGGGTTGATTCCAAGTCTTTGCTGTTGTCAACAGTGCTGCAGTATGCATATGTATGCATGTATATAATTTATAAGTGATTTATAATCCTTTGGATATGTACCCAGTAATGGGATTGCTGGGTCAAATGGTATTTCTGGTTCTAGATCCTTGAGGAATCACCACATTGTCTTCCATAATGGCTGAAATAATTTACACTCCTATAACAACAGTATAAAAGCATTCCTATTTCTCCACATCCTCTTCAGCATCTGTGTTTCCTGACTTTCTATTGATCGCCATTCTAACTGGCATGAGATGGTATCTCATTGTGGTTTTGATTTGCATTTCTCTAATGACCGGTGATGATGAGTGCTTTTTCCTGTTTGTTGGCCACATAAATGTCTTCTTTTGAGAAGTGTCTGTTCATATTCTTCTCCCACTTTTTGATGGGGTTGTTTGTTTTTTCTTGTGAATTTTAAGTTCCTTGTAGATTCTGGATGTTAGCCCTTTGTCAGATGGGTAGAATGCAAAAATTTTCTCCTATTCTGTAGGTTGCCTGCTCACTCTGATGATACTTTCTTTTGCTTTGCAGAAGATTTTAGTTTAATTAGGCCCCATTGGTCAATTTTGGCTTTTGTTGCTGTTGCTTTTGGTGTTTTAGTCATGAAGTCTTTGCTCACGCCTGTGTCCCGAAAGTTATTGCCAAGGTTTTTTTTCTAGGTCTTTATGGTTTTAGGTGTTATGTTTAAGTCTTTAATCCAACTTGAGTTAGTTTTTGTATAAGATGTAAGGAAGGGGTCCAGTTTCAGCTTTCCACATATGGCTAGCCAGTTTTCCCAACACCATTAATTAAATAAGGAATCCTTTCCCCATTGCTTGTTTTTGTCAGGTTTGTCAAAGATCAGATGGTTGTAGATGTGTGGTGCTATTTCTGAAGGCTCTGTTCTGTTCCATTTGTCTGTATGTCTGTTTTGGTACCAGTACCATGCTGCTTTTGTTACTGTAGCCTTGCAGTATACTTTGAAGTCAGGTAGCATGATGCCTCCAGCTTTGCTCTTTTTGCTTAGGATTGTCTTGGCTATGCAGGCTCTTTTTTGGTTCCATATGAACTTTAAAGTAGTTTTTTCCAATTCTGTGAAGAAAGTCATTGGTAGCTTGATGGGGATAGCATTGAATATATAAATTACCTTGGGCAGTATGACCATTTCACGATATTTATTCTTCCTATCCATGAGCATGGAATGTTCTTCCATTTGTTTGTGTCCTCTTATTTTTATGAGCAGTGGTTTTGTAGTTCTTGAAGAGGTCCTTCACATCTCTTGTAAGTTGGATTGCTAGGTATTTTATTCTCTTTTTAGTAATTCTGAATGGGAATTCACCATGATTTGGCTCTCTGTCTGTTATTGGTGTATAGGAATGCTTGTGATTTTTCACATTGATTTTTGTATCCTGAGACTTTGCTGAAGTTGCTTACCAGCTTAAGGAGATTTCGGGCTGAGACGATGGGGTTTTCTAGATATACAATCATGTCATCTGAAAACAGAAACAATTTGAATTCCTCTCTTTCTATTTGAATACCCTTTATTTGTTTCTCTTGCCTGATTGCCCTGGCCAGAACTTCCAATACTATGTTGAATAGGAGTGGTGAGAGAGGGCACCCTTGTCTTGTGCTGGTTTTCAAAGGCAATGCTTCCAGTTTTTGCCTATTCAGTATGATATTGGCTGTGGGTTTGTCATAAATAGCTCTTATTGAGATACATTCAATCAATACCTAGTTTATTGAGAGTTTTCAGCATGAAGGGGTGTTGAATTTTGTCAAAGGCCTTTTCTGCATCTGTTGAGATTATCATGTGGTTTTTGTCATTGGTTCTGTTTATGTAATGGATTACATTGATTGATTTGTGTATATTGAGCCAGCCTTGCATCCCAGAGATGAAGCTGACTTGATCATGGTGGATAACTTTTTGATATGCTGCTGGATTCGGTTTGCCAGTATTTTATTGAGGATTTTTGCAATGATATTTATCAGGGATATTGGTCTATAATTTTCTTTTTGTTTGTTGTGTCTCTGCCATGTTTTGCTATCAGGAGGATGCTGGCCTCATAAAATGAGTTAGGGAGGATTCCCTCTTTTTCTATTGTTTTGAATAGTTTCAGAAGGACTGCTACCAGCTTATCTTTATACGTCTGGTAGAATTCGGCTGTGAATTCGTCTGGTCCTGGACATTTTTTTGTTGGTAGGCTATTAATTTACCGCCTCAATTTCAGAACTTGTTATGGTCTATTCAGGGATTCAACTTCTTCCTGGTTTAGTCTTGGGTGAGTGTATGTGCCCAGGAATTTATCCATTTCTTCTAGATTTTCTATTTTATTTGCATAGAGGGGTTTATAGTATTATCTGATAGTAGTTTGTATTTCTGTGGGATCAGTGGTGATATCCCCTTTATCATTTTTTATTACATCAATTTGATTCTTCTCTCTTTTCTTCTTTGTTAGTCTGGCTAGTCATCTATTTTGTTAATCTTTTAAAAAAAAAACCAGCTCCTGGATTCATTGATTTTTTTTTTTTTTTTTTTGAAGGGGTTTTCGTGTCTGTCTTCTTCAGTTCTACTCTAGTCTTAGTTATTTCTTGTCTTCTGCTAGCTGTTGAATGTGTTTGCTCTTGCTTCTGTAGTTCTTTTAATTTTGATGTTAGGGTGTTGATTTTAGATCTTTCCTGCTTTCACTTGTGGGTATTTAGTGCTATAAATTTCTCCGTAAACACTGCTTTAGCTGTGTCCCAGAGATTCTGGTACATCGTGTCTTTGTTCTTATTGGTTTCAAAGAACTTCTTTATTTCTGCCTTAATTTCATTACCCAGTAGTCATTCAGGAGCAGGTTATTCAGTTTCTAGGTAGTTGTGCGGTTTTGAGTGAATTTCTTAATCCTGAGTTCTAATTTGATGACTCTGTGGTCTGAGAGACTGTTTGTTATGATTTCCATTCTTTTGCATTTGCTGAGTAGTGTTTTATTTCCTAAATAATAGTAGTGTTTTATTTTCCTAAAAATAGTAGTGTTTTATTTTCCACATAAATTATGTGGTCAATTTTAGAATAAGTGTGATGTGTTGCTGAGAAAAATGTGTATTCTGTTGATTTGGGGTATAGAGTTCTGTAGATGTCTATTAGGTCTGCTTCGTCCAGAGCTGGGTTCAAGTCCTGAATATCCTTGTTAATTTTCTGTCTCGTTGATCTGTCTAATATTGATGGTGGGGTGTTAAAGTCTCACGCTATTATTGTGTGGGAGTCTAAGTCTCTAAGTTTCTAAGAACTTGCTTTATGAATCTGTGCTCCTGTATTGGGTGCATATACATTTAGGATAGTCAGCTCTTGTTGCACTGATCCCTTTACCATTAGGTAATGCCCTTCTTTGTCTCTTTTGATCTTTGTTGGTTTAAAGTCTGTTTTATCAGAGACTAGGATTGCAACCTCTGCTTTTTCTTTGCTTTCCATTTTGTTGTAAATATTCCTCCATCCCTTTATTTTGAGCCTATATGTGTCTTTGCATGTGAGTTGGGTCTCCTGAATACAGCCCACCAATGGGTTTGACTCTTCCAATTTGCCAGTCTGTGTCTTTTAATTGAGGCATTTAGCCCATTTACAGTTAAGGTTATTATTGTTATGTGTGAATTTGATCCTGTCATTAGATGCTAGCTGGTTATTTTGTCCGTTAGTTGATGCAGTTTCTTCATAGTGTTGATGGTGTTTTCAATTTGGTATGTTTTTGCAGTGGCTGGTATCGGTTGTTCCTTTCCATGTTTAGTGCTTCCTTCAAGAGCTTTTGTAGGGCAGGCCTGGTGGTGACAAAATCTCTTAGCATTTGCTTGTCTTTAAAGGATTTTATTTCTCCTTCGCTTATGAAGCTTAGTTTGGTTGGATATGAAATTCTAGGTTGAAAATTCTTTTCTTTAAGAATGTTGAATATTGGCCCCCACTCTCTTCTGGCTTGTAGGGTTTCTGCAGAGAGATCTGCTGTTAGTCTGTTGTGTTCCCCTTTGTGGGTAACCTGATTTTTTTCTCTCTAGCTGCTCTAACATTTTTTCCTTCTGAAACCTTGGTGAATCTGACAATTATGTGTCTTGTGGTTGCTCTTCTCGAGGAGCATCTTTCGGTGTTCTGTATATTTCCTGAATTTCAGTGTTAGCCTGCCTTGCTAGGCTGGGGAAGTTTTCCTGGATAATATCCCGAAGAGTGTTTTCCAATTTGGTTCCATTCTCCCCGTCACTTTCAGGTACACCAATCAAATGTAGGTTTGGTCTTTTCCCATAGTCCCATATTTCTTGGAGTCTTTGTTCTTTCCTTTCCATTCTTTTTTCTCTAATGTTGTCTTCATGCTTTATTTCATTAAGTTGATCTTCAATCACTGACATCCTTTCTTCTGCTTGATTGATTTGGCTATTGATACTTGTGTATACTTGTGTATGCTTCACAAAGTTCTCGTGCTGTGTTTTTCACCTCCCTCAGGTCATTTGTGTTCTTCTCCAAACTGATTATTCTAGTTAGCAATTCCGCTAACCTTTTTTCAAGATTCTTAGCTTCCTTGCCTTCGGTTACAATGTGCTCCTTTAGCTCAGAGGAGTTTGTTATTACCCACTTTCTGAAACCTACTTCTGTCAATTTGTCAAACTCATTCTCTGTCCAGTTTTGTTCCCTTGCTGGTGAGGAGTTGTGATCCTTTGGAGGACGAGGCATTCTGGTTTTTGGAATTTTCAGGCTTTTTGCACTGGTTTCTCCCCATCTTCATGGATTTATCTATCTTTGGTCTTTGATGTTGGTGACCTTTGGATGGGATTTCTGTGTGGACATCCTTTTTGTTCATGTTGATCCTATTCCTTTCTGTTAATTTTCCTTCTAACAGGCCCCTCTGCTGCAGGTCTCCTGGAATTTTCTGGAGGTCCACTCCAGATGCTGTTTGCCTGCGTATCTCCAGCGGAGGCTGCAGAACAGCAGAGGTTGCTGCCTGTTCCTTCCTCTGGAAGCTTTGTCCCAGAGGGGCCTGGCCAGATGCCAGCTGGAGCTCTCCTGTATGAGGTGTCTGTCAGCCCCTGTTGGGAGGTGTCTTCAAGTCAGGAGGCATGGGGGTCAGGGACGCACCTGAGGAGGCAGTCTGTCACTTAGCAGAGCTGGAGTGCTGTGTTGGGAGATCCGCTGCTCTCTTCAGAGCTGGCAGGCAGTAACATTTAAGTCTGCTGAAGCTGTGCCCACAGCTGCCCAGGTGCTGTGTCCCAGGGAGATGGGAGTTTTATCTATAAGCCCCTGACTGGGGCTGCTGCCTTTGTTTCAGAGATGTCCTGCCCAGAGAGGAGGAATCTAGAGAGGCAGTCTGGCTACAGCGGTTTTGCTGAGCTGCGGTGGGCTCCACCTGGTTCGAACTTCCCAGTGGCTTTGTTTACACTGTGAGGGGAAAAACACCTACTCAAACCTCAGTAATGGTGGACACTCCTCCTCCCACCAAGCTCAAGCATCCTAGGTTGACTTCAGACTGCTGTGCTGGCAGTGAGAATTTCAAGCCAGTGGATCTTAGCTTGCTGGGCTCCATGGGGGTGGGATCTGCTGAGCAAGACCACTTGGCTCCCTGGCTTCAGTCTTCTTTCAGGGGAGTGAACAGTTCTGTCTCACTGGCATTCCAGGTGCCACTGGGGTATGAAAAAAACTCCTGCAGCTAGCTCGGTGTCTGCCCAAACGGCCGCCCAGTTTTGTGTTTAAAACCCAGGGCCCTGGTGGTATAGGCACTTGACAGAATTTCCTGGCCTGGGAGTTGCACAGAATGTGGGAAAAGCAGAGTCCCTCATGGCTTCCTTGGCTAGTGGAGGTAGTTCCCCAGCCCTTTGTGCTTCCAGGGTGAGGCAACACCCCACCCTGCTTAGGCTCACCCTCCATGGGCTGTACCCAGTTTTTAACCAGTCCCAATGAGATGAGCCAGGTACCTCAGTTGGAAATGCAGAAATCACCCACCTTCTGCATTGATCTCACTGGGAGCTGCAGACCGGAGTACTTCCTATTTGGCCATCTTGCCAGCCACCCGAGGTCGTAGTTTTAAAACTTTAGATACCACTGACTTCTTCCTCAGTCTGCTGACTCCACTCAAGTCAGTACAGGTAATAAATCACACACTGCTGTCTGCATCTTTCTGTTCTACTTATTGGCATTGTTGCTATTAAGAAAACACAGAGGGAGAAAAGATGTAAGCTCCTTCTTCTGGTGTCTTAAGGAGGTTAGCAGGGTACAAGGTAATCTCAGAAGGCTGTTATTTAGTATTTTTTCTCTCTTTCTTACCTTTGCGTAGAAGGGATGGACTTAGAGTGAGGAATAAAACGTGAAGTCAACAATCATTCTTTTGCATATACATACACATGGGTGTGTGTATGCCTACACACCCACACATGGTGAGCCAAGGCCTTTGGTAGGTGCCATGTAGGAAAGCATAATCCTTGGGCTCAGAATTTTTTTTTTTGTTTTTTAGAACGTGACCACATAGGAATATCCTTTTGTGAAGCAGCGGGCTTGTATGGTCAGTTTAATGCAGGGCAAAATCAGTTCCTAAGTCTCAATGGAATAGGGAATATCTCAGTCTGGAGGCATGAGTCAAAAACCTCTTCCTCATATTAGCTGCACTGATTTGAGCATGCAGCTTTATCAAGGTGAGGTTTCTTTTGGAGCTTTGCAGCCCCTAAACTGTTGCAAGCTGGTAAGGATGAAATAGACTTGTCTGTCTCTCTGCTCTTTTCAGGGCTGGAAATTACTTTTCCCTGAATTTTCCACTTTTGCTGTCCTGTCTCTCAGACACCAACACCTTGCTTGACCTCATTCCCCATCTGTCTCCCTGGTCTATCACTATAACATAGAGACATGTTTTATATTTATAATCCTGCCTTTTATTTTTGATTTCCCCGGAGCTCAGGAATATTTTTGAAATATAGCTACACGCATGATGTGAAGGCAAAAGGGGCAAGGTACCGATCATCCCAGCCTTAACTCATGATGTTCTTACCCTTTAACAGGAAGCTGAAGACATCTCAAAGACAGTTTATGCTCAATCTTCTTCCAGCCTATATAAGTGTATGGACTTGAAATGCTTCAGTAGTTGATGAGAGTTTTAGAATGCTCTGGTGATCCTAGCTTAGTAAAAGCGACCTTTTGATATTCAATGGATAAATCCATGCATTGGGGTGCTAACTCTGCCACCTGTCTTTTCTGTAGTTTTTATTTTTCTAATCGTATACTGCTTTTCTTTTTCTGATGTCCCTCTGTGGTGCTATCTGGGAGCCACAGAGTGGGGTGACCTAAAATCAGAGAAAGAGGTTAATTGAAATGAGGCTTGTCTGAGCCTAATGTAGCCAGCCTTTGGAAAGAGTGCTCTGAAATGGGGGTGTGGAGGGTAGAGGACCAATAAATGTTTTAATGCTTTGCCTTATACCAAGTCTCTCCTTGAAAAACTCTCCCGATCTCTATTGACATTAATTAAACTATGAGTAAATATGCACGTCTACATATTATTCTGTCCAGATTGTAAAGAGGATGTTTAATTGTAAAGAAGGAACAACAGAGGTATGTGTTGAATCTGGGGAACTGAGAGTCTGTTATCTTTATGAAATGTGGTGTTTTACAACCTTCCTGAATACTGTCAGTTCATCTGCTGCCTCTCTTCTCTATGTTGGGCTAAAGAAACAGCAAGTTGTGCTTCTAAAATAGAGCTAGATGCTAGAAAATTTGCTTCTACTTTTCTTCTGATTCTACCTTTACAAGAAAAGAAAAGTAGATCTGGGATGCATCATCCTTCAGTTCTATTAACATGTTTATTTCAGTGTTATTTACATGCAAAAATGACTCTTCACTACAAAAATAATATATTTAAGAAATACCTAAATATCGAGAGTAAAATATGAGAGTATCTATTTACCACCTTGATTCCTTTCTCACTTACCTGTCTTCTGTAAACACCTCTTTTTATCAATTACCTCTGGGTTTATACTTCTTCTGAACCACACATATGTCCTTGTCACTTGTCTTGCACATCATATCATTGTCTATGGCTTTTCTCTGAGTTTTGATCTCCCTAAATTTATCTTACATGCTTTATATATTTAGGGAGGCTTAAAGTTTCTGGCTCACTGAAAGTTTAGAATGCAGAATTTTTTATCTAGCAATACTTAAACAACAGAGCAACGCTACAGATTTATTTTGTTTTCCAGTAACTTTTATGTTGTTTTATGGGATTTTGAGTAGCCAGGATGGTGGTTGAAAATGTTTATTCTACATTTGATCTAATGTTTTCATATAAATTTGGAGACATGGCTTAGACTGCTTAAGTAATTTGATTATAACTGCATGCCTCCTAGGATAGTGTCTGTTAAAGGTATTTTGTAAAAGTTTTCTGACAAATGGCTATGAGTTAAGCCATGACTAGAATTGGGTCTTCTGAGCCTTGTTGTTTACTCTTTCCATGACAGCATACTGATTCCAAGTTTTCTTTCCCCTCTTTTTTTTTTTTTTTTTGAGATGGATTCTCACTTTGTAGCCCAGGCTGGAGTGCAGTGGCACGATCTCGGTTCACTGAAACCTCTACATCTTGGGTCCTGGTTCAAGCCATTATCCTGCCTTGGCCTCCCGAGTAGCTGGAATTACAGGAGTGCACCACCATGCTCAGCTAACTTTTGTATTTTTAGTAGAGACGGGGTTTCACCATGTTGGCCAGGCTGGTCTTGAACTCCCAACCTCATGATCCACCCACCTCAGCCTCCCAAAGTGCTGGGATTACAGGCATGAGCCACTGTGCCCAGCCCCAAGTTTTCTATAAACTGTGACTTTTCTGATTTGGATGCAGTGTTATTTGGGGGGTAGATATTCAAAACATAAGATCGTAGTTTAAGTAGCTATGTGAATTAGCATAGACTTGCAATAACATAGCCTAAAAAAATCTGCCCAGGAGAAATTAGCCTGTAGAAAATAAGTTTCTTAATAGAAATTGATGATGCAGTTGGAAGCTTACATGTAACTCTTTGCTGGTTTTTTCTGACACTTTGAACATGAAGATAATGCTAATCATTCTGTCTTCTATTACTGAGTTGTTTGAACCTATAAACCTGACTTTGCACAAATAAAGCAAATGAGCCAAAGGCAAGATTTTGATGATACTCACAGCAGATTTATGCATTCAAAGAACTGCTGGAGGAAATCCATAAATTTGAAATTGTTTGGGGTTATCTGTAGACTTGAGCTAAACTCCAATAGCCTATGATTGATAAATGCTTTCATTCATTCAAAAAGTATTTATTGAGTGTCTACTATATGCTAGGACTTAGGGTACATGGAATTCTAGAAATATAGCAGTCAACAAAATAGACATGGTTCTCACAAGGCTTTCCACTTAATATATGGGAGATGGACTTTCAATTAACAATTATAGTCAGACATTTTGTTATAATTTTATTAAGTGATGAGGTGAGAAAAGTATGTTATAAGAATTTAGTGTCTTCATGCAATAGAGGAAAATCCAGTGTGGCTGGAGAGATAGGAGCTGGGCCACATATTTTCCTAGGGTAGCATGCCATATGCCCCTTGCCAGCAGTGCCTAGAAGAATCTGTAGACCTGCTTGTGGTGAGGAAAATGTTATTACGGTATGTAGGTTTGAAGCTGAGTATACTCTTCCCCGCAAATTTTTTTCTTTCTAAGCAGGAAGATCAATTTTCAAAGAACAATGGGTGACACCACCACTATTTGTATTACCAAGACTAGCTAAGTAGATAGGGTTGTGTATGCTGTTGATGCCTGAATTATATCTTCCAGGATTTCACTAAGCAGCATTTTCTTTATCCCAAGTGTTTTTTTAAATACAGAATTTTGCTCACAGTAACTTGGTAATCTATACCAGGTTTAATTTATTCTGTTTTGGCACTAATTACAGGCTGAATTATTTACATGGGGATAATTTTAAAATCTGTGTTTTGCACCTTCCAGACAAAATTAGAATTATAGTATGTAAACTGCACGAGGAAAGGAAATCTCTTCCAAGATAGATCCTCCTGTGAGTTTAAATGTGGAAAGCAGATGATATTTTTTGTCCTCTTTTAAAAAAGTAAACTTAATTTTAGAATCATTTCAGATGTCAGAAAAATTGCGAAGGCAGTACAGAGCGTTCCCCTGTACCCTACGCCGGTTTCCCTGGTTTTAACCTCTTATGTTAGTATGGTACGTTTCTCACGGTTGATGAACAAATGTTGCTAAGTATTACTAACTAGAGTTCTTCCTGTATTCCCATTTCCTTAGTTTTTTCCTAATGTCCTTTTTCTGCATAAGGATCACATCTAGGATACCACATTACATGCAGTCATTATGTGTCTTCAGGCTCCTCTTGGCTGTGGTCTTTTCTCAGTTTCCTTCCTTGTTTTTGATGACTTGAGAGCACTGAGGAATGTTGGTCAGGTATTTTGTAGGGTGCTCCTCGATTGGAATTAGGTTGATGTTTTTCTCATGGTTAGACCAGGGTTATGGGTTTTGGAGAGCAAGGACACAGAGGTAAAATGCTATTCCCACCACATCATATTAAGGGTATGTTCTACCAACGTGACTCATCAGTGATTAATCTTGATCACCTGATTGAGGCAGTGTGGGTCAGGTTTCTCCACTGTAAAATTACTTCCCCCTTCCTCCACTCTTTCATGCTTTACTCTTTGGGAGGAAGTTGCTATGTTTGGCCCAGACTTAAGGATCAGACTTTGCTCCTCCTCCTTTAGGGTGGAATATCTGCATAAATTACTTGAAATTCTTCTGCACAAGAGTTTTCTCTTCTCCCCATTTATTTATTCAATTAATCATTCATTTATATTGCTATGGACTCATGGATATTTATTTTAACTTTGGGTTATAATTGAATGCTATTTTATTTTGCTGTTCAGATTGTTCCAGCTTTGGCCATTGGGAGCTCTTTCAGTTGGTTTTTGTGTCCCTTTGATGTATCCCATCCTTGTGGGATTTTTGGAATACTTGTTTTTTTTTTAACTTTCTGACAGAGCAAGACACTCCAGGCTTATCTTGTATATTTCCTGCCCTGGTTTTTGGTACTTTTTTTTTTTTTTTTTTTTTGAGATGGAGTGTGGCTCTGTTGCCCAGGCTGGAGTGCAGTGGCTTGATCTCAGCTCACTGCAACCTCCACCTCCCAGGTTCAAGCAATTCTCCTGCCTCAGCCTCCTGAGTAGCTGGGATTACAGGTGCCCACCACCATGCCCAGCTAATTTTTTGTGTTTTTAGTAGAGATGGGGTTTCACCATGTTGGTCAGGCTGGTCTCAAACTCCTAACTTCAAGTGATTCACCTGCCTTGGCCTCCCAAAGTGCTGGGATTACAGGTGTGAGCCACTGTGCCTGGCCTCTTTTTTTTTTTTTTTTTTTTTTAATCTAAGAAGTAATGGTTTATTGTAACTATTGACAACTCAACATGTTATAAACCTTAAGGTTAAAAAAAAAATCAAAATCTGAAATGTCCAAACTCGGGAAATTATTCTACTATTTTGTCTTCATGTTTTCCTTGATCTTGGGTGATCCCTGGTGGAAGGGCTAAGTTTGTGAATTTGTGTTTTAGGTGCTCTCTTGAGGCTGACAGGAAAAGCCCAGATCAGCAAACCTTTCCAGTAAAGGGCCAGATAGTAAATATTTTCCACTTTGCATTCCAGAATGTCCATGTTGCAGCTACTCGACTCTGCATTTGTGGTGTGAAAACAGCCATAGACAATATGCAAATGAACAGGGTGGCTGTCTTCCACTATTTCCACTTTTAAAAGTGTAAACTCTGTTTCCACAATTAGATGGTGGCCTGAATTTGGTCTGTGGGCTGCAGTTTACCTGTCCTTATGTTAAAAGAACTGCCTGGGCAGACGTGAGTTCAAGTCTTGTCACCTGCTGACTTGGTGTTAGGCAAGTAATTTAACTTCTACCGGCTCCGACATTCTTCAGCCTAATGATGGGCATTGGTCCTTTATGATGTTTAGGGTTTAAATGATGTAAGTAAAGCACTTAGCTCAATGTCTAGCATGTGGCTGTTAGCCATATTAGAGTGCTTATATCATTTACTGTTAAAAGAGAACTCTTGGGGAGGAAAGTAAGTGATATCAATCATTGATCATGCAGGGACAAGGGGTGTGAATAGTGATCATCCAAAGTCTGTCTCAGAATGTGTGTCCACCCCAGCTATTATTATTAGGATCATCTCTCTTACCTACTAATGCCTCTAATTTCCTGCAAATGTTCTGTCCTCTTGCTTCCTATGTCAGGACCCAGACTGGGCCTGCCTAGTGCTCTGAAATTACCCTTTATTCTTTCTTCTCTTTGATCTCAGGAAATGTTGTGATTTGATGAGTCTAAGACTATGTTACTTGATCTGGTTCAGCTTAGATACTTCATGTTTAAATGTGTTGAGTTCCCCTTTAAGAGTTGGCAGTTCGCAATTAAACGTGATGCTCTACACATGTTCAGATGTTACAATTTTTTTTTTCTTTCCTTTCACTTGTACTGAACTTCCTAGCTCTTCTGTTGAGATTCGTGATTTGCCATTTGCTTTGACCTCTGGTTACTGTGAGCCTTTTTGTCTTTACCTCGTGTGCCTGATTACCTTGTTCTGCCTTAGCTCCTTCACCTAATTACTCTCGCTGGGAAGATTCTGTTTTTCCAGAAGATCTAGGCCTTTTGGCTGCAGTTAGTTATTCTTGTTACCTTGGTGTACAGAAGGGGAACAGAGAACCAGCATAGAGAGGAAGGTGAGGCAGTTGCAGTGTTTGTCAGTGTGGTCTTGAACTTGTGAGAGAATGAGCTGTGTCCCCATTAGAATGCAGATTTCTGGGTAGCTCCAGGCACACTGACTTAGATTCCCTGGTGGCAATGCCTAGGAATCAGCATCCATCAAATACTCTTGATGATTCTAATGTGCTCTAAAGTTTAAGAACTATAGCAGTACAGAATGTCTGAAAAAGGAATATAAATTACAAGAAATAATCTGGCATTATATTTTGTAGAGAGCTCTCCTTGAGATCAGAGATCTGTCTTCTGTGCCAGAAGCCACTGCTAAGGTTCTGACCTAAGTGAATTTTCAAGATATTTTCTGATTGCTTTCACTTTTCTCCTTCCTTGAATATCTGTTGCAAAGAGAAGTGCAAATGGGTCATCTTATTGGACAGGGAGGAAGTATTTTGAGGTGGGTTTTTCTGGAGGGTTTGAAAGGTGGAAGAAAAGATGGCTGGGGCCTTGTTTAAAAATATTCTTCAAAGTTGGGATAATTGAGGGTGATGGGAAGTCAAGGGGAGAGAAGTGAGGTGTAGTCAAGGGGAGAGAAGTGAGGTGTGGGGAAAATTAAGAGGGAAAGGGAGGGTGGAGTTTATGGAGGGGTGTAGTTGTCCTTTAGCCTATAAACAGCACATGCTGTAAGGGATTGAAGGACAAGGTTGTATCATCCTAAGGAGAATTTCTCTAGCAGGACTCAGAAGGAGAACAAGGAATTATTGAGGTTTTATTTAAAGCATACATTGGTTTAGTAATCCCTACTTGCCCAGATTTTCTTTCCATGTGTTTATGGAAAGACAGTTATTTTGAGGGAAGAATTTCAAATGCCTTTAGTGGTGTGAATAGCAGAGATTTCCAAAGATCCTAGTTTTCAATTTGAACAGCATCTGTGTTCATGTTTAAGGGTATTTCTTTATCACACATGTCATGAGTGCCTACTTGCTGTGTACCAAGCTAGGCACCATTGGGGAGACACAAAAGCATAACCTTGCATTTTCAAGAAGGTTTTATTCTTGAAGGGCAACCAAGAAATGCACACATTAACAGTGAAGTACTAGTAGAGCCTCTATGATTGTTAAATGTCTTGTCCTTTTCATGAGCAACTCAAAGGGGGTGGCTTCTGAAGTGAGATGTCTTGGGATAGGCCTCAATGGATAAGTATGACAAAGTAAGGCAGAAGGAACTGAGCATTGTATATGGGCATATTGTCAACCAGTGACAACGGAGTAAAAATATGCATGGTGGTCCGAGGAAGGGCAAGTTGTCCCATCTGCTGGCACTGCGGGTTGTTTCTGGAGCACAGTGGGAGATTACATGAAACATCAGCTTCGGATAGATTACAAAAAGGGCCTCAAAAGCCAAACTCTATGTTCTGTGGAAGGTCATACTATATAAGTTTTTTTTTTTTTTTTTTTTGCAGACAAGGTCTCCGTCGTGCAGGCTAGAGTGCAGTGACACAATCATGGCTCACTGCAGCCTTGCTTGACCTACCTGGGCCCAGGTGATCCTCCTGCCTCAGTCTCTTGAGTATCTGGGACTAGAGGTGCGTACCACCATGCCCAGATAATTTCTTTCTTTCTTTTTTTTTTTTTTAAGAGATGAGGTTTCGCCATGTTACCTGGGCTCGTCTCTAACTACTGGGCTCAAGCAGTCCGCCTGCCTTGGCCTCCCAAAGTGCTGGAGTTACAGGCATGAGCCACTGTGTCAGACCATAGCTGTAAGATTTTGAACAGAGGGGTAGTATGCTGAGAATTGTATTTTAGAAACACTTATTGGTTATATTTTACTGGGAGGACTGAAGTTGGGACTTCCTAGAGGGAGTGAGACATGTTAAGAAGGTCTTTTGATAATGTGAGCATGGTAAGAGCCAGACAAAGGTGAACACAGTGGGAATGTAGAGGAGGGATGGGTGAAAAGATGCCGCAGAAGAATATCCCACATCCTGGGCACTGTGTGGGGGGCTTTGCATAGTCTCCCTTATTTCCTCAATGACTCTACGAGGGAGTATTTTTATCCCTGTCTATAAGATGAGGAAACTGAGACACAGAAAAGTTAACTTACATATCCAAAGACACACAACTAGTAAGTGACAGGTATAGTGCTGTGCTGTCCAGTGTAGCCACTAGCTATGTGAGGCTATATAAATTACAATTAATTAAAATGAAATATTTAAAAATTAGATCCTGAGATATCTGTCACATTTCATGTGTTCCATAGCCACATGTGGCTATCATGTTAGATAGTGTAGAACATAGATTTTGAACCTACACCTTCTAACTCTTGAGTCTAATTTTTTTTTTTTTTTTTTTTTTTTTGAGACGGAGTCACTGCATTCCACTGTTGCCAGGCTGGAGTGCAGTGTAGTGGCACCATTTCAGCTCACTGCAAACTCCCCCTCCTGGGTTCAAAGCGATTCCCCTGCCTCAGCCTCCTGAGTAGCTGGGACTACAGGCACACACCACCACACCCAGCTAACTTTTTTTTTTTGTATTTTAGTAGAGACAGGGTTTCACCATGTTGGCCAGGATGGTCTTGATCTCCTGACCTTGTGATCTGCCCGCCTTGGCCTCCCAAAGTGCTAGGATTACAGGAGTAAGCCACCGTGCCTGGCCGAGTCTATGTTCTTAGTTCACTCCACCACAGATACTAACAAAAAACCTCCCTGGTTTCTCACTAGATAGCTAGGCCAAAGAAGAGAGTCAGGGAGGACTGACATAGTATTTTAATGTTTTCTTTATCAATATTATTAATGAAACTTATTAAAAGTCCCTGTTGTAAGCTCGTTTCAGTGAATTAGGTTCATTTAAATTACATTGGGGGAAAACAAGCTAATATTAATTCAGAACAATATACCTCTACAATGATAACAATATCATGTTAGTCTTCTAGGAGATACAGATTGCAATCTGTTTATAGTTGAGGCCTCAGTTCTAATTTGAAGATTCCATTTGGCACATTTTCAGTTTGGTAAGATAGGGTAATCACAGTCATAAGTCTTGTTCTCTCTAAGGTTTCTCTCTAAGAGGCTCTTCAGTTCTACACTTCCAAATGGGCTACAAAAGCATACTGAAAAGATGGATGTCTTCCTTGTCTGAGCACAATATGACTAAAGCAAGGACGCCAATGATATTGCTATGTGATACAGGATCTGGGATAATGTTAAACTGCAGAGACATTTATTTCCTTATTTCAAATGAAAGTGGAGAATCTCACCACTATTAGAGGCAGCTGGCATATAATTCTTTAGCTGTTAGGAGAGTGACCTTACATTTCCTGTAACCATCAGCATTCAGCCAAAATGTTTTACCATCTCATAACATTAGGTCTTACGGAGGCTGGACCTTCCTTTAAGAGGGTGACTGGAGGGCCTTATCAGAATGCTCAATTTGTGAGTTGTTTTGCTAGGTGATTTTGTGCCATCTCCTCTGGTTTTCATGTGCAAGGATATTAAACCTGTGATAATATTGTGAGACCCTTCAACAGTGCTTTCCCCTAAATTCTGCAAGGCAATAATGCAGAACATCGGACTTCATAGGTCTGTACTGTGCAAGACTGGCTTCTCTATTCCTGTTGTTTCCCTTCAGTGATCTGAGTATGCTTTTTCAGGCATGTGATTCTTTATGTCACTAGGTAGTAGTTATAAGGTCAATTAAGGGGTGCAAAGGGGAGAATGCTGGCTCCCTACTCTTAGGAAGCTTCTAAATACATGCTGAAAAGAAACCTTTATCTTTTTTTCCCTCAGGTTCGGATTATAGCCAAGTTTAAAGGTCATATTGTAGTATAACTTGGGTTGGGTCCTGGATTATTGTTTGATATTTATCAAGCATTCACTTGTTTGCGAAAGTGAATTGTGCACACATAAAACTGACTGTTCTTTTCCTTCTGGGTTTGTTTCTGAATTAGTCCACTTCCTTCAAATCGTTCCTAAACACAGATTTATTCATGCTTCTTTTTCACACTGGAAGGAGGGTCCCAGACTCAGGATGAAGATGGTTTGGGGATTTCCCATTTTGTTCAGGGCCTAAAACTAGAGTTTTTATTAGTAAGCCATTGGTCACAAATCTTGCAATGGGTCCTATGGTATTTTTTCCCCCCTGTCGTTGTTAAATTGACCTACATGAACACTTGTAGTTTTTCATCGTGAAAAATTTTAACCATTTTTCGTTGATTTTTGTACTTGACAATGTTAAAGAACAAAATGCTTCATTTGACCCTAAACAATTTGTTTTGCTTTTGATAGCTTGTGAATCCAGGTGCAGAATTACATTCTTTCTTGGTTGCTGATTAAAAAGGCAGACCTGGAAGACAGTCTTCTGTTCTGAGTAGTACTAGATATGTAGACTCCTTTTTTGAGACGGGGTCTCACACTGTCACCCAGGCTGGATTGCAGTGGTACAATCACGGCTCACTTCAACCTCTGCCTCCCGGGTTCAAGGGATTCTCCTGCCTCAGCCTCCTGGGTAGCTGGGATTACAGGCACCCACCACCATGCCTGGCTAATTTTTGTATTTTTAGTAGAGATGGGGTTTCACCATATTCACCAGGCTGGTCTTGAACTCCTGACTTTAAGTGATCCACCCACCTTGGCCTCCCTAAGTGCTGGGATTATAGGCGTGAGCGACTGCGCCTGACCTAGGATCCTTTTTGGATTGTGGATTTAGGTGCAGAATTACATTCTTTCTTGGTTGCTGATTAAAAAGGCAGATCTGGAAGACAGTCTTCTGTTCTGAGTAATACTAGGTATGTAGAATCCTTTTTTGAGACAGGGTCTCACACTTGTCACCCAGGCTGGAGTGCAGTGGTGCGATCACAGCTCACTTCAACCTCTGCACCCTGGGTTCAAGCAATTCTCCTGCCTCAGCCTCCTGAGTAGCTGGGATTGCGGGCACCCGCCACCATGCCTGGCTAATTTTCTGTGTATTTTTTAGTAGAAATGGGGTAGATGGATGATTCTTATTTTTTAACTTGTCACTGTTTTTTTGTTTTGTTTTGTTTTGTTTTTTTAGTGGGATGTTTAGAACATGTACATTCAAGGTTAATATTGATAGGTGAGGTTTTGATTCTATCATCAAATTGTTAGCTGATTGGTTGCTTTATAGGGTCTGTGGACCATGTACTTAAGTGTGTTTTGTGGTAGCAGGTATCATTCTTTCGTTTCCATGTTTAAAACTTCCTTGAGGACCTCTTGTAAGGCTAGTCTAGTGGTAAAGAGTTTCATTTATTACACATTGAAATCTACTAAATTATCTGCTTCTCTTTTCTTTTGACATCCATTGTCTAATCACCAAACTTCTAAGCACCTAGAGACCATCAGGGGTAACATTAGTAAAATCACTCTATCTCTGTTTCTTTATCTGAAAAATGAGATGAAAATAGTATGCTGATAGTGTATTAGTCAGTTAGGGCTGCCATCAGAATACCACAGACTGGGTGGCTTAAACAACAGAAGTTATTTTTCTCAGTTTGGGAGCGATAGTCCAAGATTGAGGTACCAGCATGGTTGGTTTTGGGTGAAGCCTCTCTATTTGGTTGCAGATGGCTGCCTGTACTTACGTCCTCACATAGCCTTTCCTCTGTGTGCATATATCATTGGTATCTCTTCCTTCTATTATGAGAACACCAGTGCCACTGGATTAGGGCCCCAGTCTTAGGACCTCATTTAACCTGAAACACCTTAAAGGCCCCATCTCCAAACATAGCCACATTGGGGGTGAGGGCTTGAACATGTGAATTTGGGGGTAGGTACAATTTAGTCCATATGTGTGTTTTGGGGATTAAATGAGATAATTATGTGAGATGCTCAGCTCTGTGTCTAACACACAGTACTCTCTCAATAAATGAAACAACTCAATTAATTGAATGCCTCTTATATGCCAGGCATGTTCTAGGTGCTGAAGGATACCACGGTAAACAAAACAGATCCAAATTTGTGCTGGAATGGAGTTCATATTGTGTTGTAATTATTTTGTTTATTTATTTTTGAGGAAGGTCTCATTTTGTTACCCAGGCTGGAGTGCAGTAGTGTGATCATAGCTCACTGCAGCTTCAAACGCTGCAGCTCAAGCAGCCCTCCCACCTCAGGTCCTGGGATAACTAGGACTATAGGCATGCATCACCATGCCCACATCATTCATTTATTTGTAGAGACAGGGTCTCACTATGTTGCCCAGGCAGGTATTAAACTGTTGGCTTCAAGAGATCTGCCCTCATTAGCCTTCCAAAGTGCCGTTATTATAGGCATGAACCACTGTACCTAGCCTGTAATTGGTTACTATTAGCAAAAACAGTAAATAACAACTAAGGAAACCTTATTCTATGGTTGCCTAAAAAATTTTATTGGGGTCTGATTGGTAGAACATAGTCAGTATGTTGTCGCAGAAGGAGGTTTGGACTAAGGGATTTGCAGCCTCTTTTGGCTCTTGCTTTAATTATGGTCCTTGACAATTTCTTAACCTCTTTGGGCCATCTTTCTTAAGCTACTCTCTTTGTGATAGGAGATTGGAGATGGATCTGGCCAGTGGCCATTCTTATTTTGCAGAAATCTGTAGAAGTTCACAGAGGATACACATTTAAGGCTACACCCAAGTTGGGCTTCATATTTCAGAATGCATTTACAAAAAAAGTTATAAGAGTTCCTGAAGTATTTTTCTCATATGGAATAGCTTCAATTATTTTGATTTTTAAATCCATACTAGACATGGAAAAAATAAATCTCATCTGAAAGGCAGTTGTTCAGGGTGAGAAAAAGAATGAGGTTAATGCTTTGAATCTCCAAACACATTAACCTCATTTAATAATTCAGTGCTGTGTTATTGAATTGATTGTATGTTATGACTATACTGGCAGAAAACCTTTAGAAAACAGAGTTCACAGAAATACAAAAAGCATAAGATAGATATTTACAGGATGTCTAAATTTTTAAAACTTTGGCAGACATAGATTTCTCATGTATCATATAATTTCCTCTAAGTGAATTTTCATTTAAAGTGAGTTTCTGTTACATTTGGTTGATTCCCACCCCATCTCCTCATTCCATCCCAAGCCATCTGCATGGTCTTTTATAAATGACACATGTCATTTTAATAAATGCCTTTTGTGTACTCTGTTTTAAAGGAAGTTATGAAGCCAAAAATCTGTAAGGGTTTATAATTAGACTATTTAAAAAATCTAGCAGGTTTATAGGCTAATTTAATAATTTCTATGCCCAATCGTACATTTTCTGGATATATGTGTCAGTTTCTACTTTAGGTCTTTATTAGATCTTACAGAATTCTCAGTATCATGAGAATTATATCATACTTTAGCAGTATGACTAGGGACAATAAGTGTCATATTTCTGTTTTCTAGCTCTGTATCCTTTTCTGATTTAGCTTATTTTCTCAACTTGCAATCTGAATAAAATGGCAGAACCCCCTAAATTCAAGTAACTAAAGATTCTTTGACTTCCAAATTGAGCACTGGCAACTTTCCTACTAGAGAGCATTTCCTCATTCCTGGTTTTGAATAATTAGTTCATTTCTTATAAAAAAAATTAATGCCTTTATGTACAGTTATTGAGCTACTATCATGTGCCAGATTCAAAATTAAGCTCGGGAGGGATCAGAAGTAGAACATAGTCCCTGCCCTGGAGAGGGCCATCCTAGATGATATGAGATGTAAACACATAAGCCTCATATATTTTTCACAGAAGAGCAATGGGGTTGCCCATAGGAAAGCTTGATCCATTTTTCCTGGGGAGGTTATGGGAAAGTCTCCCAGAAGAGCTGCTATTAGGATAAATATGGGAAAAAATAGTAGAGATCCAGAGTTAAGTGCTAGTAGGCAAGGCCATTTGGTGCGCTTAAGCCGTTAGTTATTGCCCCACTGCCATGTACCTTCTGTGAGCAAGGTACATGTTTAGGCCTCAGAGATAAATCAGACTTTGCCCCTGTACAAGGAGCCCAGGCTTATTTTCAAGCTGGGGAATGCATGTTGTCTGTAGACAGCCAAAGGAAAAGGCCAGAGGAATGGGCTGTTCTTAACTGTTAACCTCCTCCTCTGCATTAGCTTTTTCAGGGAGAGTATGGCTAAACACCAGAAGAAGGATTTGTACAGGTGTAGGGAAGGGAAGAAGAGTGCCTCTTTCCTCTCTGCCTTCCTGCTGCTAGGGCTTTTGGTCCTGAGGAGCCACAGTAGAGCTCGGGAAAGGATGATGAGCACTGTTCCTACAGTGTGTGAGAGCTATAGGCACTGCACCCATAGTGTGTAAGAGCTACGGGCAGTGTTCCTATAGTGTGTGTATGCTGTTCTTATAGTGCATGAGAGCTATGAATGGTGTTCCTATAGAGCGTGAGAGCTATGGGCACTGTTCCCATACTGTGTGAGAGCTATGGGTGCTGTTCCTATCGTGTATGAGAGCTATGTGGCAATGTGGCACTCTTACCGCCACTTCCCCCCTCCTGTGTTCTTAGCAGGCATCCCTAAATTGATCACAGTACTCTTCCTTGCTGGGCTCAGCTTGGGGTCTCACGATCCTTGTCAACATGATCCTTTGAACAGCCACTAATCATTGACCGAGAACTGGCATATGAGTCAAAATATTTTGGCTTTTCCTTCCTAGAATTCAGAGAAAAGGTTTAAACATGTACTCGATTTCCAGGATTGTAAGTTGTGAATCTGCTTCTGCACAGTTTGTGAGGATAGAAAAGCAGACAGGCTTAGAGAAGCTTCCTTCAGGAATAAATGCACTGGCTGGTGTGTCCCGTGGTTTTTCTCTTGGGAACTCAACCAGTCAGAGACTAGATCGGGTATCACTCCTACCGACTTAAGAGAAGTATAACAGATGAGGGGAAATCAGCCAAATCAAGTAGCTAACGTGGGAAATGGAGGGGACTCAAATACATTATTTTGGTTGCCTAAGAAAGGGCTTTCCCAGTGGTGTGCTGAGAGGAAGTGTGTTAATAATATAACAAGGAGAAAAGATGTTCCATGGTCAAAAGAGTGTGAAAACAAAATTAAGCAAATTTTAATATTACTAGAATTAATAAGGCAACATTAATAATTGCTACCATTTATTAGGCACTTACAATGTGCCAGGCACTATTGTAAGTTCTTCACATGCATAACTGCATTGAATTTCCTCAGTAATTTTATGAAGAAGAAATTATTTCATTTCCATTTTGTAGATGAGAAAATGGAGGCTCAGGGGGATTAACCTGTTCTAAATTTACACCCATTAAATAGGAGAGCTAAGAAGCAAACTGAAGTCTGTCTGGGCCTAGTGACAAGCTCTAATTACAAAATTTCTTCATTCCACTTGAAAACCTCCCAAAGCTTTTACCATTTTTATATGCATTTGGAATCGCCAAGAGAAAGGTAGAATAAGAGCATTTTCCGAGTATGTAAGCATATTTTCAGAAACCATTTTTTTCCTCACACTGTCTTGTGAGACTAGTGTTCTGAGGAATATGTCTTTGGATAAGTGGAACTCAGGTTTTATTATACTTACAATTTTGTCTTTATTAACAAGCTTTTTATAGCCATGGTGTCATTTAATTCTTGAGCTTGGCGCAGGGTACATTAGGTATTATTAGAGCCATTTCACAGAGGGGGAAATTTATAATATATCAAATTCAAGTAACTTTCTCAAGTTTTACATTAAAGCATGGAGGAGAAGAAGGTAGAATATAGTCCATTAAGGGAGATTTAAGAGAATATGAGGTAAATTATCACCATTTTTACCGCTGGTATGAGAATATGGTGAAGATTAATTGTATTTTGATAGTAGCAAGCAGCCTTCACTGGCCTAAAAATGAACTTGGATATATGTTAAGTATTTCTACTTTCTAGAGTTCTGCCATGGTCTGGAAACATATCTGTGTTAGAGAAGGGAAAGGAACCATTAATGGAATAGAGATATGCCAGAGAATTTGCCAATTATCAAGAAGTAAAAGAATGGAAGGAACAGTTACTTGATCAAACCACGGAAAAGGATAAGAAGATAAAGTGGACACAACAAAGTAGAATAACTTACAATGTAAAGTTACCAGGAAGGAATTGAATGAAGTGTTTTGATTATTACATTAGTTGCTAATGAACTAAATGCATTCATTGAAAGGACAGATGATATCAGGTAGGGTTATAATATGAAATCCATTAATAAATTGGGTTAAACACACACAAAGTAATTGAGAATAATGGAATAGTCAGAGTGACAGGCAAATGCAAACAAAAGAAAAAAGTGTTATATTTGGTAAAATTCCTGGTTTAAAGCACTAAACAGTTGAAGATAGACATCACATAATTATAAAAAACACAATTTGTTAAGAAGATGTAGTGATCATAAACCTATATGTACCAAGCAGGGTAGCTAAATATCTCAAGCAAAAACTACAAGAAATGCAACAGGAACTTAAAATAATCATACCGGGAGATTTTAGCACAGCTCTTCCAAAATTGGACAGATTTTGTAGAAAACGGATGATATGGAACTCTTGAATAAAAACAAACTCAATATATATAGAGAACCTTCAATCCCTCAAGTAAAGTATATATAGTTTTTCCCTTTTTATGAAATATATATAAAATCTGTTATGTATTTGGTTACAAACATGTTAACAAATTTTTTAAAGTAAATATTTTACAGGACGGTAAAAAACAACTCCAAACATAAACCAATACATTTATGAAAAATAAAGCATGCAAAAACTTAATTCCTAGGATGTTAACAGATACATTCTTAGATACCTTTTGGTTTAAATAGAAAATAGCAGCTATAAGGAAAGTAGTAATAAAATCACACATATCGAATCATAGGGATACAATAAAATCTTCAATGAGACAAAAATGCATAGCCTTAAATGTCTTCATTATTTAAGGATGACAAAAAATAAAGGAGCTTACTGTTTGTCTTATTATTTTGGCATCAAGGTAGACAAAGTAGGAAGAGAGAAATAATAAAGTTAACAGTTGAAATTAATGAGGTAGAAAGCAACCAACAGAAGTTAAAAAAGAAGAAAAGAAATATAGATTCAAATGTTGTTTTTTGCAAAGATCAATAAAACACTCAAAGTTTTCTAAGCTAGAATGAAGAAAAAAAAAAAGAAAAGTGAAAAAATAAAGATTATTAGAATCAAGCCATAATCATACATTTAGGAAATATCAGGATAATTATAAGACAATATTGTCATAAACTTACAGGAAATGGATAATTTTTTGGCAAAATAATAATCATCAAACTTGACTCAAAATGTAGAAAACACAACTAGATCAACAGCCCTAGAAGAGATTGTATCAGAAAGATAACAAATACTTTCCATTGAAAAAGGTGTAAGAATTGTTTTATTTTTAATGATACAAAGGCATCATAACTTTAACATTCAAACCTAATAATGATTGCAGCAAAAGAAAGCCTAAGATAAGTTTTACTTATGAATAAAGATAAAACATTCAAAGTTAAACAACAAATGAAACATAGCCAAGCATGACAAAAAAAAGTGATGAAAAAGTAGGGCTTATTCTAGGAATGCAAAGCTGGTTTAACATTATAAAACCTACAAGCATAATTCATTTCATAGAAAAGTTAAAGGATAGATACCTTAAAGGGTAAATTGCATATTAGATATAAGTCCACAATTTTTCATCCCAAACTCTTAGAGCCAGATATATTTTAGAATTTAGAAATATTTTCATCTTAAAAAGGAAATAAATTTGCCTATACAATTATGCCCAGAGGCAACTGGGGTACTGGAACATGTGAATGTTCACATGGAATGGATAGAATCTAACATCAGTTTTAAGGTTTATGTGTACAGTAAAACTTGTAAAAAAGTAAATAGACCATACATTGATAAATATGGATTATATTTTTAAGAAAACCTTTCAGAAAATGTTTAAGCATATGCACATTTGAACTAAATCAAATACCTGTACTTATACATTGAGTAAATGCTGCTTCCATCTGGTTGTTTGAGGAAGATATATCAGTATTGCCTTTGGACATTTGAGGATTTGCCACAAATAGGATTCTTAAGTGATAAATCATCACTTTAACTGACAGCCTTCAGCCTTTTTCCCACTGTCATTGGTTTCATTATAAGCTTTCATTCAGGTGTTAGCTCATTAATTGAGTAAACTGCCTTAATCTCTTGTACGTTGACAAATACACATTGTTCAAGACCAACTATTATTTAATATTTCTTGTTGACTGTATTCATCTATATGGATTTCTTTTTCACTTATGTTCACAATAACATCCTCCTTATCATTACTAATGTTCTTAAACTTACCTATATTTAACACCACTGTTTAGCCATTTTCCCGTCACCCAAGGGAAACACAACAGGTGTATCATGGTTAAAGCTCAGTATTTTTTTCAATGACAACTTCTTTTTATTCTATAATTATTCTGGCAAGCAAGATAATCTTATCTTCTCATTACATGTATGAAGTCCTTCAAAATCTTCACATTTTCAAAATCTGTGGCAAGCATTTGTTAATGTTGACTCATCAACATTGTTCCAACTTTAATAACTATGTAAATGGCATCCTCAAGACTAAGATCTTTAAGGAAATCTTAAACTCCTAAGTTCCCTGTTCAATATAGTAAGCACAGAATTTAAAAAGTATTTGTGCTTACTCTTCATCAAACATAGCGTATCTTGATCATGGGGCTTTTTAAAAATAGGTATGTTTCACAGAAATAAGTATCAACAACATTATTTGTCATAAGAAGTTTAAGAGAAATATACAGAGCACATGTCCAGGAACAATACTATTCTACAATTTTCTTCCAGTCCAACTTAAGCCTCTGGTACAAAGTACTGTTCAATGTACCAGAAAAAAGTTCATGTAATTACCCTATGTTCTTTTTCCTTTTAACAGATTTATTGTGATATAATTTATATACCAATTTAAATAGTTCCATCCGATGGTTTTTAGTATATTCAGAGTTGTGCAACCATTGCATCTAATTTCTGAACATTTTCATTATCTCCAGATGAAACCGTTTACCCATTAGCAGTCACTTCCCATTCCCTCTTTTCTCAGCCCCTGGCAACCATTAATCTTTCTGTCTCTAGATTTCCCTATTCTGGATATTTTATATAAATGGAATCATATGGCAGGTGGCATCTTGTGACTAGCTTCTTTTACTTAACAAATGTTTTCAAGGTTCATCTATGTTGTAGCATTGTGAATGTTGGCTTTTTCTGTGATTAATTTTTTTACCCCTTATAGCTGTCTCAGGCTTTGGCATATGCAAACATAGTCAACATATCTATTAGGATCCTTATACCTCTTGGTGTTACTGATTGTTAATGTTTTTCTAAGAATATAGTGCCAATTCAGAGCTGTTTTACCAACATATAAGTTTGTTCAAGACTAAAGGTTTCAGCAGATGTTATCTTAACAAATTGTCAGTGTAACTTTAAAAAATCACTAGAATACTTTTCACTTTTGATTGTTCAGATATTTTACACTGTGCCACATGTTACTTTCTGTAGCTGGTGTTCTGAATAGTTATACCTCCTGCTAATGTCCAGTTCTTCAAAGTATATTCCAGAATGTTTCAAGATAAAAACCAGTCAATGGCACCTGTCCACTCTTTGGTAAACAAACAAACAAAAAAATCCACTCAGTACACTGTCAAGATCTTCATTTTTTTAACTGTTTGCAATATTTTCCCATTTATCATTAATTCTTGGTCATCATTATCACTGTGAAACTCCCATAACTTGTCTCTTTCGTTTAAGTCTCATAGATTCTTCACCGTATTTTATATGATGTGGCTCCGTGTCCTCACCCAAATCTCATCTCGAATTGTAATCCCCAGGTGTCAAGGGAGGGACCTGGTGAGAGGTGACTGGATCATGGGAGTGATTCCCGCATGCTGTTCTTGTGATATTCAGGGAGTTCTCACAAGATCTGCTTGTTTGATAAGTGTCTGGCAGTTTCCCTGTGCTCTCTCTCACCTGCTGCCATGTAAGTTGTGCCTTGCTTCTCCTTCGTCTTCAGCCATGATTGTAAGTTTCCTGAGGCCTCCCCAGCCATGTGGAACTGTGAGTCAATTAAACCTGTTTTGTTTATAAGTTACCTAGTCTTAGGTAATATCTTTATAGCAATATGAGAACAGACTAACACAATATTCATCAGTAGGTGTCTTGCAGATAGACCTTGATAAAGCTTTTGTGCTGACTCCACCTTCCATGCTACTGGTCCTGGGGATTCCTGTTCTGTTATCCATTGGCATATATTTAGTTCTTTCTGATACTTTCATGGTGTAATTAAATCCAAAATTACAAGAATAGCAAAGAACAGAAGATATTCTTATGACTGGCAGAATCACTGATACCCAGGTGACATTTCAGTTCAAGTTGGGTTTTGCCACAAATTATTTTGGTGCCACATTGAAAGGAAAAACAACTTTGACTTTCTAAAACTTTTCATTTCAGTTTGTCACACTTCTCAGGTCTCCAGATTGAGGATCAGGGATTATGGGCCTGTATTTTCTGGGTTACATGCTCCTCGTTTGTGCTTCCATAGCCCTTTGAATATATCTTTATCATACCATTTGACACCTTGAATTGAAGTTATTTTTCCATATCTCTTCTCTGTTTGTAATAGACTGTGAGGAACCATGTCTTAATCAGTTTTTTTTGGTCTCAGTGCCTGATAATTAGGAGGCTCTCAGCAAATGTTTGTTGTATTGGTGAATAAATACATACTTCAAATGATTTAGATGTCTAGGAGGGTGGGAATATTGTAGTCTAGAGCCTACATAGGAAAACCTGAGGATTAGAATCTGATTTTATGCTTATACCAGGGTGTCTCAATGGTTATCCTGCTGACACTTTGGGTTGGATCACTCTTTGTTATGAAGGCTGTCCTGCACAATGTGGGATCTTCAGCAGCATCCCTGGCTTCTTCCCACTGGATGTCAGCAGCATCCTTCTGTTACCTCCCATTTGATAATAAAAATCTTCAAACATTGTCAGATGTTCCTTGGGGGACAAAACTACACCAGCAGAGAACTGCTGGTCTATACAACCTTGGATTTGAGAGTCAATACCCCTGTGTTGAACTATTACTCTGTCATTCATGAGCAGTGCAAGTCAATGTAGAAGGGACACCAAAATTCCACTTATAAAATGGGATAATAGTACAGATCTTCTAAGATGATTGTGAAAATTACATAACAGCATGAAAAAGCTCAATGAAAGATAGCTTTGAAATCATGTCATAATATTGGTGTACACAGAGCCTTCAGGTATAGGGTGTGAGGATCTGGATCTGTAACTGTATCTATTTCTCTCCACATGTTTATGTGTATGAGTGTGTGAATTTGTGTTTTTATGGCAATTTCTGTCAGTGTCTCTCCCTGTCCATAAAGCCATTCATGTTTGCCTCTATGCTGATATCTCTCTCTAGCTCTAGTTCTGTATCTCTTTGTCTCTCTCTGCTTTCCCCCCATATCCTCATATATGGATACTAATATGTCAGGAAATTATGGAGTTTGAAGAAACTGGAGTTGTGAGGACAAATCAGGATGGGGTTGTAGTGATTTAGACATAAGGTGGTGAAGGTTGGAATTGGAATGGTCAATCCAAGGAGTACTTGAAATAAGTCATGACAGAACTTTGCAACTGGCAGAGGAGAGCATGTGCTAGAATTGAAAAAGTTGGGAGTTTTTGACTCAGATCAGAGTTGAATTCTTGATTCTGCTAAGTGGTAATTGCAAGACATTGGACGAGCTATTCAAAGGCACTGAACGTGGCTTGTCCTGAAAATGGTGATAATGCCTGCCTTGAACTCCTATGAAGGCTTCAGACATTGTATAGAGGTTAGCAGAAAATATTAGGCACTCAAGAGAAGTTAGCTACAATTTATATGGGACAAAGAGAGAGGGAGATGAAAACTGAGTTGTCTTGGAGGTGGAGGAAGACCATAGATGGTGAGCAGAAGCAATCTGATTTGTGAGGATGGAGTGTTTCAGTGAGCAGCCTAATTTAAATTAGAGTATAGGGATAAGTAAATTTTCTATAGTAAGGGAGGCTTCTAGCAAACCAGCCTTACATTTTATAGCACTGCTGGGCATTTGTGCACCCCAAGCAGGCCAAATTTATAGTTTTTATGAGCCTAGATAGATTTGGAACACTTTGGTTTGCACTTGAATACAAAATCCACCCCCTTCAAGAAGTGCCGTGAAATACGACTGAAGAAATCCATGATATTGTTTATACTGCTGCGCAAATGTGGAACATGACGAATGAGAGTAATAGCTGGTAACCAATATTAGATCATGATGACAAGGAAATTCATTGTTGGGAACTTTCCTATAAAGAACGGATAGTACTATCAATCCATTCTCGCAGCCAGAAAGTTACTTTTTGAGAAATTATCCTTTCCACCTCTTCTTTGCCTTTTCATGGTACTGAGGTATGATTTAATGCCTTTCTCTCAATGCCGGCTTTTGCACAAAATGCCTTTCACTTTTCTAATGCTGTGCCACTTACTGGTGATCATTAATTTAGAGTGCTGGGGTTGTTGCAGTTTTTATTAGGCATTGTGATAAATCTTGTATTTGTATATTTTCTGGTGGTGTGTTTTTTATCTATGAAATAGGCATGAGCTTCACTCTGGCTCTTGGGTGTGGGTCTTGGGAAGTATATAAAACAGTTTTAAAATCTCCATCTAGCTCCGACCTTCTTTTTCACATTTATTTGTAGGGCTTTGTGTGGGATTTGGGATAAACATGATCTGGTGGCTAGCTATGGTTTTTTTTCTGCCCTGTATCTCATCCCTTTGCTTCTGATAACTGCACTTTGCCTTTCTGTTGGAGGCCACTGCCTCTCCTATTCCATGGACTTACTGTACTATTTTGGAAGGAAGGGCATGTCATGAATATTGATCAGAATATCCCACTTCCTGGTCATAGTGATTGGTTTATAGATTGGCATTTTCATTCATTCACTCAACAATGTTTATGGAGCATGTGTGAGGCACTGGTTTTTATTCTTGTGGATAAAGCAGTGAGCAAAATAGGATCTCTGTCCATACAGAATTTACTCTTTAGTTGGAGAAGACATAAACTAAGCCAGTAAACAGAAATTAAATAAAAATCTCAGAGATCGGGTGTGGTGGCTCACATCTGTAATCCCAGCACTTTCGGAGGCTAAGGCGGGTGAATCACTTGAGATTAGAAGTTCGAGACCAGCCTGGCCAACATGGTGAAACCCCGTCTCTACTAAAAATACTAAAATTAGTCAGACGTGATGGCACGCACCAGTTATCCCAGGTATTTGGGAGGCTGAGGCGTTGAGAACGAATTGAACCCAGGAGGTAGAGGTTGCAGTGAGATCGTGCTTCTGCACTCTAGCCTGGGTGACTGAGTGAAACTCTCTTTCTAAAAAAAATAAACAAAACCCCAAAAAGTCAGATAATGGTACTACTTAAAAAATAAAAAGCATGGAAGAGGTTTGAAAGTGATGGGAATGGTGAGCTGTGATTTTAGAAAGGGAGCTCATGGAAGACTTCTATGGTAAGGTGACATTGGATCTGAAAGAAGTGAAGGAATATGGCATATGACTATGTTAGAGAAAAGCATTTTGGGCAGGGGAAACTGCCCAGTGCAAAGGCCCTCAGCTGTAGCCAGGAGGGCAATGTGACTAGAATAGCAAGAGCAAGGCAAGAATAATAGGAAATGACGACAGAGTGGCAGCTGGGACAAAATCACACAGGAGCTCATGGATAATGAGGACTTTAGGTTCATTGGATGTGTGAAGGGAAGACCTTGGAGGGTTTTGAATACAGCAGTGACCAAAAAGGGTTAATCAGAAGCTTTTCTGAGCTGTGACTTGTGGAGACTGGGAGAGAAAGGGTACTGCTTCACCTTTGGGATGATAAGCTATTAGAATGATGTAAGATGGAGCTGCTATAGTCATTTTCCTGGTCACATAGATAAAGCTACTTGTAGCATGGAAATATTGAAGCCAATACAAAAAGAGAAATTAAAAAAAAACAAAACAAAAAACCAGAAGATGGATAGAAAGAAAAAGAACTCTGCCAGTATAAGACCCTGGACCCAGCTATTCCTGAAGTACCTCTGGTTATATGAATCAATACAGTTGATTTTTGGTTTGACCGCTGTTGAGTGTGATTCAAGTGAGGTTATTTGTCACCTAAAGAGTCCTGAGCAATCATCACTGTTTTGATGGTGTCCATTAGTAATACTCAATTTTTATTTATTATTGTGTTAGTAATGACTAACAAAACCCACCATTCTACATGATCTCATTTAAGTCTCATAATTATTCAGTGAGGTAAGCAGACAAATAATCTGACTTGGTGATGAAGAAAGAGGCCAAGGGCATTACACTGAGCGATCTCCTTGATGTTAAGCAGGCAATAATTGGAAAAGCCAGAACTTGACAGATGTTGTGTGTGACTATAAAATCCATACTTTCTCCATTTTTTGGTGGCTTTAAAATATGTAATCAAATTATTGGATATTCCTCCTTTCAAGAGGTTCAGCCAAATTCTCTTTCCCTGTAGTGTGGGCTGTTTTCAGTGACTTGCTTCTAATGAATAAAACAAACAAAATACAATGAAAGACTGCAACTTAAGAATCTAGGTCATAGAAGATGGTGTGATTTCTTTGGTCTCTCTCTCTTTTTTTTTTTTTTTCTTTTTTGGAGACCGAATCTCCCTCTGTTGCCCAGTCTGGAGTGCAATGGCATGGTCTCAGTTTACTGAAACCTCTGCCTCCTGGGTTCAAGCAATTCTCCTGCCTCAGCCTCCTGAGTAGATGGGATTACAGGTGCATACCACCATGCCCGGCTAATTTTTGTATTTTAGTACAGATGGCATTTCACAATGTTGGCCAGGCTGGTCTTAAACCCCTGACCTCGTGATACACCCGCCTCGGCCTCCCAAAGTACTGGGATTACAGGCGTGAGCCACCATGCCCAGCCTCTTTGGTCTTTTATATCACTTACTCTGAGGAAGCCATCTGCTAGGTCATGAGGGCACACAGCCAACCCTAGGAAGGCCTATGTGGTGAGGAACAGACCTACTGCCATGTGAGCGAGTGGCCTTGAAAGCTGATACTCCAGTCCTGGCCAAGAAGCTTTCAGATGTCTGCAACCCCAGCTGACATCCTAACTGCAACCTCATCAGAGTCCCTGAGCCAAAAATCACCCAGCAATAGATAACTAATCCAGTTCTCAGGTTTCTCCTTAGCTTTGATGCCTTTGTGGATGAGATCAGTTTCAAGACTGATAAAATAATTACTATGTATAAAAAAAAAAAAAAAAAAAACTGTACTGAGGCTGGCAGGATGGCTGAATAGAAACAGCTCCAGTTTGCAGCTCCCAGTCAGATCAACGCAGAAGGCGGGTGATTTCTGTATTTCCAACTGAGGTACCTGGCTCATCTCTTTGGGACTGGTTAGACAGTGGGTATAGCCCACAGAAGGCAAGCCAAAGAAGGGTGGGGCATTGCCCCACCTGGAAAGCACAGGGGGTCAGGGAACTCCCTCCCCTAGCCAAGGGAAGCCATGAGGGACTATGCCCTGAGGAATATTGCACTCCGGCCCAGATACTATGCTTTTCCCATGGTCTTCACAACCCAAAGACCGGGAGATTGCCTCGGGTGCCTATGCCACCAGGACCCTGGGTTTCAGGCACAAAACTGGGCGGCCGTTTGGGCAGACACTGAGCTAGCTGCAGGAATTTCTTTTCATACCCCTGTGGCACCTGAAATACCAGTGAGACAGAACTGTTCACTCCCCTGGAAAGGGTGTTGAAGCCAGGGAGCCAACTGGTCTAGCTCAGCGGATTCCACCCCCATGGAGCCCAGTAAGCTAAGATCCATTGGGTTGAAATTTTCGCTGCCAGTACAGCAGTCTGAAGTCAACCTGGGATGCTCGAGCTTGGAGTGAGGAGGGGCGTCCACCATTACTGAGGCTTGAGTAGGCGGTTTTCCCCTCACAGTGTAAACAAAGCTGCTGGGAAGTTGGAACTGGGCAGAGCCCTCCACAGCTCAGCAAAGCTGCTGTAGCCAGACTGCCTCTCTAGATTCCCCCCCTCTGGGCAGGGCATCTCTGAAAAAAAGCAGCAGCCCCAGTCAGGGGCTTATAGATAAAACCCCCATCTCCCTGGGACACAGCACTTGGGGGAAGGGGCAGCTGTGGACACAGCTTCAGCAGACTTAAACTTTCCTGCCTGCTGGCTCTGAAGAAAGCAGTGGATCTCCCAGAACAAAATTTGAGCTCTGCTAAGGGACAGACTGCCTACTCAAGTGGGTCCCTGACCCCTGTGCATCCTGACTGGGAGATACCTCCCAGCAGGGGCTGACAGACACCTCATTCAGAAGAGCTCCGGCTGGCATCTGGCAGGTGCCCCTCTGGGATGAAGCTTCCAGAGGAAGGAACAGGCAGCAATCTTTGCTGTTCTGCAGCCTCCACTGGTGATACCCAGGCAAACAGGGTCTGGAGTGGACCTCCAGCAAACTCCAGCAGACCTGCAGCAGAGAGGCCTGTTAGAAGGAAAACTAACGAACAGAAAGGAATAGCAGCAACATCAACAAAAAGGATGTCCACTCAGAAACCTCATCCGAAGGTCACCAACGTCAAAGACCAAAGGTAGATAAATCCATGAAGATGGGGAGAAACAGGTGCAAAAAGCCTGAAAATTCCAAAAACCAGAACACCTCTTCTCATCCAAAGGATCACAACTCCTCACCAGCAAGGGAACAAAACTGGCCAGAGAATGAATTTTATAAATTGACAGGAGTAGGCTTCAGAAAGTGGGTGGTAACAAACTCCTCTGAGCTAAAGGAGCATGTTCTAAGTCAATGCAAGAAAGCTAAGAACCTTCAAAAAAGGTTAGAGGAATTGCTAACTAGAATAACCAGTTTAGAGAAGAACATAAATGATCTGATGGAACTGAAAAACACAGCACAAGAACTTCGTGAAGCATACGCAAGTATCAATAGCCAAATCGATCAAGCAGAAGAAAGGATATCAGAGATTGAAGATCAACTTAATGAAATAAAGCATGAAGACAAGATTAGAGAAAAAAGAATAAAAAGGTACAAACAAAGCCTCCAAGAAATATGGGACTATGTGTAAAGACCAAACCTACATTTGATTGGTGTACCTGAAAGAGAAGGAGAGAATGGAACCAAGTTGGAAAACACTCTTCAGGATATTATCCAGAAGAACTTCCCTAGCCTAGCAAGGCAGACCAACATTCAAATTTAGGAAATACAGAGAACATCACAAAGATACTTTTTGAGAAGAGCAACCCCAAGACACATAGTCATCAGATTTACCAATGTGAAATGAAGGAAAAAATGTTAGGGGCAGCCAGAGAGAAAGGTTGGGTTACCCACAAAGGGAAGCCCATCAGACTAACAGCAGATTTCTCTGCAGAAACCCTACAAGCCAGAAAAGAGTGGGGGCCAATGTTCAACATTCTTTTTTTGTTTTTTTTTTTTGAGACAGAGTCTTGCTTTGTTACCCAGGCTGGAACACAGTGGCACAATCTCGGCTCACTGCAGCCTCCACCTCCCAGGTTCAAGAGATTCTCCTACCTCAGCTTCCTAAGTAGCTGGGATTACAGGTGCACACCACCACAGCTGGCTAATTTTTGTATTTTTAGTAGAGATGGGGTTTCACCATGTTGGTCAGGTTACTCTCACATTCCTGACCTTGTGATCCACCCGCCTTAGCCTTCCAAAGTGCTGGGATTACAGGCATGACCCACTGCGATTGGCCTCAACATTCTTAAAAGAATTTTCAATCCAGAATTTCTTTTCCAGCCAAACTAAGCTTCATAAGCAAAGGAGAAATAACATCCTTTAAAGACAAGCAAATGCTGAGAGATTTTGTCACCACTGGGCCTGCCTTAGATGAGCTCCTGAACGAAGCACTAAACATGGAAAGGAACAACCAGTACCAGCCACTGCGAACATATACCAAATTGTAAAGATCATCAACACTATGAAGGAATTGCATCAACTAACGGGCAAAATAACCATCTAGCATCATAATGACAGTATAAAATTTACACCTAACAATATTAACCTTAAGTGTAAATGGGCTAAATGCCCTGATTAAAAAATGCAGACTGGCAAATTGGATAAAGAGTCAAGACCCATCAGTGTGCTGTATTCAGGAGACACATCTCATGTGCAAAGACACACATAGGCTCAAAGGGATGGAGGAATATTTATCAAGCAAATGGAAAGCAAAAACAAGCAGGGGTAGCAATCCTAGTCTCTGATAAAACAGACTTTAAACCAACAAAGATCAAAAGAGACAAAGAAGGGCATTACATAATGGTAAAGGGATCAATGCAACAAGAAGAGCTAACTGCCCTAAATATATATGCACCCAATACAGGAGCACACAGATTCTTAAAGCAAGTTCTTAGAGACCTACAAAGAGACTTAGACTCCCACACAATAATAGTGGGAGATTCTAACACCCCACTGTCAATATTACATCAATGAGACAGAAAATTAACAAGGATGTTCAGGACTTGAGTTCAGCTCTGGACCAAGCAGACCTAACAGACATCTACAGAACTCTCCATCCCAAATCAAGAGAATATTCATTCTTCTCAGCACTACGTCACACTTATTCTAAAATTGACCACATAATTGGAAGTAAAACACTCCTCAATAAATGCAGAAGAATGGAACTCATAACAAACAGTCTCTCAGACCACAGTGCAATCAAATTAAAACCAGGGATTAAGAATAAATAATGAAATTAAGGCAGAAATAAATAAGCTCTTTGAACCAGTGAGAACAAAGACACAATATACCCAGAATCTCTGGGACACAGCTAAAGCAGTGTTTAGAGGGAAATTTATAGCACTAAATGCCCACAAGAGAAAGCAGGAAAGATCCAAATTTGACACCCTAACATCACAATGAAAAGAATTAGAGAAGCAAGAGCAAACAAATTCAAAAACTCTCAGAAGACAAGAAGTAACTAAGATCAGAGCAGAACTGAAGGAGATAGAGACATGAAACACCCTTCAAAAAACCAATGAATCCAGGAGCTGTTTTTTTGAAAAGATCAACAAAATAGATAGATCACTAGCCAGACTAATAAAGAAGAAAAGAGAGAAGAATCAAATAGATGCAGTAAAAAAATGATAAAGGGGATATCACCACTGATCAAACAGAAATACAGACTACCATCAGAGAATACTATAAACACCTCTATGCTAGTTAACTAGAAAATCTGGAAATGGATAAATTCCTAAACGCATACACCCTCCCAAGTCTAAACCAGGAAGAAGTCAAATCCCTGAATACACCAATAACAAGTTCTGAAATTGAGGCAGTAATTAATAGCCTACCAACCAAAAAAAGCCAAGGACCAGACGAATTGACAGCCAAATTCTACCAGAGGCACAAAGAGGAGCTGGTACCATTCCTTCTGAAACTATTTGAAACAACAGAAAAAGAGAGACTCCTCCCTAACTTATTTTATGAGGCCAGCATCATCCTGATACCAAAACCTGGCAGAGACACACACAAAAGAAAAATTTCAGGCCAATATCCCTGATGAACACCAATGTAAAAATCCTCAATAAAATACTGGCAAACTGAATCCAGCAGTACATCAAAAAGCTTATCCAACATGATCAAGTCAGCTTCATCCCTGGGATGCAAGGCTGATTCAACATACGCATATCAATAAATGTAATCCATCACATAAATAGAACCAACAACAAAAGCACACCATTATCTCAATAGATGCAGAAAAGGCCTTCGACAAAATTGAACAAGCCTTTCATGCTAAAATCTCTGAATAAACTAGGTATTGATGGAACATATCTCAAAATAATAAGATCTGTTTATTACAAACCCACTGCCAATATCATACTGAATGGGAAAAATCTGGAAGCATTCCCTTTGAAAACTGGCACAACACAAGGATGCCCTCTCTCACCACTCCTATTCAACATAGTATTGGAAGTTCTGGCCAGGGCAGTCAGGCAAGAGAGAGAAATAAAGCGTATTCAAATAGGAAGAGAGGAAATCAAATTGTCTCTGTTTGCAGATGACGTAATTGTATATTTAGAAAACCCCATCATCTCAGCTCCAAATCTCCTTAAGCTGATAAGCAACTTTAGCAAAGTCTCAGGATGCAAAATCGATGTGCAAAAATCACAAGCTTTTCTATACACCAATAACAGACAGAGAGCCAAATCATGAGTGAACTCCCATTCACAATTGCTTCAAAGAGAATAAAATATCTAGGAATCCAACTTACAAGGGATGTGAAAGACCTCTTCAAGGAGAACTACAAACCACTCCTCAAGGAAATAAGAGGACACAAACAAATGGAAAAACATTCCATACCCAGAAATAGGAAGAATCAATATCATGAAAATGGCCATATTTCCCAAGGTAATTTATAGATTCAATGCTATCCCCATCAAGCTACCATTGACTTTCTTCACAGAATTAGAAAAAACTACTTTAAAGTTCATATGGAACCAAAAAAGAGCCTGTACAGCCACGACAATCCTAAGCAAAAAGAACAAAGCTGGAGGCATCACGTTACCTGACTTCAAACTATACTACAAGCCTACAGTAACCAAAACAGCATGATACTGGTACCAAAACAGATATATAGACAAATGGAACAGAACAGAGTCCTCAGAAATAATGCCACACATCTACAACCATCTGATCTTTGACAAACCTGACAAAAACATGCAATGGGGAAAGGATTCCCTATTTAATAAATGGTGCTGGGAAAACTGGCTAGCCATATGTGGAAACCTGAAATGGACCCCTTCCTTACACCTTATACAAAAATTAACTCAAGATGGAT
Source organism: Pongo pygmaeus (assembly GCF_028885625.2). Classification (NCBI taxonomy): domain Eukaryota; kingdom Metazoa; phylum Chordata; class Mammalia; order Primates; family Hominidae; genus Pongo; species Pongo pygmaeus. The sequence continues at coordinate 72,592,895 of NC_085930.1, read as the reverse complement.
TAAAGTCTTAAACACAAAACCTACAACCATTAAAACCCTAGAAGAAAACCTAGGCAGTACCATTGAGGACACAGGCATGGGCAAAGACTTCATGACTAAAACACCAAAAGCAATGGCAACAAAAGCCAAAATTGACAAGTGGGATCTAATTAGGCTAAAGAACCTCTGCACAGCAAAAGAAAGTGAGCAGGCAACCTACAGAATGGGAGAAAATTTTTGCAATCTATCCATCTGACAAAGGGCTAATATCCAGAATCTACAAAGAACTTAAACAAATTCACAAGAAAAAAACAATCCCATCAAAAAGTGGGCGAAGGATATGAACAGACACTTCTCAATAGAAGGCATTTATGCGGCCAACAAACATATGAATAAAAGCTCATCATCACAGGTCATTAGAGAAATGCAAATCAAAACCACAATGAGATACCATTTCACTCCAATTAGAATGGTGATTATTAAAAAGTCAGGAAACAACAGATGCTGGAGAGGATGTGGAGAAATAGGAAAACTTTTACATTGTAGGTGGGAGTGTAAATTAGTTCAACCATTGTGGAAGACAGTGTGGTGATTCCTCAAGGATCTAGAGCCAGAAATACCATTTGACCTAGTAATCCCATTCCTGGCTATATACCCAAAGGATTATAAATCATTCTACTATAAAGACACATGTACACGTATGTTATTGTGGCACTACTCACAATAGCAAAGACTTGGAACCAACCCAAATGCCCATAATGATAGACTGGATTAAGAAAATGTGGCACATATACACCATGGAATACTATGCAGCCACAAAAAGGATGAGTTCATGTCCTTTGTAGGGACATGGATGAAGCTGGAAAGCATCATTCTCAGCAAACTAACACAAGAACAGAAAACCAAACACCACATGTTCTCACTCATAAGTAGGAGTTGAGCAATGAGAACACATGGACACAGGGAGGGGAACATCACACACCAAGGCCTGTCAGGGGTTTAGGGGCTAGGGGAAGAATAGTATTGGGAGAAATACCTAATGTAGATGACAGGTCGATGGTTGCAGCAAACCAGCATGGCACATGTATACCTATGTAACAAACCTGTACATTCTGCACTTGTCCCAGAACTTAAAGTATAATAATAATAATAAAAAAAAACTACCATCTTCGTTTTGACTAAATGATATTATTTCTAATGGAAGACAGTGTCAAAGTTTCAGATATATGTATGTGTATGTATGAATATATATACATATGTGTATATATGCATATATGTGATTTCACTATAGATTTCATTTCAGAATTGGTCTTTGCTTGTCTAAAGACAAATGCTTTGACTATAATGATACACTTGAATGCCAATACAACAGACTTAACAATTTATCTCTTTGATCTGGACCTCTAAGGAAAAGGGCAAATATTCCTGTCTTCTGCATAGAAATCTACTTTTGTTTTCTTCTTTTTGAGATGGAATCTCACTCTGTCGCTCAGGCTGGAGTGCAGTGGTGTGATCTTGGTTCACTGCAACCTCTGCCTCCAAAGTTCAAGCGATACTCCTGGCCTTAGATGCTCTGACCATCTCAGCCTCCCAAAGTTTTGGGATTACAGGCATGCACCACCATGCCCGGCTAGAAATCTGACTTTTGGATATTATTAGATCTGTAGATGAGAAGAAAACTAGGTCTCAATTTCAGTAAAGTGACAACAATTTCATAATATGAAGAAATGGGAACTGATTTAAATAATTTAACATAGGGAGTTGGTGTTATGGTATATCAAATAATAACTTAATGGGTTATTATGCAAATGTTAAAATTATAATATGGAAAAATGTAGCAACATGGGAAAAAGTGAGATGTCAGATAAATAAGCTGGAAAAAATCGTGATTATAGTGTGGATTATATTTATGTAAGTGTTATATACAAATGTGAATAAGGACAGAAAAGTTGAATTAATAGATGATTAGAGTAATAGAATTCTGAATCTCTGGATTTCTGTAGTTGTGTCACTTGTGTAACTTTAAAATGATGCATCCAAATTGAACTTAATTTTCCAGATGTGCCTTCCTTAATGAGACTATTGGCTATGTTAATATTCCATAGTTCTATTAATGCAGTTTGAGCTCTTCTTGCTCAGCTTCAATTTGTGTCTGTGCTATAAAGCATCTTCTTAGGGCCTTATATTCTTAGGTTAAATTCCTGAGAGTTAACAACGTGGGTTAGTGGGGTCTGAGAATTTCATGTGTGTAAAATCTATTGCTTTGCTAAGAGTTAGGCTCAGTATTTTAGGCATTTCTAATCTAGAGTTTTCCAAATTTTAGTTACTCCTAAGATTATGGCCATAGTCACAAACTCCCTGCGGTATTAATTTTTTTTTCCTTTAAATTGACTCGTGTTCATATGCTGCAATTGCCCCTTGGAAACACAGACATCATAAATACATTGTGGAAAGCTTTCCTGATGAACCCAGACATGACTTCAGAATCCTCGTCACCAAAGAGAACTGTCTACTGGCCTCACTTTTCAGTGTATCTGTGTGACTAGATCTTACCAGTGAAACGTGAGTAGATTGGAATGATGAATGAGCTTTTCTGCTACCATCAGTTCTGAGATGATCTGACATTAACTGCTTTATGAAATGCAAGTGGAGATACTTTATGAAAAGTTAAAAAATGATCTGGTTTGTTTCCAAGTGAGGTCACAGGTTGGTTTTATAGCAAAGTCTTAAAGATCTTCATTTCTTCTCATCTAATTCCTCGTTAGTTGAGTTGGCTGCTTGTGTGTGGGATTTTCTCAGGATGCTTTGGAAATAAAAATTTCTCTGGGAAACAGATTGTATTATTTTTTTCCAACTCTTTACTCCTTCCCAGGAAGAGAATGATATATCTGCACTCTTTGTCAATCGTCTTTGGTGCCTCCCTGGACTAGAACCCCATTAATGTTGAACTTTGCTATGTGACTTGCTTTGGTTAATAGAATATGAGAGGGAATGACAGTAAACAGAACTTTAAACAATCTTGTGTGGTTTAGTTTGGCCTCCTGCATTAAAAGAATATGTTTTAGGTAACCAGTTGAAGGAGAGTAAAGTGGCTTGTGGAACTGATCAGAATGCAATCTGCAGCTTGGAGCCAAGTTTGATGTTATTCCAGCGAAGTGCAGTGGAGTTACAACCTACCTGCAGACTCAGGATTGAGAAATAAATGCTGGTTTTTATGAGCCACTGAATTTAGGGTATTTTTATTACAAGCTACATTGCAGCAAAAATGGACAAATACACTCAGTAAATACAGTTGTTTTGGAAAATGCGATTTTTGTGCAAGACATTGAGGAGACACACAAAAGAAATAGCCCTGAAAGAAATTGCAAATTTTCAGAGGAAAAGAGTATGACATGCAGGCACTTTAACAAAGGTGACAGAGACAAATGCACTTGATAAAGAGGAAACTAATAATAAGTTCTTACTAGATAAATGTTGGTAAAAATAACAAAACAACTATAATGTAAAACCTTTCTTGGCCGGGCACGGTGGCTCACATCTGTAATCCCAGCACTTGGGGAGGCTGAGGTGGGCGGATGATGAGGTCAGGAGTTCGAGACTAGCTTGGCCAACATGGTGAAACCCTGTTTCTACTAAAAATTAGCTGGGCATGGTGGTGCACACCTGTAATCCTAGCTACTGGGGAGGCTGAGGCAGGAGAATGACTTGAACCTGGGAGGCGGAGGTTGCAGTGAGCCGAGATCGTGCCACTGCACTCCAGCCTGGGCAACAGAGTGAGACTCCATCTCCAAAATAACAACAAAAAAAAACAAACAAAACCAAACAAACAAAAACTTTATGAGTGCCCTGGGTCTGGACTTGATATGGTTGAAGATTATCTGTGGCAATGTTTTTTCATCAGCCTGAATAGCTAAGGAAATTCTACTTTAGAGAGAGACTCACCTTACCTGTTGCTGATAAGCTCTAGTGGCTAATTGTTCTTCCAAAAACTTACCTGAACTGCTGCTATCAACTATTTAAAACAAAGGTCTTCTGATGGGGGTAGAAGATTTGAAGGGAAAATATGCCATCTCTGTTAACAGCAAGAAGGGGGTTCATGTGTGTAACAGTTTTGAGTGTTCTAAATTTCTTTCACTGTCAAAATTGGGGTCAATCACACACCAGCTGTACTAGTATTTATACATGTATATTTTTCTTTAAATTGACTCATTTCTTACATTTCATTTAAAAGTAAATTTATTCTATGTTCATAGACATGGAAATCCAAGTCCACTGAATATGGCAGAGGCAGGTAGTCATCACCTGATATTTGTGTCTGTCCTTCCATAATACAGAATTCTTGCTAAGAATCACTCATTTAGAGACCTCATTTCCTTGTTCTATCTGTTCTTTCTAGATCTGACCCAAAGACTGGATCTTACTACTGAAGTATGAGTGGAAGTGAGGTGTCATTTCTGGGCCCAGAACTGTAAGCAGTGTGTGTACGTTGTACACGCTTTTATTCTTTTTGCCAGCTGGAAGCCAATTCCAAGACCTTCAGGGAGGGCAGAGCCACAGTTGGAAGTAGCCTGTTTTCTTAACTTACCAGGTGGATGAAAGCAGGCCACAGATCAGGAATGCCCTCCATAGACTGTTCTGTGAGCAAGATATGAATGTCAGTTGAATTCAAGCTACAGATAGTTTCAAGCTCATTTATTCCAGCAGCCAGCATCATCTTTAAAATAGGCTTACAATGGGTATGGTAGCTCATGCCTATAATCCCAACACTTTGGAAGGCCAAGGTGGGAGGATCGCTTGAGGCCAAGAGTTTCAGACCAGCCTGGGCAACAAGGAAGACTGTGTCTCAATGCCTACCTCCACCACTCCCCCTCACCCCGACCAAAAAAAACCAAAAAGACCAGGTGTGGTGGTGTGCATCTATACTCCTAGCTACTAGGGAGGCTGAGGCAGGGGGATCGTTTGAACCCAGGAGGTCGAGGCTGCAGTGAGCTATGATTGTACCACTGCACTTCAGCCTGGGTGGCAAAGCAAGAGCCTGTCTCAAGAAAAAATTAAAAAAAAATAAAATAGACTTAGTAGTGACAAAAATAAATACTTCTTACTCAAACTGCAAAAAAATACTCAGTATTTTATACCACCATCCCCCCTGGGTACCATCACTGATAAGTAGTGATAGGGGATAGGTTGTTCTGGTGCTTGGGTGGACTGATAAAATGTCATGGGAATAATAGTTTCTTTCGTATTCCTACATTCTTGCTGCTGGTCAATTAGAGTATTTTTTCTTTTTTAATATTTGTAAGCTGCTATTGAGATGTTGCCAACCTTGAAATGCTACCAAATCTTGTCAGTGTTCATTCTGATCCCCCAGAGAGAAGAGTCAAAACACAAACCCTCTGTTATTAATAAAAGGGAGTGACTGACGGGTCAGGTGAGATGTGTTCCTCCTCAGCGTGCTTTGAAAGTGGCAAGTTATTTAATTGAAAGCGTCTGGCTCTCTCTCACTCAGAAGCTCTCACTTGTGCTGTTGCCAAGCTGTGGTCACCTCTGATGACCCAACATAACCCAGAGGAAACTCCAGAAAGAGGTCCCCAGACCTACCCTGCTGTTTCCTTTGTGTCCCTTTTGCTACTTTCTGCAGAGAAGAATTGAAGTTGGGACTTTCTCTGCCTGGGACATGTGGTGTATTGGTTAGGCTTAGGAATGTTGACTGCTATCACATAAAAATCCTTTTTAGTGTTCTTGGTTGGGGGATCATCTTCCGCCTTTGTGATCTTGTGGCTTTGTTCACCACCAGTGCCTAGAAGTTCTTTCCACTAAGTGGGTGGGTGGGTAGGAGTGGGAGTTTTCTTTCACAGTGATTTTTGTGGTGAGCATTTTGTAAAACAGTCCCTTCCAGCAAATGCAGGCAGACAACCAAGATGTTTTTAGACTGTCTCATGAACCCTCCCTCCAGATCCCCTATTTCAATGTGCCAGGATTTCTGGCATCGCCCAAGTCCAGTGGGGCCTTTTCTCAGCTGCTGTATTGTTTGAGGCTTCTGTAACTTTTCATTCTCATTACAAAGCTGCTGATGGGCCCCATTGGGCTGAGCCTTGGCAGAGTTGATTATGATACAGGAAGTGCTTACTTATTTTATTAGCAATGATCAATGATTTTCTTGTAGATGAAAAGCTTATTTCTAGCATGCATGCACTGAACCCAGTGATTTGTGTGGACTTATTACAACATACTTTCACATACATATGGCACCACACTGCTATGTTCTCTATGCATAAGACCCAGCACCTGCTTTCACTGCTGGAATCAGTTATTGGTGGTCTGTGTGGAACTGGCTACTGAGTGCCTGGTGGGGAGAGTCTCATGGGAGCCAGTTTTCCCAGTGGGCTTCCTTAATATTGGAATTCTTCAAAGCTCAAAATTCTGAGAGGACCCTAGGGGTTCAAAGCCTTTGAGCCTATACTAGTTAAGCGATTCAATATTTGCCAGGACATCCCTGCAACCTGGTCTTACATGATGCCTTCATGTAGGAACCTCTGTCCTGAGGTGTACAAAAAAGAAATGTACTAAGTACGTTCCCTGTTTGCTGTTTTTGTTTCCTGCATGGCTTCCATGCATCCATCCTTGCTCCATTCTCCTTATCTCTTAGCTTGTGACCTTATCAATTCTTCTACTAGGCAGCTTCACGGTTAAGAGCATGGGTTCTGGAACTACTTAGGCACACTGGGGCTGGTGATTAGCCAACTCCTTAGTGGTGTGATTTGAGGTGTATGTGTGTTTTTTCCATTTCCAGTTCCGGTTTCCTTATCTGTTTATTGGAGACAATACTACCCATCTTACATGTTGGTTGTCCCAGTTAAGAGATACAGTGCATATAAAGCATTTAGCATATACTAGGCAGAGACAAAATGTAGCTATTATTGTCAGTCAGGTCCCTGCCTTGCGCATTGTAGCTCTCTTGCATGAGACTTCTCTCGACTGGAATTTAATCTCTGTTATCAGCTCAAGGATTTGCAGACTGTTCAGGGTAGTAGTTTTCTGAATAAACCCAGAACCTGGAATTTTCCTTATACTCCTTGCATTGGGTGTCATGACTATCCCCATCTTACAGATGAGGAAAACTGAGGCCATTTGATCATGTAACTTGTCTAAGGTTCTACAAATAGTAAGTGGTGTAGTCAGGGTTTAAACACACCTCCCCACCCATCTGTCTGGCTCCCAGCTGCCTCCTCTTTGTTTTGAGACAGAGATTTTGCTCTTGTTGCCCAGGCTGGACTGCAATGGCGTGATCTTGGCTCACTGCAACCTCCACCTCCCAGGTTAAAGCGATTCTGCTGCCTCAGCCTCCCAAGTAGCTGGGATTACAGGCATGTGCCACCATGCCAGGCTAATTTTGTATTTTTAATAGAGACGGGGTTTCTCCATGTTGGTCAGGCTGGTCTTGAACTCCTGACCTCAGGTGATCTGCCCACCTTGGCCTCCCAAAGTGCCGGAATTATAGGAGTGAGCCACTGCTCCTGGCCTCTATCTGCCTGCTCTTAACAGGCATCCTGAAAAAAAAAGCAGATAGGACTCATAAACCAGTTCTTGATCTCTGAAAAACATTTCACCATTTATACCCTTGATTGTCTGTGCACAGTATCTACTGTATAAAGTCAAGAAATCAAAACCAGTCCAGAAATCTCAAGCTTAGGGGAAACAATCAAGGGAGTTGGTTACATGGTGTTGGAAAGCGGAAAAGATAAAAAGTAGACATTGAAGTGGCACAGGAGTCACTGAGGGAGCAGTCACCACCTTCGGGACAACATGATGTTACAGAAATCTAGGTGCTGAGTGGAGCAGAGAAGCATGCTGCCGTACGTAGGGCTGGTGGCCAGTCTCTGGGAGCTTGCCACATGTTTGGTGCTTAGCTGGCTCAGGGGCTACAGGGTAGGACATTGAGGGGCAGATGCCCTGAATACTGAAAGACGCAGGAGCTGTCTGATGGGTTGCAGCAAGGCCAGGATAAGCTGAAAACACAAGAAAGTCACTTTCCCTTCTTCCTATTTCCTCCAGTATCTCTCACTACAGAATCTAACTGGAGGTCAATTAATGAGAGTGCTTGGGAAACAGTTTCAGCATTACGCAGCAGAATGGAGAAGGTGGACTTGGTCTGAGAAGCGGGGAGATCTCAGGCACAACGCCATTTATATGACTGGCCGGTGGTACTGTCAGTCGTGGTGGTTGACATGTACTTTGCAGGTGCCTGTGGGCAGCTCCCTGAGAAGACACTGAACCCAGCTGGGATAACTGAAGAGCAGTTTACTTAGCCTGCTCAAGCAAGCACCATGCATTCAGAAAACTCATTTTGTAATGGTTGCTATAGTTTTAGGGCTTGGAGCCGAATGAAATCTTTCAGTAGTTGCCAGTCTGACGTGCATATCAGCCTACCGGGTCGCTTCCCGCTTGCTGGAGTGATTAGCTCTATTGAGCATTTTTTCCTTGTAGCCACAAATCCTTCTAGTCATAGCATAAGAAAATCTGTGACTAGTCTAGCACCATGTTGAATTTCCTGGGAGACTTTTCCTTTTCTTTGAATTACCCATTTACTCTGGCGAGAAAATGCTTTAGTGGAGAGAAAGAGCCTGGCATCAAGAAGGGGAGGGGAGAGAGTCTGCAACTGGAAATGCTGAGTGGCAATTTCGTTTTAGCTAGGCTTGTCACAGGACCGATGAATGGGCCCTCTAGCACGTTAAAATCTCCCTCAGGTCCAAGCCGAGGCCTACCTCACCTATGTGCATCCAGAGACGGTAGGTGGCGCTGTGGTGTTAACGGATTAAAGGAGGGCGTGATAAAATGCTGTGGAGAAGTGTCTGGAAAAAACAGGAGAGTGGGAGTACTGGCTTGGAGAGGGGCAAGATGAATATGCATTCTTATTCAGTGTCTTTCCAATTCAGGTGAGCATTTTCCCTTTCCGATCTGGGCATGCACAGGAAAATCCAATTACAGATGCAAGTTACACTGGGCTCTTTGAAATCAAATTGCAGATGTGTGTCAGTGGCATCTTGCTGACTTGGATGTGCTGGGTGTATCTCTCGCAGTAGAAGTTTGGCTTCTCCTTTCCCTTCTCTCCTTTTTTTTTCTCATTTCTTCTTTCCTTCTTCAATACTCTCCTACTATCTAATTTGAATTTTGCAATCTTCCTCTTTCTGACACCCATTTAATTCTATTCAGTGGTTGTGTACCTAACATAGTTTTTTGAGACACTGTGAAGTATCTGAGGGAAAAGGGATAAAAGTAGCTTTCTTTCTTTAAATAGAAGGTAAGCTAACCACTTATTGAGCTCCTACTAGGTGCTAGGAACTGAGCTAGGTACTTGTCTACTCAATTTATCTCATTAAACTGTTTAATTTATTCACTTATAAGCAGTTTGAGTACTTGTGTCCTGAGGGCACAGCCTGTGCCATCGGTCATGGGGAAACAGGAGCATTAAAAGTCCCCCAGTCCTCTGTGTGTCTTCTTTCCTGCTCTGAGTCTGAGCCCTGATGCTTCAGCTGCTGATTTTTACATGGCTTCCTCTAACATCCTTGCAGCTCTGGAGTCAGGCTGCCTGAGCTCGGATTCTGATTCTACTACTCCCGAGCTTTTGGAAGTTGTGCAAGTTATATAATGTCTCAGTTTTCTTATATGAGAGAATGAGATAACCATTCCTTCTTCCAAGGATCACCATTCCTGCTTGAAAATTAAATGAGATGCTACATGCAAACATTTGGAATGACAACTGGCCAATAGCAAGTACTTAATAAACTTTAACTTTAATCATTGTTATCACCATCTTCAAATTTAAAAAGTTGCTACTTTTGGAATATGTAAGGTAGTATCTTGTCTACTGCCCATGCCCCCAGATATGCCTCTGAGGTACACTCCAGGTAAAAAAAGGAGCAATTCGCTTTTACTAGGAAGAATCAGGGAAAGCTGCATGGAGGAGGCTGGTTATAGCTGCCCTTCCTGTGAGGAAATTCAGAGGAAAATTTCTGAATCCAAGAGGGTCATCTACTTTACAGAGAATCAAATAAGACCTGTGTCCCTTGTCCCGTGTCAATGTTGTTTATGCACATTTTGCAAACCATAATCCCCTAATGAGTGGGATCCCATAATCCCCGAGGTCAAGCATGGATATTTTGGGGGCCATAGACCCCAGGTTCAGGACACCTGACTTGAGATCCTTTGCAAGTTCAGTGTTCTTTGTCTAAACGAAGTACAACAATTTAAGAGAGTTTAGCAGGCACTGTTAGTGTCCCACTCAGTTCCTTGTTACCTTATTGGCATTCCCCTCTCCCAGCTGCTGTGGGTGTTGCCTGCTAACAACTCATTCCTACCTTTCTTTCCCAAGGGTGGTTCTTGGCTCATGGGAGTGCCAGGCCAGGAGATATTCCACCTTCTGCCCCCCAAACACAGAGGTGGCCCTTGGTAATGACTGAAGACTATAGCAGTGACTGGTTCTCAGAATGGGAAGAACTGGGACTATGTGGTGGCTAGTGTATTAGGCTAGGGGCATGGTAAGAGAGTTAGGCTGGAGGGGACTGGAGAGACAGGAAAGGAGAGTGAATCTTTGCTGCTTCCTGACCCTGAAAGAGTACAGTAACTCGGTTCCCTTGCTATTTGGTGGTTCCAACTCTGCAATACAAACTATGTATGTTTCTGAGCCCTCATGGCACCAGGCTGAGAGCTTTCTGAAACGTATGGTTTGCCATAATGCTCCTCTGCCCTAACCCATCTTTCTCACACCCCTGTAGGTTTCCCTGAGAGCAGTTCCTCAATAAATCACTTGCCCAAACATCTCCATCTCAGCTCTGCTTGAGGGGACCTAAAGACAGAGTGGAACTGGAGGTCATTATATGGAGGAGCTAAAACCCATGCTATAGAACGTCAGTGCAATGGTTTAGGGTGGAGGGGCAGCTGCATTGAGATCCAGCTCCTCCCTTTTGTCCCAGCTGCTTTTTTCCTTTGCTCCCACCGTTCCTACTGTCCTGTGACACTCTGGTGTCAGATTGGGACAGATGATGGGGGAGCTCACCAACAGCAAGTTGTATAGGTGGTCACCTTGGAGCCCTCTGATTTCAGACTACAGTTTTTTCGAGCTGCGGGAAGTCTTCTCTGCAGAGATGATCCCTTAATAAGCCAGTTGAAGTGTGATGATTAATGTATTAGGGCTGGGGAGCCCCCATCCTAGCAAGCAGTCCCTTTGACAGAAGAAAACGGACTAGGCAGATAAGAGAGAAAGTGCAGAATCACGTTCTGGTGTTTAGTTTGGCAGCCCATAGCTCATTTTAATTACTCTGAAATAATTATCTCTGGTACACAGCTGGGTTTGTCTGCGTGCAACTTGTGAGTCATTCTTCCACATGTGAATAAATCAAGCAGGTTAGGAGGAAGGGCTGGAACCAAATGACACGTAAAAGAGGTTCTGTGGTAAAGGTTCAGAAAATGGCAAAGTTTCGACCTGAAAGAAGATTGATTTGGGACATCTGGTCTTTGTGTGTGAAGCAAACAGCACTGGCTAGTGAAATCAGAAGTAGATGAGTCTTAAGGCTATTTTAGAAGAGCCGTGAGAGCTGAGCAAGGTGGGTGCATCAAGGGCTAATGTAAAAGGGACAGTTGCCAAGGAGGATCCTATAGCATAATGGTCAACAGCATGGGTTTTAGGAGCAGGCTGACTTGAATTGGAATCTATATTCTATTGCTTGCCATTTAAGTTACTTTGAGCATATCATGTCATCTTTCAAAGCATCAGCTTTCTATTAAGTTAGAAAATTTGTATATGGTGCCATTTCCTTCCATGTGTGGCTTCTATTACAAGTACTAGATTTTCCTGCTGCTGCTGCTGAGGGCTTAAGGAGAGGACTGCTTGTGGGCCACCTATGCCCTGTCCATTGCCCTGGGCAGACATTACTAATCAACTCAAATCTCTTCACAGTTGGTCCTGATTGTGGGGTCAGAGATATTTTCTAATAGCACTTCCAGCAGCTACCCGCTATCTAACCAACTTGGCATGTTAATTGAAAGCAAATAACCACTTTGGGTTAAAAATGTTTCTCTTCTTTGATGTTTGATATTTCCTATCTGTAAAACCAGACATTTGAAGAAGATGATCACTAAAGGCCTTTCTCATTTGATATTCCAGTGTTTTAAGAGATAGAGAAATGGATCATTGGGGGTTGGATTATTTCAGCTCCCACCCTTTGTTTACTTGATGCTCTGCACACAATCAAGAACTCAGTTTGTAAGGTGGGGCTGCTTATGAGAAAGGTGGGAACAAGACCAGGAAACCAAGAGCCAGGAAGCAGTGAGGATCCACACCCTCATCTCCTGTCTCCCCAGTCCCCTTCAGCCTGGCTCTTACCATGTCCCTAACCTAATAGACGAGCTCCCACCTAGTCCCAGATGGTCTCACTCTGAGAACCAGTCACTGGCTTCTGCTCTCATAGGATGGATTAACAAATGAAGGTTTGTATCCAAGATAGAAGCTCCCTCCATTTCAAAGTCATCTCCTCTGTGGGCCCTGTGTATTTGATTGCTCACTGGCCTCCTTGTCTAACCTGGAGATGTGCTAGCTGTAACTGGCCTAACCCTCACTTTTGAATAACAGAGCTTGCATTGTTCTTAAAGATCCACTTAACTTTTAAATTATATAGTTAATATGCTTTAATGGCCAGGAAAATTAGAAAATATAGATAAACCAAAAGACAGTTCACTGTTAAAATGTGGTTGTTTATTATCTTTTACTGCATATATGTGTACATTTATTTAAGATCATATTTTATGAACACTTCTTAATGAACATCTTTCTGCTTGTAAATGGTTTATCTTATTGTTTAGAATACTGTCATTCTGATTTAATTTGTCCCTCTGCTATGACTCTCCTTTTGTTCAATTCAATTAAACATTTATTGAGTACCTGCTCGGTGCTGAGTGCTTATAGTCTCTGTGCCCCTGTATTAGTCCATTTTCATGCACTGTAAAGAACTCCCTAAGACTGGGTAATTTATAAATAAAAGACTCACAGTTTTGCATGGCTGAGGAGGCCTCAGGAAACTTACAATCAGAAGACAAAGGGGAAGCAAGGCATGTCTTACATGGTGGCAGAAGAGAGACAGTGAAGGGAGAAGTGCCACAAGTTTAAACTATATCAGATCTTGTGAGAACTCTCTCACTGTCATGAGAACAGCAGCAGGGAAACCCGCCCCTGTGATTCAATCATCTCCCACCAGGCCCCTCCCCTGAAATGGGATTATGATTTGAGATGAGATTTGGGTGGGGATGCAGAGCCCAACCATATTAGCCCCTAAGGAACCCGGAGCCTGGTAGGAGCAAACAGATATAAAATAATGAATTATGATATACCTTGACAAACATTAGTAGAGATACAAAGTTTTACAGGAACACAGGCTGCTGCATGCTGAGTTGAGCCCAGGAGGAGGATGAAGGAGCCTTTCATCCTCTGAAGGTCATTCAAACAGAACCTGTGAGGATGCATGGGCCTGTGAAGGAGCCGGTTTGCTTAAGCTTAGGGTGTGCAGAGGGGCACGGATTGGTGTGATGGTTGATTTTATACATCAAGTTGACTGGGCCAGGGAGTGCCCAGATGGAACATCATTCTGGCGTGTCTGGGAGGGTGTTTCAGGATGAGATTAGATTTCAGTTGGTAACCCCAGTAAAGTGGATCACAATGTGGGTGAACATCATCCAGTCCGTCGAGGGTCTGAACAGAATAAAAGGTGGAGGAAGGAGAGGCATTTACCCCCTTTTCTCCTGTCCAACTGCTTCATCTGGGACATCTCTCATCTCATCCTCTCCTGCCCTCAGATTAGGACTTACTCCATCAGCTCCCTCAGTTCTCAGGCCTTGAGACTTGGCCTGAATTACACCACTGGGATTCCTGGGTCTCCAGCTTGTGGATGGAAATTCATGGGACTTCTCAGCCTTCATCGTTGTCGATAAATCTATCTCCTATTGGTCCTGTTTCCTTGTCGAACCCTGACTAACACAAGTGGTAAAGAGAAGCAGAAGCAGGGGTTGTAAATGTTCTTTTTCATGACCATGTCCTCTGTCATGTAGTAGGTAATTAATTAACATGCAATGGGCAAATCAATCACTCCAACATTTCCTCCACATCTCCTTTCTGAACCTTGGTCTCAGGGTAGGAGTTGCATGTATCCAACCAGACTTATTGACTCATAGATGGCCTGTGGGCAGATATTGCCTGTGTTCCTCCTACAGCCCTTTAGACTTCCCATCATATTTCACATAGGCCAGACTTTCAATTGTCAGCTTCTGCTCCTACTGTCTTGTGGGCTGCCTTGGTTTGAGCACACTCTGCTCCTGGTGTTGGAGAATTAGTGCCCTCTGGGAACAGCCATCATCCAGTGACTTACTAGAGTCAGTTTGTAAATACCATGGCTCCTTCACCCCCTAAGAGGGATAACTTGGGGATACCCTGAGCCCCAGAGTTTCCTGGGGATATTAAACTCCAGTTACCCCCTAATAATAACTTGCTTTTTACCAGTTATTTTTGTTTCCCTGTCGCATTCTCCACTCCCCTACTGGTGTTTTCTAGGATTGTTTTAAATAAATTACTTGCACTCAAATTCTTGTCTCAAGGTCTGCTTCTTGAGAAGTGATGGTGCTGTGTGACCCTATGGAACAAGCCAGAGATGGCTAACTGGTTTTTCAGCAATTCTGTCTGGTTAAAATTACCTGCACCAGAACTGAGTTCATAAACTTGATGTCCTTTTTTTTCCTGGACTCGATTTCCTGATGGCACAGAGTGTGATAAACTCATACGCATTCCTAGACAGGGTGTAGCAAAAGGAGCCTGTTTCCATGCATCATAAGATAACGTAGATACCATCAGAAGGCATTTGCTAGGATCCGAAGCAATAGTAAAGCCTCTCTTGCCTTCATTACTGCATCTGCCAAGCTTTCTTTTATAAAAAACGATTCTAGAAGTGAAAATATTAGTGTATAACTACATCTCAGCTCACTGAAAAAGAGGTGTTTGTATCTGACTTACATAAAGGATGCAAATTCTGGGACAAAAATGGTTCTGTTAGGGAAGAAAGAAGGACTTTTTAATGCCTTTGCATCTGAGACATTATTTTTATGTATTGCTTTTTTTTTATTTGTAGCAGAAGCAATTTTCATGTCAAGGACCCTATGTTAGGACAGGTTCAAAAGTGAAAGGTTTTCAGTTTTGGCTGGGGAGGGATGTGATCAAAGATTGTAAAATCATTGTGCCAGTGTATTTACATAAATTAATCTTCCCCAAGACACCCTGAGATAAATAGCATTACTAGGCCGGGTGCAGTGGCTCAGGCCTGTAATCCCAGCACTTTGGGAGGCCGAGGAGGGGCGGATCATGAGGTCAGGAGATCGAGACCATCCTGGCTAACACGGTGAAACCCTGTCTCTACTAAAAATACAAAAAAAATTAGCCGGGTGAGGTGGTGGTCCCCTGTAGTCCCAGCTACTCAGAAGGCTGAGGCAGGAGAATGGCGTAACCCGGGAGGTGGAGCTTGCAGTGAGCTGAGATCGGGCCACTGCACTCCAGCCTGGGTGACAAAGTCTCAAAAAAAAAAAAATAATAATAATAACATTACTGCAGTTTGGCAAATGGGAAATGGAATCCAGTGAGTCAGTGTTGAAGCTGGGAATTAAACCCTAGTCAGTGTGATTCTGGTGCCTGTGTTATGTCCACCTCACCTAAGCAATTCCCCTAATTCCTCAATAATGGGTTTTTAGATATATATTCCTCATGGTTAGAGTGCCTTTGCATAGAAAAGAGACCAAATTTGATGAACCAGTATGATTTCGGTCATTCATTTAATATATTATGAGCTCCTAATATGTATGCTTTGTTAGATGCTAGGGAGACTGTTGTGAATGAATCAGATGTGCTCCCAGGCCTTGTGAAGTTTACATTCTATAATAAAGCATAAGCACACAGTAAGCACGATGATTTAAAGGAGAGGGAATAATCTAGATTGGGTGGCCAGAGGCAAGGGGTTATTAATGCTAGATCCAGAATGGCAAAGGTCTGGAGAAGGGTCCCACGCAGAGAGAACAGGATGCCCTACACAGATCCTGAACTGGGAGCAAAAATCAGTGAGACTCCCGCAATGTGGGCAGGAGGCAGACTCAGACAGAGAGGTGTGGTGGGGTAAGAGCTAGTTCATTTAGGGTTTTGTAGACTAAAGGAAGAAAGTTTGGATTTTCTTCCAATTGTAAAGATAAATTATTGAGCTTTTTTTAGAAGGGGATGGATGGCCTGATCTGATTTATATTTTAAAAGAGGGCTTAGTAAACTGTAAATAGCTGGATGACAAATATTTCTGCTTAAGCATGAAAACAGCCGTCGACAGTGTAAAATAAATGGGTGCATTACAATCAAATGTTACTTATGAAAACAGATGGTCAACTCAGGTTTTAAAAGGTTGCTTCGAACTGTGAGATTATATAGGGAAAAGGATGGAATCCTGAGACCAGTAAGGAAGCTATTGCAAGATTTTTGGCAAGAGGTAACGGTAGCTTGCACCATGGTGGTAAAACATGAAGTAGGGAGAGGACTGACTTGGAGGGGAAGATGAGGGTTTCCTGAAGGACTGGATGTGAGAGTTGAAGAAAGAAGACACATGAATGACATTTTTTGAGTATGGACAACTGGGTAGTTGGTACCAGTTACTGATGTGGTAAATGCTAAGGGAGGAGCAGGTTCTTTACTTCCAAAGTCAAGTCTAGGTCTGGTTTTAGCATCTGTAGTTGGGGTTTTGTTAATGATTGCTTTGTTGAAAGCTGAAAATCTACCAGGAATCTCTACTTTCATGTAAAAGGATTTTCAATAGGACTGTATGAAAATGCTTTTGGATTGATTGCATGGGAACTAGAAATATGAGAGTATGTCACATTGTGGCTCTGATTCAGGTATACTTAGGCAGTGTAATTCCCCCATGTCCCACCAATTGGGAAGCACTGGAGTGAGGAGATACTGATAATTTAGTGGTGTGTGCCCCATAGGAGGTATCACACTGCTATATTTAAAATATATAATTTTAAGTTGTAAATATAAAATATATAAAAATTGAACTGTTGGCCAGGTGCAGTGGCTCACTCCTGTAATCCCAGCACTTTGGGAGACAGAGGCAGGTGGATCACCTGAGGTCAGGAGTTCAAGACCAGCCTGGCCAACATGGCGAAACCCATCTCTACTAAAAATACAAAAATTTTCCAGGCATGGTGGTGCATGCCTATAATCTCAGCTACTCAGGAGGCTGAGGCAAGACAACTGCTTGAGCCCGGGAGGAGGAGGTTGCAGTGACTTGAGCTCGTGCCATTGCACTCTAGCCTGGGCAACAGAGCGAGACTCTGTCTCAAAAAGAAAAAAAAATTGAATGGTTAAATATGCCTTTACGCTTTATTAGGGATCATGTGGTTCTGGTTTATATACAGTGGGGTTGGGGCTTATATTATCTTTGACTTTTTTGTCCAATACATTCAGGGTAAATGTAATTATAACACTGTAAAGTGTAATAGAAGTAAATGATTCCCTTTACTTTTCACTTTCCCTGATGTGATTTTTATTCATGTGTATGCTGAGCTGGCTAAAATGCCCCAGGTCATGTGCAGAAATCCTTAAGGAAAATGTGTATTCCTGAGATACGTGAACTTGGATATATTACATGGCTAGGAATTTCCCCCTTATATTGCAGAAACATAAACTTTGGGGCAAAGTATTTGTTTGAATAATTCCTGGGACATCAAGAACCAGATGACTAAAGATAGATCGAGGGATGATTCTGTAGTGTCACAATAAAATTCTGTGAAGTTATAGTAAAGTTCTTTTGCATAGCAAGTACTCCCTCATGGTTCTTTTTTGTTTTGTTTTGTTTTTTGCTTTTTAAAGAAACAGGATATTGCTCTGTCACCCAGGCTAGAATGCAGTGGCACGATCATAGCTCACTGCAGCCTCGACCTCCTGGGCTCAAGCCATCCTCCTGCCTCAGCCTCCCAGGTAATGGTGGCAACTATAGGCATGCCACCATGCGCAGCTGATTTTTAATTTTTTGTAGAGATAGGGTCTTGTTTCCCAGGCTAATCATAAACTCTTGGTCTCAAGTGATCCTCCTGCCACAGCCTCCTAAAGTGCTGAGATCACAGATGCAAGTCACTGCACCTGGCCCCACTGAGATCTTTAGGAAGATGTTTATAACATCATATAAGGTACGTCTTCATACTCAGACCATTCCCATAGCAGTCATGACTTTTGGAAGATTCTAGGTTTTGGGGGTAACTTAAAATATGACAGAGATCCTTTGTGGGGCAGAATCTCAGAATAATTTATTGGTTGCATGACACCCCATGTTCTATAGGAACCAAGGATGAGTGCTCTGATCCATACCTTATTCAGAATGAGAAGCTTCCAGGAGGATTTTCTAAAATAACTTTTCCCAGTTTCTTCTCCAATCATTAGTTCCTTTCCAATCATGCTAATTCATAAAATAAAATGGAGGGGAGGAGAGGTTCCTGGACCAGCTTATGCAGGGGACTTGCTGACGCAGCTTTGCTCTTTGTTACTGAAACTGGTCCATGATAGATTCCTTAGCACCCCTTGCTACATATTGGGAATGCTGAAACTCCTAATTTTTTATGCCAGAGTGGGCAAAAACATAGCCTATACTTTTGCTTTAACATCCCCCGAGCTACACCTTAACACATTATTGCACTAAAGTTCTTGTTCTCTAGGATTGTTAATAATTCTAAGTTCTAGAGGCATGTTTACTTAACAGATCTATTCTAATATGATTAACTGTAAATGAAAAGAATAAAGTGTAGATTTTCTGCAGCAAGTTGTAGCAAGGTGGAAACTGGAGAAGGAAAGCTGGTGAAAGTTGTTTGAGTTATGAAACCTTCATCTAAATAATATCAAACTGCTATATGATTACTAATGTTATTTTCCTACCTACCTATAATGATGTTCAGCAAGTTGCATATTCATAACCATCAGATATTTTTAAAACTGCCAACCTGAAAATATATTCACTGGCAATGACTCTGTAAACCAGTTTCTTAGCAATACTGTCAGTTCTTGGCTTATATGAGTAGCTCAAAGTTATATGAATTTTGTTATTCTTATTAAATTGTTCATGTAATTTCTTTTACAGTTGGGTTAATTTTTAATGTATTTTAGGTCTGTTCACTTCTGTTAACCCACATGGTCATGCTACTTTCTTATTTTATATTCAAACTGAAGAGTTCCTTGGGATTTGGCTTACTGAAGTGACCTAGGTTCTTTAGTTGTTGGTTAAGCCAACCTCAATTATATAATCATTCTTTTTGGTAAGCACTTGGTGAGGATCTGTTGAATGGGAGAGGTTATCATCAGAGTCCCCACTCTGAGAAGATATGTATCCATCCCTTTAATGGTCTTTTGTTTTCTAAATGAGTTGTGATACATAATTATATGTATGTATATTTGTATTTATTTTGAATAGGTAATAATACATTCACATGGTTTTTAAGAAATTATAAGCATCACACAGCAAAAAGATTTTCTCTTACCTCTGTCTCCCTTCTGCCCTTTCTTCATGACTCCCAAAGACTGTACATTCTTTAACGTCCTGCCGGAGATGTTTTCATGCATATACAGGCAGATAAAATACATACTCTCTCCTTCTCTCGTACAGTTGGTGACATCACATACACTGTCTTAACCTTGTTTTTATTTTTCTTCCACCCAATAACATACCTTACAGATTTTAAAAATAACTGCATGTAGCTCCACGGTTAACTAGACCATGCTCCTTCATCTTACACAGAAATTTATCACGAGGGATTGAAAAACAGTTGGATGAAGTTGAGATCTGTCTAAGCCATTTCTCTGGTCTCTTGATAAATGCCCATTGTGTGTCTGTATGAAAAAGGGCAAGACAGTGAGGCTACCTTATCAAAAAGTCAGTGAGGTTAGTATAGCCTGATTTAATCTTAGGGGAGCCGTGTTCTAGAGAGAGGCATTTTCATTTCTAAATGCCTTGAGACATCTTTAAAAATATTTCATGTCGAATTGTGCTGACAACCAACATCTAGGCAATAGTTACTTTTTCAAAATCCTCCTCTCCATTCTTCTTTCTCGAAGCTCTCCCATCCCCTGTGAATGCTCGAGGATTCCCGAGGGTGTGCCTGTATAGCAACTATCAGCTCTTGCAGAAGACTGTGTGTGTGTTTCCTGGCTGTGAGCCTCAGTCTCCTACCATGTATAACTTCCTTAGCTACTTTAGGCTTCTAGTCCCTCTTAACTGCAGTTACTTTATCAGACAGATGATAATTCTACTGTTACTATTTGCACAACTGTAGGAGGTGCCATTCACAATGTAGCCACCATAGATTAGTATTTTTATACTAATAATACAGTAGTGCCTCCTTATCCATGTTTCACTTTCTGCAGTTTCAGTTACCTGTGGTCAACTGTGGTCTGAAAATAGGTGAGTATTTTACCATATAATATTTTGAGAGACAGAGCGACCATATTCATATAACTTGTATTACAGTGTACTTAATTGTTCTATTTTATTAGTATTGTTGTTAATCTCTTACTATGGCTAATTTACAAATTAAACTTTGTGATAGGTATGTATATATAGAAAAATAGGTAGTGTATATAGGGTTCAGTATTATCTGTGGTTTCAGGCATCCACTGGGGGTCTGGGAACATATCCCCTGTGGATAGGGCTGCTGTTTGTACTATACATAACTGTATTATCTTATATGTGATATGTAAGATAATATTCAAAATAATATATAACTTATAATTATACATATGTGTATGAATTTTTATATATGTATGTATGAAGACATACTTGTTATGACAATTTTCTAGCAGGTTATTGTCAAGTGTCTTGAGACAGGGATGCTTTTCCCTTATTTGCACAAATAGTACATAAAGATGGGTGGTCCCATTCTCTGTGGTAAAGATGTAAGCAAGTTAGGAATTGACACTTCATGCTCTTTGGCTGGTGTCTATTATCATTTCCACTAAGAATCTATGCATGAGTGTAGCCCTGTCTTGCTGTTCTGGTTCGACACATACATGACAAATTGTGTTTTATCGTTCTTAAAATATTTCTAAAGTCTAAGTTCATTTTCTGCTTTTCTTTCTTGAGATTCCTGTGGACTGAGTTCATCTTATGTGTTTATCTTCCACTATAACTCCCTTTGTCAATTTGTCAAAGCTGCAGAGACTATGCTATGTCATGGGCCTCATAAGGAGGACTGAGTAAGTCCTGTAGGTGCGTACCCTAAAGTGTTGATCAATGCTATGGTGTAAATAAGTACAGAGCACATAGGGAAGACATAGTAACATCCCAGCACATTGGCCTTTTGAGTTGAATCCTAAAAGATGAATAGGAAATTTCAATAGAAGAAGAATGTTATGCGCATTTAAGGCAAAAATATGAAAATGAGCCACGTGACATAACTGAAGGAGGATGGCAGAAGGAGGGAAAATAAACCTAGAATAATTGAGCTAGGTCAGATTATAAAGGGCCTTGAATGGGAATTTCGGAAGTCTCCTGAAGGCAGCAAGGAATTATTACAGGGTTTTAAGTTGCAGTGTCATGAAATGAGACTTCAGTTTCAGACAAGTCATTACCATTATTATTTTCTTAGGATGATTAGACACATTTTAAGACTTTGTTGCTAGAGTGCAAGAGAGAAAAGCTGAGAAGCTGCATTAGGGCAACAACAGTGGATGCCAAAAAAGGGAAGGGGACCAGTTTTAAAGACAATCTAAGGAAAAAGAATCAGCAAGCTTTTAGCGATGGACATAGGCATGGGCAAGGACTTCATGTCTAAAACACCAAAAGCAATGGCAACAAAAGCCAAAATTGACAAATGGGATCTAATTAAACTCAAGAGCTTCTGCACAGCAAAAGAAACTACCATCAGAGTGAACAGGCAACCTACAAAATGGGAGAACATTTTCGCAACCTACTCATCTGACAAAGGGCTAATATCCAGAATCTACAATGAACTCATACAAATTTTCAAGAAAAAAACAAACAACCCCATCAAAAAGTGGGCAAAGGATATGAACAGATACTTCTTAAAAGAAGACATTTATGCAGCCAAAAGACACATAAAAAAATGCTCATCATCACTGGCCATCAGAGAAATGCCAATCAAAACCACAATGAGATACCATCTCACACCAGTTAGAATGGCAGTCATTAAAAAGTCAGGCAACAACAGGTGCTGGAGAGGATGTGGAGAAATAGGAATACTTTTACACTGTTGGTGGGACTGTAAACTAGTTCAACCATTGTGGAAGTCAGTGTGGCGATTCCTCAGGGATCTAGAACTAGAAATACCATTTGACCCAGCCATCCCATTACTGGATATATACCCAAAGGACTATAAATCATGCTGCTATAAAGACACATGCACATGTATGTTTATTGCGGCACTATTCACAATAGCAAAGACTTGGAACCAGCCCAAATGTCCAACAACGATAGACTGGATTAAGAAAATGTGGCACATATACACCATGGAATACTATGCAGCCATAACAAATGATGAGTTCATGTCCTTTGTAGGGACATGGATGAAATTGGAAATCATCATTCTCAGTAAACTATCACAAGGACAAAAAACCAAACACCGCATGTTCTCACTCATAGATGGGAATTGAACAATGAGAACACATGGACACAGGAAGGGGAACATCATACTCTGGGGACTGTTGTGGAGTTGGGGGAGGGGGGAGGGATAGCATTAGGAGATATACCTAATGCTAAATGACGAGTTAATGGGTGCAGCACACCAGCATGGCACATGTATACATATGTAACTAACCTACACATTGTGCACATGTACCCTAAAACTTAAAGTGTAATAATAATAAAAAATAAAAATAAAAAAAGAAAATACATTAAAAAGAAGTTAACCTTCAGATTGAGTGCCCTAAAAACCACTTTAGTTTTTTAGATTCTTCCACCTTATCATACTGAGTGAACAGTTTTCAATTCTATTGTCAACTTATTTTTAAATGTCTTGTGCCATTTAGCCATTTTTCCCTTTAGAGTTTGAGGGATCATACCCACAGTTTCTTAGAATCTTTTAAATCTGTGATCCAAATTCAAGGACAAAATGGAATCCCTATGAAAATGCTCATAAGCTGTTTTTCAGAGTTAGACAAGTTCTTAGTAAAGCAAACATCCACATATAAAGAAGGAAAACACTGCAAAAGAAAAGCTGTAAGAGGAGGGTAAGCACTACTAGATGTGAAGTGCTCTAACGCCTTGATAATTGGTGGGTTACTGGCACATGAATTAGATAAACGGACTAATGTCATAGGAAAGAAATGCTTATGAGACCCAAATACATGTGAAAACATCGGATATGACAAAGGAAGCATCTCAAATCAATAGCATAAAGATAAATTTTTAAATAAATCATGCTCCAACAACTTGGTAGCTATGTGGAAAGCAGTTAAATGTTAGATCCATATTTTACACCATATAGAAGAATAAACAGCAAATAGACTGGAAACCTAAATGTAAAAACTGAAGTCATACAAATAGTAGAATAAAATATGGGTGAATTCCTTTTTAATGTCTGAGAAGACTTTCACATTATGACTCAAAATTCAAAGGCAATACAATAAAAGTGATAAATTTGACTACATAAAGTTCTTTCCTCACAAAAAACAAAGTGAAAAGACAATTGAAAAATTGGAAAAAAGTATTCATAGCATATATCATAGGTGGATATCCATAATATATAAAGAACTTTTAGAAATTTAGAGGCAATGGACTAAAAACCTAATAGGAAAATCAGAAGAAGAAATAACAATTCTTTTTTTTTTTTTTTTTTTTGAGAGGGAGTCTTGCTCTGTCACCAGGCTGGAGTGCAGTGGCACGATCTCGGCTCACTGCAACCTCCGACTCCCTGGTTCAAGCAATTCTACTGCCTCAGCCTCCCGAGTAGGTAGGATTACAGGCACGTTCCACCATGCTCAGATAATTTTTTGTATTTTTTTTTTTTTTTTTTTAAGGAGAGACTGGGTTTCACCATGTTGGCTAGGATGGTCTCGATCTCCTGACCTCATGATTCACCCACCTCGACCTCCCAAAGTGCTGGGATTACAAGTTTGAACCACCATGCCCGGCCAAAATAACAGTTTTTTACAAAGATGGAAATGATCCTTAAACATATGAAGTTTTCAAATTCCCTAACTAGATAAAATTAAAACAACACTGAGATATTTCTTATCACAGTGGCAAAAGTGAGAAAATATGACAGCACATTCTGTTGGTGAAGATTGTGGGGAAACAGGCCCTATCTATGCATTGCTGTGAGAATGCAGGTTAGTTCATTCCTGCTAGAGGGATGACAGAGACAGGAACTCTGTACTATTTTTTCAACTTTTCTATAAGTCTAAAATTATTTCAAAATAAAAAGTAAAACAAAAGTCAGTGGTACATATTTAACCTCAAAGTTTCGGTTAGTTGTGTTGTTGTTGTTGCCTTTAACTAAGTGCACCAGGAATACCGTATAGTAAAAGGGCCATTGGGGCTGTGGAAAAATTGCACTCCTCCTCGTCCCTTTTGAAATAAATCCACATAGAAGTTATAGGAGATAACATCCATGTACCTATTGTATCAGTCAGCTAAGGCTGCCATAACAGAATGCCACAGACTGGGTGGCTTAAGCAATGAAATTTATTTCTTACAGTTCTGGCAGCTAAAAGTCTAAGATCAAGGTGCCAGCAGGATTGGTTTCTAGTGAGGTGCCTCTTTCTGTCTTGCAGATGGCCCCCTCCTTGCTGTATTCTCATATGGTCTTGCCTCTGTATGCACAGAGAGGGCTGTCTGGTGTCTCTTCCTGTTCTGGTAAGAACAGCAGTCCTATTGGATTAGGGCCTCACTATTATGACCTCATTTAACATTTATCACCTCTTTAAAGACCCTATCTCCAAATATAGTCACATAGTATATGGGGAAGCATTAGGACTTCAACCTATGACTTTGGGAAGTTACACAATTTAGTCCATTTCACCTATGCATTTGAGTTTAGTCTTTAAGTATCCAAAAATGTAGGAAATTAGTAAAATTTTGCCAGTGACAAGCAAAAAAAAGTCAAAATTATTTGAGAAAGTACTATGAAATCATCTAATTCTTTGAATCTTTTCTCAGGGAGCGCCAGTGAAGAACGTTTCTCCCTATAGTTCAAAGAATTATGAAATAAGGCATATGTGTTAGAGATGGGCTAAGGGGAGAGAGAATGAGTAGTTCAACTGAACTGATTAGCTTTCTTGTTAAGTAAGTGAAAAGCATGTTAATTTCATTTATTGCTTATAAAGTGCACAAAAAATCAAACTTGCTGTATAAACCCTTCTCTTTCCAATAATAGCCATGGGTTGACTGTGTAGAAGGGCAATTAAGGAGAAATGATGAATCATTGCCTGTGGCCAACACACTGTCCAAACCGATATAGTTTTGCAAAA
Organism: Pongo pygmaeus; assembly: GCF_028885625.2. Classification (NCBI taxonomy): domain Eukaryota; kingdom Metazoa; phylum Chordata; class Mammalia; order Primates; family Hominidae; genus Pongo; species Pongo pygmaeus. Next base: position 72,567,382 of record NC_085930.1, on the reverse strand, counting down.
ATGGACTTCACATATATTGAAGATGATTTGATTCCTGATGAGAAGGAGACAGAAAATAGGTAATTTTTTGAGATCTCTTGGGAATGAATTCTCAAGTGCTACAGAAAGAGCAAGGGTACCCAGCATTACAAAGAAGTGGGGCCCTAATCTGATAGGACTGGTAGTCTTGTAAGAGTTGGAAGATAGATCTCTCTTTTTCTCTATCCCCCACCTCTACCCCCACCTTCTACTGCCAGCTTTTGGCTCACAAAGAAGAGGTTGTGTAAGTACACAGTAAGAAGGTGGCCATCTACAAACCAGGAAGAGAGCCCTCACCTAGAACCAAATCAGCCAGGGCCTTGATCATGGACTTCCTAGCCTCCAGAACTAAGAGAAATAAACTTTTGTTTTTTAAGTCAACTAGACTGTGGTGTTAAGGCATACTGAGATGACTAATGCAGATTTATGTCCAGCAGTGAAATTGCTGGGTCACATAGTAATTCTATGCTCAACATTTTGAGTAACTGCTGAACTATTTTCCAAAGTGACTGTGCTGTTCACATTCCCACCAGCTAAGTGTGGAGATTCTGATTTCCCCACATTCTTGCCAGTACTTTCATTGTCTATCTTTTAAATTTTTGCTATTCTAATGGGTGTGGAGTGGTATCTCATTGTTGTTTTGATTTGTATTTCCCTAATGACTAATGATGTTGAACATGTTTTTATATTCTTATTCAATATTTATATGTCTTTGAAGAAATGTCTATTCAAATTCGTTGCCCATTTTAAAATTGAGGCTTTTTTATTGTTGAATTGTAACAGTTATTTATATTCTGGATTTTAATTCCTTATTGCATATATAATTTGCAATTTTTTCCCCAGTGTGTGTTATCTTTCACCACTTTGTCCTTTGAAGCACAAACATTTCAATTTTGATGAAGTCCAAATTGCTTTATTTTTCTTCCTGTTGTTTGTGTATTTTGCATCAGATCTAAGAAATCTTTGCCTAATCCAAGGTCACAAAGGCTTACTCACATATTTTCTTGCAAGAGTTTTAGCTCTTTATAAAGTTTTAGCTCTTACCTTTTAGGTCAATGATTCATTTTGAGTTAATATTTTTATATGATGTGAGCTCTAGGTCCAACTTTATCTTTTTGAATATGGATATTCAATTGTCCCATCACTATTTATTGGAAATAATTTTTTTCCTCATTGAATTGTCCTGACACCTTCATCAAAAAGAAATTTACCATAAATGTTAGGGTTAATTTTTGAACTCTCAATTCTATTCCATTGATCAATATGTGTATCCTTATGCCAGTGTCATACTGTCCTGATTAGTATAGTTTTGTAATGAGTTTTGAAATCAGAAAATATGAGTCTTCCAACTTTGTATATTTTCCAGGATGTTTTTGGCTATTTGAGTCTCTTGGGTTTCCATATGAATTCTATGATCAATTTGTCAGTTTCTGCAACAATAACAACTGATTATTTGATAGGACTTGTATTAAATCTGTAGATCAGTCTGAGGAGTATTGCCATCTTAAGTTTTCTGATCCATGAGTATGGGATGTATTTCAATCTATTTAGGTCTTTTTTTACTTTTTCTTTTTAAAAAACAATGTTGTGTAGTTTTCAGGAGAAGGCTTATGCTTTTTTTGTTAAATTTATTCCTATGTATTTTTTTTGATGTTTCTGTAAATGGAGTTGTTTTATTTATTTCAATTTTGGATTGCTCTTTGCTAGTGTATAGGAACATAATTGATTTTTATGTATTGATCTTGTAAACTGCAACCTAGCTGAACTTATTTGTTCTAATAGCTAAAAAAAAACCTTCTATAGACAAAGTCATATCACTTGCGTATAGAGATAGTTTTACTTCTTCCTTTCCAATCTGGATGTCCTTTATTTTTCTTGCCTAATTGCCTTGGTTGAAACATCTAGTATAATGTTGAACATCAGTGGTGAAAATGATTTCCTTGTCTTGTGCTGGATCTTCAGGGAGAAAGCTTTCAGTCTTTCACCATTGAGTATGATTCTAGCTGTGAGCTTTTATGTACATGATCTTTATAATGTTGACGTTTCCATCTGTTCCTAATTTTTAATTTTTTTCTGTGAAAGAGTGTTGGATTTTGTCAAATGCTTTTTTTCTGCGTTTATTGAGAAGGTCATGCTTTAATAATTTTATAACTTCTTAATTCTTTATTCTGCCAGCTCAAATCTGCAGTAAAGCTCCTTTAGGAAATTTTAAATTTCAGTTACTACACTTTTCAACTCTGGGATCTCTATTTGATTCTTTAAAAAAACTATATCTCTTTATTCTCTATTTGGTGAGACATCATTTTCATACTTTCCTTTAGATACTTAGACATAGTTTCCTTTAGTTCTATGAAATATTTAAAATAGCTGATCTAAATTCCTTATCTAATAAGTCCAATGTCTGAGTTACCTCAGGGACAGTTTCTATCTACTGCCTTCCCCCTGCCCCCATGTGTGGGCCACACTTTCCTGTTTGTGTGTCATGTACATTTTATTAAAAGTTGAATATTTTAAATAATGTGGCAACTTTGGAAATTAGATTCCTTCCCACTCCAAGGCTTGTTGTTCTTGTTTGTGTAGTGACTTTCCTGAAATAATATATAAAGTTTGTATTGTTTTGTGTGGTTCCTGATGTCTTTTTGTTTAGCTTGGTGGTCAGCTAATAATTAGGCAGTGAAAGTTTTCCTTACATGTCTTGAACCAGTAAGTCTTTGAGCCTTTGCTAAATGGCTTTGTGTGTATATGTGCTGAAGCATGTTTTTAACTCCAGAAGGCAGTTCATATTCTTTATTAGTCATCTTTACTTCCTGCTTGCACAGAGCCTCACGTTCATCCAGAGGTGAGAGATTAAAACTTCTCAATTCTTTCCTGGGCATGTGCAGTTTTGCACATGTATATTGCCCTCTGGTTCCCAGGGGGTATGGTGGAGCTTTTCAAAGCCTCCAAAGAACATCTCTTTCTCCAGTTTTTCCTTTTAAATTTTTTGGTCAGCTTCTTGTTTCGGTCAGCTGTTATTCTCACCTCAGTCAGACGCAATGTTAAACACTTGCCACTGATTGTTTTGCACAGATACCCTAGGGAAAATTATATTTACACTAAGCAAGTTCTGAGATCAAATCAAGATAAGCCATGTGAGTGAGGGTTAAAGACATTTAAGGACCTGCTAGACAGGTCAAATAATGACAATTTTCTGGGAATGGGGCTTTTCGGGAGAACTCCAAAGCAGTTCTTCTTTCTCCAGTGACTGCTAGGTTGTTGATTTTCCTGGCTACTAAGTTCATGGGGCTATTGGTTTTCATGCTAGGGAGCTGTGGAGAAGGGGGATGGGGATAGGGCAGAATAAGATATCTCAAAGCTCACATTAAAAAAAACAAGATTCAGCTATTTTTCTTGGATAAATCCACCTTGAATTGTTGCGAGCATTTGGTTAGTTTTTAGAGTTCTGAAAATGTTGATTGTTTTTGATAACTTTTTCGATAATTTTTTCAGTGTTCTCATTGCTTTTATTGAGGAATCAGTTTTTGGAGGACTTTCCTCAGCAATTTTAGAATTTCTCTCCCCCAAAGTTAACCAGATTTGGGGAAGGAGGGTGGGAAGTGTGTTCTAGGCTGAGGCAAGAGTTATTTGCAAAGGCTTGGTGATGGTGTGCTGGAAATTCTTTTTTGATACTCAGCTTTGTTCCTGCTCATTTTAGTGTTCCCTTGAAAAGCAATGACTAGAAGCCTAGAAACTTCATTTCCCAGACCTCCTTGCCAGTAGGATTCTACTATGTGGGATTTGAAATACAGAAGAGAAGAAGCAGCTATTTCTCTTTAGCAGTTACTGTGGACAGGGCATAGATGTGGACATGCCTAGAGATGAGCGGTTTGCCAGCAGATTCCAGTGTTCTCCTGAGAATCACCCATTCTGCATTGAAAGCAGCTGATAATCAGGAATGGTATTTTTGTGATCCTTCCACTTTCTGACCTTTGATTTGACCTTTTCCCTGATCTTTGATTCCCGAGCTCTTCAAAACTTTGTTTCTAATGTTCTGTATTAAGTATTTTTCTGCTAAAAATATCTAGACTTCTGTTTTTCTTATAAATGGTTGAATGATATTGATATTAAGAGGCTCAATGAGTTCATTGAACTGAAAGGAAGCCAGTGTGGCTGAAATTTTGAGAATATGGGAAGAGAGTTGTGAAGTCTGATTGAAGGGTGCCAAAATCCAATGATACAAGATGCGGTTGGGTTCATAATTAAGTGAAGCCTGGAGAGATGGAGTGGGTGAGGTAAATTAGAGAGCATGCATCCCATCTAAAGATGACTCCAAATTTTTCAAGGGCAATGAGAAATCCAAATTTTTATGTCAAATCAGCCACATGTAAATATTGGGCATATATTTGATTTCAAAACACAATGTATTAGCTCAAATCATATAGGTGTTTTATTCTGTTGGTTGCCAGTTTTTGCATACTGGCATCTGAAGCAAAGTCTTTCAGGATGTTTTCCTTGTTTTTAAAATTGCTGCTCTTTATCTCTCTTATTCCTACCTTTCACTCCTCCTACTTATTGTCGCTTTTACCACCTTCTCTATCTGCCATATCAGTTTCTAACCTGAGCCTAAAATAACAGAAGTTGAAAGGGGAGGAGATTCAGTGGAGCGTGATTTGAAGAAAAAAACCAATATTCATTTCTACCCATTAGCCCTGCTTTGAGGAATAGAGACTAATTTTAATATCTACTTAACTATTTCTACATTAAAAGAGTATTTAAGAAGTTGTTTCACCAAGACTATACAATAAAGGTGGTTTGCATCATATTTAATTCTTGCCCTATGTCTTTAGGCAATAACATAATGGAATTTTATTTTGGAGATGATAAAATATGAATATTTTACGATGCTGCTTATATTGCTGAAAACATTATGTTTAACATTCTTAAATGGCTGCTGAAAGACTATAGCCATTGAAAAGTAGAATTTCATGCAATTAAAGAAGACATGTGGGCATTTCTGGAGGGACAGTGAAAGCATAATGGAAGGAACATGAGCTTTAGAGTTAGCAAGAGCTGGGTTTCAGCATTGCTCTGCTGTGTATAAGCTATGGGAACACTGGCAAGTTTCTTAGCTTCTCTGAGCTCCTGTAAAATGTGGATAAGGAGGGAGAGGGGATTAATTAATTGCTTAGAAGTTTTCTGAGAGTCCCCTCTATGCCAGCTATTGCTTTAGACATAGTCTACTCACATAGAATTTACAGTCTAGCAGGGAAGACAGGAAAGAAATAAAAATTGTAAACAATTATTTCATTAGCGTGATAGGTGTTATAGAGGAAAACGACAGCATGCAAAGAGATCAAAACTAATGGGGAGTGGTTGTGCATGGCCATAGTCCAAAAATGTTTGTGTGAGCATGTGTATGAGAAAGTTAATATGAGTGTTTTGGTTAGATTCGGGAAAAGATGTCTAAACAACGGCATGGCTTAAATTTCAGATTTCAAGAGGTTATTATTACTTAACATTGCTGCTGTGCTGATGGCATTTTCAGAGTTCAGGGTTGATGCTGAGAAAATGATTTGGATGTGAGAGATACTGTCAAAAAATATTGTCTATTACCAGATGGCCTGGTAATAGACTCATTTTTAGTGTTGCCTCTGAGCAGTCTGGTCCTTACTTCTCTATGCACAGTTGGTGATTAAGGGAATGTGTTAAAGTTCCTGATTAAGGTATTCCCATTAAGTTCTCAGGTGAATTCAAGGCAACACAAATGAATGTGCTTAAGAGGAAGTAGTAGAAATTCTCCCCAGGTAGCTTAAGCCACAGTAGGGAATCTATTATAAGGTCTACACATCCTAATCACGGGGATGGTGGCGAAGCCTTAGGAGGGACTGAAAACAGGTCCTAGAAAGGCATCAATAGCTGATGCAGCTTCTCCTGCTCCTCTCTCCACACTCCCCCTTCTCTGCTTTGTTCTTTTCTCATAGCAGAGATTCTTTCTCTCCTTCTCTGTCTCCAGTTACAGGAGGTTCTAGCCAACTTCAAACAGTAGTTAATTGATCTCTCTCAGAAGGGAGAGACTAATCAGTCCTGCTTTGATTAGGTATTTTCCCAGATCTAGTCCAAACTGGCTGAGTGGGATCACATAGCACCACACAGGCCCTCCACCTCAGGAGTAACTTCTGGGGTTTATTCATCGGGATAGTGGGAATAACAACCATGCATGCTTTATCAGGAAAGTTATGAAGATTATATGAAATAATACATTTAAATCATTTTAGCTTAGTGCTTGGCACATAGTAATCAGTGAATAAATATGAGCCATTAGTATTGTTGTTATTGTTTCTATTTGTCATATTATTTCAATATTTGTTTGCTCAGAGTCATTGAAACAATTTCAGGAAGGTTAGAATAAAGAAAAAGGCTTATTCTGGAACCAATGCTTAAGCAAGTTTGGGAGTATGTGTCTGAATGTATCCTCATTAGAGCAGTATCTATCAGTCTTGGAAACATGGCTCATATAATTAAATTTGCTGTACTCTTTTCTTTATCATTCTATTGAAGAAAACCAGATGGCAAGAAGGCAAATAAGAAAGCTTATCATTACCAAGTTAACTGCTTAGACGTTGCTCAACTTCTAATGAAGAAAATAGGTATTAATAGTAATATAATTGTTGGTACCAGTTGAAGTTTGCAGTTATTAAAGCAGTAATAAAAAGAAAGTCATAGCCATTACATGATTTTCCCACATTTTAATAGGCATTGCCTCTGAATAATTAAGGCATGTCCATTAAATTCTCAGATGAATAAAGTTAATGTAAATGAACATTAAGTCAATACACTGGCTGAAAATACTTTTTTTTAAGAAAAATTTCTCTTATTTTCTCAAGTTTTTGGCTGCTGGAAAAAACTGAGTTATAAAGTCAGTCTACTATGGTAAAAAGTTCTGACAAATCTTTAGTATTTCCATATAAACATTAAAAACAGATAAAATTATCTTTTGGCAATTAAGCAAAAGTAGTTTTTGATTTTCTTCGTGCCAAGATGGTTGTCATTTGGGTCAATTCAGCAAGCATGTGTTAATCCAGTGTGGTGTATTTTCAAGGCCCTTGTACTGGCAGTTCTGCTTGGGGCGTTTTCCCTAGATATTTGCATGGCTCCCCCACCCCTTTCTCACATCTTTGCTCAAATGTTACCTTCTCAATGACACCTACTCTAATCACCCTGTTAAAAATTGCCTTCTGCCAGAGCACTATTCCTAACCCCATTCTCTTTTGTTCAGTATTTTCCCATACAGCTTATAACATTCTAGCATGTTAGTTAACTTATTTATGAAGTTTATTGTCTATCTCCGTGATTTTCTTATCTGTTTTTACTGATGTATCTCCAGTACCTTGAACCATGTGAATGTCAATCGAGAAAAATGACGAGACAAGTCTTGATCATTTTAGGAGGTTTATTTGCTAAGGTTAAGGACGCACTCAGGAGACAGGTCTATGCCTTTCTCCAAAGATGATTTTGACCACTCCAAATTTAAAGGGGAAAGGGCAGGATATTGAGAAGAACACAATTTTCATGTAAGAGGTGGGGTAGGGAAAATCGTCATTCATCCCTTTGGCTCAGTGAATCTGCTTTTTTTTTTTTTTCATAAGATGACACAGACAAATGGGGCAGAGGAAAAACGCATGGAATCGGCATTTTTACATAAGTTAACATAGACAAAATGGGACAGGGGAACAGTCAGATATGCATTTGTGTCAAGTGGGCAGGGGGGTGACCTGTAAATGTAAACTATCAATTTACATTGCCATGGTGAAATTTTAACAGAAACACTTTACAGTAAAGATCTTGGAGCTCACTAGGAATTTCCTTCTGGGAAAAATGTGAGGGAGGTATGTAGCTTTTCATCTTGTAGCCATCTTATTTAGGAACTAAAAAAAGGGGGAGGCAGGTTTGTGTGACCCAGTTCCCAGCTTAAGTTTTCCCTTTGGCTTAATGAGTTTGGGGTCCCAATATTTAATTTCCTTTCACACCAGGCACAGAATAGGCCTTCTAAAAATATTTAATGTCATAAACTATGTATATAAATGCCATACATATACATCTATATAAGTTAGTGGGGCTTAAATATTTTAATATATGTTTTTATATACTTTTTTTTTGAAGTTTCATCCTTCTATCTATCCATCCATCCTATAAATATTTTCTGAGGACCTAATGCTTTTCCCTGGAGTTTTCTTTTCTGTGGGAAACAAAGAAAGGAAGACTACATTCATTCTTTACTGAGTTTATCATACAGTTGTGGCAAGAGAGAGTAAAACATTTTCCAGAAAATAGAATCAGGGCTATTAAAGGAGCAGTACTAGATACCAAGGGAGAAGAGAGCAGAGGGTTGCGAAGCAGGGATAGGCTTCTTTGAATGGGGGGCCTGAATGAATGTTGGGTAAGAGTCACCCCAGCAAAGGGGCATGTGAGGTGTATGGGGGAGACAGAATGAATGGCAGATGCATGACAGGCAGAAGAAAACATGCGCACAGGCCTAGAGGTAGGAGACATCAGACTGGAGTGGGAATGAGGAAACCTGTGAGAGCTACAAAGGCCATGACCTCAAACACCCTGTAAACCCTACTGAGGAATTTAGACTTGTCTTGAGTAGTTGGTCAATGTTAAGCGACAGGGAATGATGCAATGCAATTTCCATTGACGGTGGCTGCTCTATATTTACGGCTCATCCTCCATCTGTGAATGCCGAATATAATACCTTGAGGTAATCATTGAAGTCAGATTTGCCTACAAAAGCTGCCACCTGAATACCATTTTAGTGTACAGCCATCTCCTGGTGTATTTGGGGAATTGGTTCTAGGCCCCCCCATGTTACCCACATCGATACATATGCAATCCCCCTGTGAGCCATATGGAACGCTCATATATGAAAAATTGGTTCTCTGTAGAGGCAGGATTTGCATCCCAAGGATGCTGTGATTTACATCTGTGTTTGATTGAAAAAATTCACATATAAGAGGCCCTGGGCTGTTTAAACCCATGTTGTTCAAGGGCCAACTATATGTTCACTGTCTTGCCTGCCTGGAGTCCATTTCCTCCTCCTCTGGTTATAGAACCCAGTGTTTCCTTTGGGAGACTCTATTTAATCCATGCTTTCAGTCCTAGTTTCTTAGGTGGGGCTCTACCTGTGATGCCAGAGGTTGAGCAGGTATGCCTGACTCAACAGAGCACTAAATCATACCTCTGGCAATTGGTTTAGATGGGGGCATATGACGCAGGCCCATCCAATCGATGTACATTCATGTTTATTTAGCTTCGGTAATTATATAAATATGGTCAATTTGGCTTAAAGTTTAATTCAGGGGTTATTGGGAGGAATAGCTCTCTTTTTCTGCTAGGCTTGAACCTTGGATGATGGTGGTTGGTAGCCGCTGGCAGCCGTCTTGGCACTGGGAGCCCTATACTGGAGTCAAGATGGAGAAGAGCAGCTCTGCAAGATGGGGACACTGCATTTTGAGGGCATTGTCTCCTAAATCATGCTTTGCATAAAGCCAGGAAAAAACCCACAATTTTCAAAAATATGAGTTTTTTTCTGTGTTTTTTTGATTAAGCAGTTTGAGTTGGGGTTTTCTGTCTTTGCAGTGGTAAACATCTTGATTAATCTAAACTGCAAGGGATTTCCCTGCTTAAGGAATGCATATAGATTGAATTCCCAGTGCTTGTTCTAAAATTAGGAAATGAAATCCTAAAGAAAATTTTATTTACTTTTAGTATGGCTACTATATAAAGTATGTCCTCATGATAGACATTGGGTAACAACAGTGGTCCTCAAACTTTCGGTCATAGAATTCCACTGTTACATAATTTGAGTCACTAGGTTGAGGAATAGTAGGGTCAAGGATCTGCATTTCTAACCAGCTTCCCAGGGTTTCTGTGAGATGTTCAGCTGCTCACACTTTAAGAATAATGATCTTATAGCATTATAGCTGCATTGGAAATAGGAACTTGGGAGAAAAATGTATAAAAACATTATATCAGAGGAGGGATAAGGGCAAAACCTCTTGCACAGAATCCAAGACCATGAATAATATGATGCTGATTTATAAGTCCAACTTCATCTACCACTGTGCCCCCAAATAACCCTTTGCTTTAAGTAGAGTACCTCTTAAGAACATTTCAGTATTTTGGCCTACAAAACTCCTTTTCTCTTTTCTCCCCAACAATGACATGTCCCTCTCATTTTTTATGAGTATCTGATTTGTACCCACCACCAAGAACCTATCTAACTCAGTGTTCCTCCAGTCTTAATTGACATACATATCACCCAGGGATATTGTTAAAATGTAGATTCTGACTCAGTAAGTCTGTGACAGGGCTTGAGATTCTGCATGTCTAACAAGCTCCCAGGTGATGCTGGTGTTGCTGCCATTCTTAGAGCAAGAAGGCTCCTGCCTACAGTAAACTCTGTCTTCTGAGAACCCCTCCTACTCTGGTGAATGTACAATTCTATGTCTATTTCTCAGTATTAGTCATTGTTTCTAGGTGCATGCCTTTCCTCTCTAAAGGGATTTATATTTACTATTTATCTACTAAATACTAAGTATTCTGCATGTATTATCTCAATTCTTTCAACTACCCTGGTTAGATGGTATCATCACTGACTTTATATGGATTAAAAAATAAATTCTGAGAGATTAAAGGACCATTTAATGAAGTCTTGTCTTTTTTTTTTTGAGACGGAGTCTCGCTCTGTCTCCCAGGCTGGAGTGTAGTGGCGCAATCTCGGCTCACTGCAAGCTCCGCCTCCCAGGTTCACACCATTCTCCTGCCTCAGCCTCCCTAGTAGCTGTGACTACAGGCGCCCGCCACCATGCCCAGCTAATATTTCGTATTTTTAGTAGAGACGGGGTTTCACCTTGTTATCCAGGATGGTCTTGATCTCCTGACCTCGTGATCCACCTGCCTCGGCCTCCCAAAGTGCTGGGATTACAGGCGTGAGCCACTGTGCCCAGCTACAATTTTCTTAAAAGCTCTTGAAGGTATGATCTGGGTTTCATACGTCTTTAGCTCCATAACAATATACAGTGCAGGGGATTATACCTTATGGAAGTTTAATAGACTCTCAATGGTCAATTGGTAAATAATAAATCTTCCAAATCATAGTCTTAAGTGTTTACAATCATTCAGAAAATGCCCACAGTATCATATTGAGTGAAAAGTCAGGATACGAAATTATCAGTTACACCATCTTAATTATGCCAGAAGTACACAGGACAAAAGGACAAAGGAAAAAAACTAACACCATACATAGTGATTATTTTGAGAAGGGAGAGCTGATAGTGTAGAGCTTTCTGCTTTTATAAGTGACTGTATTTTCTGATATATATATATATATATATTTGGCAATGAGCATGTATTGATTTTATAACCAGCAAAACCAATCAATGTAACTAGGTATAATGAATTTATTGCTAGGACCAGGCAAGACTTGTGCAGAAAAGAAGAGGCAGTCAAGTCAGGACTAGGAAGTGATGGATGCCTCGCACATGCAAAGGCAGTAACACATGTGCATGGGGTCAGCTCTTAGAGAGGCACAGCCAGGTAGAAACCTGCTTCTAGTTTTTTGTTGTAAAACTTGGGAATGGTTTTTATTATCTTTTAAAACTTATTTTCATTGAGGTATAATACACATGTAGAAAAGTTTACATAACTACGTTGCTACCTGGATTTTTATAAACCAAATATCCATGTAAGCAGCACCCAGATCAAGAAATAGAACAATATCAGTACACTCAGAACCCCTGCTGTGTTCCTTTTGGTTATTCTGCCTACCCTACTTGCCGTACATCTGCCAGGGTAACCACCATTCTGACTTGCAACAGTGTGGATTAGTTTTGCCTGTTTTTACCGTTTAAATCTGGAGTCATACAGTATGCAGTTTTGTGTCTGTTTTATGCAATGTTTGTGAGAGTTATCAATATTGCAAGTTCTTGTAGATATTTTCATTGGTGTATAGTATTCTGTTACATACAGTGTGAATATAACACTGTCTGTTCAACTCCTGATGCGCATAGGGTAGTTTCTAGATTTTTGTTATGTATAATGCTGTTATGAATACTACAGTATGGATTTTAGTCAGTGACTTTTATTTTAATATGCTCTGACAATTATTTGACATAGGACTTTCTGACGGATTTTGGTGACTAGCAGTATCCTAAAACTTTAAAGGTGCTCTAAGACTCATTTGGAGAACTTCGGAAATTTTGAGTCAACTGTTTTGGGGTAAGACCCTGGAATCTGTATTTTAACCAAGTGCTCTTTGCGTCCCACCTTGAGAAACATCTTCATAAAGAGAAAGAATATGAAACTGAGAGAAACTATGGTTCTAATTTTGATTTTCCATTTCCTAATTTGATCTGGGAGAAATTACTTGACCTTACTAGTCTGCTCCCCCACTCCTCCTCCTCCCTCCTCCTCCCTCCTCCTCTTGTAATAATGCCTTCCCAGTTTGAGTATCTGATTCAAATGAAAGAAAATACATGAAAAGTGAAAATGCAAATGAAAGACATTATTCTGATCACCTAGAGCCTAACAATGATGGTAAGAATAGACAATAAGAAAGTAGTTAGTAATACTACCATATATTTAGGTGACATGACTCAAGGGGGTAATTTTATTTTTATGAAAGCATGCTACTTCTGTAAAAATTGTGATTGCGCAGAGAGATGTGACTCCTATAAACCGTTGACTCATTTTATATCAGGTTAGTTTTGGAAAACAAACCATGCTCAGTGGTTAGCCCACAATACATTGAGTCAGTAGGTGGTCATTTTGAGGTTGGTCAAGGAGCTGAGAAAATCCAAAGCAAGACTAAATTACTTTGTTTCATATTCCTATAGCAAGATATAGTTAGGGATTTCTACATTATAGGAGCTCAAAACATTCTTATTGATAAGTTGATAAATAATGATCCCTTCCTAATTCCTAATTATCTGCCTCTCTTCCACCCACTCTCTGCTCTCACCTCATTGACATTGTCTCAGAGTGAATGTTCCATGTTCATTCCGGCCTCGGCACTTTTGCCTATGCCGTAAACTTTCCCTGGAATGACGTTTAATTCTATGCCCAACATGTACCTATTATTCCTTGGGCTTAATTTAAGGACCACTTCCTATTGGAGAACTTCCTGAGATCTCTGGTTACATAATCTCTCATCACTCTGAATGTCTTCATCATAGGACCACTCACACTGCTGAGTTTTCATAGCTGATTTATCCTGAGACTGTAAGCTCCATAAGACCAAAGGCTAGACTTGGCTAGTTGACTGCAATATCCTCAACTTCAAGCTCAGAGTCCAGAAGATAATAGGAGCTCAATAATAATTTTTTTGATGCTGCTTTCTCTCTTTTAAAAGCCAAAAGAGTACAGATTTTTAGAAACTAACAGTTGGGATACCCAAGAGTTGGCTCCATGCAAACATGCTATTCCTAAAGGGCACAAAATGTCCATTGCTATTTGTTTTCTATACTTTATAATTTGTTTTCTTTTTAGACATCAGAAGAGAGAAGGCTTATGTTTATGTTGATTGCAAATTTTTTGAGAAGGCTTTGGAGAGCTGCTGGGCATGTATCCTTGGAAGTAAATCTTGCCTTTCATTATAATTTGAGGACTCTCCTCCAAAGGATAGGGAATAGATAGCATTCCACTTAAGGCAGAGTGACTCAAGTAAGGTCATGAATTCACTAACTCACCCAAGAATATATAAAGTTTTGTGATTTGAACTCAAAATGGTCATTGTGATCACAGCCTGTATAAAAATAATACTTAGAGAAGTTATTGCTTTCTGGATCTGGGAATTGAAGCCAGCCTTTGTTTTATTCTTTCCATGTCATTTGCTTCTTTCACCCAACCTTTGGCCTCTCAGATTGAGGTTTGGCACAGATACTTGGATTAGATAGAAGGGGAGTTCTGGGCTCTCCATCAGTCATCCATCTGTCCATGGGCTCAATAAATGCAGAGTCACCTATGGACCTACACATCCAAGCTCTTGATTTTGGAGGAGGCATTATGTTTATTTCAGTTTCTTGAGGCATCAAATGTGTACAAGTCACAGTGATTAAAAAGGTGGCTATACCAGAAGAGAAAGGACAAACTTATTGTGAGATTCGAAGAGGGCATTTTCTATTATGCTAGGCTTAGAATTTTTGGGATGAAAGGATAAGTGAAATCACACAATCTTGCCCTGTCTTCTATTCATTTGCTTTCTAGTTTATTATTCATTTAGCTTAGTAATCATTGCTCAGATTCTGGAATTAGACTGCTTGTGTTTGAGTCCTGACATGGCTTGTTGCTGAATTCATGTAACTGGTCAAGGTGTTTACCAGTTCTGTATCTCAGTTTGCAGGTCTTTAAAATGGCAATAATAATATGAAATATCTTGGGTTGTTGTAAGGATTAAATGGGATAATGGATGTAAAGTAGTTAAAGCTTAGACAGGCACAGTGGCTCACGCCTGTAATCCCAGCACTTTGGGAGGTTGACGCAGGCAGATCACTTGAGACTAGCCTGTCAACATGGTGGAACCGTGTGTATACAATAATACAAAAATTTGCCAGGTGTGATGGCACATGTCTGTAGTTTCAGCTGCTTCGGGGGTTGAGGTGGGAGGATCGCTTGAGCCTCGGAGCTGGAGGATTGCTTGAGCCTAGGAGGTAGAGGTTGTGGTGAGCCAAGATTGTACCACTGTACTCCAGCCTGGGTGAGAGTCCAAATAAAAAGGGTCCTGGCACATCTGGCACATAATGAGCGTTCATGCAAGTGGATTTGTATTATTTGTCAAAGGCCTTTATGGCCACTTAGACATTGAGCCAGGTACCCAGAATAAGGCCATCCTCATATTTGTGGACTTGCCCTTCTAATGAGAGAGACAAAATAGCAAAAAACAAAAAAAAAACTCAATATTTTCCAATATTATGATAAGCCCTACAGTAGAGAACAAATGGGATAATATATGCTGCCAATTCTGAAGATGCAGCAGCTATATTTGACATTTGATTTTATACTGAAGGGTAAAAGAGAAGTAAAGAAAATATACTTCAGGCAAAAGGAATTGCCCGCAGATATTTAGCACTCTAGAATGATGGAGAAAGCTGGTTGTGGTTGGCTTAGAGGTATGCTGGTGAGAAGGTATGCGTGATGTGACTTAGCTGGTAGGTGGGAAACTCTAAAACTGCTACGCTAAGGGAAATAGTTGTGAAGGATCCTGCATGCAAGCCTGAATTTTTTCACTGTTACTCCATGTGCTTCTCATACTATTGGACTAATATTTTCAACATTTATTCCTAAATGCACCTTGGGATGGGTTTGATTTATCTTTTAGAGTTGTTACCTTGAACTTTGAATTTGGCAGGAGAATTACATTTATTTCAATTATTTTTAAAGATTAAGATGTGAGATGTATATGAGATGTGTCTATATTTTACCATTTCTCTATAAGTTATCTGATTCAACTCCATCATAACTTTTGGTACCATCCAAGACCTTCGTTTTCCACCCCCATCTCTGAAAGCATTTTCTGGCCTAACAATCATAGTAACAAGAAACACCTGCTGATTTCAAATTATATTACAAAGCTGTAGTAAAACAGTATGGTACTAGCATAGAAACAGACACATAGACCAATAGAACAGAATACAAAGCCTAGAAATAAACCCATGTGTATATAGTCAACTAATATTCCACAAAGGTGCCAAGGATACACAGTGGAAAAAGGACAGTTTCTTCAGTCACTCCAGTAAGGATGTTGGGAAAACTGAATATGTACACACCAAACTATTACATTAGATTCTTACCTGACACCACACACAAAAATCAACATAAAAGGATTTCAAGATATAAAGTTAAGACCTGACACTGTAAAGTTTCTAGAAGAAAATGAAAAAAGTTATTTGATATTAATTTTGGCAATGTTTTTTTTTTTTAGATGTGACATCAAAAGCATAGGTAACACAAGCAAAAATAAACAGGTGGGACAGCAACAAAATAGAAAGGTTCAGTGCAGCAAAGGGAATAACAAAAAGGCAACCCAAAAGATATTTGTAAATCATATGTCTGATGAGAAGTTAATATCATCAGGGAAATGCAAAGCAAAACTGCAGTGAGATACCACCTTACAACTGTTAAGATTGCTATTGTCCAAAAGTCAAAGATAACAAGTGTTGGCAAGGATGTGACGAAAAGGGAACCCTTATCTTTTGTTAATAGGAATGTAAATTAGCACAGCCATTATGGAAAACAGCATGGAAGTTCCTCAAAAAATTAAAAATAGAGCTACCATGTGATCCAACAATCCCATTGCTGGGTACATAGCCAAAGGAAATGAAATCAGTGTCTCAAAGAGATGTACACTCCCACGCTTATTGCAGCATTATTCACAATAGCTAAGATATGGAAATGACTTATATGTCTATTGACCAATACATGGATAAATAAAATATGAATATATATATATAAAATTCAGCCTTAAAGAAATCCTGCCATATGTGAGAGCATGAATGAACCTGGATTTTATGCTCAGTGAAAAAAGCCAGGCAGAGAAAGGCAAATATTGCATGATCTCATTCATATGTGGAATCTAAAAAGGTTGAACTCATAAAAAGAGTAGAATGGTGGTTATCCGGGGCCCAGAAATAGAGGAAATCAGGAGATGTTGGTCAAAAGACACACTGTTACAGTTATAAGGTGAAAAAGTTCTGGAGACCGAATGCACAGCACAGTAACTATAATGAATAATAGCATATCATATACTTGAAATTTGTTAAGAGAGTAGATGGATCATAAATATTCTCACAGCATACATACACACAGAAATGCAAATGCTTGATGTGATAGATATTTAGTGTGTGGTAATCATTTCACATTGTATACATATATGAAAACATCACATGGCATACCTTGAATATACGATTTTTGTTAATTATACTTCCTCCATAAAGCTGAAAAAAATATGCCAGAGGAGAGACACCTGAAAACAACATAGTCTGGGGAAAAGTGATGAGGGTGACTGAGGACGTTTCTAGGAAGTAGAATACTAAATCGGGAAAACCATTCTACATTTATGATAAAGTAAAGTGCTAGTAGGGGGCATCTGGATTTCTAGATTTCAACCAGGGACCTGTTAATCTTTAAAAAAGAAAAAAGGAAAAAGCACCTGTTATGTGCAAAGAATTGAGATGGTCAGTATTGAAAAATACCATCTTTTCTTTTTAAATATAAATTATCTCTCATCTCTACTCACTATTTTCTCTCCCATTTAAATCTCTCTTTTAAGTGCTCTCTCCATATCTCCGTTTTCTATTTCTTTCTCTGCCATATCCCCTAACCCCCACCTCCAAGCTTATCCCTTCCCTAGCTTCTGTTGAGATGGTGGTTTCAAACTGTCTTCCCACACCTCTTGGAGTTCTATGGAGTTAACTCGGGGCCAGTGCTGGTGGAACTCCAAAACTTGTACCTCAGCTTCCACCCTGCCTCTCTGACTTGCTTTATATGTTGAGGAAGATTTTGTTTGGAGAAATGGTTCTGGGGTTACAGGAAGTTTAATATTCTTAGGGTATTGAGTCGTACTTCATTTCTCATTTTCTTTAACTACTTCATAAATAGTAGAACAGATTGGACCAGGGTCCTTTTCAAATAAATTTGTCTGTGTATTTTCTTGTTTTTTCACAATGGCTCCCTTGAACTATTTCTCTCTCTTATTATTTTCCGTACTAATAGTGCTATTTATGTGGGAGAATGTGCTGGATAGCTGTTTTTATAATCTTCTGAATTATACAAATCAGAATGACATTCTTGAATCTTACTTTTTAAAAGACATCACTGACTAGTGTTATGAAGCATTGTATATCAATGGCATACAAGGTTGAAATGGAATAATGTGTGTATTTATATGCTTTTCATGTGTTGTATAAAAGACACATCCGATTAGGCTTCACATTCTCTCCCTCTGCTGAGTAGGAGGCAGGTCAGCTTGTCCGGTAGTCCACATCAGAGAGGACATAGAGTCATAAAGAAGATGAAGGAGCAGTAATTTGGTATTTATTAGGCTGCAAAACTCTACAGCTACATGATAATTGCACCTCATTCTCTCAACTGCTCCAAGGGTTTTGGTAGTTTGGTGTGGGAGGAAGGGGATCGGAGTGCAAAGAATAACTATGAATCATTTGTGAGTGAGAAGAGGAAGGCTTCTTCTCCTTTTTTCTTACTTTTGCCAAGTAATTGAGTCTAATATTAATGGAGCAAGATTGAGGGAGTAAAAGGAAGTGGGTTATAGGAACTTCTTTAAAAAGATTGTTAAGCAAACGGATACAATGCAGTACATAGTAAATGTCTCTTTGTCATTCTGATGTTGACTTCTTTCAAGCTTGAGTTTCCTTTTAAACTTGTGACCAAACCAAGCTATAACTTTGTATCTTTCCTTGTAAATTCAATCCTTAGACATTTTTTCCTTCTCTGAGCCATACTGCATTTATCTGCATTATTCTCATCTTTAACCCTAAGTTACCAAATTCCCTATAGGCTCTGTTCTTCCCACAGCTTAAATATTCCTCTAAAATAGCTTTGATCCAAATATATTGTCATTGTTTCCAAGGGTTTTACATTTCCCTTCTTTTTGAGTATACAAAAATAAAGTATTTGTATTTTATGAAAGAATATTAAATTCAAGTATACAAAAGAAAGTATATATATTTATGAGAGAATATTGAATTTGACAAACCCATGTGTGTATATGACTCATGGTGGCTTAAGTATTTCTTACAGAGAAATATAATTTCAGTGAGTTCTTTATATTCAAAACCACCCAAATGGTTACTTTTGGGGATGTAGCCTAAGGAACTCACACAAAATGTGGACTAAACCAGCGCATAAAGAAGTTTGTCGCAGCAAAATTTCTAAAAGCAAAAAATGGGAAATGGGAAGCAACCTAACAATGAAGGTAACGTGGCTTTCAGTTAAAGGTAATCTACCCAGTGAAATATAGTGAATCCATTAAAATGAGGACTATGAAGACTGCACAGCAACACAAATAAAGCAACACAGAACAGTACTTGTGAGCTGTGATTGCAAGTGAGTACAAGTATGCTGGGGGAAATATACCAGGGGGGAATATGTTAAGATATTAATAATGGTTATGTGGCAGGGAAGTACAGTAATAATAAAACTCCTTCCCTCATCTCCAACATGCTGAAAGGCCTCTATGTACTAGGAATGACATGAAGTGGTTCCCTAAGCTACCTTTCATACCCCTTTAAATAAAGCTGTAATTATCCCCACTGGCAAATGAGCAAACTAAGGCTCAGATAAGTTAGGTGACTCTCCTGAAGTCATAACTTTCTGTAAGTGGCAGATCTGGCCTTCAAAGAGAAGTCCGAATGCATTTTAATAAGGGAAGTAGTGGAAAGGGAACTAAAGTAGTAGTCAAGCCTCCTGGATTCAGATGTCAGTCCTTCCACACATAGTGTGACCTTGATCCATTGTTCCCTGTCAGTAAAAGGATGGGGACTCAAATAGGGTATCCACGTGGACCTCCCAGTGTCGATATTCTGTAGCACCTAGATTTCCAATTTGTTGGAATGCCTCTTTTACTAAAAAATGACATCATTCCCTGAAATTTGGTTTAATAGTTTTTACTATAATTTCACATTTCAGGCACTACACATTTCAACGAGCAATTACGTATTTCATTGAGATAAAAGTATTATTATCAAGAGGTAGTATAGTTAGTTTGTAAACTGGAGATGAAGGGACTAAGTGAAAGTCTCAGACCCTTTGTGTTTGTTTGTCTAAATCAAGGAAAGGGAATGTGTGATGGGTAATGTGATTGATGTAGAACTTCAGAGCCCTGGCTGCTGCTTGAGTGTGACTCATCAATTCTGGAAAAGATTTCCCATTTAGCTGGGTACACAGCCTCATGGCAGACAGCTGCCTGCACAGCTGGGGCACCAACCCTCACTTATCATGTGGGATGCAATAGGAATGGCTCTTAGCTGGTAATATTCATGTCCATCTGTTTGGATAACATGGAGCCCTTAAGAACATTGGTCAACTCCATCCTCCTGGATCTCCCTCCAATCTCATCTCCCCCGTGTCCCATTCACGCTTAGTCATGAGTTTTTCCATTTTCTTTTTATATGTCCTTTCTACCTGGATGACTAGAGACCTTGCTGTTCTCAACGCAGTCTAAGAAAATTGCCAGTCGTGTAACACAGTTAAAGAATACAGCCCTGAAGTCAGGAAAGGGAGGAAGACAACGTATTTCCCAATGTACTCATTTCACAGACTAGAAGGCTAAGATTTGGAGAGGTTACATCACTTTGCAATGTTCATACAGTTAGTCTGCAATAGAGAAAGTGGTCAGTGTTTCAGGCTTAGCACTCTTCTCCCAATATAGTTTTTGAATTTTCTATCAGAGGCCCTGGAGCTAGTGTTAGTGATTAAATACAGTTATCCTCTCACACATTTTCTAGCATAATCTTGTGAATGGATAGGGCAGAAGATGTCCTTGAACAGAAATAATGACAATGTCATTGCTGGAAATTTGCCTATGGGTATAAAAATCACTTGGAGGAGAGAAAAAGTCCCAAGAAAGTGTCAGGGATTGCTAGTTTCTCTAAACACCTAGATGAAAGCAGTTCACCCACTGGGTTAAAAGGCACTTTTGGAAAGATTGAGTCTATTATTGAAGACCAGAGGGCCAGGATCTATTTTTTCCCTCATCCCTTAACTTTTTGTTTCTCATTTCCCAGTCTTTTATATTTGTGTCTTTTTTCTTCTCATTGCCATTTTCTTCTGCTTCTCATTTGTGTTCCTGTTCATTTTGCACTGTCTTTTGGGTGGGAAAAAATCACTTTCTGTTTGGAGGTTGAGCTAAAAATGAATCCCACATTGCACAGTGTCATGATACTTCCTGTGTAACACCATGAAACGTCCCCTGAAAGCAGCATAGGCCTAGGAGCCTCATCACTGATTAATTGCTTCATGCCAATTTTCATGTAGGCTACACTTTGACTTTTGACATCTCTCTTAATTTGTACAACAATGCCAAGACAAATAATTATTCCCATTATGCAGGTGAGGGGGATGAGGCTCAGAGGTGAAGTTGTGGTCTATGATTGTGAGATTTATTAACATAACACCGGAGACGGGCTTAGATTCCAGGTTTAGGGCTCTATATCAAAGTTGAGATATACACATCACCTAGCATCTTGTTAAAATGTAGATCACCATTCATTAGGTCTGGAGCAGGGCTGGAGATTATGCACTTTTAAGAAGCTTCAAGATGATGCTGGTTCTGCTGTACTGTGACACCCTGTGAGTAGATGGCTTTATTCCACATCATGTAGTTTCCTATCTTGGAAGCTTAAATCCTTGGAAGATAACTAAGTTGCCAATGTAGTTCTAGATGTTGAATATTGCCTTTCTCCTGAGCAAAAATGTGAAGACTTATTTTTCTACTTAAGGACCTGTAAGAAAATCGCAAAGCATGGTCATGATGACATAATAGTATATTTTTCTATACCCCTCTCCTCTAATTCACTGTGAAGCTCTCAAGAGCAAAGCGGTATGGGGTTTACCATTTGCTTTCTTATACTTAACGGTTGCCTTCTAATGCAGAGGAGCTTTGTGGAATGGATAGATGAATGCAGTGACAATAAATTGAAACAATCAGACTCTTTTTCCAAACAGTAGTATCTGGAAGAATCCCAGGTCTTAGAGAAGAGTCAGATTCCATTTGTAGCAGGGACAAAGTCAGGAGACCAAACAAAATACTCAGTAGGGCAACAGAAGTTAACTGACACTTGCCATCTGTGCAGGCCTGTGTGTTCCCCAAAGCCCTGTGCTTTCTCTGGCAGAAGCTGTCTCCTAGTCTTCTCTTCCATCCTCTGGCCCTTTGCCTGGTACCTTGTCACTATTCTCAGAAGCCTGTCAATAGTGGAAATACATTTGTCTTTTTGTTGTACTAATGAACCATCTTCAAGCTGGTTCTCCCAGAGTTTTAGGAATAGCTGATATTGTTATGCATGCAGCTCTTTTGCTGTAAAGATATAGAGGTAAGGTTAATGTGTGTGGGCAATTATTTAATGGACAGTCTGTGTTCAACAAACCTAAGTTCTGGACCTGGTTTTACCACTAACTACTTTTGTCATTTGGTCAAGTCACATACCCTCTCTCAGCCTCCATTTCCTCATCTGAGAAATGGGAATTGGAGTGAGCCAGGTGATGGTAAAGTTGCTTTTTACTCCTGCAGGGCAGATTTGTGACTTATAAAATCACTCCTGCTCTAAGTAGTATGAGGGATGAAGCATAGTTGAAATCCTCCTTGTTTTATTGGATAAAACCCAAGTCCAGGTGGTTGGTGTCCCCAGAATAATGTACTCTTTACATCTGAGAATTCGGATTGCCAAGTTACCCCAGTATTTTCGTCTCACATTCATGCCCAACAGATTTGTTTAAGAGGGAAAGGCTTAAATGAAAAATTTCTCAAAATAAGGCCACTTGCTATAACTTTTCTGGCCATGTTAATTATTGACTTCAACCTTGTGTGGTTTCAAATGGGACAGCTGTGTATGAATATTAATTTTTCTTTGAGGGCTTATAAAAATAATTTTCTTCAGTACTTTTGTTTTCACAACACAATCAAGGGAATTAGTGCTTCTGACAAAACAGCAATTAGATGTGTGGTACATCTCAGCTTGTAAAGTGACATGCAGTTTCTGGAAACAGGACATCATTTTAAATGGAATTAGTTTCCTTTGTCATATTATCGATTGAAACAGTCATGATCTCAGCTCTTCCCTCTTTTCAAACAATTACACTTCTGAATATTTTTCTCACCTTCTTTTGTTTTTACCTTTCCAGGTGGCCAAAACATTCTTGCTCCTCCATTGCTCTGACATATCTCACGTTACTTACAGATCCTAGTTTTCCCAGGCTTTATTTTGATTTCCACTCTTCACTTCTCTCTCACATGTGGGATTGTTTCTAATAGATCTTTCCATATTAATTTTTCCAAACTATCTGGTTAAGATATGTGGCCAACAAATCACCTGACGTACAAAGGTTCATGGTCTCCTTCATGCTGAGGGGTGTTTTCCTAGCAAGGACTATACTTCCCAGCATCCTTTGCATCAGGCAGATCATAAGACTGCTTCTGCCCAATGGAACATGAGTGGAGATGGTGTGTTCCACTTTCTGAAGAGACTAAGTAACAGGCTTGCCTTTCCTATGGTGTGTCTTCATCTGCCATCTGAGTGGAGAAGACTTTAAGGACTAAAGGAGGGTGGAGTCACAGAAAATGAGGGCAGACTAGATACATAAAGGGTCATGTTGAAGGCCATCAGATACTCCAGTATTGGGCTTTCCTTGAGTAGCAAGTAAATTTCTATTATGTTCAGTCATTGAGGTTTCAGTGTTTGTTTTTCTACTGTGGCCGCTGACGTCACAATAGCTGACACAAATGTCATCAGAGCTGTATCTTTAATTCCAAGTCTTTGTCTCCTGTTTTCAGCATAATATCTTTTTACAGTTTACTGATTTATCTGAAGATAGAGAAAATCCCTTCATTCCAGTGGCTTAGAGTACTAGTGTATTGAGGACCCAAGTAAATCTTGGGTGATTGGGACTTTGTATGGGGAAATTGGCGGGCATAACGGAAGCACAGTGCAAGTAATTAAATAGGACAGGATCTTGAGTAGAGTTCACTGGGATGATTTTTTACTTTGTTATTTATTGATAAAAGCCTAGAGGATTCAATGCTGGTATAATCTTTAGGAAACGAATTGGATCTTGCTGTTTCAGTTGCATCCCATGTCTGCTCAGGTGGAGAAGGCTGCTGGATAATTTCAGATCTGTGAGGGATGGGTGAGGGGACTGTAGTTGATTTAGAAGAGTGTGGTGTATTATGTGGGTACAGCAGAGTGAAACGCAGAGTTAGGAAAGAGGGAAAAGGTGCAGAGTCTATAGCTCTGCCCCTCTACCTCTGCTGTGTTGGTTGGATTACTTAATCTGTACCTCAATTTCCTTATTTGTAAAATTGATGTAATCATACTCTCCTTGTAGTGTAACACAGACCAAATTATAAATTACTTAGGTGCTTGGGTCAGATCCTGAAAGAATGTGTCAAATGTGAAGTATTTTATCAATCTGTTTTTAAACAAAATTTGTACATTACTATAAACTTGTTTCCTGCTGAGTCTCCGGTATCTAAGAAGTGCCTGGCCCATAGGAGTTCAATAGATAATGGTTTTCTGGAAGAACAAATGTACCGTGTTTATTCTGTTTTTCTTCTCATGCACCATTATATAGTAATATTTTTTATAAGTTATTTGCAAAACCATGATTTTAGAATGGCTGCTGTGATCAATATTTAATAAACACATTTAGGGCTTATATATCCAATTGTGAGCTTCCCTTCATTGTCAGGAGGTAATCACTTTTTCTAAAGATGCTGATGTTGAGTGATACATTTTTTCAATTTCTCTTAGGCTAATATATCTAGAGCCTGCAGCACATTCTTTTGAACACTCACAAGGGTGGCAAATTGTCAACCTTTGCAGGTAAACAAGATTATTGGCAATAGACACAAGTCACTCTCGGCCAAGTTGTTGAATATGAAGAGTGATTTGGCTTGATGAAAAAGTAAAGAACCTAATGTTATATAGATTTTAAGGTGACTCAGATTCCATAAGGAAAATAATCCACAATTGCACTGAGGAGTCATGTTGAAACAAATGAGTAGCTATACAGGGTGTCTACTTTGAAAAATGGCTCATTTGAATGTGAGTCTTCAATTTTAAATTATACATTAGGTCGGTGGAAAAACATTCAATTTTAAAGAAGCCATTTCTTGGTTTGACTTTCACAAAGTGTGTCTCCAAAAATAAAAACTCTTGGTTTGGCCTTGCCTATCCCCACTTGTTGCTGAAGATCCTGAAGGGAACTCTGTTGAGAGTAGAATATAGAAAGTCTTTATCAATAAGTTCTGGTTTTCAGAAGGTTAAGTGATTAAGAACCGTAGAATACTGCTAAGTCAAGACTGTCAAGAGATATTTGGATTCCTACCACACAGTATTTGATATTTGATCCTACAGTGATATTAAGGAGATGGCAAGACCTTTACTTCCTGGGAGATAAAAACTTAAAAGAGAGAATGCCAACATCATTATCAGTATGTAATGCCCATAATAAATTTTAAGGGTTTGGAGAGAGAGCTGGGCGATGTTCTCCCATTGTCTGATCCTCACTATCACCTTTAGAGGGTGGTAAACATTATTTATATTTTTATAACACTTTACCATTTACAAAGAAATTTCGTATACTATATTCTATTTGATCCTCCCAACATGCTAAGTAGGCATGATCATCTCTTATTTTCAGATGAAATAACTGGAGACTACGGCTTGTCTAAGGTCACTCAACTAAATAGTGATAAATCTGGGACATTAAAAATTGACTGACCTAGCACACTAAAAGAAGTTTGTGGCAGAATTCTCTTTAATCTATTTTTGAAAAGTCTGAATATCTGGATTCATTGAGTTTATAAAACTGGCTTCAAATGGTATAAAGTGTTGATTGAACCACATTTAGAAAAAGAAGTAAAAACAAGGGATGGTTTTGCTTTACTTGAGTACTAACTTTATCAAAATACAGATTTGTAGATTTGGTAGTCTAAGAAGAGGACTCACTTAAATTTTTTTGTTTTATGATTGATTGAGAGTTAGCAGTCTTGTCGAGAGTCAATCTTCAAATTTTTTCTCTCTCCCAGTTAAGTATATTTTATTATATCACCAGATGAAACTAATTTGCTTTTCCACTGAAAATTTTGGCAAACCAATCTGGAGAACTAAATCCTTAAAAATGACATTTATTTGCCATACATTTTTGCCCAGCTGCAAAGAAAATTTCCCCCTGCCGCAAACCTTATGTTTCAGTTTGTGAAACTGCTGATTAATATTTATGATTATGAGCCATGGTTCCTTTTCTGTGTAACTGATCACTACTGTTTCTTCTAAGAACATGTACACAGCCCAATCATTTTGTGGGCATGCAGCATATTTTAAAATGTGAGAAATGGGATAGTATATAATATTTCTCATGGTAGAATAAATGCTATTTTTTTCCAGGAACCAATAGCTTTTCCCACAAAGAAATGATTTTGACTTCCCCTCTCTGTGTTATAAAGCTGATGACAACTGCACTTATTTTATAAGGCCATGTTGTTTTAAGAATATTGTGAGAAAACTTTCTTTGCCTTACTTGTCTTTGGGTGAAAATATCATATTTCCAAAGGCGGCTTAAATTGTCTCTGTAATACTTCCTTTCTTGAAATATAAATCTGAAGCAGATACAGCAAGATGTTGGGATGAGGTAGATCTCATCGTAGAGACATGATTGTTATATATTTGATTATTTCATACTTTAAAACAGTCAGTTTTTCCTACAAAACTATTATAAAAAGTAATATTAACCTTAACATGCAGAAATTAGAGAAGAGTTTTAAAAATGCGTGTCATCACCTTAACAACCACAGTGATATAATGTGGCAATTCTGATAGTCAAATAATCTGATGCTATGTGTATGCGCATAATTCAATCAAAAATATAAAATTGTATCTGACCTTTTCATTTAGCCTGTTATAAGCATTTTCTCTTTTTTTGCTTTGTCTTCAGTAACATCCATTTGATTGTTGCATAATAGACTGGTTTTGGTTCCCTGCATCATCCCCTGGCTGTTCATGAGAGTTTCTGCTTGTTAACTATTACAAGTAATGTTGCCATAGGGACCTATGAATGCAGGTGTCCCCATATTCATGATTATTTTATTATCACCTTTATTCCTTCAAATGGCTTATGGCATAATAAAATGTATTTCTCACTCTGAAGAACTTGTCTAAGCTTCTGCCTTTAGGAGGAAGCCAGGTGTACTTGCTGTTCTTTCTGTCTAGAAAAGTTCTTCGCCTAACTCTGTGGGTATCTCAAAGGTGGATTCTGACAACTTTTATTCAGTGCAGAGCACTGTAGAGGTTGGTGCTTTATATCAAGAAGCCAAAGGTGGCAACGACAGGGATGAAATTACATGCAAAGAAAGCAGTTGATGAGTACTTTACATCTACTGGATCTCTTATGACATGAAAATACAGATTGAGATTGGCACAGAGGCACTTGTGCCTTTATTTTGCTATACTTCAATTAGATTTTAACATGACAGGTTAAGTATTAATTGGGGTGTTTCCCTGCTCATCCAATCCTCACTCACTTCTTTAATTTATACCCGATAAACCTCCTAGGAGTCTGTGCTCTCATAGATAGAACTGGGTCGCCCTCTGCAGAAACGGAAGCAGAGGTGGACATCAGGAGTGACCATCAGTTTTCAAAAAAGGCACTGGCCCTAAGATTGAGACAGAAACATTTTGCTGTATCCTTTAGGCAAAGTCTTCTATACCTAAAGATGTGATACACAAGAAGGGGGAGTAATGAGAAGGCGAGAGGATGGAGCCTTTGTGGAAAGCCATTGAACCACCTCTGTTTCCACCCTCCCCATTCCGCATGCTAGGAGTTCAGATGTTCCAAAATTAATACGAAGAAGCTGCATAGAAGTCTGGGTTTTCCTCCTTCTTGAAATCCCTTGACCGCCACAACAGCAGTCAAGCTGCTACTTCCCAGTTGAAGTGACACTCCTTTCTGTCCAGATTTTTCTGTTTCCCATTTGACTCAGCCTGGTATAATCCCCTTTCTGATGCTTGATGAGTAAAGGATGGCATGAAGAAAAAGCTGTGTTACTGAATAAGGTGAGCATTTACTGAATCTCTTTGAAATTTCCCATAGAGCTGCAACATCAGTAGAAACCAGCATTGCTATTACATTGGCTGTAACATGTTATTGACTTAGTAAGTTCTAGAAAATATACCATCATGCACAAGTAGTGGTTATTATCATATTAATAATAATTCCTGGCTAACAGTAGGCACTTGATAAAAGTTTCTCAGGTGCATGTGCATGGATGAGTGCAGTCTGTAGTCATGATATTTCGGGGGGGTTGTTGTATTCCTGGATTCTCTAAAAATGGAGATTGATTTTTGTGCTGATGCAATCCTACTTTGGGACTCATTCTACTTGATAGCCAATGATGCACATTTACAAGACAGCTTCCCAGGGCAAAGATGGGGACTGAGGAGTACAACAAAGCCAACTGGGCAGCCAGGAGTGAGTCTGTGGTCCTTCAGTTCCATAGTCCGATCAGGTGAGCTGAATGTGGCTCAACCCATGGTGCATCCTTACAAGCCATTCTCTATGAAGAAGCTCAAGGCACACCTTAAACTATATTTCACATTTTTCTCCTCACCTAATTAAAACTATCTAGTGGTTTTCCAACTCACATGGACTAAAGCCAAAGTCCTCACCACATTCTACAAGTCTATATGATCTGGCTCCTGCATATTTCTCTACTCTTACTTCTGCCCACTCACTCTTTCCTTTTCTGTATACCATCCACACAAGCCTTCTGTTTCTTGAACCAAAATTTCACCCTTGACTTATTGCTCTTGTACTTACTGTTCTTTCTGCATGCCACTGGCTGCCATTGGAAGGTTTTAGGCAAGAGAGTGACATGATTTATTTGATGAATGGATGAACAAGTTTGAGTGACTACTGTTGTCTGAGAGTGATAGAGACATAGCCCTTCTAACCCTTGTATTGTGATATTTTTTCACTTAAAATACCCCCAAATTACCTTTTATTAAACCATTCCCTCCAAAGGTGCTTGAGTCTTATATCTAGAGAGATCTTCCCAGGAACATGACCCTTACAAAGGGTCCTGATCAAGAGCTCTCTGTTGAGGGTGGCTGATCAAGTAGGCTTGGATCATTGTCATTTTGAGTGGAACTTTAAAAACCATTACTCAGAAAACATGCCAGTGGTAAAGGACTTCTTTTCAGGAATTGTTCTCCCTCCAACACCTGCACTGTATCAAGGTACTTTTCTAGATAGATGTACCAACATTAAGAAACATGATAGGAGAGAGATTTGAGGAGTCTCAACGGGTCACGTGCTGAGGGACCACACTAAGTACATTTAGGGTCATTCCCACCCAATAGCTGATTCATTGTTGTGAAGCCCAATATTTGACAGGAATAGCCCAAACAAGCTGTGTTTGAGGAAACAATAAGTGTCTTAGTCCATTTGTTTTGCTATAAAGAAACACTTGAGACTGGGTAATTTATAAAGAAAAGAGGTTTATTTGGCTCACAGTTCTGCAGGCTGTACAAGAAGCATAGTGCCAACATCTGCTTCTGGTGAGGGCTTCAGGCTGCTTCTACCCATGGCACAAAGGGAAGGGGAGCCAGTGTTGTGCAGAGATCAATGAAAAGAGAGGGGAACAAGAGAGAGGAGAGGGGGGTGCCAGGTTTTTTTTAACAACTGGTTCTTGTGGGAACTAAGAGTGAGAACTTACTCCCATGAGAATGACACCAAGCCATTCACAAGGGATCTGCCCCCATGATCCAAATACCTCTGCCAGGCAAGAGGGCAAACAAACCATATCTGCAGCATAGCAAAAAGGTTTCCCCTTTTAGCTGGGAATATCTAATTGCTGTGGCACTGATTGCTGAACAGAAATAGCTGTTACTATCGATAACTGCAGAAGGCTTTATATTTAATTGGTCAACAGTCAGAGGTAGCTTGATATGGAGAGAGATCTTGTAACTAACTCTCAACCATAATTTTAGGTACTGGGAAGGATTTTCTCTTCCTGACCCAGCAAAATACTTTGCCTGCCTGCTCAGTGGTTTGGAAAATTATTATTAGAGCAGACAGCTTGATAATGGACTCATCCAGTGAAATTCTATAGATTGAAAATAATCTAGATTTATATTTAACAGCATAAGAATAGTTCCAAGATATATTAACTAAGACACAATATAAACTAAAAGTAGATATAGTATGCTCTAAGTTTTATTGAATAATTATAGATAAGCATCTTTTTATATTTTTGAAAGACTACAAAGGAAAGCTTGACTATTACTGAAACATTGGAAGGGAAATCTCTGGGTCATAGGATTACCTTTACTTTCCTCCATGGGTATATCCTGGTGGGCATTAATGCATAGAAATTGGCATCTGTCTCTCTCTCTCTTTTTTAAAGACATGGTCTCACCCTGTCTCCCAGGCTGGAGTGTAGTGATGTGATCATAGCTCACTGCAGTCTTGATCTCCTGAGCTCAAGTGATCTGCCCATCTCAGCCTCCTGAGTAACTGGGACTACAGTTGTGTGCCATCACAACTGGATAATTCTTAAAGTTTTTTTTTTTCGGTAGACATGAGGTCTCACCATGTTGCCCTGGCTGGTCTTGAACTCCTGACCTTAAGTGATCCTTCCACCTCAGCCTGCCAAAATGCTGAACCACCATGCTCTGTTTATCTCTTAAGATAATTGTTTTCAAATTGAAAATTTTATCAGTGGCGCCCTTTCTCCAAATCGAGTGCTATGTGAAATGCCAATATATAGGCAAGTGTGGAATTGCTCTCACTGAAGTGGAGGAGGGCAGGGCAGCTCTGTTGCCCTGTCCCCTCCACCCACTAATTCCTCTGCAGTTATCCCCAGGCACCTCCTGGAAATAGTGGCCTCTAGGGGACACACTTTAGATGTCATTGGCCTGCATTGGAGGGTAGGGAGAGAACTTGAGTTGGGTTTTACAGAAACTAGCTTTAAGCCAGCCATCCATGTGATAAAAATACAGCTAGCCTAGACTGCATTCCTTCAAGTATGCTGTGATCAGAACAGTCACAGTATAAAATTAAAAAATTAAATGCCAAGTAGTCCTTTACGGACTAAGGCTTAGTAACTTTGCCAGTGTATCAACCCATTCCTTAGGTGCCATGAAATTTTAACATAAGAATAGACAGATTTGAAGAGGCTTATGATTACAAACCCAGCAGGACGTCATGTAGCTATTTATGCAGAAGCTCAAAACTGTCACTCAGAGCCGGTACACAATTACTCATTGCTCATGGGTCAGAGAGGACCCTCGTTTGAGCTTTCGAAATACTGCACAGAAAAGCTTTCTAGTTGCAGAGCTGCTGGTATGATGGCTTCAGAGTTATTTTCTAAGAGTTCAGAGATCTCCTAGGATGTAGTCACAGGGATAGAAGGAGGTTGGTGGCCCTGACACTCTGGGCGCCACTCCCAACTTTGAACAGATCAGTTATGTTTCCATTTTATATATGGCTATTCCATTTAAGGCTTCCTTTGAAAAAAATCTATTGCAGAAAAGTGCGGGTTTGAAAACTGATTAACATATCAATTGGTTTGCTAAAATCGGAAGTATTTTGCTATTGGGTAAAGTGATTGTGAGCTCAAAGTTAACATGGTGATGGGTGCCTGTAATTCCAGCTACTTAGGAGGCTGAGGCAGGAGAATCGCTTGAACCCCAGAGGTGGAGGTTGCAGTCAGCCGAGACTGCGCCATTGCACTCCAGCCTAGGCAATAAGAGTGAAACTCCTTCTCAAAAAAAATAAACCAAAAAAAAAAAAAACAATTAACAAACTTTAAATAGAAATCTTTCTATTCATGAGAAGGAAAGGGCAAATTTTATGAATTGGCCTTTTACTTTGGTTGATTGTCACAAGTGAACTACTTTTTTCTTCTTTTAAAACATTACTTAAAAAAATTGTAAACAGATGACTTTTATACGTTGTAGAAAGTTTCAAAAATGTTGATATGCATAAAGACAAAACTCATCCACGTTTCTGCAGGTAAAGAAAACTACCGTGAACATGATGGTATGTTTCCTTCTAGTCTGTCTTCTGTACACATATGTACATGCTTATGTATTTGGCATTGTCATGTATGTAAAGTCTTATTTCCTGCTCCTTTTGTTTGACATTATATTGTAAGCCTTCTCCCCATCATAAAAATTCCATTGTGTGGATGTACCGTCATTTATTTCACTTGTATGCTCCTTCTGGACATTAAGTTTCTTTTAAATTTTTTACTTTTATGAATAATGCATGGTACTTCTTTATAAGTGAATATTTAATAGTTTGTCCCATTTTCTATGGGAGAGAAGCCCAGAAGTATGAATATTGAGTAAAAGTAGGAAGCTTCTTTAAAGCTGCTGACACACAGTGCCAAATTACACATCAATGTATATATCATCTGCAGTGTGAATGGTCACTGTAACTGCTCCCTACCATATTATATTTTCTTAGTATTGAATCCATCTACTTAAGAAATATTTATTAAGAACCTATTGTGTTCCAGGATGGGAAAAGTCATGATTACTCAATACTTTTCTGTGTGCCTTTTTTCTCTGTTTTGGTTCTTTACAATAGAATTAAGGAGTAAAAAAAGGAGCAATACTATCTCCATGTCCTTTCTTCTGTGTCTGTCATTATGAGGTTAGAAAAAAAAAATCCAATTTCTGAAAATACTAAGCACTTCCAATATGCAGAGTATGTATTTAAGATAACAGATGCAAAGATCTTTCACTTGAACTTGGTAGTGATCAGTGAGAAATAGTCATTCAATTTTTTTTTTTTTTTTAATGAGAGATAGTCTTAATGATGTTAGAGGTACCCAACCTGTTTTTAAAGATGCTCCTGTGGAAGGCAGAGAGGCATTCAGGGAGATCTGATGGTGTTTAAGAGCATGTACTGTGGAGCTATGATGCCGGGTACAAGTCATGGCTCTACCCAGGACAGCCCTGTGACCTTGGGCAAGTTACTTAAACACTGAGCCTCAGATGGTCCCCATTCTATAGACTGTGAGGAGTAAACAAGTTAATCTGTGTAAAATTCTTAGAACTGTGTCAGACCCATAAAAAAGATCTGATGTGCTTCACATATTTATTAGTATCATGGTGTCTCTGAGAACTACTCCCAGACCCTTGGGCCTTAATAAAAAGATGAACTATTTATTAAGGGTCACTTTCTTATTCAATTTTGCAGCTAAGTAAATATTCATCTAATAGTTCTCTTGAACTTTCCAGGAGATCTGGTTTTTATTGTCCTTCTCTGAAGACGAGAAGTGTACACTCAGGTACTCATAATGTTTACTGTGCCCAGCTCTCCTGCTTCGGTGCATACCTAGTGGCCTCTTTTAATGTGGTAACAGTGGCTTCACTCCATTTACATGTGAGATCTGCTGAGATGCTGTTCTTTTATGTATGGTACATCTCTCAGGGTTATATTTTGTGCACCTCCATCAACAGTAACATCTTTTACCAGTTCTTCAGTGGTTGGAAACATTTTAAAACTTAAATTATTGTTTGAGTCAATAAGCTTTGGACCTTTTTGGGGATATTTTCTCCATATTATGCTCACAAGTAAACTTCCTAGGTGTTTCCCCTTCCTTTGTTCTTAAACACAGGAGAAGTCTTGGACATGTGCCAGGTTGAGTTGACTCATGGTCTGGTAGTTCTCACCATGGCTTCCCAATGGAATCACCGGGGATGTTTAAAAAATACTGTTTTGGGGGTCCCAGACCCATAGATTCTTATTTAATTTGTCTGGGGCAGTAGTTATCAAGGTGCGGTCCTCTGCGGTTGAACAAACCTTCAAGTTGATTCTGACGCATGCTCAAATTTAAGAAGTAACTTGTTTTGGGTGTCTGGCCTGGTGATAGGGCCTCATAACAGTTTCCCAGATGGTTCTAGTGTGCAACCCATGTTGAGAACTGCTGCAGTGGTTTTGTTTTGAAGACATAGTCTTAAGAAGTATCAGCTTTTAAAGATTAGCTAAACTTATGATGACAAGGGTTCTGTGTAAATAGAAGTAAAATTTTTATCCATTTGTCAGTTCCTTCTTGGGGACATATGGTACATGGAGTTACCAAATTGTCTCTGAATGAAGTTCAGTGAAGTTCAGCTTTCTGTTTTCTGAGGCAAGGCAGCTTTTACATTGATCCTTTGTGTCCTCTTCTGGAAAATTATATATTATTGATAACTCTTTGGCTTGGAATATTGAGTTAGGCTTGTTCTTGCATTTCACTGCATTCCTAATTAAGCTTGTTTATATGAAAGACTTGACAGATGAGACCTGGAGTTAAATGTATTGATTTGCATATTGATTTTCTTTGAATCTGATGGTTGCCACTGTATATCACACCGGACCAGAATCTGCTATGTTGGATAAGAAAGATAATTCAGGCAGTTGGGTTTATTGCTTGGGCTGCTAAATTGCAAAATAAAACAAAAGTTGTCAGCCATTTTCTTTTACGGCTGTTGGAAGAAAGGTTCAGATTAAAGTGGTTAGGCTGAGAGTTGACAGGATATATTTATTTATTCTAGATTATATCGCATTTTTCATCTCTAAAACGTCCTCAGATAATTCCATGGCAGTGGCTCTTTAATGTACTTACCATTACCTGCAGGGCTTGTTAAAACATAGGTTGCTGGGCTCCACCTCAGACTTTCTGACTCAGTAGGTCTTGGGGGGAGCTGGAGAATTTGCAGCTGACACATTTTCAGGAGATAAGGATGCTGCTGACACGGGTGGGGAACACATGCCGAGAACCACTGTTCTCGAGCATTCTATGAGCCACATTTCATAGCATGTTATTACATAGGGCAAATCTTAGGAAAAAATGGTAAAAATTATCTTTACAGAGATTGCCCAAGAGTGTGCTTTCTCATAGGGAGTAGAAAAATGCTACAAAAACTCTAAAACATTTGCTTTAAATAGAAATATCATACTCTCTGGTTCCATTTGTAGCCATGCGGCCCAACAGTAATATACACAAAACAGAGATCTGCCTGTGTCAGATTTGTAACGTTTTTTTTGACCTTACCATGTTCACTTCCATAATGGAATATTCTCAGCAATGCTGAAAGCTGAATTTGAAGGATAAATATATCCTAAAAGTGATATTAGTATGGCCATGAGTCCACATGATAGTACTGTATTCAATCTCCTTCCAGTTTATATCCCACAAGAATTTATATCTCTTAGTAAATGGCTAAGACTATATTTCTGGTCCTTGGCATCTATAGCTAGGGCATCAAATGTTAGGTTGTAAAAATTTCCATTGCAACTGAATGCTTCCAGCTTCTGAGTGTCAAAGTATACCATCACAAGCCTGTAAGTCACCTCACATCCAGCATTTCTACACTCACAAAACTAAGTTATCTCTTTTAAGATAGAAAGAAGATCACTATATACTATACTCTAAAGAGCCTATAAAATATCCTACCAAAATGAAATGCTCAGTTCGTCCAGAACTTCTAAGATTTCAGAAGGCAATTATCCATCATAAATGTGTATTCAATAAACCTTAATTAAGGAAATAAAGAGGTTAGAGTGAGGGTATCTAATGAAAAAAGGACAAACGGAGAGAGGCTGGGTTATATGCCCTGCTTGTTCAGAGACAACTCTCTATGGGTCTTTCAAGTTTCTGCATGTTTCTGTATGCCATTTCTCAGAAATTACTGTTCCAGACCAACTTTTCAAGGATGTTTGCATGGTGAACAGTTTTGGAAGATAGAGATAGCATCTCCCCCTGGAGCAAAGACAGGCATCCTGAGTGCTCGTAATAAAACATTTCACTCTCTAAGTTCAGCATTCCTCTCCTTTAGTGCCACCCATGCATGTGCATGTGCCATCTGACTCTCTTCATGCCACGTTATTTGAATTGGGGCTTAAGAAAATGGTGCCAAAAAAAAAAAAAAAAGAAAGAAGCCAGGCATGGTGGCTCACCTGTAATCCCAGCACTTTGGGAGGCTGAGGCAGGTGGATCACCTGAGGTCAAGAGTTTGAGACCAGCCTAGCCAACATGGTGAAAACCTGTCTCTACTAAAAATAAAAAATTAGGTGTGGTGGCGGGCACCTGTAATCTCAGCTATTTGGGAGACTGAGGCAAGAGAATCGCTTGAACCCAGGACTCGGAGGTTGCAGTGAGCCGAGATGGCGCCACTGCACTCCAGCCTAGGTGACAGACCAAGACTGCATCTCAAAAATAAAAACAAAAAACAAAAAACCAAACTGTGCCAGGGTAATTTGTTAATTTGTAAGTAGGGAAAATATGCAACCCTTCACAGTTCTCTATACTCTTTCCCATGGTTGAGTACCCAACATAGTTCAGTCCTTTATTACAGGCTTTCTTGGAGCTGTATGCTCTTCTCTAAGAGCAATTATTTTTGTTGTTGCATATTCTGTATATTTATTAGTATAAATACTTGATTTATTATATCTTTTCCACTGGCTTTCATGAGACAAGGGCTATGTGTCTTATTTTCTTCACTTTTGAAACATTTGTGTCCAGGCAAATGATGAGAGGTCAACAAATATTTGTTGAATAAATGAAAGCATAGAATCTTTTTACTTTAGATTTTGTTGCAAATTGGAATCCCTGGATACAGACTCTGAGACAGAGATAAGCATGGAAGATGTTTATTAGTGAGTGCTCCTGGGATTAACTGGTGGAAGGGAGTAGAAGAGAGCAGGATTGGGCACAAAAATTCATTCTCAACAATTTCCCAGTGAATCTGATGGGGACCTTCCTTCAGAGTTGTCTTAAGGAAGGGGCCAGGGCATGATAACCTCTCAGTGACCATCTTGGAGATGTGGGCCTCTTTCAATACCCCTATCCAATGATGCAATCATGGACCTGGCTGTTTTCTTCTGTAGAGAGGCCATTTCCAAAGAGGGCTGATAGTTGAGGACTGTATTCTGGTAACATTCTAGCATCTGGGGCAATAATTCCTTCATTAGTAAGGGGAGACCTGGGAGGTGTATCATAGAGTCTGTGACATCCCCCTTCAATATGTTTACGTTCCAGATAAAAGAATATGCATATCAGTGGTATCTGAGTCCATTTGGTCTGGTGTAATAAAATACTGCAGACTGGGTGGGTTATCAGCAACAGAAATGGATTTCTCACAGTTCCGGGGGTTGGGAGGTCCAGGATTAAGGCAACAGCAAATTTAGTGTCTGCTGAGGGCCTACATTCTGGTTCATAGATGGTACCTTCTTGCTGTGTCCTCACGTGGTTAGTGAGGACTAGTTAGCTCTCTGGGGCCTCTTTTATAAGGTCACTAATCCCAGTCATGACAGCTCCACCCTCATGATCTAATCGCCTCCTGAAGACCCCACCTCCTAATACCATCATCTCGGGGGTGAGGATTTCAACATATGAATTTGGGGGGACACACACATTTAGACCATAGCATATGGCCTTTCTCTTACTGTCTCTTGGTGTGGCTTTTGTGAGCTATTCAAGGGTGGGTGTGGTGTCTTGTTTATTTTTGCAACCTTGACATGGAGTTTTGCTCTGTTCCCCGGGGCTGGAGTGCAGTGCTGTAATCTCATCTCACTGCAACCTCCGCCTCTTGAGTTCAAATGATTCTCCTGTCTTGGCATCTCAAGTAGTTGGGACTACAGATGCGTGCCACCATGCCTGGCTAATTTTTGTATTTTTAATGGAGATGGGGTTTCCCCATGTTGGCTAGGCTGGTCTCAAACTTCTGGCCTCAAGTGATCTACCTGCTTTGGCCTCCCAAAGTGCTGGGGTTACAGGTGTGAGCCATGACAGACGGCCAACCTCTTCTTTAACTTGAGAAGCTTGATCTGTTTCCAGTGGAATGTTAAATAGCACATAAATACAGAAATACTTATTGGATTTGATATAATAATCTTCTATTTAAGAACCATGTTGTTTGGAGTTCCAAAATAGAACTACCATATGATTCAGCAATCTCACTTCTGAGTATATAACCAAAAGAATTGAAATCAGTATCTGGAAGATATATCTGCACCCTCAGGTTCACGGCAGCATTATGCGCAATACCCAAGATACGGAAATAACCCAAATGTTCAACAGATTAATGGATAAAGAAAATGTGGTTTATACATGCAATGGAATATATCATTCA
Organism: Pongo pygmaeus; assembly: GCF_028885625.2. Lineage (NCBI taxonomy): Eukaryota > Metazoa > Chordata > Mammalia > Primates > Hominidae > Pongo > Pongo pygmaeus. The sequence goes on along the minus strand of NC_085930.1, from coordinate 72,529,472 downwards.
GCATTAAAAGAAGGAAATTCTGCCATTTGTGACAACATAGATGAATCAGAAGACACTATGCTAAGTGAAATAAGCCAGTCATGAAGGGACAAATACTATGATTCTTCTTATATGAGGCATCTAAAATGGCCAAATGTATAGAAGCAGAGACTAGTATGGCGGTTGCCAGGGCCTGGGGATAGCTTGGAAATGAGGAATTGTTCCTCATTGGGTATAAAGTTTCTGTCATGCAGGTTGAGAAGTTCTAGAGGTCTTTTGTACAACCTCGTGCCTGTAATTAATCATATGGTATTGTGCACTTTAATATATATTAAGAAGATAGATCTCATGGTAAATGTTCTTATCAAAACAAACAAAATACAGCATGCACAAGAACACAGTGAAATTTTTGGAAGTGATATTTAGTACTTTGGTCGTGGCAATAGTATCATGAGTGTATGCATATGCCCAAACACATCAAGATGTATATGTTAAATGTGTGAAACTTTTTGTATATCAATTATACCTCAATAAAGCTAGAAAAATTAGAAAATAAAAAGATCCACTCTCACATGTAGGATAGTTTCTTCACATAAAGGGAAAGGGACTTGAATGTTCATTTCTTACTTTTCCTTCACATGAACTCTATGCTCCAAATGCTTTAAAATCTCCAGAAAATATCTGGCTTTTTCATACATTTGAACTCTTGTGTGTGTTATTTCCTTGGACCGGGATGCTCATGTCTCTATCCTTATGTGCGTACTCTTTCCCGTGTGCACCTGGGACTCAGCTCAAATGTTGCATCTTGTGCAAAACATTTTCTGAATTTCTCCCCTCAGTCTTGTTTGCACTCTCCGAAGTTTGCAGAGGCTTCCACTTAGCACTTTTCACTTTGCTGCAATTTCTTTACACGTCCCTCTCCACTGTGGGATTGAGGGCTTCTGGTAGGCAGAGATTATATTTTATTCATGCATCCCTAGACCTTATCACAAGGCCTGGTGCCAGGGGTGGGCTAGGGCCGGCTCATTAAAGACTCATGCGTGCCAGATGTTAAATTTTAAGGCATTTTGCAAGTAGGTTGCTAAATACAGCAATTATTAAAATTAAATTACATAAAACTGTAAGTAAGTGAATGATATTAAAAAAAAGTCTCAAAACTCACCACTACCTCATTATTTTCTGCCCTTTGCTATTATCTGTGTTCTTGAAGTCATTTATATCTGCATTGTCTGTAGCAGAGAGGTACTAAGTTGTGATATGCCTCAGGCACCTCTTCTCAACTCCATGTCCAGTGCTCAAGCCACACTGGTATCTTAAAATTGGCCACAGCGAAAGAATTTACCATGGAAACTGGCAGACGTTATATGGGAATAAGGCTTCACTTCAACCAGAACGGGTTGTTGAACATTTATAAGCACACCACTGCCTGGTACACAGGTGATGCTCAATAAATGTGAGTTAAACTTATGGGAAAAATATCTGGAAAAACTTCACTTAAACTGGGTATGAGACTGGCAGATATGGAAGCCCAAATGGAGATTTGATGACAGTTGGATGGGGCTGGGACAATTAAGAACAGTTAACGAGGGACGAGGTCATTGTTTGTCATTTTGATGACTGCTCCCATCTTACCTACAGTTTTTGTTGTTGTTGTTGCAATGAACAATATATGGGACCCAGTATGTTTTATTTACATACTCTTCAGGGCTTGCTTCTTTATATTCAGTTTCTGAGTTACTTCAAGAAGCTGGTGATACCTGCAATGGAATGCTAACTGAAAGAAAGAGAGTTTGACTTCTTTGTACTTATTTTTAGCTGAAACCTCAAGACACAGGGCGTGAGCAACTGTATGAAATTTTAATTGAAAAAAATGATTCATTTTGATTGCCATTTGGCTATATCATGATGTACCTTTTGTTTTTCTCAACTGCAGAATGTGAATACTATTCTAAGATGAGAGATATGTTTAGTGGCATTGTTGTTTAGGTCATTGGAAAGGATGTTTTTCTAAAGGGGAGATCAGGGGTTGCATCTGTTGCCTCAAGTAAACTGAGGAATAGCAGCAATTATTTGTGATTCTGTCTAGAACTTCAGAGCCTGAGATGGGGCTGGTATATGGAGCTGGAGTGTCATGGAGTCTCCGTATAGTTTATATGGCTCCCCCATCTTCCTCTATGTGGTGTCCACAAAGAAGACATGGTATGGGCCTATCCTTTTATTTTAAAAAGTGAAAACAGCTTCTTATTCTCTTACAATATAACTTAATACTCCTATAAGCAAAATTTTAAAAAAGACAATGGAGAATAGAATAAAAAGTAAATTAAAAAAAAAACGCCCAATATCCCATCACTTTGAGGTACCTCTTTATTTTATTTTATTATTTATTTCTTTTTTTTTGAGATGAAGTCTCACCATGTTGCCCAGGCTGGAGTGCAGTGGCATGATCTCGGCTCACTGCAACCTCTGCCCTCTGGGTTCAAGTGATTCTCGTGCCTCAGCCCCCGGAATAGCTGGGATAACAGGCATGTGCCACCCCTGGCTAACTTTTGTATTTTTAGTAGAAACAGAGACTTGCCATGTTGGCCAGGCTTGTCTCGAACTCCTGACCTCAAGTGATCTGCCCGCCATGGCCTCCCAAAGTGCTGGGATTACAGGCATGAGCCACCGTGCCCAACCTGAGGCACCTCTTCAAACATTTTAGTATTTATCTTTCCAGATTTTAAATATATCTGTGGCCCTTCCAGCCACAAAGATTGGATTGAATTTTATTTTCCACAAGTTAAAAACACTTAAATGTTTAAAAACATTAAAATTCCTTGCAGTTCCTACTTATAAAATAAAATTTTAGTATTATGTTTCTTAACACACTGCCCCTGTGTGAATTACGGTGCCTAACTCCACTGAAATATAAAGTTGATGATTTGAGAAATGTATAAGCTAGTATGGAAGTATCACCACCTTTTGTTTCAATAGAATTTGACAGCAAATTGAAGAGGGTAGGGAAATGTGGGGTGCCACTGGTCCTTGAGTGTCATAGAGCTCTTTGAGAGCAGTACAATTGAAAATGTGGGGATGAAGTTTTCTTCCCTGGGCATTCATTCAACAGACATTTGTACTGGCTGTATGTCAGGCACTATTGTCTTAAGGATGAATAAGATTCAGCCACTGCTCACGTTGTAGTGGCAGACATTGCTATGTAAACAAATAAATTGTAATAGTTTATGATAATTGCTATTACAGGTGTTTTAAACATAGAGATATGGGACCACAAAGGATATAGTAATTAATTCTTCCTGGGAGACACTAGGGGAGTATATCTGTTGGGTCCCTTTTTCTTGCAAATAGCAAAAACTCAAAGTCAAAATAGGAATCCAGGGACTCAATACTGTCATTGGAAATATGCCTCTTATTGTCTTTGTCTTAACTACAGCTTCTCAATTAAGGCTTTATTCTTCTCTGCAGACTCTTCCCATATAATGGCAAAAGTGGTCTACGACAGCTGCAGGACTACTTTCTACCCGATTTGTAATTTGTGTCTCTTTCTTAGTGGTTTGGAGGAATCCTCGGGAGAGAAAATTTTCTGGTCCAGCTGGTGTCACCTGTCCATCTTGGAGCCAATCTCTGTGTCGAGGGCACTGCCATCCTCATTGGCCAGGCTTAGGTCATGCAGCCTCTCCTGTACTCTTCCCTGAACCCCATGTGCAGAGAGTGGCGAAGGGACATACATGTCCTAAACAAGGGGGAGTGGATGCTGGCAGATTTCTATGAGAAGGGCTCATGCGGTGGGAGTGGGGGGTGACATTTGACCTGCACTTTGCAGGATGAATAATCGTTTACCAGGTAAAGAAGGAGAGCAATGAAACATGTGCAAAGTCAAAGTGTTAAAAGGTTTTGAGTACCGGGGGAATATTTTAGGTGGCTGAATTAGGGTTTGTAAAATAGTAAAGAGTTGGGATGAGGCCAGAAAAGGAAGTGTGGCATAAGTCCAAATGGTAAAAGGCCTTTTAGGCTATGCTGAGAAATTTTTTATCCTTCTATGAATGAAGGAACAAAAGGAAGCTTTTAACATGGTTAAATGATGATTAGCTTTGAGTTTAAGAAGGTAGCTCTGATGACAAGGTGGAAGATGAATTTGAATGGAGAGGATCTGGTTTTGTCAGAGAAAGGTCAGAATCTGTAGGTCCATGGTGGTGCACTCTGGTTGCCAGCTTCAAAATGGCAGCTCAGGGCACCTGGCTGAGGATTGTATAGGAAAGAATGCCAGTGGATTCTCAGTGTCTGTCCTCTGAGTGGGGTGGAGGGTGGTGGCATACGGGCTGTATATTTGATGACCCTGATCTAAGCTATGGCCAGTGATCGATTATTAAAAGTTCCCCCGTACTTCCTTTTCTTTCCAAAAAGAGAAATTTTCAAGGTGTATGTCCCTTACTTATTATTACCATCATTGTCCTATTATTATTATTTGTAGAATAAATCATATTTTAACATGACTTCCATTACAAATCAATAAAACAGTGAAACATTGATATTTGATCCAATATAAAGATAACTTTTTTTTATAAAATAGAAAATTCCTGCTTGAAAATGTCATTCTGAGAGGGTTCTGGAAACCAAGCATTGCAGCCAATGCATGCCTCTTGCTTTTTGGTCTTGGATAATAAATTTTCATCTCAGTTTTCTGGGCTTGAGTTTTAAGGCATAATAATAGATGGTGTTAGATTGAACTGCCTCTTTTTAGGTTTTCTATTCTTAGTATATGGATGAATAGATTAATTTATAGTGCTATTAATCTGTTACCCTTCAACAGCCATAAATTCAATTTCACACATTAAGGTGTGACTCTAGAGGGACTAGGATAAGGACAGAGCTTAGGTCACAAATAATATGTTACTAAAGTTGGAAATGAACATGTGAATGACTGCGAGGGACAAAATTAACTAATGGAATTTTTAATGACTATTTTTAAATGCACATCTAATTAATACTCTCTTGAAATGTGTAGAAATAAGAAAGCAGTGTAACTGGATTCTTCGCGATATGATCCCTACATACTTTTTGTGCTTCTGCTCTTGACATTGTCCAGCTTCTATTTTATGTCCCTGAAACCTGGAACTTTATTTACAGTTCCTTTTTAATGAGCCATGGTGTTTTAGAATGCCGTGCTTTCATTTATGCTGTTGCCTGTATTAGTCATCATTTTCTTACTCACTTTGCCGATTTGTCATTTTTTAAAGCACAGTCATTTGCCCCTTCTAGGCAGTGTTCTTCAATGCCCATCCCTTTCTTTCCTTCCTATACTTTAAAATACTTCTATTATTTCACTCATCCTGCTTAATTGCAATCATTTGTTTATACAGCTGCCTTTCCTACTTAGCTGTGAGTTTATGACATGGATTATACTCTACCTTTATATCCTGGTGTACAGTGGGGAATCAATAAATGCCTGGTGGATTGATTTGAGTCCTATGCCAATGTCATAGGTAACTCAGACGACTCTGATGAGCCTGAGTAATACAGCTAAAGAAAAGAAAAACCTGAGATTAGCCCCTGTTTCCCAGCCTTCTGATGCCAGAGGCATGGAAGACCTCAATATGAAAAATTTTCTTATTTGAGATGTTCCACTGCAGTCCATTTTCCTCTTAATTTATTTTTGACTGTTTTGAAAAAAAAAAAAAAGCACCACAGTTTCTTCTGAAGTGGGCTAGCAGATGAAGGGTGTTCTATTCACTCATGGAAACAACTTTCTTTTCCTAAGTACCTGGAACATGTGCCATCTTTGCTTCTTGTTGTGATGGCATTTCAGGATCAGAGCCATTCATTTCTGATGCTCTGTGTGTAGCCTCCAGTGGATTGTGTTCTGCTTCCTCTTTCTGGTAATGTTTAATTCATTTGAGTGTTACCAAATGGAAATTATCTTTAGACTGTTAACAAGCTGTGCTACCGTGAACCTCTCTGTAAAAATTTACTTAGCCCAAACCAAGGTGCAGAGATAGAGTTGTTTATTTCTCTACTCCTGACTTCAAACTAGGAACAGGTTTGCTTGGGGACACTTCTTAACAATCAGAGAGCTCTTCTCTGATAACTCTTTATAAAGGTGATTCCATTCTTTACCCTTCCTCCTAGCCCTTATGAACACCTGACGTATTTATTTATTCATTGTCAGTCTTCTTCCACAACAATGTAAGCAACCTGAGAACAGAGGATTTATTTATTGCTGTAGTGAGTCTCCTAAAGCTATGCCTGACACAAAGTAATTGCTTAATGAGTTCATGTTGATTGACTAAGGGTAGCAATTATGGCCATATCCTTAGAACCCTCACTATGTGCCTGGCAATGTGCTGAGCTTCTGATATATATTAGATGTTATTTCTTGTCCTTCTCATGCCCCACTATGAATAAGGGAGTCTGTCATTTCCACTTACCATGAAGGAAATGAGATCTAATAAGTTGTCCACGATTTTACAGCTGGCAAATCATGAGGCTGACAGTGTCACAACCTGCATTTTTAACCTGTATGCTGTTTGTGGTAGGTAGGTCCAGGTTTGTGATCCAATCATTGGAGTTATGTGGTCCTTTCTTTTGTTTAGAGTTCTTTTGTTTAGAGTGCTAGGATTCTCTGCGTCCCATCCTGTGTTGTCAAATTTAGTCTTTTTCCTTATAAAATAATAATTTGCTAAGATTTACCATTTTTAAGGTTGTAGAACATTGTCAAAGTCCTGTACTTTGATTATTTTGTTTGGTCCTGCCTATAACCCTGTGTATTAGTATTGTTACTACCCTTCCCCAGATAAAGAAAGGAGATTCAGGTAGGTTAAGGGACTTACCCAAAGCCACATTGCTGATGAATGGCATAGCAGGGACTTGAATACAGAAATCCTGGTTCTGTTGACTATTACTGACCTGTAACCCTGTACCATCCCACCAGAAATTCCCTATGTGATATTTTGTACACAACTAGAAGAAAACACTAGTGTAGTCTTTAGGTATTAAGAGATTTATGTCTGTGCAATGGAAAAGAATAATCTCAGGGAGCTTTGTGATGGTTGGACCACATGTGGAGGATGGTTTCCATGCATAGGTACTGCATTTTAAGGGGGTGTGCCAAAGCAAAAAGCCTCCTGTGGAGGGAAGGAGGATGAGGAGCCTAGGAGCCCAGGAGCCCTTTATCTGAAAAGTGGTTGAACAAAATACAGATGCTTGCCTTGCAGAAGGGAAGACTTAGCCAGGGGTGCATAATGGTTCAGAGAAAGGATTTGGAGCATAGTTGTGTTCAGGAAAGAAAAAGTAGGCTTACTGTTTACTGGGAGGCAATATCCAAGTGATTATAATTATGGGTCCTGGGGTCAGACTGCATTTATGTCCTTGCTTATCCTATTACTAGCTGCTGTCCTGGGAAAAATTTATTTCACTTGTTTCTGCCTCACTTGTCTTATCTATTAAATGGATATTATCCTACTTCCTTCATAGAGGTGAGGTAAGAATTAATCGAGACAATGCTAGAAAGCTCCTTCATATAGTACCGGGCACATAGTAAATTCCTAATAAACATGAGCATTATCATTAATCATTACTGAAGTCCTGTTGGCAAGGACCATCCTACTGACTTGGTTTGTTTTTAATATGCATACCTGGAAGTGGACATTTGTTGTCCAATTCTCAGCCAACTGTGCCTTCAGAGTACAAAAGCAGAGATGACAGTGCAGTGGATTAAGGGTGCTACTGTGCCAGTGTGTTAAGGACACCCACCAGGTTCAACATTTTGTTTTATGAACAAGGAGCCTAAACCTCAGAGAGGAGATGGTTCTGTCCTAAGGTTTTATAGGGAGTTATCTGAAGAAGAAAGCCTGTCTTCCAGTTCTTCTGAGAAACACTGCTTAAGGTTTTAAAATATGTCTGACAGCTGTTCTAACCACTTGCTGTAGTACAGTAGTGGGGAGGGATGCGCTGTCAGCCTCAGGGTGTTCCCTAGACCCAGGATCACCACTCCGTCAATGCCTTAAGGGGCTTTTGGATGGGAGCAAGTACAACTGAATGACAGAAACTTCTCCATCAGCATGTCTTGCCGATTCTACCACCACGTATATCCAATATCCAGAATCTGACCACTTTAGCCCAGCTAGTGCTGCCACCTTAGCTCTTCTCACCATCATCTCTTGTCTGCACAATTGCAAGTCTCCAAACTGGCCTTCCCTGCTACGACTCTTGTTCTTATGACCTGTTCCCCATGCAGCAACACATGTGATGTGTAAATTTCGTCCTGCGTCTCACCCCTATTCTGCTAAACATCTTCCAACAGGCTTTCTGTTGCATTTGGAACAGAATCCAAACTCCCACCATGACCTGCCAGACCCCACAGTGTCTGTCTGCCCTTGCATTTTTCTCTGATTTCATCCCCCTTCACTCACCCACTTGCTCACAAGCTGTAGACCCATTAACATTCTCTCTGTCCCCAGACATTCCAAGCTAGTTCCTACTGCAGGGCCTTTGCAAATATTCTTCTACCAGATGTTTGAATGGATGGCTGCTTTTTAACACTCATATTCCAGCCTAACCATCCCTTCCTTAGAGGGGCTGTGGATCTGTCCTCTTCTCTCTTAGCCTGTTTTATTATTCTCATGGCACAGAACCACTTTCTGAAATCTCCTGAAGCTATGTGTTTCACTAAGTAAATCCCTTTACACTGGGGGCTTTTTACTTGTTTCCTGCTATATCCTTACTCCTAGAACAATGTCTGACCTTTGGTAGGTGCACTTCAAATATTTGTTGAATGAACCCCTCGTGAATAAGAGTTTACTTCACCACAAGGGGCTGGTGTTCATAAGGTAAACAAACAAAGCAGTATTAGGAGAAGGAACATCAGACCCAAACTCAATCTTTTTGGAAATCTGATGTCTCACTCCATCAGGGAGGGCAGATCTTTTTAAGCCAAGGGTCTAGGGGTCAGTTCTTAGTGGCATAGGAGGACATAACAACTAAATGTAAATGTAAGAGGAATCCATAAATCAGCAGCTCAGAATTTGAGGTGAAGTGGGAGAGAATCAGAGTGGTCAAAAGGGCAATTAATTTATCATCCTGCCAATGTGAAGACCCACTATTAGCCTCTTGCTTCTCCTTTCTAGCTATATGTTCCTTCCCTTGTCTCCCTTCCTAGGATCTTAAAGTAGCTAAAAGTATGGTCAAGTTGGCCACTGGGACCTAAGTTTGACTAGTCAATTTCTAGGTGTGGTTACAACCTCTCAAAAGCCTTCATGATCCAGATAAATGGAAGAAATATGTGAACTTATGTGTATCAGAAAGTAGGGAGTCATGAGGTGGGTAGAGGAGTGGATACCATGTGTCCATTTCCAGGTGTGCATATTAAAAACAAACCAAGTCAGTAGGCTGGTCTTCACCAGTTTGCTTGAGTATCTCATTTTCAGAAAGTTTCTAGTTTTATGATTTTTTTTTTTTTTTTAAAAAAACAGGTCAGTACTTTTTGAATTTCTAAATTTCCTTTGTACAGATACTTGTTCAGTGCTTATTAAGTAAGGATTTGGGTGCATGACAAACCAAGTGGAAACACATGTGTAAAAAAGTAGGTTGGGGCCAGGCACAGTGGCTCATGCCTGTAATCCCAGCACTTTGGGAGGCCAAGGCAGGTGGATCACAAGGTCAGGAGATTGAGACCATCGTGGCTAACATGGCGAAACCCTGTCTCTACTAAAAATACAAAAAAAAAAAAAATTAGCTGGGCATGGTGGCAGGCGCCTGTAGTCCTAGCTACTTGGGAGGCTGAGGCAGGAGAATGGCATGAACCCAGGAGGCGGAGCTTGCAGTGAGCCGAGATCAGGCCACTGTACTTCAGCCTGGGCAACAGAGCGAGACTCCACCTCAAAAAAAAAAAAGTAGGTTGGGGTTTGTTTTTAAAGTTGATAGAATCCTAATTGCCCATTTTATTTTCTCCCTTTACCTAGGGACTTGTACTTAATATAATATGATTAGTCAAAGTTAAAGATAAATTATTTGCTAACTTATTACTTGTTATTAGGTGAATGACAGCTGCAAAGTCCCAAAGTCCCTGTTTTCTTAGTATTATATATCTCTGAACAGGTGTTTTTATAGATGCTTATTTGAATAGAATATTTGAAAGTATTACCCAGTGCTGTTTAAAAGAGGTATAAAATACTTATTTTTAAGAATAAAATTATTATAGAGGCATGTGTATTTAAAAGAATATTAATCCATTATCCAATGATCAATTAGAAGAAAGAAAGTATATCAGAGAATTGATAACAGTAAATTTGTTCTCTTGGCAAATTTGGGGATATATTTACTGTCTGTTCCATCAGTACTCAACTTAGGAAAGTGGAAAAGATTGGCTTGAACAGTGGTTTGTGATGACAAATTGACATTAGGCATGATTTATACTAGGTAAATAACCTAGCTATGAATCCAGATGATTTGAAAGTGAATGAATACTCATAGGCATGAATTAATCTCTGCTGGGGATAGCAATGCTGATGGAAAGAATATTTTGGTGGCACGGGTCAACACATGCCTTAGGCAAATCACTGGCTCTCCAGTAAACAACTCCCATTCCCTCTACAGATGGCTGATTCTAGCAAGAGACTTCTGAAGTCCAGTGTGAGTTATCGACCTTGTATAGAGTTGTCCCTTGGGCACTATTTTAATTTAGCTCTGTCTGAGAATGACTGGGTTCTGATATCTAAGGGCCATTGAGTGCGTATGGCGTGTGGCCTCAGCCTATTAGCACACAGACAAGCTGTATGTCAACCACACTTCTATTACTAGCTCTCTTCTCCCTCAGGGTTTGGAGACTGGGACTGAAAAGGTACAATTAAACTGGCCTTTCACCTTTTGCAGCAGTCTTAAGGCATAGTGATAGGGAAGATAAACATTTTGGAGTGTATATCTCTTCTCCTGACAAAAATCTTCAACTTTAAGATCTGTTCCTTTTGGCGTCTTTCATTATGAGAGTAAACCATTTGGAACATTCTGGGCATCTAGACTGAATGCTAAGGGACAAGGATTGTGATATATATATACACACACACACACACACACACACACACACACACACATATACACATATACAGGTGCACACACACATATATACATATATACCTAGATGTGTATATATTCAGTCTCTAGGTCTTTAAATATGTGAGTTCCTCTTTCAGGAGTGCTCTAAGCCACTCCTTTTTTGAGCCCTGACCAAATTGTCAATCCTTTTGTCACCTGCATGAGAAGCAGCTCATGATCACGTGACCTGTGTAGATTCTGAAGCCCTGTCTCAGACTTGCTGATTCAGAATCTCTACAGGCAGAAGGCTCAGGAATCTGCACCAGGAGCAATGCACGTGCTGGAGTTTGTCTTTCCTCCACTTAGTTCTCATTCATCTCCTTAATTTCAGAGTGGCCCACAATGGGGCAAGCTCAACATTTTATTTCTTTTTATATTTTCAAAGAGTCATACAGAACCAGGGCTCAGGATGCTGTTGACCGACTGAATGAATGCATTTCTTATTCGTTTGATTCTACTTTTGACTATAGGGCATGATACACTGAAATTAAGCTTCTTTGGTTTTAAACAGCAACATTGAGAAAAAACTAAGGACCTTTTAGGAAGGATAGTTCAGATTTGAAAACATGAGATATTAAATGTGATGAATCTTATTTTTTAGTATAGTTAGGTGAAATGGCATGGTGTCTGGTCCATAGTAGGTCTTTAATAAATATTTATTGACTAGAGATATAAGTGAATTCATAGAGGATTCTTATATTGGAGTAGTGCACTAGGGTTTCTGAGGGGAAGTTAATGTTTAGCACCTTCCTAGGTGATACATAGTCTAAATGTTTGTGTTCCCCCTAAAATTCATATGTTGAAATTGTAACTCCCAAGGTGATGGTGTTAAGAGGTAGAACTTTTAGGGAGGTGATTAGATCATGAGGGTGGAGCCCTCATGAATGGGATTAGTGCCCTTATAAAATAGGCCCAAGGGAACTTGTTCTCCCCTTCCACCATGTGAGAACATAATGACAAGGTACTGTCTATGAACTAGAAAGCTGGCCCTCACCACACACTGATCTGCTAGCACCTTGATCTTGGTCTTCCAGTCTCCTGAATGGTGAAAAATAAATTTCTGGTTTCTGTAAGCCACCCAGTGCATGGTATTTTGATAAAGCAGCCCAAACAGACAAAGACACTGGGAGACATGGTCATGGGTAAGGGATGAGGCTTTCTGGAAGGACAATGCCATTCCATTTGTTCAGGGTGTGGGTTTGTCTTCTTCCTTACTGAGTCTTCAGAGCCCAGGATAATCCATGTCCTATAGCAGGGACTAAATAAATGCCTGTTGAACGAATGACTGCTGTAAGTTGTTGGCCCAAAGGAGCAGCTGCAATTTGGAAGATTTCTAGATCAGAAGAATGGCAGGGCACACTTGAATAGCAGGGATAACTCTGTCTCTTCAAAGCAGACCTGCTAGCTCAGAGCTCTGAACTGGCCCTGCTCCCAGCAGTCAGACTCCTTGATAGATGGACTCCATCTGGGTTCACCCTGGATAGTGTGAAGGGAGCCTGGGGAGTGAAAGGCAAGGCAGTGTGAATTTTAAGATAGACCAGGCCAGGTGAACTTCACAGCTGCTCTAATAGGTGTGAGCTTTAGGGACATGTGGCATCTCTGCCAGCTTGGCTCCAGTAAGCACAGAGAATACCTTATAACCTTCCTTCTGGGGACTCATTAGTGAAGGCAAGCTGTTGCTTCAGCCAGCATGGGGGCCAGTCTCTCCAAGCAGCAGGTTAATTAAGGTGAGTGGACAGCCAGGAAGCATAAACAAGAAAATAGTTTGGAGTAAAATGTTAGCAGATCTATCTGGAAGAGATACCATTGGAAAATTTTAAGGTCACCCCTGCAAGCTGACTTTGGTCTCTTCATCTACAAGATGGGGATAATAATGCATCTGCCATATAGGAATATGAAGATTACATGGGATAATGTATATGGAAGTACTTTATATATTAATGTTCCATAGAAATGCTAGTTTGGTTTACTTTGTGTCTGTGTCTGGTTCAACAAATACCTCTATGTGATAAGCACTGTAGGTGGGAAAAAATGGATGCCCTGGTACCTAATGACTCTCCACAGTGTAGAGAAATGAGTATTTTAAGAAAAGAACCAGCACCAAGTGCTGGGGTATCAAAGAAAGGGAAAGAGAGTCCTTTTGCGGGTGTCAAAGGCATCACTGAGGAGGCAGTGGTGAAGTGGTGTTTATGAAATTAGGATTTTGATGGGCTAACATGTGGAAGGACTGAAGATGTTTAGGTGGAGGAACCACCAATAAACAAGGCCAGGGAGTCGAGATGGAGTGCAGCCAGAGAGTAGTGAGAAATCTATGTAGCACATGCAGAAGGAGATGAGACAGACAGGCAGGTTGGAGCCAGATTATAGAGCCCTGGAGGTAGGTGGAGACCTGATTTGACAGAAGAAGGAGGCCATTAAAGGCAGTTGTAAGAGGAATCCATAAATCAGCAGCTTGGAATTTGAGGTGAAGTGGGAGAGAATCAGAGAGTGGTCAAAAGGGCAATTAATTTATCATCCTGCCAATGTGAAGACCCACTATTAGCCTCTTGCTTCTCCTTTCTAGCTATATGTTCCTTCCCTCGTCTCCCTTCCTAGGGTCTTAAAGTAGCTAAAAGTATGGTCAAGTTGGCCACTGGGACCTAAGTTTGACTAGTTAATTTCTAGATATCATTACAACCTCTCAAAAACCTTCAGGACCCAGATAAATGGAAGAAATGTGTGAACTTATGTGTGTCAGAAAGTAGGGAGTCATGAGGTGGGTAGAGGAGGATGTCATGTGACTCATGTCATGCTCTGGGAAAATGAAACTGATTGCAATAGGGAGGAGACAGGATGCTGAAAATGCACATCATGGTTTTCATCAAATCCAGAGGTTATTTTAAGCCACAGAAAAGAACAGACAAGGATGCATTGGGATTTCAGACCTACTTCTGCAAGGGAATGAGGAGCAAACCGTGTTCTGATAATGACCCAGGAACAGTTCCTGTAAACAGAACAAGTTCTTTGAAGAGTCAGGCCAATTCAAATAGAGTACAGTCCTGGGACAAACACTGCTGTATATTGCTAACTCACTTAAATGATTTTTTCCCCTGGGAAGATAGCGTCACTTCTGATAACTCTTTGAGAAATCTGAGCAGGTAAGCTGCATAGTAATGAAAATGAGACGTGCTCCCAACAACTTGTATTAAAATGGGGGTGTTTGTGGCTTCGGTATGGTCTTGATTTTCTGATTTCAGAATAGGTAATTTCACAGGAGACTTCGCGTTACCTGTATATGATATTTATTAAAAATTAACACTTCTGGCTATGTTTCTAATTGTAAAGCAATATCTGCTCAGTGCAAAAAGTTTGGAAAACAAAAAGGCACTATGGCAAAATAACCATTGTTAATATTTTCTCTTATACTCTTCCAGTCTTTTAAAAGGGTATGTACAGTATGTATATATTTATATATGTATATACACATATATTTTTGTGGATATGTATTTGGATATGTATATACATAAGATGAAATTTCTATAAAAGTTTTATTTAATATAACTTATATGATTTTTGTGTCTAGACCTACTGTTGTGTATGTGTTTACACGTATCAAGGCATACATAATTTTTTTGTGCTCAGCTTTGTTCTTTTTGTAGTAGGTAGGCACATTTTTTCATGTCACGAAATATTCCTTGTAGTATGAGCTTTGATGTTCAGGGAAACAAGGCATCTTGAATCTTGTAAGGTCTTTACATGAATTGTGCTGTGTCACAGCACTTAATAACATCTTATGTGTGTAAAGAATTTTCATGTGAATTGTCTCTTGATGTAATAAGGATTATCATTATTCCCATTTTATAGATTAAGACCCTGAATTTTTCAAAAAGTTGAGACTTTCCCCAGGTGAGATAACCAATTGGTAAAATAACCAGTAACCTTGCCATTGACAAGTTGCTATAAATTAGCCTTGAATGTCTGAGACTGGGAGACTGACACTCAAATCCAGAAGTCCTGACTCAAATTCTCTATATGGCAGTGTTTAATCTTATGAACTTTGAAACACACTTCCTGGGTTCAAGTTCTAGTTCTGCCGCTTATTTGGCCAAGTTCTTCAACTCATTCTAGCCTCTGTTTGCTTATCTGTGAAATGGGCATAATAATAGGACCCCCCACATTCCCTGGATTGTGGATGATTAAGTGCATTAATCCATGAACAGTCTTAGAATATGCCCGGCTCATACCAATTGCTATCTATATGAAGGCTTGCTATTATTAAAACAGATCTTTTGTTTCCACTGTGCCAACTCACTTTTTATGTGACTGAACCTTAATCTCCTTATTTTCCTCTAGCAAAGGTGATTATATATAAGACTCTAGCTAAATATAACAAAAGAAAGTTAATTTCATTCTAGAAAGGAATATGCACAGCTGTTAGCTCCCTTCTGAGAGGGCTCATTTTTTTCCCCAGAGGTAAATGAGCATTCAGCTAGATGAGGGTGTTCACTTTTTAGAGGATTTTGGCTGAAACTGGAAGTAATATTGCTAATGGTTTTGCATGGCAAAGCTTCAAACTATTTTGGAAGAGCAGTTTTTGGCTTGTTTGACTTCTGGTGTTGCCCCATCAAACTATTTTGGGAGAGCAGTTTTTGGCTTGTTTGACTTCTGGTGTTGCCCCATCACCTGACTGATACTCTTGGCTAAAATTGCTGATGCTCTTGGCTAAAATGCCAAAGTGGAGGTCGCATCTCTCCCTTGTTAATCAGGGTGTTTAATGCAAGGGCTAATGATGTGATGTGCAACCACACCACAACTGTTAAGCCATATGGCATTTGCCTGCTGTTATTTATGGTGAAGGCATTTATGCTTTTAGTTTTTTGAAGCACCAATCTACATGGGAAATAATGCTCCAAAGCACTTTTAGAGGTGGTGGGTGCTAGCTTTGTGTCTGAATCCTACATTCGTAGGTCCAGTCTGTGAACAGCAGGACGGGGGAGGGGATAATTACCTGAGATACAGTTTGAATCAAGATGTTCGTGTATTTGTGACTGTACACAACAGAAATGTATATACTCACTGAAAAATAACGTGTTGTCACCAACACTGTAAAAGACTGATACGGTACCAACCAGAGCTTTTATATTTTAAAAAAAAGGAAAATGATATTGCTTGGCTTCTCTTTTGGTGTATAGATTTAGCTTGTTTGATTAAAAAAAAAACCCCACAAAACCCAAAACTCTGAGAATTGAAAGCACCAGGTTAAAAAATACATAGCAATGGAGGAAAATCTTATATGAATAATAAAAATTAGAGCTGTCATGTATCAAACTTACTGTGTGCTAGGCATAGCAGCTTTAGGGGCTAACCAGATGTGTTGCACCCAGGTGCCAGTCCATGAGGGACATAGAAACAAGCCTCTATGTGAGATGATGTGGAGAGAACTGTGTTTACATGCTCCCCCACAATGAGTATTGTATATGCTGCATCTCTTGGATCATATACATATATATATCCTATCATATACATCCCTTGCCCATGATAGAGTAGTGATATTCCAAGGGGCTTGTTCATCCCATTCCTCCACAGGGCTGATATTATAAATATTGCACAAGTAGCATGGTATGGATGCAGCCCCAACAGTACAGATGTAGGCAATGGACACCAGCATGGTCCTGTTGGTGCTGGTCAGCTAAATACCATCCCTGCCTCTCTAGAGAAGTGATTTTTTCTTAGGGGCTGATTTGCCCCCAGGAAACTGTTGGCAATGTCTGAGACATATCTGGTTGTCTCAGCTGGTATGGGGAGGCTACTGGCCTCTTGTGAGTAGAGGCCAGAGATTTTGCTGTGCATTCAATATTGGACGGGATATGCCCACTCCCCACCCAACAAAAAATTATGCAGCTTCCAAATGTCAATAGTGCTAATGTTGATAAACCCAGTTCTAGAGTGAGTCTCAGGCCAGAGTTTCTTGTAAGAGGATGGGATGGCCAGCAGAGCTTTTCTTCTCTACCGTTGTCTCAATGCAACATTTAACATCTCTTCTAAATAAATTTTAAACCTAAGTTTAAAGAATATTATTTGAAGGGACACTAATTAGCATATACTGGATACTCCTATATCTTGGTTTCATTCTGGCTAGGTCCTTCATCTAGTCCTCTGCTAAGATTTAAATGTGCTATTTCATTATATCTGTTACATAATCCTGTGTATAACTAAAGGCAATATTGCTATATTTCAGAAAGCAGGAGAGAAAAATCCAAACCTCTGCTTATAGGTGAATCCCTCTTGGTATTATTTACAATTAAATAGTATGGCAGTGGCCGTTTTATAACATGGTTGATTTTTCTGGAACAAGAAAATAAACTTATTTTGCACTCTGGAAAGGACTGGAGAACTAGTATTTTCTTAGTATCATTTTAAAGCCATAGATTTAACAGAATTGACAAATAAAATTATTTCAATCCTGGTTATTATGGAGAGAATGAGCGTGTTTATCCATGCATGGAGTGCTTCCTGCCATGTAACAGGATGAGAGATGATATAATGCTATATGCAAAGAATTATAACTTTTCCATTCCTGTCCCTGTATGTATGGGGACACAATACTCAGGGAATGTAGATCTTCTAGACTTCAGAGCCTGATTTGTTAGCTGGGTCTGCTATTTCCTCATCTACTAGGTTGATTTCCTGAAGTTTGACTGTAAGATCTGATCTTGATCCTACAGACCATTAGTTTTGAAACTAACTTAGGCTCTAAGTATATTAAACATATTAACTGATTGATATATTATGAATATTTCCATTTTATGGACATTGAAACTCAGGTACAGGAAGATAACTGTTGCATGTTATACCAGGCCTGAGCCTGGATTTGAACCTTGAGTTCACGCATTGTGATGTGCCATTCCTCTGTGCTAATGTGTGACAGGATAGCATGGTTGGACAGGGGCTTTGGAGTTGGCTAAAAGCCAGACATTGATACTTCCTTGTCAGGTATTGTAGTCTCTCTAAGTTGCAGTCTCCTTATTTGTAAAATAGAAATCAACAAATATATTTTCAGTGTTCTACTTAGTACAGTTGATTCTTGTTATTTGCAGTTTTGTTATAAAGTCACCACAAACACTGTATTAGCAAATAATGAATTATTGCTCCTAAGAGAAATACAAGGTTAGGGTCC
The DNA here is from genome assembly GCF_028885625.2 of Pongo pygmaeus. NCBI lineage: Eukaryota > Metazoa > Chordata > Mammalia > Primates > Hominidae > Pongo > Pongo pygmaeus. The sequence continues at coordinate 72,511,255 of NC_085930.1, read as the reverse complement.
TATGAGCTTGTGGTCATAACATTTTTATCAACTCATTAATACCTAATCTTGTTTTGTGTATCTTTTTAAAGTCACTTTGCAGTATATATTCGTGATTCATTAACATTGAACTAATGATCAATAGCACTCTAACCCATGGTTGAACAAAGCTTATCTAACACATGTTTTTTTTCCCTCGTAGGGTATGACACATCCTTCTCGTGCTTGGGAACACTAGACAGCACTGCAACACTATGGGTCATTCTAAGTGGCAAAATCACCAATAAAGATAACAAAAATGCAAAAAACATTGTACTAAATAGACTTCAAAAAGGGCACTTATTTATATATAAAGGGTGAAACAATAAGGCAACACTCAAAATGGTTTTGCCTTGTTTGACCTCAGCTGTGAATGCACGTGTTGGGCTACTCAAAGTTTTCATTGTTTTGTGCGTTATCTGAGAATGACTGCCAAAATGCTATAGTATTAACTGGAATCATAAGTAAATCTTAGTAAGCAGGTGAATTCACATATGCAGAATTTGCGAATAATCAAGGATGGATCCTATGTACCTACAGGGCTGTAATAAGGATGTGTAAACTAAATTATATAGAGTATGTTACTGTGAGCACGTGAAAGTATTCTACAGTTGGCAGCTATTTTTGTCACTTTAATACCAAGGATCAAGTCCCTTTTCTTTTGAGTTTTTCTGTGCTGGGCCCCTGTGAACTGGGAAGGCTTTCTTCCAGAGAAGATGACATGGCTATAGGAAGCAGCTTTTATATGGTCTACATTTGACCTACTTGCCCTCTTCACTTAAGGATATGAACTAGGCAGCCAAGGGGAGGGATATATTGGATTGTGGAGGTGTACTGTAGAATGATAGAAGAGAGGAAAGGAAAGTTCAGCCCCATACCTCTCCCTGCATCATAGGATTTTTGCTTTCTATTTCAAAGTTTTAGTTAATGCTTCTCAAGGCATGGTCTCCAAACTAGCATGCAGTATCAATACCATCTGGGAACTTGTTAGAAATGCAAATTGCCACCCAGACCTCCTGAATCAGAAGCTGTGTAGATGGAGCCAGAATCTGTGTGGGAATCTCCAGGTGATTCTGAAACGGGCTGTTTGAGAACCACTGCTCTGGGTCTAAACTCTTAAGTCATTGACTTCTCTTGATCACCGAGTACTTTGCAGATTACACATCCCTCTGAGGTAAGTGTTCACTATGTCTTGTGATAACTAAAACTTGTATGGAATTTTCTCAGACTGTTTGGGGCCTACTCCTTTTGTTTGAAAACGTCTTCCTGTTTGGGCTACGATAATTTCTGAAACCTCTTAGCTTCTTATATAATGGCTGATGAATGGAGCTTTATTTAAATTTTGAATTCATTTTTATGCAAATGCTTACCAGCCTCTAGGAAGATAAATCGTGCAAATGTATTGGTCTTCCAAGTTTTAAGGCATATGCATTGCCAAGATTTTCCTTTTATTTGCAAAAAAGTTTAGGCCATTTCGTTTTTCTTTTTCCCCACCTGTTCTGTAACCAGAGTTTGTTTATGGGTGTTATTTGATAATTCAGACTTTTCAGGCTGATAATATTCTGACTATCTTGAAGATCTCCATTTTTACCAAGTTGAATCATTTATTTCACAAACATTTGAGACCATTGCAGTAGGTAGCTAGTCAGACATGAGCAAGGACAAGAGAGGGCCTTCCCCAACCAGGAATGTCAAGCAACCATCAGGTGATGGTCAGGCAGTTGTTAAACTGTCTCTCTAAAATAATACTTGGTTGCAGCTGGCACTGGGAAATGGCCATCTCCCAACAGACAGAAACACTTGAAGCTGGTGTTCAGCACCTTCGCAGTAAGATCTCAGGAGGTGGGCAAGTGGGCTCAAGCATGTGCACTAAGAGGAAAGATGGCAGAGTTTAACTGGTATATGGCCTTCTTCTAGGAATGCTGGATTGGTAAGGGAAGAACACCTCAAGTGAGCATGTATACAACTTTAGTAAACACACTGCACGTGAAGCCCCTCCTAGGTGCTGGCAAGCCACTGCACAGGTGGACAGCCCACCCCAGGTGAAGAATCACAGGAGAAGAGATGTAGACTTAGGAAGAATACCAATGTGTAAAACCCAAGTCAAAGGTCAAGCCCGGCACTTCAATCTCTTAAGTCATCCGCTTGGCCCTCTTCCAAGTGTATTTGACTTCCCTTTGTTTCTGCTCTATACTTTTTAATAAATGTTCACTCCTGCTCTAAAACTTGCCTTGGTCTCTCCCTCTGCCTTATGCTACTTGGTCAAATTCTTTTTTCTGAGGAGGCAAGAATTGAGGTTGCTGTAGACCTGCATGGATTCGCTGCTGCTAATGAGACCATGCTGGGCACTCTGCTAAATGCTGGGGATCCAGTGCTGAGCATAACCCTCTGGGAGCACACCTGTTGGTGGAAGGCCAGACATTAAAGACTTATAAAAATAATTCAAGCTTTGGTAATTACTGTGATAGAAGACATGGTGCTCTGAGAATATACGAAAAAAAAATATAACTTGCTCTGAAAATGTGTTCCTATACATTTGACATTTGAATAGATTTTTTAACAGATGTATAAAAATTAACTAGACAAAGGTAGGTATAGGTGGGGAAGAAGGGAGGTATGAATGTTCGTACAGGCTTCGAGGAGAAATAAAAGTGGGCCAGGGATTCAGAAACATGAAGTAGAGAGTGGTGCAGAGTGAAGCTGTTCAGGTGAGCAGATGACATTTGCATGGCTCATCTGTTGCAGGGGATTATGACAAAAATTCAAGCTCATACATCACACAAAGCACTTTAAGATACTGATCTAATACTCTTAGAGATGATTGCATTGGAAGTGAGGGTAGGGGTGCTACTCTTCCCATGGCCCTATAAAATTGATGGCCCAGGAATATTAGAGCTGACACTGACTGTAAGATTTTGGTTAATTTTAAAAAATATTTAGCAATTATCGAGGGCCTATGATCACCACAGGTAGCCTGCTGGGTAGATCAATTATTTGTGAGAAATCAAAGGCTGATGACAGGTTTACTGTACTTTTTTCAGCTTATTGGATCAGACCCAGGACAGGGAAGTTTTGAGCAGCTGAGGATTGGGAAAATCTGGGCCATATGTTGCTACGGGAAGACTGAGTCAGGACAGCCTGCTAAGGGTATTGGTGGTGAAGCAAGAATGAAAGGGCTGTTGGAGACAATTGCATCTTATCTGTGATGCAAATGGGGTATGTTTTCTCTTGCTTTTGCCTCAGGCCCTCAGGGTAGTTACCAGATCCTGAAAGTTCTGAACCAGAGATCTTCTCAGGTCCCAGATGATATGAGGGTAAGTTTTATGTGTAAGTTAGAGGATAGGATTTTTTTAGTTTCATAAATAGAAATGTAGCCATTAGACTAGATACCCTCTTAAATTTTATTCTTTCACTAGACTTGAGATTGTCTCTTTATCATATCATTGACCATTTTTTATGTAGGAAGGAGCAGAGCTTGAGGAAATGGGAAACACACATGTTAAATCTTGATGAGCAGTCTTGACCATGGTGAGGTCAAAGGAGGAGAGCCCTGAAGTGCTGTCACAGACAGTAGCATGGGTGCTGGGGAGAGATTCCCAGGGCCAGGAAACACTGAAGACAAAGTTAGTTGACTTCTCAAGATTACCTAACTTGTGGTTCCTTTAGCCATGGTCTATTCTTAAGGTGGTGTGTGTCCTCTTGAGGCTTGGCAGTTATGGTGGACATGGACATATTTTAGTTTATTAAGTCAATTTTGAATTATGACAGTGTTACTATTTTAATATTCATTTCCACCTTTTGAGGATAGAAAGTCCTTATGTTTCATAATTGAGAGGACTACTTGGAAGTCATCCAAAGTAACCTTCCATCTGCTTTGAGAGTACCTGTGCTGATATCTTTGAGAATGGCTTCCATTTGAAGCTATTTTAGAGGAGCTCTGCCAGATAATGACATCTTTTCTTAAATTGAGCTGTTACCTATCAGGAACATTTGGTCTTCAAAGACACATTGGACAAGTCTACCTCATCCACACATTAGAATTTCAGTTATTTAAAGTCAGCTATCATGAACAGTTGATGTTACCATACGGTTTTCTCCACAATAACAGTTTAACAGGAAGTATACTAAAATGCATCTGAAAAGTAGAATATCTCTTTACTCTTGGTAATCTAGTCTGTATTTGAAACCCAAGGTTCTCATACAATCTATGCAGATTACATATGAGGTGAATTCACTATCTGAGAATTTGCAGTGTCGATGAAGTAGTATCTCAAAATAACTTTGTTTTTTTACCTTGAGCACAAAATTTAAACAGTTTTTGAATAAATGTTCATATAAGACATAATTGTTAAGGCCTAGAAATTTTTCATTTGCGCTATGCGAGTAGAAAAATTATCAGTCATAAGCTGGATCTGTATTCATTTAGTCACCTTTTTTTTTTTTTGAGATGGAGTCTTGCTCTGTTGCCCAAGCTGGGGTATAAGTGGTGCAATCCCGGCTCACTGCAACCTCTGCCTCCCGGGTTCAAGCAATTTTACTGCCTCAGCCTTCTGAGTAGCTGGGACTACAGGCATGCACCACCATGCCTGGCTAATTTTTTGTATTTTTAGTAGAGATAGGGTTTCATCATGTTGGGCAGGCTGGTCTTGATCTCCTGACCTCCAGTGATCCACCTGCCTTAGCTTCCCAAAGTGCTGGGATTACAGGCCTGAGCCACCATGACCGGCCTCATTTAGTCAACTTTTAAAGGAAAACATTTTCAGTCAATTTGGAATATAATGAAATATTTGAAATATATTCAATTTGGTGTTTTGTTTATTTTATAGGATTAGTTATTGGGGGAAATATCTTGAGTTCTATTTATTCATCTTTCCATTATTTATTAAGCAAAGGAAGTGACATAGATAAATTAAGGAGATTCTTAGGAGGATGTGGTAGACAACTTTGAGTGCAGGTCATTCCTCCTTTCTGAGGTAAAGTAAGTACAAAACAGAGGGAAGAGTGAAGGGTAGGGAGCTGGATGAGGAGAAAGGTGAAGAGAATACTTTGGATATTTTGGCTTTGAGATGCCTGTAGAATGCTTTGTAGTAGGATGAGCCATGGACAAAACCCCTCAGACACTGGGTTAAAGAAAGGAGGTGACTTTATTTGGCCAAGGGCATTGGCAGACTTGCGTCTCAAGAACCAAGCTCTCTGAAGAAAGAGTTCCTGGCCCTTTTAAGGGCTTATAATTCTAAGGGGTCCACATGACAGGGTTGTGATAGATTGAGCAAGCTTGGGATACATAACTAGGTGGGGGTAAAGCAAGGCAAGTATTTCTCCATACCGTTGTCTGTGATCTATAGATAGCACAAGCAATTAGAATTTTTCTCTTGCCGGCAGTGGTGGGGGTTACAAGCAATTAGGGGGTTAATCTTTAACCTTTAGGCCTGGCCAGTGGCGATGATCAGTCTGTTATTTTTCAGTTTTTACTTCCTCCTTTTCTTTGGAGACAGGAGACAGTAAGAGAAATGGCCTCTCTCCTCAACCTAAGAACATATTCCCTATAGTATTTCAATCCTGGTCTGGTATTCCAGAGAGAAATCTGGTCTGCCACTATTGACTGGGAAGGTTTCAACCTACAGACAGTATTGAAAACCTGGGGAAGAGATGAGAACAGTGAGAAAGAATGAGCCAGGTGAGAAGAAACGAAGGGTAGAAATGCAGGCATGTACAACTCTGATGTTTAAAGGATGGGAAATGGAAAAGGAGACTCAGGAAGGGAAGATAATGGAGAAACAGCAGCTGGAGAGATGGAAGGAAAACAGGAGAGGGTGTGGGCCCCTTACCCCGACCTCTGCTTGTTTGTTGCTTCCTTTCTTTTTTTTTTTGCCAAGTATTTTCAATTGTTCAAGGAGATATTTGTCAAGGCAAATGAAGACAAAGCAGAATTAAACATGTTTAGCGACAAGCAACTCAGCGGTAACCTTGACGAGAATGCTTTCAGTGGAATCCTTTTTTCTTTTAAAATGATTTTTTATTATGAAAAACTTCAAACTTACACAAAAGTGGCAAGATAAAATAATGCCCATGAACCCATAATCCAGCCACAACCACCACCATCATGTCTGCATTCCTTGTGAGTCCTATTGCTTTATTTTGTCGTTTAATGTTAGTGTCTGGTACAGGGCCTGGTTTACTGAAGATAGTAAATATTTGTGGGATAAATAAATGAATACATATAAATGAATAAACAGTATGTGGTGTGCTGTTTAGGGATACAAAGACAAAACAAAAGGAGCACTGCCACCCTTGAGGAGTTGATAGCCTGATTGGTTGCAGCAGACATCAAGTCACAAGGGTTAAGTCCAAGCAAGCACAGGGTATGGATTCTTATGCTGTTATGGTAGATTCAGGGAACATTTGTGAATTCCATTCACTCCTGTTCCAGAGATAAGTGAGGGGTGATGGAACCAGGACAATTCGAGCTGGATTTGAATCCTCACTTCACCCCTTCCCTGCTATGTGTCACACGCGTTTGTGTGAAAAGAGTCTGCCGACAGGCTTTGTGTAAGCAGCAAGGCTGTTTATTCACTTGGGTGCAAGTCAGCAAAGGGAGATAGGGGTGGGGCAGTTTTATAGGATTTGGGTAGATAGTGGAAAATTACAGTCAAAGGGGTTTTTTCTCTTGTGGGCAGGGGTGGGGGTTACAAGGTGCTCAGTGGGGAGCTTCTAAGGCTCATTGTCCAGGAGAAGGAATGTAACAGAGTCAATTGATCAGTTAGGGTGGGGCAGGAACAAATCACAATGGTGGGATGTCATCAGTTAAGGCAGGAATTGGCTATTTTCACTTCTTTTGTGGTTCTCCAGTTGCTTCAGGCCATCTGGATGTATACCTGCAGGTCACAGGGGATATGATGGCTTAGCTTGGGCTCAGAGGTCTGATACTGTGAGGTTTTGAATTTATCATTTAATTTCTTTGGGCTTTGGTTTTATCATCGTTGAATTTTTTTTTAAACCTATAGAATTGTGTGAATTAACTGCAAAAATGGATGTAAAGCCCCCAACACAAGGTCTAACACATAGCAAGAGCTTAATACTGTAATATCATCATCATGCTTTTTGTCACCATCTATCTGTTTATTCTCCAAGAAGAGTTTTGCATAGGCATACTATTACCTCCTTCTGCCAAACACACTTTCACATACATGCACATGCACTGCACTGCACATACCTCACACTCATTTTCCCCCTCACCTTTCCATTTTTAGTCTTCCTTACCTGGAATGCTGTTGGAGTAAACTTGTAAGCATAGCTCCAGTGTGCTTAAAGACTTTCCCACCTGGATCTACCAAATGAGATCTTGCTTCTGGCCTGGCAGGCAGGGCTCTCATTATAGCACCCCCGACTACCTGCACCCCACCCCATCCCACCCAACCTTGCCAGTCTAATTTCCCACTGCTCCTGAGCATGTCTTCAGGCTCAATTGCTTTTTGTTCTGTGAATGCACTCTTTTGTGGGGCCTTTGTAACCATCATTCTTCTACTTAGGGTAATCTTTCTGCTCATCTATACCCTTTATGGACACCCTACGCATCCTCCTGGTGTGTTTGTTTGATACATTACATCTTTATGAAGCATTTCCAAATAGTTCCACAATTGAAGATAGGAGCTCCTACCTATAATCTGTCTGGGGCACCCTTTGCTGCTGTTCTTGTCCTTCTCTTTTCCTCTATATGGAAAGAAAAAGCACATACCTTTAAGTGTATGTACTTATCATTTTATCTTACTGGAATGTTATTAAGATTAAATTTTGAAAATGAGATGCGGGGGCAGGGCCAAGATGGCCAATGGGAAGCAGCGGTGACTGGAGGCTGCCATAGAAAATAACCATAATAGCCAGGCGCGGTGGCTCACGCCTGTAATCCCAGCACTTTGGGAGGCCGAGGCGGGCGGATCACGAGGTCAGGAGATCGAGACCATTCTGGCTAACACGGTGAAACCCCGTCTCTACTAAAAATACAAAAAATTAGCCGGGCGAGGTGGCGGGCGCCTGTAGTCCCAGCTACTCGGGAGGCTGAGGCAGGAGAATGGAGTGAACCCCGGGGGGCGGAGCCTGCAGTGAGCCGAGATCACGCCACCGCACTCCAGCCTGGGCAACAGCGAGACTCCGTCTCAAAAAAAAAAAAAAAAGAAAAGAACCATAATAGTGTGTGAATCCTGCACCAGCAACCGAGACATCCAGGTTCTCTCATCAGAACTGACTAGGTGGTTAGTGTGATCCACAGAGAGGAAGGAAGAGCAATGTGGTGTGGTGGCCCACCTGAGAGCCATATGGGGCAGGCGAGCCACCAATGCCCAGCCAAGGGAGGTGGTGAGTGAGCATGCTACCCAGCCGGGAAACCAAGCTTTTTCTGTTGAACTGTGCAACCCATGTATCAGAAGATACGAGTTGTGAACCCATGCTACCAGGGCCTAGGGTCCCAACCCTGGAGCCACGCAGTTTCTCAGCATCCTCTCAGCTGGAATCTGCTTAAGCATCTACTTAGAATCTAGGGGGAGGGGCGACCAGCACCACAGCTGAGGCTGCCTGCTGTCTAAGCCATTTGAACTCCTGGGGGAGGGGTGTCAGCCAACACTGGGAATGCTAGCTGCCTAACATGTTAAGCTCCCTGGGTTGCAGAAGGGTGGCAGCCATCTAGCTCCAGGCCGTGCTTTTCCCCTGCTGGAGCCAGGGAGACTGCACAGCTTGGTCCCAAGAGGTGTCCCCCACAACCCAACTCACCGCTGTGGCAGACTGCAGCCAGAGTGCCTCTTCAGGCCTGACCCTGACCCATCCCCCCTCACTGGGCGGGGCCTCCCTGCAGGAACTCCAACAACTCTAGCCAGGGGCTCAGGGACAGAGCTCTGATCTCTCCCTGAACGAAAGGGTAGCCACAGTCTCTGCAGATCGGCAGATTTAGCCTTTCCTTTTGGTGGTTCTGAGGAATCTGGGCAGCCCAGGAGAGTGCCACCCAATTGGGTGAGAACTTCCAACAGGGGTTGTCAGACACCATATACAGGAGTGATCCTACTGGCATCAGGTTGGTGCCCCATGAGGTCAGAGATCCCACAGGAAGGAGGAGGCACCCATCTTTGCTGCTCTCCAGCCTCCTTGAGTGACATCTCCAGGTGCAGGAGTGAACCAGATGAATAGGGCTGGAAGTGAACCCCCAGCAAACTGCAGCAGCCCTACAGAAGAGGGATCTGACCACTGAAAGAAAGACACACAAACAGAAAGCAACAGCAACAGCATCAATAACAAAAAAAGTCCCCACAAAAACCCCAGCCAAGGGTCAGCAGCCTCAAAGATCAAAACTAGACAAATGCATGAAGATGAAAAAGAATCAACAAAAAAATGTTGAAAATGCAAAATGCCAGAGTGCCTCTTCTCCTCCAAATGATCGTACCACCTCTTCAGCAAGGATGCAGAACTGGACAGAGGATGAGATGGATGAATTGACAGAAGTAGGCTTCAGAGGATGGGTAATAACAAACTGTGCTGAGCTAAAGGAGCATGTTATAACCCAATGCAAAGAAGGTAAAAACCTTCATAAAAGGCTAGAGGAGCCGCTAACTAGAATAATCAGTTTTCAGAGGATCACAAATGACCTGATGGAGCTGAAAATCATAGAACGAGAACTTCGTGAAGCATGCACAACTATCAATAGACCAATTGACCAAGCAGAAGAAAAAATACCAGTTTTTGAAGACCACCTTGCTGAAATAAGACATGCAGCAAAATTGGAGAAAAAAAAATGAAAAGGAACAAAGCCTCTGAGAAATATGGGACTATGTAAACAGACCGAATGTACAATTGGAATACCTGAAGGAGACAGGGAGAATGGAAACAAGCTGACAAACATACTTCAGGATATTATCCAGGAGAACTTTACAAATCTAGCAAGACAGGCCAACATTCAAATTCAGGAAATACAGAGAACACCACTAAGATGCTCCATGAGATCAATCACAAGACACATAATCATCAGATTCTCCAAGGTAGAAATGAAGGAAAAGCTGTTAAGGACAGACAGACAGAAAGGCCTGGTCACCTACAAAGGGAAGCCCATCAGACTAAAAGCGGACACCTCAGCACAAACTCTACCTGCCAGAAGAGAGTGGGGACCAATATTCAACATTCTTAAAGAATTTGCCCCACAGAAATACAAACTACCATTAGAGAATACAATACACAGCTCTATTCAATTAAACTAGAAAACCTAGAAGAAATGGATACATTCCTGGACACATACACCCTCCCAAGACTAAACCAGGAAGAAATCGAATCCCTGAATAGACAAATAGACAAGTTCTGAATCCTGAATAGTCGAATCCCTGAATTCCTGAAAAAAGTTGAATTCCTGAAAAGTTGAATCCCTGAATAGACCAATAAACAAGATCTGAAGTTGAGGTAATTAATAGCCTACTAACCAAAAAAAGCCCAACACCAGACAGATTCACAGCTGAATTCTACCAGAGGTACAAAGAGAAGCTGGTACTGTCCCTTCTGAAACTATTCCAAATATTAAAAAGGAAGGACTCCTCCCTAACTCATTTTATGAGGCCAACATCATCCTGATACCAAAACCTGGCAGAGACACACCAAAAAAAGAAAACTTCAGGCCAATATCCCTGATGAACAGTGATGCAAAAATTCTCAGTAAAATACTGGCAAACTGAATCCAGCAGCACATCAAAAAGCATCCACCACGATCAAGTCGGCCTCATCCCTGGGATGCAAGGCTGGTTCAACATATGCAAATTAATATACATAATTCATCACATAAACACAACCAAAGACAAAAACCACACGATTATCTCAATAGATGCAGAAAAGGCCTTTGATAAGATTCAACTCCCTTCATATTAAAAACTCTCAATAAACTAGGTATTGATGGACATATCTCAAAATAATAAGAGCTATTTATGATAAACCCATAGCCAATATCATATTGAATAGGAAAAAGCTGGAAGCATTCCCTTTGAAAACTGGCACCAGAGAAGGATGCCCTCTCTCACCACTGCTATTCAACATAGTATTGGAAGTTCTGGCTAAGACAATCAGGCAAGAAAAAGAAATAAAGCTATTCAAATAGGAAGAGAGGAAGTCAAATTGTTCCTGTTTGCAGATGACATGATTCTATATTTAGACAACCCCATCATCAGCCAGGTGCAGTGGCTCAAGTCTGTAATCCCAGCACTTTGGGAGGCCGAGGTGGATGGATCACCTGAGGTCAGGAGTTTGAGATCAGCCTTGCCAACATGGCGAAACCGTATGTCTACTAAAAATACAAAAATTAGCTGGGTGTAATGGCAAGTGCCCATAATCTCAGCTACTTGAGAGGCTGAGGCAGGAGAATCACTTGAAACCAGGGGGTGGAGGTTGCAGTGAGCCGGGATTTTACCATTGCACTCCAGCCTGGACAAAACCCTATCTCAAAAAAAAAAATCCCATCGTCTCAGCCCCAAAACTCCTAAAGCTGATAAGCAACTTCAGCAAAGTCTCAGGATACAAAATCAATGTGCAAAAATCACAAGCATTCCTATGCACCAACAATAGACAAGCAGAGATCCAAATCATGAATGAACTCCCTTGCTACAAAGAGAATAAAATACCTAGGAATACAGCTAACAAGGGATGTGAAGGACCTCTTCAAGAGCGGCAAACCATTGTCAAGGACATAAGAGAGGACAGAAACAAATGGAAAAACATTCCATCATCGTGGATAGGAAGAATCAATATCATGAAAATGGCCATACTGCCCAAAGTAATTTATAGATTCAATGCTATTCCCATTAAACTACCGCTGACATTCTTCATAGAATTGGAAAAAATTACTTTAAATTTCATAAGGAACCAAAGAATAGCCCGTATAGCCAAGACAACCCTAAGCAAAAAGAACAAAGCTGGAGGCATCATGTTACCTGATTTCAAACTATACTACAAGGCTACAGTAACCAAAACAGCATGGTACTGGTACCAACACTGACGTATAGACCAATGGAACAGAACAGAGATCTCAGAAATAACACCACACATCTAAAACCACCTGAGCTTCAACAAACCTGACAAAAACAAGCAATGGGGAAAGAATTTCCTATTCAATAAATGGTGTTGGGAAAACTGGCTAGCCATATGCAGAAACCTGAAACTGGACCCCTTCCTTATACATTATACAAAAATTAACTCGAGATGAATTAAAGACTTAAATGTAAAACCGAAAACCATAAAAACCCTAGAAGAAAACCTAGGCAATACCATTCAGGACATAGACATGGGCAAAGACTTCATGATGAAAATACCAAAAGCAATGCCAACAAAAGTCAAAATTGACAAATGGGATCTAATTAAACTAAAGAGCTTCTGCACAGCAAAAGAAACTACTATCAGAGAGAACAGGCAACCTACAGAATGGTGGAAAATTTTTACAGTGTACCCACCTGACAAAGATCTAATATGCAGAATCTACAAGGAACTTAAACAAATTTACAAGAAAAAAATGAATAACCCCATCAAAAAGTGGGCAAAGTATATGAACAGACACTTCTCAAAAGAAGACATTTATGCAGCCAACAAACACATGAAAAGAAGCCTAACATCACTGATCATCAGAGAATTGCAAATCAAAACCACAATGAGATACCACCTCACACCAGTCAGAATGGCGATTATTAAAAAGTCAAGAAACAATAGATGCTGGCAAGGCTGTGGAGAAATAGGAACACTTTTAAGCTGTTGGTGAGAATGTAAATTAGTTCAACCATTGTGGAAGACAGTGTGGCAATTCCTTAAGGATCTAGAACCAGAAATGCCATTTGACCAGGTAATCCCATTACTGGGTATGTACCCAAAGAAATATAAAACATTCTACTATAAAGACACATGTACACGTATATTTATTGCAGCACTATTTCCAATAGCAGAGACATGGAACCAACCCAAATGCCCATCAATGATAGACTGGATAAAGACAATGTTGTACTTATACACCATAGAATACTGTGCAGCCATAAAAAGGAATGAGATTATGTCCTTTGCAGGGACACGGATGAAGCTGGAAACCATCATTCTCAGCGAACTAACACAGGAACAGAAAACCAAACATTGCATGTTCTTACTCATAAGTGGGAGTCGAACAATGACAAAACATGGACACAGGGAGAGAGGGAAACAATACATGCTGGGGCCTGTTTGGGGGTGGGGTCAAGGGAAGGGAACCTAGATGACAGGTCCATATGTGCAGCAAACCACCATGGCACACATATACCTACGTAACAAGCCTGCACGTTCTGCACATGTATCCCAGAACTTAATGTAAAAAATAATAACAAAATATGATCCCTAAAAAAAAAAGATAAAAGGTAACAAGTGTTGGAAAAGATGCAGGGAAAATGGAATCTTTTACATGGTTGGAGTGAAGGTAAATTAGCAAAACCGTTATGAAAAATGATAGAGGCTCATCAAAAATCTAAAAATAGAATGACCATATGACCCAGCAATCTCACCTCCAGGTATATATCCAAAGGAACTGAAATCTGTGTGTTGAAGAGATACCTGCACCCCCACGTTAACTGCAGCATTATTCACAGGGAGCAATCTAAGTGGCCATCAACAGATGAATGAGTAAAGAAAATGTGGTATATTTTACTTAAAGAAAAAAGTTTCTTCAGTGATTCCCTCTTAGCTGTTTGAAACAAGAATCTATACCTTCTATTATAGGATAATCCAAGCCACTGCCAATCAAAACAAGACTAACCAGCTCTATGCTTTGAACTGGTTACTAACCCTCATCATCAGGCTACAAAATTCTAGTCTTTTTTTTGACTTTTTAAAAATTATTATACTTTAAGTTCTAGGGTACATGTGCACAACGTGCAGGTTTGTTACATATGTACACATGTGCCATGTTGGTGTGCAGCACCCACTGACTCATCATTTACATTAGGAATATCTCCTAATGCTATCCCTCCCCCCTCCCCTCCTCCCATCCCACAACACGCCCTGGTGTGTGATGTTCCCCACCCTGTGTCCAGGTGTTCTCGTCGTTCAATTCCCACCTATGAGTGAGAACATGCAGTGTTTGGTTTTCTGTCCTTGTGATAGTTTGCTCAGAATGATGGTTTCCAGCTTCATCCATGTCCCTACAAAGGACATGAACTCATCTTTTTTTATGGCTGCATAGTATTCCATGGTGTATATGTGCCACATTTTCTTAATCCAGTCTATCATTGATGGACACTTGGGTTGGTTCCAAGTCTTTGCTATTGTGAATAGTGCCGCAATGAACATACGTGTGCATATGTCTTTGTAGCAGCATGATTTCTAATCCTTTGGGTATATACCCAGTAATGGGATGGCTGGGTCAAATGGTATTTCTAGTTCTAGATCCCTGAGGAATCACCACACTGTCTTTCACAATGGTTGAACTAGTTTACAGTCCCACCAACAGTGTCAAAGTGTTCCTATTTCTCCACATCCTCTCCAGCACCTGTTGTTTCCTGACTTTTTAATGATTGGCATTCTAACTGGCATGAGATGGTATCTCATTGTGATTTTGATTTGCATTTCTCTGATGGACAGTGATGAGCATTTTTTCATGTGTCTGTTGGCTACATAAAATTTGTCTTTTGAGAAGTGTCTGTTCATATCCTTCACCCACTTTTTGATGGGGTTGTTTGTTTTTTTTCTTGTAAATTTGTTTAAGTTCTTTGTAGATTCTGGATATTAGCCATTTGTCAGATGGGTAGATTGTAAAAATTTTCTCCCATTCTGTAGGTTGCCTGTTCACTCTGATGGTAGTTTCTTTTGCTGTTCAGAAGCTCTTTAGTTTAATTAGATCCCATTTGTCAATTTTGACTTTTGTTGCCATTGCTTTTGGTGTTTTAGCCATGAAGTCCTTGCACATGCCTGTGTCCTGAATGGTATTGCCTAGGTTTTCTTCTAGGGTTTTTATGGTTTTAGGTCTAACATTTAAGTCTTTAATCCATCTTGAATTGATGTTTGTATAAGGTGTGAGGAAGGGATCCAGTTTCAGCTTTCTACCTATGGCTAGCCAGTTTTCCCAGCACCATTTATTAAATAGGGAATCCTTTCCCCATTTCTTGTTTTTGTCAGGTTTGTCAAAGATCAGATGGTTGTAAATGTATGGTATTATTTCTGAGGCCTCTGTTCTGTTCCATTGGTCTATATCTCTGTTTTGGTACCAGTATCATGTTGTTTTGGTTACTGTGGCCTTGTAATATAGTTTGAAGTCAGGTAGCATGATGCCTCCAGCTTTGTTCATTTTGTTAGGATTGACTTGGCAATGCAGGCTCTTTTTTTGGTTCCATATGAACTTTAAAGTAGTTTTTTCCAATTCTGTGAAGAAAGTCATTGGTAGCTTAGTAGGGATGGCATTGAATCTATAAATTACCTTGGGCAGTATGGCCATTTTCACGGTACTGATTCTTCCTATCCATGGGCGTGGAATGTTCTTCCATTTGTTTGTGTCCTCTTTTATTTCGTTGAGCAGAGTTTTATAGTTCTCCTTGAAGAGGTCCTTCACATCCCTTGCAAGTTGGATTCCTAGGCATTTTATTCTCTTTGAAGCAATTGTGAATGGGAGTTCACTCATGATTTGGCTCTCTGTTTGCTATTGGTGTATAGGAATGCTTGTGATTTCTGTACATTGATTTCAGGCTACAAAATTCTTAAAGTCAAGAACTATGTCCTACTTATATCTATGTGCTTTGCTATGAATAGAAAAATGTTTTACCTAAACATAGTGAATACTCAAAATAATTAAGTCAGGCTTTATTTTTCTCATCTGTAAAATAATAACACTGAAAAATCTGTGTTTTTCAAAGTTATATTTTCTTTTAAGCAAGGTACTTTATTTCAACAACATTGTCTATAAAATCCAAATGTATTAAACAAATAAAGCTGACCCAATGTGGTTCAATAAAAAAAATAAAAACCTCCCCATTAAAAAGTGGGCAAAGGACATGAACAGACACTTCTCAAAAGAATACATTCATGCAGCCAAACACGAAAAAATGCTCAACATCACTGATTATTAGAGAAATGCAAATCAAAACCTCAATGAGATATCATCTCATGCCAGTCAGAAGGCCATTATTAAAAAGTTAAGAAACAACAGATGCTGGTAAGGTGGCGGAGAAATAGGAATGCTTTTACACTGTTGGTGGGAATGTAAATTAGTTTAACCATTGTGAAAGATGGTGTGACGATTCCTCAAAGAGCTAGAGCCAGAAATACCTTTTGACCTAGCAATCCCATTAGTTGGTATATACCTAGAGGAATATAAACCACCATTCTATTACAAAGATACATGCACCTGTATGTTCACTGCAGTACTATTTAAAATAGCAAAGACATGGAATCAACCCAAATGCCCATCAATGATAGACTGGACAAAGAAAATGTGGTATATATACATACACCATGGAATATTATGCAGCCATAAAAAGGAATGAGATTATGTCCTTTGCAGGGACATGGATGAAGCTGGAGGCCATTATCCTCAGCAAACTAACACAGGAACAGAAAACCAAACACCACATGTTCTCACTTATAAGTGGGAGCTGAACGATGGGATCACATGGACCTATGGAAGGGAACAACACACACTGGGGGGGCCTATTGGGAGGTAGAGTGCAGGGAGGGAGAATATTAGAAAGAATGGCTAATGCATGCTGGGCTGAATACCTAGGTGATGGGTTGATAGGTGCAGTAAACCACTATGGCACACATTTACCTATGTAACAAACCACATCCTGCACATGTACCCCAGAACTAAACATGAAAAAAAATTAAAAAGGAAAAACTAAGATGATATACGTGAAAGAATGTAGTGAAGAATAAAGCCTCACACAAATAAGCTAGTAGACAATATTTAACATCATGGTTCATTTTATGTGTCCATGTGTTAGGCTACCATACCCAGATGTATAATCAAACACATCTGGATGTTGCTGTGAAGGTTTATTTTTTATTTTTTATTTTTTTTACATGTGATTATCATTTAAATTAGTAGATTTGAAATTAATCAGGCAGATTTCCCTCTATAAAGTGGGTGAGTCTCATACAACCAGTTGAAAGCCTTGAGAAAACAACTGATTTCCTCCAAAGAAGAGGAAGTTCTGCCAGTGGACTGCCTTTGTATTCAAACTGCAATGTCTGTTCTTCAGTTCTTCCCTGGGTTGCCTGCCTTCCTGCCTGGCTGCCATGCAGGTTTTGAACTTGCCAGCCACCATCATCACATGAGCCAATTCCTGAAAATCAGTGAAATCAATCTTTCTCCCCCACTTCTTGCTATTTCTCTCTCTCTCTTAGGTGGATACATATGTATTTATATATGAGTGCGTATATGTCTTTGTGCACGTATATATGTATATGCACACACACACCCTGTTGATTGTTTCTCTGGAGAACCCTAATTCACTTAACATTTATTCAGCACTAATCATGAGTCTTACCAATAAATGCTATACAAATATTATCTCATTTAATCTTTATATAATAACACATTACAAAACATGTACAAGAAGTACCTCTATTTTATAGGCAAGGAGAGAGACATCTAGAGACAAGTACTTGTCTAGTTCACACAGTTATTAAAGCGAAAAACTAAGATTCAAACCCAGGCCTGTCTGACTGCAAGGTCCAAGCTCTTAAAGGAGTCCATTATATTACCCTTTAAAATGCATAGAACAATTTGGCCTCAAATTAACTAAATGACCTTTCTGTTAAAAGAATATATCTATATCTCCCATAATCCACAGTAAAATTAGGCTCTTTTTTTGGGCTTGTATATCTTTTCATCGGCTATAATTATCCATTTTCCATTGTTAGAGAAGACCTAGTTAAATGAAGACATTTGTTCCTCCTGAAGTTGAAATAAACCTGCATTAAAATTACTGCAAAGCATGTACCTCAGGACCTGAGATAAAATCATTAATATAAACATATATTACTTCATTTCAAAGGATTTTCAAAATTGAATTTCACAACTGGAGTATATAAGAAAGCTGATCAATGCCCCAGTAATTAAAAGCAAAACACTATCTTTCCGTCTAGACTTATTTGCTTTCTTTTTTTTTTACAGGTATTTATAACTTTATTTTTTTTAAGGAGAATGGTGTTGGGGCATTTAGCTGCCTTAGGGTCAAAGAACAGTTCACTCCATTTTGGTGAGTGTTATGTCCAGGGATGAAACATTTCTACCCATTTATTTATAATTACTTAGGAATATTTCATTAAGCATTTCCAGAAGTGTAATTGCTAGATCAAAGTGTATGGATATTTTCAGTGACTTTTATGTTATCTTAGTGATATTTTAAAAACATAAAGTTATGGTTATGGTTGTTATTACTCCAAAATGATTATGGTTGTTATTACTGTGGCTTACCAATGTATGTCCTACTTGCCTTAAACCCTCTTTGTGCTTTGTGTGGGGCCATGTGACTAGTCCTAGCCAATGGATTGTAAGCAGAAGTGACAAGTGTCATTTTTGGGCTGGAAGATTGAATGGCCAGTGTGAGTCCCTGAAGAGCACTTTTTCCTCTGCATGGGGACTGATGAAGAACCACATACAAGAGAGCCCAGCCAATGAACCCATGATGGACATGGACTGAGGGAGAAAAAACACTTTTGTTAAGAGAAGCCTCTGTGATTTAGAGTTAGGTACTGCAGCATAATGTAGTTTGTCTTCGCCATTATAATGGTTGTATAATTTTTAATGCCACTAGCAACATTTTCTTTTAGTTTAATTTTGTAAGTAGGCATTATGTTGTTATGTTGCTGTGATTAAAAAGTAATCTGCAGAGTGCCACTTCGTAGACTCCCATCTTGCATCTGCTTACATTACCCACATGCCCAGCACTGACATTCATTTCTTAGGTGCTCTTAAGTTTTAAAGGCACATTTTTTAAACAGTTCATATTTCATTTTTTTCTACAAAAGGTACAGTACTCTACAAACCTTTCTACACCTTGCTTTCTAACTAAATCATTTTTTGGAGATATTTCTTATCAGTACATGGAAAGCTTCATCACATTTGCACAGCTGCATAATACTGTCTTGTATGAATTAGCCTAAATTAACCATTCTTCTATTGATAGGCAGATTGTTCTTAATCTTCAGCCATTGCAACAATGATGCAATGAATGAACTTTATTTTGTGTAATTTTATATGTGGACAAGTGTAACTTTAGGACAAATTTATAGAAGTGGAGTTATGTCTCAAAGGGTATATGCATTTGTAGTTTGGGTTGGTGTTGTCAGATTGCCCTTCTGTCACCTTATGCTTCCAACAGCAATGTGTTACAGTGCCTGCTTCCCCGCAGCTGCAGCAACTTTTTAAAGCACTTAGAAGTTTTCTTCATAAAGGTACCATATATGTTTTGTTGAGTTTTATTTCTAGGTATTTTATCTTTTTGTGGTGGTGGTGTGAATGGAAAGCTTTCTTCCAATATGTGCTTTAATAAATTGTTTTTATATATGAAGGCAGTTGGTTTCTAAATTTTACATCCTATTAACTTACTAAATTTGAATTCTCTCGTTGCTTGTAGTAGTTTGGATTTTTTAGGTATGCAATCATATTGTCTGAAAATAGCAATAGTTTCCATGATTCTCATTTCATTCTGTTGTCTAATTTTATTGGCTAGAACAATGTCAAATCAAACTGGTTATGGTGGGTGCTCATGCTCTGTTTTGGAATTACATTGGGATGCCTGTAGTGTTTCACTGTTAAGCATGATACTGGCTCTGGGACTGAGATATTACGAATGTGTCTGGCTTTTCTTGTATGATTGGATTTTCTTTTATGATTTGTTGATTTTTATCAAGTATTCTTTTAGTTTATTAGTGGATTCTCTTTCCTAATAGTTTGTAAAAGATTTTTATATTGACAAAATAAGTGAGATAAGGCAGTAGCTAGTGTATATGTGTGTGTACAACTAATATTTACTTCATAAAAATAATTTGGAAGTTTCAATTTTCTCTACTTTCTTGGAAAGTTTTAATTCATTTGGAAGTGCTTTTTAAGGGTTTATTAAAATTATCCCACAAATTCATCTAGCCCTGATATTTTTTGTTTTGTTATTTTTGGAGAGAGCAGGGATAGAAATTCAACATCTTTACCCATTTCCTTAAAAGTATTTTCTTCTTGAAGGTGAGAAAATTCGTCTGTTTAGATTTTTACATTTCTTTTAGTAACTTATTTGTACCAGTACCATGCTGTTGTGGTTACCGTAGCCTTATAGCATAGTTTGAAGTCAGGTAATGTGATGCCTCCAGCTTTGCTCTTTTTGCTTAGGGTTGCTTTGGCTATTCAGGCTCTTTTTGGTTCCATACGAATTTTAAGATAGTTTTTTCTAATTTTGTGAAGAATGTCATTGGTAGTTTGATAGGGATAGCATTGAATCTGTAAATTGCTTTGGGCAGTATGACCATTTTAACAATATTGATGCTTCCTGTCCATGAGCATGGAATGTTTTTCTGTTTGTTTGTATCATCTCTGATTTCTGTCAGCAGTGTTTTGAAATTCTCATCCTAGGGAGGGTTCATTTCCCTGGTTAGCTATATTCCTAGGTATTCTTTTCGTGGCTATTGCGAATGGGATTGTGCTCTTAATTTGGCGCTCAGCTTGGATGTTGCTGGCGTATAGAAATGTTGCTAATTTTTGTACGTTGATTTTGTATCCTGAAACTTTGCTGAAATTGTTTATCAGATCTAGGAGCTTTTGAGTAGAGTCTTACAGGGTTTTTCTAGGTATAGAATTGTATCGTCTGTAAACAGAGAGAGTTTGACTTCATATTTTCCTATTTGGCTGCCTTTTCTTTCTTTCTCTTGCCTAATTGCCTTGGCAAGGTCTTCCAGTACTATGTTGAACAGGAGTAGTGACAGTGGGCATTCTTGTCTTGTTCCAGTTCTCAAGGGGGAATGCTTCCAGCTTTTGCCCATTCAGGATGATGTTGGCTGTGAATTTGTCATAGATGGCTCTTACTACTTTGAGGTATGTTCCTTCAATACCTAGTTTATTGAGGATTTTTAATAAGAAGGGATGTTGAATTTTATTGAAATCCTTTTCTACATCTATTGAGATGATCATGTGGTTTTGTTATTAGTTATGTTTACGTGATGAATCACACTTACTGATCTTTATATGTTGATGAAGCCTACTTGATTGTGGTGGATTAGCCTACTTCATTGTGGTGGATTAGCTTTTTAATTTGCTGCGGGATTCAGTTTGCTAGTATCTTGTTAAGGATTTTTGCGTCTATGTTAATCATGGGTATTGGCCTGGGGTTTTCTTTTTTTGTTGTGTCTCTTCAAGGTTTGGTATCAGAATGATGCTTGCTTCATAGAATGAGTTAGGGTGGAGTTCCCTTTCCTCAATTTTTTGGAGGAGTTTCAACAGGATTGGTACCAGTTCTTCTGTATACATCTGGTATAATTGGACTGTGAATCCATCTGGTCCTGGGCCTTTTCTGGTTGGTAGGCATTTTATGACTGCTTTAATTTCAGAACTCATTATTGGTCTGTTCAGGGATTCAATTTCCCCTGGTTCAATCTTGGCAGCTTGTATGTTTCCAGTAACATATTCTTTTTTTTCTAGGTTTTGTAGTTTGTGTGCACAGAAGTGTTCGTAGCACTCTCTGGGAATATTCTGTAATGCTGTGGTGTTGGTGGTACTGTCCCCTCTAACATTTCTGATTGTGTTTATTTGGATCTTCTCTCTTTTTATTCATCTAGCTAGCAGTCTATCAATCTTATTTATTCTTTCAACAAACTAACTCCTGGATACATTGATCTTTTGTATAGTTTTTTGTGTCTCAGTTTCATTCAGTTCAGCTCTGTTTTTCATGATTTCTTCTGTTAGCTGTGGGGTTTGTTTGCTCTAGTTTTTCTAGTTCCTCTAGGTGTGTTGTTAGATTGTTAATTTTAGATCTTTCTAATTTTTCGTTGTGGGCATTTATTGCTGTAAACATCCCTCTTAACATTGCTTTAGCTGTGTCCCAGAGATTCTGATATGTTGTATCTTTGTTTTTATTAGTTTCAAAGAATTTCTAGATTTCTGCCTTAATTTCATTGTTCACCCAAAAGTCATTGAGGAGCAAGTTGCTTAATTTCCCTGTAATTGTATAGTTTTGAGTGATCATCTTAGTATTAATTTCTTTCTTTTTAAAATTTTATTATTTTACTTTAAGTTTTAGGGTACATGTGCACAACGTGCAGGTTTGTTACATATGTATACATGTGCCATTTGGTGTGCTGCACCCATTAACTTGACATTTAGCATTAGGTATATCTTCTAATGCTATCCCTCCCCACTCCCCCCACCCCACAACAGTCCTCGGTGTGTGATGTTCCCCTTCCTGTGTCCATGTGTTCTCATTGTTCAATTCCCACTTATGAGTGAGAACATGCGGTGTTTGGTTTTTTGTCCTTGCGATAGTTTGCTGAGAATGATGGTTTCCAGTTTCATCCATGTCCCTACAAAGGACATGAACTCATCCTTTTTTATGGCTGCATAGTATTCCATGGTGTATATGTGCCACATTTTCTTAATCCAGTCTATCATTTTTGGACATTTAGGTTGGTTCCAAGTCTTTACTATTGTGAATAGTGCCGTTATAAACATACGTGTGCATGTGTCTTTATAGCAGCATGATTTATATTCCATTGGGTATATACCCAGTAATGGGATGGCTGGGTCAAATGGTATTTCTAGTTCTAGATCCCTGAGGAATCGCCACACTGACTTCCACAATGGTTGAACTAGTTTACAGTCCCACCAACAGTGTAAAAGTGTTCCTATTTCTCCACATCCTCTCCAGCACCTGTCGTTTCCTGACTTTTTAATGATTGCCATTCTAACTGGTGTGAGATGGTATCTCATTGTGGTTTTGATTTGCATTTCTCTGATGGCCAGTGATGATGAGCATTTTTTCATGTGTTTTTTGGCTGCATAAATGTCTTCTTTTGAGAAGTATCTGTTCATATCCTTTGCCCACTTTTTGATGGGGTTGTTTGTTTTTTTCTTGTAAATTTGTTGGAGTTCATTGTAGATTCTGGATATTAGCCCTTTGTCAGATGAGTAGATTGCAAAAATTTTCTTCCATTCTGTAGGTTGCCTGTTCACTCTGATGGTAGTTTCTTTTGCTGTGCAGAAGCTCTTGAGTTTAATTAGATCCCATTTGTCAATTTTGGCTTTTGTTGCCATTGCTTTTGGTGTTTTAGACATGAAGTCCTTGCCCATGCCTATGTCCTGAATGGTATTGCCTAGGTTTTCTTCTAGGGTTTTTATGGTTTTAGGTCTAACATGTCAGTCTTTAATCCATCTTGAATTAATTTTTGTATAAGGTGTAAGGAAGGGATCCAGTTCCAGCTTTCTACATATGGCTAGCCAGTTTTCCCAGCACCATTTATTAAATAGGGAATCCTTTCCCCATTTCTTGTTTTTGTCAGGTTTGTCAAAGATCAGATAGTTGTAGATATGTGACATAATTTCTTAAATTTTTTTTTTAATTATACTTTAAGTTCTGGGATACATGTGCAGGACATGCAGGTTTGCTACATAGGTATACATGTGCCATGATGGTTTCCTGCACCCATCAACCTGTCATCTACATTAGGTGTTTCTCCTAATGCTATTTCTCCCTTAACCCCCTACTCCCTGACAGGTCCCAGTGTGTGATGTTCCCCTCCTTGTGTTCATATGTTCTCAATTTTCAACTCTCACTTATGAGTGAGAACATGTGGTGTTTGGTTTTCTATTCTTGTGTCAGTTCACTGAGAATGATGGTTTCCAGCTTCATCCATGTCCCTGGAAGGGACATGAACTCATCCATTTTTATGGCTGCATAGTATTCCGTGATGTATATGTGCCACATTTTCTTAATCCAGACTATCATTGATGGACATTTGGGTGATTCCAAGTCTTTGCTATTGTGAACAGTGCCGCAATAAACATATGTGTGCATGTGTCTTTATAGTAGAATGATTTATAATCCTTTGAGTGTATACCCAGTAATGGGATTGGTGGGTCAAATGGTATTTCTGGTTCTAGATCTTGGAGGAATCACCACACTCTCTTCCACAATGATTTAACTAATTTACACTCCCACCAACGTTGTAAAAGCATTCCTATTTCTCCACATCCTCTGCAGCATCTGTGTTTCCTGACTTTTTAATGATTGCCATTCTAACTGGTATGAGATGGTATCTCATTGTGGTTTTGATTTGTATTTCTCTAATAACCAGTGATGATGAGCTTTTTTTCATATGTTTGTTGGCTGCATAAATGCCTTCTTTTCCTTTATCTGCTTTTTGATGGGGTTGTTTTTTTCTCATAAATTTGTTTAAGTCATTTGTAGATTCTGGATATTAGCCCTTTGTCAGATGGATAGATTGCAAAAATTTTCTCCCATTCTGTAGGTTGCCTTTTCACTCTGATAGTTTTTTTTTTGCAGTGCGGAAGTTGTTTAGTTTAATTAGATTCCATTTATCAATTTTGGCTTTTGTTGCCATTGCTTTTGGTGTTTTAGTCATGAAGTCTTTGCTCTTGCCTATGTCCTGAATGGTATTGCCTAGGTTTTCTTCTAGGGTTTTTGTGGTTTTAGGTCTACATTTAAGTCTTTAATCCATCTTGGGTTAATTTTTATATAAAGTATAAGGAAGTGGTCCAGTTTTAAGTTTCTGCATATGGCTAGCCAGCTTTCCCAACACCATTTATTAAATAGGGAATCCTTTTCCCATTTCTTGTTTTTGTCAGGTTTGTCAAAGATCAGATGGTTGTAGATGTGTGGTGTTTGTTCTGAGGCCTCTGTTCTGTTCCATTGGTCTGTATATCTGTTTTGGTACAGTACCATGCTATTTTGGTTACTGTAGCCTTGTAGTATAGTTTGAAGTCTGGTAGCGTGATGCCTTCAGCTTTGTTCTTTTTGCTTAGGGATGTCTTGGCTATACGGGCTATTCTTTTGTCCCCTAAGTAATTTAAAGTGTTTGTCTTCTAATTCTGTGAAGAAGGTAAATGCTAGCTTGATGGGGATAGCATTGAATCTATAAATTACCTTGGGCAGTATGGCCATTTACACGATATGGATTCTTCTATCCATGAGCATGGGATGTTTTTCCATTTGTTTGTGTCCTCTCTTATTTCCTTGAGCAGTGGTTTGTAGTTCTCCTTGAAGAGGTCCTTCACATCCCTTGTAAGTTGTATTCCTAGGTATTTTATTCTCTTTGTAGAAATTGTGAATGGGAGTTCACTCATGACTTGGCTCTCTATTATTTGTGGATAGGAATGTTTGTGATTTTTGCACATTGATTTTGTATCCTGAGACTTTGCTGAAGTTGCTTATCAGCTTTAGGAGTTTTTGGGCTGAGAATGGAGTTTCCTAAATATACAATCATGTCTTCTGCAAACAGAAGCAATTTGACTTCATCTCTTCCTATTTGAATACGCTTTGTTTTTTTCTCTTTCCTGATTGCCCTGGGAATCACATGCTGTGTTTTTCAACCCCATCAGGTCATTTATGTTCTTCTCTAAACTGGTTATTCTTGTTAGCAATTCGTCTAACCTTTTTTCAAGGTTCTTAGCTTCCTTGCATTGGGTTAGAACATGCTCCTTTAGCTCAGAGGAGTTTGTTATTACCCACCTTCTGAAGCCTACTTCTGTCAATTTGTCAAACTCATTCTCTGTCCAGTTTTGTTCCCTTGTTGTCGAGGAGTTGTGAACCTTTGGAGGAGAAGAGACATTCTGGTTTTGCAATTTTCAGCCTTTTTGTGCTGGTTTCTCCCCATCTTTGTGGATGTATCTACCTTTGGTCTTTGACGTTGGTGACCTTCGGATGGGGTTTTGGTGTGGACGTGCTTTTTGTTGATGTTGATATTATTCCTTTCTGTTTATTAGTTTTCCTTCTAACAGTCAGGCCCCTCTGCTGCAGGTCTGTTGGAGTTTTCTGGAGGTCCACTCCAGATCCTGTTTGCCTGGGTATCACCAGCAGAGGCTGAAGAACAGCAAAGATTGCTGCCTGTTCCTTCCTCTGGAAGCTTTGTCCCAGAGGGGCACCCACCAGATGCCAGCTGGAGCTCTCTGTATGAGGTGTCTGTCGATCACTGCTAGGAGGTTTCTCCCAGTCAGGAGGCATGGGAGTCAAGGACCCCCTTGAGGATGTAGTCTGTCACCTAGCAGAGCTCTAGTGCTGTGCTGGGAGATCCACTGCTTTCTTCAGAGCTGCCAGGCGGGAACATTTAAGTCTTCTGAGGCTGCTCCCACAGCTGCCCCTTCCCCAAGGTGCTCTGTCCCAGGGAGATGGGAGTTTTATCTATAAGCCCCTGACTGGGGCTGCTGCCTTTCTTTCAGAGATGCCGTGCCCAGAGAGGAGGAATTTAGAGAGGCAGTCTGGCTGTAGCAGCTTTGCCAAGCTGCGAGCTCTAGCCAGTTCGAACTTCCCAGCGGCTTTGTTTATGCTCTGAGGGGAAAAGCACCTACTCAAGCCTCAGAAATTGTGGACACCCCTCCCCCACACCAAGCTGGAGCCTCCCAGTTCAACATCAGACTGCTGTGCTGGCAGTGAGAATTTCAAGCCAGTGGATTTTAGCTTGCTGGGCTCTTTCGGGGTAGGATCCACTGAGCTAGACCACTTGGCTCTCTGGCTTCAGCTGCTTTTCCAGGGGAGTGGACAGTTCTCTCTCACTGGCATTCCAGGTGCCACTGGGGTATGAAAAGAAACTCCTGCAGCTAGCTCGGTGTCTGCTCAAACAGCTGCCCAGTTTTGTGCTTGAAACCCACAGCTCTGATGGCGTAGGCACCAGAGGGAATCTCCTGGTCTGTGGGTTGCGAAGACTGTGGAAAAAGCATAGTATCTGGGCCAGAATGCACCATTCCTTACAGCATAGACCCTCACGGCTTCCCTTGGCTGGTGCAGGGAGTTCCTTGACCCCTTCCACTTCCCAGGTGAGGTGACACCCCACCCTGCTTCTGCTCGCCCTCTGCAATAGTATTATGACATTTTTATAGTTTTTCGGCTCTGTCAGATCAGTTTTGTTGTTTCTTAAAATGTCCATTTTGTCTTTCATTTCCTGAATCTTTTTAGTATTGTCATTAGATTCCTTGGATTGGGTTTCAACTTTCTCCTGAATCTTGATGATCTTTGTTACTATACATGTTCTGAATTCTATTTCTGTCATTTAAGCCATTTCATCCTGGTTAAGAACCATTGCTAGGGAAATAGTGCAGTCATTTAGAGGTAAGAAGGCACTGTGGCTTTTTATTGGCCAGAGTTCTTGTGCTAGTTCTTTCTCATCTGTGTGGGCTAATGTTCCTTTCATCTTTGCAGTTGGTGTCCTTTGGATTTTTTTTTTCTTTTATTTTCTTTGATGTCCTTGAGGGTTTGATTGTGGTATAAGGTAGGTTCAGTTGACTGCCTTTGGTTCTGGAAAATTTTGGGTGGCCAGTGCTCAGCTCAGTACCCCTAGATTGTGTCCTCCAACTCTGGGGGGCTGATACTAGGACCCCTGCTTTGTTCTTTGGTCCCTCAGTCGTAGGAACCTGCTGTCCTGGAGGGGCTGAAGTGTTCTCAGTCTGCTGGTTTTAACACTCTGATGGGGGGTGCTGGCCAAAGCACATCCCTGGGGTGGTGGCAGCAGGATCAGTGCTTGCTTGCATGTGCCAGAAGCTGTGGTGTTGTTGTGAAGTACACGTGCATTGGCGCATTGGCTGGGGTGGGGTGCTAGTGGGAGCCTTTCTTAGTTTTCACACGTTCTGTGTACTCACAACAGATTGTGGTCTTGTGTATTTGGCTGAGATCCAGTAGGTGGTACTTAAGAATGTTAGCCAGCAGATAGGCCCTTGCTCTGCTGCGAGGCTCTTTTGTGTTTTGGCAGAGTTGGCCATACTGTATTCTAGTGGACATTGGGGAGACATGACCCACTTACCTAGTCCACTCCTGGGCCTTTGAGGAACCCTCTCTGATTACTGGCTCTGTGCCCCTGTTTTGTCTGTTGGGTGTTCTGGTCCATGGGGCTCCCTTAGGCAGGCGCTGTGGTTGGTAGACAGGAGGTATCCTTGCCAGGGCAGCCCTATGGGGAGAGCCACACCCTGCTTCTTCACTGGTTTGCAGACCTGGGCATCTTACCTCTCTCAGTGATCCTACAGTGAGGGCTCCTCCCTGCTTGGGCACCACCTAAGCCAGCAAGTCCTGCTCAGGTAGGAGCTGCGAAGGTGAATGAGATCACCTAATCTGTCTGGGTGCTTCCCAGGAGTACCAGGGGTTGTGACTGCTGGCAGAGTTCAGGCAGAAGCCAGACTGCTGGACTAGAAGCTCTAGAAGGTATGGACAATCTGGCTACAAGAGGTATGAGTGGGCTGAGTTGCTTTCTCTGTCGTCTGAGTATTTCCGAGGGCAATGTGAGGCTGTGTTCCTCTGCAGAGTTCAGGCAGACGTAGAATCGCTGAGCTAGAAGCTCTAGCAGGTGTGGTCCACCTGGCTACCAATGGCGGGGTGGGCAGGGTCTCCCACCCTGCCTTCTGGGTGTTTCCTGGGACAGCAGGAGGCTGCAACTACTGGCTGAGTTCAGGTACGTGTGGGACCACTGGGTCAAAAGCTGGCACTGAGCCTTGTCCGGTAGGTAGCGGTAGAGCCATCTTACTGCTCCCAGGAACCATGACTGTAGCCTCTTTCTGGGCTATGATGCTGGTGCTGGTCTGTTCCATGGTCTGGGGCTTGTCAGAGGTCCCCTTGGACTTGAGAGTTTCCTCTGCAAAAACTCTGGCTAGCTTTCTGCCTTGGTTTAGAAGCATAGTAGGGGATACTTGCGGAGGGGGGCTGGGGCATTCTCCCATTCCCAGTCTTGCACAGGTCCCTGTGGAGAATGTGAATCCCCCAGGGGGCTCCCACTCATTCACCCTTTCCCGTGTTGGAGAACTTCTCCTGACTGGTGTTGATCCCAGATAGACTGCTACCCAGCTTCACTCCTCTGCTATCTGTGTCCCCTTGCTGTCTCAATGGTACTTGACCAGTTTCTTAATGATACAAACATTTAAGGCTTTGAACTTTTCTCTACATACTACTTTAGTTGTATTATTTTTAATTCTACAAATTTATTTTGCCTCTCCTCTTTGAAGAGTTGTTTTTAGAGCAATTTATTTAGTTTTCAGGGAAAGAGACTTATTCTTTTCCAATGTTATTAATTTTTAATTTTATTATATTGTAAAGAAATATGATTGTTTTATTTCCACCTTTAATGAGATGCTGTCTAATGGCTTAATATATGGTCAGTTTTAATGTTTATTAATATTTATAGAAGGCATATTATCTGCTTTCATAGACATTTATAAAATATATCTACTTAATTATGCCATTAAAATATCTTATATTCTCTGTTATATTTTTGACCACTTGAGGTGTCATTATCACTTGACTTGATATGTCATTGATAGAAGTTAATTCTCTGACTGTGTTTGTTGGCTATTGTTTCTTATATCACCTACCTTCTATTTAAGAATGCTGCTGCTAAGCTTTCTGGTTCATACATATTTGTAAATTGTTATAATTTTTTATGAATTGCCCTCTTTGACATTATAAATTACCCATATTTGCTTAATACTTTTGGGTTATATTATACCTTTTTGATATTAAATACAGAAACTTTGCTTTCTTTTCGTTTGTATTTGCCCAGTATTCTTTTTCCCATCTGTTAATTTTTTTTTTCTTTTTTTTTTTGGAGACAGAGTCCCACTCTGTCATCCAGGCTGGAGTGCAATGGTTCAATCTCAGCTCACTGCAACCTCCACCTCCCAGGTTCAAGTGATTCCCCTGCCTCAGCCTCCCGAGTAGCTAGGATTACAGGCACACACCACCAGGTTGGCTAATTTTTGTATTTTTAGTAGAGATGGGGTTTCACCATGTTGGATAGGCTGGTCTCGAACTCCCGACCTCAAGTGATCTACTTGCCTCAGCTTGCCAAAGTGCTGGGATTACAGACGACAGCCACTGCGTCTGCCCCCATCTTTTAATTTTAACTTGGATTGCTCTTTGGCAGGTAGGGCAGCAGATTAAGGGGATTTTCTTTAGTCTGTATCTAATTCTAACCACCCAAACTGATAATTCATTAGAGAAATATGCTTAAAGAAATACACTAGGGTATCTTATTACTACTCCTATTTTACTATTAATACTAATAGTAAACACTCTGCTGCCACTATTATCATTCTTATTATTTTAGTAATTGTTACTTGAGACCCTTCCACTATACTAGTATATTTAACTTTTTCTCTTCATATCCTGTTTATCCATCTGAAGTTCCCTGTATTTTTTTAGGGGGGAATTTGTGGCTAGGTTCCTCTCAATAGACCATCAAATACTGACATGCAAGGAAAAAAAATGT
Source organism: Pongo pygmaeus (assembly GCF_028885625.2). Classification (NCBI taxonomy): domain Eukaryota; kingdom Metazoa; phylum Chordata; class Mammalia; order Primates; family Hominidae; genus Pongo; species Pongo pygmaeus. Next base: position 72,480,823 of record NC_085930.1, on the reverse strand, counting down.
TATGGATACTGCAAAGTAATTAGTTTGGATAAATAAAAAACCAAATTAAAAGCATTTCTGTCAGTGTTCGATATGTCAAGGTGCCTCCCTTGTAGGGAATAGTGTCAGATCTTTAATTTGTAGACAAAAGAAGATGTTGAAGGTGTTCTATCTCCTCAGTTCATTCCACATCTTCTTGAATATTATGTCACTTTAGTATTAATGTGAAGTCTCTGGGTCATTAGGCTTCTATAAACTTATTAACACACCTTGACAGCAGTAAACAGCAGAAACTTACTTTGGTGATGGCAAAGTAGTCACTTGCAGACATTAATACATCCAGTGTGAAAAGCTGAGAATTTATTGTGCTAAGACTGTAACAAGGAACACTGAATGTATTATTCAAGAGCATGTGAGCTCTAAAACACAAGAAGACAAAATTTAATGAAAATATTGTACCAAGAAAATCTTGCTTGGTTAAAATTACAGATAGTCTCTTCTTAAATTTATCTTATCAAACGCTTTACAGAAACTATGGGGAATACTTAGTTCTTCCATTCTTGTAACTTTAAAAGACTTTCTAATTCTGCCACAGCCAGAATGCTTGCAACAGCAAGTTTTTGTTCTTTGTGTGAATCTTATCAATTTAAATATTTGTATCCATAATGACGTTCTCATTTTGATGTATTAATGTCAATGGTATGTTAATTTTTGATGTTTTTATCGTTTTTGTCATTTAATTAATTGTTCCTCCCTAATTTAATTAAACATGTACTGTCATAAGACTAATTATATCATATCTCTGAGTGATTTGATCTGTGAAATGACTTTAAAATGTGTTGTACTTGTTCATTTTGCCTGAGGGAAAACCATGATAGGAAAGGATACATTAATATCTCGGCAAATATATATTATACTCAGAGTTCTTCTAGTATCAAACTAATTAGTTGGTGGAGATTAGTTTGTGAAAGATTTTTTTTTTTACACAACTATTGAGAAAATGGGAGTTATGGAATCTAAACATCGAATGTTTTTGGAGTTTATAAATGTCGTTAACTAAGCTAATTTGGGTGTTTTACACGCCCCTGGGGAATGCTGCAATAGCTGGATTTGTTTTATTCTTACTCAGGGTTTCAGTTGGCTGTCAACAGATAATGGATCTAATGTTTCAATTTCATTTGACTCTGAAATTTTCACTCATATTTCTGAACACGGGCACACATGTGCACATACACAAGCACATACGTCCTTTTGAAAAGCGGTAACCAGCTCGGGAATCATCCAGACTTAAGAGCCTAATCAAACTCTTAAGTTGCTGTGTGGCTTTGAAGTTCATGATTCTGGTCAGTTTCCTTGACTTGTCAAACCTTCAATTCTCATCTGTAAGTGGCAGTTACAATACCAACATTTCAGAATTGCTCTGAGGATTAAATTAACTCCTTTATGTAAAACACACAATGTAGAACCTAGTATCGAGACTAAACTCCATATGCTCATGTGCCACATAACGACATTTTGGGCATTTATGGACTTAATGTATGAAAGTGGTCCCATTAGATTATAATGGGGTTGAAAAATGTTTATTGCCTAGTGATGTTGTGGCTGTTGTAATGTCAAAAGTATATTTAAAAATTAAAACATTTATAAAGTAAAAATGTTACAGTAAGCTATGTTAATTTATTATTAAAGAAGAATACGCTGAGTGCAGTGGCTCATGCCCATAATCGCAGCACTTTGGGAGGCTGAGGCAGGAGGATCACTTGAGCCCAGGATTTTGAGCCTGCAGCAGTCAAAGCATAATCAAGCTATGATCATGCTACTGCACTCCAGCCTCGGAGACAGAATGAGACCTTGTTTAAAAAAAGGAAACAAAAATTAAAAAAAATTTAATGTAGCATAATTGTGCTGTGTTTATAAAGTCTATGGTAGTGCACAGTAATGTCCTGGACCTTGGCATTCACTCACCACTCACTGACTAACTCATGTAGAGCAACTTCCAGTCCTGCAAGCTCCACTCATGGTAAGTTCCCTATACAAGTGTACCTTTTTTTTTTTGTCTTTTATACTATATTTTTACTGTGTCTTTTCTACATTTAGTTATGTTTAGATACACAGATACTTACCATTATGTTGCAGTTGCCTACTGTATTCAGTACAGTAACATGCTGTATAGCTTTGTAGCCTAGGAATAATAGGCTATACTGTATAGCCTAGGTATGTCGTAGGCTATATCTCTTATAGAATGTAAGTACATTCTGTGATCACACAATGACAAACTTGCCTAACGACACATTTCTCGGAATGTGTCCCTGTCATTAAGTGACATATGACTGCAATAAAAATAATGTTACTTTTACTATTAATCAAATTTTGAAGCAGAAATGGAAAAATAACCCTTAATTTCATTCTTTTAACAAAACAGCGCTGATTTTTTCTTATTAATAATGGATGTGTTTTTATGAATTTATATTTTAAAATGTATTTAAAAAATTTACGAAGTCCTTTTTTTCAAAAGTATTTGAGGTAGTTTATGTGGTGGTTTGTTGTTAATTGAAAACAAAGGTAAGACACAAAATTCTGACTTTTATCAAAAGCATTTTTCCTGTATCCATTATGGGCATTTTGGATGACTGTGTAAGAGTTCACTGAAAATTGATCTTTCATAACTTAGTGATTCTCTATGGTTGGATACTTATCAAGCTTTATTTTTAATTAATACAAAGATATTGGAAAAACATCTGCCCATTGGTATTTTATTCCAATGAATTATATCCTTAAATTTTCTTGAAGGAAATTACTCGCTCAAATGTATGATATGTATTTGACTTGTTATTAAGTTGCTACCCACTAGTAATAATTTTTTAAAAAGTTATTTATGGTAACAGAACTGTAGCAAAAGCAACAGGAATCCTTGAGCAGCTGTATTGAATAACTAAGAGTCATCTCAATTCATAATAAACCTTTTACCCTCTTTAACAGACCCTTTTACTCACTGCAGAACTCATCTAGTAGCCTTGGCACATGACCCCACAATATTGGATGTTGTTTATTCAATCAGTTGGGCTCTAGACCCAAATTGATCCAATCAGAGTCCTTCCCTGATAATTTGGATTTGAAACAAAGGAAGAGATTCAATTTATCTGAGTGACTGAACCAACAGAATGTACACCAGGGACTGGAGACACAGAAGAAGTTAGTTTTTAGGAAGAGAGAGAAAGAACAAAAAAAAAGGAAGCAAATATGTATATATATATATAGAGAGAGAGAGAGAGAGAGATCAGAAATTGAGGATGTTTGAATGTTTTTCTTTTTTCCTTTCCTTTTTTTTTTTTTTTTTTCTTTTGTAAGACAAGGTCTTGCTCTGTCACTCAGTCTGGGGTGCAGTGGGCTGAACCACAGGACTCACTGTAGCCTTGACCTCCCAGGCTCAATTGATCCTTCTGCTTCAGCCTCCTGCTGGTATTGAACTCCTGGGCTCAAATGATCCTTCCTCCTTGGCCTCTCAAAGTGCTGGAATTGTAGGCATGACCAACCATGCTTGGCCTAATTGTTTTTTCAGGACATGGTTCAAATTCCTTCTTGAGGCCCCTATGATTCTTAGAATAAGCTCTTTTGTTTTGTTTAGTTAACTTGGATTATTTTTTTTACGATGTGTGATCAAGAACCCCAATTCATGCAGTGTAACACCTGTACTATTAGGCCATTTTTGTATTGCTATAAATACCTGAGGCTGGGTAATTTATGAAGAAAAGAGGTTTAATTGGCTCTTGGTTCTGGAGGCTTTACAGGAAGCATGGTGCTGGCAAAACTTGGCTTCTGGGAAGGCCTCAGGAAGCTTCCAATCATGGCAAAAGGTGAAGGAGGTACAGACATGGTGAGAGTGTGAGTATAAGAGAGAGGATGTGGGGGATGGAGAGGTGCAACATAGTTTAAACAACCAGATCTTGTGTGAACTCACTCACTATCATGAGGACAGCACCAAGCCATGAGAAATTTGTCTCCATGATCCAGTCACCTCCAACCAGACCCCACCTCCAAAACTGGGGATTAAAATTCAACATGAGATTGAGAGGGGACAACGTCCAAACTATGGCAGGGCCTTTTATGCAGGTAGAGTGAGTAACTTTAAAGATGGTGTGTGTGTGTCTATCCAATACTTTGTCCTCCTTTGTTTGAAATCCTACCATTAAAAAGGAGAGAAGTGACATTTATTCTTCACTTACCATGTTTCACATCTTTTCAAGAAAACACTTTATTTAAATCATCTAATAATCCCATTGTGGTGTTAATCTATTTTACAGATGAAGGTATTTGTGTATAGAGAAGTTAAATAACATTTCAAGGTTGTACAGAAATCAAGGAGCAGAACCTAAAAGGTTTAGGGAAGTTATAATGATGCCAGAAATTTCCAGTGGTTTGCATTTGCATTTTGCCTTAAAGATTTAATTATAGGCTGGGTGCTGTGGCTCAGGCCAGTAGTCCTCGCACTTTGGGAGGCCAAGGTGGGTGGATAACCTGAAGTCAGGAGTTTGAAACCAGACTGACCAGTATGGTGAAACCTTGTCTTTACAAAAATTAGCCAGGTGTGGTGGTATGCACCTGTAGTCTCAGCTGCTTGGGAGGCTGAGGCAGGAGAATTGCTTGAACCCAGGAGGCGGAGGTTGCAGTGAGCCGAGATCATACCACTGCACTCCAGCCTGGGCGACAGAATGAGAGTCCATCTCCATAAACAAACAAACAAAAAAAAAGATTTAATTATATACAGAACTCCTGGTTACCTGGACTTCAGAATTCCAACTTCAACGTAATCTTGGCGGCTGCTACTACTCTTCAGAATCAACAAATCAGATGATTAAACCTTCTTTGCTTATCCTAAATGGAATTCCCTTAGAAAATTATTGTAAGTACTCATATCACTTTGCTCTTTCCCTTGTTTCTCAGACTTCAGCATTTTTTGGGTCATATCTGGCTACAATATGCTTCATTATTCTTCCACAAATAGCTCCACTTTAAAAACACAAATAATAATATATTTTTGGAAAAACTTTGTTGCATGATATAAATAGAAAATTGCTATCACTTGCTCATTCTGTGTAAATTCATATAGGGATTCATGAGTGATGCCTGAGTAAGCTTTGGGAAACCTTGGCCATCTACATAGTTTTATTCTCCTCCAGTTTTATGGAGGTGCAACTGGCAAATAAAATTTGTATGTATTTAAGGTGTACAACAAAATGTTTTGATGTATGCTGTGAAGTGATTACCATAATCAAGCTAGTTTATCTGTGTCTAGCTTCTTTTTTAAAAAAAATTATTTTTAACTAATGAATACAAATGTTATGTATTTAGGAAATGAGATATGTTTTTTCAAAATACGTGTACATTATGAAATATCTAAATTGAGCTAACATGTATTACGTACATTTTTATGTGATGAGAACACTAAAAATCTACTCTTAGCAATTTTCAAATGTATAATACATTGTTATTAACTATAGTCACTACATTGTTCAATAGATCTCCTTAAATTATTCCTCCTAACTGAAATTTTGTATTTTTGACTAACATCTCCCCAAACCCTTCTGCCCAAGCCACTGGTAACCACCATTCTATTCTCTGCTTCTCTGAGTTTGACTTTTTTAGATTCCATATGTAAGTGAGATCACACAATGTTTGTCCTTTGTGTTTAGCTTATTTTATTTTGTATGATGTTCTCCAGGTTTATCCATGTTGTTGCGTATGGCAGGATTTCCTTTTTTTGGGGCTCAAGAATATTCCGTTTTATGTATATACATATATATACACACATATATATGTACATATGTATATACATATATACACACATATGTACATTGTATATACATATATACACACTTATATGTACATTGTATATACATATATACACACATATGTACATATGTATATACATATATACACACATATATGTACATATGTATATACATATACACACATATGTACACATGTATATACATATACACACATATGTACACATGTATATACATATACACACATATACGTACATATGTATATACATATGTACACATATGAGCACATGTATATACATATGTACACATATATGTACACATGTGTATACACATACACATATATGTACATATGCGTGTACATATACACATATATACATATGCGTGTACATATATACAAATATGTACATATGCGTGTATACATAATACACGTATGTACACATGTGTACATATATACACGTATGTACACATGTGTACATATATACACATGTGTACACATGTACACATGTGTATATATACACGTGTATACATACACACACACAAGCATGTACACACATGCCCACAAACACTCCATTTTTATTATCTATTTATTCACTGACACTTACGTTGACCTTACATCTTGATAGTGTATGAAGAGACATTTTCTGGTAGTGCACTTATCTGTTCAACATACTGATTTCAATTTCTTTGGATGAATTGGATATGTATATATTCATATATATCTAAAAATAAGAGTGCTGGATGACATGGTAGTTCTATATATAGTTTTTTTGAGGAAGCTTTATACTGTTTGCTTTATAGAACATTTTTTATGGTAACAATTTATGTTCTCACCAACAGTGTGTAAGGGTTCCTTTTCTTCACGTCCTCACTAATACTTTTTATCATTTGACTTTTTGATAACAACCATCCTAGCAGCCATGAGGTGATATCTCATTGTGGTTTTGATGAGCATTTCCCTGATGATTGGAGATTGTTGAGAAGTTTTTCATATATCTGTTGGCCATTTGTATGTCTTTTTGGAAAAATATCTATTCAAGTTCTTAACCTATTTTTAAATTGAGGTTTTTTTTACTGTTGAGTTGTGATTTCCTCATATATTTTGAATGTTAATCCCCATTCAATATATAGTTTTCAAATATTTTTTTCTATTGTGTAGGTTGTTTTTGCATTTTGTAGATTGTTTCCTTTGCTATGAAGAAACTTTTTAGTTTGTTGCAGTTCCACTTGTTTATTTTTGTTTTACTGCATGTGTTTTTAGAGTCATACCTAATAAAATCTTTGTGAAGAACAATATCAAGAAGATTTTCTGCTTTGTTTTCTTCTAGGATTTTATGGATTCAATTTTTAAGTCTTTAATCCATTTTGAATTTATTTTTGTATATGCTGTAAGGTAAGGGTACAATCTTCGTCTTTGGCATATGGACGTCAAGTTTCCCAGCCTTCTGTATTGACAGATAATCTTTTCCACATTGTGTTCTTGGCACCTTTTTTGAAGATTACTTAATTGTACATGCATTGGTTTATTTCTGTATCTCTATTCTGTTCAATTTGCCTATCTCAAGATTGCTCTGGCTATTCAAGGTCTTTTGTTCCATGCAAATTTTATTTTATTTTTTCTATTTCTGTGAAAAATGTCATTAGAATTTTGATAGAGATTGCATTAAATCTGTAGATTGCTTTGGATAATGTAGACATTTTAACAATATTCTTCCAATCTGTGAACATGGTTTTTATTTCCATTTATTTATGCCTTCAATTTTTTTCATCAATGTTTTATAATTCCCAGTGTAGATATATTTCACCTCCTTGGTTAAATTTATGCCTAAGCATTTTATTCTTTTTGATTCTATTGTAAACAGGAGTGTTCTCTTATATTTTATATAGTTTGTTGTTACTGTACAGAAACACAACTGATTTTTGTATGCATATTTTATGCCTTGCAAGTGTTGATTTTATTAGTTTTAACAGTGTTTTTGTGGCATCTTTAAGGTTTTCGATAGACAACATCATGTCATCTGTAAACAGACAATTTAATTTCTTTCTTTCCAATTCATGTGTATTTTCCTTTTTTTTCTTTTGGCTAGGAATTCCAGTACTATTTGAATAGAAGTGGTTAGAGTGGGCATTATTTGTCTTTTTTTTTTTTGATGTTAGAGGAAATGCTTTGAACTTTCCACAATTGAGTGTGATATTTGCCATAGGTTTATCATATATGGCCGTTATTATGTTGAGGTATATTCTTTCTATGCCTAATTTGTTGAGAGTTACTGTAAAAGGTTGTTGAAATTTGACAGATGATTTTTCCACATATATAGATATAATCATATAATGCTTTATTTTCATTCTGTTAATAAATGTTTCACGTTTATTGATTTGTGTATGTTGAACTATCCTTGCATGGCAGGGATACCTCTACTTCATCATGGTGTATAATCCCTTTTATGTGCTGTAGAATTCAGTTTGCTATTTTGATATTTTTGATATTTTGTTGAAGATTTCTGCATCGATGCCCATCAGAGATTTGGGCCCACAATTTTTTTTTCTTGGACTGTCTTTGTATGGCTTTGATATCAGGATAATGCTGGTCTCATAAAATAAATTTGGAAGTATTTCTTCCTCTTCAATTTTTGAAAGGATTTGAAATGGATTGGTGTTAATTCTTCTTTAAATGTTTGGTAGACCCTACTCATGTAAGCATCTGGTCCTGGGCTTTTCTTTGTTGGGAGATTATTGATTAGCAGTTTGATCCTCTGTGTCATGACTGATCTGCTCAGATTTTCTGTTTCTTCATGACTTAGTCATGGTGGGTTGTAGGTTTCTAGGGATTTGTCCAGTTTTTCTAGATTATCCAATTTGTTGGTATATAATTTTTTCAGAGTAGTCTCATGATTCTTTGTATTTCTGTGGTATTAATTGTAATGTCTCCTCTTTCATTTCTAATTTGATTTGAATCGTCTCTCTTTTCTTTTTTAGTCTAGTTAAAGGTTTGTTGATTTTTGGTTATTTCAGAAAAGCAACTCAGTTCTATTGATGTTTTCTATTGGTTTTCTGGTATCTTATTTATTTCTACTGTAATCTTTCTTATTTCCTTCCTTCTGCTGTCTCTGAGCTTAGTTCCTTCTCCTCTTTCTAATTTCTTCAATTGTAAAGTTAGAGTTCTCTCATTTTCTTAATGTGGACCTTCATTGGTATAAATATCCCCTTTAGAGTTATTTTTGCTACACCTCATAAGTTTTGGTAGGTTGTATTTCCCTATTTGTTTGTCTCAAGATAGTTTTTGGTTTTCCTTTGATTTCTTCTTGACCTATTGGTTGTTCAGGAGTGTGCCGCTTAATTTTCCCACATTTGTGAGTTTTCTTCCTATTACTGGTTTCTTGTTTCTTACTATTGTAGTCAGAATAGATACTTCATATATTTCAGTCTTCCTAAATTTGTTAAAACTTGTTTTGTGTCCCAAAATATGACCTCTCCTGGAGAATGCTCTGTGTACAATTGAGAAGAATATGTATTCTGCTGTTGAATGAGATATTCTGTTTACGTCTGTTAGGTTCATTTGGTTTAAAGTGTTGTTCAAGTGCATTGTTTCCATATTGATTTTTCTGTCTGTCTGTTGAAAGTGAGGAACTAAAGTCCTCTATTATTACTGTGCTGTTGTTTATTCTTCCTTTAACTTCTGTTTATATTCATTTTACATATTTAGTTGCTCTAATGTTAGGTATATATATATATTTACTATTGTTGTATATTTTTAATATATTGACTCTTTATCATAATAATCTGTTTTTTCTCTTATTACAGTTTACTGACTTAGAGCCTATTGTGTATAAGTATAGCCACATTTGCTCTCTTTTAGTTGCCATTTGCATAGAATACCTTTTTCCATCCCTTCACTTTCAGCCTATACATATCCTGAAAGCTAAAATTAGTCTCTTGTAGGCAGCATATAATTGGATTTGAAAAAACTTTTGCTTAGCCATTCTGTCTTTTGATGGATGAATTTAAACCATTTACACTTAAAGTAGAGTTTTTGTAGGCAACTGAATTTAATTTGTAGGTAAGGACTTATGATTGCCATTTTGGTAATTGCTTCTGATAGTTTTATAGTTTCTTTTTTTTTTCTTTCTTTTTCTCTCTGTTGTTCTTGTCTTCCTTTGGGATTTCATTATTTGTTGTGGTATGGTTTGATTCCTTTTCCTTTACCTTTCGAGTATTGGCTATTTTGCTTTGTGGTTTACTGTGAGGCTTACATTTTGTGATTATACCAGTCTATTTTAAGCTGATAACAACTTCAGTTGCATACAAAAGCTCTACACTTTCGATTTCTTGCCTAACATTTTATGTTTTCATTGTCACAATTTACATCTTTTTATATCGTGTATCTATTAAGAAGATATTATGGTTATTTTTAATACTTTGTTATTTAACCTTTATACTAGGTTAAATGCAATTTACACGGCACCATTACATTACAAAAGTAGAGTATTCTGAATTTGACTATATATTTACTTTTTAATCAGTGAATTTTCTACTTCATACGATTACATGTTTGTCATTATTGTCCTTTCATTTCCACTTGAACCCCATTTAGCATTTCTTATAGGGCAAGTCTAGTGGTGATGAATTCCCTCTGCTTTTGTTTGTTTGGGAAAGTCTGTATTTTTCATTTCTGAAGTGCAGCATTGTTAGGTACTGTATTCTTGGTTGGCAGTTCTTTTTTTTTTTTTTTTTTTCAGTACTTTGAATATGTCACCCCACTTTCCCCTGGCCTACAAAGTTTCTGATGAGAAATTCACTGATATCCTTATGGAGGTTTCCTTTTATGTGAGGATTTTTCTTTGCTACTTTCAAGATTCTGTCTTGGATTTTTTTGAAGTTTGATTATAATGTGTCTTGGTTTAGTTTTGTTTGGATTGAACTTCATTAAAGACTTCTGAGCTTACTGTACCTCCATATTAATATAGGTTGAGTGTTGTCTTCATCCATTTTGTGTTGTTATAATAGAATATCAGAGACTGCATAATTTATTTTAAAAAAGAGGTTTATTAGCTCATGGTTCTGCAAGCAGAAAAGTTCAAAGGCATGACCCTTGCTCTGAGGGTTTTAGTGCTGCATCATGACATGGCAAAGAAAGTCAAACGGGAAGCAGATACATGCAAAGAGACAAAACCCAAGAGTATCCTGGCTTTATAACAATCCAGTCTCTCAGGAAGTAATCTACTTCCATGAGAACTAACCCAGTCTCACCAGAGTGAGAATTCACTATAAAAATAATGGCAGCAAGCCAGTTATAAGGGATCTTCTCCCATGACCCAAACACTTTCCAGTAGGCCCTGTCTCCCAATACCACAACATTAGGGGTCAAATTTCAACCTGAGTTTTGGTGGTGACAAACCACATCCAGACCACAGCAAGTATCTCTTACCTGAAATGTTTGGGAACAGCAGTGTTTTGGCTTTTTGATTTTTTTCAGATTTTTGATAAGATATTCTTATCATCAGCTCATCATCTCTAATCTGGAAATCAGAAATCCAAAATGCTCCAGAGAGCATTGCCTTTGAGTATCATGTCAGTACTCAAAAGGTTGTGGATTTTGGAACATTTGATTCCAGATTTCTAATTAGAAATATTCAACCTGTAACTTTGACCAGATTTGAGAAGTTTTCAGCTGTTATGTCTTGAAATAAGCTTTTTGTTCTTTTCTCTTTCTCTTCTTTTTAGGACTCCCATAATGTATTATTTTACTGTTCACTTAAAGGTGTCCTGTAAGTCCCTTATGCTTCCTTTACTCTTTTTAATTCTTTTCCTTTTTTTTTTCTTCTCTGATTGGGTAATTTCAAAATATTTGTTTTTAAGCTTACAGATTCTTTCTTTAGCTTGATCAAGTCTACTGTTGAAGCTATTACATCTTAAAATTTCATTCATAGCATTCTTCTGCTCCTGGAGTTTTGTATGTTTCTTTAGGATTTATTTAGTTCCATTGAATTTCTAATTTTGTTCATGTATTGCTTTTCTGATCTTGTTGTCTATTTGTGTTCTCTTTCAGTGAGCTCTTTAAAATAATTATTGTGAATTCCTTTTCAGAAATTTCAATGATATCCTTTTCTTTGGGGTTAGTTACTTGTGAATTGTTGTGTTTCTTTGGTTATGTAATTTTTCCCCATCATGTTTCTTGTGGCCTTGTGTTGAAGTCTGCACATTTGAAGAGCAATCACCTCTTCCAGGCTTTGTTGACTGGCTTCAGTGGGGAAAAATATTCAGCTGTAAGTTGGTGTGAGGATGTCAGTTGCATGGGTTGTGGTGGATCCGTTATTGGGGGAGTGCAGTGGTATAGCCTTTGGGTAGCTAAGGTCAGTAGGAGCAAACACTGTAGGGGCCATGGGTGTGGATATTTGTGGCAGTGGCAGCAGCAGAAGAGGAATGTTGGGGTCCTTGGTATCAAAGATTGCTGGGGTCCACCTTTTCTCCTTCTGTCTCTGGGGGGAAGTTCTGGCTGAGGGGATCGGCCTCATCATTGGGTCTGGTGTGGCCCCAAGTAGCCACTACAGTGTTGGATTCCGGAGTGCAGGCACTCAGGGTGGCTGCAGAACCAGAGTTTTAGGCTCAAGGTCTCATGGAACTACTGTAGCACCTGGATCTTGGGGCATGGGTACAATCACTGAGGTGTGGGCCTGTGTAGATCACTTGTGGGGATAGGGCTTGGAACTTTAGGGTGTGCCCCAGTGGTTTAGGCCTGGGGGTACAGGGATAGAGTGGCTTAGATTTTAGATGGTAAGGTGCAGCAGTAACACAGCCCCAAAAACAAAGGGGCACTGTGGTGGCTCAGGCCCTAGAAAATGGCAGGGTGCCATGGCAGCCTGAGACCTGGGGGGCAGGGCACAGCAATATTAAGGCCCTGGGGTGAAGGGCACAGCATATTGGTGGCTCCAGACCTTGGATGGTGCAGCACTTTGGCTTCTCAGTCCCAGAGAGTTGGGCACAGTGGCAACTTAGTTCCCAAGGATGGCAATGCACAGCACAGGTGTGACCCTGGCCCCTACTGTCCACTTAGTTTTTATCTTTTCAGCTCTAATTTCAGGCTTCCAAAATTTACTCAGCTGTTTGATTTTTTCTTTTATTTTGGTATCCATTTCTCTAATTCTAAAAGAAGATCCTCATATTTTAATTAATGTTGTTTATCTATGGTGTTATCTATTTTTTCTTCAGGACATTTAGATTTGTTTCTACAACTGGATATTTTAGCATATGGGTTTTGTTTTATTCTGACATGTTTATAAACCTCTAACAGCAGTTTTCCTTGCCCCTGAAAGCTACCTATGTAGTGATGAGGAGCTGTCCACACTTGAAATAGATGTGCTGGGTTCTGACCAGTGGATCTTGGATTGTCGGTCTCAGTCTCCTCCTTCCCGTCTTCATTGGCCTATCCTGGTTTAAGATCCATTCTCCAGTGTATTTTTCTAGTATCTACAAAGGACTTTCTTAGCTAAAATCTCTTTCATTATTCAATCATTCTTTTTTATCAGCTGTTAATTAAGTAGCTAATACATGCTGGGAACAGCAAAGTAAAATAGATGTGGGCCCTAGTTTGATGAAGATTGCATTCTGGTGGGATACAGTTTCCTAAACATATACACATGCAAGCCCACACTCTTAATGCTTGCTAATATTTCTCTTTTGTGTGGAGGCTCTCAGTAGTCTTTCATTTTCCACAGAATAGAATTTGTAAGGATGGTTGATCTTGACATTCAGAATCCTCCAGCCTCACTTTCCAGTCTTCCTTCCATTGTTCCCCAGCTTCACTTGAACACACCAGATGTCTAGCTGTTTCTGAAAATTGTATGTACTTTGCTGCCTTTCAGGTATGGGACTGATCTTTTCTTCACCTTGTAGTGATTACCCTATCTCCTGCAGTCTTACCCGAGAGCCCTTAAAGGTCCATTTTTAATGCCACATGGACTTCGTGAAACCTTTCTAGATCCTAACAACTCAAAGTGACCCTTTCTCCTCTTTGCATGTATGTCTTTGCATCTACTTAATGACAGCTGTTATAGAGAAACTCTCTTTTCCTTGACCACACTGTAAAGGCTGGCAAGGCAGCAATGCCACACTTAGAGGAGGATAATTTGATGTGGAATTATGGAAAGACCAATTACAAAGGTTTTGGAACTGGGTAAAGGAACCACAAGAGATACAGAGGAAACATGGAGCTTAAAGCGGAGCTGTCAAAATCCCTGGCAGGGCAGATAGAAGGGTAGAGATTTCCAGAACCACAAAGAAGAGAGTTGTATAAGCAGGCAGCGGTGAGAGGTCAAGTGACTTGTTGGGGGGTACATCTACCCAGAGTGCCCTCACAGGGGATGAACCAGGGGAATGCATCATCTTTCCTCTGGCCTGCTGGGGCTCCCACTGGCCATGTTCAGTGAGAAACCAGAGGGCATTGGACTCCACTGATGCAATACAATTTGTCAATGTTTCATGGACACACTCTAGTGGAGTGGAGAAAGTGTTTCTGGAGGAGAAAACTGAAGCAAATGGAGTCCAACTGTACAGTGCTTTGTTCATCTTTTCAAACTTTTCTATGCCTAAAATGGCTTTTTTTTTTAGCACTAGTAAATGAGGTACTGTATATTTACACATTTTATGCCTGTAGTTTCTGGACAGATTAAACCATTATGGAAGATTTTTTTTTTTTACTTTCTCTTTTTAAAACTATTTTTGTAGAGATGGAGTCTTGCTATGTTGCCCAGGCTGGTCTCAAGGTCCTGGCCTCAAGTGATCCTCCTGCCTTGGCCTCCTACTTCCTTTCTAAATATTTATATTGACATCTTTCTCCCTAAAGTGGATGATTCAAGGACTTTAGTGATGTATCAATGACTAATCAAACTGTTTCTTTTGATTTTGGCTATATGTAATACATGTATGTCTATACAAATATGCAGATGCAGATGTTTGTAGATGTACATATATATATGGATATGGACATCCATCTCTACAACAGTAATTCACAGAAAAGGAAGATTGGTAGTCATATATATCAAGACGAAAATTGAACATTAGATTATGATACTATATTGAATATAAAGAATGATGCTTATAGATAGCTCATTTGAAAGACTTTTACATTTATACCAAAGACTTTACATTTATACCAAAATATATATACACAATGCTTAGAATTGTAGTGGTCATCTCCCAAGGGTGAGAAGACAAGTTAATCTGGATTAATTATTTTTAGTTTTTTTATACCAGAGCTCATCAAATTCATGCTTAAATGCATGAGCAGCACCACTCATGTGGGGAGATGGGGAATAGCAGAACTATGGTTTATGAAGGAAGCCTCATGTGAGTTAACTCCAAACATACGATTCATGCAATCAGTAATGCAAGGCAGTGGGGATGGCTAAGAGTCTGCAGATATGTCCAGACTCAGTGCCTCAACCGAGTCTTCATGTTGCAGTGACTATGGGAGAAGTTTGATATCCCCTTACTCACTCACTGAACTGAGAAGTGAATCCTTCATGCCCCAAATGCAAGTAGATGAAGTGCCTCAAAAAACTTCCTAGGACTTTGATTTAAAATCCTAATCAGAAAATTAGTTTCAAGTACAGATTTGGTCACATGTAATTGTAAGCTGACATTGAACTTGCTTTATTTTAGACTTTTAAAGCAGATTAAATTTATGTTAAATTAGGTCTTCTCTCCTGTTTCCATCTGAACATAAATCTTTAAGCAACATTCCATCAATACTGTCTCTGGCTTCAGGGAATGGGTCCATTCTCTCACCGCAGTATCCAACAGTTGATTTTCATGAGCCTCCCAGTTTCCCACTGATAAAAATTTAAGTAGCTTAAATCTTTCCTACAAATTACCAGGTCATTTAAAAATAAATTGGTCTCATTTTAATCTAATTCCTAATGCACAACTGCCTGGGGAGTTATTTTCAGCTTCGTTTGTTGCAGTTTGCAATTATCACGCTCCTTTTAAAGAGAAGAAAAGTAACAGGACTATATGTGAATTACCAATGATCTTTCAGAGGAATTCATATTTAAGTTAAGTAATAGGAGGAATGGAAGAGAGAATGGGTAATGATGCAGACTTGAGAAGGTCTGGAAAAAAATGGAAATAAGTGGTGAAGGAATGTAGGGCAGGTGCTAACATTTTACCTTGCTTGGGTCATGAAGATCCCATGTCTGCAAATAATGAGACTTCAGGTAAATAATTGAAAGTACTTGATAACTTTCTAAGTCTGTTAAGCCTTTGATTCCATGACTCTAAAGCTGCCAGCACAATTTTACTTTGACTAGTTCTGATTTCAAGAGAACAGGACTTGTGCGCTTAGTTTACAAAATGAACAGTGTAATTCAGACATTGATTAACAGAGGGAATTGCTTTGACTCACAAGCTCCAGATTACAAATTCAGAATTGATTTCTTACTCTTCCAAGGTCTGTACATTATGACAGTATGGGAATTACAGGAATCATTTCTGCAGCTCAAATGGAAATGTCTGTCTCCAATACTCTTCACAGTGTTGTTAGATTCGCTAGTTTAGAAGCACCTGCGAGGTGTAAATCAAAGATTGTGGGGATTCAAAGGAAGAAAAGATACTGTTTGGTTTAGAAACAAAAAGGTGGAATATGTACTTCAAGAAATCTTCATGACATAGGAGGCATTTAATAGAAAGATTGGTCACGTTTAACAAGGTAGAGACATGGTGCATTGAATATTTAGATTAAATATAGAAGCAGATAGAAGGCAAGTGATATGTTTGGAGTTTGACAAGAATTTCAGCTTTAGACATGGGGCTGGCAGGTGCTATGACCGTGCTGCAGGGCCAGATGGTGAAATGCTTGACCCAAGTGTTTGAATTTTCTCATGTGGGCAGCAAGGACTCAATAATTAACAATTTGAAGAGTAAAATACTGAATTAGTTGAGACAAGACTGGGTATCATTTTTATTGTTTCAAATATTTCAGAATACCAGTATGTTGTTTTGCCACTTTGGCATTTTAATGGAGATGTAAAATTTTCCTCTCTCCCCAATTTAGAGTGAACAGAAGGAGCTGTACTTCTAAAATAATATTGACATATGAGTTAGCTTTCTACAAACATAAAAGAGGATAATTAGCAAACATATGTTTGATTCCAATTTAGGTTAAAAACATTCACATGTATTTAAAAGTGCACACCTTGACCTTTGGATGGCAAATAGCTGATAACAAAATCTTATTTTATGCAATGTCTTTTAAGTTTCATATAATTATCCCTGTATACCTAAGACGATAATAACCACAACGATAAAGACAGTCAACTTTTATAATCACAATCTAAGTGCTTGACATATAGAATTTCTTTAATCCTTGCAACTCCATGAGGCAGCTACTATTATCCTTCTTTTGCAGATGAAAAGACTGAGGCTTAGAGAGGCTGAATATTGTGCTGGGAGCCACACACCTAGTGAGTGGTAGAGCTGAGAATTGACCTAACATTTTGACTCCAGAGTCCATGCTGGTAACTATTTTTCCAGGCTACCTCTCCTAGTGTGGTGGGGATTATCATCCAGGCCATGGAAACGTAGAAACCAAGACTATGTGAGAAGTACAATGGTTTATGTAAGGTCTCCTATAAATAATATAAGGTTCCAAATTGTACTTGAAAAACACAAAGTCTGGAAATGAACGACCATTCTTATGAATTGTAGCAAATAGAAATTTTTATCTTCAGTAACCATCACTCTCTTGGAAATTTGGTTAAAGCTGCATTTATTGGATCTTTGGCAAGGTTAGGGCATGGTTAGAGAGTTTAATGTATGGAAATCAGTGGCACATGCTAATCTGGACAGGCCTCCTTTTACAATAACTGCAACAAGAGAAAGATTTCCTTGATCACCTCCCAGGCCTGGAGTAGGTAGTCCTCTTCAGTGCTCTTAATATAGCCCAGACAGAGGTCTAGCATGAGTTTTTAAAACAAATGGATAGTCATCCATTTTTCTGCCTGTTTCTTACATTGCTTTTTAACTGGGGTTCTCATCCTTAGCACTGTTGAAATTTTGGGCCCAATAATTCTGTACTGTGCATTGTAAGATGATTAGCAGCACCCTTGGACTCTCCTACTAGATGCTAGTAGCATCACCCCAGTTCTAAATATCAAAAATGTTTCCAGACATTGCCAAATGTCCCCTGGTTAGCAGGACATCCTCAGATGAGATGTGTCTTTCTCTCTGTAGCTGTACTGCTCCTGTACCAGTCAGTACTCTCCAGCCAGTAGCAGGGCACTGGCTCCCAGTCTAGAGCAGGAGCTTTTAACCTGGAATCAAGGATCTCTGGATTTGCTAACCAGGATCCATAATCTCTTGGAATTATATAAAAATGTTTTGTGTATGTGGCTTTTTCTTAGAAGAATCCCAAGCTTTCAAAACATTCTCAAAGAGGTTGGTGGCTTTCAAAATGATTAAGATCATCCCCCTTGAGGGAATGCAGTGGACCACACATCAGAGATTTTTATCTTGATCAGAGTGTGTGCGTGTGTGTGCACTCTCTCTCTCGCTCGCTTGCTCTCTCGCTTTCTCTAGCTTTCTCTAGCTTTCTCTAGCTTTCTCTCGCTTTCTCTCGCTCGCTCTCTCTTGCTTGCTCGCTCTCTCTTGCTTTCTCTGGCTTTCTCTCGCTCGATCGCTCTCTCTCTCTCAGTGAAGACTAGAGCATTCCCATTGGCTGGGATAGTAATACTATGAAGACACAGATTCCTGCAGATCAGTCTTGTCACCAAAATGAGCCAGGCCTGTTTAAATGAGGGCACTGTTGCTACAGTGTTGTATAGGGTATGTTCTCTCTGGTGGGATGGTAGAAGGCAGGTGGCCTTCTGATGGTGCAGGCAGGTGAGTGGGCTGTTGCTGTGGTTCATGGGGTGGGGGCTGTGGACTTCATCCTGGATGTTCTCCTGTAAATCTTGAAGATTAGCATAGGGAATAGCATAAGTTCCAGAGAGGAAAGAGCCTCCTGAAAATGATTTATTCTTGCTTCCAATCAGTTATCTATTCTCTCTTTTGAGGGTTTGGTCTAGAAATGTGGTGGACTTTTACATAAAGGGAAGGTGGAGGAGCTGGTACAGGTAAAAAAAGAAACAAAACTCTAGAAATTGAAAAATGTGAGAATCGGGGAGACCTATAGATACTCATTCAGTCTCAGAAGGGTCCTTTCCCTCAGACCTTAAAAGTGTTTGAGATGTCATACACCAGCTCAATTTTGCATTTTTTCTTTTTTTTTTTTTTAAATAGGCTAAAGAAGGTGGACTGTGTCTTTTTTTGTTTCTTTTTGTTTTGAGTTACTAGTCCTAGTGATGAACTTAATGTGACCTAGAGCTATGATTTTGAAGTACGGGCTGTGGCCCATTGATAAGCTTTAGGGGTCTTCATGCCTCAAAACAGAATGGATGCCATTTTGGAAGACATTGTGGCTATTCCTCAAAGACCTAAAGACAGAAATACCATTAGACCCAGCAATCCCATTTCTGGGTATATATCCAAAAGAATAGAAATCATTCTATTATAAAGACAAATGCATGTGTATGTTCACTGCAGCACTATTCACAATAGTAATGACATGGAATCGACCTAATGCCCATCCATGATAGATTAGATAAAGAAAATGTGGTACACATATGCCATGGAATACTATTCAGCCATAAAAAGAATGAGATTATGTTCTTTGCAGGGACATAGATGGAGCTGGAGGCCATTGTCCTTAGCAAACTGACACAGGAACAGAAAACCAAATACCACACATTGTCAGTTATAAGTAGGAGCTAAATGATAAGAACACATGGACACATAG
The DNA here is from genome assembly GCF_028885625.2 of Pongo pygmaeus. Taxonomy (NCBI): domain Eukaryota; kingdom Metazoa; phylum Chordata; class Mammalia; order Primates; family Hominidae; genus Pongo; species Pongo pygmaeus. Next base: position 72,461,233 of record NC_085930.1, on the reverse strand, counting down.
AGGGAAATAACACACACAGGGGTCTTTCAGAGGGTGAAGGCTGGGAGGAGGGAAAGGATCAGGGAAAATAACTAGTGGTTAGTAGGCTTAATACCTGGGTAAGGAAATAATCTATACAACAAACCCCCATGACCAAAGCTTACCTATGTACCAAACCTGCACTTGTACCTCTGAACTTAAAAGTTAAAAAAACAGAATAATCCAAATATGTCACTCATTTCTTCAATCTCTTTAATACATGCCTTGTAATTTTGTGGCTTTCCATCTTAAAAATATCAGCTCCTTACTTGGAGTCTATTAAATGACTTACTAAAGTTTCTAACCTTTGGTGAGTATCTGACTGCTATCTGAATGTTTGTCCCCACCCACCCCCAAATTCATATGTTGAAAGACTAACCACCAGTGTGATAATATTTGGAGGTGGGGCCATTAGGAGGTAATTGGGTAGGGCATGAGGGTGGGGCCCTTATTAATGGGATTTGTGCTGTTATACAATGACAAAGAGATATGGGATCTTCCCCCCACTCCCCTCTTTCCTGTGTGAGTATACAGCAAGAAGATCGTTATACACAAACCAAGAAGTGGGCCCTCACCAGACACTCAATCTGTAGACCCCTTAATCTTGGACTTCCCAGTCTCCAGAGCTGTGAGAAATAAATTTCTGTTGTTTAAGCCATACCATCTGTGGTATTTCTTTTATAGCAGCCTAAACTGAGATCCAGTAAGAAGAACTTTGCTAGGACTTCAGAGCAGTAGACTTGCTCTTCCCTTTGTCTTTGAAGCTGAGGAAATGTAAGGGCTGTAGCTGTGTGACCCATCTTCTTACTGTGAGAGGAAATTTTGTTTGTGAATGGAGCCAACTCAGAGGAAAATGGGGAGATACAGAAATAATTCTGGTGACATCATTTGATCCTCCATATCTTGCTATGACTGAAGCAAATATCACATTCAATTGTCATTTATAGAAGACAATAATTTATTTTTTTACTCAACCAGTAGAGCTTCTGCTTTCTGTCATTTGCCACTAAAATATTTCTAGTGGATCCATCTATTGACCTGTCAGTCTGGTTGATGCCATAATCTTGTGTTTTTTTGTTTTTTTGTTTTTTTGTTTTGTTTTGTTTTGTTTTTTTCATACAGCTGATTGTTTCTCCTCTTGAGGAAATATATTTGGCCTTGGTTGAGACAGCCCTGGGTTCAAATCCTGATTTTTCTATGCATTAGTTACATTATTTAGGGTCAAGTATTTAGCCTTCAGAGCCTTAGTGTCTCCTTCTGTAAAATGAGGGCAATAAACCTTACCTCATAGAGTTTCAGAGAGCATTAAAATGAATGATGTACAGGTTATTTATTAAACTATTTGTTCCTTTCCTCACTCAGTTGACCCTGGGCCTCTAATTTTTCCTTTAAAACTCATTTCAATTGACTTATTTTCAACTTTGAAAATAAAATAGCTACAGTTTAAAAAATGCTAATGTTTAAGTAATCATATAGAAATATTCACATAGTCTCATATGCACCTCTAGATAAATGTATGAAACTACTGTGGATAACCCAATTTTACAGATGAGGAGGGTAAGTGAGAATAAATGTCTTAAATTCACAGGGAAGAAGTGCCAGAGCTGGGGGTTGAAACCTAGATGCTCTCAGCACTGTCTTTCTTTTTAACTGCTCCAACAGCTTTCCCAAATTAAATAGGAAGAGCAGACACAGGTGACGAAAAAGGACTAGAACAGATTTTCATTATCCAGAGAAGGCAAGCCACAAAATCCATCTGAATGATGGAAGTGACCCTGGATGTTTGAAAAATCGAAACTATCTACTGGGGTGTCTGCTCTATTTGAAAAAGAAACAACTATTCCATATTAAAATTCCATTATAATTGGGGGAAAGGACAAGATAACTTCCTGTCATTTCCATCACTTTAGAAGGATTGCTTTTAATTCTATCTGGTTGAGTCGATGGGTTAAAACACCAGATGGGACTCAGGCTCCACAGCGTCAAGGTCACATCTATAGAGGTCTCTTAAAAGTTGCCAGCCCTGGCTGTTCATCTTTCTTTTTCCCTCCCTCCCACCCTGCAGATGTAATCTATTCTGTAGGATTCTAGAAAATGTCTGACAGGATGGATGTAATGTTTTATATGAATTTTAAAGACCTTATCTTCTCTACAGGACTTTGCAACTATAACATTTCTGAAGGCAGTTTTCCAGCTCTGTTTTGTTATGGACAAAGGAGTCATGCATGCAGCAGAACTGTCTGTTTTACCTGAGATAGACATATTAAGGTGGTAGGTAGGCAGTTTCCCTGGCAACACTATCCACCTGAAAGTCTAGTCCTCCACTTGTTTGAACAGTCATGCATGATGCTGTAAGGAGACCTGGAGATGCAGAGTATTGAAGTCCAGAATAAAATTGGAAGTAATATCGCCTTTGCTCCAAAATACAGGTCGAAAAATTCAAGAAAACTCCCAGCATTCTACTCATTAATATTGCTAATACCTTCTCATCTATTTCCTATTCTACTTCAGAAAACCATGGTGTCACACTAGAGTGTGAGTCCACAAATAGAAAGATTTCTATGGCAGACACCTAGTTTTGAATATTTTTAAAACTGATGGGCTTCAATCACAAACATTGAACCTTCTCAGCTTTCTTAGCAAAATCTGTGCAGCTTGAGGTGGGGGGTACAGTAACAAGGATTGCTACAGTAAAATATTGCCTCAATTTAATAATCAAGTCAGCCCAAATTCAGATCGATGTCTCTAGATTGGGCATACCAAGGATATGAAGGTTTGAAACATGAGACCCTACCTCTCTTTTCTTCTTTCAGATGCGGTGACTTGGGTTGGATTTTGGGCTACAATTTTGTTATTTCTATTTCTTATAAATCTTAGTTGGCAAATAATGTTGGGCTTTTGCTTAATCTGACTTGAATCTATATTTGAGGAATGCCTTACAAATTTGCAAAGAACTTTACTGGCCATGCAATTACTAGGTCATGGTAGTATATTTCTGTTCACCTAACTTACCACTATCTTTGTATACAAGGGCTAATAATGGTTCCCAAGACCATATGCAGAGCAATTTCCAGATTTCCAAAGCCATATTTTAGTCAGCTTTCAGAAGTTTGTCAAGTTGGAGAAAAATATTCTTTATACATGAAATCCACCTTTTGGGGAGAAGATTGCATTCATGTATTTTCTGGAAAAGCTGTGTTTAAAGTCATTAAATGACTTTCATTTAGTGAGATGACCCTAGGCCGTATACCCTTGGCATCATGGATCTGTCCAAAATCCATCTCTGTGGCTGTTGCTTCCTTAGTAGTGGACAAACCCAGGGCCAGAGAGAACCAGAGTTCTCATAGATGGTATTCCTCTGTTGGCTTTTATCTCTAACACCAAGATATGACATGGGCACTGGACTCAACGCTCTGCCTAGAGCATGTCTGTACCAATTCCATCTGGTCAAGTGGGTAGGTTAAAATACCAGGTGAGACACAGTCTCAGAAGCTTCCAGGTCATGGTCTATTGAGATTACTTAGAAGTTGCAAGCTCTTGCTGTTCGTTTGTTTCTCCCTCCCTCACACTCTACAGATGCAAGATACTCTTGTATTACTCTCTGTTTAGGAGAATCTAGAACTTAAATCATATTTCATATCTAGAGGATTCAGGATCCTGATCTGCAAAGAAGGGGTTGATAAACATAAAGCAAATTCCCTTCCTTTCAAGAATGATAGAAGTTGCATTCTAAGTAGGCTCTGGCCTTTCCTTTATAGTTTTACTTGGGATTTTTCATAGCTTATCATAATTTACCATTTGATAATTCACTTCTTCTTCCCAGGATCAAGGCTGATAAGCCAGTGTCCAGATAGAATAGACCTGTTTATACCTCTGCCCTCAGTTTATTTTTTAAGGTTTTTTTTCATTGCACCTGATACCAAAACAAAACCTCAAAAGACCTTGAGTGAATTTTGAGCTCATGCAACAACTGGGAAATCTGGGGGACATTTTAGCTTTTTGGTGTGGCTGGATCCAGGGACTCAAACATTGGGCTCCATCTCTCTCTATTTCTTTCCTCTCTTTCCCACTACGTGGGCTTCTGGATAAAACATTTCTCCACCTGCCACACACAGTTCCAGATGCCCATGCCCTCAGTTTAGTGAAGTCCATAGAAAGATACTTTTTCCCAACTGCCCCCCTGCCATGTCTGTTTACTAGTTCAAGGAAGGACTCTTTTTCTTGTTGGTTCTGCCTTGTTGATAAGCCCCAGTCCTTAGTCAATCTTTTTATTCAGGGTAATGGGGTGCTGTGATTGGCCAGACCCGGGTCATGTGCCACTTCTGTGGCCAGGGGCTAAGTCTGTAAGAAGTCAAATAAGGGCTGCCAGGCAGCGTAAAAGAATATCTACAGTAATCCATCACGCCCATTCAGCTTGGTGTCTCCAAATACGGTTTGGGAAAGTTTCCTTTCTACAGTTGGCTACAGATATCATAGTAACATTGTTCCTTTTCTTTTTCCTAGTTTGGTTCCTTGTCCGTTAAAAAAAAAAAAAAAAAAGGTGCAGTATCTTCTAAAATTTAATGCATCTTGAAGAGTGAAAGGAACACCAGATTGTGGTTTGAGCTAGGCCCTGGGGCTTGGATGTCTGGGGAACATTTTGAGAACTGAGGTTGGCTCAAAGTGCTTGGAGGCCACTTTAACTTTCCTCTGCTTTTCCACCATATGCTGGCTGTAGATTGCTTTCACTAACACCTCCGGGCACCATGAAGATCAACAAATTAATGTTCCCAGCTTCTTTAATAGCCTTCTGTCTAAGGGATTAAATACTTCACAACAATGCTTTCCTTTGCATTTTGTCGTGTATAATTCTAAAATGGAAATGTTGCTGTTTTAGTGCCAAAAAAAAAAATTAGAGCTGTTTCCTCTACCTCTTTCTCTTTCTTTCATTTACTTGTTTGAAAAACACACTGTGTACTTAGGCAGTGTTAATGTTAGTAATATTGCATAGCTTTGAGCACACAGTTCAGGTCACCTGAAATTCTCCCCAGTCCCATTCTTTGTTCTGAATTTCAGATCCCCTGTGTCTGATGTATTATTCACTGCATGATTCTCACAAAACAAGATGCATTATTTACAAGGTTTTAAGATTTCTGAAATTCCACAGGCTTTTTTGTAAGTTTGTAGATAGCAGGCTGGGCCAGACTGGATTGCTGAGTACGGCTTGCACCAATATCATGATTTATCAACTTCTTTATTATCTCGACAATATTTTGTTTCCAATACTGCATATTCTGGCAAGATAAATTTTGATAATTCTTATGTTAATATAGTCTATCAATTCTACCTCCCTGTAATTTCCAGAATTTATATAATTAATGGTATTCAGTTACAGGCATCCTAAACTAAACCAAGGGCTGTGTGCAGTGCCTGGAATCTGTTGAGGTGAGCCCAATCTCCAGAAAATCATGCAAGAGTTTATTTACCACTGGAGGGCAGCAGGGTGATGCACCCAGGAGCAAGAGTTTTGGGGCAGTTTTGTTTTTATTACCTTGTTCCAAAAAATTGATTCTAGATTCTTTTTTTTTTTTTTTTTTTTTTTTTGTAGTAGAGACAGGATCTCACTGTGTTGCCCAGGCTGGTCTCAAACTCCTGGGTTCAAGTAATTCTCCTGCCTCAGCCTGCCAAAGTACTGGGATTATAGGGTAAGCCACCGCACCTGGTCCGACTTTTTTTTTTTTTCCTTTTTTAAGGTGTGCGTTTGTCACTGGACCGTGATGTGACTAAGACTGAGATATTGGTGCTCACGCTAATTCCCGTAATAATTTAGGTTTCTGTAGCTACTGGTGTGCTGGTACATGTTTAGCAACCAACTCTCCTTAGGAGCAAGTGGGGTTGGCAGCCATGATTTGTAGCATTTGCCAATTTCTATGGTGTAAATATTATCATTGTGACAGATTTCAAGCTATCAATTTGATGTCACTGAATACAGAGTAGGGAAGAGATGTGTAGCATTGGCTCATGAAGGCCAGCTTTAGCACACCCCTGTGAGCTCGTGTCACAGTCATTCACAGTCTGTTTTGTTTGTTTGGCTTTCAGATACACGTGTCTGAACTCTCCCCTAACATTCTAACAACCAGAGAATGCATGCCTGATACTTTTGTTTCGCCACACCACATCCACTACAATGCTTTAGATATTTTGACTTTTTAAATGACAACTTGTTATTGAAGAATAATGTATGTACAGAGAAGTGTACAAATTATCAGTGAATTAGCAATTGAATAATGAGGGGGTTTTCAGAATTACAGTGTAGCCAGACTCCAGATCAAGAAACAGACATTTACCAGCTTCCCAGAAGCTCTTTTATACCTCCTTCCTGTCACCTTCTGCTGTCTGAAGTACTGATACCATAGACTTGTTTAACCTGTGTTTGAAACTTTATAAATGGGCCTATATAGTATGTACTCATTTATGTTTACGTTCTTTTTTCCAAAACAACAAATGGTCAATATTACTGTTTCAAACCAAAATGTGTTTGATTTCTTTTGCCCTGCATCACGGTTTCATGAATCTTGTTGTAGGTAGCTGTACTTCAATGTCCCTACTCTGTTATTATGTATTCTGCCGTTGATGGACATTCAGATTGTTGCTAGTTTGGGGCTATTAGGAATAGGGATGCCATTTTCATTCTAGTATGTGTTTTTTGGTGAATAACTACATAATTTTGTTTAGTATATGCATAGGAGCTAAATGTGTAGGTAATATGGCATACACACATCATAATGTTTTATATCTTAATGACATCCTGATTTTGAGGGCAAGTATGGAGAGATTAATGGGACCAAAGTCAGACTTGGGTCAGGGACAGATTGCTTTATGTTACAAAAGAAATATTTGTTCGTTTACCTGTACACTTTGGAAAGAAAAAAAATCACTAGCAGGCTGAATCTGGGTGGGGATGGCAATGATTACCTAGTGGTTATTCATATCTGGGAAATCCAAAATGGTGAATAGAAGTTGGTATAGCATGACTCTGGGGAGTCTAGAAGTGTCAGCATTTGGACATTTAGGCAGATGAATTATCAGAACCAGAGAAGATATATATTAATTCAAATAAACACTTATTGAATATCTACTACAAACCTACAACAGTAGTAGGTGCTGGTGGTTCTATAATGACTGAAACATTGGTACTTTTAGGGGTGTATAGTTGCAGAGAGACAAGGAGCCAGTCACCGGTTACATAGGTGGTAAGTACCTTGATAAGGATATCAGAAGGTGCTGTGTGATAACAGAGGAAGTATGTGTCATAACCCATCCTAAGCTGGGGGTGGGGAGTAGGCAGGGGAAGGATTGGGAAGGAAGAGTTATGAAGGTAGACTTCCTGGAGGGGATTGTGACTGAGCTCAGACCTAAAGAATGAGTAGGATGGGAGAGTGGAAGGTTTTCCAGGCTGCAGAAATAACATATGCAATGAACCAGAGGTAGGGATGGTGAAGGAGGGGGATGAGAAATGATTTACAGTATGGTTGGAGTTGGAGCATAGTATAGACCAGGCAGGAGAGGAGGGTGGTTAGAGATGAGACTAGAGTGGAAAATAGAGGCATGGAGGATCCCTTATTCCTGTTGAGATATTTATATTATATTCTAAAAACAATGGCAAACTAGTAAAATTTTTCAGCAAATTTGACGCTGCATTTTCTAGTTCCTGGTAGATATAACAGATGGGAGCACCTGGCATAATCAAGACACGGCCTATTCCCCTCAAGGTGGACTCTTGACCTTAGAAATAAGGCTGAAGCCCACTTATGAGAATTGAGATCTATGACCAGGGTATTATTGTAATTGTGTGCTGGTAAACAGGCTGTATGGGGAGAATGGTCCTCTGATTTGTAGTGTTTCCAGTTTTCCACTGTAATGTTTGCAAATTTCCATGGTGTAAATATTTCTAAGAAGCTTGAAAAATTCTTGAAAATTTGACATTTAGCTCATATGAGCCTTCTTCCTCACCACTAGTTATGCCACTATGTTTCTGTATGACAAAGCTTTCATACATTGCATTAGAGATCCTTAACCAGTAGATATCAAACTTGACTATGCATCAATGTGACTTGGAGGCCTTGTTAAAGCATAGATTGCTGGGGCTCTCCTCCAGGGATTCTGATGCAGTAGGTCTGGGGTGAGGCCTGAAAGTGTGTGTTTCCAACAAGTTCCCAGGTGATGAAATGCTGCTGGTTAGGGGACCATGCTTTTGGGATCACTGCCTTTAAATTTCCCCTTCATCCTTACCCCTAGATGAGATGAATCCCGCATTATTATGGAGGTGTTGAGCCTAAAGATAATTGCTCCCCTTTTGTAGACAGAGGAAAAGAAAATAAAGCAGAGATTCAGGTCAATTATGAAAGAGGAGACATTAAAGGCAGCATCGTGATGTAAAATGAATCAGAATTTGGATTCAGAAGATCTGGGATTCAGTATTGCATTTGCTGGATAAATTTAGAGGTGTTATTCAACCTGAGCTTTTTTCCATTGCTATGATTTGAATGTTTGTCTCCTTCAAAACTCAGGTTGAAGTTTAATTGCCATTGTAAGAGTATTAAGAGGTGGTGCCTTTAAGTAGTGATTAGGCCAGGAGGGCTTTGGTCTCATTGGTGGGTTTAATGCCTCTAAAAAAGGGCTTTGGAGAGTGGGTTCTCTCTCCTGGCTATTCTGCTCTTCTGCCCTGGAGGAACAGTGTTCTTCCCATCTGAAGGATGCTGTGTTTAAGGTGACGTCTTCAAAGTAAACACTGAGCTCTCATCAGACACAAACCTGCCAGTACCTAGATCTTGAGCTTTCCACCTCCAGTACCATGAGAAATTTCTACTGTTTGTCAATTATCTCATCTGTGATATCCTATTAAAGTGGCACAAAATGGATTGAGACACCCATCTATAAAATAGAGTCTTTAATATCTTTGATCTCACAGGGTTGTAATGATCATGTGAAGCAAATTGTCAACTACTGTATATTACTGCTAACTGTCATTTATAACTTCAAACTACTATACAAACGTTATCTGTTGTTCTTAGAGATGATCAAGTGAGAAGCTGAAGCTCAGAGCGGTTAAATTATTACATTGCTTGAAGCAAGTCCTGCTGATTTTCAGCTTAGTGTCCTTTTCCTTTTATTAGTGGTTTTCAAATTTTTTTTTTAGCCAAGGGACTCTTTCTTCAAATGAAACCTTAGGAGAAAGAACAATATAGGAAATGATAAAAGAGGAGCTGCTCTTATTGAAGTGGGAGGAGGTAACTATAGCTGGAGATATGATGCAATACCCCTGAAACTTTAAGGTGTTCAAGTCCAGTGTGAAAACCTGAACACTCACCAGCTGTTTGCTGGAAGCCCTTTGTGTGTGGGATGGCAGTGAGCAAGTTCGCTGGACAGTAACTGTGATAGACTTCAGGGTAAAGTCAACACCAGTGGATCTCACATTGAGAGTAGTGAAAATCACCTTAGGGGCCAGGTGCGGTGGCTCATGCCTGTAATCCCAGCACTTTGGGAGGCCAAGGCGGGTGGATCATGAGATCAGGAGTTCGAGACCAACCTGGCCAACATGGTGAAACCCTGTCCCTACTAGAAATACTAAAATTAGCCAGGCGTGGTGGCGTGTGCCTGTAATCTCAGCTTCTTGGGAGGCTGAAGTAAGAGAATTGCTTGAACCCAGGAGGCAGAGGTTGCAGTGGGCTGAGATCACGCCACTGCATTCTAGCCTGGGGAACAGAGCAAGACTTCATCTCAGAAAAAGGCAAAAAAAAGAAAAAAGAAAACCACCTGGGGGAGCTTTGGAAAATTCCTATGCCCAAGCTACACCCCAGACTAACTACATCAGAATATGTGGACTGGGAATCTGTTATTTGTATTTTTAAGTTCTCGTGGTGACTCCAATGTGCAGCTCAGATTGTGAATCAGATATGTACCAGTGGTTCTCAAAGTGTGATGTCCAGACCAGCAGCATCAGTACCACCTGGGATCCTGTTAGGAATGCATATTCTCAGGCCCACCTCAGACTCTGTGCAACAGAAACTCAGGGATTGGAGCTCAGAAGTCTTTGTTTTAACAAGCGCTGCTGGTGATTTTGATACATGCTAATTTGAGAATCATAGTATAAGAGCCCTGGTTGTCAGATCAGTATGTATTAGAATCACCTGGAGAGTTTGTGCGTGCTAAAGCTACCTGTGTTCAGGTCCAGAAACTATGATTCATTAGGTATGAAAAGGGGCTTGAGAATTTAATGTTTTTATGAACTCTTTTGGTAGTTTGGAGGCAGGTGATTTGTGAGCTATCCATTGAGAAAGACTGTTCTAAAGCAGTTGTTACTAAGCATAGTGTGGGGACTGGCTGTATCAGAATCACATAGGGAGAGATATTTGTTTCTTGGGTTCCACCTTTGGAGAGAGTCTAGGGTAGTAGACTCAGAGTTGGAGCCCTGGAATCTCATTAAAACGTTATCATGTGATTCTTACACATAACCAGGTGTATCAAGTAGCTTTTTCTGGGTAACAATCCCATGAGAGCTTAAAGCAGTGATCATTTAGTCTTACCTATCTACAGGTTGGTTGGAGCAACCCTGCTTTATGCTGTGGATCTGATGGCTTGCGTCTCCTCAGAATGTTTCATTCTGAGGCCTAGGCTAAAGGAGCAGCAGCCCCTAGAGGAAGCTCTTCTCACACAATGGTAGAAGGACAAGAGGGTACATCCAACTGCACAAGAAGTTTTCCAGCCACTCCTTTGCTGTTATGTCTGCAAACAACCCGTTGGTTAAAGCAAGTCACCAGGTCCAGTGCAAAGGCAAAGCAGAAGGAGGATCATTTCTTCCATGGAGTGGAAATGGGGGGAAGTAAATATTCTTGAATAATAAACTAATATACCACACTAGGTTTGGGATTGATAAACTGACCTTTCATTCTTTGTTTTGAACCTCCACCCTCTCCCTGATTTCTCTTCCTCCTCCAAATATGTGCCTATATACCCTGATCACAAGAGAGAGTTGGACAGCCTCATTATACCCCTACTTCATTAAATGCCAAAACAATTTTCTGGCAGTATGTATCTTTCTAAGGGTGAGAGATCCCTAATTTGTTAGTTACATGCTTAGAGATAAATGCAGTCTTAAGGTCTCTGGGGAGATAATTAGAAATTACCCCAGTTTGCCCCCTCATTGTAGAGACGAGAGAATTGAGCCTGAGGGAGGGGAAGGGATTTATTCAGGAAAGGTATCAAGTGGCAGAGTTGGGACTACAATTCAGTCTCTCAGGTCCTAATTCCTGTGTTCTTTCTTCTGCATTGCAGTTTATTTTATTTTATTTTCTGAGCCGAGTAGAAGAATCAACATGTTTATTCTTTTATAGGTTCTGGAATTATAATAATTTTAAATGAGTTTATATGAGCAGAAATTCTAATGGTGGGTAAGTATCCCTGTAAATGTTGGGTATCAATCAGTTGGGGGGCTGGTCTAGACTTCACCCTCCTGGGATTTCAATACATCTTCAAGATGCTTTCTCTCCCCAGTGAGAATTATTGACCCCAATAGCCACTGGACTCATTAGGCTGTGCCTTGTTTCTCAGTTCTATAGGGGAAGTAAGCACAGAAGACCATTTGTGAGCATCAAGAAGACTTGAGCTCCTGCGTTTTTCGTCTAATTTAGGGGCTACTTCGATGTGAGACTGGGACTTTGGCAGCTATAGGCCTGCTGGAGACCCCTTCCAGGTGTCTGTGCACCTGGAGTTCAATTCTATTATCTGACTTGACTTAAGAGGCCCAAATGGCTGGTTCTTGGCATTCTCATTATTGTCTAGAGTGACAACTAGTTGTTTTTATTTTCCAAGTAGGGAGACTGAAATTATATTCTACATGCATTGATTATTTTTGTTGACTTTTTTCTCAGTTTAACTAGAATCATCATGGCAAAATTAGAAAATGAGGAGATTGTGCCTGTTAACTAGAGGGAAGATAAAATAGGTCTGGATTGGGGTGAGACAAAGGAAACATGGAGGGAAAGGTAGGAAGGTGAAAATGAGATAAAAAGATGCACTGAGAATTCTGACGATTATTCTGCTCCTTGCTATGGAAACTTTGCTGATAGGAGATTTCATGTGGAAATTGGTGATTGTACAAGAACTAAACTTGTCCAGAGCCAATGGTTCTGGGTCAGGTGCCCTTGACTTGCCTTGTGACTGTTGAGTCTCGCCACATTTCTACCTCCGGTTTCAATCAGATTCTTCTGCTAGATGACCTAGTAGTTCTCTGGGTTTTCTTCCCTGTATTGACTATAGGTTACAATTATGCCTTTGGTGTGTGTGTGTGTTTATGATTTATAGAATCTGTAAACCTCATGCTGTAGCCAGTCTCCATGATGACCCCCATTGATTCTTCTCTTTTGAAAGTCACACCCATGTTTAGTCCCCTCCTGCACTGAGTAGGGTCAGCCTGTTTGACCAATCAAACATTGGGGGAAATGGCAGACTGTAACCTCTGAGGCTAAGTTATAAAAGACATTACGGCTTCCACCTTGCTCTTTTTTGGGTCACTCACTGTTGTAAGCCAGCTGCCATGTTAGGCAGGCAGTCCCATAGAGAAGTCCATGATACAAGACTTCCTGACAACATCCAGAATAAACTTGTCTGCCATGTGTGTGAGCCATCCTAGAACCAGATTTTCCAGCTCCAAGCCTTCAGTTGACCACAGCGTAGCTGATGTTTGGACTGAAACCTCATGAGAAACTGGAATTAGAACTGCCCAGCTAAACCACTCTTAATTCTTGACTCAAAGAGTGTGTGATAACAACGAACATATTGTTGTTTTAAGCTGCTTAGTTTTAGGATTTTTTGTTATGCAGCAATGAATAACTAATACACTCTGGAAAAGTGTGTTTTGCTCCCTGCTGTTTTCCAAGAACTTAGCGCAATGCATATCTTATATTATGAGCTTAATAAATACTGTTTGAATGTATGAATGTGTTCTTTCTCTCCCAACTACATGCACAAACACATCTACCATTCCCACTGAAATCAGCTGGGCCCACTCTACCCTCAGTAGGCCACATGCTTCTCTATCACTGTGTAGATCTTGAATCCCTTTCCATGCATAATGTAATCTGTAGCCATTGGACAGACCTTATAGATACAGTAATGTCTATTTTCTACCCATCCTTCAAACCCTTGTTCCAACCCATAAGGCGTCTCCTGATAATTACAATGCACAGAGTAAGCCCTCCCTTCCCCACAGCATCAATCCAGGCTCCAGCAAATGGCAAAATCAAATGGAGTAATTTGAAGATAATTAAATAGACTATTTGAAAGGTGGGACTAGGGTTAAGAAATACCACAAGAGGATGGTGAAGCACCCTGAGACTAGCAATAACTGGGAACTATTACCATCCATAGACCAAAGGGGAAAGTGGAGCGAGTGATGACCAGAACTTTGAGAGGGAGCTGTAGAGATGGATTCCTAGTGGGAGCCTTCAGTGAATAGAAAGGAAGGGAATAGGGGAAATAAATACCCTCACCTGACTCATCCCACCCTCTTGATCTCTTACTGGGCCCCCTGTTGACTGAATCCAATTACAATCTAGAAAAAAGAGAGTCTGTTAGTGTATCCATATGCACTGGCTTTGTGGTCACACAGCTTGGGGAGACAGGATACAGAGGGAACCTGCGGGGGCACATAGAAGACATCCAGTAGCTCCCCTCCTCCATAGACTTTACTACCTCTACACCTGATTTGGCATTTAGACGTGTTTTACCCGTTGTCTTTCTTGTGTTGCTACCGTGCATTACTATTTAACTCTTGTATGTTATTTAACTTTTCAGGTATTAATGACTGCTCTTCCCAGCAATATTTTCAACTTCTAGAGTGTGATGAATATGTCTTAGGTTTCTGTCTCCTTAACTAGGCTTAGTATAACAGTTACCATAAAGTTATTGTATTAGTCTGTTCTCAAGCTGCTATAAAGAATTGCCAGAGTGCCACTGCACTTCAGCCTGGTGACAGAATAGGATTCAGTCTCAAAAAAAAAAAAAAAAATTGACCGAGACTATGTAATTTATAAAGAAAATAACTTTAATTGACTCACAGTTCCACAAGATGAGGGAGATCTCAGGAAACTTACAATCAAGGTGGAAGGGAAAGCAGGCACCTTTCTCACAAGGTGGCAGGATAGAGTGAGTCTGTGAAGGAGGAACTGTCAAACACAAAAAACCGTCAGATCTTGTGAGAACTCACTAGCACGAGAACAGCCTGGGGGAAACTGCCTGCATGATTCCATCACTTCCCTTGACATGGGGGGTTACAATTCGAGATGAGATTTGGGTCACACAAAGCCAAATCATATCAGTTATCACTCCAAATTTGTTGATGGCACACAATTTTGTGAAGTACTTATTTGTTGAGAGTTTTTCCATGAGCTGTCAATGACAAAAGTGCAGGAACTGTATTTAATGTTAGCCGTGGCCAGGTATACTTCTGTGCAAACCAGGCTTTATCTTATACATAGAGTCCCTCAGGGGTGGAATAAATTATTTAGAGGGTATCCATCCAAACTGTAAAACATGAATTCCTTCTACAATATCTCTGATATATTATTATCTAGTCAGGGCTTTAGATACCCCTAATGACAGGAATCTCATTACTTCGTGGAGTAGTAGAGTCCAGTCAGTAGCTTTGATGAATAGAAAGTTCTTTCTCAGCAAAATCACTCAGTAAGTTATTTACCTCTAAGCCCTGGCAGTCACTTATATGTTTTGTCATTATACTTTTTCCCAGAATGCTGTATAAATGAAATCAAATAGAATGTAAACCTTGTGAGACTGGCTTCTTTCAGTAGTATAATATATTTGAGATTCATTCAAGTTGTCGAATCTATTACTTGTTTGTTCTTTTTTATTGCTGCATAGTATTCTGTTGTTTGGTTATACCACAGTTTGTTTATCCACTCACCTGTCAAGTGACATTTGAGTTTTTTCTAATTTCTTTTTTTTAATTTTGTATGTTCAAGTGAGTTCTTTTTACAATAATTTTTTTGTACGATATATTACAAGTGGAAATTTTTTAAAGCTTTGGTTAAGAGCAAATTATCCCTAGAATGAATTTTATTTGCCTCAGACAATGAGCTCACCTGAAGGCTAGCTTTTGAGCTGTAAATTCTGGTCATTTTCTTTTCTTGGTGACAATATTTCAGCAAGATAACCTTCCTTGAAGCCCCCTAATAGCACATATTCCCCCCATTTACCTATTTACTGAAGGTATAGTTCTTTGTGTTATGGCTTTATGGGGTGGGTCCAGCATAAAACCTTTGGTGTCCCTGAATGTGGTCTTTTGAGTTCAGCAGGAACATAAAAACCAATGGTCAATTTCCACAAATAATTGCCCTTAGGTTGAATGCTGGCTTCAGTGTTCTACTTGTGTTCATTTAGGTTTTACCCTCAGTATTCCTTATTTTCTTGCTAGATTATCTTTGCATTTAAGAAGATTTTAAAGTATTTATAGGCATTTTGGTTATTTTTAGTAGGACAGACATTGAGATTATTTGTCTACCACATTCCTAGAAATAAAACATTTTCTGCACTAGATTGCAATTCAACTAGATCTCAATTAAAATAAAGTATATTGAATACATATGATGTAATAGGAAAGGTTGAGACCAATATTGTGGCCTAGTATATTTATTGCTTTGGTAATTGAGGATGAAGAAATTATGTACTCTCTTTGGACCTGTTTCGTTATTTATGCAATAGGAGTGCCTTGGATCACTTCTGTGTCTTTAAAATGCTTTGATGATTTCCACGTTTTGGAGCTGATTATCCAAGTTTCTTCCAAGCCAATTTCTGTTATCATGACCGCCTTTTGTACGGTCTGTGTTCGAGGTATTTCAGCGTCTCAGCTACTGTAATCAGAAGGATGCTGAACAGTGCCCTGTTGAATATTTTCCAGGCATAGTTTTGATTGTAAAGAGTAAAATGATTCAGCATAACTTGATAACATTATTCAGGCAGGAGAAAGTGTAATCATCTCAACGGCTTGTTACTAGTGTATCTAAAAGTAATAGCCCAGCACTGCAAGTATAATTCACTGCACACAGATTCAGGAGGCCAACAGCAGTCATGGGTGTATTCACTGGCTCTGATATGTGTGTGTGTTTATGTGTTTCTTGGTATCTTTGAGTAATACAGGATGGTGGTATTTTTTTTCCAAAAGGAAATTTTTGTTTTCTACCTAAGAGAACAACCCACTTATTTAAAAAGCAGTAATTGCCCACTTATATAGTATACAACATCCATGTTGAAATTGTGATTCTGCGTCCTGAATCAGAAGATGCTTAGAGATGATCTAGTGAAGTTACATGTTAACTTTTATAGCTATAGATGCTTTTTTTTTCCCAGAAAAAAGACTTAGAATCCCAATATATAAAACGTGTTAAATTAACATTTTACATACCTTTTTTGACAATAAATGTATACTTCACAAAAATTAATATTTTAATAGGATAAACTTACAAATCCAAGTATAATAACATTTGTTTAGTATGATATTAATATGTGAGGTCATTTGATGAAGCACATTTAAAACTCAAAAATTTGAAATCAGTACTTCATTTGTTCAACAAGTATCTCCTGATTTTCTATTTGGTGTGAGACACTGCTAAGGGACCGTGTTTTCCATATGGATTCCAGGGGTTGTGAATGACAATCACAGCCTTGTATCAGTCACAGCTACTATGAAATTAAAAATTTTTTTCTCCTCAAATACATTTTTACAATACAAATTAAAATTTTGCAGAATCCTCAAAGCACCTACATGGGGTACCCCACAGAACACAGTCTAATCCCATGATTTTACAGAAGAGATGAAAAAGGACTGAAAGAGTTAATTGTTTGCTCAGATCAGGGAGGTAAAGCAACATCTGTTGTGTGCCTACTAAGTGCTGATGGTGAGAGGTATTCCAAAGACCCAGCCAAGTGTAGTTGTGAAATTTACCTAATCTTTGTAATACTATTGATTTGATGTCATTATCCTTCTATTATTATTGGTACTATCATCCTCCTATTATAGAGGAGAAAACTGAGGTACTTTGAGGCTAAAAAGGTAGGCAGCAGCCAATTAACAAAGCCTTTATTATCCACAGTGATGGCTTTGGTTATCAATTTAAGTAGGATTGATTTGATTGATGTGTGTTTTAAATGTTATGTTATATAAACTTTCTATGTATTACTTTATAACTTTCAAAAAAAAAAAACTGAAAGAAGTAGGCAAAATTCCCTTGTTACCATATTACAAATGAGCAAATGAGCAAATTGAGGCCCAGTGAAGTTTCATAACTTGGCCTGGGAAGTACATGGTGGGGAGGAAGTGGCAGAGCTGGGATTCGAACCCAGGTGGTCTATCTGAGGAAGTCTGTTCTTTTTTAGCTAAAAGTGGTCAATACTCTGCACCAAAGACCACCAGGAACATGCCTGTTGTTCAACAAGTTGGATTTAGTGGTCATTACAAGGGAGAAGCCTCAGGGAGAACCATGGGTTCTCTCTGCAAGAGGCTGTTAGAAGGACTTATAGGATTGGGGTGTGTGCTAGGTGATTTGAGGAGGCTTCAACGAGTGAAAGCTTTACCCTGGATTGCATGCTGTCATAGAATGGGGTTCTTCTGGTTGGGTTTCCTAATTTTATGTTTATAAATAAGAGAGGAATATGGTGAGGCTTGAGTTGGAGTTGGTAAAGAACGTGCAGTCATCATTCTCTGGGACACGAAGAATATGCAGCCATTTGTGTGGTTTGGACAATGCTCACATTTCATCTGTGCCAGACGTGCTAAAAGAGTTGTCTTGTTTGTCTTGATTCATCATTGTCGCAGAGTAGACTTGTCTAATGCTGATGTTCTATGAGATTGTTTATAGTCCACAGGAGAATGCTCAAGCCTACTTGTTAGGGCCAGGCCAGCTCCTGGCAACCGGGGGCCTAGTTGATAGTGTCTGGCCAGCTCCCAGCTGTCAGGGTCTGCTTTTCCCTCTTCCACAATGTATGGCCTTTCATTCTTTGTGACCTCTTTGATCTGTGTAGAGACTGAGCTGGAAGGGAGCAGTAGTGGATGCAGGAGACTAGTTAGCAGGTCATTGCTCAAGGCCAGGAGAGAGAGCTTTATGATATGGTGAAATGAATGGAGAAGGGCAGGTGGGCGTGAGAGCTATTTAGGAGGTAGAATTGAATGTTAGCAGGGATCATGTATTCTCTAAGAACCGAACTGTGATATCCTGGGATTGAGGCACAAAACAATCAGAGAAAACACAAAATATATTCAACAGCCCTTTGTCATGATGGGATAATAAGGAAGGAAGAGAAAATATCACCCACTATGAGCTCATCTTCATCTTCCCCAAATACATTCTCAGCCACTGAATTTCTGATTTCCAGAGAGGCTGAAATTTACAAAGACTTCTTCCCCTGACTCTCCCCAGTTATGTGAATTATCTTTCCAAGCATCTGAGATCTCGAAAAATACTTTTTACCAATTGAAAACGCATCCTGTCTCTTTTTAAAATTATTGACAAAATACTCTCAGAGGGTAAGAGGAAGTTAAATTTTTGTTTGGGAATTTACCTTACATATGATCTGACCAAGAACAGAGAAAAATGCTTTTGATAATGAGTGTAGTAAACTGTATAAGCTATGAATTGTGTGACTTGTATGTTGTGTGGAAAGGTAAATCATCCTATACAAATGTGCCCATGTAACCAGGAAGCCTGCTTGTCTCCTTGGATGGGTCCTTTGGGATTTAAAATATCCTGCTTAATTGAAGGGGAGGTTTAATGGATTTTTTCTCAACAGCTTTCTCTACCTTGTCCTTTACTCCAAAGGCCCCATGGGGTGTGAATTCTTCAAAGGGGACACAGTAGAGTAGTTAAGACTACACTGGGTCATACCTCCATATTTATGAAAGCTGAACCTCCAGAGATTTGTCAAGCCTTATATTGTCATGTTTTACTTTGTCCCAAATTAGTGTGACAGACTAGATTGAATTCTAGTGTCATAACCTTGTCAGAATTCTCATTTCAGAATCGAACCAGGATTTCAATGTAATAACTGTAGGGCTTTAAGCCACCCAATTTAAGATATAAGACAAAAAAAATAAGGTAGACTGAATCCAAAATGTTACCTTATTACTGCTAAGGTCAGGCAGTGGAGAATATTCCCAATATCTGTATGCAAGTGGGCTTTCTAATGTTCAAACCCAAATTAGGCAGCCTTACGTCCCTAGTACAGCATCATGAATTTCTTCGTCTAAGAGAGGAGTGAGTGAGAGATGGGGAAGGGCTGAGAGGGTTTCAGTCAAGTAAGCTCCCTTTATCTAGAGAGAAACATTAGGTGAGAGAATTGCCGTGCGAATCATTAAACCGGTCAAAATTCTGTCTTACATAATTTGTGTATTCTTACATCAGCATCTAGCTTGAAACACAATATCATAAGTCATTGTGGATTCCAGCAGGAAAACCTAGCCCAGATTCTGTAGCCATAAATGCATTCTGAAAGGAGAAAGTGTTCGGAGCTCAGAGCAGATTAAATAGTTTAAATGATGGAGACTTTTAGTCAAATAACAGTGAGAGCTCTTATTGTGTGTTGCATTTTAGGCCTATAATTTTATGGAACCAGTGAACTTTCTTTTTTGAGGAAAAGGAAAAGAGATTTCTGGTCCATGTAGATACTCATCTTTTGGTGGGCAGTAAACAAACAAAAAATAATTTCTTCAAGTCTACTTCCTTGAGTACCTTTTCTCTTTCCTTTCCATTCCCCACTACTTCATGTCTCCACTATATACTTTTATCACAGCCTTATTTTCCCCTTGCAACACTTGTTACATGCATTTATTACATAATGAATTATTTCACCCCTGTGTTCCCTACTAGACAATTCTTTGAGGGCTGTTTCAATATTTGATATTTATCCTGTTTGATGTTTCTCACTAGTAGCATGACTTGTATGTGTCAGTCCTCAACAAAAGTGTTTGTTTGGTCTTATTTCTGGTTGTTAAAACAGCACTTAGCATAGTGTCCTAGATTGGGGTCCCTGAATATAGACTCTGAGATGGGGAGTTGCATTAGACAGAAGAGTTAGCTGTTCTGAAATGCAGCTGCAACTGAGGCCCATTCACATATCTTCAGGGAAGCCTTGGGGCTGGGATGTCCATCTGGAGTTATCACAAAGTGGGGTAAGCCAGTAGGTTTTGTGTGCTCAGGACAGCCAGCCATCAGGAGGGGGCATTAGCGTGGGTGAGGAAGTTTGCAGTGAGAGTGGCAGCAGGGAGCTGACAGCAACCAATGTCCCCAGCAGCTGGAGGATGGGGGCAAGAACCTGAGGAGGGGATGCTGGTGAGCCTCACAGTGTCCACTACATGTAATTGTCACTTTCCAAGTAAATCAGACTGCCATTCAGCTAATAACTGTTGTGTAGACAGAAGCCAAGATTTTCAGACTCTTGATTGTTCCACCGAGTGGCTCAAAGTCATGCTTGACCCTTAAGCGTCTATAACCATGTTGGATGCCTAATGTGTCCTTAAATCCTCAAGAAAATGGGTATTCATGACACTTCTCTCTTCTTCCCTTTCAGAGGTGGCAGCTAAGGATAAATAGGTCGTAGACATGGACTTAGATAGTAACAGATAATACACAGCGTTTGCTAAGTGCCAGGCATGCATAAACTCATTTATTCCCCCAACAACCCAACATGGTAGCTATTATCTCATTTTTACAGATAAAGAAACTGAGGTACAAGTATTTAAATAATTTTCCCAAGATGAGAGAGCAAGTAAGTGGCAGGACCAGAATTTGGACTCAGAGAGTCTGGCTCAAGTGTTTATGCTCTCAATCTTTTTGGGGGAAAACAATCTCTCTTTGATTTATTATGTACTTACTTTGTGCCAGACACTGTTCTTAGATTTTTGCTGACCTTATCTTCCTTTCACTACAATGTTTTGAGGTAGTTTCAAATATTATTCCAATTTTAGAGGTGAGAAAATTGATGCCTATAAGGTTTATAACCTGCCCCAGTTCACATAGCTAGAAAGTCATAGAACTAGAATTTAAATCCAGAACTTACAGATCTTCACAGTCTTTTTTTTTTTTTTTTTGCTACTATATTCAGTGTTCTAGTTTCTATCTTATGATAAGAGGAGTAGAAAATCCTCATAGCAACACTTACAGTTCCTGTAAGGCAAAATGAAGTAGGATTTTGGTTGTTTACATAGCAGGGTGAGACCCTGAAAGGGTGTTTTTATTTTCATAGATCTCAACCCAAGTGGCTTTCGGTGAGAAGAAAAATAAAATCACAAGGAAATGGATGTTTATTAAACATTTAATATGTGCTTGATAACTTCGAGTTCATTATTTTATCTGCAGTGATGAATAACAGACATTAATTATTACCATATGAAAAGATTTATTAAACATTTCCCCAGTGGATTATTCATTGGATATCATGGACAGAGAAGGGAAGGGGGGTGTACCCCGTATTCTGCACTGAGGAATGGAACTTTTTTCTGTGATTTTGCTAACAGGGCCACAGGGGGATTGAACATTGAATTCTACACTGCAATCTTTATAACACTGGACCTGAACCAACTGAGCTATTCACTGGTTTTGAGGGAAAAAACTTCTAAAGATCAAAACAAGTTTCTCTCAAGATACTGGTCAGATACCGTATAAATATTTTAATTTTGTTCTGAACTTCAGAACATCAGATTTGAGTGTAGGATAAAGAAAATCTTGTTCTGTTGTCTTCCCTTAGAAAGTGAGGAGACAGGGTGTTTCTCCTGGGCTGTGAAACCAGGCAAGCACTTGTTTGATTCCTTTGCCTGACGTTTTAGACAAGAATGAGCTGGTAGGTTATTTTACATACATGTGAAAAGGGAAGCTGATAAAGGTTTGTTGATTGGCCCAGGTAGGGTTCAGCTCAGGGAATGACTTTTGTGCTGACATCAAATAACAGTGATTTCAGGTTTATGGCAGTTATCAAATATAATGATGTGGAATGAGACTGAATTGTGCTATAATGGCAATAAAAATCAATCTGGAAGGAGTGGGGCTTCCGTCTGTTTTGCTGTTTCTCAGGGAGCTTGATTTGGGCATTTGAGGATGGTGGTCTGACTGTGAAAGATCAGATTTTGTGATTACTCCTAAGTGAAAAATAGGGCATCCTGGATTGATGTGGTCACATGGGAACTTGGACAATGGTAGCCGTTTCCTAGCCAGACATCAACTGTCCCTTACACAATTCACACTGAGGGTTGCCTTCTTGAGATGAGAGTTCAAAAGGGAGGGGAGAAAGGGCTTGAGCAGGCTGGAATGAACCTGCTGATATTAAAATAGAGTAGCTAGAGAGAAAAGAGAGAAAAAAATTTAAAAAATAGGATAGCTATTAACATTTTTTACGGCTATGACAGCTCTATGTTTTTGTCCACTCATAGCTTTACTTATTTGGATATTTAGAGAATGATCTCTTATATTTTTTACAGGGTCTTTTTGTACAGTATTGTCCCAAGAGGTGCTTTGCTTACCCAAAACAAGCAAATAACCAAAAACAAACCTGTGGCTAAATGAGATTGAAAAATACTGTACAGGTTGAGCATCCCAAATACAAAAATCTGAAATGCTCCAAAATCTGAAATGTTTTAAGTGCCAAAATGATAAAGGATTTTGTATTTTGTATTTGGGATGCTCAAAGTATAATGTAAATATTCCAAAATATAAAAATAATTTGAATCTGAAACACTTCTGGTCCCAAGCACTTTGGATAAGGGACACTCAAGTTGTTTATGATGCTTCTGTGGTCTGAACGTTAATGGCCCTCCAAAATTCATTCGTTGAAATTGTAACCCCTAAAGTGATAGAGTACTGGGAGGTGGAGCCTTTGGGAAGATATTAGGACATGAGGGCAGAGCTTTCATGAATGGGGTTAGTGGTCTTTTTTTTTTTTTGAGACAGAGTCTCGCTGTCGCACAGGTTGGAGTGCAGTGGCGCGATCTCGGCTCACTGCAGGCTCCGCCTCCCGGGCTTCACGCCATTCTCCTGCCTCAGCCTCCCGAGTAGCTGGGACTACAGGCGCCCGCCACCTCGCCCGGCTAATTTTTTGTATTTTTAGTAGAGACGGGGTTTCATCGTGTTAGCCAGGATGGTCTCGATCTCCTGACCTCGTGATCCGCCCGCCTCGGCCTCCCAAAGTACTGGGATTATAGGCATGAGCCATGGCGCCCGGCCGGGGTTAGTGGTCTTATAAAAGACGCCCAAGAGAGACCCCTTGCCCATTCTACCACATGAAAACACAGCAAAAAGGCACACTCTATGAACCAGAAAGTGAGCTTCATCAGACATTTAATCTTCTAGTTCTTTAATCTTGGACTTCCCAGCCTCCAGAATTGTGAGAAATAAATTTCTGTTGTTCATAAGCCACCTAGTTTATTGTATTTTGTTATAGCAGCCCAAATGGACTAAGATCTCTTTGCTTTTTAAAGTTTGCCTTGCACATAAATTTATTAGAGGCCTCAAGAAGTCTTGCATTGTATACTATGTATAAAATAAGATGTATGTAACTATCTCTGTTTAACCAGAAAATTTAAATACTTGTTTGACCATGGAGAATTTTTCCTATTACTGTCCTGTGGAGCTAGTGTTTTAGACATACATTTTTAGATGTCCATTTTTTTTTCTAATTACATTTAGGAAACTGCCTCATTAGCTGACAGTGCTAGAGAATAGGTGATTTCTTGGTACATGCAGGATACGAACAGGCTTAGACATTCCCCGAGTTTTGAAATCTGACTCATTTTCAGGGTTTGGAGGATGCTACCCAATGTTCAACTGTGGCCACTAGTATGGGGGAAATATTGCCTATTTTGAGATATTAGAAGCTTACTAAGCTGAGCTAGAAATAGTACTCCCAAGGCAAGGGATCTCTAGTTGTAGATCTTGCTAATTTCCTTTTTTTTTTTTCTTTTCTTTCTTTTCTTTTTTTTTTTTAAGACAGAGTCTCACTCTGTCACCCAGGTTGGAGTGCATTGGTGTGATCTTGGTTCACTGCAACATCCACCTCCTGAGCTCAAGTGATTCTAGTACCTCAGCCTCCTAAGCAGCTGGATTACAGGTATGTGCCGCCACACTCAGCTAATTTTTGGCATTTTCAGTAGAAACAGGGTTTCGCTATGTTGGTCAGGCTGGTGAACTCCTGGCCTCATGTGATCCGCCTGCCTTTGCCTCCCAAAATACTGGGATCACAGGCGTAAGCTACTGTGCCTGGTCTCCATTTTTTTAAAGTCTTAATCTTACATTTAGGAAAGGAGAGCTGCATAGCCAAAGGAGAGTGTGGGGTGAAAATGACCAAAGGAGAGTCGGGGGTGAAAATGGGACTCATTGTGCCGTCCATCTTTAGGTAAAGATAAGGGGAGCCAGAGGGATAAGTAAGGGACAAGATTTAGGATAATTACTAGGACTTTGGAGTCTTTGCTGTGGTTTTCCTTGGTGTGATGGTTGGTTCTGGGTTTCAACTTGACAGGATTAAAGATACTCAGAGAGCTGGGAAAGCAGTATTTATTTCCCATGTTTCAGTAGGTACTTGGCTTGTTCCTATTCTGCTGAAAGGGAAACCCAGGCAGTTAGGCATTAAACTGGAATGAATAGCCTGCTCCAGGTGTGTCTGTGAGAGTATTTCTGGAGGAGGTTGGGACTGAATGGGGGAAGATCCACTGTCAATGTGGGAGGACATGATCTAATCACCATGGAGCCTGGGTAAAACAAAAAGGTGGAGGAAAGGGGAATTCTTCCTCTCTCTTTCTTGGAACTGGAAACACCCATGTTTTCCTGCCCTTGAATGTCAGAACTCCTGATTCTCCAGCCTTTGGACTCTGGGACTCAAACTAACAGTCTCACATAGAAAATTACACCATCAGTTTCCCTGGTTCTGAGGTCTTTGGACTTGGACTGAGCCATGCTGTAGGCTTTCCTGGTTCTACAGTTTGCAGACATAGCCTCTCTATGGGGAACTTCTCCACTTCCCCATAATCAGTTAAGCCAATTCCCCTAATAAATCCCTCTTCATATATCTCTCAAAATGTACTACTGGTCTGTCTTTCTGGAGAACTCAGACTAAAACAGTTGGTCAAATCTCCTTGAAGCTCTACAGCATCTTCAGAGAATGCAGAGACCTTCCAGGCTGGCTGGCACAGGACACCTTATTGTCCTCTTGTAGAACAGGAGCCTGTGGCAGCATCTGCAATATGATGTCTTAAGCTTATCTCAAAGTTTAATGCATGTTCTTTGCCAAGTCTTACATAGTTCTCAAGAGAGTCTTTATTCCAAAATTTCACTGTGCAGACTTGTCCTGCTGTGAGGCCCCTAGTTGCATGCCACCTGTATTAATTTGGAGGTTTTCATTTCAGGTAATCAAGATATGACTTAAACTGCCTTAAGTCCCAATCCCAAAGAATAATTTAGTGGATTACCTACAGAAAAGTTCAGGAATACGATTTCAGACACAGCTGGTTTCAGGGGCTCAAGCAGTTTCTTCAAGTTTTGGAGTCAGTGCGTGTCTGTGAGTTTGTCTCTCTCGCTTCCCTTCCCTGTCTCTATGATTCAGCTCTGCCTTCCTCTAAGCTGACTTTTGTCACCAGCAAGCCCTCTCCAGAAGACAGAAAAATGTCTTCTGGAAACTCCAGATTCACAATTTCGTAAGCCAGCAGCAATTGAAACACACTTTCCCTCTCTCAAGGTCTCTAGCAAAAATATTTGAATTCAATTTCCTTGGGCCAGTTTGAATGTAAGCTTATTCCTGACTCTCTTGCTGTGGCCAGAGTGTTGGAACACATTGATTGGCTAGGCCAGGGCCACTTTCCCACTTATGATTTGGGGGATGGAGCATAAGTTGGATGCAATGGGCTGAATGGGAGAGGTCTTTCCTTAAAGGGAAAAGGGAGCTACTTTTCCTTAAAGGGAAAAACAATAGATGTCCTTTCTAATAGCCTAACTGCCCTCATCAGAGGATGGGAGGTGCAGAGAGGGAAGGCAGTGCAGGGCATTTTATCAAGAGAGAAGGGATAAATCAAGGCATCTTTGCAAACGTTGCATAAAAATCGCTACAGGATAAAACCAGGGAGATGCTTGTATTTTCTTGTGTGACTCATGGTAACGTATGCTTATGTTGGCTGTACTATGTTTGTGTTCTGCTATCCTCCATCCATTCTCTGATATCTCTGTCCTGTCTAGGACTTTGGCTTCTATGGACTGTGTCACCTGGACTTCCTAGAGCTGTGACTTTCAAGAGGGTTCGGACAATGGGAGGCACCCAGAGGAGGCTGGAGGGCAGAAGAGGAGAAGTTGGAGTGTTTCTTAGCCTGATCCTTTCCTGTGCTGGGCTGCAGGTCAGCAGTGACTGCAGTCCATCAAATCGAGTCCTACCTGGGCATCCTTCTTCTTTAGTTCCAGCAACTCTATTTTGTCTCCTTGCCCCTGCAGCCTAGAGAGGTGGTTATGACGTCTGGCTGCCTGCTGTTGCTGGTACTGAGATTACTCATCTTTCCATTTCAATTCCATAACCCTGCCCCTGCCCCTATAAATAGTCCCTTCCTTATGTTCTCTGTAGAATCCCACTGAGTGTGCCTTTTTCTTCTGTCTAGGTCTTGATCTTCATCCATAAACATGGCAGAGATTTTGAGAGATCTGGAAATTTGTCTGCCTCCCTTTCAGTGTCAGTAGACATAAATATCCAAACAAATATGTGTTTATACCTAGTAGAGGAATGAGGAGAAAAGCCTTTTTGGAAGGTGTGAAGGAAACTGAGGTTATAGGATGGACCAGTTCATAAATAAGGAGATAGGAGAGAGGGCTGTAAAACAAACACACACACACAAACACAAAAACTCATTCACGCATATTGGGAAATAACACAATACTTAATCCTGAAGCATCTAGGATCCCAGCTGCTGCAGGGCATCCATGTCAGGAGCTGAGAATGTTTTCCCAATTCCAATGGAAATGATCCTCTTTGTGACTGGCCCGTGGTTCCCTTTTATTACCTACTGTTTATCAGCCCCATATGATTAGCCTTGGCCGATTGGAGGAGAGGCGGTAAAGACCCTAACATGAGGAATGAGGAGGAGGTGACAGCTTAAGAGGGTAAAGGTGGGAAGGAAGACTCAATGTTAGGAGGCTGTGGGGAGGAAGAGAGTGCAGAGAAAGCTAGCCAAGGAGACAACAAGTTAAGCCTAAGCCAGGAATTGGTGGGATTCCCCTGAGGGTTCCTGTAAAAATTGCAATTTGGCTTCCACAGCAGACTTCTGATCCCAGGTTTTGTAGATGGACCATCTGGGGGAGTATTTGAACTCACCTGGATCCGCTCACTCAACACACTGGGGTTCCTCTGGATTCTGCTGTTTATCCTGTGCCACATCAAGGACACTCATCAGAGGTGAGTCATGACTGCAGTTGTAGTTGGGCGTGCTTTGTTAGGTGAGGCTGTGTAGGTAATTGAAAGGACCCCGGGCTAGGAGTTTGAAGCTGTTGTGTCTGGTTTCTAACATGCAGTTTTTGACTTGGGAATAAGTTATTTAACTTGCTGAATCTTACTGCCCTTGACCATTAAATGGAGGTAATGCCATCTCTAATGTTTTCATCATAGGGCGATTGTGAGGCATACATTCAGATTTGAACATGAAGGACTTTATTTGAAAGCTTTTAAAAACATAAACACGTAACATAGTTTCTATTCTCTCACAGTCATTGTTTTGAGGGAAATAGATACAATTCTCCCTTGGTATACACAGGAGTTGGTTCCAGGACCCCTGCATCTACCAATATTCGCCCATACTCAAGACTTACAGTCAGTCCTTCAGAACCCTTGGATGTAACAATTGGCTCTCTGTATATGCAGGTTTTATACCCTGTGATTATTGATATTTTTGATCCACATTTGGTTAAAAAAAATTCCCCATATAAGTGGAGCTGGGCCATTTAAACCCATGTAGTTTAAGGGTGAACTGTATGTGTACATATTTATCACAGCAATGCACTGAGTACACAATCAATGCATGAACACATCTCTAGTAGAACTTGAAGGAAAACCCCTTGTCCTTGCCCAGGGCAAGTAAGGAGTACTTCTTAAAGGAAAACAAGACAGATCAAGGAAGGGACAAGTATTTCAGGCAGAAGATGCAGCAAACACAAAGACACAGCAAGATATCAAAAGAGCAGTAGACATGTGAACATGTAGCTGGTGTGCCAGTCAGGAGTTAGACCATGTTTAATCATCATACCAAGCTAAGGAATTTGGATAGACCAGCATTTTAAAAAGTCTGTCCCTAAAAGCAGGGACCCTGGAAGTCACTCTTTGAGAACACAGTACTATGATCATTTGTATTTGGGAAATTACCTCCCTTTGTGAATTTCTTGAAGATTTACAATGTGCATTAGCATATTAAAGGACGTTATAAGTACTAAGGCAAAGTGAGTAGCCTGCTTAATTTTGTTTTATCCCATTTTGTCCATTCTTATTTAAACATGTAGCTCTTTCATAAAGAAGACAAACTCTTTTTTTTTTTTTTTTTTTAATAACAACTCTTGGAATTAATGATCCCCAGAGCTCATTTTGGGGAGATAATGAAGAGAGATTATGATAAAGGAATCATGTGCTTATAACCTGGTTTTAGCATATTCATTCTAATGGTCAATGTGGACAGGATGGATTAGAGAGGGGGAAATGAAGGCATAGGGGGACCAAAGGAAAGCTTTTGATGGTAATGCTAAGGCAATAGCAAGGGGAATGATGAAAGGGAAGCAGATACTTAAGAGAGAATTAACCATTCAGTACTTGACTGATGGATTATGAAGAGATAGCAGGCTATGAACTGAAACATATTTTAAAAGTTATTAAGCATATTGTATAACAACAGCGCTGATTGAGTGCATATTATGTGCAAGGCAATGTTCTAAATGTTTACAATATAACCTAATATAATCTTTGCAAAAACCCTATCAGGGTGTGCTATCACTTTACAGATGATAAAACAGTTACATAAAGGTATAATCTATGCCCAAGCTCACATAGTTAATAAGTATAGGCATTGAAAAACTGTTGTCCATGGACCCAATTTGGTCCGTCACTTTGTTTTATATGCTTGAGAACTAGGAGTGGTTCTTTAACATTTTTAAAAGGTTGGGGAAAAAGTATAAAGAAGGTAACATTTCATGATGTGAAAATTATATGACATTTAAATTTCCATGGATAAGGTTTTATTGGAACATAATACAATTTGTGTCTATTCACTGGTTGCTTTTATGCTGCAACAGTAAAGTTCTGTAGTTGTGACAGAGACCTTACAGACTGCCAAGCTGAAAATATGGAGTATGAGGTCCTTTACAGAAAAAGTGTGCAGATGCCTGAATAAGTGGCACAGCCAGGATTCAAATCTGAGATTCAAAGGTCAGGTTTTGTGAAGTCAAAACCATATAGGGCCTGGAAATGCATGCATGAGGCCTGGTGTGCCTTTGGGGAGCTCAGATTGTCAAGAGATGGGTTAACTAAGCAGTTGATCCTGCGTGGCCATTGTTACCGTGGTGGGAAAGATGGAGCAGTATCTTAGGATCTGAGAAACACCACCTCAGTGGGGCTAGGGGGCAGGATGTCTCAAGGAAGTTTAGTCAAGTATGGAAATGCGACACGAAGGTCACGAAAAGATAAAGTGCTGTGCCAAATAATATCGTAGCAAAAACCTTTCCCTGTGGTCTGTTCCTGCTTCCACACATTCCTTGCTCCTTGGCTAAAGAAGGAGCCCAGTGTTCAGAAGGAACACCTGGTGTGAAGAAACAGAATAGATGGCACTTGGAGGTTTGATATCATGTTCTTGGGGGAAAACAGAGGCTTCTAGTGTTAAAATAGAAATTGAAAGTGGTCTCTGGGAGCTTTACCAGCTTTGTTTAATAGGAGCAAGCTGGTGATAGAATTGACACTAAGACAATTTCTTCCATTCAGGGCTGTTGTGAGCAGCTTTACTACAGAAACCCTTTTCATCCCAATACCTTGATCGGATCCATTTTACTTCCAGCTGGGAAGAGGCTGAAGTTTAAGTGCACCTGCCCACTGTGTTCTGGGGAGAGCATATGTTGTCAATCTTCTCCACAGGCTCTTTCTGCATTGTCCCTGGCACTCCTAGAAACTGCTCCCTCTCAGTGGCAGATAACAAACATGTGAAAACCAATGCTTTCATTATATTCATTACGATGTGTCCCAGCAACCCTTAGACAGCAACAGCTCAACTTGACTTTTATGCCAGGATAATATTTGCCCATCAGAAATTAGGCACAAAGCGAAAGGAGAAATGAGATGCAGCTGCCATGCAATGTTGACTCAAGAACTCGTTGTGTCCGTGACACAGGGAGATCTCATTAGTGTTGTATTCTGCGCAGCCAAGTTTGCTTAAAAAGAGCATCAGAGCACTGGAAATGGCTTTCTGCTTGTTGGTTGCCATCATGAGAATTGAACCTTTTGTTCTCCATTCTGTATTTCTTGGGTGCCTGTTTCACCTGTCCAGGCAATAGGGACACCATGGTGTTCCAAACCCAGCATGGTCCCTGCCACCAGGAAGCAGTATATGGTGTCAAGGGGGCAGAGATGTCAACCACATACTCATGCAGTCAAATCTGAGCCTTCACTGTGGCCGGCTCTACGTAGAAGAGGTTTGTGTGCTAAGGGGACAGGTAACAGGAGAATTCGATCTAGTCAGCAAGGGTAGAATTTGAGGAAGGGAAGAACTGTCTGAGATTTAAGACGAGCATGAGTTTCCCAGGTGGCAAGGGGGAACAACAGAGTTCCAGGCAGAAGAAACCACATGGTGGCTTTCTGGCCACTAAGCAGCTTTGCCTGGCTCAATAGCTCATGTATGGCTAATTTTAGAAAGCCAAGGTTGCTTCCCCTCTTCCACAGGTCCAACTGGACTGTCATATGCTTAATTAACATGAATTCATTTGTATTTTATTTGACTTAATTTGGCTCATTCAGTCAACAGCCTTTATTGACAGCTGTGTACCATATAGGAATACTGAAATGGAAACACATTGTGGTCAACATCCCCAAAGCTACCATTTATTGGGCTCCTACTTGGGTTCTAGGCAGACCTATGTGTGATTTCCAAATGAGGTCTGTGGCCTGGGCCAGAAACTTCCTCTCTCTGAGATTTAGTTCCTAATCTGTTTAAAAATAAACAGGCTAAATATCATACTGAATGGACAAAACCTAGAAGCGTTCCCTTTGAAAACTGGCACAAGACAGGGATGCCCTCTCTCACCACTCCTATTCAACATGGTGTTGGAAGTTCTGCCCAGGGCAGTCAGGCAGGAGAAAGAAATAAAGGGTATTCAATTAGGAAAAGAGGAAGACAAATTGTCCCTCTTTGCAGATGACATGATTGTATATTCAGAAAACCCCATCGTCTCAGCCCCAAATCTCCTTAAGCTGATAAGCAAATTCAGCAAAGTCTCAGGATACAAAATCAATGTGCAAAAATCATAAGCATTCTTATACACCAATAACAGACAAATAGCCAAATACAGAGAGCCATATCATGAGTGAACTCCCATTCACAATTACTTCAAAGAGAATAAAACACCTAGGAATCCAACTTACAAGGGATGTGAAGGACCTCTTCAAGGAGAACTACACACCACTGCTCAACGAAATAAAACAGGATGCAAACAAATGGAAGAACATTCCATGCTCATGGGTAGGAATAATCAATATTGTGAAAATGGCCATACTGCCTAAGGTAATTTATAGATTCAATGCCATCCCCATCAAGCTACCAATGACTTTCTTCACAGAATTGGAAAAAACTACTTTAAAGTTCATATGGAATCAAAAAAGAGCCCGCATCGCCAAGTCAATCCTAAGCCAAAAGAACAAAGCTGGAGGCATCACGCTACCTGAATTCAAACTATACTCCAAAGCTGTAGTAACTGAAACAGCCTTGTACTGGTACCAAAACAGAGATATAGACCAATAGAACAGAACAGAGACCTCAGAAACAATACCACACATGTACAACTATCTGATCTTTGACAAACCTGACAAAAACAAGAAATGGGGAAAAGATTCCCTATTTAACAAATGGTGCTGGGAAAACTGGCTTGCCAAATGTAGAAAGCTGAAAGTGGATCCCTTCTTTACACCTTATACAAAAATTAATTCAAGATGGACTAAAGACTTAAATGTTAGACCTAAAACCATAAAAACCCTAGAAGAAAACCTAGGCAATACCATTCAGGACATAGGCATGGGCAAGGACTTCATGTCTAAAACACCAAAAGCAATTGCAACAAAAGCCAAAATTGACAAATGGGATCTAATTAAACTAAAGAGCTTCTGCACAGCAAAAGAAACTACCATCAGAGTGAACAGGCAGCCTACAGAATGGGAGAAAATTTTTGCAACCTACTCATCTGACAAAGGGCTAATATCCAGAATCTACAAAGAACTCAAACAAATTTACAAGAAAAAAACAACCCCATCAACAAGTGGGCGAAGTATATGAACAGATTCTTCTCAAAAGAAGACATTTATGCAGCCAACATACACACAAAAAAATGCTCATCATCACTGGCCATCAGAGAAATGCAAATCAAAACCACAATGAGATATCATCTCACACCAGTTAGAATGGCGATCATTAAAAAGTCAGGAAACAACAGGTGCTGGAGAGGATGTGGAGAAATAGGAACACTTTTACACTGTTGGTGGGACTGTAAACTAGTTCAACCATTGTGGAAGTCAGTGTGGCGATTCCTCAGGGATCTAGAACTAGAAATACCATTTGACCCAGCCATCCCATTACTGGGTATATACCCAAAGGAATATAAATCATGCTGCTATAAAGACACATGCACACATATGTTTATTACGGCACTATTCACAATAGCAAAGACTTGGAACCAACCCAAATGTTTATCAATGATAGACTGGATTAAGAAAATGTGGCACATACACACCATGGAATACTATGCAGCCATGAAAAAGGATGAGTTCATGTCATTTGTGGGAACATAGATGAAGCTGGAAGCCATCATTCTCAGCAAACTATCACAAGGACAAAAAACCAAACATCGCGTGTCCTCACTCATAGGCGGGAATTGAACAATGAGAACACTTGGACACAGGAAGGTGAACATCACACACCGGGGCCTGTTGTGGGGTGGGAGGAGGGGGGAGGGATAGCATTAGGAGATATACCTAATGCTAAATGAGGAGTTAATGGGTGCAGCACACCAACATGGCACATGTATACATATGTAACAAATCTGTACATTGTGCACATGTACCCTAGAACTTTAAGTATAATAAAACATATATATATATATGAAAAGAAATTTGTAGCTGATGTGAAATTCAATCTGAAAAAAAAAACCAGAAAAGGCTAGTGATGTTTGTTGAATCTGATTATCAAGAATATTAAGTGACATACTGTAATGTGCAGCACAGTTCCTGGAACAAAGCAGACATTTGATGATGTCTGTTGATTGAATAATGGTGTTTGTCTTGAACCAGTCCTGGGCTTTGGAGTCCAGCCTAATTTTAGTTTTTGCATAGATCACAAGGTTTTAAAAAACTCTCTACCTACCAATTCTGGTCTCATTATATCCAGAGACAAATATATCACCAAATAACCTTCAGTCATTTCTTCTCTGGCCAAAGCATAAATGCATTATTAAAGAATAATTTATATATTTCTAACAGTCGTATAATGATTGGTCCAGGTAGGTGCTAGAGAAAAAATGTGAAGTTTTTTTATACTGTTATAATCTATGAGTTTTAAAATGGATTCATGGTTACAGAACTCATAAAAGCTGCTAATTATTTTTTTATGTAGACACTTGACAAAGGAAATGTAGGTATAGCTCTGTCATTTTTCAATTTTGTATGCTATTTTGACTCAAATTCTATCCAAATAACATTATTTCTTTTCATATCCACTGTGATATCAGTACTGCCCATAGGACACCTATGATGCTTCATTAGAAAATATGTATCAGTGATGGAACCATGTATTTTGCTATTGATGTCTCCCAAAGCTGAAATAGCATTATCAAGGCACTAAGCTGCAGAGTGTATCACATCCCTTTATTGCGTTTCAGAGAACTGAGGGAAATGAAAGATACAAATGGGGCTAGCAATCCTGAGAGTGAAGTGAGCAGGGAAGCAGGGTGCAGAGGGAAGATTTCAAGGCCCGTCTATTTGATGTCAAATTGCATGAGATGGAATCATGAGGCTGACAGAAATTGAGCCAATGAACGGAAAGTCTCCTATGAGGTCAACCCTTTCCTTTCCAACACCAGTCAGATCACCACCCACCCCCATCCCCGTTTCTCATCAGAAATTGGCAGTTGATGATTAGCAACCTATTATTATTTTTTCTCAAATTTTTAGAGAATGAGGCCTACAGATGTGGAAATAGTCTGATGTGATATCTTTGAACCCAAATGGGCAGGCATTTTTTTTTCTTGCGTGTACCCTAAGTTCCTATTTTCTATGCCTGAAGCTCTTTGATTGTTAGGCGAATTGTGTTTCTTATTTCTATCCAAATGAATAAACAAAAGCAAATGACCCTGTGTTTCCACCTTCTGAATTTTTGCTTAGAAGCTTATTGGGGTGTTAGGCTCATAGACTCTGCCTGGGTCCTAATATGGGCTTAGTAGCTGCACAACTTTGTTACTTAATCTCTCTGTGCCCGTGTTTGTTATCTTTAAAATAGGGGAAACAATAGTTCCTGCCTCATGGGATTGCTGTCATATTTAACGTATCAACATGAGAAAAATGCTTAGAATATGCTTCATGGCATCCAAGCATCCTAGAAAAATGCTTCATGGCATATAATCAATGCTAATTAAGTTAAACATAAAAATAAGACCACCAGCTTTCTCCTGCTCAGGATAAAATGACTGCAATTGCACTTACCTTCCCTTATAAGATTTCTTGTAAAGCTTTGATTCAGTAGATATGATATAGAAGAAAGGAAGTAAGTATGTCCAAACAGCACTATTTATAGACTTTTTAAATAGAAGTGTCTATTTAATTCAAACCCTCTGGAAATGATTGGAATGATCTTTTTGCTAGCACAGACTTCATGGAGCATCACCTAGGTTTGGGGCTCAAAGGAAAGATGAGGCTTAGCCCTGCTTCCAGTCAGCATATTCTGTAATTACACATTTTTAATTTATCTTGGTGCAAAGTTAGCTTTCTATGGGTAATCCGTTGCTATTTCAATACTGTGTGCTTCTCTGCCTCCCTTTCACAAATTTGTGTAGGGTTTTTAAAGGCTTTCTTAAGAGCATGGTGTTGTAATTCATTTTCTCCCACACTTATCTGATGACTCAACAGGTATTTAGTAAAAACGATCCCATTTTAAATGTAAAGAAACAAAATAGATGAGAAAAATATGCATGTGAATTAAAATCTGAAATCCTTATTCGCTCATGACATTTCTTTCTTAACACCAAGGAGATACCTTTTATAATCTCCATTTTCATGAGATTTCTTTAAAATCTTAGAACACTCATTTCTCTGGGTTTCTGAGAAAATCAGTCTTTGCTCTTCTGCAGAGTATTAGTTGGTTGGATAGCACAGGAAGGCAGAGCCTGTGAAGCCAGGCTGAGGTGAGTCCAGTCACATGACTTGGAGTGGAGAGAGGGGCATCATAGGCCCATCAGGGTGGTGCAGGTGGGAACGTGGGCATCAGGCACTGGAGAGCTGTGTTCCCTAATTATCTGAGACAAATTAGTTCTTGTTTTGTCAAACTAAAATTTGGTCAGTGTGAATTTGGCAGTATACCAGAGAGCAAGGATCTCTGAGGTCATGAGGCCTGCAGTGGTGCTAGTAGGGAGGGATGGACTCTAGCTTAATTTTGATATTTTGCCATAGTTTTAATTCTTGCCATTGCTCACTGCTCTTCAGCTGCATGGCCTATGTCTTTTCCTCTAATGCAATAATTCTCAGTCAGGGATGGTGCTCTTCCCCAGGGCCAGGGGACATTTGACAAAACCTGGAGACATTTCGGTTGGCACAAGCACAGGCAGTGGGATGGCACCAGCATTTAGTGTG
Source organism: Pongo pygmaeus (assembly GCF_028885625.2). Classification (NCBI taxonomy): domain Eukaryota; kingdom Metazoa; phylum Chordata; class Mammalia; order Primates; family Hominidae; genus Pongo; species Pongo pygmaeus. The sequence continues at coordinate 72,425,086 of NC_085930.1, read as the reverse complement.
TAGAGGCCAGGGATGCTGCTAAACATGCCACGATGTACAGGATAATGCAGAGTAACAATGAATTATCCAGCCCCAAATCTTTTTTCTTTTTTTAAAGTTCTGAAAGAAACATTTATTGTACTATCTGTTCTTTTTTTATTTTATTTTTATTATTATACTTTAAGTTTTAGGGTACATGTGCACAACGTGCAGGTTTGTTACATGTGTATACATGTGCCATGTTGGTGTGCTGCACCCATTAACTCCTCATTTACATTAGGTATATCACCTAATACTGTTCCTCCCCCTTCCCCCCACCACACAACAGGCCCCGGTGTGTGATATTCCCCTTCCTGTGTCCAAGTGTTCTCATTGTTCAATTCCCACCTATAAGTGAGGACGTGTGGTGTTTGGTTTTTTGTCCTTGTGATAGTTTGCTGAGAATGATGGTTTCCAGCTTCATCCATGTCCTACAAAGGACATGAACTCATCCTTTTTTATGGCTGCATGGTATTCCATGGAGTATATGTGCCACATTTTCTAAATCCAGTCTATCATTGTTGGACATTTGGGTTGGTTCCAAGTCTTTACTATTGTGAGTAGTGCCGCAATAAACATACGTGTGCATGTGTCTTTATAGCAGCATGATTTATATTCCTTTGAGTATATACCCAGTAATGGGATGGCTGGGTCAAATGGTATTTCTAGTTCTAGATCCCTGAGGAATCACCACACTGACTTCCACAATAGTTGAACTAGTTTACAGTCCCACCAACAGTGTAAAAGTATTCCTATTTCTCTACATCCTCTACAGCACCTGTTGTTTCCTGACATTTTAATGATCGCCATTCTAACTGGTGTGAGATGATATCTCATTGTGGTTTTGATTTGCATTTCTCTGATGGCCAGTGATGATGAGCATTTTTTCATGTGTTTTTTGGCTGCATAAATGTCTTCTTTTGAGAAGTGTCTGTTCATATCCTTCACCCACTTGTTGATGGGGTTTTTTTTTCTTGTAAATTTGTTTGAGTTCTTTGTAGATTTTGGATATTAGCCCTTTGTCAGATGAGTAGATTGCAAAAATTTTCTCCCGTTCTGTAGGTTGCCTGTTCACTCTGATGCTAGTTTCTTTTGCTGTGCAGAAGCTCTTCAGTTTAATTAGATCTCATTTGTCAATTTTGGTTTTTGTTGCCATTGCTTTTGGTGTTTTAGACATGAAGTCCTTGCCCGTGCCTATGTCCTGAATGGTATTGCCTAGGTTTTCTTCTAGGGTTTTTATGGTTTTAGGTCTAACATGTAAGTCTTTAATCCATCTTGAATTAATTTTTGTATAAGGTGTAAGGAAGGGATCTAGTTTCAGCTTTCTACATATGGCTAGCCAGTTTTCCCAGCACCATTTGTTAAATAGGGAATCTTTTCCCCATTTCTTGTTTTTGTCAGGTTTGTCAAAGATCAGTTAGTTGTACATGTATGGCATTATGTCTGAGGGCTCTGTTCTGTTCCATTGGTCTATATCTCTGTTTTGGTACCAGTACTGTGCTGTTTTGGTTACTGTAGCTTTGAAGTATAGTTTGAATTCAGGTAGCGTGATGCCTCCAGCTTTGTTCTTTGGGCTTAGGATTGACTTGGTGATGCAGGCTCTTTTTTGGTTCCATATGAACTTTAAAGTAGTTTTTTCCAATTCTGTGAAGAAAGTCATTGGTAGCTTGATGGGGATGGCATTGAATCTATAAATTACCTTAGGCAGTATGGCCATTTTCACAATATTGATTATTCCTACCCATGAGCATGGAATGTTCTTCCATTTGTTTGCATCCTCTTTTATTTTGTTGAGCAGTGGTGTGTAGTTCTCCTTGAAGAGGTCCTTCACATCCCTTGTAAGTTGGATTCCTAGGTGTTTTATTCTCTTTGAAACAATTGTGAATGGGAGTTCGCTCATGATATGGCTCTCTGTTTGTCTGTTATTGATGTATAAGAATGCTTGTGATTTTTGCACATTGATTTTATAGCCTGAGACTTTGCTGAAGTTGCTTATCAGCTTAAGGAAATTTGGGGCTGAGATGATGGGGTTTTCTAAATATACAATCATGTCATTTGCAAAGAGGGACAATTTGTCTTCCTCTTTTCCTAACTGAATACACTTTATTTCTTTCTCCTGCCTGATTGCCCTGGGTGGAACTTCCAACATCATGTTGAATAGGAGTGGTGAGAGAGGGCATCCCTGTCTTGTGCCAGTTTTCAAAGGGAATGCTTCCAGTTTTTGCCCATTCAGTATGATATTGGCTGTGGGTTTGTCATACATACCTCTTATTATTTTGAGATACATCCCATCAATACCTAATTTATTGAGAGTTTTTAGTATGAAGTGCTGTTGAATTTTGTCAAAGGCCTTTTCTTCATCTATTGAGATAATCATGTGGTTTTTGTCGTTGGTTCTGTTTATATGCTGGATTACATTTATTGATTTGTGTATGTTGAACCAGCCTTGCATCCCAGGGATGAAGTCCACCTGATGATGGTGGATAAGCTTTTTGATGTGTTGCTGGATTCAGTTTGCCAGTATTTTATTGAGGATTTTTGCATCAGTTTTCATCAGGGATATTGGTCTAAAATTCTCTTTTTTTGTGTGTGTTTCTGCCGGGCTTTGGTATCATGATGCTGCTGGCCTCATAAAATGAGTTAGGGAGGATTCCCTCTTTTTCTATTGATTGGAATAGTTTCAGAAGGAATGGTACCAGCTCCTCCTTGTACCTCTGGTAGAATTTGGCTGTGAATCCATCTGGTCCTGGACTTTTTTTGGTTGGTAACCTATTAATTATTGCCTCAGTTTCAGAGCCTGTGATTAGTCTATTCAGAGATTCAACTTCTTCCTGGTTTAGTCTTGGGAGGGTGTATGTGTCAAGGAATTTATCCATTTCTTCTAGATTTTCTAGTTTATTTTTGTAGAGGTGTTTTTAGTATTCTCTGATGGTAGTTTGTGTTTCTGTGGGATATCCCCTTTATCATTTTTTATTGTGTCTATTTGATTCTTCTCTCTTTTCTTCTTTATTGGTCTTGTTAGCGGTCTGTCAATTTTGTTGATGTTTTCAAAAAACCAGCTCCTGAATTCATTGATTTTTTGAAGGGTTTTTTATGTCTCTGTCTCCTTCAGTTCTGCTTTGATCTTAGTTATTTCCTGCCTTCTGCTAGCTTTTGAATGTGTTTGCTCTTGCTTCTCTAGTCTTTTAATTGTGATGTTAGGGTGTCAATTTTAGATCTTTCCTGCTTTCTCTTGTGGACATTTAGTGCTATAAATTTCCCTCTACACACTGCTTTAAATGTGTCCCAGAGATTCTGGTATGTTGTGTCTTTGTTCTCATTGGTTTCAAAGAACATCTTTATTTCTGCCTTCATTTCATTATATACCCAGTAGTCATTCAGGAGCAGGTTGTTGAGTTTCCATGTAGTTGAGTGGTTTTGAGTTAATTTCTTAATCCTGAGTTGTAGTTTGATTGCACTGTGGTCTGAGAGACAGTTTGTTATAATTTCTGTTCTTTTACATTTGCTAAGGAGTGCTTTACTTCCAACTATGTGTCAATTTTGGAATAGGTGTGGTGTGGTGCTAAGAATGTATATTCTGTTGATGTGGGGTGGAGAGTTCTGTAGATGTCTATTGGTGCAGAGCTGAGTTCAATCCCTGGATATCCTTGTTAACTTTCTGTCTCATTGGTCTGTCTAATGTTGACAGTGGAGTGTTAAAGTCTCCCATTATTATTGTGTGGGACTCTAAGTCTCTTTGTAGGTCTCTAAGGACTTGCTTTATGAATCCGGGTGCTCCTTTATTGGGTGCATATATATTTAGGATAGCTAGATCTTCTTGTTGAATTGATCCCTTTACCATTATATAATGGCCTTCTTTGTCTCTTTTGATCTTTGTTGGTTTAAAGTGTGTTTTATCAGAGACTAGGATTGCAACCCCTGCCTCTTTTTGTTTTCCACTTGCTTCGTAGATCTTTCTCCATCCCTTTATTTTGAGCCTGTGTATGTTTCTGCATGTGAGATAGGTCTCCTGAATACAGCACACTGATGGGTCTTAACTCTTTATCCAATTTGCCAGTTTGTGTCTTTTAATTGGAGCATTTAGCCCATTTACATTTAAGGTTAATATTGTTATGTGTGAATTTGATCCTGTCATTATGATGTTAGCTGGTTATTTTGCTCGTTAGTTGATGCAGTTTCTTCCTAGCCTCGATGGTCTTTACAATTTGGCATGATTTTGCAGTGGCTGGTACCGGTTGTACCTTTCCATGTTTAGCACTTCCTTCAGGAGCTCTTTTAGGGCAGGCCTGGTGGTGACAAAATCTCTCAGCATTTGCTTGTCTGTAAAGGATTTTATTTCTCCTTCAGTTATGAAGCTTAGTTGGAAGGATATGAAATTCTGCGTTGAAAATTCTTTAAGAATGTTGAATATTGGCCCCCACTCTCTTCTGGCTTGTAGATTTTCTGCCAAGAGATCAGCTGTTACTCTGATGGGCTTCCCTTTGTGGGTAACCCGACCTTTCTCTCTGGCTGCCCTTAACATTTTTTGCTTCATTTCAACTTTGGTGAATCTGACAATTATGTGTCTTGGAATTGCTCTTGTCAAGCAGTATCTTTGTGGCGTTCTCTGTATTTCCTGAATTTGAATGTTGGCCTGCCTTGCTAGATTGGGGAAGTTCTCCTGGATAATATCCTGCGGAGTGTTTTCCATCTTCGTCCATTCTCCCCAACACTTTCAGGTACACACATCTTTCTAGTGTCACAGTTGAGAAACCTTGCTTAATGTGTCAAATTTATTCCTGCCTCAGGGTCTTTGTACTGGGTCTTCCCCATGCCTGAATCATTCTTCCTTCATACCCTCTCCTGGCCAGTGCTTTGTGGCATGCATTTCTCCATTTGAATGCCATCTCCTTAGAGGGACTTTCCTGATGCCTCCACTTAATCTAAGCCTATTCTTTCTATTCTCAGTTATTCTTTATCAAGCCCTCCATTTTATTTTTTTCATAGCACTTAGCCTTGTGAATTATAAGTTGCTCAATAAAGATGTTCACTTTATGATTCATGTATTTTGCTTTTCACAGAACAAAGAAATAACAAATGCATTTGAGTTTTTGATATGTCTTCTGTTTATTGCCATTTCTGGGAAAAGAAGTTTTCAAACACCAGCAGAACCCCTTTTCACTTGTTGAAAAATGCAAAATCATTCCGTGGCAGTAATTTTTTTTTTTTTTGCTTTCACCTAATTAAATTTGTGTAAAGAATAAAGAAAGGGCTTTATCATCTGCAGGAGAAGCAAGTTTCTCACACCTGACTTTAATCACTCTGAGTAACTACTTCATTAGGATGGAGGCAAGCCCAGTGACAGATGATTAATTTTCATGGATATAATCTGGGAAGCCAAATGCTTGTAGCAAGGGAGTCTGGCAAAAATACCATAAATGTATTAGCATTTATTAAAAATAAGTTGCAAGTCTGTCTTCATGCTGCCTCTGTTATGTTATAAATTTAATGTAAGCACCAAAAAATATACATTACATACATCATAATGCCTCTGTTATGTTATAAATTTAATGTAATCACCAAAAAAATACATTTCCTGCTGAGGAAGGAAATATAGATAGTATCTTCATCCTTTAACCTGCTGGGTCTTACATTCATGAATTTAGATTTTTAAAGGCTAGTGGAAAGAAATAAAATGAAACCAAATTTAGGAATATTTCTATCTTTCTTGTTGCAATTTGACTCTTTTGTTATTTTGAATAAGATGAAGGCTAACACAGTAAGTACCTAAGAGACAATGTGTTCTCAGTGGAGAATGAAATACCCTATCTTTATGCCCATACCCACCTGATAGTTTTAAAACACAACTGTCTCAGTACTTCAAAGATGGTCTTAACATGAGAAAAAAAATAGGATTATTGGCAAATTCTGCATTTCTCCAAACTAATTAGTTTTTAGGAAGGGATCTTGGTCTCTCTGAATTTTTCTGTACTTTCTAAGAAATTAAAATCTGAGGATACCAAGAGTGCCATACTAATTTACAAATATTGCATGATTATTGTAGCAAATTAGAAAATGTTTTTCTAAACTGCAAAGTACTTTATAGACATTAGCTAAAACGAATAAAAACCTTTTCTTCTTCAAAGATGAAGCCTTTCCTCTGTCCTTTTTTCTCTTTGAGACCGGTGCCTGCCGATAAAGCTTGATTTGTTTGTAACTCACATGGAGTCTGGTTACAAAAGTCAGATTCGAATGAAGAAGTGTGCTGTTTTAAAATGAATTCAGTAAAATGATGACAGCTTTAAGCATTGAAATTACCTCCAAATATTGGTTCTACCACATGCTAACCATGTTGGAGAATGTACTTTGCCACTTAGAACATCTATGTTGTTCGTCTGCAAATTGGGAACAATGACGAAATGAGATTTTATGTAATGTACCTGGTACATAGTAGATTCTCAGTAAACTGTTCTTCTTAAGACAATTGTGACATTAGATCTTGAGATGTACCTTGTAGAGCTGAATCTTCTTTGTCCTTGTTGTTGTTGTTATATTTGGTGTGTGTGTGGGTATTTAAAAATTAAGTTGTCATAATTGTCATTAATGTTTGCAGTAACTTAAAACAGGCTTTTTGGTCAGTCCTAGAGAGTATTTTTTATTTTGCTCAAGTCTTAAATTTTTATTTAGAAACAGGAATTTGGGGGCCGGGCACAATGGCTCACGCCTGTAATCCCAGGACTTTGGGAGGCCGAGGCTGGTGGATCATGGGGTCAGGAGATTGAGACCATCCTGGCTAACACAGTGAAATCCAGTGTCTACTAAAAATACAAAAAATTAGCCGGGTGTGGTGGTGGACACTTGTAGTCCCAGCTACTCGGGAGGCTGATGTGGTAGAATCACTTGAACCCAGGAGGCAGAGGTTGCAGTGAGCTGAGACTGCACCACTGCACTCCAGCCTGGGCAAAAGAGTGAGACTCAGTCTAAAAAAAAAAAAAAAAAGGATTTCTGTGTTGCCTTAATATGCCTAATATATTCCTCAATTTCATCTTTCTATTAGAGTAAGTAAATTTTCTGCACCCCAAGTAAAAATAAGTGGTCTAAACAAAATTAGTGGTCTAAGTCCTTTAAACCAGGACAGTCATTCAAAAATCTGGGAGGTATGGTAACTGTAGATAAATTTATGTAGCAGAGATTATATCTACTTTTATTTGTCATTTTAATCACAATAATGCCAGTTCATAGTACTCTCTGTGTACAAATTTGCTGAGTAAATGAGAGAAGAAATGACTCCCGGAACTACAGATGCTGGCTTCCAGTTTCCCCTTTATATCCCAAATAATCATGTCACGGTAAAGAAGGTTCGAAACTGGGGAGCAGGAAATGAGAGAGTATACGTTAGAAGGAATCCTCACAGATAGAATACTAGGAGGCAGAGAATGTAGGTATAAATACAGGTCCTGTCACTTCATATCTGAATTTACCTGGGCAACTGACTTGACCAACTTGAGCCCCAGCTTCTTCATAAAATAGCAATAATAATAATTCCTTTCTTTAGAAGTGTTGCAAGTATTATGTAGGGTGTTCATGGTGATTTAGTGAGGTAAGGTAATGTAAGCAAAACAAGCTGCGCTGGGTACTTACATCTTAAGATTCTCCATTTCCATGCAAGCCACTAACATGAGTTTCTTTTGAGACCTAGGGATAGACATGAATGAGCATCTACTGGGAGAAGATCTGCAAGCTGCCTGTGAGACATATCCATTTGATTTTGAAAAGCTGTGAGGTCACCCCACATTAGTTACATTCCTTAGCTTTCTGAACTAAGAAACCTGCCTCTATGATAGTTAAGCTCTACCAGTGTGCTAATTTTACAATTTTTATTGGTTACGGTCCATGAAAATAATGCTGAAATATAATATTTATCTGGAAGTGTTTCATGCAAATAGTGTGGTACTAAGAAATGCACCAATGCAGTGAGACAGACGTTTATTTTATTTTATTTTATTTTATTTTATTTTTTTTCTTTTTATTATTATTATTATTATTATTATTATTATTATACTTTAGGCTCTATGGTACATGTGCGTAACGTGCAGGTAAGTTACATATGTATACATGTGCCATGCTGGTGCGCTGCACCCACCAACTCGTCATCTAGCATTAGGTATATCTCCCAGTGCTATCCCTCCCCCCTCCCCCCACCCCACAACAGTCCCCAAAGTGTGATGTTCCCCTTCTTGTGTCCATGTGTTCTCATTGTTCAATTCCCACCTATGAGTGAGAATATGCGGTGTTTGGTTTTCTGTTCTTGCGATAGTTTACTGAGAATGATGATTTCCAATTTCATCCATGTCCCTACAAAGGACATGAACTCATCATTTTTTATGGCTGCATAGTATTCCATGGTGTATATCTGCCACATTTTCTTAATCCAGTCTATCATTGTTGGACATTTGGGTTGGTTCCAAGTCTTTGCTATTGTGAATAATGCTGCAATAAACATACGTGTGCATGTGTCTTTATAGCAGCATGATTTATAATCCTTTGGGTATATACCCAGTAATGGGATGGCTGGGTCAAATGGAATTTCTAGTTCTAGATCCCTGAAGAATCACCACACTGACTTCCACAAGGATTGAACTAGTTTACAGTCCCACCAACAGTGTAAAAGTGTTCCTATTTCTCCACATCCTCTCCAGCACCTGTTGTTTCCTGACTTTTTAATGATTGCCATTCTAACTGGTGTGAGATGGTATCTCATTGTGGTATTGATTTGCATTTCTCTGATGGCCAGTGATGGTGAGCATTTTTTCATGTGTTTTTTGGCTGCATAAATGTCTTCTTTTGAGAAGTGTCTGTTCATGTCCTTCGCCCACTTTTTGATGGGGTTGTTTGTTTCTTTCTTGTAAATTTGTTTGAGTTCTTTGTAGATTCTGGATATTAGCCCTTTGTCAGATGAGTAGGTTGCGAAAATTTTCTCCCATTTTGTAGGTTGCCTGTTCACTCTGATGGTAGTTTCCTTTGCTGTGCAGAAGCTCTTTAGTTTAATTAGATCCCATTTGTCAAATTTTGGCTTTTGTTGCCATTGCTTGTGGTGTTTTAGACATCAAGTCCTTGCCCATGCCTATGTCCTGAATGGTATTGCCTAGGTTTTCTTCTAGGGTTTTTATGGTTTTAGGTCTAACATTTAAGTCTTTAATCCATCTTGAATTGATTTTTGTATAAGGTGTAAGGAAGGGATCCAGTTTCAGCTTTCTACATATGGCTAGCCAGTTTTCCCAGCACCATTTATTAAATAGGGAATCCTTTCCCCATTTCTTGTTTTTGTCAGGTTTGTCAAAGATCAGATAGTTGTAGATATGTGGCATTATTTCTGAGGGCTCTGTTCTGTTCCATTGGTCTATATCTCTGTTTTGGTACCAGTACCATGCTGTTTTGGTTACTGTAGCCTTGTAGTATAGTTTGAAGTCAGGTAGTGTGATGCCTCCAGCTTTGTTCTTTTGGCTTAGGATTGACTTGGCGATGCGGGCTCTTTTTTGGTTCCATATGAACTTTAAAGTAGTTTTTTCCAATTCTGTGAAGAAAGTCATTGGTAACTTGATGGGGATGGCATTGAATCTGTAAATTACCTTGGGAAGGATGGCCATTTTCATGATATTGATTCTTCCTACCCATGAGCATGGAATGTTCTTCCATTTGTTTGTATCCTCTTTTATTTCCTTGAGCAGTGGTTTGTAGTTCTCCTTGAAGAGGTCCTTCACATCCCTTGTAAGTTGGATTCCTAAGTATTTTATTCTCTTTGAAGCAATTGTGAATGGGAGTTCACTCATGATTTGGCTCTCTGTTTGTCTGTTATTGATGTATAAGAATGCTTGTGATTTTTGTACATTGATTTTGTATCCTGAGACTTTGCTGAAGTTGCTTATCAGCTTAAGGAGATTTTGGGCTGAGACAGTGGGGTTTTCTAGATATACTATCATGTCATCTGCAAACAGGGACAATTTGACTTCCTCTTTTCCTAGTTGAATACCCTTGATTTCCTTCTCTTGCCTAATTGCCCTGGCCAGAACTTCCAACACTATGTTGAATAGGAGTGGTGAGAGAGGGCATCCCTGTCTTGTGCCAGTTTTCAAAGGGAATGCTTCCAGTTTTTGCCCATTCAGTATGATATTGGCTGTGGGTTTGTCATAAATAGCTCTTATTATTTTGAGATACATCCCATCAATACCTAATTTATTGAGAGTTTTTAGCATGAAGGGTTGTTGAATTTTGTCAAAGGCCTTTTCTACATCTATTGAGATCATCATGTGGTTTTTGTCTTTGGTTCTGTTTATATGCTGGATTACATTTATTGATTTGCGTATATTGAACCAGCCTTGCATCCCAGGGATGAAGCCCACTTGATCATGGTGGATAAGCTTTTTGATGTGCTGCTGGATTCTGTTTGCCTGTATTTTATTGAGGATTTTTGCATCAATGTTCATCAAGGATATTGTGTAGAGGGAAATTTATAGCACTAAATGCCCACAAGAGAAAGCAGGAAAGATCCAAAATTGACACCCTAACATCACAATTAAAAGAACTAGAAAAGCAAGAGCAAACATATTCAAAAGCTAGCAGAAGGCAAGATATAACTAAAATCAGAGCAGAACTGAAGGAAATAGAGACACAAAAAGCCCTTCAAAAAATAAATGAATCCAGGAGCTGGTTTTTTGAAAGGATCAACAAAATTGATATTCCGCTAGCAAGATTAATAAAGAAAAAAAGAGAGAAGAATCAATAGATGCAATAAGAAATGATAAAGGGGATATCACCACCGATCCCACAGAAATACAAACTACCATCAGAGAATATTACAAACACCTTTACGCAAATAAACTAGAAAATCTAGAAGAAATGGATAAATTCCTCAACACATACACCATCCCAAGACTAAACCAGGAAGAAGTTGAATCTCTGAATAGACCAATAACAGGAGCTGAAATTGTGGCAATAATCAATAGCTTACCAACCAAAAAAAGTCCAGGACCAGATGGGTTCACAGCCGAATTCTACCAGAGGTACAAGGAGGAGCTGGTACCATTCCTTCTGAAACTATTCCAATCAACAGAAAAAGAGGGAATCCTCCCTAACTCATTTTATGAGGCCAGCATCATCCTCATACCAAAGCCTGGCAGAGACACAACAAAAAAAGAGAATTTGAGACAGACTTTTATTGCAAGTGGGGTAACTTCATCCAATGACATTCAAACAGAGTCAATTACATTTGTGCCATTAGCACCCTATACGTATTATTTGTCTGAGTCTCAACCAAAAAAAAAAAATCCCATCAAGCCTAATGATAATCTTCTTCTTCACTTTAATTTTTCTCTGGACTCCCTAGAGTTATGACACCATACCCAGACACTGTAAAAGAGTGTCCTCATTCAGTGTATCGACTTGTTTTCCATTTGCTGGGATCTTCCATTTTTTCCTTTTCCAGTTTGCATGAACATTAATGCTTCTTTTTCTCAAAGAATACCTGTAAGAGCAATGTGTGACCTGATCATCTGACATAACATCAGCAATGGGAAAACTCCCATTATACTCTCCCCAGATTATTAAATTAAACATTTTTAAAAATTGTTTTATTAATTGAGTATCTTTTACATCAGGCACCAGGCTAAAGATTCAGAAGTGAATGAGGTAACTCACGCTTTCATAGAGGATTGTAAATAGATGACTCTGAAGGCGCTATATTCTTACCCCTTGTGTTTGTTTCCTAGAGCTGTGGTAACAAAGTACCCAATACCATAAACTGGGAGGCTTGAATAATCTATTTTTACTCTCTGACAAATCTTGAGGCCAGACTTCTGAGATTAAGGTGTAGTCTGAGCCCTGCTCTCTGAAGGCACTAAGGGAGGATCTGTTCCAGGCCTCACTCCTACCTTGTGGTATTTCCTTGAATTGCAGCAGCTTAACTACAACCTTTTCATGGTGTTCTCCCTCTATGCATTTCTGGCTATGTGTCCAAATTTTCCTCTTTTTTTTTTTCTTTAAATTTTTTTATTTCCATAGGTTTTTGGGGAACAGTTGGTATTTGGCTACATGAGTAAGTTCTTTAGTGGTGATCTGTGAGATTTTGGTGCACCCATCACCTGAGCAGTATACACTGAACCCAATTTGTAGTCTTTTATCCCTGACCCCCTTTCCACCTGAGTCCCCAAAGTCCATTGTGTTATTCTTATGCCATCACATACTCATAGCTTAGCTCCCACTTATGAGAACATAACAGCGTTTGGTTTTCCATTCTTCAGTTACTTCACTTAGAATAATAGTCCCCAATCCCATCCAGGTTGCTACGAATGCCATTACTTCATTCCTTTTAATGGCATAGTAGTATTCCATCATTATCTATCTATCTATCTATCTATCTGTCTATCTATCTCATAGTTTCTTTATCCACTTATTGATTGGTGAGCATTTGGGTTGGTTCCACATTTTTGCAATTGCAAATTGTGCTGCTATAAATATGCGTGTGCAAGTATCTTTTTCGTATAATGACTTCTTTTCCTCTTGGTGGATACTCAATGCTGGGATGGCTGGATCAAATGATAGTTCTACTTTTAGTTCTTTTTTTTTCTTTTTTTTTAATTTTATTATTATTGTACTTTAAGTTTTAGGGTAGATGTGCACAATGTGCAGGTTTGTTACATATGTATACATGTGCCATGTTGGTGTGCTGCATCCGTTAACTCGTCATTTAGCATTAGGTATATCTCCTAATTCTATCCCTCCCCCCTCCCCCTACCCCACAACAGTCCCCGAAGTGTGATGTTCCCCTTCCTGTGTCCATGTGTTCTCATTGTTCAATTCCCACCTATGAGTGAGAACATGCGGTGTTTGGTTTTTTGTCCTTGCGATAGTTTGCTGAGAATGATGGTTTCCAGTTTCATCCATGTCCCTACAGAGGACATGAACTCATCATTTTATATGGCTGCATAGTATTCCATGGTGTATATGTGCCACATTTTCTTAATCTAGTCCATTGTTGTTGGACATTTGGGTTGGTTCAAAGTCTTTGCTATGGTGAATAGTGCCGCAATAAACATACGTGTGCATGTGTCTTTATAGCAGCATGATTTATATTCCTTTGGGTATATACTCAGTAATAGGATGGCTGGGTCAAATGGTATTTCTAGTTCTAGATCCCTGAAGAATCACCACACTGACTTCCACAATGGTTGAACTAGTTTACAGTCCCACCAACAGTGTCAAAGTGTTCCTATTTCTCCACATCCTCTCCAGCACCTGTTGTTTCCTGACTTTTTAATGATTGCCATTCTAACTGGTGTGAGATGGTAACACATTGTGGTATTGATTTGCATTTCTCTGATGGCCAGTGATGATGAGCATTTTTTCATGTGTTTTTTGGCTGCATAAATGTCTTCTTTTGAGAAGCGTCTGTTCATATCCTTCACCTACTTTTTGATGGGGTTGTTTTTTTCTTGAAAATTTGTTTGAGTTCTTTGTAGATTCTGGATATTAGCCCTTTGTCAGATGAGTAGATTGCAAAAATTTTCTTCCATTCTGTAGGTTGCCTGTTCACTCTGATGGTAGTTTCTTTTGCTGTGCAGAAGCTCTTGAGTTTAATTAGATCCCATTTGTCAATTTTGGCTTTTGTTGCCATTGCTTTTGGTGTTTTAGATATGAAGTCCTTGCCCATGTCTATGTCCTGAATGGTAATGCCTAGGTTTTCTTTTAGGGTTTTTATGGTTTTAGGTCTAACATGTCAGTCTTTAATCCATCTTGAATTAATTTTTGTATAAGGTGTAAGGAAGGGATACAGTTTCAGCTTTCTACATACGGCTAGCCAGTTTTCCCAGCACCATTTGTTAAATAGGGAATCCTTTCCCCATTTCTTGTTTTTGTCAGATTTGTCAAAGATCAGATGGTTGTAGATATGTGGCATTATTTCTGAGGGCTCTGTTCTGTTCCATTGATCTATATCTCTGTTTTGGTAACAGTACCATGCTGTTTTGGTTACTGTAGCCTTGTAGTATAGTTTGAAGTCAGGTAGCGTGATGCCTCCAGCTTTGTTCTTTTGGCTTAGGATTCATTTGGCGATGCAGGCTCTTTTTTGGTTCCATATGAATTTTAAAGTAGTTTTTTCCAATTCTGTGAAGAAAGTCATTGGTAACTTGATGGGGATGGCATTGAATCTGTAAATTACCTTGAGAAGGATGGCCATTTTCATGATATTGATTCTTCCTACCCATGAGCATGGAATTTTCTTCCATTTGTTTGTATCCTCTTTTATTTCACTGAGCAGTGGTTTGTAGTTCTTCTTGAAGAGGTCCTTCATGTCCCTTGTAAGTTGGATTCCTAGGTGTTTTATTCTCTTTGAAGCAGTTGTGAATGGGAGTTCATTCATGATTTGGCTCTCTGTCTGTCTGTTATTGGTGTATAAGAATACTTGTGATTTTTAAACATTGATTTTGTATCCTGCGACTTTGCTGAAGTTGCTTATTAGGTTAAGGAGATTTTGGGCTGAGACAATGGGGTTTTCTAGTTATACAATAATGTCATCTGCAAACAGGAACAATTTGACTTCCTCTTTTCCTAATTGAATACCTTTTATTTCCTTCTCCTGCATGATTGCCTTGGCCAGAACTTCCAACACTATGTTGAATAGGAGTGGTGAGAGAGGGCATCCCTGTCTTGTGCCAGTTTTCAAAGGGAATGCTTCCAGTTTTTGCCCATTCAGCATGATATTGGCTGGGGGTATGTCATAGATAGCTCTTATTATTTTGAGATACGTCCCATCAATACCTAATTTATTGAGAGGTTTTAGCATGAAGGGTTGTTGAATTTTGTGAAAGGCCTTTTCTGCGTCTGTTGAGGTAATTATGTGGTTTTTGTCTTTGGTTCTGTTTATATGCTGGATTACATTTATTGATTTGCGTATGTTGAACCAGCTTTGCATCCCAGGGATGAAGCCCTGATCATGGTGGATAAGCTTTTTGATGTGCTGCTGGATTCGGTTTGCCAGTATTTTATTGAGGATTTTTACATCAGTTTTCATCAAGGATATTGGTCTAAAATTCTCTTTTTTGGTTGTATCTCTGCCAGGCTTTGGTATCAGGATGATGCTGGCCTCATAAAATGAGTTAGGGAGGATTCCCTCTTTTTCTGTTGATTGGAATAGTTTCAGAAGGAATGGTACCAGCTCCTCCTTGTACCTCTGGTAGAATTTGGCTGTGACTCCATCTGGTCCTGGACTCCTTTTGGTTGGTAAGCTATTGATTTTTGCCACAATTTCAGCTCCTGTTATTGGTCTATTCAGAGATTCAACTTCTTCCTGGTTTAGTCTTGGGAGGGTGTATGTGTCAAGGAATTTATCCATTTCTTCTAGATTTTCTAGTTTATTTCTGTGGAGGTGTTTGTAGTATTTTCTGATGGTAGTTTGTATTTCTGTGGGATTGGTGGTGATATCCCCTTTATCATTTTTTATTGCATCTATTTGATTCTTCTCTCTTTTCTTCTTTATTAGTCTTGCTAGCAGTCTATCAATTTTGTTGATCTTTTCAAAAAACCAGCTCCTGGATTAATTAATTTTTTAAGGAGTTTTTGTGTCTCTATTTCCTTCAGTTCTGTTCTGATCTTAGTTATTTCTTGCCTTCTGCTAGCTTTTGAATGTGTTTGCTCTTGCTTTTCTAGTTCTTTTAATTGTGATGTTAGGGTGTCAATTTTAGATCTTTCCTGCTTTCTCTTGTGGGCATTTAGTGTTATAAATTTCCCTCTACACACTGCTTTGAATGTGTCCCAGAGATTCTGGTATGTTGTGTCTTTGTTCTTGTTGGTTTCAAAGAACATCTTTATTTCTGCCTTCATTTCGTTATGTACCCAGTAGTCATTCAGGAGCAGGTTGTTCAGTTTCCATGTAGTTGAGTGGTTTTGAGTGAGTTTCCTAATCCTGAGTTGTAGTTTGATTGCACTGTGGTCTGAGAGGCAGTTTGTTATAATTTCTGTTTTTACATTTGCTAAGGAGTGCTTTACTTCCAACTATGTGTCAATTTTGGAATAGGTGTGATGTGCTGAAAAAAATGTATATTCTGTTGATGTGGGGTGGAGAGTTCTGTAGATGTCTATTAGGTCCACTTGGTGCAGAGCTGAGTTCAATTCCTGGGTATCCTTGTTCACTTTCTGTCTCGTTGATCTGTCTAATGTTGACAGTGGGGTGTTAAAGTCTCCCATTATTATTGTGTGGGAGTCTAAGTCTCTTTGTAGGTCACTAAGGATGTGCTTTATGAATCTTGGTGCTCCTGTATTGGGTGCATATATATTTAGGATAGTTAGCTCTTCTTGTTGAATTGATCCCTTTACTGTCGTGTAATGGCCCTCTTTGTCTCTTTTGATCTTTGTTGGTTTAAAGTCTGTTTTATCAGAGACTAGGATTGCAACCCCTGCCTCTTTTTGTTTTCCATTTGCTTGGTAGATCTTCCTCCATCCCTTTATTTTGAGCCTATGTGTGTCTCTGCACGTGAGATGGGTTTCCTGAATACAGCACACTGATGGGTCTTAACTCTTTATCCAATTTGCTAGTCTGTGTCTTTTAATTGGAGCATTAACCCATTTACATTTAAAGTTAATATTGTTATGTGTGAATTTGATCCTGTCATTATGATGTTAGCTGGTTATTTTGCTTGTTAGTTGATGCAGTTTCTTCCTAGCCTCGATGGTCTTTACAATTTGGCATGTTTTTGCAATGGCTGGTACCGGTTTTTCCTTTCCATGTTTAGCACTTCCTTCAGGAGCTCTTTTAGGGCAGGCCTGGTGGTGACAAAATCTCTCAGCATTTGCTTGTCTGTAAAGGATTTTATTTCTGCTTCACTTATGAAGCTTAGTTTAACTGGATATGAAATTCTGGGTTGAAAATTTTTTTCTTTAAGAATGTTGAATATTGGCCCCCACTCTCTTCTGGCTTGTAGAGTTTCTGCGGAGAGATCTGCTCTTAGTCTGGTGGGCTTCCCTTTGTGGGTAACCCGACCTTTCTGTCTGGCTGCCTTTAACATTTTTTGCTTTATTTCAACTTTGGTAAATCTGACAATTATGTGTCTTGGAGTTGCTCTTCTCGAGGATTATCTTTGTGGCGTTCTCTGTATTTCCTGAATCTGAATGTTGGCCTGCCTTGCTAGATTGGGGAAGTTCTCCTGGATAATATCCTGCAGAGTGTTTTCCAACTTGGTTCCATTCTCCCCATCACTTTCAGGTACACCAATCAGACGTAGATTTGGTCTTTTCACATAGTCCTATATTTCTTGGAGGCTTTGTTCATTTCTTTTTAGTCTTTTTTCTCTAAACTTCCCTTCTTGCTTCATTTCATTCATTTCATCTTCCATCACTGATACCCTTTCTTCCATTTGATCGCATCGGCTCCTGAGGCTTCTGCATTCTTCACATAGTTCTCGAGCCTTGGCTTTCAGCTCCATCAGCTCCTTTAAGGACTTCTCTGCATTGGTTATTCTAGTTATATGTTCGTCTAGTTTTTTTTCAAAGTTTTTAACTTCTTTGCCATTGTTTTGAATTTCCTCCTGTAGCTTGGAGTAGTTTGATCATCTGAAGCCTTCTTCTTTCAACTCGTCAAAGTCATTCTCCGTCCAACTTTGTTCCATTGCTGGTGAGGAATTGCGTTCCTTTGGAGGAGGAGAGGCACTCTGCTTTTTAGAGTTTCCAGTTTTTCTGCTCTGTTTTTTCCCCATCTTTGTGGTTTTATCTACTTTTGGTCTTTGATGATGGTGACGTACAGATGGGTTTTTGGTGTGGATGTCCTTTCTGTTTGTTAGTTTTCCATCTGACAGACAGGATCCTCAGCTGCAGGTCTGTTGGAGTTTTCTAAAGGTCCACTCCAGACCCTGTTTGCCTGGGTATCAGCAGCAGTGGCTGCAAAACAGTGGTGGCTGTAGAACAGTGGATTTCTGTGAACCGCGAATGCTGCTGTCTGATCGTTCATCTGGAAGTTTTGTCTCAGAGGAGTACCCAGCCGTGTGAGGTGTCAGTCTGCCCCTACTGGGGGGTGCCTTCCAGTTAGGCTGCTCGGGCAACAGGGACCCACTTGAGGAGGCAGTCTGCCCATTCTTAGATCTGCAGCTGTGTGCTGGGAGAACCACTACTCTCTTCAAAGCTGTCAGACAGGGACATTTAAGTCTGCAGAGGTTACTGCTGTCTTTTTGTTTGTCTGTGCCGTGCCCCCAGAGGTGGAGTCTACAGAGGCAGGCAGGCCTCCTTGAGCTGTGGTGGGCTCCACCCAGTTCGAGCTTCCTGGCTGCTTTGTTTACCTAATCAAGTCTGGGCAATGGCAGGCGCCCGTCACCCAGCTGCACTGCCGCCTTGCAGTTTGATCTCAGACTGTTGTGCTAGCAATCAGGGAGACTCCATGTGCGTAGGACCCTCTGAGCCAGGTGCGGAATATAATCTCCTGGTTTGCCATTTTTTAAGCCCGTCGGAAAAGCTCATTATTAGGGTGGGAGTGACCCGATTTTCCAGGTGCTGTCTGTCACCCCTTTCTTTGACTAGGAAAGGGAACTCCCTGACTCTTTGCACTTCCTGAGTGTGGCAATGCCTCGCTCTGCTTCGGCTCACGCACGGTGCGCTGCACCCATTGTTCTGCACCCACTGTCTGGCACTCCCTAGTGAGATGAACCCGGTACCTCAGATGGAAATGCAGAAATCACCCATCTTCTGCGTCGCTCATGCTGGGAGCTGTAGACTGGAGCTGTTCCTATTCGGCTATCTTGGCTCCCTACTTTTAGTTCTTTAAGGGATCTCCATACTGTTTTTCCTTGTGGTTGTAGTAGTTTACATTTCCACCAGCAGTGTAGAAGTGTTCCCTGTTCACATCCATGTCAACATCTATAAGTTTTTGATTATGGCCATTCTTGATAAGGATACCAGTCATATTGAATTAGGGCCCACCTAGATGACCTCATTTTAATTTCATTACCTCTGTAAAGACCTTATCTCCAAATAAGGCCACATTCTGAGGTATTGAGGGTTAGGACTCCATCATGTCTTTTCTTGGGTAAGGGGAGGTGGGAACATTTCAGCCTATAACACCTCTGTGACTTGCAGGCATTGCTAATCCTTTTTGTAACCCTCTTCCTATCAGATCTACATATGGTCTCAGAAACATTTACTTGCAGTTGTTATCCATGCTGTTTCTGATCAGACAGAGGATTCCTTTCTTGGAATTACATCTACCTGAGGTTTGGCATGCTGAGGGTAAGTCATAACTTAAATTCTGTGTTATTTCCTTCCATGCTGGGGAGAAGTAATTTAGAAGACCTGGATTCAGCCCTGTTCTCTGTATGAACAAATGGCTTGACTTTGTTGGGCCTCAGATTGTGATTTTTACAAAGTGGGTATTAAAACCTACTAAGAATATTTTTGTGCAGGTTGATGGAAATACCCCATATAAAGATGTAGGTACTTCACAGGCAATCATGTAACACAAATCTCCCCTTTCTTCTATACTCAGTAGTTACCTTAGTTACCTTTTTTTTTTTTTTTTTTTTTTTTTTTGCTGTGGGTCAGGGCAGCGTGAACTATAGAAATGAAGAGTTCCTCCTGCTACTTTACAGAAAGGGGAAATAAAAAACCAGAGATTATTAAATCACCTTTCCAGATAAAAAGATCCAAGCTTATACACTCCAATAGTTTTTTGGTTGATTATCTTAAGAGAAATAGTCCATTTATTTTTATTTTGCCAGTTAATAGAGCAAAATTCTCAGTACTGAAAATAGGATGATAATAAAAGAGATTATTTTTTAGGATTTGTTTTCAAAAGATCAGCTGTTTGATAAGATGCTTATATGGTAGTGCCCCAGACCTGTCGTTGGGTTGAATATTGCTTCACATGATACAGGATTTTTTTGTTAACTCTAACAGTAATTTTATTTCTAGCAGGCTCTATCTACCTCCTTGTGCTCATTAACATGATTTACCTTTTATTATTGACACCTTAATTATTGTACATAAAATTTATGTATCTTAAAAAGTTAATCTCAGGCTGGGCAGGCCAGGCGTGGTGGCTCACGCCTGTAATCCCAGCACTTTGGGAGGCCAAGGTGGGCAGATCACCTGAGGTCAGGAGTTCAAGATCAGCCTGGCCAACATGGTGAAACCCCGTCTCTACTAAAAATACAAAAACCAGCCGGGCGTTGTGGCGGGTGCCTGTAATCCCAGCTACTCGGGAGGCTGAGGCAGAAGAATGGGTTGAACCTGAGAGGTGGATGTTGCAGTGAGCCGAGATCATGCCACTGCACTCTAGCCTGGGTAACAAAGTGAGACTCTGTTTAAAAAAAAAAAAAAAAAAAAAAAAAAAAAAAAAAACTCATCTCAAATAATAAACTTCTTATTAAAACTATAGTACTCTTATTGGTTCATTTCTTATTAGATACAATCTGACTTGACAGCTACTTTGGGGGCCCTGCTTGGGATGTGTTGACTAACTTGCAAACACGGGAACATTTGCATCCTTTTCAGCTATATATTTTTTTATGGCTCCATGTTTTCTTTCTGCTAAGCAGAGGCTAAATATATTTGTACCCACAATTACAAAATGAGGAAAGTAGTGTTCATCTTTAAGGCCAAAGCCAGTGAGAAAGCTGTGTAGTATAATCAGCAAGGATCAGATACATCCTCCCTTGTCACACTGACCTGCGGAAACCAGGTAATATATTCTTTTGCCTCTCATCATCTTCCCATCCAAAATGAGACTCTTAGCCAAATAGAAATTCAACTCATTTTGAATCTTCAGACGAATCGTACCTAAAGCTGAGAAAAAAAGGATTCTACCTCAGATCTGTTATTTGTTTGAATGTCTTTAGAGTGATGCTTCTGGAAAGATCAAAGGCAATTTGGGGGAAGAATACACAGCTGTGTGGCCAACTGTGTTGTTGATCTTAAATCTGAAAGCCCCTTTAGGTTCCATCTGGGGCTGACATTTAACTTGACCTTTTCAGGACAAGAGGTTAATTTCTGAAGTGTTAGAATTATGGAGATTAATTTGTGAAGCTGATTGTAATTAAGATGCTTCTGGCTCTTGCATCTGGGCTGGATACAGCAGACATTAATGATGGTAATCCATTTTCTCCCAGGGATGACTGAGGTCCACAGTTTTAAGCTCAACCAATTTCTTTTTGGATTGTTTTCCTTTTTTATTTCACTCTTAGAGAAAAAAATTGATGACCTCTATAAACATAATGTTCCCTCTCACCTGAGATGGAAATCTTACTGCAGAATGTAATGATACAGTCCTCCCTCTTATGTTTGCTATGATAATTATTACAAGAGCTTATTGTTGAGGCAGGCTGTATTCTAAGCCTGCATATGTTTCATTTAATCTTTTCAACAACCATATAAGAAGGGGCTCTTATTACCTCAATTTTGTGAATAACTAGGGAAATTAAATAACTAGGGGAGGCCCCAGTTATAGAGATTTTCACTTAATCGAACTGAGCTAGGACCTGGGCATCTATTTTTCTAAAGCTAACTAGGTGATTTCAATGGGCAGCTAGGGTTGAAATTCACTGCTCTAGATAAGCAATTAGCTATAAAATAGAAATGGTCCAATACAAGAAGAAAGATAAAAAGTATGTACTATGGCTAATGGTTGCTGTTCTTTTCAGTACCAGTGAGTCAGGTCACAGCCAACATTCACTACCCATTCCTCCCTCAAAAATAAATTTAAAAAACAAAAGAAATAAACTTCAGAGTTGGTTAGAGGGTGTTGATGTTGAATTGACTAGTTCATTTCCTAGAACCCTACTAATTTGGTCTAGTGCCTTTGACATGTAGTTACAAAGTTTCAGCATTCTCATGACTTGTGATTTGTTGCTTAGGTATACCAGTACCACAGGTGGACACGAGATATTCCTACTAGTGGACTGTTATTTGGACAGGCTACAGAGCCTTTTCAGTTCTTAGAACTTGCCCAACTTCATTATGTTCTGTAAGTTTTATGAGGGTCCAGTGGTCTCACAAGCAGCCTGGTTTTCTTACACATTTATTCCCCTTTCTCTTCCCCTCCCTCCTATTCTTCCTCTCCCTTCCAGATGTTTTGTCTAAGAAGTTAAGCTAAAGGGGATGGGTTTATAAAATAGAGTGAAATAAACTACAGCTCCATTGCACATCTTTGTTTTGCGGTATGCTCCAACAAAACCACGTAGTCAAAAGAATACAGATCTTTTTATTCATAATCATGTAACAGTTACAGGTTTTAGAGGTGAAATTCTTAGATTTCCTATCTTGAGAAACATCTATAATAGGTACTGCTAACGTCTCTCTATCTCTTTTGTTTGTAGGCTAGATGGTGATATTAATAGTTTTATTTATTAAAAACATCCCTTTAATTTAAAATATTGAATTCTTATGAAAAATGACTTTGAATACTTTAACTTATATCTCTGTCAATTGAATGAATATTAGCACTTTTGAATAATCAGAAGTTCTTACCACCAACTGGCTGCTGGCACCACCACCCTGCTGAAGTGCTTATGATGGCACTCCCCACCCCAGCCCCACCCAGTAGGAGTATTTTTGTCAGCACACTGGAAGCACCTCAGCCCCTCCAACACAGCAGGTTCTTTGAGGGACCAGAGAAAAAAACTGCAGGTCTGGGCCCAGCCGCCAAGGATTAGAGCATGCAACCCAGCAATGCTTGGCCGAGCCTTGGCCTTCTGAAATCATCCCAAAATGAAGCCAACTGACGAAATCCAACTTACAACACAGTCAAAGCCTCAAGGCCCTCGGAGAACATAAGAGCAAAAAGCTCCATCCAAAGGCAAGGACCTTCAAATATTAAAGGAACATCAGCCAAGACAGATGAGAAAGAACCAGGGCAAGAACTCTGGCAACAATAAAAGCCAGAATGTTTTCTTACCTCCAGATGACCACACTAGCTCCTGAACAACAGTTCTTAACCAGACTGAGATGGCTGAAATGACAGACTTAGAACTCAGAATCTAAATGGAAATGAAGATCACTTAGATCCAGAAGAAAGTTGAAACCCTATACGAGGAAAACAATAAAATTATACAAGGGTTGAAAGATAAAATAGCCATTTAAAAAAAAAACCAAACTGACCTGATGAAACTGAAAAATGCACTAAAAAAAAGTCATAATACAATTGGAAGTATTAACAGAAGAATAGACCAAACTGGGGAAAGAAGCTCAGAGCTCAAAGACTGATTCTGCAAGTTGACTCAAGAAAAAAAAAAAAAAAAGAAAGAAAAAGGAATAAAGATGAACAAAAACTCTAAGAATTATGGGATTATGTGAAGATTCCAAATTTATGACTCATTGGCATCCCTGAAAGAGAGGAAGAGAAAGCAAGCAATTTGGAAAACATATTTGAGGATATTGTCCATTAAAATTTCTTCAGTCTCACTAGAGAAGCCAACATTCAAACTCAAGAGAATGCAGAGAACCACTGTGAGATACAAGATGACTGTCCCCAAGACACATAGTCATCAGATTTTCCAAGGTTGAAATGAAAGAAAAAAATGTTAAAGATAGTTAGAGAGAAGGACTAGGTCACCTACAAGGGGAACCCCATCAGGGTAATAGTGGACTTTTCTGCAGAAACCCTACAAAACAGAATTGATTGGGAACCTGTTTTCAGCATTCTCAAATTCCAGGCAAGAATTTCATATGCAGCCAAACTCAGCTTCATAAGCAGAGGAAAAATAAGGTCTTTTTCAGACAAGCGAATGCTAAGGGAATTTTTTACTACCAGACTGACCTCACAAGAAGTTCTTAAGGGAGAGCTAAATATGGAAAGGAAAGACCATTACTGGCCACCACAAAAACATGCATAAGTACATGGACCATTGGCACTATAAAGCAACTATACAATCAAGTCTGCATAATAACCAACTAACAACATGATGACAGAATCTAATCTGCACATATCAATATTAGCCTTGAATGTAAACAGGCTAAATGCCCCAAGGCACAGAGTGGCAAGTTGGTTAAAAAAGCAAGACTCAAGTGTATGCTGTATTCAAGAGACCCATCTCGCATGCACTGACACTCACAGGCTCAAATTAAAGGGAAGGAGAAAATTCTACCAAGTTAATGGAAAACATAAAAAAAAAAGTAGTTACTATTCTAATTCAGAAAAAACAGACTTTAAACCAACAGTGATCAAAAAAGACAGGGGCACTTTGTAATAATAAAGGGTTCAATTCAACAAGAAGACCTAACTAACCTAAATATATATTCACCCAACACAAGATCACCCAGATTGATAAAACTAGTTCTAAGATACTTACGAAGAGACTTAGATAACAACACATTAATAGTGGGAGACTTCAACATCCCACCAATGTATTGGACAGATCATTGAGACAGAAAACTAAAAAATATTTTCAGGACCTGAACTTGACACCTGACCAAATGGATGTAAGAACATCTATAGAACTTTCCACTTCAAAACAACAAAATATACATTTTTCTCATAAGCACATGGCACATACTCTAAAATTGACCACAAAAATGGCAATAAAACATTCTCAGCAAATGTTCAAAAACCTGAAATTACACCAACCACACTTTCAGACCACAGCAAGATAAAAATAGAAATCAATACTAAGAAGATGGCTCAAAACCATACAATTACATGGAAATTAAACAATCTGCTGCATGCATTTTGGGTGAAAAATGAAAGTAAGGCAGAAATCAAGAAATTCTTTTAAGCTAATGAGAACAAAGATATAACATACCAGAATTTCTAGGACACAGCTAAAGCAGTATTAAGAGGTAATTTTATAGCAATAATTGCCCACATAAAAAAGTTAGAAAGATCTCAAATTAATAACCTAATGTCACATCTAGGAAAACTAGAAAAACAAGAGCAAGGCAACCTCAAAGCTAGCAGAAAACAAGAAATAATCCAAATCAGAGCTGAACTAAATGAAATTGAGTTGTAAAAAAAACACAAAAGATCAAGGTGTTCAGGAGTTTTTTCTTTGAAAGAATAAATAAGATTGATGTATAGCTAGCTAGCCTAATTTAAAAAGAGAGAGGATCAAAATAAACAATTATAAATGAAAAAGGAGATGTTACTACTGACTCCACAGAATTATAAAAAACATCAGAGACTATATGAGCACCTATATGCACAAAAGCTAGAAAACCTATAAGTAATGGATAAGTTCCTGGTTCCATAACCACCCGCAAGACTTAACCAGGAAGAAACTGAGTCCCTGAACAGACCAACAATGAGTTCCAAAATTGAATCAGTAATAAAATGCCTACCAATCAGAAAAAGCTCAGGGATCAGATGGATTCACAGCCAAATTCTACCAGATATATAAAGAAGAACTGGTACCATTCCTATTGAAACTATTCCAAAATTTGAGGAGGAGGGACTCCTCTTTGATCCACTTTAAGAGGCCAGCATTATTCTAATATCAAAACCTGGCAGAAACACAGCAGAAAAAGTAAACATCAGACCAATACCCTTAATGAACATAGATGTGAAAATCTCAACAAAATACCAGCCAAATGGATCCAGCAGCACATCAAAAACCTAATTCACCATGATCAAGTAGGCTTTATGTCTGAGATACCAGGTTTATTCAACACATGCAATTCATCACATAAACAGAACTAAAAACAAAAATCACATGATCATCTCAATAGATGTAGAAAAGGCTTTTGATAAAATTTAACATCCCTTGTTGTTAAAAGCTCTCAACAGTGTAGGCACTGTGGGGAGCATATCTCAAAATAATAAGAGTCATCAATGAGAAACCTGCAGCCAATATCATACAGAATGGGAAAAAGCTGGGAGTATTCCCCTTGAAAATCAGAACAAGACAAGAATGCCCATTCTCACTGTTCCTATTCAACATAGTGGTGGAAGACCTAGTCAGAACAATCAGGCAAAAGAAATAAATAAAAGGCATCCAAATAGGAAGAGAAGAAGTCAAATTATCTATGTTTGCAGACAATAGGATTCTATACCTAGAAACCTCAGTTTTTGCCCATGAACTCCTAGGTCTAATAAACAACTTCAGCAAAGTTTCAGAGTACAAAATCAGTATATGAAAATTGGTAGCATTCCTATACACCAACAACGTCCAAGCTGAGAACCAAATCAATACAATCTCATTCACAATAGCCCCCAAAACAATAAAATACCTAAGAATACAGCTAACCAGGTAGGTAAAAAAATCTCTACAACGAGAATTACAAAACACCGCTGAAAGAAATCAGAGATGATGCGAACAAATGGAAAAACATTCCATGCTCATGAATAGGAAGAATAAATATTGTTAAAATGGCCATACTGCCCAAAGCAATATATAGATTCAATGCTATTCTTATCAAACTACCAATGACATTCTTCGCAAAATTAGAAAAAAAAACTATCCTAAAAGTCATATGAAACCCCAAAAAGGCTGAATAGTCAAAGCAGTTCTAAGTAAAAAGAACAAAACTGGAGGCATCATGCTACCTGACTTCAAACTATACTACAGGGCTACAGTAGCCAAAACAGTATGATATTGGTACAAAAAGACACATAGACCAATGGAACCAAATAGGGAGCCCAGAAATGAAGCCACACATTTACAGCTGTCTGATCTTTCACAAAGCTGATGATGAAAACAAGCAATGCACAAATGACTCCTTATTCATAGTGCTGTAATAACTGACTAGCCATATGCAGAATATTGAAACTGGACTCATTCCTGACACCATGTACAAAAAGCAACTCAATATAAATTAAATAATTGTAAAAACTAAAACTATAAAACCCTGGAATATAAACTAGTAAACAGCATTCTGGATGTAGGCCCTGGCAAGCATTTCATGATGAAGATACCAAAAGCACTTGCAACCAAAACAAAAATTGACAAGTGGGACCTATTTAAACTAAAGTGCCTCTGCATAGCAAAGGAAACTATCAACAGAGTAAACAGACAACCTTTAGGATGGGAGAAGATATTTGCAAACTATGCATCTGACAAAGGTCTAATATCTGGAATCTATAAGGAACTGAAATGAATTAACAAGCAAAAAGCAACCAACTCCATTAAAAAGTGGGCAAAGGACACGAACAGTTTTCAAAAAAAGACATACACATGGACAACAAGCCTACGAATAAATGCTCAGCATCACTGATCATTAGAGAAATCAAATGCAAATCACAATGAGATACCATCTCTTACCAGTTGGAGTGGCTGTTATTAAATAAGTTAAAAAATAACATGCTGGTGAGGTTACAGAGAAAAGGGAACACATATACACTGCTTGTGGAAGTATAAATTAGTTCAACCATTGTGGAAAGCATTGTGACAATTTCTCAAAAGCCTTAGAACTACCATTCAATACAGCTATGCCATTACGGGGTATATATTAATACCCAAGGATTATAAATCATTCTACCATAAAGACACATGCATGCCTAATGTTCATTACAGCACTAATGGCAATAGCAAAAGACATGGAATCAACATAAATGCCCTTCAACAGTAGACTGTATAAAGAAAATATGGTACATATATTCCATGGAATACTACACAACCATAAAAAAGAATGAAATCGTGTCCTTTGCAACAACATGGATGGAACTGGAGGCTATTATCTTAAGTGAACTAATGCAGAAACAGAAAACCAAATAACACACATTGTCACTTGTAAGTGGCAGCTAAACATTGACCACACATGGCACAAAGGGGAAACAATAGACAACAGGGGCTTGAGGTGGGAGGCTGGAAGGAGGGTAAGGATTGAAGATACTATAATCACTACCTGGGTGATGAAGTCATTTGCATACTAAGACCCAGCAATATGCAATTTACCCATGTAACAAACCTGCACATGTACCTGCTGAGCCTACAAGAAAAGTTGGAAGAAAAAAAATCGGGGGACTTATAAAAACCAAAATAATAGACTCAAGTTAAAAAAAGTATTAAAGTTGTACTGAACAAATTAAAGATTAGTTAGCATGTAATTTCCTTGAGTTTTTCATTTCCTGTTTTATAAGAGTTCTCTCATGGCCTCTGCATTCTACAGTTTTTACAAAATGCACGACATAGCATTGTGATTCAGAAGCGCACATCAGCAATATCCTTTAGGACATGATTCTAAATGTTACAGAAAAACTGGGACAATGGGCTGTGGTTATCATTGTACTGGATAGGCATGGACATGCCAATTAATAGGTGTTCCTAGTTGATACAATTCCTTCTTAACCTACTTAAAAATTATATGCTAAAACGTCAGAAAT
Organism: Pongo pygmaeus; assembly: GCF_028885625.2. Lineage (NCBI taxonomy): Eukaryota > Metazoa > Chordata > Mammalia > Primates > Hominidae > Pongo > Pongo pygmaeus. The sequence goes on along the minus strand of NC_085930.1, from coordinate 72,396,810 downwards.
GGAAGGAAGCTTAGAGTTATTTACATCATTTGTCTCCAGCTGCCATTTTACAGTTGGGGAAACTGAGGCCCAGTTGGTTTTGTGACTTTGACATAATCTTTTAGATGACAGAGAGGCTTGGAAAAGCTTGAGCTGCAGGCTAGGAACAGTCATTGCATTTTACTATTTTGTGACTTATAGGCAGTGCCAGAGAGCTACTCGAGCAACCAAATTGATTTTACACCTGTGTGCACACACAAAACAGCAATTAGGAAACTGTGTGTAGCAGATTTTGACATGTATGAAATTATGGAACTAATTACTTTTTACAAGTCAGCTCATGACAATCATTTCAAACAAAGCAGACTCTGGAATCTGTTCCTTAAGGATATTGTTGACAGAATGTCAGTGCATTTAAACCTCATTTCTGAAGATCATATTGGAGAGGTTGAGCTGAAGAGTAGATTGAAGATGTTAATTTAAATTAAGGATTTGTTATTTTAATGGTTGCTTCTTTTTAAAAAGTGTGCAGTTAAATAGCTTTTGCTTTCCAGTGAGTTATAATGCAAGGAATGGTATTCTAGGTGTTCAGGGATGTAATGCTAATCTTGTTTTTCTACTTCCTCCTGTTGTTTACTACTTGTAGGGCCTTGAAAAAATTACAGAGCCCTCTGGACCTCAGTTGACCTATCTTTTAGATGGGCATATTAATGTCTGTTTCCTCAAAGCAGAGAACAAGACTAAGCGATACTTTGAAAACCCACAAAAATGGGAAATGAATGAGAGAATGAATGTCAGGGGACTCATTCAAATGTCCCTAAAAACAGGATACTCTTTGAAGTGGAGGAGCAGTTAAGAGTCAGGAAAACCTAGGTTCAAATCTGTTAGTAACTATCCTTATGACCTTTGACCCCTCTGTGTTTGGGAAGAAAAACAGACTTAACCATTAAAACTAACTGAGTGATTGCAAGAAAATATCTGGTACCATGTCCAGCATACTTGCTAGGTCATCATTAAAATTAGTGGAGGCAGATAGCCCCATCTAAAGACTGTGTGCAGACTTCTACTTCTGTCCGTAAAGGCGTCTCTGTTACAGGACTTGCCTTCCTGTCAGAAACAAGCAGAAAACTAGATAACTTACACAGAACAGTGGTTTCTGAATATTGGATGGCAGGAAATACAGGACTGTGATTTATGAGAGAATGCAAACAAATCAGGTGAACTTTGTGTTTACCTCAACTTTCTTCCTGGAGGTACATTCTCCACTGTGGCATGGGGAAGAACAACCGAAACAAAGCCTGATGATCTCACTGAGGCAGAGATCAAGGTCTAGGGATGCTGAAGCAATTAGAATTTGAGGTGCAGAACAGTGGATGGAAGGTAGTTGCACAGAGAGAGAAGAGGAAGTGCGCACACCCTAGAGTTCACAACTATTATAAGTATGATCAATAGGACTAAGTAAAATATGACATGTTGAGGTGAGAGAGAGAATATAAAAACCAAATGAAACTTCAGGAATTAAAAAAAAATGCACTACCTGAAATTAAAACTTTTGCTGGATTAACAGTGAGTTAAACACTGCAGAAGAAAAAATGCATGAACTTGAAAACACAGGAATAGAAACTAACAAAGTGAAACACATAGAAAAGACTGAAAAAAGACCAAAGCTTCAGTGACCTGTGGGACAGTATCAAGCAGCTGAACAATCTAATGTGCAATTAAAGTCACAAAAGGGGAAAATGGAAAAAAAAATTTGAGGAAATTAGAGCAGAAAATTTTCAAATTCTTCAAGAATTTTCAAAATTTTTTAAAACGTTTCAGCAATACTGTGTTAAACATTGCAAAGCCACAAATTCAAGAAGCTCAACAAAACTTTAGCAACATTAACACACACAAAATCCACAGAGGCTCATAATAATAAAGCTTTTAAAAATCAGTGATAAAAAGAAAACTTCAAAGCAATCAGAGAAACACACATACAGAGGAACAAAATTAAGAATGACTATAGACTTCTCATCAGAAATTGTGTAAATTAGAAGACAAGGGAACAATAATTTTAAGATACTGAAAAGAAAACAGAAAATTCTATAACCAGAAAAAAAATGTTTGAAACATGAAGACAAATGAAGAACCTGTCACGTTGGATAAAAAAGCAGGACTCAACTATATGCTGAATACATAAAACTCACTTAAATTGGACGTACAGATATATAAAAATAATGGAATATGCTATATCATAGAAAAACTAATAATAACATTGTAATAGCAATATAAATATGCACATAGACTTAAAAACAAGAAATATTAATGGGTATGACATGGGCATTTCATAATGATAAAGGATCATTTCTTCAAAAAGACCTATAATCTGGAATGCATATGCCCCTAATAACAGCTCAAGATACATGAAGTAAAACAAATAAAAGAAATAGACAAGTCCATGATTAGAGATGTAAATTTTAACCTTATTTTCTCTATAACTGATGGAACATGTAGAGGAAAAAATCTGTAAGGATATTGAAAATTTGATCAACATTACAGATCAACTCGACCAAATTGACATTTATGGAACATCCAATCCTACAAGAGCAGAATACACATTTTTTAAAGTGCACATAGAATAGCCACTGTATTAGTCTATCCTCACGCTGCTAATAAAGACATACCTGAGGCTGGGTAATTTATAAAGAAAAAGAGGTTTAATGGACTCACAGTTCTACATGGCTGCGGAGGACTCACAATCATGGGAGGAGCAAAGGCACATCTTACCTGGCAGCAGACAGGAGAGCATATGCAGGGGAGCTTCCCTTTATAAAACCATCAGATCTTGGACTTATTCACTATTATGATGAGAACAGCATGGGAAAAACTTGCCCCCATGATTCAATTACCTCCCACCAGGTCCCTCCCATGACATGTGGGGATTATGGGAGCTACAATTCAAGATGAGATTTGGGTGAGGACATGGCCAAATTATATCAGCCACCAAGATAATCATACCTTTGGCCATAAGACAATTCATTTAAGGAGCAAAATACTGTGGAGTATTTTCTCTTACCAAAAAAGCATTAAATTAGAAATCACTAACAGAAAAATATTTGGAATTTCCCTAAACATTTGAAAATTAAGCACTAACTTCTAAGTAATCCCTGAGTGAAAGAATCATAAAAGAAAACAGAAATTGAACTAAATGAACATGAAAACAAAAAATACCAAAATTTATGGAATGGATCCAAATCAGTGCTTAGAGACTCGTTTATGGTGTTAAATTATATTAGAAGAGAAGAAAGATGTCAAATAATTTAAGTTTGCACCTTAAGAATCTCAAGAGAAGAAGATCAAGTTAAACCCAAAGTAGAAGAAAGAAAATAGTAAAGATCATTAACATAGAAAATAGACCAACAGAGAAAATATTAATAAAATTTAAAGCTGGTTCTTGAAAAGATCAGCAAAATTGACAAATCTCTCACCAGAGTGATCAAGAAATGAGAGAAAATGCAAATTATCAGTATCAGGAATAAACAGGAATATCATCACACATTTTATGGATAGTAAGAGGATAAATATTATGACCAACAAACTGTATATCAATAAATGTAACAGCTTAGATGAAAATGCACAAAGTCTTTGAGAGAGACCTGTTCATCAAAAGTGACCTCAGAATAGACTGAATATCCCTATATCAATTAAATAAATTTGATTTGTAATTAAAATAATTCCATTATTAAATGCAATGTGGTATCCTGGGTTGGATACCCAGAGAGACAAAGGATGGTAATAAAAAACTGGTGAAGTCTGAATAGTCTGTAGTTTAGTTGACAGTAATATACCCATGTTAATTTCTGTTTTTTTCTTTTTCTTTTTTTTTGAGATGGAGTCTTGCTCTGTCACCCAGGCTGGAGTGCAGTGGTGTGGTCTCAGCTCACTGCAACCTCCGCCTCCCAGGTTCAAGCGATTCTCCTGCTTCAGCCTCCTGAGTAGCTAGGACTACAGGTACCCACCACCATACCTGGCTAATTTTTTGTGTTTTTAGTATAGATGGAGTTTCACCGTGTTAGCCAGGATGGTCTCGATCTCTTGACCTCGTGGTCCGCCTGCCTCAGCCTCCCAAAGTGCTGGGATTACAGGTGTGAGCCACCACACCCGGCCTGCCCATGTTAATTGCTTACATGGTATGTAAGATCTTAACTTTAGGGCAGTAGTTCTCCGCTATGCAATAATTTTTTTCCCTGGGGAACATCTCCAATATCTGAAGACATTTTTGGCTGTCACCATTGAGGGAACCGTGTTACCAGTATCTAAGGTAGAAGCCTAGGATGCTAGCAAAGATCTATAGTGCACAAGACAGTCCCCCACAACAAAGAATGATCTGGTCTGAAATATTAATTGTGCTAAGGTAGAAAAAACCCACATTCAAGGGCACTGTGAGAGGTGAATGGGGATGATGGACTATGTTTGCAACTGTTTTGTAAATCTGCAATTATGCTAAAATAAAAGTTTATTTAAAAATGCTTCACTTAAAGAAAACCCCAGGTTCAGCTAGCCTCACTGGTTAATTCTATCAAACATTTAAGGAATAAACAGTACCAATTCTACACAAAATTTTAAAATATATGAGGAAATATTTCTACCTGTTTTGTGAGGCTGCTATGCTCCTTCCTACCCTTCCTCTTTCTCATCCATCAGTTCTTTTTTAAAATCTTTTTCTAAATATATGGCCATTTTATTTCACAGCAAAGAGTATTTTAATATAATTATAGAAAAGTGAGGATAATCAGTGGGCTTCTTCTCAATTATATTTTTCTCATTTTATTTTTGAGTTTACCATACCTAGATAACTCTGCCTCACTAATGGGATCTTGGACCTGGCATATGGGGTAGGGGTTGGAGGCTAGTGATATGGTGTCTTTACATGTGGACATCTTTGGTCATGCATGTTCAGGCAAGTTCACAGAGGCAAGCACAATCACTCCTCAGTAATTTGCTCTGAGCTAGATATCATATGCAACTAGATGACTTTTCTTAGTGTTTGGCTTCCTCAATAACCAGATATATTGAACTTAGTAGAGAAATAGAATTATCCAACGTACATCTTTGCAAACAATATAATTATATCACTGTTAATATCTCTGTTGCCCCTGGAAATCTTCCTGAATGTCTTTGGGAGTCATGAAGTATTGGTACCCTGACTCACCCATCAGAATAGCTCCTGATTTAGGACAAACAATTATATGTAAATCTTTTCTCTCCCCTGTCTCAATTTACCAATCAAAAACCCAGAGCAAGGAGAAGCTTTGGCATCTTCACTAACCTGGAAACTAGCAGTTTTCTCTGGGGACTTTAAGGGAACATGGGTTAATGGGAGCATTTCATTATCGGATGAAATCTTGGCATGCTTGGGGACCAATTAGGGAACTCTTGAAGTCATCCCTTTCACAACCTAACAATAACTTCAATTACAATAATTTAGAAAATTGCATACCCTAGATATTGGCTCCCTAACTTTTAAAGAAATATTTTGCTCTGTTTTATTAAAAGTTTACAATTCACTGAAACATACATATTATATAATAGGAATGTGTTGTAAACACATTCACAAGGTGTGGCTCAATGCCATGGCTTAATCTGATCCCTGTAGTTTCCTGCTGTTCTCATTACACTCTGTGCCAGAGTTGTTGGTTTAAGTTTCTCTTCCTTTCCTTTCTTTCCTCCTTTCTTTTCCTTTCCTTTCTCCTTTCTCCTTTCTTTTCCTTCCTTTCCTTCTTTTTTTTCCTTTCTTTCTTTCTCTGAGGCAAGGTCCCACTTTTTCAGCCAGGCCAGAGTGCAGTGGCACAATCACACTCATTGCAGCCTTGACTTTCCAAGCTCAGGTGATTCTCCCACTTCAGCCTCCCGAATAGCTGGGACTACAGGTGTGTGCCATCACACCCAGCTAATTTTTGTATTTTTTGTAGAGACCGGATTTTGCTATATTGCCCTGGCTAGTGTCAAACTTCTGGGCTCAAGAGGTTTGCCCACCTCAGCCTCCCAAAGTGTGGTTTAAGTTCCTAAAAGAAGTATTCTAGGTTCACCCTAATTAACTTTGTATTTTCTTCTTATAGAAACTTGAGAAGTTAAAGTTTTATTAATACTTTAAAGGAATGAGGGTATTTGCAAAACATCCAAAGCAGCATTCCCTGTACACAACTGTACAGAAAATATAAGCATATACTTGTGTTGAAAAATAGTTTTGGGCTTGTCAGAATATTAGAAATATTACACATGATTGATTAGAGGCAGGGAAGACAGGAAAAAGTCTGCTAATGAAGATATATAAAATGAGGGATTGTAATATAGAAAATTATACTTGAAGTAGGAATTCAAGAAGGTCCTAAAAATGTTGGCTGAATAAATAAGTAAATGTACTCAATCAATTTTTGTTCATACTTTTGATATTTTGGACATAATAAATGAACCTCTACTCACCAGGAATATCTGTGCTCTTTCTTTAGGGATGAGACAAAATTATGTATGGAAACAATATATGCTAGTGCTCAACTGTAAAGTGCAGACAATAAATGAGATCTCTATTTCACTTGCTAAGTAAAAACATTTTTCAGAGTAGGTATGTTGTTTTTCGAATTTAACCAAGAACTACTAGATAAATAATAAATTGAGTCCCAACTGGTCATTAGTTGAGGTATGTTACAGCAGGAAGAGAGGAGGCTTGTAGATATTTGGGATCTGTAAAGGCTTTGGTGGAGCCCAGAGAGAGAATCTTCACAAACATATTTATGAGAGTTTTTAGAACAGTCCATTTTTCCACTTCTAAAATTCCTATTGATGAGTTATTCTCTCATGAATGAAATAACACATCTACAGGTTAAGATGTCACTGAAAGCCACTAATTCATTATCAGTAGGAAATACATTTTGTGTTGTACACTATGGAGACTATGGAAGGGATGGCTTTGAGATGAGTTCCCATTCCCTTTGTGGTGGCATGGTTTGGATGTTTGTCCCCTCTAAAACTCAGGTTGAAATTTAATTGTCGTTGTAACAGTATTAAGAGGCGTTACATTTAAGAGATGATCAGATCATATGGGCTCTGTCCTGTTGGTTGAGGTTAATACCTTATAAATGAATGAGTCTGGCCCTCTCTTGCCCTTTTGTTGTCCTTCTGCCATGTGGGGAACCAGCCACTTTTACCTCTGGAGAATGCAACAGGAAAGGCCCCATCTTGGAAGAAGAGAATGGTCTCGCCAGACACTGGACCTTCTGGTGCCCTGACCTTAAACTTCCCAGCTACCAAAACTGTAAGGAAATAAATTTCCTTTCATCATAAATTATCTTGATGTAGGAGATAAGCAGGACTTGTTTCCCAAGTACCAGAAACAACACCATTAATCAAAAACAGGATGGAGTAAATAAACTGGCAGAAACCAGCACATGACAATGACACTGACCTCTGGTTGCCCTTACTGCTCATTATTAAAGACACCCCCACAGGTGCCATGACAATTTACAAATATAATGTCAGTGTGCCATAGTAACAACCTGGAAATGACCTTATATGGTTCCAGGAACTCCTTGCCTCTTTTCTAGAAAATTCCAAATCACCCACCCCTTAATTGGATTATAATTAAGAGCGGATATAAATACAGCTAGCCAGAAATTCTTGCTGTGGCTGCTGGGACTCCTGCTCCTGTTCTGACTGTTATTCGGTACTGCTGCTGCTTTAGGCTGCTCTGCCTGTGGAGCTGCTACTTTGCTGTACACTGCTACTCTGCAGTCCTCTGTCTATGGGATAGCCCTGCTCTATCTGTGGAACAGTCATTTTGCTAGACACTATTGCTTTAATAAACTTGCTTTCTTTCACTGTTGCCTTGCTCTTGAATTCTTTCCTGTCCAAGGCCAGGAACCCATCTGAGCTATGCCCCAATTTGACGTTTGCCTGCATCAGTCCCATCTCAGGTATTCTGTTATATCAGCTCAAACAAATGAAGATGTTGCAAATTTGGAGAAACTTGAATGCACTTATAACCATGGAACAGTGTTTGATTAGTGAAAAGAAATTTAATACCTTTGCTTCATTCAACTAAGTTTATTATCACAAACTCCTGATAATAAGAGGTATTTAGTGAATGTATTGAATGAGTAGGTGAACTTGGTTGTAGAACATGATAATAAATAACTTCACATAATGAAGAAAAACTTTCTCCATCATTGGGCCAACCATATTTTTCTGATCTAAACAGTTTCTGTTTCTGTTTTTTATATATTTACAAATGAGATGATTGAGATACAATTACTTTAGGGCATTTATTCTACACTGATTTGAATGGAAACTATGTCTGTTGCAGAGGACCCTGGTGGTGCCCATCTGGATCCTCTCCCACCCCTTTCCCAGCCTTTGCACATTTTTCTGCTAAAAGCAGGTTCCTGTGACCTTCAGAGGATGGCCCTTGTATTTTGGAACCTCCTTGTGCCTTGGAGTCAGGGATGTTTTATCACTGGCTTTCTCCTCTGCAGTCTACCTATGGCTGAATGGCTTTCTGGTGTATTCACACAAAAGCCCAGCTTTGTCGACTCCATAGAGGCAGACTCTGAGGGATTATAATATAAAAATTATAAAAGTATTACTTAAAGTAGGAATTACTTAAAGAAGGTCCTAAAAATATTGGCTGAATGAGTAAATAAATGTACACAATCAATTTTGGCCCATACTTTTGATATTTTTGGATATAATGAAACAGCCTCCACTCACCACCAGTAATATCTGTGCTCTTTAGGGACATTATGTCTGAAAACAATATAGGCTACTGCTCAATTGTAAAATGAAGAGCTCCCAGCAGGATCTGAAGTCAGACCCTTCTTGGCTTCTTCTCCCTTTTCTGTTATCCTTCTGACAACACTTACTGATTTCTTCTGACAGCATTTTCTTGAAGGATCATTGCACTCAAATCACTGGCTCAGGTTCTGCTTCCTGAAGAGCTTGTTTGTAAGACACCCCTACAATTACGAAAGGAAGTGACCGTGGACTTACACAGGGATTCTTTTATAATACCAAACACTAGGGTTTATAAAGATGTTGAAACTCTCTTCTGCTTCAATATTTTGTAACCACCTGCTCTTTTTTTTTTTTTTTTTTTTTTTGAGACAGTTTCACTCTTGTTGCCTAGGCTGGAGTGCAATGGCGCAATCTCGGCTCACTGTAACTGCTGCCTCCCGGGTTCAAGCGATTCTCCTGCTTCAGCCTTCTGAATAGCTGAGACTACAGGCATGCGCCACCCTATCTAATTTTTTTGTATTTGATAGAGACGGGGTTTCACCATATTAGTTAGGGTAGTCTCAAACTCCTGACTTCAGGTGATCCATACACCTCGGCCTCCCAAAATGCTGGGATTACAGGCGTGTACCACCGCACCCAGCCAACCACCTGCCCTATTTTTGGCTCATAAAACCCACAAGTGTATTTGCATGAGGGACATTAACAGATTCCCTATCATCTTGCTTATCTGTCAGAAATATATTGTAGTATCTATCTTTAAAGGGGCTAAATGGAATTTTTTTTTTGCCACAAAAGCACTAAATTCTAGTCAACAACGTCCATTATTAAGAATTTCCTAATGCATTTACACCATATTCTGATGAATTCAATGTGTCTCATTCACTTGTTGAATAAGTGGACATTTATTTAAAATATTCAGTGTCCACTTATTCTAGGGAATTATTAATATTCATTTTATATGGATTTTAATCATTCCTTTAATACAAGTGAAATAAACAATAATGGTGCATATAAAATATGTACACTAAAATGATATCTGAGTTTTGTAAAAACACAAGGTTGAAAAATGTGAGGCCTGCCCGGCCGCCCACTCTGGGAAGTGAGGAGCGCCTCTGCCCGGCCGCCCACTCTGGGAGGTGAGGAGTGCCTCTGCCCGGCCGCCCCATCTGGGAGGTGAGGAGCGCCTCTGCCTGGCCGCCACCCCGTCTGGGAGGAAGTGAGGAGCGCCTCTGCCTGGCCGCCACCCCGTCTGGGAGGAAGTGAGGAGCACCTCTGCCCAGCTGCCCCATCTGGGAAGTGAGGAGCGCCTCTGCCCAGCTGCCACCCCCTATGGGAAGTGAGGAGCGCCTCTGTCCGGCCGCCCACTCTGGGAAGTGAGGAGCGCCTCTGCCCGGCCGCCACCCCATATGGGAAGTGAGGAGCGCCTCTGCCTGACCACTCCGTCTGGGAGGTGAGGAGCGCCTCTGCCCGGCCGCCCCGTCTGGGAGGTGAGGAGTGCCTCTGCCCGGCCGTCACCCCGTCTGGGAGGAAGTGAGGAGCACCTCTGCCCGGCTGCCCCGTCTGGGAGATGAGGAGCACCTCTGCCCGGCCGCCCCGTCTGGGAGATGAGGAACACCTCTGCCCGGCCACCCCGTCTGGGAGGTGAGGAGTGCCTCTGCCCGGCTGCCACCCCGTCTGGGAGGAAGTGAGGAGCACCTCTGCCCGGCCGCCCCCTCTGGGAAGTGAGGAGCGCCTCTGCCTGGCCGCCACCCCGTCTGGGAGGAAGTGAGGAGCGCCTCTGCCTGGCTGCCCCATCTGGGAAGGGAGGAGCACCTCTGCCCGGCCGCCACACCGTCTGGGAAGTGAGGAGCGCCTCTGCCTGCCTGCCCCATCTGGGAAGGGAGGAGCACCTCTGCCCGGCCGCCACACCGTCTGGGAAGTGAGGAGCGCCTCTGCCTGGCTGCCCCATCTGGGAAGGGAGGAGCACCTCTGCCCAGCCGCCACACCGTCTGGGAAGTGAGGAGCACCTCTGCCTGGTCGCCCCGTCTAGGAGGTGAGGAGCGCCTCTGCCCGGCCGCCCAGTCTGGGAAGTGAGGAGCGCCTCTGCCCGGCCGCCCTGTCTGGGAGGTGAGGAGCGCCTCTGCCTGGCCGCCACCCCATCTGGGAGGAAGTGAGGAGCGTCTCTGCCCGGCCGCCCCGTCTGGGAAGTGAGGAGCGCCTCTGCTCGGCCGCCCCCTCTGGGAAGTGAGGAGCGCCTCTGCTCGGCCGCCCCGTCGGGGAAGTGAGGAGCGCCTCTGCCCGGCCGCCCCGTCTGGGAGGTGAGGAGCGCCTCTGCCCGGCTGCCACCCGGTCTGGGAGGAACTGAGGAGCGCCTCTGCCCGGGCGGCCCCGTCTGGGAAGCGAGGAGCGCCTCTGCCCGGGCGGCCCCGTCGGGGAAGTGAGGAGCGCCTCTGCCCGGCCACCCCATCTGGGAGGAGAGGAGCGCCTCTGCCCGGGCGGCCCCGTCTGGGAAGCGAGGGGCGCCTCTGCCCAGCCGCCCTGTCTGGGAGGTGAGGAGCGCCTCTGCCCGGCTGCCCTGTCTGGGAGGTGTACCCAACAGCTCCGAAGAGACAGCGACCATCGGGAGCGGGCCATGAGGACGATGGCGGTTTTGTTGAAGAGAAGGGGAGGAAGTGTGGGGAAAGGAAGGAGAGATCAGATTGTTGCTGTGTCTGTGTAGAAAGGGGTGGGCATAGGAGACTCCATTTTGTTCTGACTAGGAGAAATTCTTCTGCCTTGGGATGCTGTTGATCTATGGCCTTTCCCCCAGCCCCATGCTCTCTGAAACATGTGCTGTGTCAACTCAGGGTTAAATGGATTAAGGGTGGTGCAAGATGTGCTTTGTTAAACAGATGCTTGAAGGCAGCATGCTCTTTAAGAGTCATCACCACTCCCTAATCTCAAGTACTCAGGGGCACAAACACTGCAGAAGGCCGCAGGGTCCTCTGCCTAGGAAAACCAGAGACCTTTGTTCATGTGTTTATCTCCTGACCTTCTCTCCACTATTATCCTATGACCCTGCCATATCCCCCTCTCCGAGAAACACCCAAGAATGATCAATAAATACTTCAGAAATTAAAAAAAATAAAAAATAAAAAATAATAATAATAATAATAATAAAAAAAACAAAAAAACAAAAAAACAAAAAAACGTTGACATCAAGCATTGTGTATGTTCCTGGGAGAGGGCTCTCTGAGTTGTGTATCTCATGGGTGTCATTGAATGTTATTGTTGCCTTGCTAAATATTCATGGATGAATATGTGGAATAAATTCTCTTGTAAGCTGAAAAAAAAAAATAAAAAAATAAAAAAATAAAAATAAAAATAAAAAAAAAAAAAAAAAAAAAAAAAAAGAAAAATGTGAGGCTTGGCAGCCCATGTGACAATTCACTTGATCAAGACTGTCTTGGAGCATGAATTTGCTTATGAGGCTTTAAAGTTATTTATCAACTTCTATGCTCAGTGGAATTAGAGTTACTGAAGCATCATAATTAGAAGACTAATAATTTGGAATAAGGTTTAAGCTTGTTTAAGCTAGTGAATATATACAGATAAAGTTTAACTTTGCTATCGTTAAGAGAGATACTAAATAATTGAGAAAGATATAATAAAAGTTTTTCATCATTTGAATGTAGGAAGAGCTTCTGATTCAGCCAACAGTAATTGAGATTCACTTATTTTCCAGGACCCATGGTAGTCACTTTGTGTACATTATCTTACTGATTCTTAACTACAACCTGTGAGACAGGTGTTATTTTCTCCATGTTGCAATGAAGAAAACAGTGTTGGAGAGGGAAATTGCCTCAAATCACATAGCAATAACTAGCAGAGATGGGATTCATGTCTGAGTCTACGAGATTCAGTTTCCCTGCTTTTCAGCCTTACTCAACTGCTTCAAAGATAAACTTGGTCTTCTACACATTCTGATTGAGAAGGACAATGTTGCTAAGCAATTGAATTGGCCACCTATACCATGATCATTTTAAGCCTGATGTATTCCTGGGCAATTCATATTGATATTTAGATTATTTTATGTTTTGACATTTTTATGCCAGGATGCTGTAAGAAAGGTTTTCCTGCAGTTTTCCTATTTCTGAGTAATACTTGGTAGAGAAAATAAATCACAGGATAGAAAGTATTCATGTGCAACATTCTACTACTTATTTGTGGGAGAAGTGAAAAATACTATCAGCCACTGACAAGCATCTGATTCCTCTTTCCATGTTTATGTTGGTTTCATATCATTCAGAGAGGAAAAGTGCTTGCCTTTTGATTTATGTTCACTGACAATGAAATGTCCATGATGATTAATTGCGCTGCTCTAATATTTTGTTGTGGTACTTACCTCTGTAGCTCCAACTCTGAAGCAAATAAATGTCTTTTGCTGTAGAACAACAGTTAAACTTATTTTCTTTTAAGCAAGTGATACATAGCTTGTATTGGATGGAGTATTTTAAAGACTAATTTGTAAGATAGATTTCTATTTTTGAGGGGGATAGTGGTCCCTAATTTTAAGTTGAGACTATGTAACTAATTTTTTTCAGGGACACACCTCAGATACTGCAGATGTGAATTTAAAGGAATTTTAAAAAGTATTTTGTAAGCCTTGAAAATGTTCACACACTGTAGTTTAACTTCTGTGAGTCTATCCTAACAAATTACTAGAGATGCGAAAAATAATTTAAGTACAAACGTAATCATTTAAGGATTACATTATAGGGATAAAGTGGAATATCCGAAGATCCAAGTAAAAAGGACAAATGAGTAAATCTTGAAATAACTGTGATAGAATTTTGCACACCTCTTAAAGACCATGTTTACACAAGTTTAAATTTTATAAGAGTTCTTTATGATATAATGTTAAGTGTAAAAATAAGGATATTAACTTGTTAATGCAGTATCATCTGAAAAAAATACTTATGAAAAGAAAGAATTGTGTTAATATTAAATAGCCTCTATTTCTGGATAGTGGAACTATAGATAATTTTTATTCTCCTTTCAAAATATTCTTGGCTGGGTGCAGTGGCTCACGCCTGTAATCCCAGCACTTTGGGAGGTGGAGGTGGGCAGATCGATTGATCCCAGGAGTTAGAGACCAGCCTGAGCAACGTTGTGAAACCCTGTCTCTACAAAAATTAGCTGGGCTTGGTGACACATATCTGTAGTGCCAGCTACTCAGGAGGCTGAGGTGGGAGGATCACCTGAGTCTGGGGAAGGTCAAGGCTACGATGAGCTGTGATCGTGCCACTGCACTCCAGCAGGGGCAACAGAGTGAGATTGTATCAATTTTTAAAATTCTCTATTTTTCTGAGTTTTCAACAATATTCACATATTTTAGCAGTATACATTTGTCACAAAATGTAGGCAAAGATTAGAGTGTTTTTAGAAAATTTATAATTCAAATTTTTTTGTCTGGCAAGATATGCACAAAATTTTGACTCTAGGGCAAGAGTGCACAAATTACCCCCCTTTGGTCATGTCTGACCTGATCCCTGTTTTTGTAAATAAAGTTTTATTGTAACATATCTATTATGCCTATTCATTTACCTATTGTCTATGGCTGCTTTTGCATTCCAACAGCAGAGTTGAGTAGTTATAACTGTAAAGCCTGAAATATTTACTACTGGACCTTCCAGATTTCCCATCCCTTGTTCTAGTAAGAAAACAATTTAAGTAAATAAATATATACTTATATGATATCTAATTTTCTTTGAAAAAAGGCCCCATTTCATGTATGTATTCTGGAAGAAAATGCTTTTACTTAAAAGCAATGGGAGAGGCTAGAGATAACTCTCAATTTGTACTATGTACACACTCATATTCATAGATAGACCTTGGTATTTGGTAAGCTGATGGTTCATCTATTCCTAAAATAACCTTTCCAAGACTAAGAACTTTGGAAAAACACTAAGTGGTTGGAACTAATGACAGAACTCCCTTTTAGATATTATACAGTGAAAAAAATGAGGGTATTCTTTAATCTCTTCTCTCCAACCTTTGACATTTTGTTGCCTATTTTTACATTTTCTGGGTGTAGAATATTCACATTCTGTTATATAACCACAATTCCCCCTGTTTCTATGTTGCTTTTGAAAAATTGTGAAGCCAACCTCACTTAAATATAAATATATTTATTCTTGAATAACTTAAGAATTTTTCCCTTATGCTTAGGGTATAATATGTTAAACTAAGATAAAGTTGTGTTGAACATTTTGTGTCAAATTTCCACATAATGAAGTGTGAACTCTTTTGTTCTGGAGTCAGGTCTCCATCTCCCCTTTCAGGGAAATTTTCATTATTGTTTTATACTTCTTGGGTTATATTTATTGATCCTTTAGGAACATCAATAATTTGGATTCTTATAACCAGCCAGCAAGTTGCATTCTTTGTCAGTCTTCTTATCTACTTGCTTTTCTCTAACTCTTTCAATTTTATGATCTTTTAGATCTGCATTTATTGCTATTAAGCATTTCCTATTAATCAACATTTTACTTTTCAGTTATATATTTTCAGATCCTTTTTGTTTATATAATTCACTTATTGGTCCTGGAATGATAAGACTTTTTGTCTTCGATTTGTTTCCTGAGTCTGCATTTTCTTCTTCTTTTTGTTCTATCACGTCTCTTTGAAGTCTTGTTTTCATTGAGTCCAAGTCCTTATTATATTGTCCTGCAGTATAAAGTACTTGGGGAAATGTTTTCTACTTTGGAATATGTTCTCCTGTAGGTTAGTTGCCATTTTATTCATTCAGGTAGATAGATGGATGCGTATGTGTATATCCATATGTACAAACACAATTTTTAAAGCTTCTTTCTTTTTTTAATTTTTAGAGTGCTGGCTTTCCCTGTTGACCTGCTGGGTTTCTAGATCTCGCATACCTTCTCTTTTCTGTAACATGGTATTGGTGATTTGTTTGCCTCTCAGTTCTGTGGCTCCATGGCCATTGTTCTGACTACTACATTTGTTGTTTTAACTCTTGTTCTGTCTCTGGAGAAATGGTAATGGAGGGCATGGTATGGGGGGCAACGGTGATGCTCTCAGCTCAGTTTCCACTCTTGGTTCTGAGATTATGTTAAATATCTTATACTGGAGGTTACTAGACTTATTAAGAAAATATGCCCCAGGGTGAAGGTATTGCTCTCAGCCTTCAGAGCATTCCTCCAATTAAGAATTGAAGCTTTTCCTTCTCTTAGGATGTATCATCCCCAGCATCCATTTCTACCTTTACTTAGCACAGGAAAAAGATAAGGTTACTCATAATAGTTTGGATGTTTGTTCCTTCCATATCTCATGTTGAAATGTAATCCCCAATGTTGGAGGTGGGGCCTGGTGGGAAGTGTTTGGGTGATGGGGGTGGATCCCTCATGAATGGCTTGGTGCTGTCCTCATGATAGTGAGTTCTTGCAAGATCTGATTGTTTAAAGTGTATAACACCTCCCCCTCCGTGTTGTTCCCGCTCTCACCATGTGATGTGCCTGCTTCCAGTTTGCATTCTGCTATGATTGTAAGCTTCCTGAGGCCTCACTGGAAGTTGAGCAAATCCCAATATCATGCTGCTTGTACAACCTGTAGAACCATGAGCCAATTAAATTTATTTTCAAAATAAATTACACAGCCTCAGCTATTTATTTGTAGCAATGCAAGGATGGCCTAACATAGATACCTACAGAGTGGTTTGCTTCTCACCTGATTTGAGAGTATTAGGGAAAGTTCTAGGAATTTTTTTTCAACTATTCTGTGTGGGATTTGAGAGGACAATAAGTACAGGGACTGGCTTTGCTTTATTTCTTAGCTCTGCTCTAGAATTTCATATTTACCTGGATGCCAACTTATTTTAACTTCATGGCATTAGATTACTCCATTCTCCTTGGTTATTTGTTACTGGGCAACTTTTTTGTGGGGACGGTGCTATATTTTGCTCATCTGTTTAGATTTTGGAGAAGGAAGATTCTGTTACTAGTTGTCACTCTATTGTCTTTACTCAGAAGTTCTGTAGCTCTATGCTAATTGTGTATGGAGATTTTTTTTTCTCATTTAAGTCTTTACCTTAGTGTCATTTTTCAAATAGTATGTTTTTTATTATTTAGTTTCTTTTTAAAAATATCCTTTATTTTTTGGAATGGCTTTAGATTTTATAGAAGAAAAATGTGAAGATAATATGACAGTTCTTATGTACCCTGTACCCGTTTTTATTATATAAGATCAAGGGTTCTGCCTTAGTTCATTTGGACTACTATAACAAATTATTACAGACTGTGAGGCTTATAAGCAAGAGAAATGTATCTTTCACAGTATTTGAGAGTAGAAAGTCCAAGATCAAGTTTCCAGTAGATTCAGTGTCTGGTGAGGTCCTGCTTACTGGTTCACAGATGGCTTTGTTCTGTGTCCTCACAGGATGGAAGGGGCAAGGGATCTCTCTGGGGTTTCTTTTATAAGGCTGCTAATCCCATTTGTGAGAGTGCTACCTTCATGACCTCATCTCCTCATCTCCTCCCAAATACTCCACCTCCTAGTACCAATGTCTTGGGGGTTAGAAATTCAACATATGAATATTGAGCCATAAACATTCAGTCCGTTGTAGGTACCTGCCAACAACATGAATTTTCACTGTTGATGTTGACCTTGATCATCTGGGTGAGGTAGTATTTGTCAGGTTTCTCCATTGGAAAGTTACTCATTTTTTTCCTCTTCCTGCATTGTGCTCTATGGAAGGAAATTACTACATGCACTGCATAATGAGTGGGGAGTGATGTACCACTTCCTTGAGGGCAGAGTATATACATAAATAATTTGGTATTCTTTTGCATGGGAGATTTTTCTTGTCTCCCCAATTCATTTATTGATTCAACCAATCATTTATATTGGTAAGGACTCATGGGCTTTTTATACCTTGGGCTATCATCCAATGCTACCTTAGTTATTTTGTTGCTGAAATTGCTCCAGTTTTGGCCACTAGGAGCTCTTTCAACTGGCTCATGTGTCTCTTTGACATAACCTCATCAATGTGCTTTTGTTTTCTAGTACTTCCTTATTGTATATTTTCTGCCCCAGTAGTAGAATTCGTCATTTCTCCTAGGAGCTTTGGTTCCTTTTATTGCAGAATGATATTAGAAACACAGAACTGGGCACTATATATGCTCATTGCTACTCAAGTATCAATGTTTCTGGACTTCCTTACCTGATAGAGCAAAGAAAAAAGTATGCGTATATTAACTTATGTATATACACATGTCTATAAATATTCCTATATCTTTATGTATGTTAAGCTAAATATGGGTTTTCATGCTAACATCTGCAACTGTAATCCATTACCATGTGGATTAGTCTAGTCTTCTCTCCGTGCATGTCTATAATTTTTTACTCCCACAGCAAGAAACTTGGCTCTCAACATTGGGGATCCAATTGCTTAATTGTTCAATTTCATTATATACTTCTAGTAACATGAGAATTTTTAACCCATACACCTATAGGAAATGCCTTTATCAACTAGAGTACAGTGCTTCTGAATAGTTTCTTTTGCCTCTAGTTTTACAGATGCCACTTATTTCCAGAGTGATTTAGGTCATCAACATACCCCTCCACCCCCTATTTGGTGGGGTTATTTCATACATTTGTAATTAGATTCTTGTGTCACATTCTTTTTTTCATCTTGGAGTTTTGATTGTTAAGATATTCACTGGGAACATGTTAAAAATGGCAAGACAGATTTCATTCAAGACTATTGCAATAAAAGAGAGAGACTGAATTCAACGCTGAATAAAGCAGAGATAGCTGGGAATCTGCCAATGATCAGAGTGAGGAGGTCAATGGATAGAAAATTACTGAGAAGAACTGTATTAGACATATCAAGGAGAGAGAAATTCTTGCCAATTGGCCTAATAGAATTCTTTTCTTACTGAAGGCAAGCCAAGAGCTTAGACATTGAGGGTTTGGGATAAATAATTTAATCAAACATGAAGGGCGGGGAAATTCTTGCTAAATTGACTAAGCATGATTCTTCTCTAAAACTAGGCTAGTTAAGGATAGACATGAAAGGTCAAGGTTGAGGTCTAATCAACAGGAAGGTTCAGAGGAGCCTGACTGAAGTTTGGTCAAGGAGGGAGACTTTGTTACCTCAATATTCTACATGATTTTAAAAATATTTCTATACATTAAGGTTCTTTTTTTGTGGTGTAAATTTAAATGGGTTTTGACAAATGCATACTGTCATTTATCCACAATTACAGAATCATACAGAATAGTGTCACTGACCTAAAAATTCCCCTGTGCTCACTTCTTCACCTTTTCAACTCTGTTCTCATCTGTCTACATCTCTAGCAATGACATTTTTTTTTTTTTTTTTTTTTTTTTGAGACGGAGTCTTACTCTGTTGCCAGGATGGAGTGCAGTGGCATGATTTTGGCTCACTGCAACCTCCGCCTCCCGGGTTCAAGCGATTCTCCTGCCTCAGCCTCCCGAGTAGCTGGAAATATAGGTGCATGCTACAACTCCCAGCTAATTTTTGTATTTTTAGTAGAGGTGGGGGTTTCACCATATTGGCCAGGATTGTCTCTATCTCTTGACTTTGTGATCCACCTGCTTCAGCCTCCCAAAGCGCTGGGATTATAGGCGTGAGCCACCACACCAGTGACTGATTTTTTAAGTGCTTCTACAGTTTGCCTCTTCCAGAATGCCATATAGTTTGAATCATGCAGTATGTAGCTTTTTAAAACTGGTTCCTTTCACTTATTAATATGCATTTAAGATTTATTCATGCCTTTTTGTTTCTTAATAGCTTAATGTTTTTGATTGTTGGATAATATTCCTTTGTGTGGGTATATCACAGTTTGTCTATGCATTCACCTATTGAGTTGCTTCCAGTTTTGTGTGGTTATGAATAAAGCTTCTAGAAATATCGATGTATAGATTTTTGTATCCCATAAGTTTTCAGATCAGTTGGGTAAACAGCTAGAAGTACAGTTGCTAGATCTTGTATGGCAATAGTGTGTTTAACTTTGTAAGAAACTACTAAACTCTTTTCCAAAGTGGCTGTTCCATTTGGGATCCCCCAACCCCAGCAATAAATGAGAGTTTTCTTTGCTCCATGTCCCTCACCAGTATTTGATGTTGTCAGTATTCTGGATTTTAGGCATTCTAATAGATAAGTAATGGTATCTCATTGTTTTAATTTGCAGTTCTCTGATGTCAAAATCATATTGAACATCTTTTCATATGCTTATTTGCCCTTTATGTTTTTTTGGTGTGTCTCTTCAGATCTGTTCCTCTTTTTTTAAATTATATTTGTGTGAGTCTATTTCTGGGCCCTCATTTATGTTCCATTGGTTTATTTGTCTATTCTT
Source organism: Pongo pygmaeus (assembly GCF_028885625.2). Lineage (NCBI taxonomy): Eukaryota > Metazoa > Chordata > Mammalia > Primates > Hominidae > Pongo > Pongo pygmaeus. Next base: position 72,376,705 of record NC_085930.1, on the reverse strand, counting down.
TTACTGATAACACACCACCTTGATTACTGTAACTTCATAATAAATTTTGAATTCAGGTAGTATGAGTTTGCCAGCTACAGTAGAATCAGTTCGTTGATATCTACAAATGGTTTTCTGTGGTTTGATTGAGGTTGTATTAAATCTCTAAATCAAGTTGGGAATAATTGACATTGAGTATTCCAGTCCAGGAATGTGGAATATCTCTCCATCTATTTTAATCTTCTTTGATTTCTTTTATTGATTTATGTTTTTTATTTTCTTTTATGTTTTGTTAGATTGTACCTAAGTATTTTATTTTTGATTGGTATTTTCAATGATATTATTTTCTTTATTTAAAATTATAATCGTTCACCAGTAGCATATAAAATGTTTGTATACTAACCTTATATGTTGCAAATTTCCTATACTTGCTTATTAATTCCAGAATTTTTTTTTGATTCTTTGGGGTTTACTACATGGATAATAATGTCATTTGTGAAAAAAGATACTTTTATTACTTCCTTACCTATCTATATATATTTTACTTTCTTATCTTATTACATTATGTAGGACTTCTAGTATGTTGAATAGTAGTTGTTAGGACAAATTTGCTTTGTGTTGAAGACTAAATGTATCCCCCGCAAATTCATATGTTGAAACCTAATTCCCAATGTGATGACATTTATGGGATCTTTGGGAGGTGCCTAAGTCATGAGGGTTGACCCTCATAAATGGGATTAGTACCCTTATAAAACACCTCAGAGATCTCCCTCATCCCTTTTGCCATTTGAGGATATAGTAAGAAAACCACTGCCCATGAGCCAGGAAGCTGACTCTCACTAAACAGCAAATCTGCCAGTGCCTTCATCTTGAACTTCCCAGCCTCCAGAACTGTGAGAATTAAAATTGTTGTTTATAAGCTACTAGTCTATGATATTTTGTTACTGAAAGTGAGTACATTGTTCCTAATCTTAGAGGAAAGTATTTCGTTTCTCACCGTTAACCGTAATGTTAGCTGTCAGTTTTTTCTAGATGTGTTCTTTTTTAGGTTGAGAAATATATTCCTCTGCTCATAATTTTCTGAGAAATTTTCATAATGAATTGATATTGAATTTCATGAAATGATTTTTCCGTATCAATTTGTATGGTCATGTGACTTCCTTAGCTCGTTGATGTGGTGGGTTACACTGGTTGGTTTTTGAATGTTGAAACATCCTTGCATGCCTCAGATAAATCCCACTTGGTCATTATCCATTGTTGGATTCCATTTCATGGTATTTTGTTGATAACTTTTGCATCTATGTTCATGGGAGATTTTTTCAATTGATTATGGAGTTTCTAAATTGAGTTAATGAATGTATGCATCACACCACAAATCATTTTTTGTGGTTGAGAGCACTAAAAATCTATTCCCGATGATTTTCAAGAACAATACATTGTTATTAACTATAATCACTATTTGTAGAATAGATCTTATTACTTCCGTCTAACTAAAATTTTTTATCCATTGACCAACACTTCCCCCTCCCTTCCCTCCCCTGTAGCCCCTGGTAACTGCCATTTTCTCTGCTTTGATGAGTTCAACTTTAAAAATAGTCCACATATAAGTGAGATAATGTAGTATTTGTCTTTCTGCAACTGGCTTATTTCACTTAACATAATTCCATATAGGTTTATTCATGTTGTAAATGACAGGATTTTCTTCTTTTTTAAGGCTTAATCGTACTTCATTGCACGTATATGCCACATTTTCTTTATCCATTCATCTATTGATGAACACTTAGGTTGATTTTGCATCTTGAGTACAATAATGCTGCAATGAATATAGAAGTGCAGATACTGTTCTGACATGCTGATTTCATTTCCTTTGGTTATATAACCAGTACTGGGATTGCTGAATCATAAGGTATTTCTGTTTATAATTTTTTTGTGGAATCTCCAAACTATTTTCCATGGTGGTTATACTAGTTTACATTACATTTCCACCAACAATGTGCAAGAGTTCCCTTTCCCCATATCCTCATCAACACTTGCTATTTGTCATCATTTGGATAACAGTCATTCTAATAGGTATGAAGTAATATCTCATTGTGGTTTTAATTTGCATTTCCTTAATTAGTGATGACCATATTTTAATATACCTGCTGGCCATTTGCATGTCTTCTTTTGAGAAATGTCTATTCAGATTTTTTGCTCATTTTAAAATGAGGTTGTTTTATTGCCATTGAGTTGTTTAAATTTCTTATATATTTCAGTGATAAGCCCCTTAGCAGATGTTTGGTTTGCAAATATTTTCTCCCATTCCATAGGTTGTCTCTTCACTCTGTTGATTGTGCAGAAACACATTCTCTTCTTCACTGTGCAGAAACTTTTCATTTTGATATAATCTCATTTGTCCATTTTTGCTTTTGTAGCCTGTGGCAGGAGAGATGCTAACCTGCAGTTTTCCCTTCTTATGGGAAGGGAAAACCTATATGTTTAATATGGTTTCGGTATTACAGGAATGTTCTTCTCATAGAATGAGTCAGGGAATGTTCTCTTCTGTTTTCTGGGTGAGATTATGAAGAATTAATATCATTTCTTCCTTACATGTGTGGTGGAATTCACCAATGAATTCACTAGGCCTGATGCTTTGTTTTATTATTGACTTATTTTATTTTCATAGATGTAGTCATATTCAGGTTATCTATTTCTTCTTGTATGTTTTGGTAGTTTGTATCTTTCAAGTAATTGTTCATTTTGTCTAAGTTATTAAATTTGTGGCTACTGAATTTTTTATGGTATTTTTTGATTATCATTTTAATGTCCATAAGATCAGTAGTGATAACCTCTTTCATTTTTCATATTGTTTTGAATTCTCTCTCTTTTTCTTGGTTAGTTTGACTAGACATATGTCAATTTTATTGGCCTTTTAGAAGAGCAAGCTTTTGGTTTCATTGATATTTTTCTGTTTTTGTTTTTTTTTTATTTCCACGCTAATTTTTATTATTTTCTTCCATTATTATTTTCTTCCATTTGCTTTATATTTAAATTGCTCTACTTTTTCTAGTTTTCTATGGTAGAAGGTGAGATTATTGATTTTTATTATTTATCATTTTCTAATACGTGTATTTAATGCTATAAATTTCTCTGTGAGCACATCTTCCACTGTGTCCCACACATTTTAATAATATGAATTTTACTTTTATTTTTTAAATAATTTTTTAAATTTTTTTGAGACTTCTTTGACCCATGTGTTATTTAGAAGTGTGTTTAATCTCCAAAGAGTTGGCAATTATCCACCTCTTAGTTATTTCCGGTTTAATGCCATTGTGGACTGAGAACACACTTTGTATAATTTCTATTTCTTTCAATTTGCTTAGATATGTATTATGGTCCAGAATATGATTTGTTTTTGTAAATATTCAATGTGAACCTGAGGAGAATGTGTATTCTGCTGTTGTTGAATGTAGTATTCTACAAATGTCAGTTAGATCAGGTTGAATAATAGTGTTGTTCAGGTCATTTTTATTCTTACTGATTTTCTGTCTGCTTGATCTATCAATTACTAAAAGTGGGGTGTTGATATCTCCAGCTATACTAGTGGATTCATCTATTTCAACTTGTTCTATCAGTTTTTATCTCACATATTTTGATATTCCATTGTTAGGGACATACACATTAAAAATCATCACGTCTTATTAGAGAACTGAGCCCTTTATCTTTATGTAATGCCCACTTTATCTATGATAAGTCTACTTGGTTAGAATTCTGTTAAGTCTAAAATGAACTTAGTCCAAATTTCTTTTGATTAGTGCTAGCATAGTATGTTTTTATCCATGCTGGTATTTTACCTGTAGTGCATAAACTCTTTTAACTTATTTATAACTTTTTCTACTGCTTACATAATATTATATATATTTTATATAGAATGTTAAGAAACTGCAGAAAAACATAAAATTATTCACAATCCATATGCATTATTTATAGCTAAACCTTGACTCTGAACTTCTTTCTTTTCTCTAGAAATAACAGTTTAAACACTTGTATATTTGTAATTATAAACATTCTGTGCATATTCAATAATATGTGGTTAAAAAAGCACAACTCTATATACTATAAACAGTGTCTTGCCCTAGTCCTTGACATGTAATTATGTATCTCAGGAAATATCCTATTTTAGTAGATATAAAGATTATTCCTTATTTTGACCAGCTGCTAATTATTTGATTTTACGGATGTAATATAATTTAGCTAGTCTACATTGATGAACATTTAGATTGTTTTTAGGGTTTTGCTGTTATTAAACACTGCTGTGATGAATATCTTGTATACATGACCTCATAAATATATGTTTGTGTGTGTCTGTGGCACGTTTCTAAACATGAGATTCCTTGATGGGTGAGTATATGTTTTCAATTTTGATAGATGTTTCTAAATTTCTGTCCATGAAGGTTCTACCAAGTTGCATTCCCAAGAGCCACATATAAAAATATGCTTTTCTGGCTGGGGCATTGGCTCATGCCTATAATCCCAGCATTTTGGGAGGCCGAGGCAGGCAGATTGCTTGAGCTCAGGTATGCTGGACGATCCCGAGCAGCATATTGAGACCTTGTCTCCACAAACAACACAGTAATTAACCATGTGTGGTGGTGCGAACCTGTGGTCCCAGTTACTTAGGAGGCTGAGGTAGGAGTATGCTTGAACCTAGAAAGTTGAGGCTACAATGAGCCATAATCATGCCACTGCACTCCAGCCTGGATGTCAGAGTGAGACCCTGTCTCAAAAAAAAAGAAAAGTCCTTTCCTACAGCCTTGCCATCAACTTAAGACACATCTTTTGTCTTAGCATTCCATCTAACAGGTTTGTTATCTCATTATAGGTTTGTTTCTCTAAATAAAAGGTTAAGAATAATTTTATGTGTATAACAGCTGTATTTTTCTCTAAGCCAGCTGTTTATACTGTTTACCTATGTTTCAATCTGTTGTTGGTTTTACTTTGTGATTTGTATAGCAAATGAATTTGTCCTCTTTTTGTAATATGAGTTGTAAATAGTTTTTGTCATTTTTCTTTTGATCTTGTTTAGATTTGTTTATATGCAAACATTTAAAAATTTTGCATAGTTGAAATAAAATCTTTGATCTTTCTTTGTATGCCTCTGTACTCTGTGTCATACTTAAGAAACCTTTCCATTCTGGTCTTATAAATTTCACCATAATTTCCTCTAACACATTTGTGGTTTCTTTTTTGTTTAGTTATTTTTCTCTCTCAGGTTTTTATTTGCTCTAAAGTAGAAATTCAACCTTATTTTATTTTCTAGATTGCTAGTAAGGTTTTTGAACACTATTTTTTAATATAAATATTTTTCTTCTTGATTTGAAATGCTACACCTACTATATATTAAATTTCTATATTTACTTGGTTCTACTTTTGGATATCCTATCTTGTTCTTTTGTTCTGTGCACATACCCCAAAATTTCATATATATATATGAAATAATATACTTATATCTTATGTAAATATATAAAATATGATACTATATATAATATTCATGTATGCTTAATATTTGTTTAGGATGCTTTTCTCATTTATGCATTTATGTTGAGATGCAAACCTTGAATTCTTTCTTGGATTCCTCGGCCTTTAATTTCTTTACTCTCTGCTTTGATGTCCCTCTGGCTGATTTTCCCTCTGCTCTTGGACATGAATGAAGCATCACAGTTTGGGGCCCAGAACTTACTTCCTGAGTGGCCCTGAAGGGATGAATAGAGCAGTCTAGTAGTGTGAGAAAGTTAGTTCCCTGTAAGCAATATAAAGGAGAGAGAGTCAGATAAACCTCCTCTCCTTGCAAACCATCCATGTGGACTTTGTGGCTTGGGGTGAAATGTAGCCAGTGGCATAAAGTGCCAGGTTGATGCCATGGGCATCAAATCTATTCCATATTCCAAAAAAATGATAAGGCAGAAACACTTAAATTTGCTTTTTAGATAACATTGTAACACTCCTTGTTTTATAAGCTTTATGATGATATTAGCAATATGCAATAATGTTTCAACCTATGTATTTATAAAATAAATATTTTATGAAAAGTTTGGATAGTCATGTACATATGATTTGAATGTCTAATTCTGAATATCTCTTGGCAAGAACAATTTGTGTATGTCTGGGAGCCACAGTGTCTTAGCAAAAATATTTGCGCTTCCTTAAATCCCGTAATTATCATGGCTAAGACATTCTCCATCTTCTGTTCAATGGAAAGATTTGCCATAGTTGCCCCTATTTCTCACAGGTTGGGCCATGTTCATTGATCTTTTCCTGTGGGTTTGACATCAAGCTAGACACCGAGAAAGGATGAAACATGGATTTAATAGGAAGTATAAGACACTGCTTATCTTTTTCAACAGCATGAAGGATTGTGCTAGAGAGTTGACTGAAAAGGAAGTGATCTGAAATTTTAATATGCCTGTGGCTTTTGTCTCATGAAATCACTTGCTACAGATAGTTACTTGTGGTATTTTGGTTTATGTTCTGCTAAACAGTGATGCTAACTGAATATCGAGGAAGAAAATGCTGGATTTATCAACAAATAATTTTCTTTTATAATAAAAAAATATGCATTTTACCATAGGGCTGATTGTATTTAGCCCATATTGTAAGGCAAGTGATTTATTTTTAAGTTGTTCCTCTATTTTTATATTTGACTCTGAAGAGTTGAACCTTTGGAGGAAAACTTATTAAAGGCATACTTAAGTGTTTACTTTCTGAGAAAAAAACAAAGATTTCCCATGACATGCCTGAGAAAGTATGTTATAAGATGAATTAGCATAGCCTCACATGCAGTTTTGTGACAGTGACAAGAAGAAAAATGAAATTTAATGTTCTGAGGCAGCTGAGAAATTATCAGATGGGGGGCTGCTATACGCTTGTATTTATTATTATTATTGTACATGGCTTTGCAAAAGAGCTTGAAAAGACAACTTTTCCAGAAAAGGCTGCATTGTCCTTAGGTGTTTAGGATGATGGTTATAGTGATTGATAATTATAGGTATTGGTGGTGAGTTTCAAAGCCTTTTCTGTGTTATGGTGACAACTCTCAAGTAAGGGACAATATGGATTAACTGGACATAAATTCCTTCCCATCTCATATTAGGTTGTGTCAATCCCTATCATCTGGTCCTTAGAGCCACATTACCAACACCCTCTTTAGTATTACTTCTATGTTTTGTGTCCATATTTACCATTATTGATATTTATCTATCTTAACACTTTACAATGATAGGATGGTGGGCAGACTCACTTGGTCACCACAAAGAACCCACTCTTATTTTCAGCCAATCACCAATATAGCTGGAATTCAGGATATATGGTTTTCCTTACCCTTTTATAAGCTTTTTTTTTAGTTTCTACCAAGCCTGTTTTCCATAGATACCTGGAAGTCCCTCTCCTTTAATCTCCATTGCTCCTTCATTTTTACCTTGCTATGGCCCATAGCTTCGTCATGCCCCTTTCCTTGTGTTTAAGTCTGCAAAACTCTTTTCATGGTTTTGCTCCTTGTAAATGTACAAGGGACCCAGTTTGACCCATAGGTACCCATTGGTCATGTCCCTTCATAGTATAACTTTGATATGTTATTACACCAAAAGACCTTGTCACCAACAGGGTTGAGGATGCCAAGGAACAAGGCAGATAGGATTCTTGAACCTTTATATTCTCATAATGTGTGGATATAAATCCAGAAGGCAGGACCTGTCTTACCTGTGTGTGACCAGCATGCAACATTTTTTATGATACATAGTGAGGCTCCTTCAATGTTCAATTGACCTGAGCAAAATATTTACCTGTATTTTACTATTGAAGGAAGACTGGCTATGCTTATTAATTATACCAACTTGTTCCAAGTCTCTTTGAATAACATTTAGCAAGGAAAGGGTTGATAGGTGATAGTCTTTGGCTATGGAGCCAAGACAAGATCCCTAGATGATTTAGGTTCCTAATATTTTCTATTTTGGTCCTTTACCGTCTCATCAGAATCAATCAGGAAGTTTTTGGATATTAGGAAGACTGGGGAAAACATAGTATTATAATATGTTATCCCTATTCTCAAGGCATTTAAAGCTCTTTTGGAAGACAAGAAAAAGAGACCAATGCAAGATGGTCCCAGGCTGGGAAGCTAAGAAGAGAAGTTGTTAGTTTGATGTAAGGGCTATATGAAGATGAAATTAGTGGAGGGGCTTGGGGGAAAACACAGCATGGATTAAGAGCATTGGGCAAGAAAATCTCAAGATTTATCAAAAGGTGGTCTATTTTCATGTTTTTTTTTCCTAAAGCAACAATGCGATGTGAAAACACAGCTGGTGAAAAGTGATGGTCCTTACTAAATACTATAAATATTTATGATTTTTATAAGTTATATATAAAAGACAAATGCATATAACAAAATTACAATATTTATAAATATTATAAACAATCCCATTAAGAAAAGGAATAAGTAAAGACTCTGAAAATGCTTGAGACAGGACTATACTATGATATTGGTAGGCTGGTTCATACTCTCTTTGATGTTGGCTTACAAAGTGATTTCAGATGGTAACAATTCCCTAACTGGGGGAATGGAAACTGTTTTAGAAAGTCTTATCTTTTGGGAGGGTGATCAACTTTTGTATATTTTAAGGAAATAATTATTCTGGGGTTACTGGAAACACTATTATGTGATGGAATATATTAAATTTCTATAGAGATTCTAGGCCCCAGTTCCCCCATTTGTTAAATGGAGTAGTGCCTACTTCAAAGGTTTGTGGTAAGGATCAAATATGTTACTACAGAGAGAGCTCTTAGTGCAATACCTGGTAGACAGTAAACTCCTATTTAATGTTAGGTAGCAATGCCATTAGTTTCATTCCTAGGGCCACGTTATCTCATCTCCTTTGAGATCTAAGGTAGGTATCCATAGATAATGGTTAAAAACATTTGAAACATAAATTGCAAAAATAGTTATCTCAAGAAGGATTAGTGCCTTACAGGAAGATAAAGAAGGAAAGAAATGGAACAACTTAGGTCAGAAAGTATGCAGTTCAGATTGAACAGCTACCTATAGACAGTAACAAAATGTGAGCTGGTAATATTTTTCAGGTTATCAATTATCTAACCATCCTTATAATTTTGACATTTCAGAAAGTAGATCCACTTTTTCTTTTCAGTTTTACCAATAATGGTTTTTTAGCTAAAATAATGATAGGTTATGTTTGCTAAGCATTTACCGTGTGCCGGGCATTGAGTGCTTTATATATACCATCTTTCCAGAGCATTTTGCATTTCTAAAAGTGTGTCCAAAGTTTCCCAAATTTTTTATTGTTTTTTTCTTTAAGCTATCTATTTCCATGAATGTTTCTCTCTTCACTTCTTGTATCATTTTTTTGCATTTCCTTGCATTGGGCTTCATCCTTCTCCGGTCCCTCCCTGAGTAGCTTAATAACTAACCTCCTGAACTCTTTTTCAGGAGAATCAGGATTTCTTCTTAGTTTGGATCCATTGCTGGTGAACTGGTGTGATTTTTGGGGGGCTGTTAAAGAGCCCTGTTTTGTCATATTACCAGGGTTGGTTTTCTGGTTCCTTCTCAATTGGATAGGCTCTGTCAGAAGGAAAGTCTAGGTCTGAAGACTGTTGTTCAGATTCCTTTGTCCCAGGGGGTGTTCACTTGAGGTAGTACTCTCCCCCTTTTCCTATGGATGTGACTTCCTATGAGACGAACTGCAGTGATTGCTGTTTCTCCTCTGGGTCTAGCCACCCACTGAGTCTTCTCGGCTCCAGGCTGGTACTGAGGGTTGTCTGCACAGAGTCCTGTGATGTGAACCATCTACGGATCTCTCAGGCATGGATTCCAGTGCCTGTTCTGGTGGAGTTAGCAGGGGGAGGGGGAGGGGTGAAATGGACTCCGTGAAGATCCTTAGCTTTGGTGGTTTAATACTCTATTTTGTGCTGGTTGGCCTCCTGCCAGGAGGTGGTCATTTCCAGAAAGCATCAGCTGTAGTAGTGTGGAGAGGGACCGGCAGTGGGCGGGGCCCTAGAACTCCCAAGATTATATGGCCTTTGCCTTCAGGTACCAGGGTGGATAAGGAAGGACCATCAGGTGGGGGTTGGGCTAGGTGTTCTGAGCTCAGACTCTCCTTGGGCAGGTCTTGCTGTGGCTGCTGTGGGGGTTAGGGGTGAGATTCCCAGGTCACCGGAGTTGTGTATCTAGGAGGGTTATGGCTGCCTCTGTTGAGTCACGCAGGTTGTCAGGGAAGTAGGAGAAAGCCAGCGGTCACAGTCCTCACCCAGCTCCCACACATGTCCGCTACCTCTGACAGGCCAGAGTCTGTTTGCAGGCAGAGGGTGAGATGGGCTTGAAAATTTGCCCAAGGCTATCCACCTCCCAGCTGTGAGAGAAAAGGGCTTTTAGTTCTTCCCCTGCCTGTGAAGTCTGCACACCCGATTCACACCCTCCCCCAAGTTCTGGCCAGGAGGCTTCTTGCGCCATTCAAATTGTTACAAAGTTCCGTCAGAGAATTCCTTCTTTCTGTGGAGTTTTACCCCCTGCTCCTCTGGCCATCCTCCCGATGGATCCCTGTGGTGCCAGGCAGGAATGGGCTGCTCAGGGACCCAGCAAGTTCCCAGGGCTTTTCTGCTGCTTCCTGTACCCCTGTATTTTGCTCAGCTCTCTAACTTGACTCAGCTCCAGGTAAAGTCGGAAACTTCTCCCGTAAACAGAACTTCAGCTTCTCCAGTGGGGGCGTGTGTTCAGGAGAGGAGGGTCTCCCTTTCCCACTTCCACAGCTGGGGCACTCATAGTATTTGGGGTGTCTCCGAGGTCCTGCAGGAGCAGTCCACTTTCTTCAAAGGGTCTGTGGGTCCCCTCGGGATTGCTGGTTTGTTCTTGCAGTTGATCTGGAGCTAAAATTCATTATGCAATCCTCTGCCCATATTAACATTTTAAATCTTGGGTTGTCAGCTTTGAACACTTGAGAAGTTTTAGTCTAATCACCTTTATGAACAGAAAAGAAGACTGAAGGTTGGAAAAGGGAAGTTATTTTCTTGGATACCAAAAAAGAAATATTTAAGTCATGACTCTTAGTATGATTATGTCTAGTATTTAATTTATGATGATATCTCTGGGTCACAGGTTATTGCTAAGACATGTCAGAAAGTATTTGTAGAGTATACACAGCTTATTCCACTTGCAATGAGTTAATTTATTTTTACCAGAATTTCTGGTGTAGATTAAGATAAAAAAATCTTAAAAATGAATTAAGAAAAAATTATATGACAACATACAACTTAGGATATAAGACTTTTGAGAAGTTATTTTTATTGAATGCTATAAATTATTTTAAAGTCATGATGCTTGATAATAAGCATGTTACATTTATAAGGAAATAGTGGCAATTTCTTGAACTTACACTGGTCGAGAAGCTACATGAAAGATTGCCTTCACATTTCTGCTTTAGCTAGAAATGCTGAGAATTAAGCTTCTTCAATGAAAGCTCATCTCATTACTTTTCCTTAGCGTGGGAGATCTAAATATCCCATTAAAAAAAAAAAGAGAGAGAGAGGCAAGGGAAAGGAAATGAGAGTATAAGACTCAGAGCAATTGCAGAATAGGATATTTTAATGCCCTTTGTACCATAACTTCCAGCAATCCTATGAAGAGAGATTTCATGAGTTATAGTGGATGGAGGGAAGTGCCCTACTGACAGATGAGGTCTGCTTCAGACTCAGACATGGATTTGCTGTGTGGCCTCAGGCAAGTTATTTAGCCTCTCTAAGCCTCAGTTTCCTTAGGTATGTTTGAAATGGTACTTCTTGTGCCTTATTTTATAGGTTGGTGGTGAGGCTTCTATCAGAGGATCCATGTGAATATGCTATAAAATAGTAGGACATGAGAATTAGAAATGACATAGCTAGGCTATAAAACAGTGAGGCTGTATTCTACAAAAGAAGAACTCGAGAGAGAAAAAAATATGCTGTGCTACCACTGATTGTCTGAAGTACCGTATGCTCAGTCACCTTCCAAATAAAACTGAATAAAGTAGAAAGTGGTGGGACTATTTAACTGGCACTGGGAAAGGTATTTGAGGGGAAGTTAGCTTTGAAAACTAAAGGCTCTGTGTGTGTGTTTGTTTCCCTTGCTCTCTCTCTCTCTCTCTCTCTCTCTCTCTCTCTCTCATATATCCTTTCTTGGGTCCCAGATGAGATTTAGATGTGGTTGGTGAACTGTTGGACAGACTTGGAGGAGTCATTTTGCTTTAGGTTTTTGGTCTTGGTTGAAAGAGGGAGAGAGAGGTTTGTTGAAGGCCTGGGTTGGAGGGAGGGTTTTGGGGATAAAAAGTGTAGCATCTCATTTGTTTTGGGCTTGACCCAGTAGACAGAATTTTAAGAAGAATCAAAAGGAGTGGTTTTCATGAGGGACTTTATAAGAACTGGGGGATAAATGGCTGCTTGGCTGCAGCAAAAACTCTGTCCTTGACCAAACTGTAAACAGGATCTTCTGAGCCCTCTTTTTGACTAAGCCTCATTCTTGGGCCCAGTTTTTGGCCTGCCTACTCCAGTTGTTGTAAGAATCTTACTAAGTCACGTCAGTGTGAATCCCCCACCCTTGATATCTGATCAACCTGGCCTGCCTCCAACAAGAATACTGTAAGTCAGTCTAGCGTCTTTCTACCCTTTGTATTTTCTCTTGGTAATATTCTATTCACCGCCCCCTCATTCTGCCCCCTGACTATAAATCCCCCTAGTCCTTGTTGTATTGGGGGTTGAACCTGCGTCTCTTTCTTGTTCTGCTAGTCATGACACCTATTGCAATAGGCCTGAATAATGTCTTCCTTACCATTTTATCAAGTGTTAAACAGATGACATAGCATCTTAATCTGTTCGTGCTGCTTTAACACAATACTGTGGGTAATTTATAAAACACAGAAATTTATTTCTCACAGTTCTAGAGGTTGGTAAGTCCAAGATCAAGATGCTGGTAGTTTTGGTTTCTGGTGAGGGCCCAGTTTCTCCTCCCAAGAGGGTGCCTTATTGCTGTGTCTTCTGGAGGGGAGAAACACTGTGTCGTCACATGGTGGAAGAAACAGAAGAGGGGAGAAAAAAAACAAATGCTGAGTGAAGCCTTCCTTATAAGGGTTTAAATCCCATTCAACACGGAGAAGTCCTCCTGGCCTGATCATCTCTCTAAGGCTCCACCTCTTAATACTATCACATTGGCCAGTAAGCTTCAACACATGAATTTTGTAGAGAACACATTCAAATTGATGTGAATAAAAATAGGGAGAGGAGCCCTAAGGTGGAGAACACCCTCTATTACCTTAAGGATTGGTGGCTTAGGGAGCCCTGGCTAGATCAAATGTTCTTGGTATCAGTGTTGTTATCCCATGGTAAGTCTCACCAGCAGTGATGGTGATGAGATTCTCTAGAATGTCTTCCTAGGCAGAGGACAGGGCTGGATCAGGAGAGGGGAAACAGTGGTGCATTATGGTGAAGTAGCTGAGCCTGGTCCTTGAGCACTTGTGAGATGGTCTGTGAGGCCTTCAGACCCCCAGGGTGAATCCTTAGAGGTGACTGAGATCCCGTTTGTGCAGGTGAGGGTGAGAGTCAGCAAAGTATGGATTATTATCAGGAAAGTGACTCTATCTATATCTTTATCCCAATGAAGGCTGGGGAATCAAGCCTTTCTCATGAATAAACAGCCATATTTCTGAACAGAATTAGCAGAGAGCAGGATACTTACTTGAGTCTGAAATCTCTTGATGAGCAGCACATAGGTCCAATCACAAACATGGGTATTTGATTTATAATCAGTGCATCGAGGACCTATTCCTTTAAGTTAAAACATGACAGGATGGCACTTGAATGGAAATTTTTGCTGAGTGATTTATTAGAAGATTACCAGTTTATGAATGGCAAAAGAGAAGAACTGCCCCCTTCACAATCTATGTATAAATCATCTGGAATTAAGATGAATTAAGTATTCTTTTTCCTAGTGACAGTAATAAGTGTTATGAGCAGCCTTTAATAGTTAGACAGAAGAGATAAATATCAATTACTATTAGGGGAAGCATTTTAAAAACCAGCTTCCCAACATTTTCCCATGATGAGGTTAATTATTTATGGCAAAGGCACATTAATAATTTTACTTTATCTCTTTATCCAAGCAGTAAATGAATTGCAACACGGAGGAATTTGGACAATCGATACAATAAGAATGTATTTAAAGTACTTAAAAATTCTGTATTCGCCCCTAAAGTCACTTTGTCTCAGTCATAAACAGTGCTTAAATTAATAATATCTATTTAAACATTTCATTGGTGGGGTGCCTTTATCTTTTAGCAATTTTTCTTCCTGATGGTCACCTATGTGGAAATGGCAGCATGCATAATAAGTGCTGCGGGAGCTAGGATGCTAAATTTAGTTCAATAAATTAGGAAACAGGTATAAGTGCATTACTAGTGATGGCTATTTAAAATTTTTTAGAAATAAAGACCAACCGAATGAGAAAAGGGAAGGCTGTTTATTCTGAGCTTGCTATAGCAAGGGAGTCAGTCACCATCATCTGCATTGGACAGAGTCTCAAAGGCAGGCAGAAAAAGGGAAAAGCTTTGCTAAAGTGGAAAAAGAGAAGGCTTCAGGCATGCCATGATCAGAGGCTGCTGGTGTCAGGGAGCAGGAGGCAAGATAACTAGAAGCAGGGAACCCTACATGGTTGGTGAGAGATACCTATTTGGGTTTCTCTGGTTGGTCCTAAGTTGGAAGTGGGGACAAAAATTTAATCAAGTCCTGGCCATTTTGGACTGATTGTTATAAAACTTATTGTTTAGCTTCCTGAACTGTCACTAGACATAGCAATCTGGCTTTCTGCAAGCCTGCTTTATGCCAGGTCAGCACCGTGGGTTGTTTATTGTAGATAAGGGGTTGGTTTCTTGGGCAGATTGCTGCAAGTTCTGGATTAAAGTTCTATTTTTATGTCGCCAGGCAATTTTCCATTTGCATATTCAATCTCTTTATTAATTTATTAATATACAGTAAAATTCACTCTTTTTGGTGGACAATATTTTTGAGTTTTGGTAAATTCATAGAATCCCGTATTTATGGCCACAATCAAGATATGGAACAGTTTCCACCACCCACGAGAAGGCCCTGCATGCTGTTCTTTTGGAGTGAACTTCTTCCCCGACTCCCAACCCCTGCCAGCGACTGATCTTTTCTCCATCCTATCATTTTGCCTTTTCTCTCAGAAAAGGTTTTGTTCCATGCACTTACCTGCGTGCCACTGTTGCTAGCTAGATTGTTAGCCTGGTAGTGTGAAGTGGGGAGTTCTGTGGTTCTGATGAAGGCTCAGTCTCAGGTGGCACCTGTTCCTGGGTCTCTGATGCAGCTTTCTCAGTGCTCCTGGTGCATCCCCAGCTGCAGATTTGCTGCTCCTGGGAGAGCAAAAGACTATTTTTCTGTTCCTTATTCTCAGCCACAGTGGGTTACCTTAAAGTCAATGACCAGAGCAGATGTTTTCATTAGTCCTAGTGGTGGGGCACAGTGTCTTGGGCACATATTACTTTTAGGACTCTTCCTAAATGTTTTAACTTTATTTTAGAATCATAAGAAAAAACAGAATAATAAAGAATGTAGAATAACATGTCCAGCCTGGATTATATTCATCTTTACACCTATGAAGTTGTAAAATATAACTTTTTATGTATATGTTTTATGAAGGAAGAGGCACACAAAGGCAGAAGTGCCAAGGGTCCACAGAAGTAATGATGTGGCCCAGATGCGAGTGTGTGTTACCCACCACCACCCACCACTTGAAGGCTTCAGCTGCCTTGAAGTTAATGTTCTGGACAGGGCATTGGGGCTTCTAGCCTTTCTCTTAGAGCTGTTGTTTCCTTCCTTCCAATGAGTGCTTTCTCAGGACTCTGGCCATTATTTTTTTTTCTAGGAGAAAAGCCTACAAATGGGTACAAATTCCCTTTATATCTGCTACCCTAGGGGTTCCACATTCTCTCACTAGCCCACACTCAGCCTTTACCAATTTGTTAAGGATTTTAGATAAATTCTTACCTGTTTCTGGAAATGTCTGTCCCAGGTAAGCAAATGCTAGTGTTCTGCCCTTTCTCTCCTTGCAGATGCCTGTCTTTCCTTAAATTTTGGATTAATCAGTCCTCTGAATTGTTGGAGAAAGTTGTGAATTTGCCAGTGGTCCCAAGTCTGTCTTTTCTTGTGCTGGAGAGTGCAATGCTTTTTCTGTGTACTGCATCCCAAACAGAAGCTGGAGTCAGTATAGATCTTTAAATCCCTGTTATCTCTGCTGACTTTTTGGACGAGTTTCCTGCTGTGTGTGTTTTTGTTGTGATTTCTTTGTTTTGAGATTTGTTCCTTGTGATGGTCGATATTGAGTGTCAACTTGATTGGATTGAAGGATGCAAAGTATTATTCCTGGATGTGTCTGTGAGGGTGTTGCCAAAGGAGATTAACATTTCCATCAGTGGACCAGGAAAGGCAAACCTACCCTCATATAGATTGTGCCCCTCAATCTGAGTGGGCACTATCTAGTCAGCTGCCAGCACAGCCAGAATAAAAGCAGGGAGAAGAACATAAAAAGACTAGACTGGCTTAGCCTTCCAGCCTAAATCTTTCTCCCATGCTGGATACTTCCTGCCCTCGAATGTTGGACTCCAAGTTCTTCAGCTTTGGCACTTGGACTGGCTTCCTTGCTCTTCAGCTTGCTGACGGCTTATTGTGGGACATCACCTTGGGATTGTGTGAGTCAATACTGCTTAATAAACACCCGTTTATATACACATCTATCCTATTAGTTCTGTCCCTCTAAAGAACCCTAACTAATACATTCCTCTTTGCATTTTCATCGCTCATACCCAATGAGATTCTTCTTTTCTTAGCCTAGTAAACATAACACTCTCTCAATCCTGTTATAGTGTAAGAAAGGCAGGTGGTGGTTACTCTGGCCTGTTGACTCAGGGAAAGAGGTGGTGAGACTCTGAGCTACTTCTTCATGTCTGCTTGAAGTTTGAGTGTGAAGATGTGTTTGGGGTAAGGGTGATGACACTGTTCACCACTTTTTCTAGTATTGTCAGCACGATTGGCCACTGTGTTCTAAGAGATTGGGGATAGAGACAAGATTCTTTGGAATTTTTCGTCTTGAGAGGTTTTTGTCTAGCCTCTTCATTTATGGCCATGGATGTCAGAAGCAAGAAAGGAAGAACTACAGACCTATAAGAATTTTGGCAATGTTCTCTTTAGTAACTTCATAGTATTCTGCTCTACTATTCTGTCTCTAGCACTGGATGTCTTTCCCTGACAATCTTTACCTTTATAGACATTTGGAGAAAGTGGGGAGACCAATGACTTAAGCACTCGCCTAAATTTGGTCGCCTCATTTTCCTGTGTTTATTTGGAGCAGTGCAGGGTGGGTGCTTGGGCTAAAGCTGAAAGCCTGCTAACTGGTTTTACAAGTGACTCTGAATGAAGAGAGAAACAGGACCTCCAACTTTCAAGGCCACCGTGAAGCACTGCTCAGTAATGTCATCAGGCTCACATGAATCTCTTTTCTCAAATTGTTGGGCTATAACCTCTTCCTAATAGGGAGAAATGGAACAAGGTCTTATTTTTCGATTATACTCCTGTGCAGATTCATTAGCGGCCACTCCTGTGTTAGAAGAAAAATATAACGTGTTCCTTCTTTCATTTGATTTCCTATGGGCTCTGCAAGAATTTTCAGGGTATGAAAGGTAACCCTGCTCAACACTGATGTCTTCAGCTTGCTTCCATAAAGTAGGATTAATTTATAGCCCTATCTACTCATCCATTCAATTATCCCATTTATTTTAAAATAAATATTTATAAAATGCCTTCTTTGTGTTGAGATGATGGAAATACAGTCTTGAATAAATGCCTGTCTCAGAACCTGGCATGGAGTAGGTTCTCATAGATATTTGTTGAGAAAATGAATTAATGAAGACATGATTCCTGCTGTCATGATACACAGTTTATTGGCAGTGGGTGTATGTGTATACACATTGAAGAATATGCTATTCCCAACACAGGCTATGTTGGGAATACAAGGCAGGGACCTTTGGATATGACTTGGATAATTGGGAAAAATTCTAAAATACATGGCATTTGAGTTGGATTATGAGATACCATTTTCGTGAAGAAGGGGATAGTACTGTAATGATTAGCACATGGACTTTGTAGTTCAGCACACCTGAGTTTGAGCTCCAGTTCTCCCACGTGCGTATGCCAATGCCTTCTAAAACCACCTGAGTAACCTGTTGACCAAGCAAAGCCAAGTTTATCAAAGTTACTGCAGTAAGGAGGACAGCAGCTTAAAAGAGTCTTCATACATCTTGAAAGAAAGAGATCATAGGAAGGTATTTGATGTATATTAGCACTGGTGCTGGGTGATTTTTAGACTGTTCTTGTCAGGTGGGGGGACTGGTTAAGAAAGGGCAGAGTTTGTAACATAAAGTGAGGTGAGGATCTTAAAAAAGTCTAGAAAAGCGAGTTAATAGTTTCAAAATATGTAGTATTTTGGTTAATTAATTGTCTTCCAGAAGATTTTCTGAAGTAAATAACTCAATTTTTTTGGTTTGCTCTCAGAATTGTTTAACACAGGAGAGGAAAGTATGTTGATTTCAGTATTCCCTAGCTATGTGAATTTTGACAATTTTTCCCCCAACTTGCTTTAATTTGGAGCTTATAGAATTAATGAGGCTAATAGATAGTTTAATGAGATAAAATGCATTAGCACACAGAACTTAATGTATAGGAAGTATTCAATACAGGATTGCGGAGCTGTCACCATCAGCGGCATCAGCATCATCTTCACATCTTCATCTTCATCATGACTCTAATGATAATGATGATATCATAATTGTTGTGGAACTGAGCCTAGGTTTGCTCACCCAGCTCAGCAAAGCCAAACACTGACACCGAGGTTTGCAATGAGAGAAAGGAAGATGTTTATTGCAGGGCGCCAAGCACGGAGAATGGGCAGCTCCTGTTTAAAACCTGGACTCCCCAGTGGCTTACAAGCAAGGGTTTTTAAAGGCAAGGGTATATCTAAGAAAAGCAGAAGTTACAGGCAAAATCATGAATTAATTCATGGAGGTTACAGATGGGTTTGGCCCGAAAAGGTGAGATATCTTGAAGCAGAGGCTTACAGGTCTTAGGTGAATTCAGAGATTCTTTAATTTGCAAGGGGTTAAGGGAGGAAGGCTTTGTCTGAAAACGTGGGGTCAGCAGAAAGAGATGTTAAGGTTTGGCTTTAACCTACATTAGTTAAGATAAGGAAACCTATTAACAATCTTGGGGTGCTAAGCGAGAGTCAGGTCACAGCCATTATGTATTGGGTCAGAGTGGTCAGGTTATCAAGACAGATGGCCTGCAGTCACGACTATCTTTCCAGGTCCCTCAGGAAGAAATTTAGAACAAAGAACAGCAGTCCATTCAGGCTTCAGTTTCCTTTTGTCTGAGGTCTATGTGACGGCAGTCGGCAGTTTCCATCTGGTCAGGGTCTTGGTTTCTAAAAAACAAATTAACTCAAGATGGATTAAAGACTTATATGTAGAACCCAAAACTATAAAAACACTACAAGAAAATCTAGGCAATACCATTCAGGACATAGGCATGGGGCAAAGAATTCATGATGAAAATGTCAAACGCAATTGCAACACAAGCCAAAATTGACAAGTGGGATCTAATTAAACTAAAGTGCTTCTGCACAGCAAAAGAAACTATCATCAGAGCAAACAGAGAACCTTCGGAATGGGAGAAAATTTTTGCAACCTATCCATCTGACAAAGGTCTAATATCCAGAGTCTACAAGGAACTTAAGCAAATTTACAAGGAAAAACCAAACAACACCATTAAAAAGTGGGCAAAGGTCATGAACAGACACTTCTCAAAATGTTTTCCTTTGAAAAGCCAACAAACATATGAAAAAAAGCTCAACATCACTGATCATTAAATAAATGCAAATCAAAACCACAATGAGATACCATCTCACTTAAGTCAGAATGGTGATTATTTTTTTTAATTCATAAGTTAATTTTAATTTTAATTTTCATTTATTATTATACTTTAGGTATATCTCCCAATGCTATCCCTCCCCCCTCCCCCCACCCCACAACAGTCCCCAGAGTGTGATGTTCCCCTTCCTGTGTCCATGTGTTCTCATTGTTCACTTCCCACCTATGAGTGAGAATATGAAGTGTTTGGTTTTTTTGTTCTTGCGATAGTTTACTGAGAATGATGATTTCCAATTTCATCCATGTCCCTACAAAGGACATGAACTCATCATTTTTTATGGCTGCATAGTATTCCATGGTGTATATGTGCCACATTTTCTTAATCCAGTCTGTCATTGTTGGACGTTTGGGTTGGTTCCAAGTCTTTGCTATTGTGAATAATGCCGCAATAAACATACGTGTGCATGTGTCTTTATAGCAGCATGATTTACAGTCCTTTGGGTATATACCCAGTAATGGGATGGCTAGGTCAAATGGAATTTCTAGTTCTAGATCCCTGAGGAATCGCCACACTGACTTCCACAATGGTTGAGCTAGTTTACAGTCCCACCAACAGTGTAAAAGTGTTCCTATTTCTTCACATCCTCTCCAGCACCTGTTGTTTCCTGACTTTTTAATGATTGCCATTCTAACTGGTGTGAGATGGTATCTCATTGTGGTTTTGATTTGCATTTCTCTGATGGCCAGTGATGGTGAGCATTTTTTCATGTGTTTTTTGGCTGCATAAATGTCTTCTTTTGAGAAGTGTCTGTTCATATCCTTTGCCCACTTTTTGATGGGGTTGTTTGTTTTTTTCTTGTAAATTTGTCTGAGTTCATTGTAGATTCTGGATATTAGCCCTTTGTCAGATGAGTAGGTTGTGAAAATTTTCTCCCATTTTGTAGGTTGCCTGTTCACTCTGATTGTAGTTTCTTTTGCTCTGCAGAAGCTCTTGAGTTTAATTAGATCCCATTTGTCAATTTTGGCTTTTGTTGCCATTGCTTTTGGTGTTTTAGACATGAAATCCTTGCCCATGCCGAATGGCAATTATTAAAAAGTCAGGAAACAACAGATGCTGGTGAGGCTGTGGAGAGACAGGAATGCTTTTATACTGTTGATGGGAGTGTAAATTAGTTCAACCATTGTGGAAGACAGTGTGGCAATTCCTCAAGGACCTAGAACCAGAAATACCATTTGACTCAGCAATCCCATTATTGAGTATATACCCAAAGGAATATAAGTCATTCTATTATAAAGATACATGCACATGTATGTTCATTGCAGCACCATTCACAATGGCAAAGACATGGAATACCCAAATGCCCATCAAAGATAGACTGGATAAAGAAAATGTGGTACATATACACCATGGAATACTAAGCAGTGATAAAAATGAACAAGAGCATGTATTTTGCAGGGACATGGATGGAGTTGGAAGCCATTATCTTCAGCAAACTAATGTAGGAACAGAAAACCAAATACTGCATGTTCTCACTCGTAAGTGGGAACTAAACAATGAGAACAAATGGATTTAGGGAGGGGAACAACACACACTAGGGCCTGTTAGGGAGAGTGGGGGAAGGAAAAGCATCAGGAAAAATAGCTAGTGCATGCTGGGCTTAATTAGTACTAAGGTGATGGGTTGATAGGTGCAACAAACCACCATGGTACATGTTTACCTATGTAACAAAACTGCACAACCCGCTCATGTACTCTGGAACTGAAAAACAAAAGGAAAAAAGTCAAGAATATGTGTCAAGATGTTATCTTTTAGTTTCTATAGGGAACCAAACACCTTGAGACTTTGATTTCCTTGGGTGACTTGATCTTCAGTGGGTTGTTCATTTACTTCTCTAATTGCTGCATGCAGGGCTAGCTAGATGCCTAGAACTTCCTTGGAGGGACTCAAAATTTCTCTTTATTTCCATGCTTAGAGGGAGGTGAGGATGGCAGGCCCCTAAGAGGGGCCCCTGTGCCATTTCATAATCTGGGAGATTAGAATCCTGTGTTTGCTCATCCCAGTTCTTGCAGAAATTTGTGTGATCTTGGGCAGGTGTCTTACCCTCTCTAGAACTCAGTTTCCTCTTCTGTAAAATAAAGACACTGGCTTTCCTCATTTCACAAAGAATGACTAAAGTCTCCTCCAGGTCTATGAATAAATTTGGCCTGGAGCAACTTGTCCTGTAACCTTTTTGTGTCTGAGCTCACTGTGCTGGTACTACTCTCTAGTTTCTCCTGGAATATGGAAACTTTAATTATCTTTTGTGAAGTATTTGTGTTCTTAGCTGCCTTAGGCCATTGCTGTACTGCTGGGGAATGAGAATGCTGAACTATTAAGCAGCTGCTGATGTACATTCTGCACCGTTTGGCTCCCAGATCCTCCATGACCCACTGGAATGGGTTGTTTTTAAAAAGATAGACATTGTAGTGGGACTCATCCATGCCCTGGTAGAAGTCATCAGAGAATAGCATCTGGCAGTATAAAAAAGGGCAAAGAGCACAAATTTGGAATGAGAAGACAGAGCATCATTCCCTCTTCTCTGCCGTTTTAGGAAGATGTTTTGCCTCACTGAGTCTTGGTTTCCCCATCTAAGAAATGGAAGTAATAACAAAGAGACTGTTGTACTACTCAGATGAGACAGTGAATGCTAAGATCTACATTCGCTGATATTACTGTTGAACATTCCACAAATACTTACTGAGTGCTTTCTACAAGCTGGGGACTATTCTAGGAGCTGGGAGCACAACGTAAGTGAGCCAGACAAAAATTTCCACCCACTACCACGGAACTAATACTCTGGTCGGTGTGTTGAGGTTGGGTGGGGGGAGGAAGGAGTTCTGTTGTTAGAACAAAGCAAACCCCTTACTCCTCAGAGGTTTGTTTGAAAAATTAGTTTGAAAGAAAGCAGAATGGGAGTTTGTGGCAGGCCAGGTCTCACTAACAGCTAATCAGGCAGGCCTCCATGACAGCTGTTTCAGCACTGACCGAGTGGGTTGAGTTAAACATTCAAAGCTGAAAGAGCCAGTGCCGGTATACGCAGGCTGGAAAGTAACAAAATCCCACCAAGAGTCTTGCTTAGGCCTTTCCTGGGCCTTGAAGCGTGACAAGATAATGAAGGAATTCTTTTTTTTTTAAATTTTATTTTATTATTATACTTTTAAGTTTTAGGGTACATGTGCACAGTGTGCAGGTTAGTTACATATGTATACATGTGCCATGCTGGTGTGCTGCACCCATTAACTCGTCATTTAGCATTAGGTATATCTCCTAATGCTAGCCCTCCCCCCTCCCCCCACCCCACAACAGTCCCCAGAGTGTGATGTTCCCCTTCCTGTGTCCATGTGTTCTCATTGTTCAGTTCCCACCTATGAGTGAGAACATGTGGTGTTTGGTTTTTTGTCCTTAATGAATGAATTCTTAACAGGACCTGTTTAGGGTTAAACAAGTTTTGCTGGGGGTCTGAAGAAACTCCCCAGACCTCCACAAACAAGTTTTGTTGGGATTCTAAAGGAATTCCTTAAACCTCCGTGGTTTAGCAGGAGACAAGATAAGGGTAATCACGCCAGCACCTGGGCCCGTCCAGATTAAGTAAATTTACTGAGGCCCCAGAGGAAGGTCTTCAGGACTCAGATCTTAGTTATAGATAAGAAGTTAATCACATGTCTTTAGATGATATGTAGACATATAGATTGAAGGTGTATAAGCTCTGGAAAACTTTGTGATTTTGAGTTGGTCTGGTGATATTTTCCCAGCCTTCTCCCTGTATGCAGTTACGGAAATAAACTCTCTTCTTTCACGGTTCATCTGTATCTCGTTATTGGGCTGTGAGAATAAGCAGCCCGACCCTCGGTTAGGTCTGGGAACAAGCTGATAAAATTGAGCACCTTCTACATGCTAGGTCCTAAAAAGTGTTTTTGCATTTAATCCTTGCAAGAACCCTCTGTAGAAGGTGTTATGGTTCCCATTTCACAAGAGGAATTTGAGATGCAGAAAATAAAGTCTGTCCAAGGATTCAATTGCAGGTTTCTCTGATAACAAAGCTTTGGCTCTTTCAAAGACACTGATTACCATGTACTTTTAAGCCTCTAAATCTGAACCTTTGATTGTATTTTTTTTCTATTGTATGAAGTCTTTCTAAATTTCATAATAGTGAATTGCTAAAATGTTTTCAAGTCAGTTTACAATTTCTTCCCATTCTTTGCCTTATTTTATTTGTAGAGGCATTGCACCTGCTTTGAAATTTCTATTGTACACATTTGAGCTGATTAATGAAGAATAAATAGGCACCTGATAGAATGCTCCTCCAGTTTATTATTATACTATATTTTATATCTTGAGTGTCCCAGAAATGTTAGCTATTGCTGTTACTGTTAATAATATTATTTTTACCTTTCCTGAGTGAAGAAATTACTAGGTTAGAAGTAGGAGGGACTCAAACGAGAGAAATAGGCTTTAGGCTCTATATTTGTAAAGGATAGTTGTTACCTGTATTTAGGGATTGGACATCAACTGCAAGAACCCTGGGGAAAAAAATTGGAACCTGAGAGTGTGGCAGGGGGCCTCCTAGAAACCTCTTCAAAATGGGGGTCACGTGTCCTCAGAATGGCTCTCAAGAAGGCCCCTTGACATTCATATTAGTGAAAAGGTTGCAGGACCACCATATAAGTGGGCAAAGATGGCTTTATTGCAGAAGCAGGAAGATTACTATTCTGTAGCTGAGAAAATCAGAGAGTAGAGAGTTTTGCTCCTGCTGCATTTGAATGGAATTGGCAGTGAGCTGGAATATAGCCTGCCTATGGGTGGAGTTAGTGCACAGCATCAGTGGGCAGGCAAGGGAAAATAAAATATACCTACTTTGATTTTGCAGCCAGAAAGGGAGAATAAGCAAACACAAGTGAAAAATATGGCTTCTCAGAAAATAGAACTGCTGTAAGAGCTAGATAGCAATCTCAACAAGCAATCTGAACAAGCAAATGACAGAACACTCATGTAGATTTCATGATGGCAGACAAACTTGCATATACACATATACACACACTCAACTGGTGCGGCTTTCAAATGAAAATGTTAATTGAAAGATGGATGGATACCACAGAGACTTAAGTCAGGTCCCTTGATGAATAAGTAAAAAAAAAAAAAAAAAAAAATACAAAATATAGAGTGATATTACAAATGAATGGAAATTATGGTAGAAAAGATAAGATAATTGGAAGTCAGATCCAGCAGCTCTAATGAGTCAGTAATAGTCCCCTCAGAGGGAGAAGAAGGAAATGATAGTGGAGGCATATTAAATAAATAATATAAAAAAACTCCTTGAGATAAAGAAAGACTTGATTGAAAGATTGTGAAGTCGCCTAGATTTCTAGGCAGGATTAATAAGAAAAGATACAAACTTGGTAAAATTCTTCAGCTTTGAGCATAAAGAACAAATCTTGCAATCTTCTGGACAGAAAGAATAAGTTATTTTCAAAGGAAAAAAATTTAGACTGGCATCTGAATTCTCTGCATTGCTACACTGGACACTAGAAGAAGGGAGAGTAGCACCTGTAATTCCTGGAAAAAGGGCTCCTGTATACAGTCAAAAAATCATTTCCACGTCAAGTGAAGGAAAGATATTTTGAGATAGAAAAGGATTTAGATACTATCTCATTGTAGCTAATTACATTATTATATGTTAATTATATGTTAATATTATATTATTGTATGTTCAAAAAAGAACCGTGACCAAACAGATGCATCATAGTATAGAAACCTTAAGATGGAAGAAAACAGAGGGAAAATAGAGGTGAAAAATAAACCTTGTAGTGTGTGTGTGTGTATTTAAGTGGATAATAATAAATGACTTAACAGATGTAATATAAATGCTGAATATGGAGTCTCAGAATTATCATTGCTAACCTAAGCATAGCCTGGAAGTAAAAGTATGAAACTCCACAGAATCAGGTTGCTGCAGGTTTGAGCCTAATTTAGCAGAAGAAACATTTGTGCGAAAAACAGAAACCAGTTTGACAATTCTTTTCCTAGCTTGTCTTTTAGCCAAATACTTCTCTGTATAATTTAATAGATCTTGTTTTAAAGGAGAAAGGCAAAAGTGGAATTTGGTGTGGAAAAAGTTCCAAGAGACATTTTTAGGCAGACAGGTTATTTCCTAAGATATTAAGCATTTTGCTAAAACTCTATTTTAGTAATGATTCAAATATTGGACATAGATATGAGTTCATGAGTTTAAAACCTCTCACATAGAAATTGGAACCCTCATACACTGCTGGTGGGAAAGTAGAATGGTACAACCGTTTAAGAAAACACTCTGACAGCTCTTCGAATGATTAACATAGAGTAACCATATATACCTGCCATTCTGCTCCTGAATATGCACCCAGGAGAAATGAAAAGATATGTCCACACATAAACTCATACATGGATATTCATAGAAGCATTATTCATCATAGCTGTCAAAAGTGGAAACAAGATATCCATTAACTGATAAATAGACAAATGATTTATTTGGACACGTATTATATATATATATAATGGAATATTGTTTGGTGACACAAAGGAATGAAGTACTGATGCATGCTAAAATATTAGGATAAACCCTGTAAACATGCTAAATGACAAAAGCCAGTCACAAGGGACCACCTCTTGTATGATTCTATTTATAATGAAATGTCAGAATAGGTAAATCTTTAGAGACAGAAAGATTAGTGTTTGCTAGGAGTTGAGGGAAGAGGGAAAAGAAGGGGAGATATAGGCTTTCTTTCTGGGATAATGAAAATGTTCTAGAATTGTGGTAATTGCATAACTCTGTGAATATGCTGAAAGGCATTGATTGTATATACTTACTTATTTGTTTATTTATTATTTTGAGGTGGAGTCTCACTCTATTGCCCAGGCTGGAGTGCAATGGCATGATCTAGGCTCACTGCCATCTCTGCCTCCCGGGTTCAAGCGATTCTCCTGCCTTGGCCTCCCATGTAGCCGGGATTATAGGCACCCACCACCATGCCCAGCTGATTTTTGTATTTTTAGTAGAAGCAGGGTTTTACCATGTTGGTCAAGCTGGTCTTGAACCTGCCTCAGTCTCCCACAGTGTTGGGATTATGGGAATGAGCCACTGGGCCTGGCCTGATAGTGTATACTTCAAATAAGTAAATTGTATGGTATGTGAATTATACATCAATAAAGCTGTTTAACACACCCTCAAACCTATCACTTGCTTCCTATAGCCTGTCTTTCCAATGCTTTTTTATTTTCTAAAAATTTATTTTACTAAAAATATGTGGTCAAAAAATGGCAGTAAAATTTCAGGTTGACAAACCTTGTGAATGGAATGGTTACAATATCATGTGCGATGTTTTCAGAAGCCAGCTATCAAAATGAAAAGCAATCAAGATTGACATTGTGGTAAACTTCAGTTAACATATGAACAGACCAAAGACACCTAAGTCATCTGTTACTGAAATTACATTAGACATTTTCATTGGAACGCTTTTGGTTACCTTGGAGGAAAATGCAATATAAAGGGATTTTTGCAGTTTACAAAGGTTTCTGTTAAGGGAAATTCCAAAGTAAAGTGTGTAGTGAGTCAGACAGTGAGCTTCACAATTCTTTTTAGAGCATAAGGGCCTTGGGCTGCCCTATATTTAACACCCCATTGGTTTGATAGGTCTTTGAATTCATGATGATGTCTTTCTGGTTCAAGTGTTTTTTTTTTTTCTTCCACTCTTATTTCCTTATGATCTCACTTATCTTTCTCTTTCTGCTTTATTTTTTCTCTATATAGCATATTTAAAAATTTATTTCTAAAGAATTTATATCTGATAGCAAAATTAGCTTGTTCACTGATAAAGAAAAAATGTAGATAAACCAAAAATTTTACATTAAATGGGATGGTTTTGATAGCTGGAATTTTCGGTTACCTCACACTGCACCTGAAATCTTTTTGTGTGCTCTTTAAATCTTGTTGGAAATCTTTCTGAAAAATGTCACTTTCCTCCCTGCCCATGAAAATAAAATATATATTTAAATTATCAGTGATGGTTGAAAGGCTTTAAAGTTCCCAGGTTTCTTATTGTCAACAAATATTTACTGGTTGCTTACGATGTAAGATTCTCATTGAATAGGGTTGTGCTGAAGATGATATAAGATATTGGGCTGAGTGTATCCTGAGTCCAGAATATCTTACTTGAAGATTCTAACAGTTTATTCTGTACATGTTCTAATATTAAAATACATCCAAGTGCTCTCCCTCCAGACCTATATTTTCACATCAGAAATGATAAAACTTTTCTATTTTTCTTAAAAGAGAAAGATTTAACTTGGCTCTTTGAAGATTCTACAACTCCTCTTGCATATTGCTTGTTAAAGCATGGAAAGGCAGACTTTATTGAAGGCACTGTCTTGATAGGCATAGGGACCACTACAATAAGGCTTTGTAGTAAGACAGAAAGGTTGGGTTAAATTTGAAATACAATGAGGATAAATGGGTTTCTATAGCCAAAGATCAAGGTGTAGGGCTCAGTGAATGAAAGATTACTAGGAGGAAATACTGGGGACAAGGATGATTCTGGCTAAACTGACGTAACAGGATTCTTGCTGAAGACAGGCCAAGATGATCAGATATTGCCTGGGGAATGGCGGAGGGTAAGGAACTCAATTATTTATAAAGAGTGATCAGACATTGAGTCAGTCTTGCCAAACTGACTTAGCAGGATTCTTGTTAAATTGGGTCTGTAAGGAATATGCCCAAACATGGGGTGTAACCAGACTTAAAAGAGCCTGTCTGTAATTTGCTAAAGGAGAGAATCTTTGTCAGTCTATACATGGGGTTAATGAGGTGATGGAAAGAAGAGCTACTGTCAGCAGAAGAGAAAAGACTGCAGGGAGGATTACTTTCAAAGTAGAGCTTCCCAGAGAGACATGGTTCAGTACTGGTTTGTTACCCTTACATGGAAAATCATTTCACAGGGAAGAGACATTGGTAATCTGTATGGATTGCACAGTGGGTGTTAATCCAATAGAAGAAAACAAGTCTCCTCTTACCCCTTTTTGAAGATTTTGCATGTTAACAGTTCATTAATTAATCAAGTTTTATTCATTTAAGTCGTCTCTCAAGAGGCCCAGAAAAAGTGTTAAGACTTGAGTTATTGCCCTCATGGAGCCTCTAGTCACGGTGGGAAAGACACTCAGAAAAAAGCACATTTATTATTTGTTGATATGAGCTTCAGAAGGAAAGCATAACCATATATGCATGGGGCTCTTGGTGCACTTGATGCATTCTTTCCACTGAGCCAGAGTTCTCTTTGAAATTGGCAAAGTGAATTATGTTATCTACTACCATATTTTAAACCCTTCAATATTTTCACCAATTTAGGATAAAGAACAAAAAATCCTTCACATGACTTTCATGGCTCTGAATGAACTGTCCTCTGTCCGTCTCTCCAGATAATGTTTTATATTCCCACTTAATTCTCTTTCCTTGTGAATATTTCTTGTGCTTCGCTGGGTTTTCATATAGATTTATACAAACCTGTCTCTAAGCCCTTTAGCATTGTGGCAGCTTACAGGGATGGGAAAGGGTCCCTGGGGTTTAGTATGTGCTTGCATTTTGATGAAGGTGGGAACGGTCACTGGAGTTGTGCTTAATGACAGTGCTCCCTTCAGTTTATAATGCAATGGATGACACATAAACATGCCTACATTTACAGATCACGCCTCTGCTGGATCACTAGGTCAGTTGATAAAATTGAGATGGTAGGATCTGTCTGCAAGCTTACTGAGAGGTTTGATCATGTTTTCTTCTTTATCTGCCCTTGGTGTTTCTTATCAACAGTACTCTAATTACTGTAATTAAAGATACACACAGATCTGTTCCAATTGTGTCATTTAGGAGTCTGTGTTCCAAAGGAGGTCTTGTTGAAGAATGAAGAAGGCCTTTATTTCTTAGCAGATGGCCCACTGTAGTAGTGAATTTCATTGATCTTTGCTGTCTACAATGATCCCAGAGTGCTATGCAAATTACTTGGGATACATCTGCTCCATACACCTGTGTCTCAGTGGCACCGTTCTGTAGCTTTTCAAGAAACACCTTTGTCAATATGTATGGCTTTTGGTGTGAGGCTGGCCCTATTCCATCATTTGCTGTCCTTTGTTTAAACAGATAAACATTTAGTATGGACACATGCTTGCTGCCCAAAGGATGCTCTCTGTGAAGAGTGCTTGCTTCTTTGAGAAATATTTTCCAAATAAAACTATTGTATATCTGTCAGGGATAAGAGCAGGCATTTATTTGGGGGCAGACAGAGCACTCAACCTGTATCTTGGCAAATCCCTGGGGTCACCAAGGGAATGGTGGTTGGTGATGATAACACTGAACCACGTATCTTGAGTTAACTGGATAATTTCTTAGGGAATTGAATTCTCAGCTGTCATTACAAGACCTTCCTCTCTGTTTGCTGTTGTTGATACTCTTTATTCTGTCTTCTTCTGTGAAGTCTACAATTTCAGTTAATTTTAACCCAAAGTTGTGATCATTTTTCTTACTCACATGAGTTTTCACCCTGGAAAGAGAACAAATTCTTGGGCCAAATCCAAATGGCTGTTTGTCTGAGTCAGTGGGCTACATAGTTATGAAACCTTAGAGCTATGTTTGCCTCATTGATTACTTTATAGTCTGGAATATTTTAGCATTTTAAAGATGATCATATCTGGGGGCATGTGGTAGAAAAAAGGCTATTTATTTTCCAGTTCATGAGTTTGCTCACCTGAGAAGTTTAATAAAGGCTTACAACACATGACATTTAGTTTTAACAATGAACTAGCTTTATGGAAAAGAGTAAGATTACATCATATCATCATATTGGAACCCACCTTGGAAATCAGAATGAATTAGTGCCTTAAGGATAATATAATCTGGAAATTAAAAGAGTTTAGAAGCCACATGTTGTTTATTACAGGCAAAGGACATTTGGAAGTAGCCTAGATATTACTAAAGCAGGTTCAGAAAAGCTTATGAGCATACCTTTAATCATCATGAATTATATATTAGATGTAGAAAAACATTTATTTGGTGTCACACCCATTAAGTATTTATCACATTGTACTCTTTACTCACATGCTTGATAATGCAAGTTCTCTTAGCTTAGACTTAGAGACATAACAAGATGTTAATATAAAATAAAAAAATAATAAACATCAACCAGGTAACTTGTGGCTGATGGTCTTCCAATCTTGGAAGATTTCTAAATATGCCTGAGGACTTGAAAAGACTTTATTTTGGCCATAGGGTATTCTATTTGTCATCTATTGAAGTTCATTTCACTTGGCTAATCTGGTTGTTCTGAAATGAGTAAGTCATATGCAGAATACTTAGAGATTGTGTCGAGGATTCACATCCGCTGTCTATCTGGGATGTCTGGCCATCTGGTAGTTACTACTGTTTCAGTGGTTGATAACATGGATTGGGGCATGAACAGTTACTTTCTGCTTCTTATGTAGACATGTACTTTCTCTAACCAATCTGGATAAACATGTCTTTTACTTGTCTCAGGGACCAGTTGTTACATATAGATGCTATATCCTATTAACAACTGTTACACATAGTTGTTTGCTGAGTTTGTTTAGAGTAAGTTACAATACAATAAGTTTCCTAATTCTAACAAATTACTTGTGAATAGTCCTTCCATCAGCAAGTGATGGAGAGGAATCTTGCACACATTAGATACGTGATACATTTTTGTCCATTGAAAAGGTTTTTCTTTCTAATGAGGGAAGTAAGTGACTTGCAGAGAAATACTTATGTTAATGTGGCTAGCTACATGCTGAAACAAGACACCAAATACCTTATCAGACATTTGATGGAGAGATGGAGAGTTGTTAAGATAATCATATTTTGGGGCATGTGATAGACAAAAGGCTACCATAGAGATGGAGAGGGGTTAACTAGCTGCCTATGTAAAATTGTATTCTTCAAATCAGCTTAAACATCTTTAAGAATATGCTTTTCCTCAGATATAGTTACATCAGCAATGGTACAAGATAGGACATTTGGAAATGTCAATTACTAATTAAAATTTAAATATAGACAAATAGGTATTGGATTATAGAGCACTGATGTTTTGAAAATACCAAAGGCTGTTTAATAATCGGTCCTGAGGGCTATTGTGGTTTCATTGCACTAAACCTAAAACTTTACTTTTCCATGACCTGTTAAGCATCTGCCAGCGTCTTCTAGAAAAACAATTCAGCTGGCTGACGACAGTGATACTGCTGTGCAACAAAGAGATGCCAGAATTATTTCCCTTTGGAAGATGTCATTTCTTAGATTCAACATGAAGTCAGATTCAATTCACTTTTATTGAGTGGTAAGCTTTTATACAATGATATTTTAAAATTTCTGTTAGTACATTGTAGTAGATGTTTTCCTATCTTTCTAGATTTATATAAGGTGTTAAGTCAGAGACATAATTTAAACCCAGATCCTCTGACTCTAGGTCTGGTACTCTTCATATATTGCCACAGTAGCCTCTTACATAGCAAGCAAAGTCAGATATTCTAGACTAGGGCTATTCCTTTGCACTATTGTTGAAGATAAATCTTCACTGTTACTAAAATCTGTTTGAACCCATTTCAACCCTTGTTCATTACTCCTTTCTATCACTCCTTGAGCATTTTAATTTTCTTTTTTTAAAAATAACACCCTCAAACCATATATATTAACATGTATGCAATTAAAAACATTGTAAAGCACAATCCTTCTTAGTGTAATTACCCTCTAAGAGGAAGCCAGTGCTCACAATGAACTGATGGGAAGAACTATCATAGTAGTTGAGAGCACAAGATTTGGAGTAAAAAAATACATGGATTTGAAGTTCCTCTTTTCTCTGAGATCAGTTTCCCCATCTGTAAAGTGATGATCACAATAGTATCTGCCTTTGAGGGCTATGGTGAGGAGTAATTCAGATAACACATACAATGCACAGTGCCTGGCACATAGGAAGTGGTCTCTTAAATGATTACTGATACCATCATTACCACTGTTGTTACTCTTCATGTTCTGATAATCACTCATCTTTATAATCAGTCATCTTGTCTAACCATTTTGGAAGGCTAGTATTCAAAAGCTACCTCTATGTCTTTAGGGCCACAAGGTGCTGATCTACATCTTACATTGATATAAGAGTGGATCTTTAGGTCCTGGAATATAAATTTCCCTTATTCTACTTTCACATAATAGTTTTTATGAATCTTGCTCCTTATCCCCCTGGATCATAGAGTGACAACCAAATGGGCTGGAATAAACTGTTTCTTTAGGTATTAACTCTGGTGAAACAGAAGGAAAGTTAAAATGAGCTTCTTTATCACTATTAGCTTCAGGAAATAAGAAAACTTCATGCAGGTCCCTATCACCAGCTATATGACTCAAAGCTCACAATAAATGATATAATCTTGCCCAGTGTCAAGCCCAGAAGTTCCTCTTGGAAGGTATCATTTAAAAATACATGGAACAAGGAAACACTAAGGGAGCATTTTTCTTTTAATCAACAGTTGAAAGCTCTAAGACCCATTTGTTATACTGTATAACTTAATATGTTTAAGTTTTCCAACAACTAAATGCGGAAGTATTTTCACTCCTACCTAATTACATAATCAATATTTATTATGTTTCTATTATGGCTTTGTAGTATGCACCGAGAATAGTAGTGGACAAGATCCAAGTGATCCTTGCCCTCATGGAAGTTACATCTTGGGGATGGAAAAAGGGGAACAAACTCTAACTGGTAGTAGCTCATAAAATATGATAGTTCTTGTGCAAAGATTGGGGAAGGACAGAATACTACGAAAATACTTAACAAAAGCATCTACCATTTTAGGACTTGGGCTTGATGGAAGGCTTCTTGAAGAAATTTATGTTTATGACAAGACCTAAGGGATAAGTAGGAGCACACCAGGCAAAGATGAGTGGGGAATTTTATATAGGGAAGGCAGCATGTATGTTACAGGACCAGCAAGTTCATATGCCCTCTGCATCGTAACATACCAATTACACTGAGACAGCAGGCTTTGCAACAGAAAAAGAGTTTAATGATTGCAGGGCAGCCAAGTGAGGAAATAGGAGTAGAGTCTCAAATTTATCTCCCCAAGAAGTTCTGGGCTAGAGTTTTTAAAGGGGATCATGGAGGGTGAGGGGCTGAAAAATTGTAGTTGTTGACTGGTCAGAGTAAGGGAGATGAAATCTGAGCATTTCAGCTTGTGAGCCAGCTTCTTGTGGGGTTCCTCAGACCAGCTAAGTCAGTAGTTTCACCATTATGCAGGCTCCGAAAGTGTATCTCAAAGGGAAAGCTTAACATTTCACAATGTTCAGGTTGCTATCTACAGTGCAGTTAAAGGGAACTATAATGTGACAGTGTCTGTGTGATTCTGAGGCAATAGGCACTGCTATGAGGAAGCAGGTCCGAGAGCAGGCTGACCTCATGATGAATGCTGAGTGTGCTGCCAGCTTGGTTTATTCTCATTTCTCCTCCTTCCTTCTTCGATAAAGTTCATAGGGACAGATTCACATATAAAGGCCAAGGAGTAGGAAGCCGTGGGGGAGAAAGAATTCCATTGCAGCTGGAGAATAGAGGGTGTGTGAGTGTGGGGGAAGCAGACAGCGTAGTGAAAAGAGATAAAGCTAAAGAGGCAGAAAAGGGCTTGTAGTGAGGATTCCCTAAATCTGTCAGAGGCAGAATGATGAACTTGGGAAGGGGCCAACCAATCTGTGTTGGAATCTTGGCTTTGGACACAATTGATTTCTCTGACATCATATTTATTTCCTTGTAAGATGGAGAGAGTAATATTTACCTCACGGAGCTATGATGGGTATGGAGTGAAGTAAATAAAATGATATACTTAAAGGGCCAGATACCATCCTTTGACAAAGTTGGTACTCTTGAAATGCCTATATATATATATGCACACAATACACACCTACAGAGTTACTAGAAGGATATGAATATTTAACCTGTTATTTCTTTATAAGAAAACTGCATTTGTTGGAATGCATCCACATATGTATGTGCATTTATACATAAAGGGTCACTGGCTTAGTCTGTGGGGGAAGTTGTTAGTCTTTGATAGAGAATATAGGCATTTTCTCTTTCCCTGAAGTGGGAGAACATTAAGAAATTGTTTCTGAAGAACTGGTCTATATTGGTTTCCTATTGTTGCTGTAACAAATGATAACAGACTTCAAGGCTTAAAACATACATTTATTGTGTTACAGTTTTAGAGGCTAGAAGTTTGAAATGGACGTCTCTGGACTAAAATTAAGGTGTCAGAAGGGCTGTGTTTCTTCTGGAGGCCCTTGAGGAAAATTCATTTCTTTGCCATTCCCAGCTTCTAGGGGCTGCTCGCATTCATTGGTTCGTGGCCCCTTCCTCCATCTTCAATGCTGACAGCATGGCACCTTCCAGTCCAGAAACTCTGGACATTGGATCCACTGGATACTGTAGGATAACCTCCCCATCTCAAAATCCTCAGTCAGATCTACAAGTTCCCTTTTGCCTTTAAGGTAAACATATTTATAGGTCCCAAGGATTAGGGCTTGAACATCTTGGGCACCATTATTTTGCATGCCACAGGGTCTTTCTTTTCCTAGAGGAATGGAGAACCAATATCCTTGTTCCTAATAATTGAGGCTCTGGTTTTAATAGGGATCAAGGTGTGTCCAGAATTGGTGGGTTCTTGGTCGCACTGACTTCAAGAATGAAGCTGCGGACCCTCCCAGTGAGTGTTACAGTTCTTAAAGATGGTATGTCTGGAGTTTTTTCCTTCAGATATTCAGACGTGTCCAGAGTTTCTTCCTTCTGGTGGGTTCGTGGTCTTGCTGACGTCGGGAGTGAAGCTGCAGACCTTTGCAGTGAGTGTTACAGCTCTTAAAGGCTGTGCGTCTGGAGTTGTTCA
This sequence comes from Pongo pygmaeus, assembly GCF_028885625.2. Classification (NCBI taxonomy): domain Eukaryota; kingdom Metazoa; phylum Chordata; class Mammalia; order Primates; family Hominidae; genus Pongo; species Pongo pygmaeus. The sequence goes on along the minus strand of NC_085930.1, from coordinate 72,340,747 downwards.
TTCCTTCTGGCAGGTTTGTGGTCTCGCTGGCCTCAGGAGTGAAGCTGCAGACCTTCACAGTGAGTGTTACAGTTCATAAAGGTGGCGCATCCGGAGTTATTCTTCCTCCCGTCCGGAGTTGTTCATCCTTCGCCGTGGGCTCACGGTCTCGCTGGCTTCAGGAGCGAAGCTGCAGACCTTCGCAGTGAATGTTATAGCTCATAAAGGCAGCACAGACCCAAAGAGTGAGCAGCAGCAAGATTTATTGCAGAGAGCGAAACAACAAAGCTTCCACGGTGTGCAACGGGACCTGAGTGGGCTGCCGCGGCTGGCTCCCTGGCCTGCTTTTATTCCCTTATCTGGCCCCCACCCACATCCTACTGATTGGTCCATTTTACAGAGAGCTGATTGGTCCATTTTACAGAGAGCTGATTGGTCCGTTTTACAAAGAGCTGATTGGTCCATTTTGGCAGAGCGCTGATTGGTGCTTTTTACAAACCTTTAGCTAGACACAGAGCGCTGATTGGTGCATTTACAATCCTTTAGCTAGACTTGACAAAAGTTCTCCAAGTCCCCACCGACCCAGAAGCTGGCTTTACTTCTCACAGGCTCTTCCAGATTGGCCATCAAGAGCTATAATGAAATAGCAGGAAAAAAAATGGGGCTTTCCAATTCTTCTTCCATCCTGCTTCCCCTTCCTGCCTTCTCCAGCCACTCAGGCCTTCTTCTAGGCTTCTTTGTGACACAGGCCCAGACCCTTTCCCTAAAATGCCCTGCTGTCTTCACCTGAACTCCTCCTTAGCCTTCAGATCTCAGCTTAACTATCACTTCTGAAGTTCAGTTGCCTCAGTTCTTGGAGATTATGCTAGGTGCCCCATAGTGGAATAATGTTGAGACCACTACTGATATAGGAGCACATTCTTCCGTTATTCATTCATTAAACAAGTACTTATTGAGTGCTGTTACAAATTGGGGGGTTCTGGAAGCAGATGCTGAGACAGAGTTGGGATACAGTATGTTTATTAGAGATCAACACTTGTGAAAGGAAGGGGAAAGAATAGGTTTGAGGAGTGGGGATAATCAAATGCTGATACAGGCCCCAGCAAATTCCAGCCACTGAAAGCGTTGGTAGGGGGCAGTTCTGGAACCAATGTTGCCTGTTAAAGTGACCTGTGTAGGGGCCCAATTGACAGAACTTAGGGTTGGTCTGTCCTAGGATGGAGGTGACCCTGAGCAAGGCAGCTCCTTGCAGCAGAGGTAGACCCTGAAGGAGCTGAGAGCTAGAGGCCTTTTGTTGATCACACTCCGCACAGTTGGACAGCAAACCCGGCCTTGAAGGAGATTCTGGGCAGTGCATCTCCATGTGTCTTCTACATGCACTTGCTATGTGCCAAGAACTTCTGTAACTTTTCTAGGCACCAAGGGATACATCAAGGAACAAAACAGGTACAAATGTCTGCCCTTAGGCATTCTACATTATAGTGTGAGAAGCAGATAATTAAGGAATAAATAAAATATTTAATATGTAGATGGTGACCGACCAGTGCTACAGAGAGTAAAGCAAGTCCTAACTTGCTTTATGTAGAGAGTGCTGGGGGAGGGTTGTAGTTTTTTAAATGGGGTTCAGGAAAGTGACACTTGAGTAAAGACTCTAAGATGATGAGAGAGGGAACTGTTTCACCATCTGGGAGGAATCTCTGAGCAGAGGGAAGCACAAGGTTCAACATTCCTGCAGTAGGAGGAGCAGGGCAGCTGGTGTGGCCGGAGCAGGGGGATTGAGGGAGAGAGTTAGAGGCCTTGAGATCAGATGGGAAATGGGAAAGGGCAGGGCAAGATGATGTCTATGGGGCTTTGGGAGCTAGTCTGAGGATTTTGGCTTTATTTAGAATAAGAAACAAAGCTACTGGATGGTTCTGAGTGAAGAATGACATGACTGACAACTGTTTTAAACAACATATCAGTGGTGCTAAATATCCTGTTATTATGAAGAAATGAAAAACAATGCTGAATCATCCCTGCTGAGGCAGCCTGTAAAAGTTGCCTGGAAACACCTGAGGAAACTGTGAAGGCTTCAGACTCATTTAGGGAGTTTGAGAGACCAGAGGAGGATCACAGACCTACTGAGCCATAAATGAGCAAAACAAAGCTAAGGAGCTGACAATGTAAGTTCAAGATCAGGACTTCTAGTAAATATAAAAACAGGTTAATTCTGGGTTAATTACTGCATATTTGACTTTTGATCAGGGGAAAAGAAACATGCCTATGTCAGAAGCCTAGGTATTTTGGAATTTTAAAATTTTGGTTCTTTGCTTTGCTTGATTTATTTTTGTTCAGTGTGTCTATTGATATCTACAAGTGACAATCATAAAAAATAAGTTGATAATTTACTAATCAGAAAGGACGTGTAGATCTTTCTCATCTATGACATAGTTACATTGGATGGCTACCATCTTTGAGGAACTATATTTGTGTTACTTCAATTTCTTTAGTGTGTAAGTTCAATTTCTTTAGTGTGTAAATTAATATATGCTGGTATTTTTGTTTTGTCGATCTAACCTTCATTCAATGGGCTCTTAAGGAAGTTGCTAAGGGCTAGGCATTTGGATATATGCTGGTGACACAAAAATGCACACAGAATTGAGTGCATGCAGGCAAAGAGCTCATAGTCTAGAGCTGTGGTTCTCAAATGTGATCCTGGATCGGCTGTATCAGCATCGCCCGGAACTTGTTAGAAATACAAATGTTTAGTCCCCACTCAAGACCTACTTAATTAGATATTCTGAGAGTGGGGCTCAGTGATCTGGTTTAATAAGCCCACAGTGGTGAGCCAGAAGAAAGCCCTAGGTGTCAGATGAGCCCAGAGGAGGAATTCCCTGACTTGGGGCAACTCTGGACCATCCCCAAAATAGGCTGCCAGGGATAAGCCCTAAAAACAGTAGGGTGTAACTTGGCAGAAGAGGTGTAAAATGATTCTATAGGCACAAGAGCCAGTCCAGCTGTGGAGGACAAAGACCATACTGTATGTATCCTTCTATGGCTGCAGGGTTGGTGCCTGGTGGACTATCTGGGTGGAGATGATGAGGTACTGTATTAGGCCATTCTTGCATTGCTATAAAGAAATATCTAAGACTGAGTATTTTATAAGAAAAGAGGTTTAATTGGGTTACAGTTCTGCAGCCTGTACAGGAAGCATGACGGCAGCATCTGCTTCTGGTGAGGCCTCAGGAAGCTTACAATCATAATGGAGGCAAAGGAATAGCAGGAGTCTCACAGGAGCAAAAGAGAGAAGGAGAATGTGCCAAACAGTTTTTAAAAAATTATTTTTGTTTTAAGTTCCTGAGTACATGTGCAGGATGTGCAGGTTTGTTACATAGGTAAATGTGTTGCATGGTGGTTTGCTGCACCTGTCAACCCATCACCCTGCATGCCCATTATAGTTCTCACCTAACCCATGCCCAGCATGCATTAGCTATTTTTACTAATGCTCTCCCTCCTTCCACCCCACCCCCATGACAGGCCCCAGTGTGTGTGGATCCCCTCCTTGTATCCATGTGATCTCATTGTTCAGCTCCCATTAATAAGTGAGAACATGCGGTGTTTGGTTTTCTGTTCCTGTGTGAGTTTGCTGAGGATAATGGTGACATACACTTTTTAACAACCAGATTTCATGTGAACTCACCTCATCACCAATGGGATGGTGTTAAGTCATTCATGAGGGATCTGCTCCCATGATCCAAACACCTCCCACCAGGCCCCAGCTTCAATATTGGGGATGACGTTTCAACATGAAATTTGGCAAGGACACAGATCCAAACCATTTAAGGTAGGTAGATAGTATGACCTTTAAGTACCACCTGTAAATAACTGCTGGCTTTATATCCTTAAAAAAGACTATGACTAAACTCTTGGTGATCACAACTGGAGGAAGTATATGGAGTGGAAGATGATGAGACTTAGGTGAAGAGCTCTGTCTTGAAATCTCAAACTCTGACATCATGGTGATAGCTCATGTTAAAGGAGAGGAGCCTTTGTTTTCAGATACCTTCTGGAGGGTTCTTCCTGAGATGCAACAAGATCTTGTCCTTCTGGCTTCTTGAAGTGATGCTGATGTTGTTCTCCAGGGCTGATTCTGAGGGGATGGTGGTACATACGGGCCTCCTGTGAAAGTGCTTATGAATTAGTCATTTTTGTCATGCCAATTCTTTCTCAGCTCCCTACCCCCAAGGCTGCTTTCTCAGTGGTAGCTCTTGAAATATTTTCCTTCATTTTTGGTCTGCCATACTTTTATTACTGTAATTCTTTGTGCTACTCCTTGCTGGTCCTCTGCCATTAGGTAGGTATTCTATAGCTAAATTACAGTACTTGGAGAATGAAATTTTTCCAGTATTTTGCCCCTATGCTGTGATAACTTCTCTAACTTGAAGTATAAAATTGATTTTGAAATCTCGATGTTAGATGAATTATAATTTCCAAATGGCCTAACCTTGCATTTTCTGCCTAATGTTTAAGTTACTTGGTTAACAATTTTTTTTTTCTAAAAGATTTTTACCTTTTTCTCTATGGGACTTTTATTGTTGCCTGAAAGGGCTTCCATTGAAAGGTATATATTTTTATTACATGTGATTTCTCAATGTGAGCTTTTAAAGTGGGTTTGCTAGGCTTTTGGGCTCCAAAGTTCTAAGAGTTGGATTCTGAGATGTTTAAGTGGAATTGTTTGGTTTATTCTCTGCTGTCTCTAGCAGGTGCTTTTAATCAGTATGGCTAAATTTTATAGTTAGGTATCAAGGGTTTCATTTCCAAAGCAGGAGAGAATTCTGAATCAACTCTTAGCTGCATTTCAGTGATATTGTTTCCTTCTGCTGGCACACCAAGTTTATGAAAGAGAGCACTGGCATATGACACCAATAGAAAAAGATGTCAAAATGAGACTTTCCCATTAAGTGTCTTCACTTCCCACATTGACAGTCTGATGTCATGCACTGTGATTCTTTGAGTGCTGTTGACTTCAAGGTATCCATGACTTTTCTTTTCTTATAAAACTCGATCAGATTGACTTCTGGAATGGTGGTATGAGCAGTAGAGTGGACCTTCTTCCCAGTGAAACAACTATTTCACTGCTGAAAACTATTTTTTTAAATAAAAAATCTTCGGACATTGTCCTAAGGATATATAGAAAATGGAGAGACATGAAAAATCTACTAAACCTTGGTAAGAATGGTGAGATCATTTGAGCTATGATCTGCCCCCTCAATCCCCGTCCCCCAGCTCAGTGTGGTAGAAACCATACCCCAGGCATGTGTAATCAAGAAGATGAGTCTCTTTCTTCCACAACTCCTAGTCTAGTGCTGCTGTTTTACCACAGGAGGGTATTCCACTGACATCTCTCATCCCCTGTCTCCCCAGTTTTGTGCTGCAGAAGCTCCATTTTAGGTAGATGCTATCAAGTGGGCTAGTCTCCTTACCCAAAACCAGTACTCACTCTTATGGCTGGAGCTCCACTCAGGCATGTGTTAGGCTGTTCTCACATTGCTATAAAGAGATACCTGAGACTGGTTAATTTATAGGAAAGAGGTTTAATTGGCTTATGGTTCTGCAGCTGTACAGGCAGCATGACACTGACATCTGCTTCTGGGGAGGCCTGAGGGAGCTTTTACTTATGGCATAAGGTAAAGTGGGAGCTTGCACATCATGTGGTGGCAGCAGGAGCAAGAGCGGGGGGGATGTGCCCCATACTTTTAAACAACCAGATCTCATTAGAATTCACTCACTATGGTGAAGACAGCACCAAGTCATGAGGAATCCACTGCCATGACCCAAACACCTCCCACCTGGCCCTACCACCAACATTGGAGATTACATTTTAACATGGGATTTACACAGGACACATATCCAAACTGTATCAAGGAATGACAGGCCAAGAATACGGGGCTCTGAAGTACCCACCCCATCTTTCTTATAGGGTGGGAATTTTATAACAGGAAAATTTCACAACCTGAGATCAGGGGCTACTCCTCTTGCCCAAAGCCCTGCTCATAGAGCAAAGATATCACCCTCTGGAAGATGCCGGCCACTCTCCCTACCCCCAGCTCCATTATGTTAAAACAGACATCCTGCCCATGAAGATAGGCAGGCTATAAGGCTAGAGAGCTCCACAGATCTTCCTAAGTGGACTTATTTTATTTGGAATAAAGTGTAAGGAAGTCCATGCTTGGGGGTGTTGATCTTGGTGGTGACCAATTAGTGGTGGTGCCCTTAGGCTGGTAGCTCTATGACACTCATCATATCAACAAGCATAATTGTAGACCTACTTAAAGTTTAGGAGAGAGAACAAGAAAAAAAGACAGCTAAGGAGAGCCCTTCTGAGTCTGAAGGACCCTCAAAGACTGGCAAAACTTTGTCCTGAAAATGAGTCCTCCCTTATTTGGATAAGTCTTTGCAATATCAAAAACAAAGGAATCAGATAGCAATTAGTAGAGACTAAAAGCTTTGTGGGATACCAATATGGGTAGACCAGCCCAAATACACAGGGAGACTGTGTGTATGCCCAAAGCTGTACCCTCTGAATAGTGATAGTAGAGGTTGCACACTGTGGAGGAAACAGACTTCAATGAAATAGTCCACTAGGTCATTAAACAAATAAAAAAAATCAAGAAAATAACATGTCTTTGAAAGAGACTGATAGTGGTGGTTCAGCATACAGAGTGGCTATATTATTTTAAAAGTCCAGTTATTTACAAAATTAAATAAGATACACAAGGAAATGAGAAATTGTGTCACATGCACCACGGAATAAAAGCAGGCAATAGAAACTTGCCTAGAAGAGAGCCTAGATTTAGCAAAGACCTCAAAGCAGAGATTATAAATACGTTCAAAGAAATAAAATTTGCTTATATATTAATGGTTATGTCTTATTAAATAGAAAATATTACTAAAGATATAAACATTGTAAAAAACCAAATGGAAGTCATGAAATTGAAAAATACAATAACTGAAATGAAAAATTAACTAGAGAGTTCCAACCGTGAATTTGAGCTGATAGAAGAAAGAATCAGCAACTTGAGGGCAGATTAGTAGAGATTATGGATTATGCAATCTGAAGAACAGAGAGAAAAAAAGAATGAGGAAAAGTGAGCAGAACCTCAGAGAAATGTGGGACACTGTTAAGCACAATAAATATGCAGAATGGGAGCCCCTGAAGGAAATTACAGAGAAAAGAGCAGAAAAAATATTTAAAGAAATAATGTCTGAAAACAGTCCAAATCTGAAGAAAAAATACATATCTACCTATCCAAGAAGCTTAAAGAATTCTAAGTAAGATAAATGCTAAGACATCAGTAACCTACATCATAGATGTTGAAAGTTAAAGTCAAAAATAAAATTTTGAAAGCAAGAAAAAAGCCTCATTACATATTAGGTATCTTAGTCCATTTTGTGTTCTATAACAGAGTACCAGAGACTGGATAATTTATGAGGAATGGAAGTTTTTTTGACTGATGATTCCAGAGGCTGGGAAGTCCAAGATCAAGGCATCACATCTTGTGAGGGCCTTCTTGCAGTGTCATAATATGGTGGAAGGCATCACATGGCAAGAGTGAAAGAATGCATGAGACTGAAAAAGGGCACCAAATTCCTGTGATAACTAAACCACCCCCATGATAATCCATTAATCCATGCGTGAGAACAGAGACCTTATGATCTAATGACATCTTCAATGTCCTACCTGTTAATACCATCACAATGGCAATTAAATTTCAACATGAGTTTTGGAGGGAACCTTCAAACCATAGCATGAGGGAACTTGAATAAAATTAACAGGTAACTTCTCATAAGAAGCAATGAAGGCCAGAAGGCATTGGGATGACATAGTCAAGGTGGTTAAGGAAAACAACTGCCAACTACCAACTCTACATCCATCGAAGTTATTTTTCAAAAATGAAGGTGAAATTATGACATCCAAAATGAACACAAACTGAATTTGTTGCTATCAGACCCATGTGAGAAAAAATACTAAAGTAACTTCTTCAGGCTGAAAGCAAGTGACACCACATTTACATTCAAATGCACAGAAAGAAGCAAAGAGGGCTGCTAAAAGTGATGACATGGTAATTGTAAAATATAGTTTAACTGAATATTTCATTTCTTAATTTTAACCTTTTCTCAACTGATTTAAGAAGCAGTTGTGTAAATAATATGTATATAATTGTATTTTTACACCTATAATATGTAGACCCATAATACATTTGCAAATAATAACATGGAACTTGTAAGTAGAAAGCTATTTTAGAATAAGAAAATGACATCCGATAAAAACAAAAATATACAAGAAGAAATGAAGAGAACCAGAAATGGCGAATAATAAAGTGAATATTACAAACTGTGTAAATATGTACTTGCCCTCTTTCTCTTAGCTTCATTAAAAGACATGAAATTATGCAAGGTAAAAATGATAATATATAGTTGGGCTTGTAACATATATCTGTGATATGTATAACAATAATAGAACAAAAGAGGGAGAGGAGGAATAGAGCTGTATAAGAGTTAAGTTTGTATATATCACTGAAATTAAGTTAGCGTGAAAGTTAAGATGCTCTTTTAAAGTCTTAGAGTAACCACTAAGAAAATAAAGAGCTTCTGCACGGCAAAAGAAACTATCAACAGAGTAAACAGACAATCTACAGAACTGGAGACAAGTTTTGCAAACTATGCATCTGACAAAGGTCTAATATCCAACATCTATAAGGAACTTAAACAAATTTACAAGAAAAAACAACCCCATAAAAATGTGGGCAAAGGACATGAACAGATGCTTTTCAAAAGAAGACATGCATGTCACCAAGAAGTGTTTGAAAAAAAGCTCAACATCACTGATTAGAGAAATGCAAATCAAAACCACAATAAGACACCATCTCCCACCAGTCACAATGGCTATTATTATCAAAAAATAGCAGATGCTGGCAAGGTTTTGGAGAAAAAGGAAGGCATATACACTGTTGGTGGGAGTGTAAATTAGGTCAATCATTGTGGAAGATAGTGTGGTGATTCCTCAAAGCCCTAAAGACAGAAATACCATTTGATCCAACAATCCCATACCCATACTGAGTATATACCCAAAGGATTATAAATCACTCTTTTGCAAAGACACATGCATATATTCATTGCAGCACCATTTACAGTAGCAAAGACATGGAATCAATCTAAATTCCCATCAATGATAGATTGGATAAAGAAAATGTGGTACATATACACCGTGGAATAGTATGCAGCCATAAAAATAATGACATCATGTTCTTTGCTGGGACATGCATGGAGCTGGAGGCCATCATCCTTAGCAAACTAACGCAGGAACAGAAAACCAAATACTGGATGTTCTCACTTATAAGTAGAAGCTAAATGATGAGAACACATGGACAGATAGAGGGGAGCAACACACACTGGAGCCTATCAGAGGGGGGAGGATGGGAGGAGGGAGAGGATCAGGAAAAATAACAAATCAATACCAGGCTTAATATCTGAGTGATGAGATAATCTGTACAACAAACCTGCATGACACAAGACTACCTATGTAACAAACCTGCACATGTACCCATGAACTTAAAAGTTAACAGAAAATAACTAAAAAATATATAATTAAAAATCATTGAATAGAATTTGAACACTTATACATTGCTGGTAGTATTAAAAAATGATACTGCCACTTTGAAAAACACTTTGGCAATTTTTCCAAGTGCTAAACATGGAGTTGCCATGTGGCCCAGTAATTTCATTCCTAGGTATTTATCCAAGATAAATAAAACATATGTTCACACACAAAAACCTGTATACACATGTTTGTGGAAGCATTATTCATAATAGCTCAAAAGTTTAAATGACTCAAATGTCTGTCAGCTGACCAGTGAATAAATAAAATGTGGTATATTGTAGAATATTATTTGACAACAAAATAAATGAAATACACATTACTACATGGATGAACCTTGGAAATATTATTCTAAGTGAAGCCAGTCACAAAAGGACACATATTGTATGATTCCATTTATATGGAATGTCTGCAATAGGCAACTCTAAGAGAAAGTAAATAGATTAATGGCTTCCAGGGGCTGAGAAGATTAGGGAGTGGGGAGTGACTGTTAATGAGTATGAATGTCTTTCTGGGGTAACAAAAATGCCCTAAAATTCTATTGTATTGATGGTTTTAAACTATGTGAACCCACTAAAACCACTGGAATGTACAGTTAAAAAGTTTACTGTATAGTATGTAAATTACATCTTAATAGAGCTGTTAAAAATCATCACAAATTGTGCTTCATACTTGTTATAAAGCAGTTTGTATAAATTAGCACCATTCAATCCCCAAACTCTGTCACTTCCTATTTGCTGTGAAATAATGGGGCAGGTATGCAGAGTACCTCAGTTTTACCGTTGAGGAGACTGAAGCTTAGACAAGTCAACTGACTTGTTGAAGTTCTCACACAAACTAATTAGGTAAAGAAACTTTGATGGGGAATATAGGTCTTCAGGCTCCAGACACCTTGTTTTTCCTAATGTGTCACATATTTCTCTCACAAAGGTCTGTGGAACACATTGCTACCTTTTGTTGCCTTGGCTGAAGAAAATAAGAAAATGAAGAAAATGAGTCTAAATAACATCACTCAGAAATGAAACTATAAACATTTTGATACAATTTTCTCTTTCCTCCATACATCTATGAATACACATTTATTTTTAACATAATTCAGATCACACCCTATATATAATGACTTGGCTTGTTTTAAAGATTTGATATTATCTTCTGAATAATTCCCCATGGCATTGTTCTTCAGAAACATAATTTAATAACTGCCTAATATTTACTCTTATGTATGCATCATAATTTATTTAATGCTCTCACTGTCGGACACTTAAATGAATTCAAGTTTTCTTACTCTATGGAAAGTGCTGTGTACATAAACCTTCATCTGAATTTGACTATTTACTTAGAAGAGACTCCATGAATGTATGAACTTTTAAAGGGCTCTTGATGTATATAGCAAAACTGTTATCCCAAAAGACTGCATGAATTTTTCATATCAATAAAACAATGGTGGAGAAGGTATTGGTAGTGGTGGAGAGTCAGAAAATCTGAGTTTGAAACCTGGATCTATCACTATCACTAAATGTATAGCATATTAGAGTTCTCCAAAGAAACAGAACCAACAGGGTGTGTATATGTGTGTGTGTGCAGGTACGTGTGTATGTGCATGCATATAGATATACGCAAAGAAAGGTGGGGAGAGGGGATAAGGGGAGGTTGAGATTGAGGTTTTAGGGAATTGGCTTATACAATAGAACAGACAGTGGAGGCTTGGTGAGTCCAACATTTGGTGAAGTAGACTGGAAGGCTAGAAACCCAGGGAAGAATTGCAGACTTTCCCCTGGCAGAACTCCTTCTTGCTCAGGAGTCTGTTTTTGTTCTATGCAGGCTTTCAGTTTATTGGATGACACCCACCCACACTGTGGCAGATAATGTGCTTTACTTAAAGCTCCCTGATGTAAATGTTAATCTCATCCAAAAACTATCTTTACATGCAGAATGATGTTTGACCAAATATTTGGGCACTGTGGCCCAGCAAAGCAGATACATAAAATTAACCATTGCAATGTGTCTGTATCTCATGTATGCCCTGTACATTGGTTTCCTCATTTGAAAATGGAGTAATGAGGTATCTGCCTTAATGAATTTGGGAAAAATAAATGAGTAAAATATGTGAAACATGTCTGGCACAGAGTAAACACACAATAAAATTAGCCACTGTATTATTATATCACTTCACTATCACTAACAATTATTATTTGGAAAACTTTGCTTTTTCATTTATTAACCACTTAGAGTTTCTTCTGGAAATTAACCGTTTATAGATGTCCTTTATTAATTTTTGGTTGAAGTGCTTCTATATCTTTTTTGTTGATAAATATGAAATTTTGAAATGTTAAATATATTAAATATATATGATTTTTATCAACACTACTCACACATAATTTATATTGTATATGAATCTTATATAAAACTGATTATATATATATATATATTCTGGATCTTTTTGCTTGCAGGGCAGGGGCTAAGTGTTAAGCCACTTTTTGCCATATGTCATGATTTGAATGTATGTGTCACCCCAAATTCAAATGTTGGAAACTAAGACCCAATATGATAGTGTTAAGAGGTGGGGCATTTATGAGGTGATTAAGTTTGAGGGCTTTGCTTTCATGAATAGGATCAATACCCATATAAAAGGGCTCCAGGGAGTTAGCTAAGCCCTTTTGTCTTCCACCCTGTGAGGACACAGCAAAGAGGCTGTATTCTGGAAGCAGCAAACCTTTTCCAGGAACGAAATCTGCTGGTGCCTTGATCTTGAACTTCCCAGCCTCCAGAACTGTGAGAAACACATTTCTACACCTTATAAATTATCCAGTCTCAAGTATTTTGATTTACATCAGCCAATTTCTCAACTAGTGAGCACAACCCAGGCCTTGATCTGAGACCCAGAGCTAACAAATAGGAGTAAAGACTGAGTGGTTACTGTTATATGGTCTCCAACATGTCACTGACAAAGGTTGCTGGCCATATGTGGGAAGCCATTGATCCTGATCATACTTGATTTGGTTCTAGTAGTTGAAGATTTTACAGCAATATACTGCTTATCTCCAAATTGTGAGTTGTCAGGGTTCAAGTATGCATGTCTAAGGAGTTCAAACTTTAGCCAAGAGAAGGGTATGCCAGTTTGTAATCACGGTGCATAATAAAGATGGTCTCCTATAATATTTACAAAATATTATGCAGGCATAGAAGATCAAACACAGCCTAGGATCAAAGAATCATGGTTGAGGGTTTCATAGAGGGGGTGATGTGTGAACTGATTTATTGAAGGATGAGTGGAAGTTTACCTAATGGTCGAGGGTGTGCAGTCTAGGTAGTTGGATTGGCCATTGCAAGAGAAAGATCAGAGCAGATTTGGGGAATCTTGGTTCTGTGTGACCTAGAACAGGGGAAAGAAGGTATGGACTCCTGTGCCACCTATTTTAAATGGCAGGAATTTCCTGGGAGTTGTGATAAGGAGGAAGCTACTGTCACTTGGTGCTCTACTGGAGAGCACAGCTGATTGAGTGGTGAAGTCTGTCATGAGTGTAGGGGTGAAGAGGGTGGTACTAGTGCTAAGTTTTTGTCATTGCTTTGATTTGACAGATAAGCATAAAGCAGATTGTAAAGGAGATTTCTTGCCTTATGAAGTTTTAACATAATCTGGGAGGTGCAAAAGAGTCCAAAATATTTTTATGCAGATGAAACATAATCAGTTACCCTTTGGAAAATAGCTCTGGAAGTGGTATGGAAAATCCTTATTTTTCTCATCTGTGCACCTACTCCACCCCTGCTTCCCTCACACCCTTCACAAACATATTGCTTCTCACTTGTTAGAGAAGTAACATGTACCAAGGCAATAAGGATTAATCATGCCTTTCATAGCTCATGGTAAAATCACCTCTCTGAGCTACCACCTTGGACTCATTAGAGATCAGGCTGATATTCAGCTGCTGTGTATTAGTTGCGCTTGCTGAGCCTCACTGGTTGTTTAAATATTAATGTACTCCACACTAGTTGGTAATTATCCAGCCTCCCAAGCAGCCTTGAGTGACCCCCACTACCCTGGGCACTCCAAGTTTTCCCTTCTGGGCCTTTTCCAGGTCAAGCCAGTAGCAGCGTAAAGACTGGAACAGCACAAGGCCTCCAGTATGCTGCTCCTGGGGTTGTTGTTTTAAAATTTGCTTGAGGTCTGAGTCTTTTCTGATTCATTAGTATCCTTTCTACGCTGGTGGTAAATTTACTAAATATAACTTCTCTCTAAGGATAAATTCAAAGCACTGTGGTTGTTAGGCTTCAGAAAATTTGTGTGATTCTTAAACCAAACTGATAGAAATTAAGCAAAACAAAACCTTTGATTTGGGGAGCTATAGAATAGAGTTTGAGATTTCACTTTTAATTCCAGCTTCTTAGAAAAATACTTGAGTATCTATGGTCCTAAGGAGAAGATATTTTGATGGAAATGGAACACTAGAGCAATGATTCTTAGCTCTGTAACGTTTATAAACATAATTTGGGGGAAGTTTGCTACAGGTGTGGATTCTGCCTTAGAAATCTGTTAGTTTCAAATAGTGTCTAAGAAGGTGGTGGTGGTATCATTATTTAATAAACAGAGGCCCCAGGTGATTCTGTGGCAGGTGGTCCATGGATCACACTTTGAGATACTCTACTAGAGGGTACAAATAGTCTGCCTCAGTAGTGCTAAACAGAGTTCACGGTTGTGACCATTCCACAAATATATAAAATACACAGATGTATTCTGTTTACAGAAGAAAAATAGGATTGTGTAGGTTAGGAAGCATGACCACTGACTATACAAAGGTGATGTTCACTTCAGCAAGAATTTGTTTTTCTATTATATTTAATTTTAAACTAATATACATGATTATATATAGTCATAAGAACTTTGATTAAAAATCAAATATTATGAAGCCCTAATGGATAGAACAGTTCCCTATACCAACGATCTTCCCATCCTTCCAGTTTCTAACAGATGCACTGTAATTTTAATGTTGCTAAGGTTGATAACATTTACATTCTATGGTATAACTTTAATTAAATCTTCTGCAGGTTTTCTATAGACTGGTTTCAAATAAACAGTGCTTTCATCATTGTGCCTAGCAAAATATTTTTCTTGCAGAGCCAGGGAGAGTGTTATGATGATATTTTCATCTCTACAGTCCCAGACACAACCCTCATGTCAGTCAGTGTAGAACATCCAGATGGGGGTTCTTTCTCAGGAGGATCAATTGCCCTCAAGTTGTAAATCACTGTGCAAATACCTATAAAAGGAGGTTGGCAAATTAAAACTGTATGCTACAGGGATGATCCTGAACAAGACCCACCTGTATCTTATAATCTTCACATTTTACTGTATTCAAACAGCCAAGTTCACTCTGACTTCCAAGAAATACAAAGAGTTTTTATTCTTTGCATTTATACTAGGGCTATATTGGGAAGGTATATTAGTCTGTTCTCATGCTGCTAATGAAAACATACCCAAGACTGGGTAATTTATAAAGGAAAGATATTTAATGGATTCACAGTTCCGTATGGCTGGGGAGGCCTCATAATCATGGTAGAAGGCAAATGAGGAGCAAAGTCATGTCTCACATGGTGGCAGGCAAGAGAGCATGTGTGGGGGAACTCCCTTTTTTAAAACTATCAGATCTCGTAAGACTAATTCACTATCATGAGAACAACATGGGAAAAACCACTCCCGTGATTCAGTTACCTCCCACAGGGTCCCTCCCATGACATGTGGGGATTATGGGAGCTACAATTCAAGATGAGATTTGGGTGGGGACACAGTCAAACCATATCAGAACTTATATAGTGATGTATTGAGCCTTAAATGTATTTATATTTTTTAAACATATATAACTATATATGTATAATGTATATGTTCTATATGTGTAACTATAGTTACACATGTATAGTATGTATACATGTATGTATGTGTATGTATAGTCTTCCTATATGTGTAATTATATATAGTCTCTCTGTGTAACTATATGTATTCTTTATATAATTCTATAATGAACTTTTATATTATGCCTTAGTGGGCTGAAATTCTTTTCATGGCGACTCCTGGTATGAAGAAGATACAATCACTTACCTAAAGTTTTTTGAGACCCATTTCAAAGATTAATACATTGAGTTTCAAAAATCGGGTTGCTATGGGGGAACTTATTGCCTTCATTTTTCCTCTTTGTTGTTCTCAACTTTGGCTGTTCTTCAAGGCCCCTCCTAAATCCAACCTCTTCTGGGAACTCTGCTGGATTGCTCCTCTCCCTAGTAGATGCCAGTCTTATGCCAGCAAAACATGTTCTATTGTACATTATGTCAACACCTGGAGATAGTGGTAGAGTGCCCATTTTAGCATGAAGGGATCGAGGCTTAGGGAGCCTAAAAGAATTGCTCAAGTTTACACAGCCAGCAAGGAGCTAAGAATAAAACTCAGGTTTACTAAATTTCATGCATGCTGCTCCTTACACAGTGACGCTATGGCCTCCCAATCAGCTCTTCTTTGTTGTTTGTTTTCTGTACAATTCACTTAGCATTCAACATATTCTATGTACTTTTAAATATATGTATGTTATTTGAGACATTACTACTACATCCTTGGTGCATTAGTCCATTCTCTCACTGCTATAAATACCTGAGACTGGGTAATTTATAAAGTAAAGAGGTTTAATTGACTCATGATTTTCTGGGCTGTACAGGAAGTATGGCAGCATCTGCTTCTGGGGAGGCCTCAGGGAGTTTTCAATCATAGCGGAAGGTGAAGGAGGAGCCAGGCATCTTACATGGCAGGAGCAGGAGCTGAGAGAGAGAAGGTAGGTGCTATACACTTTTAAGCAACCAGATCTCATGATGACTCACCCATTCACTATCATGAGAACAACACTGAGAGAATGGTGCTAAACCATTCATGATGGATCTGTCCCCATGATCCAGTCACCTCCCACTAGGCCCCACCTCCAACACTGGGGACTATGATTCAACAGGAGACTTGGGTGGGGACAGATCCAAACCATGTTACTTAGCTTCTCAGCATTTCTATTGCTATAGCATCTGGTACATAGCAGGTTGCTTAAGACATCCTGGCAGGTTCCCAGAAATCTTGGTGGTTACATAGAAGGAGGCTTTCAGTCCCAATCCCTCCCTGCACTTCAGACTCTTTTTTTTTTTTTTTTTTTTTGAGAGAGGGTCTTGCTCTGTCACCCAGACTGGAGTGCAGTGGCACAATCCTGGCTCACTGCAGCCTTGACCTCCCAGGTTCAAGCGATTCTTGTGCCTCAGCCTCTCAAGTAGCTGGGATTACAGGTGCATGCCATGGCACCTGGCTAATTTTTTTTTTTTTTTTTTTTTTTAGAGGTGGGGGTTTCATCATGTTGCCCAGGCTGGTCTTGAACTCCTAAGTTCAGGTGATTCACTGTCTAGGCCTCCCACAGTGCTGGGATTGCAGGTGTGTGTCACAGTACCTGTCCCAGACTAGTTTCTTTATCATTTTCTGAGTTTTGTATAGACATCTCTGAATTAACACATCCAAAACTAATTTCATACTTTTCTCCCTCAATCTTCTGTCCCTCTCCAGGGCACACTTAAGCCAAGCCTTTGTTTCCTCTGCTACAACCCCTGCCTTACCCCACCACACACACCTGAACAATCATTTCCAGGTCATTTCCACCTGATGATTCCCTGCCCTTCCCCAGCCTCTCCTCCATAGATTAGATAGAGGGATAGTTTTAAAAGTGCAAATCTCATTTTGCCATTCCCCACTTTAACATCTTCCAGTGGCTCCCCATGACTCTGAGAATAATATCTATACGCTTTTCCAGTTCTACAGGGTTCCATGGGCTTCCTTTCATTGCAACCCTCTACCTTACATGCACCTCTGTCTCACCATGCTCCAAGCAATTGTTCTGCTCTCTGTTGAACATGTCAAACCATTTCTACTTCAAAAATCTTGTCACAAGCTATATCTTCTCAAACGTTATTTTTTTCGATTCCCCCTATGATCTACTGCTTCTCTTCCTTTGTGTCTCAGCTAACATCTTACTTCCTTAAAGAGGCCCTTCCTAACCACACTCTTGAAAATGGTCACCCCTTCTTCCAGTTTCTTTCACATCATATTGCCTTGTTTATTTGTTTTATGTCCACATACTTTGTAATTTTTTTGTGCCCTCCCCTTGGGATTAGAATGTAAACTCCATGAGGGCAGCAAGCTTGTCTGGCTTGTTCAGTGCTGCTGGTATAGTTTGGATGTTGCACCCTCTAAATCTCATGTTGAACTGTAATCCCCTATGTTGAAGGTGGATCCTGGTGGGAGGTGATTGGTTCGTGGGGGTGGATTTCTTATGAATGGTTTAACACCAAACTTTTGGTGCTGTCCTCATGATGGTTTAAGATCTAGCTGTTTAAAAGTATGTGGCATCTTCCCCCTCTCTCTCTTCCTCATGCTGTCACCATGCAAGATGCCTGCTCCCCCTTTACCTTCTGCCATGATTGTAAGCTCCCTGCAGCCTCCTCAGAAGCCAAACAAATGCTGGTGTCATGCTTCCTGTAAAGCCTGTAGAACCATGAGCCAATTAAACCTCTTTTCTTTATAAATTAGCCAGCCTCAGGTGTTTGTTTATAGCAAGGCAAGAAAGGCCTCTTACAGCTGACCCCGCCCCCACAGGCTGCCAGTTATCATCATAGCTTTCTTGGATTGGTGGATGGGTAGAGAAAGAAAGGAGGAAAGGAGGGAGGAAATGATAAAAGAATAACTTTTGAGAGACATCCCAGTAACCAGCTTCATGTGGGAGAAATGTTCAGATAGAGATGGAGAAAACTCCACAATCTTGTTCCTACTGGAAGGGTATCATCTCTCCTAGAAGTGGCCCAAAGCATAGCACTTTAAGGCAGCTGGGTTTTCTGCAAAAAATCCTGGAATGAAATTGGCCAATTATGTGGTAATATTAGTTCCATGTGAAGCTGCTGATTTCTAAGCCACTTGTGAGCTTGTTTTCCTCCCCAGGCCTCTGAGAAACATCCCTAAACACAAGCCATTTCTTACGTTGGATTGGCATTCATCCACGAGGTAGTTTTTTTGAAA
Organism: Pongo pygmaeus; assembly: GCF_028885625.2. Taxonomy (NCBI): domain Eukaryota; kingdom Metazoa; phylum Chordata; class Mammalia; order Primates; family Hominidae; genus Pongo; species Pongo pygmaeus. Next base: position 72,322,055 of record NC_085930.1, on the reverse strand, counting down.
TGCCAGCAAATGCTCCACAGCCACCTCCCCAGCATACCTCCTGACCACTGAAATTGCCAGAACTCATGAACACATTTTAGAATGCAAATGTAACCTGGGACAGGTAATAGCTACTTACCCCATTATAAGTCCCCGCCTGTGGTCACATCGGATCACTGTGTTATGGGAGTAAGATACAAATCATGTACCTTTTGAGTGAGGAGGGAGGACAGAGTTCCAAGGCACAATGAGGCCAGGCCAGGCTGGGGAGCGGAGAAGGCCACAGGATGGTTCTTGTCATTTGGGGAATGGCTGGTTGGGGAGTGGTGATTATTTACAAGACAGGCACCAAAGGAAATGGTATTCTGTTTCTCAGCAGAAGCACAGAGACAGGCTTGCAAGCAGGTGGTGGCTTTACAGGGTCACCATCTGGATTGTGTGTCTGCAATGGCATCTGATGCTTAGCTTTCCTTAATCATATAAAAATATTAACACCAAGTGAGGCTGGAATTCGATGAACACATTCCCTGGTTCTGTTTCTTAAATTCTGTCTAAGCACACAAAGAATGCTCAGGAAAGACACTGGTACCCTGAGAATGGCCAGGAATGAGGGATTGAACATAGACTTTAGAGTTTTTAATCCATCTTGAATTAATTTTTGTATAAGGTGTAAGGAAAGGATCCACTTTCAGCTTTCTACATATGGCTAGCCAGTTTTCCCAGCACCATTTATTAAATAGGGAATCCTTTCCCCATTGCTTGTTTTTCTCAGGTTTGTCAAAGATCAGATAGTTGTAGATATGTGGCGTTATTTCTGAGGGCTCTGTTCTGTTCCATTGATCTATATCTCTGTTTTGGTACCAGTACCATGCTGTTTTGGTTACTGTAGCCTTGTAGTATAGTTTGAAGTCAGGTAGCGTGATGCCTCGAGGCAGCTTTGTTCTTTTGGCTTAGGATTGACTTGGCGATGAGGGCTCTTTTTTGGTTCCATATGAACTTTAAAGTAGTTTTTTCCAATTCTGTGAAGAAAGTCATTGGTAGCTTGATGGGGATGGCATTGAATCTATAAATGACCTTGGGCAGTATGGCCGTTTTCACGATATTGATTCTTCCTACCCATGAGCATGGAATATTCTTCCATTTGTTTGTATCCTCTTTACATTAGAGCTAAAACCATAAAAACCCTAGAAGAAAACCTAGGCATTACCATTCAGGACACAGGCATGGGCAAGGACTTCATGTCTAAAACACCAAAAGCAATGGCAACAAAAGCCAAAATTGACAAATGGGATCTAATTAAACTCAAGAGCTTCTGCACAGCAAAAGAAACTACCATCAGAGTGAACAGGCAACCTACAAAATGGGAGAAAATTTTTGCAACCTACTCATCTGACAAAGGGCTAATATCCAGAATCTACAATGAACTCAAACAAATTTACAAGAAAAAAACAAACAACCCCATCAAAAAGTGGGCGAAGGATATGAACAAACTCTTCTCAAAAGAAGACATTTATGCAGCCAAAAAACACACGAAAAAATGCTCACCATCACTGGCCATCAGAGAAATGCAAATCAAAACCACAATGAGATACCATCTCACACCAGTTAGAATGGCAATCATTAAAAAGTCAGGAAACAACAGGTGCTGGAGAGGATGTAGAGAAATAGGAACACTTTGACACTGTTGGTGGGACTGTAAACTAGTTCAACCCTTGTGGAAGTCAGTGTGGCGATTCCTCAGGGATCTAGAACTAGAAATACCATTTGACCTAGCCATCCCATTACTGGGTATATACCCAAAGGACTATAAATCATGCTGCTATAAAGACACATGCACACGTATGTTTATTGCGGCTCTGTTCACAATAGCAAAGACTTGGAACCAACCCAAATGTCCAACAATGATAGACTGGATTAAGAAAATGTGGCACATATACACCATTGAAAACTATGCAGCCATAAAAAATGATGAGTTCATGTCCTTTATAGGGACATGGATGAAATTGGAAATCATCATTCTCAGTAAACTATCGCAAGGACAAAAAACCAAACACTGCATGTTCTCACTCATAGATGGGAATTGAACAATGAGAACACATGGACACAGGAAGGGGAACATCACACTCTGGGGACTGTTGTGGGGTGGGGGAGGGGGGAGGGAAAGCATTAGGAGATATGACTAATGCTAAATGACGAGTTAATGGGTGCAGCACACCAGCATGGCACATGTATACATATGTAACCTGCACATTGTGCACATGTACCCTAAAACTTCATAATAATAATAAAAAAGAAAGACTTTAGAGTTTATACCCTTGTAGCTAAAGTCTCTCCTAACCATGAGTGCCTCTCTACTGCTCTCCCAGCACTGCATTTATGGACAGACAAGCTGTGCTCTCTCCTGAGGATAATCAGGATTTAGTAATATTGTTCAGCTATTTATAATTCACTTTCAACTTGATATCTGAAAACCTTTCCTCTTGTTGCTATTTTTATCAGGAGTGTAATGATCATTTTTTAAAACCCAGTGACTAACCTCCTGCCCCTTCCTGGCCTTTTCTGGCTCATTTGTAGACTGTGTTTTTTTCCCTCAGGGACTCAATTCTATTTTTTCATTTCTCCATTCCTCTCATTTTCTATACTTCTGAGAATTAGACATGTAAAATATTTCTGGCAGTAGGATTGGACTTCACCTATAACAGGTCAACATGAACTGGATGGTGTTAAATTAGGGAAAATAATGAACATTAAAAAGAATGAATTGTTGCTGTCTTAATGAAATATTTGCAGCCTTGCTTGTGTCAGTGTTAATTTTCACGAGGTTCTAATTATACCAGAAATTATTGTATCAGCTAATTGTATAAGTGTTTCTGCATTTTCCCATCTCTCTCTCTCTCTCGCTGTGAAGCTGATTTTTTGTTGTCCAACTACCAGATGTGATGTGCTAAAAAAAAAAAAAAAAAATCAATATGGTGGTTGATATTGATGGTACCTACAAAAATATTATATTAGTGTATTTTTTCAAGACCATATGTGATCTGTTCTGATTTTTAAAAGGAAAATTGACCTGCAACTTAAAAAAAATCATTTTCCATTTAATTCTAGTTAACTTTGTCATTTGGAGGGCTTGGTTATCGGAACGAGGAAGGATGACAGCATGGCTAGGGTTTTCCTTTCCTCTGACCCTTCATCCTGCTGTGGTTCCCTTGTCTATCATTCTTACTTTGTGATACAGAAATAAAATAAACTGGGGAAGTGGCTCCATACCAAAGCAGGCACAGAGGGAGGCCCCGGACACTTCCAGGCAATTCCTCCCCATTTTCGTCTCCTTTAGTTCCATCTCTTAACAGCCACATGCTAACGAGGTGCAGTGTGAAGAGGTTCATAGTGGGCTATTGATATGGTTAGGTTTTATGTACCCACTCAAATATCATCTTGAATTGTAATCCCCGGGTGTTTAGGGAGAGACCTGGAGGGAAGTGATTGGATTATGGGGGCAGTTTCCCCTGTGCTGTTCTGGTGAGGGTGAATTATCACAAGATCCAATGGTTTTATAAATGATAGTTTTTCCTGCACTGACACATGCTTTCTCTCTTTTGCCTGCCACCATGTAAGACGTGTCTATTTCCCCTTTTGCCATGATTATAAGTTTCCTGAGGGCTCCCCAGCCATGTGTAACTGTAAGTCAATTAAACCTCTTTCCTTTATAAATTACCCAGTCTCAGGAAGTTCTTTATAGCAGTGTGAAAATGGACTAATATAGCTATGATCACTTTATGGACATTTTATTCATGTCTGTTAGAATGGAATACTGATGTTAGAGTACATATATAAATCATAAATGGAATGAAATAATAGTATGTAATTGAGAGGTGGGAAGGAATAAGAAGAGCCACTTACTAGCAGTTCATTTTAAAAAGTCCTACCTATGCATGCATCACACCAGCTTAATTAGGGTGACAGCAAACTTGAAGTACGTGTGAAAATAAGCAAGGTGAAACTTCGTCCTAAGTCTGGCCTTCTTGATATGGGGGTGGAGGAGGGAAGATTGGAGAAATCAGAAAGAGTGTCTTTCAAATTGCACATTGCTTTATTGTTGGCATTTTCCGAATTACCTTTCTGTCATGAGTGAGTTTTTTAAAATATTTTTTTTTTCTCCTGGAGAAGTGTGAATGTGTTTCTTATTTTCATGGGGTCTTGCACCCATGATAAACCTGAAAACCTGGGGAGACATGCAAGGACATATGTGGATTGTAGAGTAGGGGAGAATAAGGACCTGTTTCTAATCCCATTCAGTTTTCTGTCAGTCCACAGTGTATGAGCCTGTGTGTAACCCTAATATGTAAGTGGAATTCTACATTGCACAGTCTCCATGTGGTGTCACTTTCAAAGAAACATACTTGGCAAAAAGTAGTTAAGAATCATTTAGTCTTATTGGATATATACCCAAAGGATTATAAATCATTCTACTATAAAGACACACACACACATATGTTTATTGCAGCACTATTTACAATAGCACAGACTTTGGAACAACCAAAATGCCCATCAATGATAGATTGGATAAAGAAAATGTGGTACATATACACCATGGGATACTATGCAGCCATAAAAAAGAATGTGATCATGTCCATTGCAGGGACATGGATGAAGCTAGAAGCCATCATTCTCAGCAAACTGACACAGGAACAGAAAACCAAACACTGCATATTCTCACTCGTAGGTGGGAGTTGAACAATGAGAACACATGGACACAGGAAGGGGCACAACACACACTGAGGCCTGTTGGGGGGTGGGGGACAAGGGGAGGGAGAGCATTAGGAGAAATACCTAATACATGTGGGGCTTAACACCTAGATGACGGGTTGATAGGTGCAGCAAACCACCATAGCACATGTATATGTATGTAACAAACCTAAATGTTTTGCACATGTATTCCAGAATTTAAAGTGGAAAAAAAAAAAGAATCATTTAGTCTTTACTGATGTCTCTCCCAAAGCCTATGAGTAGGAAGAAAATATATCTGTATACTCATCAAAACATCTTAAAGTTCTCTCCTTATTGCAAAAGAAAAAAATAAACAGTTTGAAAACCAAGCCCTCACCACTCTTTTCTACCCCCTGCTCTTTCCTCCTTTATCCATTCTTTCTCTTTTTTTTTCCCGAGGAAACCTTGGCCCTTTCTGGTCTGATTTATATCCTCATCCTGTCTTCTCCAAGATCTCTCTCTCCTTACACGTTTCTCTGAGTCTGCGTCATGAAAACAAAAAAAACTTAAGTGGAAAATTGAGAGTTGTTGTAAAAATAGCAGATATCCTCCCTGTCTGGGAGGTTTGTAAATTTTGGTTTTCAACTCATTCAGAAACTCTAATATTGGATATCATAAATAATATATTTTGGTCTTGAAACGGTTTTCTGACACACAGCTCCTAAAACCCTGGGAACATCTGAACTGATGTCTCTTTGTATGCTAATGAGATGACAGCTCAGGGTCCTGAAGAGCCTCAGAATGAGGGCTGGTTGCCTGGGGAACCAACCCTGTAGTTAGAGCATTGGAACTTTCGGCCTCACTTTCACCCTTTATTTTAGGGGAGGGAGAGGGATTAAAAGTTGAATTGATCACCAATGGCCACCCATTTAATCAATCATGCCTATGTAATGGAGACTTCATAAAAATCCAAAAGGACTGGGTTGACAGAGCTTCTGGGTTGTGGTGCATGTGCACGGTAGAATACCAGTGTGTTAATTCATTTGCATCACTATAAAGGAATACCTGAGACTGGGTAATTTATTCAGGAAAGAGGTTTCTTGTGGTTCATAGTTCTGCAGCCTATACAGGAAGCATGGTACTGGCGTCTGTTCCTGGTGAGGCCTCAGGAAGCTTCCAGTCATGGTGATAAGTGAAGAGGAAGCTGCCCTCTCACATGGCAAGAGAGGGAGCAAGAGAGAGAGGAGAGAGTGACAAGCTCCTTTTAAACAACTAGCCCTCACGTGAACTAACAGCAAGAAGTCACTTATCTCCAAGGGGATGGCACTAAGTAACTCATGAGGAATCCACCCCCATGATCCAACACCTCCCACTGGGCCCCACCTCCAACACTGGGGATCACATTTCAACATGAGATTTGTAGGGAACAAACTTCTAAACCATGTCACGCAGAGAGGGCATAGAAGCTCTGCGCCACTCCCCACATACCTTGCCTTATGCATCTCTTCCATCTGGCTGTTCTTGAGTTATGTAGTTTTATAGCAAGTGGGTAATAGTAAGAATTGTCCTGAATTCCGTGAGCTGCTTTAGCAAATGATCAAACTCAAGGAGGTTGTGGGAACCTCCAGTTTCTAGCTGGTTGGTCAGAAGCACAGGTAACAATCTAGAACTTGTGATTGGTATCTGAAACTGGGGGCAGTCTTGTGAGACTGAGCTCTCAGCCTGTGGTGTCTATGCTAACTCCTGCTAGTGCCAGATCTGAGTTGAATGTAGGGCACCCGACTGGTATCCACAGAGAATTGTTAGTATAGAATAACCCCTAGCCCTCACATCTGGTGTCGGAAGTGCAGTATTGAGGGTATATGTAATAGTAGAAAACATGTTTTTGTCTTACTATAAACATCAATCATATTCTTACATCTGGCCCCTGACTCTTCAAACTTCTATTCCAACCTTGCCCAAGCCACTCAGCACTCAGTGTAATTTTATCATGATGAGTTAAGTTTGTCTTCTAAGCAGGGTTTTCAGATTTAGCAAGAACCAAACCAAATGAAATTAAAACAGTACAAAAAATAAAAACCAGGATGCTTTTCTCCATGCAATATTTGGGACATATACTAAAAATTTAGTTGTTTATCTGAAATTTAACTGTAACCAGACATCTTGTATTTTACCTAGCAACGCTGTTTCTAAGGGAATGGTAATGTTGGAGAAACAGGGTTTTACAGGGTGGATTTAGTTAATAACTTAGAAGCTACAAATAAAGATATTTTTGAAATAGTGCCTGAACCACAAGAAAACCCAAAAGCTGGATATGGTAAGAGGTTACCAGCTTGGGTTGTTGGGGTCCAATAGTAAACAAGCTTATCCTGTGATTCCTTCAGCTGCATTTCTAGTACTACGATGCATATTTTTTCCCATGGTGGAGGTGATAAAAATATTTCAGAAACCAAGAAAGGTCCCCATAAGTATATGGAATAAGACAAATTAAATTTGGAACACAAAAATATATAGGAAGAGAACAAAGAAATTGCTTTCTGCTTTTTAAAAAATTGCTTTCTGCTTTTCACCTCTTTGCTATCTTTATCTCCTGCTATTTTCTCTGCTGCTTTTCCTTTCTTACTATAACTCACCCTCTGTTACTTCAAAAATGTCTTGTTGTCTTCATAGGAATGCACAAGAAAGCAACCCCAAATCTACCTAAACCATCAACATCTGCTTTTAAGTTGTAGGTTTTCCATGTGTTTCTTAATATGTCACTTTCACCTGTATCTAATGGACACGAGTACTGTTTGTCTTATATATCAGAGTTAGCAGGCTAAGGGCAAAGACCCAGTCTTTTCATAGTAACCATGGCATGAAGATGTTTAATACAGATGTTTAAGACAGTGCAGCCTTGCCTTCTACACACAGAATTATGAGCTTACTTTGTCCTCAATTGCCATGATTAGTTTGATAGACGAATCATAATTCTCTGAAATGGAGTTGCTGGCAGGGAAAGACATCCCCCTGCTATTTGGCCAACCTAATTTTTCTTTCCCTGATCCCCAGAATTTAGGAGGCCACTATGTAAATCCAGGAAGTAATAGGAATTCTCTAGCCTTAGCATATTTGTGCAAAGAGTAATAACTGCTCCTCCTCTCTTTGGGGAAATCGTATAAATCCTCTTCTGTGATTTGAAGTAGACAACATTTTCTTGAGAAATCTGCACAAAGTGAACAGAATGGTTGTCTTTAATGTAGAGCTTTGGTAGTGAATTTTAAATGGCTTTCAGAAGATGCCTACTGCGTCTCTGAAGCACTTGCCAGATGATAGAAGATGTCTGATATGTAGTAGATTTAATCCTGTTTTGGAGTAACAAGACCATGGCTCTAAATACACTTACAGTTCTCTCTCTCTTTCTGATAGAATCTGATTTTCTTGCTAAAGACATATGATACCTTTTCATTTTATTCAGCACTTCTGTGGCCCCTGAGGCGTGAGGTGGTTCTGAATGATGCTGGTGAAGAGGAGACCTTGGGTTTTATTCCTTCCTGAGTCCATTTATTTCATTCAATGGGGGAAGTCATAACCTTACCAGTGGCTCCTAAGTCCATGGGGTGTTCTAGTGCAGGTCTGAAGGTGGGGTGGGAGGGCAGGTGGGGGTGGCCTCTGGATGAGGAATATGGCTTGTTTAGTCTAAAGCCACTGTGACATCACAACACAGACTCCAGCATATGTCCTCCTTACTGTAGGTCAGAGCTAGTCTGGGTGCACCAGTCACAGGACACTGAGACTCAGGGTGGCAGATGTCAAGTCCTTCATTGTTAAATTTAAGCTCAGAGAATTAAGTTTCCAAAGTGGGACTATACAAGAGCACATCTAGGTTTATAAAAGCTATTAATGTAGATTGGGCATAATATAATTTCAGAAACAACTTTATCTTCTCAGGATAATTTCTTATTTATTTTTAAGTCACTCTATCATTCCCCTAAGATTTGTCTTGCTTGGTTAAAGGATCACATTTGCTATCAAGAGAAATATAAAGTGATATATATATGTGTGTGTGTATATGTATATATGTGTGTGTATATATATATGTAACTTTTTTTGAGACACGGTCTTGGTCTGTTGTCCAAGCTGGAGTGCAGTGGGTATCTCAGCTCACTGCAGCCTCAACCTGCTGGGTGCCAGTGATCCTCTCACTTTAATCTCCTGAGTAGCTAGAACTACAGGCATGCATTATGATGCCCAGCTAAATTTTGTTCATTTTTTTGTAAAGATGGGGTCTTACTATGTTACCCACGTGGGTCTCAAACTCCTAGACTCAGGCAGTCCACCTGCCTTGGCCTCCTAAAATACTGAGATTACATGTGTGAGCCACCACTGTAGTTTTGGTGGCTTTTAGTCAAATTGTAAATTAGATGAAAGTCATCTTCACTCACCTCACCTCCATCTTTTATATGGTCTTTGCACCTTTATCTTTACCTAAGACTTCGGTTTTATTTTAGACTGACTCCCTCCACCTCCCAGTTAGGTCCTAAATTTTTCATGTTTTTAGCTTTCCACATACAAATGCACCTGGATTTTGTGAGAGTTCTCTAGGACCCAGCTAGATGCCAGAACAAATCCTATGATAAACTCTTTTGCACTAAGATGAAATTAGTGATAAGGGAATATGTGAGTCCACCATAGACAGGATATTTACATTTAACAGATATTCAAAAACACAGACTATAAAAACTTTATCTTATTGAAGAGAACACTGAAACTCAGATAAGGTAAGTGACTTGCTCAGTCATATGGGTTTTATTTTTGCCACAGGATTTGCATCTGGGTCTTCTATTATAACTCCAATGTAATTTTCACTATATCAATATTTCTCAAACTTTAATGATGTCCAATGCCCCCTTTACAAGTTTTGCTCTATATGTGCATACCTAGTAGATTCTAATCGACTTGTTCTTATAATCTCTGAAAGAATGGATTTGAAAATTACAGGTTTGAAATATACACACACACACACACACACACACACATATATACACACATATATTTGCATATTCTAATATACTAAATCATTTGGTCTCTAAAATGATTTTAGGTAGCCTATAGATAACAATTATATTTTGATATGTTAGTATATCACTGCTCAAATTTAAAAAATGGCTATGTATAGGCTACCTAAAATCATTTTGGAGACCACCAGTGGGGTGTGGCTTCATATTAGGAAACAAATAAATTCTGAATCACAGCTGTGATCTCTTTTAATGCCTTAACCTACTTCTTTGGGAATGTTAACATTTTGGTGGGCAGTCTTGGAGGAGAGAGATCTCCTTGTTTAAATCATTTCACAGGGGTAATAATTCACTCCTTGGACACAGTCATTCTTGGATTTTGAGTAAGATTTGAGACCAGGACAATAACCATAGATATAAGGGTAATTTATGTGTCTTTCAAAGGAATGAAGTGGCATTGTTGTTTGAGGTAAATACCCAAGGTTTGTTGTGTCATGCCAAGGGAATCGAGGATGTGGACATGCAAGAAGTGAATTTAAGAGTAGAGGTTTAATAGACAAAAGATAAAAGAGAATAACTCTCTATCCTGCAGAGAGAGAGGGGCACCTGAGTGGGTCTTCCAGTTCGTGATGAAATGCATGGGGTTTTATAGACGAGCTTGAAGAGGTGGTATCTGATTTACATAGTGCTCAAGAGGTTGGTCCGAGCAGGTGTGACATTTGCATAGTGCATGAGGAAGCTGGCCATCCCACCATAATTTTTTATTATGCAGATGGGTTCTCTACCTGGCTGGCGTCATGTTGTCTGTTCCTCACTGTAATGTGGTTGACAAAGGAAAGGGAAGATAGAGCCGCCATGCTGAACATGCCTGGCCTTTGGGTAGTCTTTTCCTATTGGCACAGCTGCCGGCATTCACCTATGAAAGCTTCCAGCTTGCTTATTTATGTCTGCAGCTCGATTTTACAGGCTTCTTTTGTTAGAAAAGAAATGATTTGAGGGGCTGCTTTTCATTAAAAGGAAAACCTTCCTAAGGACTTCCTTACCCTCATTGTCTGCCTAAATAATTTCTTTTTAACTCCTTTATCATTTACCCCCCTGGAGTGGTTACTCTAACTGCTATTAGGGGGTTTTGGATAACGACTCTTTCTGGCTACTTTCTGCTGAAAAGGGGTGTTGTGTTGGGGACAGCAGCTAGGGCTCCTCCTTGAGGTTGATCTGAAGATCCTTGGAAGAATATGTTCATGTATGATTCTGTCTAAAGCACCATTTGGAGTTTAACTGCTCCTAGGTGAGAAAAGATAACTTTTACAAGAAGTTTTAGAATATAGGGTTTGAATATGAGTATTAAGATTACTATTAGTAGTGGGAGTACTGTAGGCTATAATCGTGACAGTAGAGTTTGTTTGATACCCGTTGGTATGACCTTGCTTTCAACATTCTTCTCCAATTACAAATTTTTCTAAGAAATTAAAATCATTTGATTCTCCTATAATGTTAGATACCTGGTGGTGTAGAATAATAAATAAAACATAGTGCTTTTCTTTAAGAAGGAACTGTCTACAAGCAGAGATCATTGCAAGTAGTTGGAGACAATTGCACTCTAACTGCAGGTAAACGAGACACATTTCATAATTTATTTTTCCTTTAAAGTACAGTGGCCATTCCAAGGAGAGAAAGCTGCTATCTCATAGCTGGGTGTGGAGGAATTAGGGGTGGGTTGCTAGAAGAGTTAGCATTAGAACTGGGCTTCAGGGCAAAGGATGTGAACAAGCTGGGAGGGTGGCAAAAAGATGTGGGAGGACAGTGGGAGGTGTAAGGTTCCCTGTGTGACTTCAGCTGCTGTGACTTCTCTTGTGGTGGTGCTGTGGTGAGAAAATGCTGCTTTCAATCCCCATAGGGCCACTCAGGGTCTTTCCTCAGCCTTGGTAGAGAGCTCAATATTATGTTGTGATTTTGGAACTCTTGAATTGATTTATTTAGTTTAACTCAGTATGTTAGAGTTAAGCCGAGTCAGGGAGTGGGAATTAGGCCTCCAGAGCTTCATGCTACCATGCCCTGGATTCTCATTCTTCCTTCTCCTGGAGGTGATGAACCTACATAACCTGCCTGAGAACTTTGCAAGATCATTCCCAAAAGAAGAAAAGATCAGACTTTGAATCTAGAGTTTCTTTTAATTTTTTTTATTACCGTTTGGTGGACTCTCTGTATTATCACCTTGTAGCCTTCTTATTTGTTTCATGTAACATATATTTAATAGTGCCTACTATGAACTAGGCATTCTCATAAGCATTTTACCAATAAAAACCCTCATAGAAACAGAGAAGGAACTGTTATTACTCCTGGGGCAGCTGGTATCAGTGTTCTGCCCAGATCTCTTTAGCCTTTTTATGTATACCATTTCCAATGAACTTTCAGCCCCAATAACCAACACTTGCATGTCAGACATAGACCTTCCCCCAGGCTGCTGAAGCCTGCTTTGTCTGTGTTTATAAAGAGTCATTTGGGAATTTATGTCTCTTTGGTGTGGCACTGAACCAATGGCTGAGAGGCATAGGAGTATAAATACTTCCGTTCCCTTGTGCCTGATGAAGATGGCTTGGAGGTAAGACCTGCACTATCTCCAGAGCTCCCTGATGAGATCAATCCAAGGTTTTCTTTTGTGGGACTGCTCTTGAAATCATATTCCCTTCTCATCACTGCTCCACTTCTCCACTCCTCTGTTTTTTCCTGGGAACACTTTCTAACAAATCCAAGTTTTCATGTGGATCATTGTTTCAGAGTTTGCTTCTGGGGAATTTTACCTACATGGATCCCAATTTTGTGGTAAAGAAGACTAAAGCCCAGAGAAGTTAAGTAATTTGCCCAAGGCCACTCAGCTGGTACTTGATAGACTTGAGATTCTAATTCCAGCATTTTGGCTTTGTGAACCCTTGAAGATTAGGAGGAAATGATTGGAAAGCCGACTAGGGCACAGGAAAGAGCCTTCTTTAAGGTAGATGATGGGAGGAGGGGGTTTCCTAGGAGTACTGAGGCTGGGGATTAAATTGATTGGGAAGGATTCTTTAGTTGAAAGCTATCATTATAAAATGGGAGATTTTGAGAATTGACTGGTGGTTGTTAGCGACTAGGGGGAGGGAGAAGTGGGCATTGCAGTTCAATGGGTATAAAGTTTCAGTTATGCAAGATGATTAAGTGATGGAGATCTGCTGCACAACATTGTGCCTGCAGCTAACAATGCTGTGTTGTGTACTTGAACTTTTGTTAGGAAGATAGATCTCTATGTTAAGTATTCTTCCCACAATTTAAACAAATAAAGAAAATGAGAGAGAATCATAGCATTGTGGTTAAGAGCCCAGGCTTTGGGGTGAGACAGACCTGGTATAAATTCTGTCTCAGCCACTATTTAGGTTTTGACTTTGTTCAAATCACAACCTCTCTCTGGGCTGCTGGTTTTTCTTCTGCAAAGTGGGGATAACAATTTCTGCCTCATAGGGTTGTATGAAGTATTTTACATTATGCCTGACACATTGCACTAAATACATAATAAGTATTATTAATCCCACCTCTTTGCAAAAGTTAGTGTGCTTATATTAAGGACAGGAAGGTAGAAGTGTAAAACCTGACACAGGTTGGGAGCAGAACAGATTCTTTGTAACGCCCAGTTAATACTCCCTAACACAATGACTATAAATGTTCCTCTACATTCATCCTAACATGCCATTTGTGAGCTAACCTTGGAATACAATTATTATGCATAGCTATGTTCTTAATTGGAAGAGGTATCTAAAGAGCCAAATAATAGACCCATAAATGAGTGCCTTACATCTGGCCAAGGATTACATAGGCCATGATGGAAGTTGAAGAAATCCTGTTTACACTAGAAAATCAAGATTCTCAAATATTTATCAAGCCACTTAATTATCCTAGTTGCCAACTTTATTGGACATGAAAGAAATGATTCTTGGAAAGCAGATGCTAAGAAGTATAATGCACATTTCCCAGACCAGTTCCTTATCTGAGGCAACCTGAAATTTGCATTTAATTCTTACTTGCCTTAATCATGCATTGAGAGAGTATGTTTCTAAAGCTCTGGGCATGATGCTTGTAGAATGCAGTTCTATGGGTGTTAGTTCGCTTCCTTTACTCCTACTCTGTACAACTAGGATTCCTAGAGTGGGTGTGCCCTGGACGTTAGGAACCCTGGTGGTTTCAGTTGACATTTATTCCAAGGTCTGTTAGGTTGAGCCCATAAAGTCTTCAAAAGATATCTTATATTGGATCTTGTCTTAAGAGCCTGGTACAGAAACGCTTTAAAAAGGACAGAATGATAATCCTTTAGAAATGCCAAAAAAAATTTGGAAATAAGATAGGTCATCATTGTATCACCTAAAACCCCTCTAAGAAGCTAACACCATCCTACAGTAACTGGAAAGGAACCACAAGATTACTGCTTCTGTGGTTAAGTAGAATTATATCCTTTGACTCTTTCTCTCAGCCTCTTAAAACTCTAAAAAAAAAATCTTATAAAAATGACACTTAATTAAAATGACCTCTCAGTTCCATTAATTATCATCCATGGAATGGAATTTCTACAGAACAGTAAATCAAAAGATTCTGAATGCTAATTTATCTTTTGTAAATTCAGAGTTCAACTTAACAGAATTGGTAATAATTCCTTTGATTTCTTTGTGCATCAAGGTATGTAGCAAGGAAAGAAATTCAACAATGAACATCCCATATTTCATTTAAAGTAATGCAGATAATTCTGAGTTAGTCTGTTAAAGAAACAACACACACATTGTTTTATTTGACAGGCAAAGAACCAACCATAGAAATTGTAACATTTTTCATGCAAATACTATTTCATTATCTGTATCTGCCCAGTCTCTTTTATCTATACATTTCCTGGGACTTTCCAAAGAAGATAGTATGGAACAGAATGCAAATTCAACCAAGATGAGATAGAAATTATCTGAAGTAAGATGAAAATTTAACTAAGGCAATTATTAATTAAATAAGGTCTATTCCCAGGAGTCAGCAAACTACAGCTCCATAGGCCAAATCTGGCCCTTTTTATAAATAAAGTTTTATTGAGACACAGCAACATCCATTTGTTTACATATATCTATGGCTGCCTTCATGCTAGAATGGCAGAGTTGAATAGGTGTGACAGAGAGCATATGGCCTGTGAGCCTAAGATGTTTATGTAATCTTTCAAAGAAAACATCTGCTAGCCCCAGACCTATGCCATATGTCTTAGAGAATAGCCTTTGTTGATGGTTTCTAAAGAGTCCTTGGATGGGTTAAAATGGAAGGATGATATATGCCAATCTCCAAGTTCATATTGGAGGTGTTACTGCCACTGGAAAAGGGGAAGGGAGAAAGGAGCTACTTATTCCAAGTGTTTGTACTGTTAGGAATACTGGAAATAAATTTTCAGTGCCACAAAAGAAATAGCACTCAAACATGAATTTTCTCAGCAAGGCAATTTTACTTCTATAGAAGGGTGCATCTCGTGGATGGAGCAATGGCGAGAGCACACCTGAACAAGTGAGGGAAAGGGGTTCTTATCCCTGATGCAGGTAGCCCCTACTGCTGTGTCATTCCCCTATTGGCTATGGTTGGACCACACAGTCTAAGCTAATTCTGATTGGCTATTTTAAAGACAGCAAGGGTATGAGCCAGAGTGGCAGGGTGAGCAGTTTGGTGGGAATGATGGTTACAGAACAGGTGACTCAGGATGACTAAGAACAGAGTAGGTGACCAAGGGTGACTAAGGTCAGAGCAGGTGATAGAGGATAGGAGGGGGTTATTTACTGAAACTAGGGGCAAGGAGAAGTAAAGAATGAGGAAGTTAAACTTTAAAATGTAGAACAAAGAACAGGGGAGCTGAACATACTGATACATTGGTTCTTTGGAGAGGATCTCAGAACTCATTATACTTAACAATTTACAGGCTAAAACGTTTGGACAGGAATTTATTATTATTATCCTACAATTTCCCCCTTTTCAATTTTCATAGTACTTTCTCTTCAAACTTTTCTAACAGGTCTTGGCTTTGTTGTTCAATTTAATCCTATAAAAGAAAAAACTGATCTGAATAAGGTGGAGGAGAGCTAAGGGAAGTTTTAGTAAGTATTGCTTCTATAAGTCTTTATACTAGCCCACGGATGCATGGTATGACACAACACCCAACAAGAATGAGTACACCTACTACTGTTGCAAGAGAAGAATTGAGGCTGTGATTTCTTTCCATTTACCAAACCATCCTTTCTAGCCACTCTGAGAAAGAGTTATCGACTCTAGAAGTTTAGCTAGTTTGTTGGATAAAGCAGTAAGTCTTTGTAGGGGTCTTGTTACGCCCCCAGTGGGGGCAGTGTTGTTTGGGATAAAGGTACAACACTGAGTTTTAATCATAACACAAACACCGCCTTTTGCGGCTACTATCATATCTAGGGCCATTTTGTTTCTCCAGGCCATCTGGCTGGTGAGCCCCAGTTGTTCTATTATCCCTTTGACAGCATCTGTGGAATAATTAATAAACCACTGGTGATCATAATAGATGTAATTTATCCAATCTATGTTTTTATTGTCACCCATGAAAATATTGACTTAAATCCTGCAGCTATTTGATCTCGGGCTTTAAATTCATCCAGTTCTCCTCATAGAACTCCAATAGTGTTTATATAAACATGGGGGTCAAAGGACCCATGTGAGGCACTTCTTTTACAATTTTCTTTTTATCATATTGACAGAATGCTAGGGTGAAAGGGATGGCCAATTGGACTACAGCATGAGTGCTGCTCTAATTACTTGGCAGAGTACCCAGCAATAGTCCCCAGCAATACCACCACACATCTGCTCGGGGATGAACAAGGGCAGACTGATTGGTAAGCTCTTCAAAAGGCTTGGTTTCACTGCACCCTGTTAAGTCTCCAAGGAATGCTAACTTTTCCCCCTGCCATGAAAGGCATGAGGTGAAGTTAACATCAGGGGCTGGAGGCCGGATAGTCCTCAGGGCTGACCTGCAGGGCTCCTGACCTCAGGGAACAGCAGTGAAAGAGTCTTGCATGACTCATCACCCCAGGCAGTGGGGTTCTGGAAGAGAGCTACCATACAGCTCATGCCCGGTCTGTGAGAGGACCACCCAAGTGGAAAGGGAACAATTTGGGTCCCTGGCCTGCCTGTCACACAAGTATAACAGGTGCTTTTGTTTAGCCTGCAAACAGAATGTTTAATCCATTCCAGCCAAGCATGTGCATCCTGATACCCTGTTTCAGTTGCTATGGTTTGTTTTGAATCTTTAACCTGTACAACAATTACTTTGGTTTTATCATTGGGTATATAACGAGAGAAGGTTTGGTTACCGGAGAACTAAGGAGAGGGAGAAGTGGGTGCAGGAGGTGAGGAGGCAATGAAGTGCACTGCAAAGGATCCTATGGGGTCCTTCCCTGAGACTTCTGCTCCAATACCATAGAAACAGCTTAATAATGGGGAAGAACTGGGGAGCAGCGATGGTAATCTGTACTGGATTACATTGGTTCAGCTGACAATGGAGAGGGTTAACTCCTTTAGTAAAATGAATATATGGTTTTAAGAAACTGCAAGTACTAGTTGGGGCGGTCCATCCTTGCTCTTCAGTATTTTACAGAGCATTGGACCAACTTTGGCAGAGAAGCTCTGCTCTAGGAGGACAAGATTCCCAGTTCATACTAGAATCTTCGTCAAACTCTTCCCAAACTAACTTATCCCAGTTAACAGATTTCCAGTCTGAGGAGAGCTAGGAAGGATAAAGATACTTTTCTGAAGTGGAGAGTTACCTCTGGTTTGGCAAATCTCCACAAGGTATCACAAGGCAAGCATCAAAAGTAATAGGTTGGGGTGAACTTGACCTAGTTACATTACTAACAAGAGGTCTAGCAATAGAAGGGGAAAAGGAAGAGATGCAATGTAAGAGGACCAGGAGTTGGCCCTGGAATAGCTGCCCATGATTCTGGAGGGGGTGGTGTTCTTTTGACCCAGGTGTGATGAGTCCATCCTCTTTCTGCTGTTCAAACTGTAGTCTCGGTGGTTAGAAGCACTAGGAAGGGTTCTTCCCAAGCCAGTTCGAGTTTTACTTCCCTCCAACTTTTGATGAGGATGTGGTCCTCAGGCTGATGTTGGTGTATTGGAAACTCTAGGGGTGGCGCCTGTGCTAAAAGACCTCTAGTTCTGAGGGAAGAGAAAGTGGAAGATAAACCAAGTATATAATTTCTGAGAAACTGATCTTTTTTTTTTTTTTTTTAACGTGGAAATGTAATCAGTGGAATGCAAACAGGGCAACCTGTACAACACTTAATAAGGGGATAAGCCAACATCTCTCCAAGGAGCTGTTCAGATTCTCAGCAGGGCAATGAGAAGGCATCTAGTCCATGGCAACCGAGTCTCTAAGACTAATTTGGTAAGGTGGCTTTTTTTATAGTTTGGTTCATTCTTTCCACTCTTCCTGATGAAGGTAGGTGCCAGGGAGTATGATATTCCCATGTTATATCCAGTACCTGGGCTAATTTCTTAATGACATGTGCAGTGAAATGAGTCCTATTATCTGAATCAATGTTTTCTATTAATCTAAACTTGGGTATAATATTTTCAAATAATGCCTTAACTACCTTATTAGCAGTTGTACTTGAAAAGGAAATAGCTTCTACCCAATGAGTAAGGTGAGCTACTATTACTAATAAATACTTTAGACAACCAGTTGGAGGCATGTCTGTGTAATCAATCTGGATACTTTGGAATGGCCTTAAGCCTGGACTCCTTCCCCCAAGGGGTAATCTATTTAATCTATTTATAGTTTGTTTATTCATTTTTTTTTACATACTAAGCAACTGTCTATAACTGGCCAGGTTACAAATTCCTATGCACCCATAAACTCTGAGGAATGAATCACACATGGCTTGGAGCTCCCAATGGGTCCCTTGATGCAGCTGGAACAAGATTTTTCTCATAAGGGTTTTGGATAACATTTCTCTGTGGTCTGGCAATATCCATTTTCCTTGTGAATTCCCTTTAGCACCTATTTTTATTAGTTTTTAGATCAAAGAAAGCCAAACACCATTTTATATTTGACATTACTTCCTGTATGATTTTATACCAGATAAGCTAAATTTCACCTTCATATTAGTGTGTTATTAATGTTAAACTCAATTTTGATAAAACCTTGTAGACATATTTATCCAATTTTAATGCCTGACCATAAGGTAAGATTTTTATAGACTCTTTTTAACCCTTTATACTTTTTGTTAAAGAGCACGTTAGTGCTTTAAGAAAAACCTGTTGTGCTTTTATTTTAATGTCCAGTTGACAGAAAAACTGGATGATACCCCTTTAACTTTAGCCAATATGTTTACACACAGAATTTCCATTACAATTAACATTTCAAAACTTGCTTAAACCTTTAAAATAATTTTTTAACCTTTTAATGTAGGTAAAAATCCACATTCTTATGCCTCCTTATAATCCTTTTACCAAAAGTATATTTTACTTTCCTTACACACCTTGCACATAAACTGTTTCTTCAATAGTTTTACATTCAGGAGGCCTAATTACTTTTAAATTATACATTTCTTGAACAAATTTCCTTTTATAACATTGTTCATGACTTTCACAGACAATCTTTGACATGCCTTAATCCTCTGACTTGTTGTAAATATCTCTTCCCAACAACCAGTTAATTTACTGTAGGACAAGAATTTACCATATAATTCTTTTTACATAAATTATCCTTTTTTAATGTCAAAGATGATAACTGTCCTTTTCCAAAGCAAACTTCCTTTATGTCTGTGGACTAGAGTGCCTAAGGCTACATGATTAGAAATTAGGATAATACACGTTACACTGTTAACTTTTAGCAAATTTTACTTTTGTTGAAAACCTTTTAAGTTTGGGATTTTAATTATGTGATAGGTGTACAGCCTAAGACCTAGAGAGAAGTGTAGATAAGGTCTGGCTTATTCTAGCATTTAACTCCGTGTGTCCTACGTTTTACCTAGCTGCAAACCAGGCCAGTTGTACAGCTAAGAAATGGTAGTCTGTTTGGCTATCTGATCTGCTAGGTTATTTCCTTGACTTTAAAAAGAAAGGCTTTTTTGGTGTCCAGGGACACGGTCAATAGCTTTTTTTTTTGGTATCCGGGGACATGGTCAATAGCTGTTTCTTTTGGCAGCTGAAGGTTATTTAATACTTGGGTGATTAATTCCTTGTGGACCAGATGTTGGCATTTGCTATTAATAAGACCTCGTTCAGTCCAAATTTTTCCAAATGTATAAGCCACTCCAAAGACGTACTTAGAATCTGTATAGATGGTTCCTTCCTGGTTCTGTAAGTACTTTAAGGCTTGGCCGAGTGCAAACAGCTCACACGTTTGAGCAGGCCAATTATTAGGCAATTTTCATAATTCTATTTCTACAAGAGTTTCTCTATCGATTACTGAATACCCATTGTGTATTTTTCCCTCTATCACCTGGGAGGAACCATCTATAAAGTGTCGTCCCATCCTGAAGGGAGTTTCTCCTAGGTCTGGTCGGACCTTTGTAAGGTAATTAATTAAAACTAAACACGTGTGCTCTCTCTTTCGATTTAGATCCCATTAGGAAACCTGCTGGGTTAAGTGAATTATCAGTGGTTAATGTTGAATCATCTTTTTTCTAACAGAATAGCCTCATACTTTAAGATTCTTGAGTCAGGAAGCCACCTTTCTGCTTTCTGACTTAGGATAGTTCTGACCTGGTGAGGTGTGCTCACAATGAGGTTTCCTCCAAAACTTATTTTTCTACTTTCTTCTGTTAGCAAGGCAGTTGCCACTACAGATTGAATGCATTTGGGGCATCCGTGGGTTACTGGCTTAAGGCTTTTTGATAGGAAGGCTATGGGTTGTCAGTGGCCTCCTTGCTTTTGGGTAAGTACTTCTAAGGCTATGCCCTTGTTTACAGTGGCAAAAAGATGGAATGGCTGCTTAAGGAGGGTAAAGCTAGGACCAAGGGCAGTTACTAATAGATGTTTTAATCTTTCCTCCTATTGGATTTCTGGTAATTGCCAAATGAGGGGGTTTAGCCCATCTTTCGTGAGCTTTTTGTATAAGGGTTTTGTTTTTAAGGCATAAGGGTCTATCCATAGATGACAGTAACTGACTCATCCTAACATTTTCTAAGTTCTTGTTTAATCTCCGGCAGAGGCAAGGATATGATGCCTTCAATCCATTCAAGCTCAATTTTCCATTTACCTTTGTTAATTAAATGACTTATTCAAATATTTGACTAAATAAATTTGGAGATTCCATAACCCCTTGGGATAAGACTGTCTATCAGTATTGCTATTTTTGACCAGAGTGAGGGTCTTCTCACTGAAAGGCAAATAGGTCCCGGCTGTCCTTTGCTAATGGACAAGCCCAGAAGGCATCTTTTAAATTTAGTACTGTAAACCACTGGTGACTGCTTGGGATCCTACTGATAATAGTATAAGGGTTGGGAACAACAGGGCGTGTAGTTTGGATTATTTGATTAATAGCTGTAAGGTCTTGTACTGACCGGTATGACCCATCTGGCTTCTTTACAGGCAGTATTGGAGTGTTACAGGGAGACATACAGGGTTTAAGAAGCCCATCACAGAGAAGACCTTCAATTATCAATTATATGTTTTAAATTTACCCTGGCTTTTAAAGGAATAGGATACACTGCTTTCGCTTTACTACTTCCCCAGGGGTTTTTAATTTAACATGAATCAGAGGAATCTAACTTTCCTTGATTCCCATCTATTGACCATACCTTGGGATAAATGTGTTCTTTGTCTGCGGTGGTGAGCAAGTTTAGGGAGGGGAGGAATTTTCCATGATTGATTTGTAGGCCTAAGCCTAATTCTAGCATTGAATCTCTTCCTAATAGATTTGTCCCTGCTTCCATAATTAACAGGCATCTACTATTAGCTGATATGCTTTTATATATGACTTTTGTTCTTTTTCCCATTTGGAACATTCTCTTTTGAAGCGACCGATTTTTAATTTGAAACATTTGTTTTGTCCTCTTTCTCTCCCTTTGCCTCTCCCTCTCTCTTTGCCTCTCTTTTTTCTCCCACTTTCTATCTCTCTCTCTCTCTGCCTCTCTTTCTCTCTCTCTGTCTCTCTCTCTCCAACTGTCTCTCTCTCTCTCCTTGACTCCCTCTGTACCCTCTGTCCGTCTTTTTCTCTCTAAGATTTTTTTTCCTACCTTTGAGTCTCCTGGCTTTACTCTCTTGTACTCTTTATGTTGCCTGGAGAATGGAGGTCTAGGTTCTTTGTAGGTTCTGGCCCCCTGGGTACTTTGTTATACGGTTGACAGCAGAATGTTTGCCTTCCGCTTTTGTTTTTCTTTATCTCTTCTTACATATACTTTTTGGGCTTCTCTTAGAAGCTCTTCTATAGGTTTATCTTTCTAGTTCTCTATCTTTTGTAATTTCTTGTTAATGTCTGGCCAACTGTTAGTGACAAAATGAAGTTTTAACATTCCCTGCCCAAGAGGATCCTCAAGACCTAGACCAGCATATTTTCTCATTTGTTCCTTTAATTTGTCTAAAAATTCTATAGGCCTTTCATCTTGCCCTTGCTGTATATCAAATGTTTGGGTAAGATTCTGGGTTCGGGGTACTGATTCTTTAATGCCCTTTATTATCAGTTCCCTAAGGTCTTGCATATTTTCTTGGTTGGCTTCATCGTTATTGTTCCACCGGGGCTCTTGGGTGGGAAATTTTTGATCTGCTGTAGGAACATTTTGGCCAGGAGGGTGTTCACATACCTGAGCTCTCATTGCAGCTTTATGGATCATGTCTCTTTCTTCTCCCAAGAAGAAGGGAAAGGAAAGTTCTGACTATCCTTTTTACATTGCTCTGTCTCACATTGAAGTCCTTTTAGGAAAGGGTACTCAGGCTGGTAGTAAGTGGGCTTTTGGGATGATTCCCAAGAGGCAGGGTTATAAGGAGGGGGACAACAGGGATAGGAGAATGTTCTGAAACAGCAGTTGCTTTTTCTTGTTTTTTGTTTTATCCTTCTAATATTTTCACATTAGGCCTAGGGGATTATTAGGGGGAGTATTATTGTTGCTAGCTTTATCCTTTGTATCTCTTACCTTACTTGGGGTATTTCACATCTTGATGGTTTTGGGGTGAGGCTCAATTTCCCTTACTGAAAATTTCTTGCCTTTTGGGGTGAGGCTCAATTTCTCCTACTGGAAATTTCTCCTCTTTTGGGGTGAGGCTCAATTTCTCCTACTGGAAATTTCTCCTTTTTTGGGGTGAGGCTCAGTCTCCCCATTGGAGATTCGTCACTTCTTTTTAACCCCCAGGACACCCCGACCAAGGAATACTTCACCACCCCTGCAACTTTTCCTGCCTTGGTATGTCCCGACCAAAGAATACTTCACCACCCCCGCGGCTTTTCTTAACTTGGCCCTGACCATCAAGAAAATACTTCGCCTCTTTTGCGACGTTTCTTACCCTGGTCTGTGCACAGAATTACCTCGTCACCATGGTATGTGAGAATCCCTTCCCCAAGCTGCCAGCCTATTTCTTCCTGCATTGCTTAGAGTTCACGTTTATTCGTCACACCAGGTGGGTCTTGATTCCTTACTCCTGAGGCCGCCACAACAAGGCAGTGGGGCACGCCTCCTCATGGGAGAGGACCAGAGACCCTTTCCCAGAGGAGAATGGGAATCCTACATGAGCCCCCAAATTAGTTGGAAATAAATTTTCAGTGCCACAAAAGAAATAGCACTCCAACATGAATTTTCTCGGCAAAGAAATTTTACTTCTATAGAAGGGTGCATCTCACACATGGAGCAATGAATGGCAAGAGCACACCTAAAGAAGGGAGGGGAAGGGGTTCTTATCCCTGACACAGGTAGCCCCTACTGCTGTGTTGTTCCCCTATTGGCTAGATTTGGACCACACAGTCTAAGCTAATTCAGATTGGCTATTTTAAAGAAAGTGGGAGTATGAGCTGGAGTGGCGGAGTGAGTAGTTTGGCTGGAAGGATGGTTACAGAACAGGTCACTCAGAATGACTAAGAACAGAGTAGGTGACCAAGGGTGACTAAGGTCAAAGCAGGTGATAGAGGCTAGGAGGGGGTTATTTACTGAAACTAGGGGCAAGGAGATGTAAAGAACGAGGAAGTTAAACTTCAAAATGAAGGACAAAGAACAGAGGAGCTGAACATACTGATACACTGATTTCTTGGAGAGGATCTCAGAACTCATTGTACTTAACAATTTGCAGGCTAAAACCTTTGAAGAGGAATTTATTATGTCCTACAGGAATTTGTCACCAGTAGCCTAAAGAACTGCTTTGCACCCCATTGCCATCTTATTAGTAGAGAAGCATCTTAGGGGATCCCATGGAAAATTTTGATAAGGGTTCCTGAGGCCTCCTGTGGTGCTGGATTCTATGGGATAAATATTTAAAGACCACATTGCAACTTTCTTCCTCATGCAGCCAGTCCAACAAGGATCTATGTGACTGGGCTGGGGAGGGTGAGGCATTTATAGGCAGGCATATCAGATTCACACACCCTAAGGATTTCACATTTCATCTAGTCCGGTGCCTCTACACTGGAAAAGAAAATTGGTGTTCTATGAGTTAAACCAAAGTGCCCATCATTACAAGTGAACAGTGACAGTTTTAATTTATAGGGAAAAAATGGATACATACTCTCAATGTCAAGCTCTTTCCTTTAAACTTTTCTGAATTATTTAATTCCTGCAACATTACCCTTTATTATTAATTCATCTTTATGTCATTTATTAAACAAATGTTTTTGATAAGTCTGCTATGAACATGTGCCAGGTTTTGTGTTAGGGGCCTAGAATATTACTATACAGAAACAAGACATCTTCTGCTCTCATGGGATCTCTACATCTAATGATGTAGACACTAATCAAGTTGTTAAACCTGTGGAGTCAGGCTGTTCAAATCCCAGCATCTCCACTTACTAGCTGAATCACCTTCTTAAAACTGCATAATCTAGTGCCTCTGATTCCATGCATATAAAATGGTTATATATCTCATTTTGTGTTGTGAGGCTAAAAGGAGATGCTAGAATCTAAGCACTTGGAATATTGTCTTCACACTGTAAATGGAAATAAATGCTAATGCTTGTCATTTTAAGCAAACCTACAAATAAATACATGTTTGTGTTGGGACAAATGTTATGAAGGAAAGGAAAAGGTGTCCATGAGAAAATGAAAAGGAGAGACCTACTTTAAGTAATTTAGCAATGCTACCTTGAGTAAGGGCTGAGATTTGAAAAATGGAAAGTCTGCAGGTAGAGTTTGGAAGAACATACTAGCCAAAGGGAATAGTGTGTGTTATAAATAAAGTTTTGGTGCCACAAAAGAAATAGCACTCGAATATAAAATTTTCTTTTTAATTCTCAGCAAGGCAAGTTACTTCTATAGAAGGGTGCACCCTTACAGATGGAGCAATGGTGAGCACACACTTGGACAAGGGAGGGGAAGGGGTTCTTATCCCTGATGCACGTGGTCCCTGCTGCTGTGTCATTCCCCTATTGGCTAGGGTTAGATGCACAGGCTAAACTAATTCCGATTGGCTAATTTAAAGAGAATGAGGGGGTGAGTGCTTTGGCAGGAAAAATGGTTATGCAGGGTGAAGAATAAGTTAGGGCGGAGCAGGTAGCAGGTAATCGGAATGAGTCAGGGTGGAGCAGATGATTGAAATGAGTCAGGATGGAGCAGGTAATCAAAAAAGGTTGCTTTAGGAGGAAGTTAAGTTTAAAAGTAGAAGGCAAAGAATTGAACATACTGACATATTGATTCTTTGAAAAGAAATTTATAACTCATATCTAACAACCCCTCCTCTTGCATTTTCTTACAGCTCTTTCTTTCAAACTTTTTAAAACATGTCTTGGCTTAGTTATTTTGTTTGATTTTCCAAAAGAAAAAGCTTCTCTGGATAAGGTGGAAGATAGTTAAAGGAGGTTTTAGTAAGTGCTGTTTTTATGAGCTTCTGCACCAACACCTGGATGCATGGTATGACACAGTACCTGACAAGAATAAGTACACCCATTACGGCTGTGAGGGAAGTAACAATTGAGGCTATTATTCCTTTCTATTTACCGAACCACTTTTCTAGCCATCCTGTAAAGGGGTCATTTACCCCTGAGTTGTTGGCAAACTCATTGGACAGAGCAGTCAGACCCTGCAATGCCTTTGTTATACTTCCATCAGCGACAGTGTTGTTTGGGATGAAGGTACAACATTGAGTTTTAATCATGATGCAGACTCCTCCTCTTTCTGGTATATCATGTCTAAGACTATCCTATTTTCTCAAGCCATCTGGCTAGTAGCCCCTAATTGCTCAGCTATTCCTTTAACAGCATCTGTAGTGTAGTTAATAAATTGCTGTTTGTTGTAGTAGATGTAGTTTATCCAATTTACATTTTTATTAATTGTCACGCATCAAAATATTGACTCAAATCCTGCAGCTATTTGATTTTGGGCTTTAAATTGATCTAGTATTACTCATGGGACTGTAATTTTATCTAAATAGATGTCTAAATAGATGTCAAATAAAACTGTGTCTAAATAGTCAAAAGACCCATAAGGGGCTTTGTCTCACTTTACGATGTCTTATTTTTTCCTTCCTCTGTTTGATGAAATGCCAGGATGAAAGGGATAGCCAATTGGACTAAAGCACAAGTGCCACTCCAGTTATTTGGCAGAGTGTCCAGTAAAGGTCCACCACAATACCACCACACATCCGCTTGGGGATGAACAAGGGCTGACTGATTGATAAGCTCTTGAAAATTTTTAAGCTCACTGCATCCCTTCAGGTCCCCAAGGAATGCTAAGTTTCCTCCCTGTCGTGAGAGATAGGAAGTGAACTTAGTGTTGGGAGATGGAAGCTGGATGGCCCTCGGGGGCTGGCCCATAGGGTGCTGGACTTTGCTATATAGCAGAGAGAGAGGTTGGCATGACTTGTTACTCTAGGCTGTAGAATCCTGGAAAAGAGCTACCATGCAGCCCACACCTGGTTGACTGGAGGACCGGAATAGTGGAAAGGGGACATTTTGGGCCTCTCACCTGCCATGCACACAAGCATAACAATTGCTTTTATTTAATGTGCAGATGGAATATTTGATCCATTCCAACCAGGCATTTACATCTTGGTATCCTGTCTTAATTGCCAAAGTTTGTTTTCAGTCTTTAACTTCTACAATCCTCTAGTAAAATGAATGTATGGTTTTAGGAAATTACAAAAACCAGTTGGGGCAGTCCATCCTTGCTCTTTAGTGGTCCACAGAACGTTGGACCAACTACAGCATAAAAGCTCTACATTAGGGGGCAAGACTCCTCATTGACACTAGGGTCTTTATCGAAATCTCCCCAGATTAAATGGTCCCAATTTACTAAGACCCAGTCCGAGGAGAGTCAGGAGGGACAGAGGTACTTTTCTGAAGTAGAGAGCGGTCTTTGACTTGGCGAGTCCCCACAGGGTATAAAGGCAAGCATTAAATGCAATAGTTTGTGGTGAAATTGACTTGGTTATGTTATAACTAGATGGTCAGCAATAGAGTGAGGAAAGAAGAAAGAATAATAAAATAGATGAAAGAGAGTTAAATTTTTCTTAGCTTTACTTTGGTAGGGTTTTCCCCTGGGACCATGGCCCACGACTCTGGACGGGGTGGCGCTTTCTTGACTCAGCTGTGGTGAGTCCATCCCCTTTCTGCTGTATGAACAGCAGTCTCAGTGGTTAGCTGCACAAGGTAGTATCCTTCCCAGGCTGGCTTTAGTTTTCTTTCTTTCTACCTTTTGATGAGAATGTCATCCTTAGGCTGGTGCTGGTTTACCAGAAATTCTAGGGGTGGTACTTGTGCTAAAAGACTTTTAGTTTTGAGGGAAAGGAAAGTGGAAGATAAACCAACTATAAAATTTCTAAGAAATTGATCTTTTTAAAAAAAATTTGGGGACATCAGCAGTGGACTTTATGGTCCACTGAGAAATTTCCTTTAGCACATATTTTTATTAGTTTTTAGACCACAGAAAGCCAAACACCATTTTATATTTGACAATGCTTCTTGTATGATTTTTATACTAGTTAAGCTAAATTTCACCCTTACATTAGTGTGCTATTAACGTTAAACTCAATTTTAATAAAACCTTGTAGACATATGTATCCAATTTTAACGTCTGACCTTAAGGTAAGATTTTTATAGACTCTTTTAACCTTTTCTAATTTTTGTTAAAGAGCAGGTTAGTGCTTTAAGAAAAACCCATTGTGCTTTTATTTTAATGTCCAGTTCACAGAAAAACCGGATGATACCCTTTTAACTTTAGTCAATATGTTTACACACAGAATTTCCTTTACAATTAACATTTTAAAACTTGCTTAACCCTTCCAAACAAATTTTTTAACCTTTTATTGTAGGTAAAAATCCACATTCTTATGCCTTCTTATAATCCTTTTACCAAAAGTTTATTTTACTTTCCTTATACATCTTGCACATAAACTGTTTCTTCAATAGTTTTACATTCGGGAGGCCTAATTACTTTAAAATTATACAACATTACTTGCATAAATTCCTTTTTATAACACACATTTATTTTTCACAACTTTCATGGACAATTGTTCGACATGCCTGAACTTTTTGACTTGTTGCTAACATTGCTTTATTTTTATTTTTATTTATTTATTATTATTTTTTAAATTATACTTTAAGTTCTAGGGTACATGTGCGCAATGTGCAGGTTTGTTACATATGTATACATGTGTCATGTTGGTGTGCTGTACCCATTAACTCATCATTTACATTAGGTGTATCTCCTAATGCTGTCCCTCCCCCATCCCCCCATCCCCCCACCCCCCCACCCCACAACAGGCCCCGGTGTGTGATGTTCCCCATCCTGTGTCCAAGTATTCTCATTGTTCAATTCCCACCTAAGAGTGAGAACATGCGGTGTTTGGTTTTCGGTCCTTGTGATAGTTTGCTCAGAATGATGGTTTCCAGCTTCATCCATGTCCCTACAAAGGACATGAACTCATCCTTTTTTATGGCTACATAGTATTCCATGGTATATATGTGCCACATTTTCTTAATCCAGTCTATCATTGATGGACATTTAGGTTGGTTCCAAGCCTTTGCTATTGTGAATAGTGCCACAATAAACATACGTGTGCATGTGTCTTTATAGCAGCATGATTTATAATCCTTCAGGTATATACCTAGTAATGGGATGGCTGGGTCAAATGATCTCATTCTAGATCCCTGAGGAATCGCCACACTGACTTCCACAATGGTTGAACTAGTTTACAGTCCCACCAACAGTGTAAAAGTGTTCCTATTTCTCCACATCCTCTCCAGCACCTGTTTGTTTCCTGACTTTTTAATGATTGCCATTCTAAGTGGTGTGAGATGGTATCTCATTGTGGTTTTGATTTGCATTTCTCTGATAGCCAGTGATGATGAGCATTTTTTTCATGTGTCTTTTGGCTGCATAAATGTCTTCTTTTGAGAAGAGTCTGTTCATAACCTTCGCCCACTTTTTGATGGGGTTGTTAGATTTTTTCTTGTAAATTTACTTAAGTTCTTTGTAGATTCTGGATATTAGCCCTTTGTCAGATGAGTAGATTGTAAAAATTTTCTACCATTCTGTAGGTTGCCTGTTCACTCTGGTGGTAGTTTCTTTTGCTGTGCAGAAGCTCTTGAGTTTAATTAGATCCCATTTGTCAATTTTGGCTTTTGTTGCCATTGCTTTTGGTGTTTTAGTCGTGAAGTCCTTGCCCGTGCCTATGTCCTGAATGGTATTGCCTAGGTTTTCTTCTAGGGTTTTTATGGTTTTAGGTCTAATATTTAAGTCTTTGATCCATCTTGAATTAATTTTTGTATAAGGTGTAAGGAAGGGATCCAGATTCAGCTTTCTACATATGGCTAGCCAGTTTTCCTAGCATCATTTATTAAATAGGGAATGCTTTCCCCATTTCTTGTTTTTGTCAGGTTTGTCAAAGATCAGATGGTCATAGATGTGTGGTATCATTTCTGAGGGCTCTGTTCTGTTCCATTGGTCTATATCTCTGTTTTGGCACCAGTACCATGCTGTTTTGGTTACTGTAGCCTTGTAGTATAGTTTGAAGTCAGGCAGTGTGATACCTCCAGGTTTGTTCTTTTGGCTTAGGATTGTCTTGGCAATGTGGGCTCTTTTTTGGTTCCATATGCACTTTAAAGTAGTTTTTTCCAATTCTGTGAAGAAAGTCATTGGTAGCTTGATGGGGATGGCATTGTATCTATAAATTACCTTGGGCAGTATGACCATTTTTCTGATATTGATTCTAACTATCCATGAGTATGAAATGTTCTTCCATTTATTTGTGTCCTCTTATTTCATTGAGCAGTGGTTTGTAGTTCTCCTTGAAGAGGTCCTTCACATCCCTTGTAAGTTGGATTCCTAGGTATTTTATTCTCTTTGAAGCAATTGTGAATGGGAATTCACTCATGATTTGGCTGTTTGTTATTGGTGTATAGGAATGCTGATGATTTTTGCACATCGATTTTGTATCCTGAGTCTTTGCTGAAGTTGCTTATCACCTTAAGGAGCTTTTGGGCTGAGATGATGGGGTTTTCTAAATATCCAATCATATCATCTGCAAAAAGGGACAATTTGACTTCCCCTTTTCCTAACTGAATACCCTTTATTTCTTTCTCCTGCCTGATTGCCCTGGCCAGAACTTCCAACACCATGTTGAATACGAGTGGTGAGAGAGGGCATCCCTGTCTTGTGCCAGTTTTCAAAGGGAATGCTTCCAGTTTTTGCCCATTCAGTATGATATTGGCTGTGGGTTTGTCATAAATAGTTCCTATGATTTTGAGATACATCCCATCAATACTTAGTGTATTGAGAGTTTTTAGCATGAAGCACTGTTGAATTTTGTCGGAGGCCTTTTCTGACATCCCTGTCTTTAAACAACAGGTTAATTTATTTTAGGACAAGAATTTACCATATAACATTCTTTTTACATAAATTCTCCCCCCACCCCATTTTTTTTTCCAAAGATGATAACCATTCTTTTCCAAAGCGAACTTCCTTCATATCTGTGGACTAGACTGCCTAAGGCCACAAGATTAGAAGTTAGGATAATGCATGTTACACTGTTAACTTTTAGCAATCTTTAGTTTTGTTGAAAACTTTGTAAGTTTGGGATTTCAATTATCCTTTGCTATTAATAAGACCTTGTTTAGTCCAAATTAACTTAGAATTTGTATCGATGGTTCCTTCCTGGTTCTGTAGGTACTTTAAGGCTTGGCTGAGTGCAAACAGCTCCCACGTTTGGGCAGACCAAGTATTAGGCAATTTTCCCAACTCTGCTTTTACAAGAGTTTTCCTATCAATTACTGAATACCCATTGTGTCTTTTTCCCTCAATCGCCGGGAAGAACCATCTATCCTCCCGTCCTGAAGGGAGCTCCTCCTAGGTTAGGTTGGACCTTTGTATGGTAATTAATTAAGATTTACATCCCCTGTTAGGAAACCTGGTGAGTTAAGGGAATTATCAGTGGTTAATGTTAAATCATCTTTTTCTAAGAGAATAGCCCCATATTTTAAGATTTTTGAGTTAGTAAGCTACCTTTTGCTTTTTTTTTTTTTGACTTAGGATAGTTCTGAACTGGTAAGGTGTGCTCATAATGAGGTCTCCTCTAAAAGTTATTTTTCTACTTTCTTCTGCTAGCAAAGCAGTTGCCACTACAGACTGAATGCATTTGGGCCATCTGTGGGTTACTGGGTTAAGGATTTTTGATAGGAAGGCTACGGGTTGTCAGTGGCCTTAGTGCTTTTGGGCTACACCCTTGTTTATACTGACAACAAGGTGGTATTGAAGTGTTACAGTGTCATGGAGAGGATCTTCATTTACCAATTCTAGGTTTTAAGTTTACCCTGGGTTTTAAAGGAATAGGGTACAGTGTTTTCTCTTTACTACTGTATCTGTCTTTTTCTCTTTCTCTCTTTGACTTTCTGTCTTTCTCTCTCTTTGACTCCCTCTTCATCTCTCTGTCTCTTCCTCTCTCTCTCTGCCTCTCTTTGTCTCTCTCTCTCTTTGACTCCCTCTTTGTCTCTCTGTCTCTTCTTCTGTCTTTGCTTCTCTTTCTCTGTCTGCCTCTCTCTCTCTCTCTTTCCTCTCTATTTGTCTTCCCTCCCCCCCTCTTTCTTCTCTGCTGTTCTTTCCCTGCCTCTGCTAGCTGTTAATGCTGCTGTTCTCCCCTCTCCTTCCCCTTCCCCTTGAGGGACTGGCAGGATTGAAGCTACTCTTTCTTCCCCTTAAAAGAAAAAGGGGAATTCTGAATATTTTTCTTACTACCGGAGGTTTGTGTGAGGTTCAACCCCCACTCATGGGGATTTCTCACCTCTTTCTGAGGTTCAGCCCTTCCTCCTGGGGATTTCTCACCTCTTTGTGAGGTTCAACCCCCTGTCGTGGGGATTTCTCACCTCTTTCTGTGGTTCAACCCTCCACCATGGGGATTTCTCACCTCTTTCTGAGGTTCAACCCTCCACAATGGGGATTTCTCGCTTCTTTCCGAGGTTCAGCCTCCTCTCATGAGGATTTCTCACCTCTTTCTGAGGTTCAGCTACCTGCTACCATGGGGATTTCTCACCTCTTTCTAACCTCCAAGACATCCCAACTAAGGAATAGTTCTCTGCCCCCTCATGGCTTTCTTTCCCTAGTCCCAACTAAAGAATGCTTTACCACTCCTGCAATTTGTCTTTCCTTGGTATGTCCTAACCAAGGAATGCTTTACTGCCCCATGGTTTTTTCCTTAGTCCTGACCACCAAGGAAGTACTTTACTGGCTCCTGTGGCTTCTCCTTCCTTGGTCTGTGCACAGAGTTTTCACCACAGTATGTGAGGATCCTTTAAGCTAGGCTGCTGGCCATTTTTATTTTATTTATTTATTTATTTGTTTGTTTTTGCATTGCTAAGAGCTTAGGTTATTCCTTGCACTGGGTGGGTCTTGATTTCTCACCCCTGAGGCCGCTGCAAGGGGGTGGGGTGCACCCCCTCACAAGAGAACAAGAGATCGCCCCCAGAGGGGAATGTAATCATGGGAGAGCCCCCAAATTGTTATAAATAAAGCTTTGGTGCCACAAAATAAATAACACTCAAATACAAAATTTTCTTTGTAGTTCTTAGCAAGGGAAGTTACTTCTTTAGAAGGGTGTGCCCTTACAGATGGAGCAATGGTGAGCACACACTTGGACAAGGGAGGGGAATGAGTTCTTATCCCTGATGCGCGTGGCCTGGTGCTGCTGTATCGTTCCCCTATTGGCTAGGGTTAGACCATACAGGCTAAGCTAATTCTGATGGGCTAATTTAAAGAAAGTGATGGGGTGAGTGTTTTGGTGGGAAAAATGGTTATGCAGGGTGGAGAATAAGTTAGGGCGGAGCAGGTAGCAGGTAATCAGAATGAGTCAGGGTGGAGCAGGTGATTGAAATAAGTCAAGGTGGGGCAGGTAATCAGAAAAGGTTGCTTTAGTAGGAAGTTAAGTTTAAAAGTAGAAGGCAAAGAATTGAACATATTGACGTATTGATTCTTTGAAAAGAAATTTAGAACTCATATCTAACTTGTGTACAGTGGCCTCAAAGTAGAAAGTGAGCATGAAGAGTTCCAGGGTCTGAAAGAAAACTACTGTGGTTATAACTTAGTGAAGCCTTCCTATAACTACCATTTGTGAATATAATTTCTATTGTACTCTAAACATATTGATGAGATAATATACAGAGAAGCCATAGAATGGTGGTGAGGACTACAATAAGCATGCAATAAATATCAGCCATCATTGTTGATGTTGTCATTGTTACAGAAGGATTCTAATTCCTCCTCTTTTGCCTTTGGTGTTAAACATCTGGTTTACCTGTGATTTAAATGGTTATGTTTTCAAAATAATTTGCACTATTTATAGGAGTGATTTTTCAACTTCTTAGAGTCACAAAGAAATTGTTCTGATGAGAATTTGTCTGATGAAAGTTGTTACACTTCTCCTTGGAAGAATTCACATTTATCCAACACACAGGAGTTTGAATTTCATTTTAGGCCTTTCATTACCCCCTAGTTCGATAGTTCTGATTAATTATTTAACATTTCTTGAAGACCAGAATCATATCCCGTACTTATTTGCAATTTTTGCCTGCCTAATTTAGAAGATGCCTTATTTTCATTGATGGTGGTCTTCTTGCCTTCTTTTTTAAATCATATTTTATTAGTGCTAATATCCATACTTGTATTAGTCCATTTTCATACTACTGTAACCTGCTCCACTCTTGTCTTTTGCATACTTTCAGGCCTAACACCATGTGGAAGCCACCAAAGCTTGGGACTTGCACCCTTTGAAGCAACCGCCCAAGCTGTGTCTTGACCCCTTAGCCATGGCTGAAGCCAGAGTGGCTGGGACACAGGGCACAAAATCCTGAGGCTGCACAGAGCAGTGGGGGCCCTGGGCCCTGCCCATGAAGCCATTTTCCCCTCTTAGGCCTCTGGGCTTGTGATAGGAGGGCTGTCAGGAAGATGTTTGACATGCCCTGGAGACATTTTCCACCATTGTCTCCACTATTAACATTTGACTTCTCTTTACTTATGCAAATTTCTGCAGCAGGTTTGAATTCCTCCCCAGAAAATGGTTTTTCCTTTTCTACCACATGGTGAGGCTGCAAATTTTCCAAATCTTTATGCTCTGCCTCCCTTTTAAACACAAGTTCCAATTTCAAACCATGGCTTTGTGAATGCATAAAGCTGAATGCTTTCAGAATAATCCAGGTCACTCCTTGAATGCTTTGTGGCTTAGAAATTTCTTCTATCAGATACCCTGAATCATCTCTTTCAAGTTCAAAGTTCCACAGATCTCTGGGGCAGGGGAAAAATGTTTACAGTCTCTTTTGCTAAAGCATAGCAAGAGTCACTTTTACTCCAGTTCCCAACAAGTTCCTCATTTCCATCTGAGACCGCCTCAGTCTGGACTTCATTGTCCATATCACTATCAGCATTTTGGTCAAAGCCATTCAACAGGTCTCCAGGAAGTTCCAAACTCTCCCATATCTCTGTCTTTTGTCTTCTTCTCCACCCTCCACACTGTTCCAGCCTCTGCCTGTGTTGACAAAAAGAGTCAAACTCTGTAAACTATTTTAAGAGATTTATTCTGAGCCAAATATGAGTGACCATGGCTCATGACACAGCCCCCAGGAGGTCCGGAGAACATGTGCTCAAGGTGTTCAGGGTACAGCTTGATTTTACATATTTTAGGAAGGCATGAGACATCAATCAAATACATTTAAGAAATACATGGTTTGGTTCAGAAAGATGGGACAACTCAAAGCAGGGGCTTCCAGGCTATATGTAAATTTAAACATTTTCTGGTTGACAATTGGTTGAGTGTATCTGAAGACCTGGGATCAATAGAAAGGAAGTGTTCAGGTTAAGATAAAAGATTGTGCAGACCAAGTTTTATTGTGCAGAAGAAGCTCTCAGATAGCAGACTTCAGAGAGAACACATTGTAAAATGTTTCCTACCTGCCTTAAAAGGGTGCCTGGCTCTTAGCTGATTATCTGTTGGATCTGGAAAGGAAGGAAAGAAAAAAAAAAGGGAAAGGGGATTCTCTATAGAATGTGGATTTTTCCCACAAGAGACTTCACAGGGCAATTTCAAGGTATAGCAAGGAAATACATTTTGGGGTAAAACATTTTGATTTTCTTCCTTGTTATGCCAGAGTCAGATGGGAAAGTAAGTCACGATATACAGGGTTAAATAAAACCCATCTGATGAGAATTTATGATTTGTAGGGTGTGAGTCCCCAGACTCCTTAGATAGGAATTTGGGCCAGATAAGAAAAATCAGAGTTTAGTCCTCACCTGTTATCCAATTCCTGAGTGGCTTCCACATTTTCAGGTTATCTTTAAAACAGTACCCCACTCTACCAGTACCAATTTCCTGTATTAGTCTGCTTTCACACTCCTCTAAAGAATATCTGAGACTGCATAATTTATAAAGAAAGGAGGTTTAACTGAGTCAAAGTTTCACATGGCTGGAGAGCCCTCAGGAAACTTATAATCATGGCAGAAGGTGAAGGGGAAGCACTTTCTTTATAAGGTGGAAAGAGGGGGAGAGCAGGGGAAACTGCCATGAATAAAACCATCAGATCTCATGAGAACTCACTCACTATCATGAGAACAGCATGGGGGAAACAGCCCCTATGATCCAGTCACCTTCCACCAGGGCCCTCCCTTGACAAGTGGGGATTACATTTGAGATGAGATTTGGGTGGGGACACTGCCAAACCATATCAGTACTTTTTATTTTTTAATATCTGTGATAATTTGTTGCATCTTAAAATAAGTACTAAGCCACAGTCTAATTGCCAGCTTTGTTTTCTTTCTCAGTACTATACAAGGTAATGAATAGTACATCTTACTGTCAATGGTGTCTTGGATTTGGCAGAACATGATGCATACCTCTGTAACAGCCTAGCAGGTCCCCAGATGCCCAAATATCAGGTCTCATGCAATGCTTTTATTTCTTCAAAACTTCGTGTCCTGAAAGTATGAAACATAAAACTTCCTCCCAATTTAATAACAATTAATTTTCCTCTGGAGAGAGATTCCTGGCAGGGCCCCCCCACTGATTGTCAGTTTGTGTACTGCAAGAAGGTGCTTGGTCAAAGGAGGTGATGTAACCCTGCCAGTGCTTCCTCCACTTGGCTGGCTGTGGAGAAAGGCCATAGGAAGGAATGCCTTTTGGTAATTCATCTGCTCAGACTGGGTGAGGTTTGAATTTGTCCACCCAGAGCAGCTGCCTTTTTATAATTCACACAGGCACAGCTGTGCAAGCAGCAGACCTGACTCCTCATATCATAGTCTTAACTTAATCTCTTTCTTTTTCCATCCAGTCATCTCTCTGTCTTCATTGTTTCTTACCTTCCAAGGAGCCTAAATTTAAAGGAAGCTTAATTTAGTTCTCCTATCTACATGCAGATAAATTCTATCTCTAGAGGATGTTAATTATTTTTTTGACCTTTCAGCATCCATTTCTTCCTCTTTTCATAACTGTTCTCTGATTTCTCTATGGACAGTCACTGCCTCCCGCATGCTCAGCCCAAGAATTTTGAAACGGTTTTGGGCAGGGATAGGAACATGTATGACACAGAACTAAGTCAGAGCATTGTGCCTCTCTGACCATAGAGGAACCTGGTCTGATCAGAGTTAAGAAGATAGAGTGGAACCTCTTCCTAGGAATCCTGGCCAACACACTCTCATGGTTTGCTGCACTTTGAATAAAGAGGAGATAAGGTCTGGAGCTGCTGTTGTGGCCTTGAGCCACAGTGGTGGAACCTCTTTGAGGATGAAGCCAACAACCTGGAAGGCTGAACTGAAAGGATGGGAGAAACTGAATCAAGGTTACATTATTTAGGGTTAGAGAACAGCCGTATCTGAAACCAACAATATTCCTGACATTATTATTATGTTAACAGATAAATACCCATTTTTACTTCAGCATGTGTGGGTAGACTACTTTCAATTTGCAGTTGAGGAGTCTGGTACCCCCTCTCCCGTAATACCTACTGGTCTAAAACTATATCCAATTCTCTTATGGCTATACGTGGGATGGGCTTGGTTTGTTCTGTCTTTATCTTTGTTGGTCTGTCTATGTGTCTCTCTTTTCCTGTTTCTGTCTCTATGTCTCTTGTCTTGTTCCATTTTTTCTCTCTCTTTCTCTCTTCCTTTAGAAAGCTTTTAACAAGCTGACGCTGAGACTTTTCATTATGATTATTTAGAAAGAAAATTATCTATTAGCCTAAAAGATAAAGCTTTTGGTGCTGAGTTGAGAGACTTTATTGTTATATCTGTTCTATTTTTTTCTGATCACCCTTGTGATTCCTGTGTTTATTAGGTAGAGGACTTCTGGGTCTGAGGAGGAAATGTTTTTGTTAGCTAGCTTTGTAAAATATGAATGAGCTCTGAATGCATTAGAAGGGTTAGTAATCAGTTGCTGTTTCTGAATGAATGTTCTTAGAACTTGGGAATTATGAAATCTTCAGCAATCAGTCAGTTATTGTTAATATAAAGTTCTTAAGAAAAAACATATTAAGTCTAGTTGCAGTAACTCTGGTTTCTCTAGGATGAGTAAGGTGATAGCATGTAACGCCAAGAGAGTAAAGGTTTTTATCTTTTTCGTTACCATCCAAGTGCTAAGTAAATAGAAGGTATTCAATAAATACTGGCTGAGTTCATGAATGAATGAATTAATGAGGATTCATTATTTTGGTTAATTGAGAATACTTGGTACTTGAGTTACTATATATCATGTTCATGATCAATTTTGAGGAGATAAAATATATACAATCCTAGTTATTTTGTGATTTAAATGTAGACATTTCTTGCTTAAAAAAGCAATTTCATAATAACATCTACTAGACAGATGTTGCTTATTCCTCTATTTTTCTCCAGGCCTTATCATTCCAGAATTATCTGTTGCTTATACTTCAAGTTTGGCAGCTCCCTATGGTGAGGTAGCTTCTCATTATTACAGACACCCCCTTTTCATGCAAATTTCTGGCTTGAAGAATCAGATAGCTTACTTCACTATATGGTTTGGATGCTTGTCCCCTCCAAATCTCATGTTGAAATGTAATCCCCAATGTTGGAGGTGGGGCCTGATGGGAGGTGTTTTCATCATGGGGGTGGATTTCTCATGAATGGCTTGGTGCCATCCTTACGGTAATGAGTGAGTTCTCACTCTATGAGTTCACATGAGATCTGGTTGTTTTAAAAGCCTGGAAATTCCTCCTCTCTCTCTTGCTCCGTTTCTTGCCATGTGAGATGCCTGCTCCCCCTTTGCCTTCTGCCATGATTGGAAGTTTCCTGAGGCCCTCCCCAGGAGCGAACACTGGAGCCATGATTTCTGTACAGCCTACAGTTCTGTGAGCCAAGTAAACCAATTTTCTTTATGAATTACATAGCCTCAGGTATTCCTTTTAGTAACGCAAATGGAGTAACATGGAAAATTGGTACAAGGAGTCGGGCATTGCTATGAAGATACCTGAATATGTGGAAATGTCTTTGGAACTGTGTAATGGGCAGAGGTTGGAAGAGTTTAGAGGGCTTAGGAAAAGGAAGTTGAGAGAAAGTTTGGAACTTTTTAGAGACTTGTTAAGTGGTTGTGACCAAAATACTGATAGAAATATGGACAGTGAAGGCCAGGCTGAGGAGGTCTCAGATGGAATGAGAAATTTATTGGGAATTAGAGCAAAGGTAACCCTTGCTATGCCATAGCAAAGAATTTGGCTGCATTGTGCCCATGTCCTAGGGCTTTGTGAAAGTGATGATTTAGGGTATCTGATAGAAGAAATTTCTTAGTAGCAAAGCATTCAAGATGTGGCCTGGCTGCTTCTAATAGCCTGTGATCAGATACATGGAACAAACACATGACTTAAAGTTGGTATATATAGTTTAAAGGGAAGCAAAATATTAAAGTTTGGGGAATTTACAGCCTGGCCTTGTATTAAGAGAGGGAAACAGCATTTTCAGGAGAGAGATTCAAGAGGACTGTGGAGCAACCACTTGCTAGAGAGATTAGCATGACTAAAGAGGAAATAAGAGTTTAAAAGGCCTCAAAGGCATTCCAAAAGTCTTCAGGATAGTCCTTCCCATCCCAGGCCCAGAGGCTTCAGAGGAAAGAATGGTTTCAGGGGCCAGGCCTGGGACCCCACTGTCTAGCACAGCCTCAGAACACTGCTCCCAACATACATGCTGCTCCAGCTCTAGTTGAAGTTCAAAGAGCCCCAAGTACAGCTTGGAGTGTAAGCCATGAGCCTTGGTGGCTTCTGTGTGGTGTTAACTCTGCTGGTGTGCAGAAGCGAGAGTGAAGAAGGCTTGGCAGCTTCCATCTAGATTTCAGAAGATGTATTGGAAACCCTGGGTGCCTAGGCAGAGCATGCTACAGGGGCAGAGCCCTCAGAGAGACTCTAATAAGGCACTGCCAAGGGGAAATGTAAGGTTGTAATACCCCCACAGTGTCCCACCAGGGAGGACATGCCTAGTCTAGCTGTGGGAAGGAGGATTCTGCCCTCTAAACCTGAGAATGGTAGAGCCACAAGCAGCTTGCACCCTGTGCCTGGAAAAGCCACAGGCACTTAACTTCAGCCCATGAGAGCAGCCACAGGGGCCATACCCTGCAAAGCCGTAGGGGCAGACCTGCCCAAAACCTTGGGAGCTCACCCTTTGCACCAGTGTGCCATGGATGCAGGACATAAAGTCAAGGATTGTTTTGGAGCTTTCGGGTTTAATGTCTGTCATGCTGGGTTTCTGAATTATGTGGGGCCTACTAACCCTTTCTTTTGGATGATTTGTCCCTTTTGGAATGGGAAAGCTTAC
Organism: Pongo pygmaeus; assembly: GCF_028885625.2. Classification (NCBI taxonomy): domain Eukaryota; kingdom Metazoa; phylum Chordata; class Mammalia; order Primates; family Hominidae; genus Pongo; species Pongo pygmaeus. The sequence goes on along the minus strand of NC_085930.1, from coordinate 72,281,950 downwards.
CCAATGCCTATACCCCCATTGTATCTTGGAAGTAAATGACTTGGTTTTGATTTTACAGGCTCATAGGTGAAAGGAACATGAGTCTCAGATGAGACTTTGGACTTTGGACATAAGACTTTTGGTTTGATGCTGGAACCAGTTAAGACTTTGGGGAACTATTAAGAGGGGATGATTATATTTTCGATGTGATAAGACATGAGATTTGGGAGGCCAGGACAGAATTATATAGTTTGGATATTTATCCCCTCAAAGCCTCATGTTAAAATGTAGTCCCCAGTGTTGGAGTTGGAGCCTGGTGAGGGGTGTTTGGATCATGGAGGTGGATCCTTCATTAATTACTTGGCCCATCCTCATGGTAATGAGTGACTTCTTATGAGATCTTGTTTAAAAGAGCCTAGAACGTCCTTCCCTCTCTCATCCATTTTTCACCATGTGACATTCCTGCTCCCCCTTTGTCTTTCACCATGATTGCAAGCTTCCCAAGGCCCTCACCAGGAGCAGATGCTGTTGTCATGCTGCCTGTATAGCCTGCAGAACTATGAGCTGAAATAAACCCCTTTTCTGTATAAATTAAATTACCCAGCTTCAGGTATTCTTTATAGCAATGTACGTGGACTAGCATACCCAAGATTCTGGACTTCTGTATATATGAATGTGCTTCAGACCAATTTTTTTTTTCTTCAACTCTTAAGTTCCGGGATACATGTGCAGGATGTGCAGCTTTGTTACATAGGTAAACATGTGCCATGGTGGTTTGCTGCACAGATCATCCCATCCATAGGTCTTTAGTCCAGCATCCATTAGCTATTCCTTCTGATACTCTCCCTTCTCCTACCCCCCTGACAGGCCCTGGTGTGTGTTGTTCCTCCCCATATGTTCATGTGTTCTCATCTTTCAGCTCCCACTTATAACTAAGCACATGCAGTGTTTGGTTTTCTGTTCCTATGTTAGGTTGCTGAGACTATTGGCTTCCAATTCCATCCATGTCCCTGCAAAGGACATGATCTCGTTCCTTTTTATGGCTGCATAGTTTTTCATGGTATGTATATACCACATTTTCTTTATCCAGTCTATCGTTGATGGGTATTTAGGTTGATTCCATCAAATCAATTCATTTAGATAATTAAAAGAGTAACTTGTAGACAGAGATAGAACATTCTCTCTATTGTTCGATAATGCATCCCTAGATTCCTGGTGTGATTCATTAGATCTACCCCCTTTAAACAATGACCTTATTACTGCCATGCTACTTTCAATCTCAGATCCTAACATTCTTCCTTTTCCAGAACATCTGGCCAGGAGCATCTCTTCAAAGCCATGATAAGCTACTATGTCCCCATTTGAATTCTAAAATCACTTAATTTTTTTGGATAAATTCACATAGAATCTCAAAAGTTTTATTTTAGGCAATGACATTTCTTGCAGATGATTATTCCCGTATTTCCATCTGTATTGAGGGGAGTCCATGTTTAGCTCATAATTTGCTTATACAGTCAGTGCTACTTAGGACTAAATGTATGACAAATATTCGTATAGTTTTCTTTTGCTGAAAGCTATTCTTTACAAAGAAGGTGCAGGTAGCACTTTTACAGAGTGCGTTTTTCATCTGCTTGAATGACATATTGTATAAAGTCTTCAGAGGGAGACTTCGCACTGCAGATAAACAATAAAACAGAGTTATTCCCCACAAGGGATTTAAAGTCATAGCCCATTACACTTATTGACAAAGAACAAATTATTCTCTTCATTATAGTTAATACAGGGAGCCAAGTGATCCAGACTCCTAATTCATGTACTTTATCCCCTTTCCTCTCCAAAATTACTTACTAGAAATAAAAGTTTAATGACTATATGTTGGGTGATTACATAATTTTTCACTTTACTGAATTCCTGCTTTTTCATTTAAGGATTTTGTAATAACTAGGGAGCTTGCTTACTTACATTCTCAGGCAGTATTTGATATTGCTTGGAGTGGCTTAGACCTTAAATGTTTAATATGGTTTACATTGCATTGCATTGGTAATTGAATCAGCACCACACTCCAGTCACTCAATCTTTTTACTTTTTGAAACCACACTTTTCCCTCGACAATTGAAAAGCTACATTTAATGAAGTTAAGGGCTCACACTTCTAAGTGTTAATTTTTGTTGCATCATTTAAATTATCCGTGGCAGTCCATTTACAGAACACTCATCCTAACTCTTTCCTTGGGTGTCTACATAGGCAAAGGGAGGAGGGAGGTAAATAGAATTGTCTTAATAATTTAAGCCAAAACAAAATTGTGTGATGACAGTAAGCAGTGTTATACCAAATTGATGAATGTATCTTTTGATGGAGTCTCTGGTCTGTAGCATATTTTTCTCCAAAATGCAGCCCAAGGTTGTAACAGGTCAGGGTGCTCATAGATTTCAGACTGACATCTTTTATTCCTCCCTAACTTGACAAAACATTACAGGTGTTGTGACTGATTTTCACTGGATTCACAAAACTTCAAGGTAGCATCCAACTGGGGAAAAAGAGGCCTCAGCTGAAAGTCCCACACTTGATTCTCATTGGCTACTACTTGGCAAGTCATTTAACCCTTTCTATTAGTTTAAGATCTGTTATGATTATTTTATTGTTAGGTAGATAATGTGAACAAGTCACTTCCAGTGAGCAGAAGGAAGGGAAACTCCCATCTATAGTCTGACTGCATGGTGATATAAAAATGAGACAAAATTTAGCATAAGACAAGCACCCATACACTCAAATCTATCTTGTTGCACGACCATGGATTACTCAACCTCTTTGGGCCTTTGTTTTCTTATCTATAAATGGAAATACTGATGCCTTATTTACTTTAAAATTGTTGTATCCATTTTTTATACATATGTGCAGAAATCCAAATATACTTATTAAACATATATTAATCCTGTTTCAGTACCTGCAACATAGGAAATATTTAAATGCAAATTGTGTTGCCTTTCCTTTCCCACTTTCTTGTAATCATCCTAGGCGCAGGTAAGTATGTAAGAAGCATTTGCATGGTTCATGGCAAAACAAGTATTACTGTAACTTTTATAAAATTTCCTCTAATGGGGAAGACTTAGTGAAAACCATATACTGCCTGTAAGTGCATACCATGGCAGAGGTAAGACAAAGTAGTGAAGGATGCTGGAAAGAAGTGGGGATGAGTCCTAGAGAACTTGAAGGTCAAGTCTAGGCACCAAGGCTTTGGACAACGGAAAATAGGAACTGCTGCAGAAGCCTGGATGGGGAGTTGAAATAGGCAACGTTTAGACCATGCTGAAAGCCTAAAAGCCAGTGACAAAGAGTCCATGAAAGTGAATGCTAATGGAACATTACATGGTTTATGGGTTCGGCAGTGTGGCTCACGCCTGTAATTCTAGCAGTTTGGGAGGCCAAGGCAGATGGATCACCTGAGGTCAGGAGTTTGAGACCAACCGGGCCAACATGGTGAAACCCCATCTCTACTAAAAATACAAAAATTAGCCAGGTGTGGTGGCACACACCTGTAGTTGCAGCTACTCAGGAGGCTGGGGCAGAAGAATCACCTGAACCAGGGAGGTGGAGATTGTAGTGAGCTGAGATTGTGCCACTGCACTCCAGCCTGCATGACAGAGCAAGACTCTGTCTCAAAAAAAACCCCAAAACATTATGTGGTTTATGGCAACAGCAATAAACTGGTGATATGAGGAAAAAGTCATTAGGAATTGACAACAAATTGGGAAACATGGGCACATAGAAGATGACTGTAGTTTTCTGTGTGAAAAATTGGGAATATGTCATTGTCATTAAGAAAGAGACAGTAGAGAAAAAAGTTTTTGGTAAAGATTAAAAATGTACAGAATTCAGAATTGATTTTAATGGTTCCAAAATCAGACTGGATTCCAACACTTAAAGAAATAGTTTTTTCCAACCAGTGGTAATTTATACTACAATTAGAATTTCACATGCATGTTAGAGAGAGGTTCTGAACCAACCCAAATGCCTATCAATGATAGACTGGATAAAAAAAATGTGGCACATATATACACCATGGAATACTATGCAGCCTTAAAAAAGGATGAGTTCATGTCCTTTGCAGGGACATGGATAAAGCTGAAAATCATCATTCTCAGCAAACTAACACAGTAACAGAAAACCAAACACCGCATGCTCTTACTCATAAGTGGGAGTTGAACAATGAGAGTACATGGACATAGGGAAGGGAACATCACCCACCAGGGCCTGTCAGGAGATGGGGGGCTAGTGGAGGGATAGCATTAGGAGAAATACCTAATGTAGATGATGAGTTGATGGGTGCAGCAAACCACCATGGCATGTGTATACCTATGTAACAAACTTGCATGTTCTGTACCTGTACCCCAGAACTTAAAGTATAATAAAAAAATAGAGAGGTTCTGAAAAATATTTGATTTTTTAAAATAAAAATTCAGTGCATTAGAAAAGCAGGATCTTTCGAAGAATTCCTGCTGTGAATCATAAAAGAAAAAAATCTTTTCCTAATTTAGTGTATGCTTATTACCTCCAACTTCCCTCATTCATAACTTGGCAATTTTACTTTGTTAGGTTAAGATAACAGCAGCATTAGCAGCAACAAATATCAACCTCTACATCTGCTTTTGCCTGCCAAGTCCTTACCCCAGTCGATGCAATAAATATTGAGTAATGGGTTGAGTGTCCTTTTCAAAAAGATAACCTAGTGATCTCTGGAAGAACTAGCAACCCATATTTGTAATTTTTAAGACTAACTGTCAAAGCTCAGGACATTCTGAATCTATTGATTTGTTGGAAAGTATTGGGCCTCCCTTTGTCTGCAGAAGAGATGGGAGGAACCATGAAAGTCTGGTCCATTAATCAGCTAGTTCATGCTATGCAGGAAATGCATAGGGTGGACAGAGATTGATAGGCCTTTGTGAAAACCTGATTAATGCATTTGTTCCCACCAAGTGGCTTCTGATCTCTTTTATAGGTGAAGAAATTTTTATGTCATGCTGGCACCTTATAAAATGTACTAATACTTCCCCGTTTCCTGACTTCTGAGTGATTCCATTTTACCACTGCAAGCACAGCCCACATTCCATTACCAGAGATTGAATCACAGATTTTCTGCTACTTGGGAGCTGTACCTAGGGAATAGCAGAAGGGGGTAATTGTCTTACTCTGCTGGGAGACTGATTAGTGTCAGGGAGGCAACGATTTTCTTCTCTTGGGGACTGGGAGAGGGTACGAGCAGAGTACCAAAAAGGTTATTTTTATTAAGACCTGAAGATTGTGTTCAAACAGCCTATAATTTCTTTATAATTACATAGCAGGAACTGTCCTACTCCCTTTCTTATTCTCTTAATGTCCAGTTTAAAGCTCTGCCACCCATTCAATGTAAATCTAGAAATACTGGACTTGAGGAGAGTAGGTAGGAGGCATTTTATTAGACTTGTTCTGTTTTAAAATGGAATTTATGTCTTATGGTCTTAGACTCTTTCCTAGATACTTTACATTTTTCTAAAACAAATTCTAATTATTTCCAAGTTTAAAAAGAACCCACGATGATTTCAACACTACAAAAATGCATAGATAGAATGAAAAAAATCAATCCCCCAAATCATCCAAAAACATCAGGAAAAAATATGAAACAAAGATACAAACTCCCTTGTTTGGTCAGATTTGGAAAGAGCTCCAAAATATTGATAAGACTTTCAAGAACAACTGCATTCATGCAGAGACCATCTGGAAAGAACTAGAGAAAAGCAGAATAGAAAGAGCTCTGTTTTGACAGAGCTCAGAAACTATCAAAAAATATATTTCTTGATGGTGAAAGGCAAAAACTAATATTCATTTTTTCAATACTCACTGTGGAAATAGATGAACTAGGTAACAGCAGAATTACCTGGATCCAGGATAGTTCAGGAAACAACGAGAGTGGGTCTCCATGAAGAATCATATGAAACATCTGTATTTCTGGATTTTTTTAAAGTTTTTTTTTTTTGTAATAACTGAACACAATTAAAATGGGCTTTTTGATAGAAAAAAATAATAATTTGCTAAAAGTGTCCACAGGAAAAATATGTAATAAGAACAGAATGATTTCCATAGAAAAAGTAGTAAAAAATGTGAAGGAAATGTTCACAAAAAAGCACCAGGATAGTTTCACAGAGTAGTGCTACCACACTATTAAAGAATAAAAAAATTGGCCAGGCACAGTGGTTCATGCCTGTAATCCCAGCACTTTGGGAGGTTGAGGGGGGTGGATCACTTGAGGCCAGGAGTTTGAGACCAGCCTGGACAACATGGCAAAACCCAATCTCTACTAAAACTACAAAAATTAGCCAGCGTGGTGGCGTGTGCCTGTAATCCCAGCTACTCAGGAGGCTGAGGGAGGAGAATGACTTGAACTGGTGAGGCAGAGGTTGCAGTGAGCCGAGATCACATCACTGCACTCCAGCGACAGAGGGAGACTGTCTCAAAAAAAAAAAAAAAAAGGAAAAGAAAAATTACAATGCTGTTGAATATGGTTCAGAACACAAGGAAAAGATTAATAGAAAATTTTACTTGTTTTAAAAGAGGGAATACAAAACTGTTCCTGAAATCTGACATAGATTGTTGAAGAGAGAGAAAAATGATACCATAGCTCACCAAATGCAATAACACCTACTTATAAATAATCAATATTTATAAGTAGTTACTATTAAAATATTTCCTAATATTAACCACATTGGTCATGACCTAAAGAGAAAAATCATTACTTTCTTCATGCATGCTGAAAAGGCATTTGATAAAATCCAACTTTCATTCAGAATAAATACAATCAATAAACATATATGAATTCTTCTTTAGGTTGATAAAACATTATAAACCAGCATGGTCCCTACTGGAAAAACACTGGAAGATTCCCCACATGAAGTCAGGAACAGGCGGCATTAGGTACCATCACTGCAATGCTGTATTTCATGTTGCATTAGAAGTGCTAGCTAATGCAGTTAGGTCAAGAATGAGGTTAGAGATATAAAAAATGTGTTAGGAGCATATAAAATATCTTTATGTTTAGATGAAATAATTGTATTCCTGGAAAATACAAGAGAGTCAACTCTAAGAATAATTCAACAAGTTGTTGGGATTAAAAAGTACATGTATAAATCAATAATTGTCATATATTCAAACAAGCCAGTAAGAAAATATATTGCAAAGAAGACTCTCCTTAATTGCAACACAAAAGATAAAATACAAAGGAATTAACAAGAAATACACAAGATCTTTTTCGAAGAAAGCATGAACAAATTGAATACATACTATACCCTTGAGTAGAAAGAATGTTGTAATGATCTGAAACTTCTCTCAGTGACTACTAAATTAGGCATGATTTCAGTTAAAATACCAATAGGTGAGTTTCTCTCTTTCTGAATTGGAGAAGGTATTGTAAAGTTTATATTACAAAATAAAAAGTGTTATTATACATCAGAGTGTACAATAAAGTTTCATAAGAGTGTGATACTGGCACATGAGCTGAAATATCAATGGACTAGAGTTTAAAGTCGAAGAACAGAAGCATTTAAACACAAAATTAGTGTTTGAGAAAAGTGGCTTTTCAAACCATGGGGGATCCTGACTATTTATTTATTTAGAGATGGAGTTTTACTCTTCTTGCCCAGGCTGGAGTGCAATGGCATGATCTTGGCTCACCGCAACCTCTGCCTCCTGGGTTCAAGCGATTCTCCTGCCTCAGCCTCCCTAGTAGCTGGGATTACAGGCATGTGCCACCACTGTCTGGCTAATTTTGTATTTTTAGTAGAGACGAGGTTTCACCATGTTGGTCAGGCTGATCTTGAACTCCTGACCTCAGGTGATCTGCCCACCTGGGCCTCCCAAAGTGCTGGGATTACAGGCATAAGCCACCATACCCGGCCCAGTCTGACCATTTAATAAGTGATCTTAGGACAACTGAGTTGACATCTAGAAAAAAAATAAATGTGGGTCCATACTTCATACACTGTGAAAAATTCCAATGGATAAAAGTTTTAAGTGGTAAAACAAATGAAAATGAAAACTGTCAAATTTCTTTAAGAAACGTGAGAGAATGTGTTTAAACCTCAGGATGAGGATGGCCTTCCTAATGTGAACTCAAAATTCAGAAGTCATAAAAGAGTGACAAAATAAGTGAAATGAAAAATAAAGAGATAAAAATAAACTTCTGTTTGCCCCACTATTCCCAGAAGAAAATAAGCAAAGTAATGAAAAACATATTTAGAATATTTTCAACACATATCAGATACAGAGCCAATATCACCAATATATAAAGAAGGCTTAGAAATTAATAATGGAAAGAGTTACATATCAATTTTTTAAAATGGCCAAAATGTATAAATATACAAATGACGGAAAAGGAAATAAAAATTGCTCTTAAACCTTTGAAAAGATGTTAAACCTCACTTGCAATAAGAACAATGTGAATAAAACCATACTGAGGTCTAATTCTTCACCTATCATATTGATGAAATCCAAAAGGTACATATATTTTATTGTGAGTTACTGAGAAAGAAGCACTCACTTGTACAACCCTGTGAAGGGCTTGTAGTATATGTCAAAATTTGAAATGTGTATGTGTACCTTTTGACCCAGCAAGTCTACCTCTAAAACTTTATCCTATGATTACACTCAAATACACATGATATGGCCTATGTAAAATATTTGCATCATTGTAATAGTAAAGGATTAGGTTTAGCCTGGATATCTATCACAGGGCATTGACTAAATGAATTATGGTATATTTCTACCATGAATATCGAATTGTAAAAAAACAACCATACACACCCACATAGACGCAGCAAGCTCAGTATACTTTGATGTGAAAAGATATTAAAATTTATTTAAGTGGAAAAAAACAAAGTGCAGGACAGCAGGTATAGTTGCTACTATCTGTGTAAAAATGGAAAGAATGCATATTTGTGCTGGTCAGTTTATGAATAAAAATCTCTGGAATGACAAGACGTAAACAACAGTGATTACCTGGATTGAGTGGGAGATTCTTCATTGCATACCTTTTGTACACTTTGATGTTTAAGCCTTATTGAATGGATGACCTGTTTAAAAAAAATCAAAGGGGAGAAACCTATACACATAGAAAAAGAAACACAAGGCATAAAAAATACTGCAGAGAAATGAAAAGGAAATTAAGTCACTTTAAACTTAGTAACTCTCTCATAAATAAGTTTTATATGATACAAAATGCAGTAATGTGCATATGATACAGAAAAATCCATAAATTAAACTCATAACAAATAAAGATGGCATGAGCCCTTTGTTTGCAGAAGGGGTATATGATCAGTAGGATTACTGCCTGGACAAATACTTAGGGAGCAACTGTTGCATGGTTTAAAAATTAATGGTGCCAAAGCTAATATATTGGTCAGTGATTCTCACATGCAATGGACCAGTTATATCAAGGAGTAGTTTTGGTGACAGCTCAGAAAGAAGCATCAGCCCATATACAAATGGGCTCCAAGCAGCTGATATAAAGGTGACTTGGAGATCCCAGAGCATAGGGGTGTGCTTGCTAATGGTGATGATGCTTCCCAAAAGCCTCAGTCTACAGGTTACTCACAGCTGAGAATTAGGATGCAATTAAAAGGAAAAATACAGAAAGGCAATTAGAAACAAAATAGTTATTTGATTTTGGTGAACAGTAAAAATTTTAGCTACCAGTGTTTTTAGTGACGACTTGCTTCATAATTGACCAAGTCTAGTCACATGCATTAAACTGTATGCCATGAACGAGACAATAAAGTAAAAGCTTTGGAGAGAAAACAATCTACTTTTTGTTCTGCTATTTGAGGAGAAAATATAATTTACATAGTCCCAGTCTCTTTTTATTAATAGGGATAACAATAGTTACTATTTAGTCTGTGTTTATTGTATTTCCAAGTATTGTGCTAGACACACAGTTTCTTATGCAGTCTTCCCAACTGCTTAATGACATAAGTATATTATTATCAGAAAGCCTGAAGAACTACCAAAGGTTTAAAAAGGTGCATGTTAGCCTTTAAGCTCATTCTCTCTGAATCTAGCTAACTGTGCTGTGATCGAGAATTCAATATTTGTGAGTTTCCCTCTTTCATTTCTTTTAAATGTTACTAAATATATTGAATGAATCCATGTGGCATCTTATTTTCAACTTTGGACAGGGGGTTCTAGTGGGATGTGCTGGTATCCAAACCGGGGTTCAGTTGAAAAACAGGCACCCAGGGGTGTATTGCTATAGATAAGAAAAAATAAAAGATCAGGAATACAGAGATATAACACAGAGACCTAGACATTAGGACCAAAACATCTGGCAAGATTTAGCTAAAAGAATCATGGCAACTTACCAGACCTATGGGTGAATCAGAAGCTCAGCAAAAAAAAAAAAAAAAAAAAAAATCAAAGGGGAAAATCTTATACACTATATCTTATTCATTAATGTTCAAAGCCATTTGAGGTTAAGAACTTCTTAAATCTGCCCAAGCTCAGAAGGAAGTTAATCCCAGTGCTGAAAATAGAAACAGAACTTATTAATGGAAGCTAAATAATTGCAAATATGAGATCAAAATATCACATAGATCATTAAGTGAGTCAATGGGTCTGTTTAAACTTATATGGGATTCTCACTTCCAGTAAGCTGCCTAAATATGGAGAAAAGCTGGAATATTGAATAGCTTTTTCTCTACCATAGCAAGAAAATACGCTGGTTATACTAGGTGCATGTGAGTTAGTGAAACCCATTTTATTATTAAAGATATATTTGCTGATACCTACTAAGTGCCAGACATTGTACTAGATAAACAGTGCAAAAAGCACAGTCTCTGATTACATGGAGTTTCTCATCTTGTGAGAGGAAGAAATATTAAAATAAGTATACATAAAAATAGGAAATTACAACTATGATCACAGCTGTGAAGGAGCAGTGGTTGGTACCATATGAGCCTGTCATAGAGGGAGCTGACCTCATCAGGGAAAGCTGGTCTCGGAAGTGATGAATTCAACTGACTTCTGAAGCAAGAGTGGGAGTTAATTGGCAAAGAATCATGGATTAGAGCCTTCCAGGCAGAGGAAACAGCGTGTGTTAGGTTGAACTATATGTAATTGCTACTTTTAAAGGTCAAAAATCATTGAGCATCAACTGTTTCACACAGTTCAACTTATTTACGGGTCTGTTATACACATAGCAAGGTCCAAAGCACTATGGCTAATGATAAGGTGTTTTATATGCTTCCTGCACTCATGCTTCTCACAGTTCAGATGGGAGGGCCATGAAAGGATTAACAGAAAGAAAAAATGACAATAGAATAAGAGAGATTATAAGGGCGTGAAGGATTCTTCAGAGAGGAGGAGTTCTAGAGAAACCAAGTCCTCCTATTTCAGAGATGTTCCATGCATATGGGATTATTGATACCTAAAGCTGCTGATGGCTTTCCATCAAGGAGGTCGGGCAGACATTTGAGCTGAGTCTGTAATATCCAGTTTTTATCCCTCCTTTCTTCTCTGTTAAAGGAAGCCACAGTGCTGAAATAAACCTTAAAAGCTTGCCTCTTTGGCTCTGTGCATATAGTATCTCATTAACAGTGAGATCAGTGGTGACCACCAAATGACTTTGTGGCTCAAGGGTTTGAATTTGTTGGGACCGATTGTTTGGGAAATAGTCTCAGATATTTATATGGAATCAGAGACAAAGGGAACTCCAGTAATCAGCTGACGCAGGAAGATAAATTTTCTCTTCCTCACAAACAAGGAAATAAAGTCAAAGTGTAACCACCCAGTGGGTTCACCTTACCTGTTGCCTAGACAGAACTGATTTATCAAGGCAGGGGAATTGCAATGGAGAAAGAATAATTTAAGCAGAGAACAGAGCTGGCTGTGTGAGAGACTGGAGATTTATTATTACTCAAATCAGTCTCCCTGAGCATTTGGAGATCAGAATTTTTAAAGATAATTTGGCGGGTAGGGGCTTGGGAAGTGGAGAGTGCTGATTAGTCAGGTTGGAGATGGAATCATAGGGGTTGAACTGAGGTTGTTTTGCTGTCTTCTGTTCCTGGATGGGATGGCAGAACTGGTTGTGCCATTTCTGGGTGGGGCCAGCTGATCCATCCAGTGCAGGGTCTCGAAAATATCTTAAGCACTGATCTTAGGTTTTACAGTAGTGATGTTATCCCCAGAAGCAATCTGGGGAGGTTCAGACTCTTGGAGCCTGAGGCTGCACACCCCTCAACTGTAATTTCTAATCTTGTAGCTGATTTGTTAGTCCTGCAAAGGCAGACTGGTCCCCATGCAAGAAGGGGGTCTTTTCGGGAAAGAGCTGTTATCAAATTTGTTTCAGAGTCAAAACATGAACTGAATTACTTCCCAGAGTTAGTTTGGCCTATGCCCAGGAATGGACAAGGGCAGCTTAAAGGTTAGAAGCAAGATGGAGTCGGTTAGGTCTGATTTTTTTCTCTGTCATAATTTCCTCAGTTATAATTTCACGAAGGCAGTTTCAGAAGGGAGTCACATGTGTGCCAGCAGCAGATGTATATGGCACTGCTTTCTCTCTGAGGTGCGAGATTTACATTGTGATTGTCCTCTTGTGCTATTAACTATATTTTAGAAAATATTACTTGAATGGTCAGGGAGAGAACTCTGAGCTTTTGGTGAGGAGGAGGTGGTAGAGGTACACTTTGGTCTGCTGGAGGAAAGAAGAATGGTCTTTTGGTTTAATAGCATATAAAGAAATGAGTTAAAATACTTAAAGATCTCAAAAAATTATCCCATACATCCATACATCTCTTCTCAACACCATCCCTTTTGAAATAAAATTCCTTCTATATTCTTCATTTTAGTTTTTGGGAAGGGGTAGGTAATTGAGGGATGTGGTGTGTCATTCAAAATGTTGAAACCTTTTATTTTCTGAAGAGTTTCTTTCAAATGTAAGGAGTTTGAGAGTAATCTCTTACATTTACTTTGTCCTTCACACTTTGATAAAGCTTGTTTGCTGCCATTATCACTCTCCACAGCTCCACAAACACCCTGGAGGATCGGCTGTGCCTATTCTCTTTCCACCTCCATCATTCCTACCCGCACCCTGATCTGGCAGTGAACTGAAACTTAGGCTGATTGTCTAATTTCCCCTAAAGTCCCCTAATAAGCCATTTCATTATCTCCCCCGCCTATGTAATGGGGGGGCAGCCACCTGTTTAAATTCAATTTTCATTTTCTAAGAAACATATTACAAAGAGCCAGCTTAAGTGAAAATTCAGACACATCAGAAGGATATGATCAGAAGAAAGAAGCCAGACTTGTCTTCTTTCTTCTTTTTCAATAAATGTAGTTGATTTAGATGACAGTGATGGTCGTCATTATCATCACAGAAGTAAGAGTGGCTAACACTTAGTACTTCATGAGTGATTACTATGTGCTTGGCACTTGTAAGTGCTTTGCATGGATTATTGTCTTTAAATTTTATCAACAAATCTATGATCTAGGTACTTTAAATTATCCTTAGTTTACAAAGAAAGAGTTAAGTGCATAGAGGTGAGTAACTTACTTAAGGGACAGATGTTGTAAGAGGTGAGGTTGGAATAGCTTTGTTCAACCCCAAAGCCTACATTTTTTTTTTTTAAGACAGGGTCTCACTATGTTACCTGTGCTGGTCCTGGACTGTGCTCAAGTGATCTTCCCACCTCAGCCTCCTGAGTAGTTGGGGTTACAGGCACATGCCACTGTACCTGGCCAGAACCTGTATCTTTAACCACTCAGTATTATCCAGTGTGGTCTTTAGAACAGAGGCACTAGAATCAACTAGGGAGCGTGTTAAATATACAGATCACTGAGCTCTACCCGTGGCATACAAAATTAGTTTTGAAGGTGAGGCTTGGGGACTTGCATTTTAACCACCTTTACCATTCATGGAGAACAGTAGAAGCAGCATAATGCTGAAGTGATTATTCAACCCACAGAAATCCATCAGTGAGATTACAGCTACATGGCAGATGGAACCTAAAAATGATGACTCCACTCTGGACGATATGCGTGCAAAGTGGTATAGTCCAGTCCATCCTTAGGGGAGCAGGGGGCAATTGCTACAGACTATGACAAAACACAGAACTCATGGGGAGGGAGATTACTGCTGCTTAGGACATGCTCCCTACTTTTTCTCTCCATCAACTGATTCTCTCATGACTTGGGCTACTTCAGGTTAACTGAAAAACAGGACAGTAGCAAGCCTTCAGGAGTATGTGCCCTCCACTGGCTTGGATGCCTATCACAACATCCTCTCCATCTGCCAGTGAATGCAACACAATGGGATGTGTTAAGATGAGCAGCCCTACTGGAACCAGCTGCTGATGTTGTAAAGGTTGAGAGAAGTGATTCTCAAGGTGTTTATAGACTTTTTCTTTTATACAGAAAATATATATTGCAGTGGTTCTTAAACTGGTGCATGCATCAGAATCACATGGAGGATGTGTTAAATAAGAATTCTCGGCCTTAGACCCAGAATTTCTGAATCAGCAGAAACAAGCCCTTGGCTTGGGGCTTGTTAATATAAGTAGGCTGGGCCCATGGCCTAGAGTTTCTGATTCAGTAAGTTTGGGGGTGAGGATGAGTCTGTGCATAGTATGTGCAGCTGATGCTACTGGTCTGGGTACCAGACTTCAGGATCACTGATCTATAGTTTAAGGGATAGGATGATTTTAGGGGCAGTTTTCCAATGCAGACTATAATCCTGTGATTAAGAATATAAAAGTAGACCATCCATCCATCTTTCCTCTTAAACATCAGAGAATAGGGATAGAAATACAGTCATATTACCCAGTTTGGAGATTAAAGTCTATCTTGAGAAATGGTATGGTTTGATAGTTGAGTGATGGGCCTTGGGAGTCAGAACTGGTTTCAAATGTGGTCTTTAGGTGAGTTAGCTAACATCTTTGAGCTTCTTTGAGTTTCTTTGATTTTCTACATCTGTAAACCAAGAACAACAAAAATGCCTACCTCTTAGGGTTTGTGTGGGAGATCTTTGGTTTGTCTCCAGTAGCATTTTCTTCCCTTGGCCATTTTGCAATGCCTTTTGTCCTTTGCTTTCCGGTGGGGTTCACCTCAGAAGGAATCCCAGCAGGAGCTCTAAGTGTGAAAGGAGAATGAAATAAGGAGTTAGGTGTTTCCTGCTCATCCTCTGTGGGGTCACTACAGTTGGCTGTGTCCCTCTCAGAAAGCCTAATGCTGGTTAGTGCTGTCTTACAGCCAGACCTCCTGTCTCTGTCTTCTTGAAATTCTACTCAGCCCTTGGTGCCTTCTGCTTAGGGATAGTGATGGTTGTCTGTGGTTAATTTACTGAAACACACTATTCCTTGTTCATTTCCTTTAACCTCGCTGCCACTTTTGTAAATAGTGCTTTGTGAAGGCCCATTTGACAGTAGCCTCAATTGATGCTGGGGCCATCACGGCTAAAACTGTGGTGAGAATACATGGAGAGAATGCAGATAATGTACTTGTCTCAGTGCTGTCATCTAGTGAGTGTACCCAGTCATGTTCATCATTATTACTGCTTTGTAATATTTGGTCTAAATTGTCCCTATTTGTTATTTGTGCCTGTGGAACCTACTGACACATGAACAGCTCATTCATCCATTTTGTTTTCTTTAGACACCACTTAAATCATGTGGACTATCTTGCTAATTTTCCTCAAACCTTGGGTAACGTCAAGTTTTCATTTTTTGGCATCTGTATTATTAATTTTAAGCCTTCAGATTTTTTTATTTCTTATAGGTTAATGTTAACTAGTATGTGACTCCTATTTCTAACTTTGTTAATAAAAAATATTGTTGGACACCATTTCCTCTTACAGAAATACCATTATGGAAGATAACAAGTGCGTGGCAAAATGGGGAATAAGGAGCTATTATACCAGTTCTGAATGCACTGTCTCTTGATTCCTTTTTATAGGAGAAAAATAAGCTGCAGATGGGTAAGCCACAGTCATCAGGCTTTTTGTTGCATCCAGGCAAATGGAATCCTCACTGATACTCTCGTTCAGAGATTGAACTAGGTCTAGTCAGGGTCATCAAGAAACGTTCAACGGAGTCATAAAAGTATTGCTTTGAGAAATGAATGCAACTTTAAAAAATGTGATTGGTTTCTATATTTAATCTGTAGCTCATGTCAAATGATTTCCTAAATAAGGACTGTCCCTATCTTCATCATTGCTATATCCAAGGTGTCTAGTACAATGCTTGACACAGAGTTAACACTCAGCAAGTAAATACTTACTAAATATGTACAGTGTTTGTTTAGTAAAGGTTGTGACTGGTTAAATTTCTGGGCAATGACATGAGGACAAAATCACAGGGCTTATTCCCTTATTTACTGTCAGTATCTATAATCTGCCTGGGAGGAAAGATAACAGGCGGAAACTCTGGCATCTTTGTATTTATAAGACCTAGGACAATGTCCAGGGAGTGGTAGACCCTCAAAAAGTGTTAAGTAAGCAAATCAACAAATGAAAGTGAATAGAAAAATGTTTTCTGTCTATTTACTTAGAAACCTCACAACTTTAAAGATATGTTGTATTTTCTTTTTACTTAAATTGCTTCTTTATTGCTTTTCCACATTTTTTTAAATTAAAAAAAATTATAATGTAGAAAGACCTGGAAGGGAAGATAAAATTATCTGTAATCCTGCCATCATCTAGACTTAAAAAAATTTCTGGGTGCCTTTGATGAATTTTTTTCCCCAGCAGCAATACCTTTCTTTTGGAAGCTTATTCTACTGATTTTTTTTTGCAACTTAGCTTGGTAATTGTGACTGACTTTCCAAATCTTCTCTGTTAAACCAGGATAATGAGCGATACTTAAAGTTCTCATTTTTGCTTTAATTTACAAACCTTTAGCGCATTCAGTTCCTTTCACTGCATTCTTGATACTGTAATTTGCAACAACAGGCCCTTGTTCTCAAAGCAGTTTATTTAAAGATGCCTCATTTGCCGTTCTTCTGGGTGTGTTATTATTGTACAATACTTCTGAGTTTTACTATCCTTGTCTTCTTTTGACATACATGCGCAATAGCTGATATTTTTAGTGTGCTATTAATATTATTAAATTGTATTATGTATTTTATTTGGTTGATGTGTTATTACACAGTTACCTTTCAGATTTATATATTTAATCTCAAAAATTAACTAGCATTCATATTTTTTAAAGTGCTAGCAAAACGCCAAAGAAGTAATTAAAAATATAAATAAACCCAAGCCAAAGGATTTTGAAGGACTTTATGACCTAATACTGGTTTGGGAAAGGGGAGAGGGATGCGGAGGAAGTTGTTCTAACAGATTTATTCTACGACTGTATAGGTACACAGCTAATTTACCTTTAGAACGCTTATGTGTCTTCCTTTAGTGGTAAATGATTACTGATAAATGAGAAAGAATTGCTACTTATAATTTTAATATATAAATCCCATTTTATTCTAGCTTTCTCTTTTCCCTTTCTTTTATCCTGAACAACTGTGCAAATCTATGAGACATTTTATGTTTTGTTTCTGAAGTTCATTCATTCATTCAGTCAGTCAGTCAATCAACACGTATTTATTAGGTGCCTGCTGTTCTGGGAACAAAATGGTGAGTGAGGCACAGAGGTTGCCATGGTGGGCAAAACCTGAGAGTCTTAGTTCTTACGGGACTTGCAGTCTAGTGGAGGGAGACGGGCAATTATCAACTAATCACAGTCATGAGTCTGTCATTATACACCGGTATTAGTGCAATGAAGAAAAGGATCACAGTTTAATAAGAAAGTAAAGGACCCTGGGACTGACTAGGGTCTTGGGCTCAAGGTCAGAGAGGATTCTCTGAGGAGGTAAAGTTTCAGCTGAGAGCATAGAATAAGTAGCAGGTCAAAGTTAAAAGGCTATAGAGAGGTGGTGGGGCATGAGGAAGTGTTCCAGATAGAGGGGGCCAGATTTAAGCTTAGTGACTGGAGAGGATATTGGAATGATTGAGGCACTGGAAGAAAGACAAGTGGCTGCAATTCAGAAAGCCAGAGATAGAGTGAAGCTAGACATGGCTAGACAGGGAACTGGGCCCCAAATTATGCAGAGCCTTGAAGGTCATGTCAAGAATTTGGTCTGTATTCTAAAAGCAATGGGAGGAAGCTGTGAGGAGCTTCATTCCATTCTTTGGCTCTTAATCCTTTCTCATTTGCATTATTGTCTTTTGTAGGCATGGCTTGTGGCTCTAATTAGGATGTTATGATGACTAGTTTTATTTGTCAGCTTGGCTAAGACATGATGCCCAGATATTTGACCAAACATTATTCTGAATGTTTCTATGAGGCTGTTTTTAGATGAGACTAACATTTAAATTGATGGAGTAAAGCGGATTGCCTTCTGTAATGTGGGTGGGCCTCATCTAATCAGTTGAAGGGCTGAATAGAACAGAAGGCTGAAATTCTCTAAGTAAGAAGGAATGTTGCAGCAGGTGATATTCAGACTTGAGCTGCAACATTGGCTTTTCTCACCTCTCCAGCCTGCTAGCCCTCCCTGCAGACTGAAACTTGCAAGCCTGCGTGATCACGTAAGCCAGGTTCTTAAAACAAATCTGTCTGTTTATCTACACATCCTATTGGTTCTGTTTCTCTGGAGAACCCTAAGATAGATATCATTACCTCCTTGAACACAAAGAATATGTTTCACTCATCTTTGCATGTTCTTAGTACTCTGCAAACAGTGACTGCTCAGAAAACTGGCGTTTCATGAGAATGTCACATCCCAAAGGATGCTATTTGTGCTATGCTTAAAATATAACTTATCAATGCTAAAAAGCTGTCTTCAAAAAATGTGTAAAAAACCCCAGATCTATATAAGTTAAACTGCCTTATCGTATGCATTCTCAGGATACTTAATATGCTGATATCTGGTGTGACAAAGATATCATCAAATATTCATAAGCCTTCTTTTAGTTCAGCCTCTTGTGGAACTTGTGTTTTCAGAGCTTGCCTTGGGTAGTAGTAGAGAGAATATTCATTGAATCAGAGGGTAAATAATTACCCTTTATCTGGACTGGAATTATATATTTCTGAGTCTGGTTAATACATTGGGGGAGGAAAATGTTTTGTTTTATTTTGTTTTGGATTACTGAAGTTAGGCCAGATAACAAATCGTTTGACTAAAACTTCAGTGAGACAGTCTTTGTTTAAGAGTTTCGCCCTACCTAGTATTATATGACATATTCAGGAGATCTAATAACTGAGTGAGAAGTTGCCAAAATGTGTATAGTTAGTAGAGAAGAGAGGAAGACAAGATCAGCATTACCTAGAACAGAGCCACGCAAAATGTGATTGATGAGCTGGTATTGGTCTATAGACTGTGTCATGCTAATCTGCACAAAAGTGGATAGGAAGCATGGAGAAACATTTATAACCATTGAACAGAATAATTTATGTCTGCTGATATAATTTAAAAAATTGGACACGAATTTATGTGCCTTCTTAAAGATAATTTTTCTAGTAGTTAATCTTAATTGGGTTTCATGAAATTATTGATCTGTGATGAATTGGAGATTAAAATAATAAAGAAACAAATACCTGGTTAATCACCATAGACTAAGAAGCACTGGCCTAGTCTCACTGAAAAAAGTTTCCTGGGGAAGGGAAACTGCTCAGGGATAAGCCTCGGAGCAATGAATGACATTTTTGAGGAGGGACCACTATGAACAAAGGCCCAGAGACTGCACTGAACGGGTTTGTAGAGGACAGTGTGAGGTCAGCCTGGGTAGGTGGGCGGGGGAGGGGAAGGAGGGCCCAGGAATCTGTTTGCACAACTTTCACGGAGATCGACCCCATCCCTGTGTTTTTGTCAGATGGCATGGTGCTATAGACAAGCAACATTAGGAGGCTTGGCCAAACTCTGCTACCCTTTGGGAGGTCGTTCCAGTTGTGTTCCTATTGCTCTGTGAGTTTTACTCGTTCATTTCTAAACATGAGTGTTAGTCTGAAGGTTGATTATTCCTCCAGTGGTTATGAGACTGTGGTTACTTGGCAGAGACAACTCTAATTAAAGTGTTTACAGTAAACCAAGGCCAATTCAATGTTACTAGTTACCACTTGTTTACAAGATAATACTTCCATTGCCCTGCCTCTGTACCCCTCCCCTCCAATCCTGGGTGAATTTAAGAATATTATTTGATTTGATTCCATCTAGGAAATAGAAGACACTTGTCAAGTTCGTACTCCTGCCAGATGTGTATTTTTTGCAGAACGTCCATCATGTTGGGTTATTAAAATGATGATTTTCCTGGCAAATACATTGCTTAGTTTCCCAAGAGATTATAGTGGTGATGTTATATGCTCAAAAACAAAAATTCCATCCCGATGAAGAGGATATTTATAAAATTAATATTTTAGAAACTTGGAAAAAGCAACTGGGAGACCAAGTGGGACTAATATATTCATGCAAATGGCAGGTATGTATTTTTTAACATGATACTGTTTTTCTTTAAGTTATTGGAGTGACGATATTCCTAAGCTGAATGGAATTCCTTTTCTGTTTCCTGGTGAATTGTGAATACATAAGGTTTTAGACAAATATGAATCAGGTGGATTAGTTTGCAAAGTACAGATGATAGTGAAAATTGAAGGCTTATTTTAATTGGTTTATTTTGATTTTGCTTTTGTTGATATCTTAAACAATTTTTCTTTTCTTTCCTTTATGATGTGATGTCCTAGTTAGTATTTTTATTTCTTTAATTATTTCATTCAGTAATATACCTATAACAAAGTACTGTTGTATTAGAAAGCTATTGAACTGTTGGCTATTCCAGCATAGGCCTGGTCAGTGACCTGGATTGTGAAGATACAAGAATAATTTTCATTTCTGGCTGCTCAAGGGAGTAGCCTGGGGAATGGAAGCATGGATAGATGAATGGATTCATTCATTCATTAAAGCAAGCAAGCAAAAATCTGTGTTACATCACAGATTGCTGTCCCCTGCTGCCCCCATGGCTTGCTGGGTTTCTAATTCAGCCAGGCTGGGGTTGGGGCCTGAGATTTTGCATTTCTGACAATGTCCCAGGCAGTGATAATTCTGGCCCTGGGACTGTACTAGAGAACCATGGTCTTAAAGGATTTGAACAGACTGAGTATGACTTTATTACCCAGCACTTAACTAGAAGGTGCCCTCCAAAGCTTGAGAGAAAGCCTTTGGAATAAGGGGTGGTATTCAGACAGACAGATCAGGGATCAAAGAGAGACAGAGTAAATGGAGAAGGATGCAGGAGAAAGAATGAGTAGAACTGGAGGCAAGAAAGGGACATGGCATCTTAGCAGGAAGCAAAGATTTTAAGACCAGAAGAGCAGAGGCATACAGTGAACGTCCCCCCAGATCACAGATTTATGTTTCATACTTAGACTTCAAGGTGTGTTCCTTCAGAGATGACACCAGTCAGCTATGCTTTGGCTTAAAACTCTTTGTTCTCTGTTCATACAATCAACATTCCTTCAACACGTGATGCCCGGTACACAGAGTGTGCTCAAAATGAGAGCTTTAAAATGTCAAAATTATTATTTTCTCATCTCTCTATATTATGTATTTTTACTCTGGAACAGACACTTTTAAGTGCTGGACATGTTGGAATAAAAAAAAAAAAAAAAGGCCGGGTCCGGTGGCTCACGCCTGTAATCCCAGCACTTTGGGAGGCTGAGGTAGGTGGATTACCTGAGGTCAAAAGTGTAAGACCAGCCTGGCTGACATGGTGAAACCCCGCCTGTACTAATAATAAAAAATTAACCGGATGTGTGGTGGCACACGCTTGTAATCCCGGCTACTCGGGAGGCTGAGGCAGGAGCATTGCTTGAACCCAGGAGGCAGAGGTTGCAGTGAGCTGAGATTGCGCCATTGCACTCCAGCCTGGGCAACAAGAGTGAAACTCCATCTCAAAAAAAAAAAAAAAAAAAGAAGAACAAGCACCTAACTTAGTGCAGGCATCAACAAGCCTTCTCTGCAAAGGACCACATAGTAAATACGTTAGACTTCTGGGCCAAGAGGAAAATGAATTATGTAGGTACATAGATAACCACTTAAAATGTTACCATTCTTAGCTTGCAGGCTGTACAAAAGCAGGCATTGGGCCAGATTTGGCCACAGGCTGATGTTTATCAATCCCTGCTCTAGTGAGAAACACCAACATTAATTAACACACATATAGATATATGACGGTTCATTTTGTTAAGGGCAATAAATAATTTCTTTCTTTTTTTTTTTTTTTTGAGACGGAGTCTTGCTCTGTGGCCAGGCTGGAGTGCAGTGGTACGATCTTGGCTCACTGCAACCTCTGCCTCCTGGGTTCGAGTGATTCTCCTGCCTCAGCCTCCTGAGTAGCTGGGACTACAGGCACGCACCACCATGCCCAGCTAATTTTTGTATTTTTAG
Organism: Pongo pygmaeus; assembly: GCF_028885625.2. NCBI lineage: Eukaryota > Metazoa > Chordata > Mammalia > Primates > Hominidae > Pongo > Pongo pygmaeus. The sequence continues at coordinate 72,259,534 of NC_085930.1, read as the reverse complement.
TAGAGACGGGGTTTCATCATGTTGGCCAGGGTGGTCTCAATCTTCTGATCTCGTGGTCCACCTGCCTTGACTTCCCAAAGTGCTGAGATTATAGATGTGAGCCACTGCGCCCAGCCAATTTTTTTTTTTTTTTTTTTTTTTGAGATGGAGTCTCACTCTGTCACTCAGGCTGGAGTGCAGTGGTATGATCTTGGCTCTGCAACCTCTGCCTCCAAGGTTCAAGAGATTATCCTGCCTCAGCCTCCTGAGTAGCTGGGATTACATACATGCCACCACGCCCAGCTAATTTTTGTATTTTTAGTAGAGATAGGGTTTCCATCATGTTGGCCAGGCTAGTCTCGAACTCCTGACCTCAGGTGATCTGCCCGCCTCAGCCTCCCAAAGTGCTGGCATAAGCCACCGAGCCGGCCATAAATAAATTTTTTTAAATTGAAAATTGGTTCTGTGAGAGAGGGCAAGAGGGGCTGTTATCTATTTTATTTTATTTTATTTTATTTTTTCTTTTCTTTTTTTCCTGGAACTCTCTCTCTCTCTCTCTTTTTTTTTATTTATTATTATTATACTCTAGGTTTTAGGGTACATGTGCGCAATGTGCAGGTTAGTTACATATGTATACATGTGCCACGCTGGTGCGCTGCACCCACTAACTTGTCATCTAGCATTAGGTATATCGCCCAGTGCTATCCCTCCCCCCTCCCCCAACCCCACAACAGTCCCCAGAGTGTGATATTCCCCTTCCTGTGTCCATGTGTTCTCATTGTTCAATTCCCACTTATGAGTGAGAATATGCGGTGTTTGGTTTTTTGCTCTTGCGATAGTTTACTGAGAATGATGATTTTCAATTTCATCCATGTCCTTACAAAGGACATGAACTCATCATTTTTTATGGCTGCATTGTATTCCATGGTGTATATGTGCCACATTTTCTTAATCCAGTCTATCATTGTTGGACATTTGGGTTGGTTCCAAGTCTTTGCTATTGTGAATAATGCCGCAATAAACATACGTGTGCATGTCTTTATAGCAGCATGATTTATAATCCTTTGGGTATATACCCAGTAATGGGATGGCTGGGTCAAATGGAATTTCTAGTTCTAGATCCCTGAGGAATCCACCACACTGACTTCCACAAGGGTTGAACTAGTTTACAGTCCCACCAACAGTGTCAAAGTGTTCCTATTTCTCCACATCCTCTCCAGCACCTGTTGTTTCCTGACTTTTTAATGATTGCCATTCTAACTGGTGTGAGATGGTATCTCATTGTGGTTTTGATTTGCATTTCTCTGATGGCCAGTGATGGTGAGCATTTTTTCATGTGTTTTTGGGCTGCATAAATGTCTTCTTTTGAGAAGTGTCTTTTCATGTCCTTTGCCCACTTTTTGATGAGGTTGTTTGTTTTTTTCTTGTAAATTTGTTGGAGTTCATTGTAGATTCTGGATATTAGCCCTTTGTCAGATGAGTAGGTTGTGAAAATTTTCTCCCATTTTGTAGGTTGCCTGTTCACTCTGATGGTAGTTTCTTTTGCTGTGCAGAAGCTCTTGAGTTTAATTAGATCCCATTTGTCAATTTTGGCTTTTGTTGCCATTGCTTTTGGTGTTTTAGACATGAAGTCCTTGCCCATGCCTATGTCCTGAATGGTAATGCCTAGGTTTTCTTCTAGGGTTTTTATGGTTTTAGGTCTAATGTTTAAGTCTTTAATCCATCTTGAATTGATTTTTGTATAAGGTGTAAGGAAGGGATCCAGTTTCAGCTTTCTACATATGGCTAGCCAATTTTCCCAGCACCATTTATTAAATAGGGAATCTTTTCCCCATTGCTTGTTTTTCTCATGTTTGTCAAAGATCAGATAGTTGTAGATATGTGGTGTTATTTCTGAGGGCTCTGTTCTGTTCCATTGATCTATATCTCTGTTTTGGTACCAGTACCCTGCTGTTTTGGTTACTATAGCCTTGTAGTATAGTTTGAAGTCAGGTAGTGTGATGCCTCCAGGTTTGTTCTTTTGGCTTAGGATTGACTTGGCAATGCAGTCTCTTTTTTGGTTCCATATGAACTTTAAAGTAGTTTTTTCCAATTCTGTGAAGAAAGTCATTGGTAGCTTGATGGGGATGGCATTGAATCTGTGAATGACCTCGGGCAGTATGGCCATTTTCACGATATTGATTCTTCCTACCCAAGGGCATGGAATGTTCTTCCATTTCTTTGTATTCTCTTTTATTTCCTTGAGCAGTGGTTTGTAGTTCTCCTTGAAGAGGTCTTTCATGTCCCTTGTAAGTTGGATTCCTAGGTATTTTATTCTCTTTGAAGCAATTGTGAATGGGAGTTCACTCATGATTTGGCTCTCTGTTTGTCTGTTATTGGTGTATAAGAATGCTTGTGATTTTTGTACATTGATTTTGTATCCTGAGACTTTGCTGAAGTTGCTTATCAGCTTAAGGAGATTTTGGGCTGAGACAATGGGGTTTTCTAGATATACAATCATGTCATCTGCAAACAGGGACAATTTGATTTCCTCTTTTCCCAATTGAATACCCTTTAGTTCCTTCTCCTGCCTAATTGCCCTGGCCAGAACTTCCAACACTATGTTGAATAGGAGTGGTGAGAGAGGGCATCCCTGTCTTGTGCCAGTTTTCAAAGGGAATGCTTCCAGTTTTTGCCCATTCAGTATGATATTGGCTGTGGGTTTGTCATAGATAGCTCTTATTATTTTGAGATACGTCCAATCAGTACCTAATTTATTGAGAGTTTTTAGCATGAAGGGTTGTTGAATTTTGTCAAAGGCCTTTTCTGCATCTATTGAGATAATCATGTGGTTTTTGTCTTTGGTTCTGTTTATATGCTGGATTACATTTATTGATTTGCGTATGTTGAACCAGCCTTGCATCCCAGGGATGAAGCCCACTTGATCATGGTGGATAAGCTTTTTGATGTGCTGCTGGATTCAGTTTGCCAGTATTTTTTTAAGGATTTTTGCATCAATGTTCATCAAGGATATTGGTCTAAAATTCCCTTTTTTTGTTGTGTCTCTGCCTGGCTTTGGTATCAGGATGATGCTGGCCTCATAAAATGAGTTAGGGAGGATTCCCTCTTTTTCTATTGATTGGAATAGTTTCAGAAGGAATGGTACCAGTTCCTCCTTGTACCTCTGGTAGAATTCGGCTGTGACTCCATCTGGTCCTGGACTCTTTTTGGTTGGTAAGCTATTGATTATTGCCACAATTTCAGAGCATGTTATTGGTCTATTCAGAGATTCAACTTCTTCCTGGTTTAGTCTTGGAAGAGTGTATGTGTCGAGGAATTTATCCATTTCTTCTAGATTTTCTAGTTTATTTGCGTAGAGGTGTTTGTAGTATTCTCTGATGGTAGTTTGTATTTCTGTGGGATCAGTGGTGATATCCCCTTTATCATTTTTTATTGCATCTATTTGATTCTTTTCTTTTTTTTTTCTTTATTAATCTTGCTAGCAGTCTATCAATTTTGTTGATCCTTTCAGAAAACCAGCTCCTGGATTCATTAATTTTTTGAAGGGTTTTTTGTGTCTCTATTTCCTTCAGTTCTGCTCTGATTTTAGTTATTTCTTGCCTTCTGCTAGCTTTTGAATGTGTTTGCTCTTGCTTTTCTAATTCTTTTAATTGTGATGTTAGGGTGTCAATTTTGGATCTTTCCTGCTTTCTCTTGTGGGCATTTAGTGCTATAAATTTCCCTCTACACACTGTTTTGAATGCATCCCACAGATTCTGGTATGTTGTGTCTTGGTTCTTGTTGGTTTCAAAGAACATCTTTATTTCTGCCTTCATTTCATTATGTACCCAGTAGTCATTCAGGAGCAGGTTGTTCAGTTTCCATATAGTTGAGCGGTTTTGAGTGAGATTCTTTATCCTGAGTTTTAGCTTGATTGCACTGTGATCTGAGAGATAGTTTGTTATAATTTCTGTTCTTTTACATTTACTGAGGAGAGCTTTACTTCCAACTATGTGGTCAATTTTGGAATAGGTGTGGTGTGGTGCTGAAAAAAATGTATATTCTGTTGATTTGGGGTGGAGAGTTCTGTAGATGTCTATTAGGTCCGCTTGGTGCAGAGCTGAGTTCAATTCCTGGGTATCCTTGTTGACTTTCTGTCTCGTTGATCTGTCTAATGTTGACAGTGGGGTGTTAAAGTCTCCATTATTATTGTGTGGGAGTCTAAGTCTCTTTGTAGGTCACTCAGGACTTGCTTTATGAATCTGGGTGCTCCTGTATTGGGTGCATATATATTTAGGATAGTTAGCTCTTCTTGTTGAATTGATCCCTTCACCATTATGTAATGGCCTTCTTTGTCTCTTTTGATCTTTGTTGGTTTAAAGTCTGTTTTATCAGAGACTAGGATTGCAACCCCTGCCTTTTTTTGTTTTCCATTTGCTTGGTAGATCTTCCTCCATCCTTTTATTTTGAGCCTATATGTGTCTCTGCACGTGAGATGGGTTTCCTGAATACAGCACACTGATGGGTCTTGACTCTTTATCCAATTTGCCAGTCTGTGTCTTTTAATTGGAGCATTTAGTCCATTTACATTTAAAGTTAATATTGTTATGTGTGAATCTGATCCTGTCATTATGATGTTAGCTGGCTATTTTGCTCGTTAGTTGATGCAGTCTCTTCCTAGTCTTGATGGTCTTTACATTTTGGCATGATTTTTCAGCGGCTGGTACTGGTTGTGCCTTTCCAAGTTTAGCACTTCCTTCAGGAGCTCTTTTAGGGCAGGCCTGGTGGTGACAAAATCTCTCAGCATTTGCTTGTCTATAAAGGATTTTATTTCTCCTTCACTTATGAAGCTTAGTTTGGCTGGATATGAAATTCTGGGTTGAAAATTCTTTTCTTTAAGAATGTTGAATATTGGTCCCCACTCTCTTCTGGCTTGTAGAGTTTCTGCCGAGAGATCCGCTGTTAGTCTGATGGGCTTCCCTTTGTGGGTAACCCGACCTTTCTCTTTGGCTGCCCTTAATGTTTTTTCCTTCATTTCAGCTTTGGTGAATCTGACAATTGTGTGTCTTGGAGTTGCTCTTCTCGAGGAGTATCTTTGTGGTGTTCTCTGTATTTCCTGAATCTGACTGTTAGCCTGCCTTGCTAGATTGGGGAAGTTCTCCTGGATAATATCCTGCAGAGTGTTTTCCAACTTGGTTCCATTCTCCCTGTCAGTTTCAGGTACACAATCGGACGTAGATTTGGTCTTTTCACATAGTCCCATATTTCTTGTAGGCTTTGCTCGTTTCTTTTTATTCTTTTTTCTCTAAACTTCCCTTCTCGCTTCATTTCATTCATTTCATCTTCCATTGCTGATACCCTTTCTTCCGTTTGATCACATCGGCTCCTGAGGCTTCTGCATTCTTCACTTAGTTCTCGAGCTTTGGTTTTCAGCTCCATCAGCTCCTTTAAGCACTTCTCTGTATTGGTTATTCTAGTTATACATTCTTCTAAATTTTTTTCAAAGTTTTCAGCTTCTTTGCCTTTGGTTTGAATATCTTCCCATAGCTCAGAGTAATTTGATCGTCTGAAGCCTTCTTCTCTCAGCTCGTCAAAGTCATTCTCCATCCAGCTTTGTTCCGTTGCTGGCGAGGAACTGCGTTCGTTTGGAGGAGGAGAGGCACTCTGCTTTTTAGAGTTTCCAGTTTTGATGCTCTGTTTTTTCCCCGTCTTTGTAGTTTTATCTACTTTTGGTCTTTGATGATGGTGACGTACAGATGGGTTTTTGGTGTGGATGTCCTTTCTGTTTGTTAGTTTTCCTTCTAACAGAGAGGACCCTCAGCTGCAGATCTGTTGGAGTACCTGGCCAGCCGTGTGAGTTGTCAGTCTGCCCCTGCTGGGGGGTGCCTCCCAGTTAGGCTGCTCGGGGGTCAGGGGTCAGGGACCCACTTGAGGAGGCAGGCTGCCCATTCTCAGATCTCCAGCTGCATGCTGGGAGAACCACTGCTCTGTTCAAAGCTGTCAGACAGGGACATTTAAGTCTGCAGAGGTTACTGCTGTCTTTTTGTTTGTCTGTGCCCTGCCCCTAGAGGTGGAGCCTACAGAGGCAGGCAGGCTTCCTTGAGCTGTGGTGGGCTCCACCTAGTTCGAGCTTCCCAGCTGCTTTGTTTACCTAAGCAAGCCTGGGCAATGGCGGGCGCCCCTCCCCCAGCCTGGCTGCCGCCTTGCAGTTTGATCTCAGACTGCTGTGCTAGCAGTCAGCGAGACTCCGTGGACGTAGGACCCTCTGAGCTAGGTGCGGGATATAATCTGCTGGTGCTCCATTTTTTAAGCCCTTTGGAAAAGCACAGTATTCGGGTGGGAGTGACCTGATTTTCCAGGTGCCGTCTGTCACCCCTTTCTTTGACTAGGAAAGGGAACTCCCTGACCTCTTGAGCTTCCCGAGTGAGGCAATGCCTTGCCGTTCTTCGGCTCGCGCACAGCGTGCACACCCACTGACCTGCACCCACTATCTGGCACTCCCTAGTGAGATGAACCTGGTACCTCAGATGGAAATGCAGAAATCACCCGTCTTCTGTGTCGCTCACGCTGGGAGCTGTAGACCGGAGCTGTTCCTATTCGGCCATCTTGGCTCCTCCTATTATCTGTTTTAGCATAAGATGTCACAGTTGCTTTGAGAAAGGGTCATTTGCATTGAGTCTTGAAGAGAGTTTTGGAGTCAAGGAGTTGAATACTGAGGGGTGGAAGGAGCAGAGTATGTGAAAGAGAAGAACCAAAAGGTGAGGATGGTAAAACTAAAGGGAAGCCATGAGGATGACCAAGGTGGGCTTGGAGAGGAGGCAGAGCCTATAGTTCACATTAAAGCACTTTCCATCTTTTCAGAGAAAAGATGTTACCACCATTGAGGTTACCACCATTGAGAACCTGAGGGGGCAGCACAGGTTGTAAAGTGGGAAGGCTTACTAAAGAGATAACTCATGATTTTTAGTAAAGGGATAAAGGGAAAATATATTGAGTTAATAACCTGATGGCCTGGTTAACTTCCTGATAGGAGGAAAAATCTCTGTTCTACTAGACCCTGTGTGGTCCACAGGGTGAAAGGGGTAGAATGCAGTGAGGTAAAAGCTACATTTATTTCATGCTTGTTTAAAGCCAGGCACTATGCCTTAAATGTTTAATATCTAAATAATATATTAATAGTATTCCTTCAGAGAGGAAGAAATTGAGGCATAGAAAAATTTAGTGAATTGCCCGCCTGAGATTATACCATAGTATGTAGTAGAGATGGGATTTATACCTCTCAATTCTGATTCCAGGACTCATGCTACCTTTAAAAATATCTATTTTTTTGTGGGGGGTGGGGGCTGGGGAGAGGAAACAAACAAACAAAAAAAAACCAAGCAGCAAGGGGAATGAAAAGATAGGGAAGAATGTGATTTGGTTCTTGCCAAAATCAGCAAAAACCTTTTTGCTTTTTGGAAGGAAGACAAAATCCAAGATGCAAGTATCTAACAGGTATGTTTTCCCCCTCCCCTCCCCTCCCCTGTCTCGCTTCCCCTCCCCTCCCCTCCCCTCTCTCCCTTCCCCTCCCCTCCCCTCCCCTCTCTCCCTTCCCCTCCCCTCCCCTCCCCTCTCTCCCTTCCCCTCCCCTCCCCTCTCCTCCCCTCTCTCCCTTCCCCTCTCTCCCTTCCCCTCCCCTCTCTCCCTTCCCCTCCCCTCCCCTCTCTCCCTTCCCCTCCCCCCCTCCCTTCCCCTCCCCTCCCCCTCTCCCTTCCCCTCCCCCTCTCCCTTCCCCTCCCCTCTCCCTTCCCCTCCCCTCTCTCCCTTCCCCTCCCCTCCCCTCTCTCCCTTCCCCTCCCCTCCCCTCTCTCCCTTCCCCTCTCCCTTCTGCTCCCCTCCCCTCTCTCCCTTCCCCTCCCCTCCCCTCTCTCCCTTCCCCTCCCCTCCCCTCTCTCCCTTCCCCTCTCTCCCTTCCCCTCTCTCCCTTTCCCTCTCTCCCTTCCCCTCCCCCCCTCCCTTCCCCTCCCCTCCCCTCTCTCCCCCTCCCCTCCCCTCTCTCCCTTCCCCTCCCCTCCCCCTCTCCCTTCCCCTCCCCTCTCTCCCTTCCCCTCCCCTCCCCTCTCTCCCTTCCCCTCCCCTCCCCTCTCTCCCTTCCCTCTCTCCCTTCCCCTCCCCTCCCCTCTCTCCCTTCCCCTCCCCTCCCTTCTCTCCCTTTCCCTCCCCTCCCCTCTCTCCCTTCCCCTCCCCTCCCCTCTCTCCCTTCCCCTCCCCTCCCCTCTCTCCCTTCCCCTCCCCTCCCCTCTCTCCCTTCCCCTCCCCTCCCCTCTCTCCCTTCCCCTCCCCTCCCCTCCCCTCTCTCCCTTCCCTCTCTCCCTTCCCCTCCCCTCCCCTCTCTCCCTTCTCCTCTCTCTCCATTCTCCTCCTTTCCCCTCTTCCTTGTTCCTATGAGTCTCTGAATCCTTTTCTGTACACAGATGAAGGCTAGCCCACAAGCCGGTAAGTGTTCATTGCTCCTGCGTAAATAAAATATATGAACATTGTCCTGAAGAAGGAAAAACTTGCACAGTTCTTGGTTAATAGAGTCAATAGACTCTGAGTAGGACCCAGGCCTGTTGGTGACTTTCCACATTTGTACAAGCTTTTCCCTCTTTCCCTTCCCCTCAGTTTCCTGGAAAACTTCTTCTTCTTTGGACCACCTAGGGTTGGTAAACTTTTTGAGTAATGTGCCAGATAGGAAACATTTTCAGCTTCGTGGGACAGTCTCTGTTGCAACTACTCACCTCTACTGTTGTAATGCAAAAGCAGCCATAGACAGTACATAAACAAATGAGTGTGCTGTGTTCCGATAAAACTTTATTTAACAAGAATAAGCAGCAGGTCAGATGGGACTATGGGCTATAGTTTGCTGACATTTCTTCTAGACCTAGCATAAATGTTACATCTTAAATCTATGTTGGTAGCATTTATTTGTCGTTCCTCCATGTTTTTTTTTTTTTTTTTTTTGTTGGCTCAAATCTATGTAATATATTATCTTTGAAAATCTCTTTGCAAAGCTGTCTTTTCACCCTGTGGTGATCTTTTCTGAGGCAGATACTAACTTTTATTTACCTGTTGTCTACTATGGGACTTGGCAAGTATCTCATTAAAATGTGTTGGTGTTTTGAGTGAGACAGTGTAAAGCTGTACTTTCCAAAAATAGCCAGATCAATATTTCCAATCCACAAGCACTTCTGGAACCTTGATGCTCCCCAGTGAGAGACAGTCTCTTCCCTGTCTCCTTGAACCCAGGTTGAATTTAGCAACTGCTTCAATGAATAGAATGTGATAGAAGTCATGCTGCATGATATTGGAGACTAGGTCATATAACTTCCATTTGATGCTCTCTTTCTTTCTCTCTCTTTTAGGACTCACATCCTTGGATCCCAGACTCTTTGATGACAGGAAGGCCAAACTATCTCAAATGTAAAATATGAAGTAGTTTACTAATTTTCTTCAGTTTCTCTTAGCATAGAGGACTGGAGAGTTAAGAAGTGTTCTTAGAAAGCTTCTGTTGAACCTGCCTTTCCTATCTAAGTTTATCTTTTATTCCCATGAGATGAAAGTGAAGAGTAGGGATGTATGTGTGAGAGAAAGAGAAATAAAGAAAGCAGTATACCACCCACACACACACACACACACTTATATGTAACTAAGAAACTTACATGTGAGTTGTCCATTAGGGTTTTCATGAAGACCTTACAGTGAGCCTACATGGAGTTGTCCATACACAGGAGAACTGAGACCCCCCAGCCCCTGCCGCTAGTGACAGCTCTGATTAACCTCCTGACATGCAGGCAAATGAGCATTCAGGGCTCCAGGGAGCCACATCCAGCCAGCTGCTTGTTTTCATAAATAAAGTTTTATTGGCACATGTCATGTTCATTCATTTACCTATGATCAATGGCATCTACTACCCTGCAATAGCAGAAATGGGTAGTCATGGCAGAGACTATGCCCTGCAAAGCCAAGAATACTTACTCTCTATCTCTTTACAGAAAAATGTCTTGCCTCCTGTCTCTCAGCCTTCACGTCTTCCATTAAGGTGTGGTAATCTGGAGCAGAGACAACCATGCCTGCTGTGTCTTGAGTTCCTGATTTGCAGAAATCATGAACATAATAAGTAGTTACCGTATAACATGACATTTGACAATAGTTTGTTACCCTATAACATGACATTTGACAATAGTTTGTTATGCAATCAGAGTACCTGGAACAGAATTGAATACAGAGCTTGGGAAAACTCAAACTTATGTTTGTTAAAATACCAGAAGATCTAAACCTACTTTCTTCTTTAGCTGTTCCTCCATCCCCCAACACATACCCCTATTCAGACTTTCTGTAGTCTTCAAATTCCAGCTAAGACTAAGGAACATGACTACCTAACTCCACTTTATTGTTTGCAGTATTAAGTTACATTTTCCTTCTAGAGGGAAAATATTAGTTACAAGTGTCCTGATTAACCTTAAGAAATAAGAATGTTTTGTCCATATAGGAGAACTTTAGTTTCAACTGTTGTTTCCAGATCTCTCAAACCATGAAGCCTCATTAAAAATGAAAAAAAAGATAGTGTTTTTTTTTTTTTTTTCTTAATCACTGTGAGAACCTCAAATGGATAAGCAACAACCTCCAATCTCACAGCACTGGTAATTGTGGCTCAGAGTTCATGCAGATGGAGACATCAGTAAAATACCCAGAATCAGGTTCTGTATTTTCTCTGTTTGCCATTCATCAAAATGAAAGGTTTTCATGAAGAGGATTAAAGGCCACAAATAAAATATATTGTAATGCTCCCTTTGAAATGTTTAAGGCATTTATTAAAAAAAGGGCAGTTTAAGGTGAAAGGTCAGTTAGTGATAATCAATTTCTTTAACATTGATATGATTCTTATTAAACATTTATCATTTGGGTGTCACTTCAGAGGGCTCTAGAAATCATTTTTCATTGTCTACATATCATTTTGCAGTTGTCAACTGCCCAGCAGCAATAAACATTACACCTCAATTATTCTTCACAGTATAGTATTTATGGACTTATTTTTCTGAACTTCTGGGTTCTGAGAAATTACATAGAGGATAGGCATTTATAGCATGCAGTTGTTCACACAGTTTTCTGTAAGTTGGAGAGAGAGTTTTTCTTTGATTACACTTTTAACAAAATACGGAGAAGTTGGACGCAGTTTTCTTATTTTCTTCAGTTTCTCTCAGCATAGAGGACTGGGGAGTTAAGAAGTGTTCTTAGAAAGCTTCTGTTGAACCTGCCTTTCCTATCTAAGTTTATCTTTTATTCCCATGAGATGAAAGTGAAGAGTAGGGATGTGTATGAGAGAGAAAGAAATTAAGGACGCAACATACAACACACATACATTTATATGTAACTAAGAAGCTTACATGTGCGTTGTCCATTAGGGTTTTCATGAAGACCTTAAAGTGCCAATATTCTCCTGCTTCTTTCTTTACCCCGATGTTGGGTTATTGATTTGACTTTTAGGGTTGTATCAATTAATGCCTGGGGGCAAGATAGCATTGTGGAGAAGAGCAAGAGCTTTGCTTTCATGTATCACAAACTTTGAATCTTAGCTCTGCTATTTTTTAGCTCCTACCTTTTAGTGAGTTATTTAAATTTTCTAAACCACAGTTTTTATAAACCCTCAATTTCTATTAAATGGAGATAGTAATTCTTACCTCATAGGGTGGTCATTGTGTGGATTAGAGGAGATACAATTATTTTGCATGATGCCTGTGTTTGGCATATAGCAAGCCATGATAAATATTAATAGTTCACATAGTTCTTATTACTACATTTGCTGCCTCTACCAAGGGCTTAGCTATATGGGGTGGAAAGTGTTTACTGTTTCAAATAAACCACTGGAGATGTTCATGTATGGGAGAACTGTTCAAAAATGTTTCTCCTATTTTGTGTTACATTGTCTACATTTTGACACCGTTTTAGTGTCAATTCCTTAAAACACACTTTCTGGGATAAACATTAATCAAAGTATGAATGTTACCTGGGAAATGTCACATGTTAAAATTCAGATCCATGGATTTGAAGATCAGATTCACTAACTGTTGCATAGGGCACATCAAATTACCAGAATTATGTGACCCTGAATGGGGTGAATTTTTCCAGGGAAGGAGATGGAGAGTGGAGTACAAAGAAGAAAGGACAAGCCTGGGTATTGTGGCACCTGTGTACCTGTAGGATAGAGTATTAAAAACTTGGAGGAAAGAGATACCAAGAAAATTTCAACAGTTTACAAATGTCTTGTGAAGCAGTGTGTCATCAAAAATAGTGTTTCACCTAGCTCCTGTTTAACACGTTTGTGCACCCCTTTCCTAGATGATTTTGGTTCTAACAACCAACCCTCATGGCCTGTCCTTGGAGAACTTCCATCAGGGTACTTGAGCCAGCTTGCACTCACAAATGCCCAAGAAGTGCCTGGTTGACTGTGATGGTTAATTTTATGTGTGCTGAAGGCAAAGGGAATACAGATTTTGTAGTGGAAGAAAGTAAATATAAATACCAGCTACAACCATGTGACCACTTAAGAAATGACTGTAATTGTCATCAGTATTTCCTCCTTATTTTGTCATTAATGTTGGTGTGTATATATATGATATACATGTGTGTATCTATGCATATATGAGAAAACCTTTCTTCCCTCTCTATTCTCTTATATAACATAAGCTGTATTGTATTTATATCATACTATTTAGGTATGATTAATTTTATATCATAATATTAAAGTTTGTGGATATCAAGAGAAGAATAAACATCTTAAGGACTTTGGAGAAGAGTTTAATGTATTTTCAGTTGTACAAAGGATAGTTGTATCATGGTAGGCATAATTAGGATCTTGTTATTGTCTTTATTTGGAGATTATATATGGTTTAGGGATATGCCTATGGGTGCCAAGTTGATAAGGAGTGGGCTTGAGATGGTTAAGTTTATATGTCAACCTGATTGGGACACAGTGTTCTCAGATATTTGGCTAAACATTATTGTGGGAGTGTCTGTGAGGCTGTTTCTGGATGAGATTAGTATTTGAACTGGTGGACGGAGTAAAGCAGATTGTCCTCCCTAGGACGGGTGGACCTCATCCTATGCTTTGGTGCTTCAACAGAACAAGAAGCCTGGGCAAGGGAGAATTCTCTCTCTCTAATTCGGATAGGATACTTGTTTTCTCCTGTTTCAACTTGGACTCAGACTGAAACTTCACCGTTGGCTCTACTGGGTCTCCAGGTCACTGAGTGCAGATTTTGGGACTTTTTGATCTTTATAACCACATGAGCCAATTCCTTATAATAAGTATTATTTCTGTATATAATATATAATATGATAATTTAATTTATTACCTATCTTCATATCTGTATTTGTCTATCAATCTATCATCTATCTATCTATCTATCTATCTATCTATCTATTCTGTTTCTCTGGAGAACCCAGAGATACAGATGATCTCTAGCCATCTGTGTCAATGATCCTTAGCCAAAGACTCACACTTGCTGCCTACTTGGGACAGCTCTGAGCCATAGCTTATATTCCAGAGTTTCCCCGTGAAATCAGGCTAAACATAGCCTCTGAACAATTTTGCGTGAGATCTCATTTTTGCTTGACTTTTTCCTTTTCCCTGGGTGAAAAGGAAAAAGTCTGTCTCTCCTGGGAGAGCCCTTCCTCAATAAATCACTTGTACACAAATCCTTGTCTCAGGGTCTGCTTCTGAAGAAACTGACCAGGGGCAGGATGAAAGTAAATACAGTTTTCTGTTACTTAAACAGAGCTGGCAAAATATATTTAGGGAGGGAATGGCAATTGTTTAGAGAGAGAGAGAGAAAATAGACCAGTTGTTTTGGTGGAGACTCTGAAGGACTAACTCATCATTAAAGAGGATCTTGAAAAAAACGGTGATTCAACTGTCCTACATAATAAATTTATGGGTGCTTGCATGATAGAACATATAGCAAGGGATAAGGAGGACAGAAGAGATGAGACCAAGAAATACGGATGGTCGAACAAAATTTCCCATGGAATTTTATCCTATATTCCCCCTAGCAGGTATGTCTTTCATTCCATTCTAAGTTATTTGCTGCAATGTCGACCACTTCTTCTTTAGCTTGATGCTCTGAACCTTTGTCTGCTACACACATAGCCCCATGCTGGGAGAATTGGGGGAAGTAAAACTGGGAGGTAGGGTTTATTATAAAGAGTCCTGGAGCAAAAATGCTGCATTTAAGAAATCTGTAAACTGGAATAATTCGTTAGAATCAGGAATTTGCAGCCAGTGATGATTATGAGAAATATATGTACCATCTCTCAAATTTCCAAAGCATTTTAGGGAGTAGATGGATGTCCCATTATTTAATAGATAGAACCCTGAGCGATTTTATTTCAATTGTGAAGGACTGAGTGAACCCAGCTGACATCTGGCTCTGCTTGCTTCTCTATTACATTGAATGGTCTATAGTTAGTTTTGCAGGAAGCAGATATTTCTAGTTCTTTAACTCCAAAGTGTTTCTTTCCACTAATGTTTTTCATTGGCATAACCTGAGAAAAAGGGCTAAAAACAGGGCAGAACAGAAAATTCATTTGTTGACAGCCTACGGGGGGCAGGAGAGGAGGGTGCCTGAAAATATCCCCTTTCACATGCAGAAGAAAAAAAGAATGGATTTAATTACCATGATTAGAACCAATTAAGTACCTAATTCTGCTCTTGAGAACTAAAGGCCATTTGAGGGATTGCTACCTTGAAACACTTATAAACCAGGGTAGAAAGGATAACCTCCCCTAGACAATGAATAGCCACCATTTTGGAAAAGATACTGAAAGAGAGGTGTTGGAGTCTATCGGAAAGAATGTCCCCAAGGTTCATGAATACTCCTAAAATTGGGAACACTGTTCATTTTCTAATTCCAGAATCTTCATTTGACGATTGGACAATTTCTCTTCTCCAACCTACTTTATATGGTTTTCATGAGAATTAAATTAAAGAATGAGGGGGTAGATGAACCCTACATTATAGCTGCCCAAAGTGGGGGCCAGAGGACGGTTTCCAATGGTATTGCTGATCCTTACTAGTCTAAAAACTTGGCTATAGACCTTTCTTTAGCTCTATTTTTTTCCCTCCCCAAATTCTGTTCTTGTTTGTGTCATAAATTAGCTTACTCTCCTTCTGAAGGAATATCTATATCTATATTCATAGTAATATATTTTAATTGTTGCATAGTCTACAAATTTCTTAAAAAACAGACCACAGAAATCTAAGCATAGATTAATAATTACTAAGTGCACATGACTGAAATTTATTGAAGGCTAACATCTTTGGGTTATTTGAGAAACATTTGATACACTGTGAATACCTCTTATCAGAGAACATGTAGCTCATACATTATCCCCATCTGTATGCCAGTAAAGAACATGGCTAACTAATCATGGCATTCTTTCTCACTGTGTCCAAATGTAGACACAGAATCCTCAACACTGGACATCACGAGAAAATGATCAGAGTTGGTGTGTGAGCAGAGCCTGTTTGCAATTTCTCCTCTAAAATCTGTCAACTCTTTTTTTTCCTTCTTTTAATTTTTTTTTCTAGCCACTAGACAACAAGGTATGTCAACTCTTTTTTTCTTTTTTTCAACTTTTATGTTCTGGGGTATGTGTACAGGATGTACAGGTTTGTATCATAGGTAAATGTGTGTGTTGGTGGTTTGCTGCGCAGATCAACCCAACGAGTATGTTTTTGAGTTCTTGCTCACATGACAGCTAGCTAAGAGTATTTCACAGCAAGGTGAAGACAGGCAATGAGATAACTGTTGCCTTGAGATGGGGTGAAAAGTTGTGAATTATTGTATAATGAGACAATGCTCAAAGGGCAAATGGGATTGTAAAGGGAAAAGAGGAAGTTCAGGAAAACAACCTTCCATTACTTCTTTCTTTAGAGCTGCACTGTCCAATATGGTAGCACTAGACATAGGTGGCTACTGAGAATTTGAAATGTAGATAGCCTCAGTTGAGAAGTGCTATAGGTGTCACATATAACACTGGATTTTGAAGACAGAAAAAATAAGGTAAAGTGGTTTATTAGTATTTTTTTGTATTAATTACATATTGAATCACGAGTTTGGTTATATTGAGATGAGTAAAATATAGTATTAAGCTTAATTTCACCCATTTCTCTTTGCTTTTAAAAAATGTGACTACTAGAAAATTAAAATTACACCTGTCTTGTTTCCTTGTGTTTTCATTGGATAGCTCTGATCTAGGGCATGGGTTTTTGCCTAGTTTCCAATACCTGTAAAAGTATCCAGGTATAGAGTTTTAGAAGACTGGGAGATCTCTGAAATTATATGCCCTGTGTTATATGCATCTACATATGTGAATTTTTCTGAAAGAGTATCAGTAACTTTTGATCAGAGTTTGTGATACAGAACAAGGGTAATCACCATTGGTCTAGAGTCTTTCATAGAAGGGTATGAGACCTTAAAGTGGAATTTTAGAAGGTAAAATGTAAGACCTTTCCTCACTTCTGAAATCCTCAGAGAAGAAATCTAGGATTCATTATCACAGGGTTGAAACTATATCTAGGTAAAGGCAGTGGTTGGGTACCTTATTCACCATCTTATTCCCAGCATCTGACATGCAGTGATGGCATCCTCCAAAAATTTTGTCATTTAATGTCTTTGAGATCATCACCTGTGAAAATTTATAGGTCATTATTTTCTGCATAGATACTAAACATAGTTTTGGAGAAAAAATGACAACTTGGAACTCATTTGGAAAATGTATTTGCATAGGTGGATTCTCTCAAATCTAAGGATTTGAAACAATGATATGAAAGCAAGTAGTTTAATTGCAAGGCAACCCAGGAAGCACCAGTAGGGAAGTGGAGAAGGAAGGCAAGGACAAAAAGAAAGCTAGTTCAAGGTAGATTAATGAGCAGGTTATTGCTGTTGGTTCTTTGGGAGACTACATAGATCATGTCTCAGAGTTTTCCCATGTGAAGGGCGAGGAAGCCATCAACTCTTATGTGTCATGGGTTGGAGGCCATTTCTGGGTCAGAAATTTCCCAGATCTTCTATCTTCCTGGGGTGAGGGTTGAGGGGTCCTCCTACCAGCCAAGGAAAGCACTCAAGCTTGAGATGTGGCCACATGCAATCAGAGGCAGTCCATAGGTTTGGAGAGGTTGAGTGTTAAGGGAATGTAGGCAGGGTACCAACAACTTAAGCTAGGTGTCGCATGGAGTGCTGTGCCTAGAAGTCACTCTTTAGTTTTGTAGCAGTAAACAGGACAGATGTGTTTATTATAAGATAATGGTCCCAATCCAGTAGACTCAGAAAACTGTGCATATAAGAATTTAATGAAGATGGCAGTCTGCTTTCTGTGGATAAAAGAAAATTCTAAATTTATACCACAGGCTTGTTTGCATATAGACCCATCCCAACTAACATTGTTTTTCAAGTATTGTAATATGAATGTGTACTCATAAGAAAATGGATCTTTGAGTGTTGTTGAAAAACCATTTGAAAAGCTGTAATTATTGTGAAACAATTTGGCAAGGGTAAGGTTTGTTGGTAGAGATGAAAAGCAGTTTTGAGGCCAAGAGTTTGCTATTTTCCCACAAACAAGCTTAATGGAAAACACAATTATTTCCTCTTTTTGGCCAACTTAAAATGTGTAAATGTTCTCTACAAGCAGTAAGTGCAAATTTTGTCCCATTAATATAGATGAAGGCGGTCTGTTTCTAGTATTGACAACACCAAACTTTTAAAGTATTTTAAGAAGAACTATAATGCATATCAAACTGGAGGGGAAAAAAAGTCATCCGATAGATCAATAGATTGCAATGTTTACTCTTTCAAATCTATTCTCCATTAGAAATGCTCAATTATTAGGATGAAAATGGTATATAAGTAAAACAGTTTTCACTGTCAATCAGAAATTTGAAGGGAAGCGTGCCTCAACTTTTTTTTTTACCTTAGAGAAATATATAGCTGTCCTTTATAAAGTATTTTATTCATTTTCAGGAACACTCTGGCCCTCATCTCCTAAAGGCAAAAACATGATATAGATGAGCTTGAGCTCTGCTATAAACAGGGCTATTCAAACTTTTGAATTGGCTGACCTCCAGCACTGCATTTGTAGGAGGCAATGGGGCAGGACAATTGAAAGAAAATAACCAATAGCATTTTATTCTATTTCTAATTTATTTTCCCATTAGCAAATTATAAAACGTAATTACTCAAGTAGTATAACCAATTTATTCAAATTGTAATGTCTGGAAATGTTCTGTTTCCCTTTTTTTAAGTGAGGTTTTACTGGAGAACGGCTAGAAATATCTACATAGTGTTTTTGAAACTATGTAAACTATTATAATGAGGTTGCTCTCCCTATACAAATTCAAAATCTATAGCCTTTTCTGCAGGGTTTACAGGCTAGTTCCTACCTGTCTCTAGCTTCACCACATGACTGCCTTGTCTTTCTGACTATACCTCAGCTGCCTGGACCTTCCCTTCTTCTCTATCACCCCAAACACTTTCTCTCCTCAAGGTCTGGGTGTGCTGTGCCCTCTGATTGGAATGCCCTCTCATGTTACCTCCTGCACATCCTTGCTACTTATCTTCCTATTTATCTGCCCTTCCCAGCTGACCCCTGTCATCTGCTGGAGCACCCTTCACTTTTTACTCATTGTGCTTAAATACCATTGTGGTTTTTATAGTTATTCAAGGGCTAATTTATTTATTGTTTGGCTTTTTCACCTCAACCATGACTGTTCAAAATTCATCCTATGATACAACAGTCGACATATAGCAGATATTTAATATGTTTTTGGCGAATAAATGAGTAAGTGTATGACTCAAGATGCTGATCCATTTGCCTTCGTGGTGGTTTCTATGTCATGACTTTTCTTTTGACTTAAACGTGGTATCTCCCCTGTAAGGTTAAGGGTTGAGCAATTATACCAAATCATAAAGTGCTAGATTTGTTCATTAGGGAAAGTCCCATAGGGTTTTCCTTGAGATCTATCTTTGCTGTTTACATCAGCATCTGAATTCCTCATTTTGTAATTGTTCAAATATCTTGTTTCACTTTGTCTCCATGTGGGCACTGCTGTACCATGCTTATCTGGCACAAAATGTTCATCGCACACTATTTGTTGAATGAATGAATGAAGAGAATGCAATCAGAAATGTTCTTTTCCAAATGTATATATCATTGATGGACTGGGCTATCTTCTGAGAAATTTGCAAGTTTTAGATTGGATCAAATAATGGATCACTCATTTACTTTGATGTCTTCAGAGACAAAGAGTTCATGAAGGGAGTTTGCCTCATGGGCTTATGCTTCAGGGGCCTGGGATGTCCAACCTGACTGACATCAGTGCTTTAGGGATGCAAGCGCAACCAGGATGCCTAGTAGGACAATTGGCTGGGGGAAATCACTATGGCAGAGTGAGGATGAGCTGCCATTGACTTTAATGAAAGAGGCAATCTCTATGGGAAATTCAGGCCAAATGGAAATGACCCACACTGAGCCTGTGTAGATTTCTATCATGACAACCTTCTCTTATATACCATCTCTTCCCTTTTTAATGTGAGAGCCATGGTTAATTGTTGTCTTTCCACTTCTTGGCTCTCTACCTTGTCTGCTATAGGACATTGAGAGCAATTACTTGAAAGAATTCCTTTAGTGCAATCCAGAATCCTCAGGCATCTGAGAAACTTTTCTTAAAAATTTCAACTCAGCAAAAAGTTAGAGGTTTTTTTTTTTTTTTTTCCTGACAAGGCATTTTTTAGATTACCCTAAAATATTTGGATAATGCAGGCATGCAGGCAGTGGCACTTCACTTCTGCTAGGAATAGGATCTGCTCCATAGCAATGTCTATATATCCATTCATTAATTAATGTATTATGTGTATCCAGACTGTATTGATAAGGATATGTTTTAGATAAAATAATGGCTATAGAGACAACATTGAATAATGTTTTTGGTTTTCTGCTCTGATACCCTCCTTTCTTGTGGCAAGGTCTGTTTATCCTTCAGTTCCATCTTACAGCTTTGTTTGCTGCCACCTCCTTAGTGCAAGCCACCATCATCCCTCATCAAGACTACTCTAACAGCCATCTGATTACTCTCATCCATCTGTGCCTCTCTCTAAGCTGTTCTCAGCAACTAGATCCGGAGGGACACTTTCAAATCTCAAATTCTCTCATGTCATTTTCTTTGTTTAAAACATTTCCAAGTCTTCCCATTTTTCTTAGAATACATTTAACAGACCAGTCTCTCCAGCCACATGGTTCACTGGGCATCTTGTTGCCCTCCATGTTTACCCACACAAACTGTCTTTCTACCACAAATGCTTTGTAAATGCTGTTCCTTCTGCCTAGAATGCCCTTTCCTCCCTCCCTCCTATCTTCACCTAGTTTACTCCTATTCACCCTTCAGATTGTAACTTAGCCTGTTTAGTACCCTGGTTAATTTTATGTGTCAATGTGACTGGGCCTTGGGGTGCCCTGGCATTTGGTCAAACATTATTTTGAGTGTGTCTGTGAGGGTGTTTCTGGATGAGATTAACATTTGAATCAATAAACTGATTAAAGCAGATCTGGCATTCCCTAATGTGGGTGGGTCTAATCCAGTCAACTGAAGATGTGAATAGAACATAATAAGTGAGAAGGAACTCCTCCTGTTTGAGCTGGGACGTTTGGTTTCATCTGGTCTTAAGACTTTGACTAAAACACTGGCTTTTCTTGGGTCTTGAGCCTGCCAGCTTTCAGACTGGAACTTATATCATTGGCTCGCCTTGTTCTCAGACTTTGGGACTCAGACGGGCGCTACTACGTATTGACTCTCCTGGATCTCCAGCTTGAGGACGGCAGAACTGAGAACTTCTCAGCCTCCTTAGTTGGATGAACCAATTCCTTATAATAGATCTCTGGAGAACCTCACTAATACAACCCACCCTCTCATATACACACACTTTTATCTACTCTTCTAGAAAAGTACTTTGTAGGACATATATATTTGACATTTTACATCTATTTGTGTGATTATTTAATTAAGTCTCTCTCTCCATTACAGTGACTGTCCCAAATGGGCAGAGACAGGGACTTTTCTGGGATTTTACTAGAGTGTAGCACATAGCACTGTGCCAGGCACATATTTGATGATGAGACAATGACATTACCTCCCATAGGAAAGACCTAGGCCATTGTGGGATATAGAATACACCTTTTCCTAAAGGATTTTTCATGGGATCTTAGTTCAACTGCACCAAGTTAACTTTCTTTTTGTCTTGTCTGATTGAATTTTCCAAATCAAGCTACTTAGATTCTGCCATGTTTGTGACCTGGTTTCCATTTATAACATTTCTTTACTGTTCCAGGGTCTCTGCCTTGATAGTCTGCTGTGCATCCCATGAACTCAGTATCCAGAAGTTGCCTTGTCCCCATCAATCCAATGGAGTCCATTCATGTCTCCAAACCTTGCCTTAATGATCCCTGCTGTCTGTTATAGGAACATTTTTCCCTGACCACCCTTTCTGTCACCCCTTGTTAGACCTCCCTTTCACTAACCACAGCCTGAACTCTTACCTACTGCCATACTCTCAGAAAATCATACCAAGCCTATTAGCTCAATTTCCTCTAGCTTCCATTACCAAAACCAGGGCTTTCAAATACATGGTCTTTTCTGGGAAATAAATCCCTTTGCCAACCTGGAAATGCCCAAGATGCCCTAGTTTCAAAATATGCTTTAAATTTTCTTTTTTTTTTTTTTTTTTTTTTTTGAGAGGGAGTCTCACTCTGTCACCAGGCTGGAGTACAGTGGTGTGATCTCGGCTCACTGCAGTCTCTGCCTCCCAGGTTCAAGCGATTCTCCTGCCTCAACCTCCCAAGTAGCTGGGAGTACAGGCATGCACCCCCACACCCAGCTAATTTTTTAAAATATTTTTAGTACAGAAGGGGTTTCACCATGTTGGCCAGGATAGTCTTGATCTCCTGACCTTGTGATCTGCCTGCCTCGGCCTCCCAAAGTGCTGGGATTACAGGCACCCGGACTCAAGTTCTTATATCACATTTTAACAGTTTCTCTGCAGGTCAACCTGACATTCATTTGGACTCATCCAAAAAGAACAGCATGTTCCTTTTGATGTCTGCATTTTCCAGAATAAATGACTTTCTCTCCCTCAATTTCTACTTTTAGAATCTTAATGAGCATTGAGTTTTGGAGACAGTGACCTTGTTTTCAAGTGTAGGAATTAATTACTTTAAAAATGTCACTGTTTAAAGGAATATCAGCACCCCGTTCTCACTCATGAATTATCACCACATAAAATCTCACAAAGATTATATGAATTTCTTCCAACAAAATGGTTTGCCTTTTTATGTGCAGAGGATGGTCCTGGGACAATTGCAACAAAATCATTTGGGTGGGGAGAGGTGATTATTACAAATACATATTCCAGGTCCCCACTGCAGACCAACAAACCAGAATCTATAGAATCCTTAGAGCTGCTGCTTCTTCTTTTTCTTTTTTTTTGAGACAGTTTTAGTCTGTCACCCAGGCTGGAGTGCAGTGGCTCAATCTTGGTTCACTGCAACCTCTGCCTCCTAGGCTCAAATGATTCTCCTGCCTCACCCTCTCGAGTAGCTGGGATTACAGGTGTACGCTACCATGCCTGCCTAATTTTTGTATTTTTAGCAGAGACAGGTTTTCACCATATTTGCCAGACTGGTCTCGAACTCCTGACCTCAAGTGATCCACCGGCCTTGGCTTCCCAAACTGCTGGGATTACAGGTGTGAGCCGCTATGCCCAGTCGAGTTTGCATTTTAAACAAGGTAGTCCAATTAGTCTTAGATACATTAAAGCTGAAAAAAAAAAAAAAAAACACAACATTTTTCCTTGAGTACTGTCAAAAAAAAAAAAAAAAAGCTAGCACCCTGTCATATATCTGTTTATTTATGTACTATACTGATATAGTAAGTGTGTTATAAATGATACCTCAAAAACAGAAATTTTAAAAGGGTAGACAAAGGATATATATAAACAGAGTTATATTTGCTTGCCATATTACACAGGGGGTCATTCTGTATACCCCACAGACTGTAAGCACTCTGCTTTGAAAACTAATGTTTTATAGGATGCAGATTATTACGTTTACCTCTAAGATTGACTTGTGTTCTATTCTAGCAGAGAATAAATACTAGCTGAGATGGGCTACAGGATAAATGTTGTTGAAGGTGATAAGGGGAGATCTAGGTGCAGGGAACTTGAAGGAAGGATTCTGGGCATGCAAGAGACCAGTTTGAGGGCATTGAGACCCAAGTTAGTGTGTGGAGGGAGTCAGAGGTGGCACAGGGAAGCAATTATGAGAGGTGCATTGTTTCTGAGGGACAGGGGAGGGCCACCAGACTGCTTCTTGCAGAACCGAGAATTGTATGCTGTCTCATGCGTATTCTCTCTCTTTCCTGCTCCCTGTATCGTGCTGCTCAAAGTGTCAGTGGTCAGAGGCCCAGGGCCAAACCACAAACTGTTGTACCAGTGGCCCATGTCAAGATAAGTATAGAAATTGAGAGTGTTTAGGCATTTTTAGAGCAATTTGCCCTTGCTGTGACATCTAGTAATTAATATTTTTGTGTGTTTACAGAAGTATTGGTCTGCTATAAATTGGACATTTAAACATTTTTGAAATAAGCTAGACACAGAAAAATATTGCAGGATCTCACTTAGTGGAACGTAAAAAAAAAAAAAAAAAAAAAAGTCAAACCACACATAGAGAATAAAACAATAGTTACCAGAATGTGGGGGAGGGGAAGAAACAGAAAGGTGTAAGTCAAAGAATACAAAGTAGCAGATGTATAGGATGAACAAGTAGAAAGAGCTAATGTAAAACATGAGGACTATAGTCAATAATGGTGTATTGTAGTCACGATTTCTGCTAAATGAGAAGATTAAAGGGGCTATTGCCCCGGGGTAAAAATGGGTATCTGTATGAAATAATGGATATGTTAATTTGTTCCACTATAATCATTTTACTACATATATAACATCATGTTGTATACTTTAAACATACACAATAAAATTTATTTAAAAAACATAGACTGTTTTTCTATAAAATTCTGAACTGGTCTTTAACTCTAGATAGTTTTTGAAGCACTGTTTCAGATGATGCGTAGGCTGAATTCTCCCACCTTTGCTTCAGTCCTATGGCCGAGGAGCTGCAATGGGCCATTCTCATCTGAAGTAATTGCCTCCGCTTGTTAGAGGACTGGCATGAAAGGAACAATCGTGATAGTGGGCATAACACATAATCCCTCTGGGACTCCCTTTGGTCATCCACAAATGGCAGTAAAGAGATGAGCGCCTCCTTGTTCTCACTCACAGGTGGGAATTGAACAATGAGAACACTTGGACACAGGGTAGGGAACATCACACACTGGAGCCTGTGGCAGGGGGGTGGGGTGGTCTGAGGGAGGGATAGCTTTATGAGAAATACCTAATGGAAATGATGAGCTGATGGGTGCAGCAAACCAACATGGCACATGTATACCTATGTAACAAACCTGCATGTTGTGTACATGTACCCTAGAACTTAAAGTATAATAATAATAAAAAAAGAAATGAGCGCTTCCTTTACTGAATACAGCTGCTGCTTTCTTAGGAAAGTTAGGCTTACAACTAAGGAGGCAGATATCCTAACTGTTAGCATCCAGGAGATGCTTAAAGAGCTTAATAGTCACATTTTTGTTGCACCACAGCCTGAGCTTCTAGAAGCTTCTTTTCCTGACTTTCTCCCTAATTACAACCTGCTTACCTGGCTACAGGGCAGAGAAAGCCAGGATGATAAAGCTATTGCGGTTGCTAAATTTAGAATCTAATAGCATTGTGTCAGATCTCAGCTTGGTGACCTCCTAGCTAGTGACACAACTTCTCTGAACCTCAGCTTTTTAATTTTTCAGTGGGCATAGTGATTTCTGTCTAAAATGTTTTAGTGGGGGAATAAATGTGTTTATTTTTATAAAGCACTTAGCTCTGTGAAAGTCTGTAGAACATTTAAAGTACATTGTACTGTCATTATCATGCTTTTTATTTATTCAGTAAATAGTTGAGCAAGTACAATCTGCTGGGAATTGTACTCATTCCTGAGGGAGCCATAATGAGAAATCAAGCATGATACTGTACCTAAGAAATTTATGATCTAAGTGACCTCAATACAACTCATTTTCAACACCTTCACGTTCCTAACGAGACTGTAAATCCTGTGTGGTCAGGAAACACATCTGATTCATCTCTGAATCTGCAGTGGGTAGCCTAGTGTGGGCCTGTGGAAAGTGCTCAAGAAATTCACGTGGAACAGAATCCCATCGTCTTCCAAGTCTTGGTTTGACTCGATACAAGGGTTTAAAAACAAGTGTTTATTTAGGAAATGATCCCAAGTAACAGCCATCGGGGTGTGGAGGAGTGTGAGAGAACAGGGAAAGGAGCCATTTAGGGATGTTTTATCTATAGCACACTAGAACCTAATCCTGCTGGGGACGTCTTGGGAGATACAGCAGTGAGAGAGAACTGGAATATTTATCTACCATTGGTTGAGAGCTTCTTGGGGATGAACATTAATCTAGCATTTTTGCCCTGCTGTTATGGCTACAGGAAAGTCTCTGGCACCAAATCACAGAGGCTGGCAGTTGAAAGTCAGCCTGCTTGCATGGCAGTGGTAGGCACCATGAGGATATGGGTGGGACACACATCTTCACTCCATTTCTCAGCTCAAGTCTACCACCTGGGCCAGTTTTCCCGGATTCCCAGAAATCTGTCTTGCTCAGTGTTGTCCCCCTCCTCCACACTGGGAATGTCTATAACACACTCATGCCTATACTTGTCTTCTCCCAGCACTCCAGCTTATACTGATTCTTTCTTCTCAGTTCCTTGTTCATTTATTTATTAATATTTTTAAATAGCTCTCCCTTTGGCACAGACATGCACAAAGTTATTTCAGTGCTGTATGTGGGTGTCTCACCTTCCCACATCCGTGTGAACTCCTGAGGACAGATACCATGAGTTATTCATTTTCTGTTCTTGCCACATTGCCCACAACAAGAAAGTCTGCAAGAAATTAAACTTAGGGCTGAATTTAACTTTGAGATGAAAGACTGGTGATCTGTGCTTCTCAACTTCTGCTTTTTCAGCCACATTTTCTGCTCTGACTTGACTAAGCTGACAGTTTGCAATTTTATTGATTCTAAAGTATTTTGATGAGAATCATAACTGCCACAGCCACAGCGGGTAGCTCTCATTTATTCAGCACATATGTGCTTGGCATTATGCACTTAATATATTCTCTCATGTGATCCTCATAACAAAGCTAGTGTCATCATTTTACAGATGGGAAAACCGATTCTAAATAATCAAATGACTTACCTAAGATCATATAATTAGCAGAAGAGCAACAATTTAAACTCAGGACTAACCTAGAATTCTAGACTTTTAACTATTGTACTATATGTCTCCCAAATATAAGAAACAATAAGAAATACTGAAAATAACCAATTCATTATGTCATTCCCCTATCAGTTCAACTGTCCAACTAAGAAGTATCCAAATTCAGTGAGTTTATATTGTCTTTAGACTTTGTTAGTCAAGACAAATGAGACTTATTATTGGAGACGAAGTGCAGAAACATTCTCAGGGACCCCCTCAGCATCTAAGTTACCATTATCCACAAGGCAGGTGGGTTTGATTGCCTGCCGGGTGACAGTCCAATGACCACAACCAAGGAGGATTTAACAAGGGGATTTTATTACTTGCAACAAGCAAGGACACCAGGAATAGTTCCCAAAGTAGTGCCTCCCTGAGCAAAGGTGAAAACAGGGCTTTTATTGGGCTAGTTAGTTAGCTGAGTCATTGTACATAAAGGCAGAGAAGGCAGTGCAGACGCAGTTGCTGATCATGCTTCTAGACAGGGTGCATGTATGGACAATGGAGAATAAGCTCCTCCTCTGGTGGGGTTTTTAGTATGGAAACGAGGGGAGTTTGCCAAATTCTCATCTCCAACTGAAGTATCTGAGGATCCAACCCATTTTTTTGTTTTGCTGGAGGTGGGCTTCTTCCTGGAACTTTTCCGAAACA
This sequence comes from Pongo pygmaeus, assembly GCF_028885625.2. Lineage (NCBI taxonomy): Eukaryota > Metazoa > Chordata > Mammalia > Primates > Hominidae > Pongo > Pongo pygmaeus. The sequence continues at coordinate 72,232,436 of NC_085930.1, read as the reverse complement.
AGAACTCAAGGTGTATCAGTTACAGCTGGGTACTTTCCCGAAACAATAACTCAAGGTGTATCAGTTACAGCTGGGTACTTTCTCACAGTGTGTGCTGGGAAATCCAAGGACCCTGGCTTACATTACCTTTCTTTTTTCTTTGTTTTCTGGCCCTGCAAATCCAAAGACAAGCCCATCTAGTTTGGGGACTAGAAAAAATTGCCTCTGATATCACATATCTTCCGAAATCGTTTGTTTATGTCTAGATTTTGGTTTTCATAAACACGGAAACATGTATTGTTTCAACATGAAGAAAATACTTATCCATGTGGGAGTATTTTCTCCCTGTCCCTGAAGCTCAGTCTGAATGGCTCAGGCCCGCTTTAGGTTTCAGCTCTTTCTTCTCCCTTCCATATCCTCCATTACCTAGAGAATCATCATTTATCGTGGGAGGTGCAAAGTCTTGCTCTGACTCATCATATGTGTTCTCAAAACCATTGTCTCCTCCAGGACATTTTATTTTCCCTGCAGGATCTAAACTCTTGAAAGGCAAAGCCAGGAAGAGCTGTTTTGTTTCTCTGCTCATCCTCCACATCGTTGTGGATACAAGATAATATGAGATTTAAAAAAAAAACTGCACCAACTAATATTTTAGAAAAGAATGGCTCATGTTTGTATTTATGTGTTTGTGAACATGTGTGTTCATGATAACAGATTAGCCTATTGGTCCTTCTTACACAAGGCAGGGAATAAAAGGCAAAAGTAATTCAAGTCATAAATTGTTTAATTTCAGTTTTGCGTAGCTTGTTGAATTGTTGCAAAGCCAGCTGCTTTATCTCATAGGCCTTATTTTTGTACTATTATACCAGCATTCAAATGCTGTGACCCCAAAAGTTTGCTAAGTATGGAATCTGGAGTTAAATCTTGTCGGAAATTTCATTAGAAGACAGTCTAATTAGCCTGAATCAGAAGCCACCTTCCAAATAGCGTATTCAAAAATGTTAGTGAGTTATCTAGAATTTTCTAAAAGCAAAACATGATTTATTGAGTTCAGAGCATTTTTCTTGGTGCAATAGAGAATCACAGCAGCCTTGTTTGAATAGCTATTATTAAGATTGCTTTGTTGTTTTGGAGACAGATCCCTATTTATTAGATTTTTGAATGGGAAAAAAAAATCCTGCTTTGGCAAGCCCTTAAATGTAAAGGATCACAGAGTGATAAATGCCAAGGTGATTTTTTAAAAATGTAATATGTGGTTCATTGAACTTTCCTAGCTGTCAGTATGTGAAGAAATTCCATTGTCAGATATTAAGCGAGCATTTTCTGTATATAAGTCAAACATTTCAAATGGGTATTTTTCAGCCCATTAATCTGTAACAGTATGTTGGAAAATTTGATAATGACCAACTACTGGTTTAGTTTGCACCTCACTAAATTGTCCCCAAGGATTAACTACAAAAACCTGCCCATCAGAACCCCCCCACCACTCTCCCTGCCCTCAATCACACAAGCACACACACTCCCCTTCCAGGATTGCCTCAGCACAGGCCCCAGGTAAGCATTTCCACTGAAATGATAGCCAGTCCTGGCTTCAGATCATCCATTACAGGCTATCACCTGTGAATCTTCACACTGGGAAGGTTTTCCTACCCAGTTTTAACAGCTGTTTTCAGAACTTTTGACATTTTACCAAGTCAAGGGCAATCTATCTTTTAAAGAAGTGCCAAAATAGCCTTGGACTTGGGTCCCAAACGTGCTGGGAAGTGTGGATTAACATTATAGGAGGAGGGGAGGCGCGGAAAGTAGAGGTGGAGAAACATAGAGCTTAGCTGGGATTCTGTGTGATTGATGGTGTTTTATGAGTGGGAAATCTTGAGGTGAATGCTGCCAAGTCCTTACCTTCCAGTAGAGAAGTGGGCTTAACTTGGGCATTTAAAGTGTATTTGGGGACTTTCTCTTCTGGATAGCTATGTATTCTCTGAAATTAAAGGAAAATAAGGATGGAAATGACTTTCTTCAGTGTTTATTGTTGCTGTATCTCCGTGGTATGGCCAATATTTTGTCTTTTTGAAAAAAAAATTTCATTTTTTCCCACACATATTTATGAAGTACCTATTACTGTAATCAGACATTGTGCCAAACTTTGGAGATAAAGTAGTAAGCACAATAGTGTCTCCTCTTATGGAACAAGATATTCTAGAAACAATTTTTTTTTTTTTGAGACAGAGTCTCTCTCTGTCACCCAGGCTGGAGTGCGGTGGCATGATCTCATCTCACTGCAACCTCTGGCCTCCTGGGTTCAAGCGATTCTCCTGCCTCGGCCTCCCAAGTAGCTGGGATTACGGGTGTGCACCACCACACTCAGCTGATTTCTGTATTTTTAGTAGAGACAGGGTTTCACTATATTGGCGAGGCTGGTCTTGAACCCCTGACCTCAGGTGATCAGCCCACCTTAGCTTCCTAAAGTGCTGGGATTACAGACGTGAGCCACCATAGCCAGCCTCTAGGACCAAATATTTTATCAGTGGAAACACCTATTGAGGAAAGTGCATCTGGGCAAGAAACAGAAAGCAAAATTTCACCAGTGTCTATGATGGGCCAGGTACTTCTCAAGTCACTGTGCTTACATCGTGTTACTAAATTCTCAAAAAAATGCAGAGACACAGGAATCATTCTTCCTATTTTACAGACAGGTAACCAGATGGAAGGACAACTACAAAAACAACCAATATTTATTGAGCCCTTATCATATGCCTACCATTGTGCTGCAAACTTACATGACTTAGCTTATCCAACCCTCTTTACAGTCTTGAAAGCTAATGTTATGCTCCCCATTTTAATGGGGATGAAACTTGGACAGTCACAATGCTATTAGATTGAGAAGCTGGGTTTTAAAACCACGAATGCAGAGATTTTTCTGTCTGCAAGTGACTAACTCTGAACAGAGGCTTATCAATAGGAAATAGCCAGACTGTCATAGTACTTGCTGGTGATCCTGGGTTAATGAGTGATTTCTTTGCCTTGCATCTTCCTGCAGGCACATCCCTGTCTTATTAAGAAACTGAATTAACAGTCAAAAATTCTAAAAGTGTAGCATGGGGTAAAGCATACTTGATAGAGTTAAACAGTTATACAGTGTAGGTGAGAATGCAAACACACACACACACACGCACACTTGTGTAGTTGTAAATGTGGAGCCAGGATACTGGGCGTGGTGGTGGCACTGCAGAGTACATGGTGAGTGTGAAATTAGATTATCAAAAGGAATTAATTTGAAGAATGTCAGAGATGGAAGGAGATTACATTAGAGAGAGTCTAGTCCACCCTCTTTGTTTTACATATGGGACAATTCCTTAAGAGATGAGTTACTAAGGGAAAGTGTTTTCTTGAACAGCCCATCTTTGAATATTGCTCCCAACGGTAAAGAGGCAATTCAGACAAAATTCCTTTGACTTATACCTTCATCTTCTGTTCCATTGTTGTGTGTGTGGCCTGAGGACATCACTCAAATTCTCAGTGTGCAATGAGAAGGGAAGCAGTTATGAGGTGACTCAAAGCTGTGCTTTTAATTGTCTCAATGACCCAAGCAAGGGGAAATTATCCTTCAGGACTAAATTATCCTTCAGGACTAAAATATTGCTTTGATCAAGCCACTCACAGTTCCCAAACTTTACTGCTCATTGGAGTCACCTGGAGATCTTTTCAAAAACTGCTACTTGACTCCCACCCCAAGACACTCTGATTTGATTGGAATAGAGTGTGGCAAGGCATCGGGAGTCTTAAAATCTCCCCAGGTGATTCTAATATGAAGCAGAGTGTGGAAACCACTGTCCTACCTGCTTAAACACTGAGTGGCTACATATTGCCATCCAATATATAATAGTATAACCTAATGTTAATTGAATGCCCACCAGGGTGTCAGACAGTGCTTCATTTTTTTTTTTTTCATTTAATGGCCACATGCATTTTGTGCTGGCAGCTACTTTTATGACATCTGCTTAGCAGATGAGAAAACTGAAGATCAGAGGACTCATACAACTTGTCCAGGGCTACACAGTTAATGAGCGGCAGCAGTGGGATGCCAGTGCTGTAAGTTTCTCAGTCACGTTGCTTTAGTACAATGACATAAAGACTGATTTCCAAGCCTCTTCAGAGTCCATCTCCAACATACCTTCCTCACCTTATCTCTCAAAGCATACATGTACACGGTCTTCCTGATACAACTTGTGAGATAACTGATCTCTATGTGCATATGGACTTATTCTTACTCAGCTATATTTTGGTAGCCCAAGAGTATCTGGAATTGCGTTGACTTTGGCAAGAGCATTTTCTAGCGTAGGAAGAGGAGTTTGGGATGTGGCAGTTACTATGAGTTGCCATTCCTGTGACTACTGATTCCCACCCTCCTTTCTATTAGAACCTTCGTTTTATCTACCTTCCTTCCATTGGACAGGTGCTTAAGGGAATTTGACCTCTGCCATAGCTTCCAGAGTGAATCAGACCAGTAACTGTTTAAGTATGGGAAGGTATTCAGATTCTAGGTAATGAGACATGAGGGGAAAAGAGCTGAGTGGCTTTCTTTCACCCTTAAAAAAAGAACATGTTATGTTGTATGTATGGCAAATTGCTTAAAAAATACATCACTATAACAAAAGTTGTGTGTTTGTGTAAGATAGCTTTATACCTGATGTACCTCCGAAGCAAATCCACATTATAGAGTAGCCTATGTAATCACTTCAAATATGGTCACTGAAGTTTATATAAGAAGGTTTCCAAGTAAGTAGAAAAGAGGTTGGAAATAACTGTTCATTGGGGATAGACACAATAAGTTGGCTAGAGAGTTATGTCTCTTCCAAAGTAAAGTATCTAGCTAGCCCAGATGTCTAATAACCTTGTAATGGCACTCAAGGTCTAGATCTCTGTTAGTTCTGTTTTCCATCCTCAGCATCATAGTAAGCCCTGTTGTATGATTTAACTGTATGGTTGACTGGTCATGCCTTCAAACTACTGTTGCAGCCACCACCTTGGAGAGAAATTTTCACATAAGGTCCTTATTGGAATGGCTGAGCATATGTACCTAAAAGATTTTATAACTGTTTTTGTACCCGACTGGTGGTATTTTTGAATTGTGTCAGTCCTGAGGTTAACTGAATTTGTGATTTCTTGCTGTCTGAGATAGCTTTCTCCATGTTTTAAGCCAATTTTGGCTGGGTTTATTTGCAACCCAAAGAATTCTGACATGCAGTTCTTATGAACAGGATCAGATACTTAATTTGTGGGGTTCAGTATAGAATGGAACATGGGGCTTTTAATTAAAAAATTATTAAGAATTTCAAGACAGTGGCAGCAGTCTGTTAAACTAAATGAGGGATTCTTCAAAGCACAGGAGTGTGTGCAAATGTCTAGATTGCATGCCCAAAAAGTTGGCACTGCCTGTCAGGAGCTTGGGTGAAATGTTTCCCAGCAGACCCAGGAGGAAAATCTAAGATTGGTAGGAATCCTCTTTCCTTGGGAATTAAGGCTTGTGATTACCTTTTGCTCTGAGAAGATTTTTGAACTAGGCTTACTAGGAAAAACTGAACCAAATGAGAAGGCACTGCAACAGCTAATCTCAATTTTAAAAAATACTGTGACCTTTAAAAAATTAGAATCAACTATTTTCTCAGGTTAATTAGGTAAAAAAAGAAAAAACATATGATATCTTCAAACCTTAAAATCTGTTGTTCTCAGCTTCATGGTTAAAATACATTACATTCGGTCTCCTGGAATTGTGAACAACTTATATGTATTTGCCTTATAAAGAAAGGACCAACCATTCTCCTATTAATAAGGTGTGAAAGGTGGGGAGCTAAAAGATTAGCTTTGTGAGTGTCATTTGGAGTGACCAGCTACAGATAGAGATGATAAGATGTTAATTTTTGCAGTAAACTTTTGGTGCTTAGACTTTCAGCTAGAGCATCCTCTCCAAGAGTGATAAAACAGAAAAATTAATCATGTAGGAAAACCCAAAGAAGGCAAATGAAGCGATGCAAAGTGAACACCACTCCAGGCTTTAACGTTTGTTGGCTTTAAGCAAATATGTCCAAAGGTATGGGCTGGCCCTTGAGTCAGCTTTTTGACTTAAGGATCATGATCCTTGGGGTCTAAGGCAGTTTGTTAACTGATTTTTGAATAATTTCGGTGTGGCATTTTCCCCAGGAAAGAAGGCAAAAGTGACTATTTCTAAATCCATAGAGACTGCAGTGACTTTTTGGTAGGTCAGGCAACCAAGAACTGTTTGTCTTGATGATAGCGGCAGTTAAGATTCTTACAATTTAGGAGGGCCTGTCAACATCCCAACCCTGCCTTGATGATGTTTCCTTTGGTATCACTTGATTGAAAGAAAAAAAAAAAAACCCAGAATGACAAAAGGATAGTGCAAATTCCACATATAAATTATTCACATACATTAAAAAGGTGCATACCAGTGTAAAATGTGGTTTCATTAGATCTACAGAAAGTTTGTGATGTCTATATGGCTTTAGGTAATAAAGGCAAAGCCCTTCAGGTTGAGGGAGGAAAATTTGTTCTTTATTGGAGAAGATGTGAGGTGGAAGAATTCACCTGTGGATTCAGTGTGATGAGGGCAACAGATATCAAAGGAGAGGAAGCAGAGTTTGCTTCTAGCCAACACTTCCAACATAAAGAAGCCTTCTTTGCTCAAATTTGGAAAACATACACACTGAATAAATAACATAGGCCAGTTACTTATAGAGCCAATTCATTATTCCCAAATGCACATTAAGCTTTCCTGCCTCCCAGCTTACTTTTCTCATATTAGTCTCCCTCCTAGAATTTCCTGCACATCCATTTCTAGCCAGCCCTACTTTAACCATTATGAAAATGGAGGTCATGTGCCAACCTCCCTGAGAAACTTTCTCTGAACTAGCATTTATTTTGTATAGGCTCTGCATTTGCTTGTTTCAATGTAATTGTTTCCTACACGTTCCTGTGTTCCATTTTGAAGGTGCATATCTTGTGGTACTAAATATCTTTTTAAATAAAAGGACTCTGTCATATGCTTTGATGTATGACCATGAACTCCTGGATGGATGCTTGGCTATGGTAAGTACTTCACAACAATTCATTTTTTTTATGCTTAGACATTCTTCTTTGGCTATTTATTTCAGATTATAAAAATTAGACCATATGAGTACATGTGTCTTTTTGGTAGAATGATTTATATTCCTTTGGGTTTGTAGCCAGCAATGGGTTGCTGGGTTAAATGGTAGTTCCATTTTAAGTTCTTTGAGAAATCTCCAAATTGCTTTCCACAGTGGCTGACTTAATTTACATTCCCACCAACCTAACAGTGTATAAGCATTCCCTTTTCTCCACAGCCTTACCAACAACTGTTGCTGTTTTTACTTTTCAGTAATAGCCATTCGTTCATTGTGTGGTGGATAGCAAAGACACAGAATCAACCTAGGTGTCCATCAGTGGTGGATTAGATAAAGATTAGAAGAAGAAAAGGTGGTACATAATTATATATATACTATAGAGTATTACAGAGCCATAACAAAGAATGCAATTATGTCCTTTGCAGCAACATGGATGAAGCTGGAGGCCATAATCCTAATCAGACTAATGCAGAAACAGAAAGCCAAATGTTCCAGGTTCTCCCTTATAAGTGGGAACTAAACATTGAGTATATATGGATATAAACATGAGAATAATAGTAATTGGGGATTACTGGGGAGGGGCATGGGTTGAAAAATGGAAACACATGGACACAGAGAGGGGAACGACACACACCAGGGCGTGTTGGGGGTTGGGGGGTGAGGGGAGGGAACTTAGAGGATGGGTCAATAGGTGCAGCAAACCACCATGGCACATGTATATCTATGTAACAAACCTGCAGGTTCTGCACATGTATCCCATTTTTTTTAGAAGAAATTAAAAAAAATGAAAAAAAGAGTTTAGTTAGACATATAAGCAACTCAATGGAGAAACAGAGAGGTAATTAAAAGGCATGTTAAACATTGTTTAATTTTAAACATTGGGAAATGAGAAGACACATTTCTAGTCAAAAATTGTCACCATGCCATACGTTGTATGGCTAAATCCGCAGTTCTTGAACTGGTGCTTGACAGGTACTCATTACATATTTGTTGAATATGTAAATAGTGAAGAAATTAAAGAATGGAAATGATAGGACCTGTAGGTAAAATCATTAAAGGGATCACATCAGAATATCTTTTCAAAGTCTTCGAGATCATTTCCCTGATCAATGTGATTTCATACCTCCAAACAAAGCATCATGATTACATGACATGATTTGTAGAGTGTTCAGAAACTACTATGTTCTAAAGTATCTCCTCCTGTTTGTCAGAGTGTCTGAGATTTCACAGTTGAAAAGGAACACTCCTTTGTATTTTTTGTTCCTTGAAATTTTCCTATTAGTAAATCTTTATCAGCTCACACCTTAGTGGAGCCATTTTGGGCAACTGAGTGGTTTGGTGTTAGAAAAGTGTCACTGAGTGGGAGTAGCAAAGGTTCAAACTTGAGCGTGGGAGATGTCACAGAGCTGCCCCTGGCCAACTCTGGGAAGGGCACTCAATAGTCAGTCCTGGGAGCCTAGCAGCTTGGTTGTGGGTGTGTTTGAAAGAGATCTCAGGTCAAGATTCATTCTTGGCAGCTGGTGAATCTATCAGATGTATGTCTATTAGACTTTAACAGGAATAATTGAATTTTTCTTAAACTAATGTTTGCTGTTTGTTGTTGAAGATTTCTGTAAATAAGAGACACTGTTCTCTCTGATCATTTGTCTTCAGAGTGGAATCACTTTTAGTTGAGATTAGGTTTTAGGCAAAAATTTATTTGATTTACCTTTTGAAGCTTTTTAGCAGGCACTTTGTTATAAAACAATATAAGCAATGTGTAGCTCAAGATAGCTGTCTTTTTCTTAAGTATGGGGATGAGTCATATTTTCTTTATCTGACTGCCAGCAGATGGAATTGGCTTATACTTGAGAGCCATAGTTTTCTCTGGAAAACATGTCTCTTTAAATGCTGAGGTCATACTCCTACACTACAGTCAGTGTAACAAGATGCTTATACAATAGGAGTTACTTAGGGCCTGGGAGTCACTCATGAGCACCAGATTCAGGTTCCCTGAAGGCGTGTGCCCATTGAGTGTCATGGTGGTGTCCCAAGACCACAACTATAGAAATTGTTCTCTTTTTCTGTCTGCCCCTGAGCCTGTGCTTGCATAATTAAGTAGTTAAGTTGGTAAAAGGAAAATGCACAGAGGATGCAACTCCATCATGGTTATTTACGTTTTCATTTCCATACTGTTCAAAAGTTCAGTGAATGCCTTCCATCCAAGAATTTACCTCTTTGTAGGCCCTGGATTAGTTTTCTATTGCTGCCATAACAAGATACCACAAATTTTGTGGCTTAATATAACATAAATTTATCATCTCATAGTTCTGTAGGTGAGAAGTCTAACAGGTCTCACAGGGCTAAAATTAAAGCATAGGCAGTGCTGTCTTTTAGAGGCTCTCAGAAAGAATCTGTTTCCTATTCAGATTATTGGAAGAATTCAATTCCCTTTGGTTATGGGAAAGAGGTCCCTGTTTTTCTATTGGCAACTGTGGGTGGACCCCACTTTTGGAGGATGCCTTAACACCTTGGCCTGTGACCCCTTTCCTCTAACCTCGAAGCCAGCAATGGTGGGTCAAGCTCCTCTAAGTGTCCCGTCTCTCCAGCCTCTTTTTGGTCCTTTTTCTGTCAGCGTTTTTTTAATTTTTTTATTTTTTCTAGCTGACCCTTCTCACTTTGAAAGGGCCATGTGACTACATTGGGCTCCCTGGAATAATTCAGGATAACATTCCTAATTTAAGACCTGTAACTTTGACTCCATCTACAAAGTCCCTCTTGCCATATAATGTAACTATATTCTTAGGTTGCAGGGATAGATAAGGATGTAGGGATCTTGAAGAGGTGGGGTGAGATACAGTCTGTCTACCATGGATCACCTGACAACGGTTGGTCTTTTTCTTTTCTCTAAAATCCAGAGAAGCTTCATTCTATTAACCATTCCAAGGAATGATTTTTATAAATAGTTATTTTCAGTAGATGGGGAACAGAAGAGGCAGAAGTTGGAACTGGCTGTATGTTCCTTGTTGACCACACTTTTTCAGATAATAGATGAATTCAACATTTAACTGGTAGGTAGGCAGCCATGGTATGGTTTCCTGGGAAGCCCTGTTACTGCTGGTTACCTGGAGGATAAGAGTAAAAGTGGAGGTGAGCCCAAATGAAGAAATGCCATTTTGATTTTGGGTTTTTTTTTAATGTAAAAAAGTATTATGAATTACAAACTACACAGAGAGTCAAATCCCTATTTTGAGCTTGGAGAATTAAACATCAAACACAAATGCAGTCCATCATCCTGCCAGAGCCACGAACTTCCCCAAATAGCTCATTAAGATGTCACAGCTCCTTTGGTGGGCTGCAGTTTTGACATTTCTAAGCTTGAAATTTGCCTTTCGTGTATTATACAGTGTCTCATCAAGGGACCAACAAAACCCTCTTCCAATAAAGCTGATATATTAGCACCATCAAAAGTACATTCCCTTGGTTCTTCAGTCACTTCATATAAGTAATTAACTCCACTTTTCTACACGGCAGGCTAGTTTTCAAAGCCAGAGATGCCCATGGTTGGTTTCAGATCCAGTTCCTTGCAAACAGAGCAGAGCAGATGGAAATGAGATGCAGAGATAGTATAGTTGAGAGAGGCAGATAATTCAATCCAAGTGACATTTGGATGCTAGGGATTTGAGATGGTTCAATTATTTTTCAGTTTCTCAACCAGACTTGTCTATGCACAGGAAGCTGGGCTTTGAAATATGACACCTGCTTCAGAGTCCTGTGCTCCTCGAATAGGGGGAAGTGTTTCCAGTTAATATGATATTCTAGGAAGAGATGGTGATGGCACAAAGACTACCCCCGCCAAACCCCCGCTTTTTTTTGAATCTCAGGAAATACAGATTTTCAAAGTAAAAGTGAAACTTCTAAGAGATATGTTAGATCATGTCACTCCTCTGCCCCAAACCCTTCAATTGTCTGCCGTTTGTCTCAATGTAAAGACCTGGAATCTTACTTTGACCTCCAGTGCCTTTAGTCAGTGTTACTTGATGTGTGATCAGTGGCAGTCCACAAACTCTTATTGGTACCCTTCAGGATAAAGGGCCTGTGCCAGAATCCAAGTCAACAATATTAGTAAGCACTGTTTAAGTCAGCTGACATTTTTTTTTTTCTATAGAAACATGTTCTCAGTGAGGATACACTGAATGTATATATGTATACACACATATATGCATATGTGTGTATGAGTATATGTGTGTGGGTACATATGAGCATTTGTGTGTATTTTTAATTTGCCTACCTTTTTTTTTTTTAGTCCTTGATTTAAAAGTTATCTCAAAAGTCACCTTTTCAGTCAGACTTCTCTGGTTACCTAACTAAATTTTTACCACCTTCAGCTGATAGAACATTTGCTATTCCACTTTCTTACTTTCTTTTTTTCCCCTCTTTTGTACTAATCTTTAATTAATTTGCTATATATTTTACATATATATTATTTTTTGATGATTATTGTTTATTGTTTGTCTTTCCTCGTGGAGGTAAGCTCCAAGAAGGCAGAGATAATAGTCTGTTTTAATTCTTTTTTCACAGCTTCTAGAAAAATTAAGTGGCCCATAGTAAAGATTCAATAATTAGTTTTTGACTACAATATTATACTAATAATTGAAGGACTAAATAGCTTAATGAATAAATGGATAAATAAGTGAACAGATAAATGATTGAATGAATAAATACACACACATACACACACACACACCCATAAAACGGGAAAAGTTCTCTTGTTCCCCTCGCAAAGCGTGTGACAAGGGTGTGGCTAGCTTCTTCGCTTCTTTGGTGCCCTGCTGCTCTAACCCCTAGTGGGAGCCTGCAGATGGGCAGGTCGTGGGGAGCGATTTGTGGTTCTGAACCCATGGTAGCCTCTAGGGTTGAGTGTTTACAGCTCCTGAAGTGCCAGTGGGCACGTGTGACAGTATGCTCTTTCAGCTTTCCTGTCTGCAGATGGCTTGTGTTAATCAGCTCAGTTAGACCCTCTGCTTTATCGCAAGGACAGAGGGCTTTCTGTATCCCAGGTTCTTACCCTAGTGTACTGGAAAAATTGGACCACACGTGGGCTTGGAGAATGAGTGCAAGGTTTTATTGAGTGGTGGAAATAGCTCTCAACAGATGGATGGGAGCCAGAAGGGGGATGGAGTGGGAAGGTGGTCCTCCCCTGGAGTCTGTTCTTCTGACTGCCCCTGGCTGAATTCCACGCTGTCCATCGTTCTGCCATTGATGACCTGCTGGCGTCTGTCGTGTGTTCTTCTGCTGGTGTGTTCCTCTCGACATCCACCCACTTGTGTCTATATCTGCTAGGGTCTCGGAGTTTTTTTAGGCGCAGGATGGGGGATGCAGCGGGCCAGAGTGGTCTTGAAAAATGAAACATTTGGGTGGAAAACGGGAGTGCCTGTCCTCACTTAGGTCTTTGGGCATAGGCCCGAGGGTGGAGCCCTCACCAGGGACTCCGCTTTCTCTACCCAGCACTTCCCTGCCCTCCTCTGGTATCACCCATATATGTATATATATGTAAATGTAGATAAATAAACGAATGGATGGATGGATGAATATATGATGTTATAAAACCTGAAGTTGTTTGTCTATTTATATGAACCTGAAGGCAGAGTAACTAATTTCTGGTTTAAATGGATTGACTTTCTTCACTAGTACTGTAGTAACACTGTCTTTTCTTTTAATTAATGACTATGTGTGTGGATTGGTTGTTTCCTGTTCTGCTGCAGGGCACATTTCACTTGCTTATAAAAGAATATCCTGTGATCTTAATGATGACTTTCAAGAATATGGCTTTAGATACTGGTTGCTACCCAATAAGATTGAGTAACCATGAGTGAGCAAAATCAAAAGCAATTGAAACTTCATGCTATAGAAAGCAAAGGATCATGGTGACTAACATTTTTTTTTTCAGTTTCTTAACAGGACACAAATAATCAGGTTGTACACATATTGCAAGAGTTTATGAGATATACTTAGATACATTGAACATTTAAAACTTTGTTATACATTTTAATATCTATGAGAATAAAACTATATGTTATACCAGGAAGAGTAAAAAGCTTTAAAATATAAATTAGAGTAGTAGGTAATCGATAGAACATATGCTATGTGGACAAGGCAAAAAAAATGCAGTAGCCCTAAACTTTTGGAAATGTTGATTTCATTATTGGCAGTTTTAACAGCAAGTCACTGACAAGAGACTGTAATTGTCATGTGTTTCCAGGCCATCTCTCCTTGTTGTAGCTCATACTTGGTTGTCCCATTTTTCTTAGTTCATTGCCCACTTGCCTCTCATATTGTAACAACCTGCTCAAATAGGTAGGGACAATGTTAGAAAAAGCAATATGTTTTGTGCTGTTTTTGTAGTCTTCGGGAATGTTCTAATTTAATAATAACACTTTATGCCGTTGGTAGTATTATTTACACTTTACAGACAGAGAAAATAAGGCTTAGAGAAAGGTTGCAGAAGTTGAGTGACAGAAACAACTTAAATCTCTCTGACCCTGATATACCTTTTCTTTATCCTGCATTAGTGATTTTCCTCTTGGAACTCATATTAGAAAATAGTAAAATAGCAGTTATGTAGGATGAATAAATCTAGAAATCTGATGTACGATATGAGGACCATAGTTAATAATATTGTATTGTATACTAGAAATTGCTTGAGAATGTAGATTTTCAGTACTCTTCCCACAAAAAATAGGTTCTATGTGAGATTATAGATATGTTAAATTGATTATCTGTAGCAAATATTTCACTATGCATATGTCTATCAAAACATCGTATTGTACACCTTAAATTTTTACCATTAAAATGTATGATGTTTAGGGTTTCACAACAGGCTAGTTGATTCAGAATTCTGGAGTAAGGTCTGCACATGGTATTTTATATTATTTATTTTTTTTCTAACATTTTTTCTTGGAAATTTTAAACCCACAGTAAATTTGAAAGAATAATAGAATAAACACCCATTCCTTCATCTAAAGCTATCAAGTAATAATATTTGGCCTCATTTACTTAATCTTCACTCCTTTCTCCCTTCCCTAGCACCCTCTCTATACACACACACACACACACACACACACACACGTTTGGCCCTCTGTCTGCAGGTTCCTCATTTGAGGATTCAACCAAACTTGACTCAAAAATATTTGAAAAAAATAACAATAAAAGAATAACAACTAATAAAGATTTAAAACACAGTATAACAATTATTTACATAGCATTTATATTGTTTTAGGTATTATAACAATCTAGGAATAATTTAAAATATATGGGAGGAAGTGCATAGGTTATATGAAAATGCTACACCATTTTACATAAGGAACTTGAGCATCAGAGAAATTTGGCATTTACAGGAATCCTGGACTCAATCCTGCTTGTCAAGGGGATGTCAAGGGATGATTGTTCTCATACACAGATATCTATTTAACTCTTTTATTTCTATTTGGTTTGTTTAGAAATAAGTGGTAGACATCATGACCCTTTACTCTTAAATCTTCAGCATGCATTTATATAGAAGAAAGATATCCTGTTCCACAACCATGATATTATTTTGATACCCAAGATACCTAAGAATGATAAAATGCTTATTTTATATATGACATACTGTCCATTTTCAAATTTTCAAAATGTACTTTATTTTATTACTTATTTGTTTTGTAAATTCAGGATCCAATCAGGGATCACACCTTGAATTTGGTTTTCACTGAATAGTTTTCTGACCCCAGTCTAGAACATTTCACTCACTATTTTATTTTTAAATATTTTTATGACTTAGATATTTTTTAAAAATACAAGTTTTGTAGAAAAGTATTCCAACCTCTGGAATGTTTTCCTAATTTTTAGATTCAGAAAAAATACTTTTGGCAAGAATTGAATTTGGTGATGTTATAAACTTTCTACTGCTTCAAATCAGGTGTTGTACAATACTGGTTTATTCCGTCACTTGGTTCAGGTGGTGCCTGACAAATCTCTCCATTGTAAAGGCACCTTTTCTCTTTGAAATTTATAATCAATGGGGTATCAATTTGATTTTCTATTTTGTTTCTCTATCTTCTTGAGATTGAAACTTGGCTCACTTTTTTGGGGTGAAGGGGGTATTCTTCCATTTTAATACATACATTTAAAATTGCAAACTTACTTATATGCTCCTGAATTGTTATGTCATGTTTTATCATCATTCCATTAAAAACATTTTCCAATTTCTGTTTTGATTTCTTTATTTCACCCAGGGGTTATTCATAAGTGTACTGCTTAATTGCCAAGCAGTTGGAGATTTTCTAGTTATATCTATGTTACTGATTCCTAGCTTATTTTCACCATGGTTGGAGAAAACACTCTGACAAATTTCAATTCTTTGATATTTTTAAGGCTTGCCCATGATGAACATATGGTCAATTTTGCTACATATTTTATGTTCACTTTTTATGTCGCTTTGGCTAATTTTGTGACCATGTTTTTCAAATCTTCTGTATTATTATCTTTTTTTGGCTAGTTCTACTGACTATTGAAAGAAGTACATTAGTTTCCTACTACTGTAGCTTTGTGCCAAGTTTTGAAATTAGGAAGTATGAGTACTCCAACTGTGTTCTTTATTTTCAAGATTGTTTGGCTATTTGAGATTCCTTATGATTTCATGAGTTTTAGGTTGGAATTTTTCCATTTCTGCAAAAAGCATCATTGGGATTTTGTTAGGTTTTTGCACTGAATCTGTAGATTTCTTTGGGCAGTATTGACATTTAAACAATATTAAGTCTTCCAATCCATGACCATGGGATGTCTTCTTACTTATTTATGTTTTAAAACATTACTTTCAGGAATGTTTTGTAGTTTCTATTTTTTGATTTTTTTCATGATTCAGTCTTGATAGGTTATATTTCTAGAAATTTGTCCATTTCATCTAGGTTATACAATTTGTTGGCATATAGTTATTCATAGTAATCTTTTATAATCCTTTATATTAATGTAAAATCAGTAGTTACCTTCTCTCTTTCATGTCTGATTTTAGTTATTTGCCTCTTCTGTTTTTTCGTCTTAGTCAATCTAGCTACAGGTTTGTCCATTTTTTTTGTCAATCTTTTTAAAAAACCAACTTTCAGATTTGTTGATTTTCTCTATGATAGAGCAGGAGCATCGCCATATGGACAAGCACTGACATTTTAAGTTCCCCTTGATTAAAAACCACCTAAATCCAGCCCCTAAGACATCAGCCTAATGGCTAATTTCAGCATGACCATAAACTAGACATAACACCTCTGACCAGAAACAGTCTAACTCTGAGATAAGCCCCTCTCCAAGCAGAGACATGAAAGCCCCGAGATAACCACCCCTCCAACCAGGGACATGCCAGCCCCAAGATAATTTCCCCTCCGACCAAAGATATTCCAACCTTGCAATAAATTTCTCCTCCACACACAAACGTTCTGAACTTGTGATAAGTTCTCCCACCATGAACCCTTAAACACTCTTAGTCTGTAAGAGAGAATGCTCCTGACCAAAATCAGCCAGAAGCTCCTCTCAGGTTTATTTTCCAAAATAAACCTGTCTTTCACTGTTGAGCTGCTTTTTGTGTTTCTTTCCTCTTTCTTTAACTCTTACACTCTATTGTTTCTCTATTCCCTGTTTCATGTATCTCTATTATTTTCTTTCTTCTAGTAGCTTTGTGTTTTGTTCTCTTTTTCTTATTGTTCTAGTTCTTTAAGATGTTACATTAGGTAGTTGATTTGAGACTTTTCTTCTTCTTTTTTTAATTTTTATTATTTAGTTTTTATTATACTTTAAGGTCTAGGGTACATGTGCACAACATGCAAGTTTGTTACATGGGTATACATGTGCCATGTTCGTTTGCTGCACCTATCAACTCATCATTTACGTTAGGTATTTCTCCTAATGGTATCCCTCCTCCATCCTCCCACCCCCCAACAGGCCCTGGTGTGTGATGTTCCCCACCCTGTGTCCACGTGTTCTCATTGTTCATTTCCCACCTATGAGCAAGAACATGCGGTGTTTGGTTTTCTGTCCTTGTGATAGTTTGCTGAGAGTGATGGTTTCCAGCTTCATCCATGTCCCTGCAAAGGACATGAACTCATCCTTTTTGTGGCTGTATAGTATTCCATGGTGTGTATGTGCCACATTTTCTTAATCCAGTCTATCGTTGATGGACATTTGGGTTGGTTCCAAGTCTTTGCTATTGTGAATAGTGCTGCAATAAACATACATGTGCATGTGTCTTTATAGAAGCATGATTTATAATCCTTTGGGTATATACCCAGTAATGGGATGGCTGGGTCAAATGGTATTTCTAGTTCTAGATCCTTGAGGAATCGCCACACAGTCTTCAACAATGGTTGAACTAATTTACACTCCAACCAACAGTGTAAAAGTGTTCCTATTTCTCCACATCCTCTCCAGCATCTGTTGTTACCTGACTTGTTAATGATCGCCATTCTACCTGGTGTGAGATGGTATCCCATTGTGGTTTTGATTTGCATTTCTCTGATGGCCAGTGATGATGAGCATTTTTTCATGTGTCTGTTGGCTGCATAAATGTCTTCTTTTGAGAAGAGTCTGTTCATATGCTTTGCCCACTTTTTGATGGGGTTGTTTGTTTTTTTCTTGTAAATTTGTTGGAGTTCATTGTAGATTCTGGATATTAGCCCTTTGTCAGATGAGTAGGTTGCGAAAATTTTCTCCCATTCTGTAGGTTGCCTGTTCACTCTGATGGTAGTTTCTTTTGCTGTGCAGAAGCTCTTGAGTTTAATTAGATCCCATTTGTCAATTTTGGCTTTTGTTGCCATTGCTTTTGGTGTTTTAGACATGATTGCAAAAATTTTCTCCCGTTGTATAGGTTGCCTTTTCACTCTGATGATAGTTTCTTTTGCTGTGCAGAATTAGATCCCATTGGTCTATTTTGGCTTTTGTTGCCATTGCTTTTGGTGTTTTAGTCATGAAGTCTTTGCCCATGTCTATGTCCTGAATGGTATTGCCTAGGTTTTCTTCTAGGGTTTTTATGATTTTGAGTCTTACATTTAAGTCTTTAATCCATCTTGAATTAATTTTTGTATAAGGTGTAATGAAGGGATCCAGTTTCACCTCTCTACGTATGGCTAGCCGGTTTTCCCAGCACCATTTATTAAATAGGGATCCTTTCCCCATTTCTTGTTTTTCTCAGGTTTGTCAAAGATCAGATGGTTGTGGATGTATGGTGTTATTTCTGAGGCCTCTGTTCTGTTCCATTGGTCTATATATCTGTTTTGGCACCAGCACCATGCTGTTTTGGTTACTGTAGCCTTGTAATATAGTTGGAAGTCAGGTAGCGTGATGCCTCCAGCTTTGTTCTTTTTTGCTTAGGATTGTCTTGGCTATTTGGGCTGTTTTTTGGTTCCATATGAACTTTAAAGTAGTTTTTTCCAATTCTGTGAAAAGACCTTTCTTCTTTTTTAAGAAGTGTCTAGAGGTATAAATTTCCATCTTTGCACTGCCTTTAATGAATCCTTTCTATTTTGGTATGTTGTGTTTTCATTTTCCTTTCTCTGTTATTTGATCTTTGACCCACTGGTTGTCTAAGAATGTGTTGTTTAATTTCTACATATTTGTGAACTTTCCACTTTTACTTCTGCTGTTAATTTTTAGTTTCATTTTTTTGTGATGGGAAAAAATACTTTGTATAATTGTAATCTTTTAAAATGTATTGAAAGTTTTTTGTGGCCTACTATATGGTCTGTTCTGGAGAATGTTCCACGTGCACTTGAGAAAAATGTGTCTTCTGCTGTTCTTGGGTTGAGTTTTCTGTATATGTCTGTTAGGTCCAATTGGTCTATATTGTCGTTCAAAGTCTTATTTTCTATTAATATTCTCTCTGGCTGTTTTGTCTATTATTGAACATTATTTGAAAACTTCAACTCATTTATTTTGTTCCCAATTTTGGATTATTAATGACACGCATTTTAATAATACTGTGTATTTTAAACCCTACAAGACATTGCTATTATTGTTTTATACAATTTTCATTCATATTTACCCACAAATTTTACTTTTTTCTGCTCTTTAATACTTCCTGGAACTATCTATGCCTTAGTTTATTTGGGGTAATTTGTGTTCTGCTTGAGGAACTAATTTTAGTATTACTTGTAATTCCTTGCTTTTATTGTTTAAATATTTTTTTCATTTTTTGTAGTATACTTTTGTCAGGTATAGAATTCTAGACTTGAATTTACTACCCATTAGCACTTTAAACATGTCATGCATTATCTCATCGATTCTACTATCCTTTAGAGAAGTCAACTTCTGGACATATGCTTTGTCTTTTGAAGGTGGTATGTCCTTTTTATCCCTCTGGTTGTTTTTAAGATTTTCTCTTTTTTTAAGATTTTCAACAGTTTTACTATGATATATATAGCTTTGTTTTTCTTTGTATTTAACTTGCTTGAATTTTCTATAGTTTTTTTGATCTGTGGATTTTTATTTTTATAGGGTTTGGAATATTATCAACCATTATATTTTCAAATATTGCTTCTCTTCCATTCTCTCTCTCCTTTCCACTTAAGCATGTTATTTTCTCTTTGTCCCTCATGTCTCTTATGATCTTTATTTTTATTTTTGAATACAAACTAACTAACATAGTCATCATTTTACCTAGCTACTTTTTTTTGTGTGTAGTGAGAATGTTTGAGGCCAGCTCTCTTAGCAAATTTCAAGTGTACAAGACACTGTTGTTAACTATAGTCACCATGCTTTACATTAGGACTGCAGAACTAACTCATCTCATAACTGAAAGTCTGTGCTCTTTGACCAACGTCTTCCATTTTCTGCTACTCTCAGTTTCCCAGCCTCTGATAATTACCATTCTATTCTCTGCTGCTGAGTTCAATTTTTATTTTTAGATTTTACATATAACTAGGATCATGCAGTAGTCTTTCTGTGTCTAGCTGATTCCTCTTAGCATACATCCTACAGATTTATCCATCTTGTTGGAAATGCCAGCATTTTATTCTTTTTTACTGCTGAGTATTACACATATATATTAATGCATACAACATTTTCTTTATTCAATCATCCATGGACACTAATGTTTTCATATCATGGCTACTGTGAATAACACTGCAATGAACATGACAGTGAATGTTTTCCACATAATGATTTCATTTCCTTTTGATGTACACTTAGAAGTTGGATTGCTGAAACCTATGGTAGTTCTATTTTTAAGTTTTTGAGGGACCTCGATATTGTTTTTAATAGTGGCTGTACCAATTTATATTCTCACCAGTTGTGTACAGGATTCGTTTTTCTTCATATCAGAATTCTTTCTGTAAACATAGAGTATTATTTTTTAAAATATTTTGTTTCTCTTTACTTCTATTTGCATATTTCTTGTTGACTCTCTTTTTGTTCGTAGATCCTATCCTCTTTAATGTCTAATCTTCTGCCAGATCTTTCTATTGAATTCTTAATTTTAGATACACTTTCCAATTCTAAAATTTCAATTTAATTTTTTATTCTGATCCTCTAGTTAAATTGTTCATTATTTTATCTAACATTGTATAATTTTATTTTTAATATAGTTATTTAAAGTTTTTATTACTTCTAATATCTGAATCATCTATTGATGTGTTTCTGTTGTATTTCTATTTTATTCTATTATTCTATTCGATTCCATTCTGTCCTGTTCTCTTCCCTTCTACTCTCTCTTGATTTTCCATTGAATGGTATTGTTTCTTGACATGCTTAGTAATTTTTGATAGATACTTCCAATTCTATAGAAAACAATTTTAGGGGCTCCATGTGAAAATTTTTTGAGGAAAGAATTTATCTTACCTGTACTAGTCAGATAGAATAGTTGATGATCACTTTAATTCTACAGGAACTAAGTTGAATGGAGACTTGATGGAAGTTTTGTGAACTTTTGGGAGGTAGTAAGTCTGCCTGTATAAATGACGATGTACAAATATCTTCTCTTCCTCCCCCACACCCTATGTTTTCACCCAGAGGGGGTTTATCCATGGGTGATTTCTGCATGAATCCATTATAAAATGGATTACAAAACAATGCTTTTCTTTCCTTATCATTTCTTCATTATTTATTAGCTGGCAGTATTCTGTAATGAGTATTGTTATTGTTTAGGGATTTTTTTTTTTTTAAGCATCAGTTCGTCTTTGAATTGGCTAGCATGAGCTCCTTCAAGCTGGCTTATGTGTCCTCTTGATGTATTCCTGTGTCTTAATGTTTCTGGTAAGACAAAATTTCTTATGTTTCTCCTTCTCTAGCCCTGGAATCAGTTTCTTCAAGAATTTCTGATTCCTTCAAGTGGAGAAAGATATTTTAAAATGAAGATCTGGATTCTAAGTGCTATTTCTACTGGCAGATAGATTGCTTCTAGGTTCCTTGTTTGAGAAGGACTAGAAAATGTGTATGTGTCCATTCATGTATACCCATATACATATATTGATATTTATTTATTTATCTGTTAACCTACCTATCTATGTTTATTAAAAGCTATGAGCTAATACCAATATTTAAAAATTCAATCCAGTACCACAGGATACAATTACATATTCATTTGCTCCAGCCTGGAAGACACCAAAAGTAGTTTCAGGATTGCTGAAAACCGTTATGAGAAGAGATTCTTTTAACTAGAGTTTAATGTTTGTTTGCAGTTCTTTTTCTGAGGTAAAATTTACATACAGTGAAATTCACGAAATCTCTAGTATCCAATTCAATGCATTTTGACAAGAATATGAGGATTTTTAAGTTCCTCAGTTGGCATTAATGTATAATTTGAGGTGACTAGCCATACACTACTCAGTGGTACCTCCTTAAATTATAAATTGAAATCAACATGGTAAGAAATCTTGCAGCAATGCTTTAAAGGGGACAGATTTCTACTGTTTTCAGTTTCTAGTATTCCATCTAAAGTTGCTGATGACGCAAGTTTAAACCATTGATTTAGCAGCAGTAACCCCTAAGCATGTTTTTTCCCATTAATAGCTATTTCTTCCTCTTTGAAGAGGTATTGCAGAAGCTTTTCTATTCCTTAAAATTGAATTTACCATTTACAGAATGACTTCTTTGACACTCATGGCCTGATAATTTTAGAGTGCTATCAGAGAAGAGAACTCAAGGGGTGAGAAGCTGAAATGCCCACTCTAGTGTTTTCACACTATTATCTGCAGCATTTGAGCAACTATTCCTCTCTCTCTATTCCTTTTGAAGGCTTCAAGACTTCTGACACTACTGCTCCCAAGTTACTTACAAAGTTATTTCAGCTCCCAAGGCTTGAGTTTTATCTTCTGTTTCCTTGAGGATATATTAAAAAAATACTTTGAAGGAATTCTAACCAAGCTAAGCATTCTTCTACATTAACAATGCCAGCAGACACTTGTGCTCTATATTTTGTGCGTTGATATCTCTCACTGTGAGAATCGGTTGTGATGTGGTGATACAGAGGGTTATCTAAGAGACTATCTCCTTGTGCAGAAACTTTGATGGTAGAAAAGTATCTTAAGTTGCTTGGTTAGAGGGACAGAGTTTCTGCTGTAGGGTCAACTCTGAAACATGCCCTTGAATTTGGTCTTTGTCAGGATGATAAAGGGCTTATGGTGATGATTGAACAGGGGCTCTATGAATTCTAATTTTTGTGTTCCTTAGCCATGATTAATTGCAATATTTGTAAAGTTTTTAATTTTTTTGTATGCTGAATTTTATTCTCTGAATAAAAAATGTGATCATATTTTTGCAATGCTTTTAATGATAAATTATACATTTTCCCCAAACATATGAAAGTTTGCATGAGCATTACTTGTATTGTTGCTTGGTTGTTTTCTTTTTAAAATAAACTTTAGTATTTAGAACAGCTTTAGAGTTACAGAAATAATGTGAAGGTAGTGTAGACAGTTCCCATGAACCCCACCCCCATTTTACCCATTCTTGACTCCTTATATTTGAATGGTATGTTTATATAATGAATAAATCAATTTTGATATGTTATTATGAACTAAAGTCCTTATTTTAGGCAGTGTTTTATTGGAAAATGGTATTAGAAATTAATAATAGATATACATTTATGTACACGTACTCACACAGAGAAAGGGATTTATTACAAGGGGTTGGGTCATACAATTAGGAAGGCTGAGAAGTCGTATAATCTGCTGTCTGTAAGCAGATATCTGGAAAAGCTTGTGATGTGGTTCCAAGGCCTGATTGCTGGAGGGGCGGTGATATAGATTCTGGTCCTAGTCTGAAGGCCTGAGGACCAGAAGTGCCAAAGAAAAGAGAAAATCAATGTCCTAGTTCAAGTAGCGAGGCGGAGGGAAGACAAATTCAACCTTCCTCAGTCTTTTTGT
This sequence comes from Pongo pygmaeus, assembly GCF_028885625.2. NCBI lineage: Eukaryota > Metazoa > Chordata > Mammalia > Primates > Hominidae > Pongo > Pongo pygmaeus. The sequence continues at coordinate 72,208,939 of NC_085930.1, read as the reverse complement.
TCTGTTCAAGAACTCAACAGATTGGATGATGCCCACCCACATTGTGGAGAGCCATCTGCTTTCCTTGGTCCACCAATTCAAATGCTAACCTGTTCTGGAAATATCCTCAGAGACATCCCTAGAAATAATGTCTACTAAGATATCAGGGCATCCTGTGGCCCAGTCAAGTTGGTACATAAAATTAACCATAACAAAGTGGTTGGTGGTCTTCAAAAATATTAAGGTCACAAAAGACAAAGACAAATTGGGGAATTATTCCAGATCAAAACAGACAAAAAGACTTGACACTGAGATATAATATGTGATCCTTGGTGGGTTTTGAATCATAATTTTCTTGTTGCTATAAAGAAAATTATTGGAAAATTTGTGACATATAAATAAAATCTGTAAATAAGGTTATATTAATACCAATTTCCTGATTTTTCATCCATTAATTATGGTGATATAAGAAAATTTCTCTGTTCATAGGAAGAACACATGCATTTAGCAGTAATGTGGAATCATGTTTGTAACTTACACTCAAATGGTTTAGAAAATAACTATACATATTTATGTACAGAGAAAATTATATGCAATTGTGGAAAGTTTTAACAATTGAGCAATCTGGTTGAAAGGTATATGGGAGTTCTCTGAACTATTTTGCTACTTTTATGTCAATATGAAATTATTTTCAAATGAAAGTCTACAAAATGAAAATTGCGATTATGATAAGTTCTCTTTTTTTTTTTTTTTTTTTTTGAGATGGAGTCTTGCTCTGTCGCCCAGGCTGGAGTGCAGTGGCACAATCTCGGCTCACTTCAAGCTCCGCTTCCCAGGTTCATGCCATTCTCCTACCTCAGTCTCCCGAGTAGCTGGGACTATAGGCGCCCGCCACCACGCCCGGCTAATTTTTTGTATTTTTAGTAGAGACGGGGTTTCACCATGTTAGCCAGGATGGTCTTGATCTCCTGACCTTGTGATCCACCTGCCTCGGCCTCCCAAAGTGCTGGGATTACAGGCTTGAGCCACCGCACCCGGCCGCAATTATGATAAATTCTAAGAATAATATAAAGTTTATGCTTTGATAGAAAAATAGAAAGATTCGGTGAAAGAAGGGAGGAAAGAATGTTTTATTTAGTCTATCCATCAACAAATAATTATTGAACTCATCACATTCCAGCGACTGGCTCTAGGCGATGGGAATACAATAGGGAGTACAATAGCAAAACTCTACCCGTCTTCATCACTAGAAGAAGCAAGCCATAGGCACATTAAAAAAAAAAAAAAAACCACAAAATAATTACTAAGATAATTTCAAGAAGAACTGTTAGTAGATTATTTTGTTAATTCAGGCTAGAAATGATTTTCAACTGGACCACAGTATTGGTGGTAGATTTAGAAGAAAATGAATAGATTACAGACAGACATTTAGCAAGTAAAAGAAAGGAGGGGCAGACAAATTTTAGGATGATGTAGGAGGATGGCATCAATAATTATTTTTAGAATTCTGGATTTTCAGCTTTCAATATCTGTCAAATAGTCCACCATTAAAATGTACACAACAGTATAACACCTAAGTTGAACTTTTTTGGGTCTGTTCCCTGTTTCAAGCAATTTTCAAGTAACTTAGATTAGCATCTCTTAAGCACTCTGTTGGATCAGTTTCTATTCCATTGAACAAGTCTACAATGATCTTCTCCTGTTCATTGATTCAATTCCAGCTTCTCCTTTTACTTAATTTCTTTGAGTAACCAATCTACTCAACTTTACAATCTCACATCATTCCCTGCCTCCCACTTTTTCTCTCCCATCTACCTACTCTAATCTGTTTTACTTCCTTGATCATTTCTCCAGTTGTGTTCTCTTTCATACCATTTTTATCCTCTCTTCTCTGTCATCAAATGTTTCTCTTGTCTTTGAACACCTACTCCAGAAACTCTGCCTTAACTCTCTAACCCCTGCAACTGATCTGTGTTATGGTAGGATGGTAGAAATTTAAAGAGTTTCCATATTAAGACGGCAAATTGAATATGTGTATCTAATTTCATTCTCTCCAAAAAACATACTAGGAACTACTATACAGCTATTTTTTGTTTGTTTGTTTTTGAGATGGAGTCTCGCTCTGTTGCCCAGACTGGAGTGCAGTGGCGCAATCTCGGCTCACTGCAAGCTCCGCCTCCTGGGTTCACGCCATTCTCCTGCCTCAGCCTCCCGAGTAGCTGGGACTACAGGTGCCTGCCACTATGCCTGGCTAATTTTTTGTATTTTTAGTAGAGACAGGGTTTCACCATGTTAGCCAGGATGGTCTTGATCTCCTGACCTCATGATCCACCTGCCTCGGCCTCCCAAAGTGCTGGGATTACAGGTGTGAGCCACCACACCCCCTGTACAGATATTTTTAAGGGGCATAAATTCATAGTATTTGAAATCTGAAAAGCAGATAGGCTGAAAGAGGTAACTGACTAAACTAACCTGGGAAAGCAAGATTCTAAAAGCATAGAAGCACTGAGAACTCTAATATGCATGAAAAAATTCATACTCAGTGAACATTGGAATATCACTGTATTTGGAATTTGGGGAAGGAGACACAGAAAGATGATAGAAGAGAGATACACCCTCATCTACCAAATAGGAAGTCAAAAGGCCATGCCTGAAATAAATTCATTTAAAGTCAGCAATTTACATAGAAGTTTAAGATCTGTAAATTTCAGAGGAACTAATTAAGAATATTTGAAGTTGTTGCATCTTGTGATGAGTTGGGGGTTAATAGGGAAATGTTAGACAACTTTGCCGCTTCTTATATGCCTGTTAATACTGTTTGGCTTTTAAAACTGTGTATATATATTACTTTGAAAAAATAAAGAAGTTTAAAAATGTCCAACAAATGCCGGTGCAGTGGATCACGCCTGTAATCCCGCACTTTGGGAGGCCGAGGCAGGCAGATCACGAGGTCAGGAGATCGAGACCATCCTGGCTAACAAGGTGAAACCCTGTCTCTACTAAAAATACAAAAATTAGCCAGGCATGGTGGCAGGCGCCTGTAGTCCCAGCTACTCGGGAGGCTGAGGCAGGAGAATGGCATGAACCTGGGAGTCGGGGCTTGCAGTGAGCCGAGATTGCACCACTGCAGGGCCACTGCACTCCAGCCTGGGCAACAGAGCAAGACTCCGTCTCAAAAAAAAAAAAAAAAAAAGTCCAATAAGTTTTACTGATTTGAGTCTTTTACATATGAAAAGAATTATTGGAAGTAGAAGGCATCCAGGAGAATAACAGAGACAACATCTGTCCTTTGATAGATGAGAAACCTATGACATGATATAGCTGTGTGTAGCAGTGGAGTTCTCCGAACACAGTCACTGTCAAGACTGTGGTTCTTTGCATGTCTAAATTAGTTTCTGCTCTAAATGAAGTCTCAACCATCCTCGTAAAAACGCAAGAATGTGGTCATGGCAATTCAACATGAATGCAATGCTGACTTCTTGGCATTGTGTCAAAAATGGTAAATTAAACATATTAAAAACAAGGCAGGCAGTGTTGTCTCAATGATTAGCCATGGTAACTGTTAGGAATTAGACTGAAATCTGGATGCAGGAGAGGAAAAGTGTTTATGTATTTCAATGAGAGGGAAAGTGGAACACACTGTGTATAGGCTGAAGTGAAAGAATACTAATGGGAGTGACAGTAATGAGATTATATGTATTATAAGCACTGACAATTATACTCTCATTACTAAAATACACAAAGGGAATGAACACAATTATGTAGCAGATACCATGGGACAATGAACTTATTATACCCATTTGCACTGTAGTCTATAGAAGTTTGCTGCTATGGTTTATGCTTTATGGGAGCAAAATCAAGTGTTTTTCCTCTTATACCTTTATAAGATGGGCTCCTTATATGGCATTCCATTGCCACTGGTTCCATTACAAATGGGTTATGGCCAAAGCACACTTTATCTATGAGGACCAGCACTTCGTCTAACATGATGTGTTTCTCCAGCATTGCAGAATCTAGCAGTGCCGATTAATTCCAGGATACCAGGTCAGCGTTGGATGACCTTCCAGAGATAATGCCCAAATATGCCAGAGATGGGGGGAAGGGCAGTGCATACCAGACTGTGCTAATTTGTTTTCATTGAAATGATTTACTCCAATACATTGGTTCACAATAGTAAACAAAAGTACAAAAGTTGTTATTAAGCACTTACTATATGATAGTTATTATGTAAGCACTTTATGTGTAGTATTTATAACTGATACATTTAGAACTAGAAAATAGATTATTCATTTGGAGCTGTGGCCATCAGGAAAATATTTCTGTTCACTTCATGCAAGATATGGCTTAATATATATGAAAATGGGATCTAATTAAACTAAAGAGCTTCTGCACAGCAAAAGAAACTGTCATTAGAGTGAACAGGCAACCTACGGAATGGGAGAAAATTTTTGCAATCTATCCATCTGACAAAGGGCTAATATCCAGAATCTACAAAGAACGCAAACAAATTTACAAGAAAAAAACAACCCCATCAAAAAATGGGTGAAGGATATGAACAGACACTTCTCAAAAGAAGACATTTATGCAGCCAAAAACATATGAAAAAATGCTCATCATCACTGGTCATTAGAGAAATGCAAATCAAAACCACAATGAGATACCATCTCATGCCAGTTAGAATGGTGATCACTAAAAATTCAGGAAACAACAGATGCTGGAGAGGATGTGGAGAAATAGGAACACTTTTACACTGTTGGTGCAAGTATAAATTAGTTCAACCATTGTGGAAGACAGTGTGGCCATTCCTCAAGGATCTAGAACCAGAAATACCATTTGACCTAGCAATCCCATTACTGGGTATATAGCCAAAGGATTGTAAATCATTCCACTATAAAGACACATGCACACATATGTTTTCTTCCTATAAACAGGAGTAGGTATGATTTTGGGGAGCAGCAGTAATTTGGGATCATAGAGGAGGTGAAAAATCAAGTCATTTTGGGTCAGAAGTGATATGCATCCTGGTTACTGCATTTGTACCTCTAAAGTAGCTATCTCTGCCTTGATTTAGGCCCCTGTGAATGGGATCACCCAGGCTTCCTTGCCATCTGGTTTCCGATGGGAAGCACTGACAGAAGATTGGGGGGCAGGAGGGAGAGACAGGTTGGGATATGCTGCTTTAATAGACATTATAACACCTTCCAGGTCTATAGTTTCCCTGAGGAGACCGTCTCCATGGTTGCGTGCCTCACTGGATTTTAGTAACATTATTTCCTCTCCTTGTTAAGGTCACCCAGTGACTTCCCAGTCTCAGCCCTGGGAGCTCTTCTAGTTTTTGTGTAGCTCATTATCTTTCTTTTTTTCCTTTAGCCCTGGCCATACTTCTCTGTTGTCTTTTCCTTAAAATCTTTTCATTTGAGCCATCTGTATTGCATGTTTTTTCTGATGGGACTCTGATTTATGCAACATGTATGATTTAAAGTAAAGAGCATGGTTTTCTTGCGTGGCTCAGTCTTGGCTTGTATGATGGTGTCTAGAGTGGCACACCCAAATTGTGAACCATAGCAAACCTCAGAATGGCTTTCTGGGATAACTTCTTAAAGAGAAGATCTCTTGGGATTTATAAGTTCTGGTATGTCTGTTACAGTTTTTATTTATTTATTTTTTTAAATTTATTGTAACTCAACATATAGCAAAACCTTAAAGAATACCTTGTGTAATATTTGATTTAGAAAATGGTTTTCTGTATCTGGACACAAAATGTGTCCCCCATAAGTTCATGTGCTGGAAACTTAATCCCTCTGCCCGCATGAATGGATTAATGTTGCTATCACTGGAGTGGGTTTGTTATTGAAGTAGTGGCTTTGTTACAAGAGCAAGTGCTCTCTGGCTGTCTAGCTCTTGCCCCCTAGCCATGTGATGATTTCTTCTATGTTATGACACAGCAAGAAGGCCCTCACAAGATGCTGGTGAAACACTGTTGGACATTCCAGCCTCCAGAACAGTAAACTAAATAAACTTCATTTCTTTATACATTATTAAGTCTGTGTTATTCTGTCATAGCAACAGAAAACAGACTAAGACAAATGGCATGGCACATTTGGTAATGGAAACCATATTAGACAAAGAATAGAGGCCCGAATTTCATTTCTTGCTGTCTGATGTTAGGCTAGCCACATGAGCTCTCTGGTCCCCTTTGCTTTCTTTTTTAAATCTGTGAAAGGAGACACTGGGCTGTTTTCCTAGTCTTATATTTTTGTGATGTTGCACTTTTGTCTCTAGTGTTTCACATGTTTGGGTGTTGTTTGTCTTTGCTTTATATTTACAGGCTGGTTTTTTTAGGTCTAGATAGCAAGTCTCTCATGCAGGAATAAAAAGAGAAGCTGATCAGCCTAGCAGAGCGTCATATACTATGAATCCTCTGAAGGTTGTGACAGGAACTCATAGCATATATGCACATTCCCTTATTTTGCAGGCCTTTGGGGAAGTATTTAAATCACATAGCATTCAGTGCCTCTGGTAGCTGTAGATGAGATACCAAAACAAGTTCCACTGGAAGCACATGGCTCATTTTCAACTGTGTTCAGCATTGAAGACAATCTGTTCCTCTTCTCTGCCTGCTCAGCTCCCCCTCCAGGCTCCAGGCTGCCCTCCCTCCCTCTGCAGTTATTTCCCAGGCACGACTAGAGGGAGCTCCAGACTAAATTGCTTTCTACTGTTGCATCTTTGTATGTGTCAGATGAGATCACATTCAAACCAGGTTCTATTCTCTACAGTGCTGATTCAAATCAAATCAAAATATCTGTTCCTTGGGACATGATTGGAAGTACACTTACTTGACTGTGTCCTCTAATGGTCCTGTCATCCAGTCCCGAGGGCAAGGATACAAGGGGAGTTGATGAATCAGAATTACTTTCCCTGATGAATCTTTTCCTGTGCCTCTGCTTCCAGGTTGGTCTATGAGACATCTCAAAATCAAGAAGGGGAACATGGGTCTTACCTGGAATTCTGACTTTCTCCAGTCTTTGTCTTTCAAACTGTATAAAACTATAGGAATTCCTCATGTTCTCTGTCATTTTGCTACACAGTAAAGGAAAATTGTCTTTGAGGAATTTCTACTCAAAACGATGAAGCTATAGATTTTTGTTTATCAGTGCTGGACACTTTAATGTCCTCTTTATCTATCTTTGTGCTTTATTTTGTTACAATCTCCTTACGCAATAATATTTTTTCTTTTTAGAAAATTGAAGTAATTGAGCTATGTTGGGTTCTTCTGAAATCCACAGGGTGTCTCTCTTTCTCTGGAAGAAAAAAAAACAAAAAACAAAAGAGAAGGTTTACCTAAACCTTGTTCTCTTTCCTTTATTCTATTTTCACACAAACACTGTATTTATTTATTTATTCATTTTTTTTACACACACCTTTTTAGATACTAAGAAAACTTTGGTACGAAATCTCTTCTTACAATAGTCAGTCGAGACAGAATGTTAGTTTGTTTTCCCTTGATCTTTTGAGATCATTTTCCAGGGGAATGCACAGACACGGGGTAGTGTGACGTTAGTGAATGTGTTTTGGGGGCTCATGGGATCTGTAGTTTCTAGAAGAAATGTTGGCTATGTTGGCTTTGTTTGAGGACCTTTGTTCTTTCTCTCATACAGGGATGATGTCTCTTCCATGAATGAGAAAGGTGTTTTTAGCATTTTCTCTTGTCTCTACCACAAACCAGCTTGTTCTTTTTTTTTTTTTAATTAATTTATTTATTTTTAAGATGGAGTCTCACTCTGTTGCCCAGGCTGGAGTGCAGTGGTGCGATCTCGGCTCACTGCCAGCTCCGCCTCCCGGGTTCACGCCATTCTCCTGCCTCAGCCTCCTGAGTAGCTGGGACTACACAAACCAGCTTGTTCTTAAAGAAAACAGAAGATGAAAGGGAAACAAGGCCAAGTAACGTCTCTGCAGAGTTCCTCTGCTGCTCATCCGCTGGGCAGGCTCATTCCTGATAGGTTTGCACGCTCACTAGTGTCCCATCCCATCACCTGGAGAAAATTTAAAAAATAAAAGGGAAAATGAAAGGATCATTCTTTTTGGTCATGGCCACTGGGATGACAAGTGAAATGCACAGGAACTATGTGTCCCTGCTGAGCAGGACAGTGAAATGTCTTGTAACAGAGATGGCTGGCAGGGGTCTGCCCAGGTGACAGCACTAGACAAGAGGACCAGGATACATATTACTTGACTGTTCATATAAATGTAATATAATCATATGAAGTGGGGATTTAGGAGAAAATAAGATACTTTCCTTGCACCTAATGCTAAGGATGATGTTTGCTATCAATAGGTGCATCAAAACTGGACAGCAGGAACCATGCTGGACAGTAACCCTGCCCCTGGTTTCTACCCTCAGTAATTTTCTATCCTTTCTGGAGTGAATTAAGAAAAGAGTTACTTTGCTGGTCCTCATATGGACAGCTGTTTGTTTGTCTGCCCAGTATCCAATCTCCTTTTTAATGTTAAGGGGGAGACACTTTTAAGTTTTGAGAGGACTGTCAGTCAGGGTGCCCTCCCTCTACTGGACAAGGAGTAAACATGCAAACAAAGCTCTGTTGGGAGTTTGATCCCTGAAGAGTAACTCAAAGAAAGAAGATAATTGATCTTGATTCTTCCTACTGGCTGACTGCGAAGAGAGTGTCCAGTGTACCTGATTTTCCTGAATTGCCTTGCGTCAGAGCCTTTCCAAAGCTTGGTTCTGACATTCTGTTGGACTCTATGACCTACTAAAAATCCTTTCAATAACTTAAGTGGCCCCAAGTTAATTTTTGTGGCTTACTTTCCCTTTCCTCCAAGGATTAACTGCTCTATTCATCTTTTTAAACATTTCTTTAGCCTACCTTACATATTGCTTTCTAAACAATCCTACTCCATTGCTGAGACATCCCTGTTAAAAACCGTCAATGCTTTCAGTTCTGCACTGGTCTGTGTCTGAATTCCTCAGCTGGACTTTTTATACTTTTCAAAAGCTGTCTCTACTTTCCTTCAAATTAGAAACGAAGAGTCAAACGATATAGGCAGTCATTAGAATGGGAACTGGAGAAATAACATTGGGGAACTGGCAATGGGTGTCTCAGTGTTTTTCCTCTAAAAATGTGGATGCAAAAGTAAATAAGATGTAAGACCCTTTCTCTCTATTACATTCTATGCTTCAAATCTTGTCACATCTTGATTTTTCCTATTGACATGCAATGGGAATATAGCAACTTGGGGCAGAGAGGAACGTATATATCTGGCTGCCAGTCTTTGGGCCTCTGCACAGCAAAAATTTTAGTCTATGAAAATCTGAGTGTCAAATCAGTGTCTGTGCAGGGAAAGCACAACTATTGCGTGTAAGTACTAGTCATCCTACCATTTGACAATCCTTGGATATGTTCGAGCTTGCTATCCCAACACTACATTCATCATCTCTCAGTGATTTGGCTCAGATGTTCCTAACCTCAAGTTTTATGCCTTTCTCTGCTTTCTTCGTCCACATGTTGTATGCTCTCACTTTCACTTGGTTTGAGACCTGTTCTGGGAGTCAGTTGGTCCAATGGAAGAGGCCGGGAGAGATCCATTGCTTGCTTGGATGAGAAGGTGGTTTAAATGTTTGCGACTTTTGTTGTTGAACTATTCTACGCTATTCTTCAAGGGAAAGTAAGTGATCATGTTTCAGTGTCTAACTTTGGCATTTTTTTCTAATGGCTCAATGTCAAGTTCATGCTAAAGTCTTTGCTTTCTGGGTTTTATTTTATTAAATTTTACCACCTTTTTTTTTTTATTCTTGGTCCATTAAACTATCATTCCTGGACCTGGGAAATCATTTAAAATTATCTATGCAGTAAGGGAGTAAAAATGCATCAGTTGGATTTGAGCTATTTTCATGAGAGATCTGTCATTCACAGTGATGGACAGGAAGTATATTTCTTCCAAATAACTTTCTCCCTCACTTTCACCTTGCGCTTTTCATTTGTCTCAGCCTTCTGATGGCTGGCAGGAACTTCAGTTTTTATATAGGAATGGCTCTGTGTTGGGTGCAAAAATTCCTCTTTCTTATTCTCTTTTCCATGTAAAAACATTGAAATTTATTATTTTTCTGTTCTCAAATTGCATGATCTATTAACTGAAAATATGAGTACTGATTTTTCTTCCCTGAGGTGCTTGTGAATAAAGTGTAGTTTACACTTGAGGTTATGTTAACAGAGCTTGCTGCCAACTGACCTCTCCATTCAATGCAATGTTAGGCATGTAATGAGGAAAGCTTTACTCATCCTTTCCAATAGGTCATTTGGGTTGAGTCATCCATTCATTATTTTTCATTCTTTAAACAAATATCTACTGAGTGTCTACCATATGTCAGACACTGCAGTAGGCATTGGGTATATAACTGGTGAGCATAATAAGGATCGGTTTCTACCTTGTTTGAACTTGATGGGAGAATATTAAATAATCACATATCAGTTATTTATTGGTATATAAAAATTATGCCCAAACTTACCAGCTTAATACAACAAACATCTATTATCTCATTCAGTTTCTGAGGGTCACGAGACTGGGCATAGCTTAGCTGAGTGGTTCTGATTCAGAGTTTATTATGAGAATGTGATCAAGCTGTAGGCCAGGGCTGCAGTTTCTGAAGACTTGACTAGGATTAGATTATGCACTTCCAAGCTCACACATGTGGCGGCTTGCAGGAAGCTTAAGTCCCTCACCATGTATGTCTCTCCATGGTTGCTCACGATATACCTTCCCTCAGAGAAAGTGATGAGAGAGAGAGGTCAAGAATAAACTGGCAGACTTTTAAAACCAAATCTCAGAAGTGACATATCAAACTTCTACCATGTTCTATCACACAGATCAATCCTGGAACAAAGTAGGAAGGGAGTACATAAGGGGACCACTCCAAGGAGGCATGGATCATTGGGCACCATCTTGAAAGCTTGCTACCAAAAACCATATAAATAAAAATCTAAAATACAATATATTAAGTGCTATAAAGGACATTGTTTTTTTAAAAAAGAAATTGAGAGTAGAATAAGAGGATTTGAATTGTCAGTTGGATTAGGAACTCTTCCCTAAAAAAAAAAAAAAGTGAGGATTGAGCTGAAATTTGAAGGGTGAATAAATAGGTGTTAACTAGGAGAAGATAACAAGAAAGAATGATGCAGGCAGAGGACATAGTATGTACAAGGGTCCTGCAAAGAGAAGAAACATAATGCTTCTAAGGGACTGAGAGAAAGCCAGAGTGGAAAGAATGGAGAGTAGAAGGAGGCACAGCACTCAATGAGGGCCACACTGTGCAAAACACTTAGGCCATGCTGCCATTGTGGTCTTCATTCTAATTACTTCAATGGAAGGAGCTTAATCAGACCAGTCACTTAGACTTTTTTTTTTTTTTTGGCATTTTATTTTTAAAAATTGTAGTAAAATGTATATAACATAAAAGTTACCATTTTATGTACACTATTCCTAGAAAATTTTTTATCATCCCAAACAAAAAATTTCTACCCATAAAGTGGTAAATCCCTATCCCCTACTCTTCCCAGACCCTGGTAAACTTTAATCTATTTTCTGTCTCTATGAATGTGCTTATTTCAGATGTATTTCATAAAAGTGGAACCATATGTTTGTGCTTTTCTGTCTAGCTTATTTCACTTAGCACAATGTTTTCAAGGTTTATCCATATTGTAGCATATGTCAGAATTTTATTTCTTTTTATGGCAGAAGAGTAAAATTTAATTGTACAGATATAATATATTTTGCATATTAATTCATCCATTGATAGACACTTGAGTTCTTTCCACCTCCTGAGTATTGCTAATAAAGCTACAAAGAATATTGGTATGTAAGTATCTATTTGAGTTTCTGCTTTCAATTCTTTTTGGTACATACCTAAGCATGGAATTGCTGGGTCATTTGGCAATTCTATGTTGACATTTGGTATTATAAATTTATTTTTTATTTTAAATTATTTTGGATACATAATAGTTGTATATATTTATGGGGCACATGTTATATTTTAATAGAAATATACAATGTGTAATTATCAAATCAGCTCTGTATTGAGCCTTTTTTTTTTTTTTTTGAGATGGAGTCTTGCTCTGTCACCCAGGCTGGAGTGCAGTGGCACAGTCTTGGCTCACTGCAACCTCCACCTCCCGGGTTCAAGCGATTCTCCTGCCTCAGCCTCCTGAAAAGCTGGGATTACAGGTGCGTGCCACCACACCCAGCTAATTTTTGTATTTTTTTTTTTTAGTAGAGACAGGGTTTCACCATGTTGATAAGGCTGGTCTCAAACTCCTGACCTCGTGATCCGCCTGTCTTGGCCTCCCAAAGTGCTGGAATTACAAGCATGAGCCACCACACCCGGCCATGTTGAGCTTTTCGAGGAATCATCAGGTTCCACAGTGGCAAGACTGGTTACTTTTTGAAAAACTCACCCTGGCTGCAGGATGGGGACCTGATCAAAGCAGTTTTAATTGGGGGTGTCAGTAGATTCATAGGTAGGGTCAGATGTCTGTGGTGAGGTGGAATTGATCTTCTTGAATTGCAATACATATCATAAAGCCTTAAATGTACATGACCAAGGAGGCAGGTATCATAGTCAAAGTATCATTGAAGATGGAATCTATAGATAGTCATTTGAGGCTTGGCTGAGATACTCAGTAACTGTGTAATACTCTGGCAGCCTCAGTTGCTATTCTAGGCCTTGGCCTTCTTGCAAGAAAGCATAATGGCTCATATTAGTTATCCTTTGTCAGGAGGAGCCTGTGATTGGATAGGTGAATGGCTTGGGAGAAATCAAACCCTATAGCCAAAAGAACATAAGGATTCTGCAGAGTACTAAGCAATTAAATTCAAAGGTTTTATGTGAACATGGGCAGCTGATAAGTTTTTGCTCTGTGACTGTATATCAAAGTGATGGAAATATTTGAATTTAAAGGAAAGTTCAGGAATACATCTTTTGGGGAAAAACACACCTGTACTTTTAGCTTGCCTGCTCTGCGATCATTCTTTTTGTTTGTCTAATATGACGGACAGTTGTCATTTTATAAAATCTTTCTTTAAAGGGTGAGATAATTGTCTTATATTTCTTGCTCAGTGTCTCATGCATAGAAGACATTTGTTAAATACTCTATTTGTTAAATATCTGAGTGAATGTGACAGTGGAGAGAAAGGGCAACAGTCCTACAGCTGACTGGGAAGTTTCAGCCTTTCTTTGTAAATTTGGTGTAGGAATGAAGATGATGTTACAATAAGAATTTTAGGCTGGGTGTGGTGGCTCATGCCTGTAATCCCAGCACTTTGGGAGGCCCAAGCAGGAGGATTGCTTGAGGCCAGGAGTTTGAGACCAGCCTGGCCAACATGGTGAAACCCCATCTCTACTAAAATTACAAAAATTAGCCAGGTGTGGTGGCGCATACCTGTAATCCCAGCTATGCCAGAAGGCTAAGGCACACTAATTGCTTGAACCTGGGAGGTGGAGGTTGCAATGAGCCGAGATCATGCCACTGCACTCCAGCCTGGGCCACAGAGTGAGACTCTGTCAAAAAAAAAAAAAAAAACAAGAAAACAAAAAAGAGTTTTGAATCTTTGGAGAATATTGGGTAGAAATAGAAAAGGACCCGTGAGAACCAATGGGTCTTCTGTCTTCTCTCCTATTCAGAAGATGTCAATAATTATGTGTTCTCATTTAGCCATCATGTAATTTTCTTACCTTAAAGAAGTTTTATTTTTACTTAACCAAGTTGAGATCATAGACCGTCTTATACTTCACTGTTTTCCCTTTGGATAAACATGGAAATGAACAGCATTTTATGAATTGATTGATGTTCTTTTGTTACCAGAGGGTTGCACTTGCTCAGAATTATGAATATATTCACACTTGGGCCCGCTATAAACAGGACTATAAAATTTTAAACTTTTTACTCTGAATTTGGTCACTGAACCAACTGAGATACCAAAATTATAGTCTTGCTTTTTCCTCCTGTTTTCCAGTTAGTCCCTGGGCCTTGGGTTGTGGGAGAAAGTAGCAGATATTGAAGAAACACTACCAGGTAGAACTGGAGACCCATTTATGTCTCAGACAGAGAGGATTAGCTTCAGAAGTTCTCACCTTTCTCGGGCCTAGATACCTTCGTTACAAGGATTTTGGATGATGTACAATTTTATAGCTTTAAACCCTGCACCACCCTACTTATATTCCCTCTTATTAACTTTTGTTAAGCCAAAAAAAAAAAAAAGGAAATACTTTCTACTTGAGAGAAGAGATTGTAGATTGTAGTTGTGAAGTGAAGCCACTTTATCAGAAGTCTTGGGCATTACGTAGGGATCTTGTTGGCCTAGATGCTGATGTAGACCCTCACTAAGTCTCATTGTCATCGTGTTTTGCAAGGCTGTCTGGCCTTGCTTAGGCTGTACTTGTGAGGTTACATGCTTAGATCTCCTAAAAATTCAAAGCTTTCAGCAGGTTTGTGAGCACTTTTTCAGAGTTGATAAAAAATGTAATAAAGTTTCATTAAAATGTGTAATGTATATGTATATAGAAAATTCATGTAGTAACTAGATACATATATTTGCAGTGATGGTATTTATTACTTAATGCTCATATGCTTTGTTTAGGAATTACTAAAAACCTCTGTCATTTTTATAATTAAAATGTCATGTTACATTTGCATATTATATATGCATGTGGCTGCATTTTCTGGAACCAAACTTGGCATACATAATTAGACTGGTAAAAAGATATTAGTAGATATGCGTTCCATAAGAGCAAATATGTGAAGTCCCCATTCTGAAAAACCAGGACTTTTGAGCCCTGCCAATTACGTATGTGAAAGTTTTGTTAGTCTCAGTTTAAGTTTTAGGGATAAAGGCTGATTTCCTTTCTTTTCTTTTCTTTTTCTCTTTCTCTCTTTCTTTCTTTCTTTTTTTTCCGGTGGTTAAATTGCAGGTTCAGAAAAACACCGTCACATATTCTGTCTATTGGTAGGAATTAAAACCCTTCAAGCTCACAAGCGGGTCTTTGAAGCCTAGAGGTCCCCCAGGGGCTTTGTGAATCAAGTTGCTCACAAGCAGCTTTTCCATTTTCTACTTGTTCTACATGTTCTCGGATCCAGAATTATGGCATCCGAGATTTGACCTTAAGGTAGACTGTGTGAAGGTATCAGTGATATGGTCAGGGGACTAACTAGCTTCAAGCAGGAGTCATTTATGAAGGCAAAACACTAGAGGGCAAATTCCGTCTCATGCTCTGCAGCACTGGAGAATGGGAGCCACTAGGATTCACAAGGAATAAAGTTTTGTGACTGAACAACCAAGCTCTCTGTCAAGAACAACAAAAAGTAAAGCACCAAAGCTGTTGCTGAAGGCATCAGCAAGCTTCCAGTGAATTGAGTGCAAAGTAGAAAATACTCAGAGTTCTGACAATTTAAAGTGCAGTATGAAACAAGTTCAGGACTCATGGTTTATATGAGCAAAGATTCCTTTTCCCTCCAGGCTAATGACTCTCAGAGGTCCTGATTAAAATTTTATTTCAGTTTGTCTCATTTTATAAGTAGGATGTTTATGGCATTAATGTGATTTCTGTTCCATTTCACTTATCAGTTTGAGTTTACAATATTAGAAATCTACCTAGATGAAGAAAGTCTTTTATATATTTAATCAAATCACCTGAGTAGATTACTGATGGTATAAGCAAGTTGGTTTTTAACGTATCTGAATATATTTTAATGTGAACATAAAACCGTTGAGGGTTTTTAAAATACTTTTGTACTTTTAACAGAAACTAGGATGTTTTTGCTCAAAATCAAAAACTGTTTTTTAAAGAAAATTTTGATTGGCCTATAGAAATCAGCCAACAAATTATTGAGAGCACACATCTTTTAAGAAGTAGGAAAATGTTTCATGTATGCATAAACATTTAATTTGAAATAGTAGTTTTCTATTCTTTTGTTACTGTTATCACATTTATGACCACAGGTAAACTTGGTGCTTCATCAGTTTTCACCTCCACTCAGTTGGGTGTCTACATTTGTGAATGTGTGAATTGAGGTTGGACAGACAGGTTTTGAAGACCTTCATAGTTTGAGGACTAGGAAGAAAGAGAGACATCCTGGGAGGGTGGGAAGAGCCTGTATTTTGAAGTGATTGTTCTAGTTATTTATTGCTTTGTAACAAATTATGTCAAAACTTAGTGGCTTAATACAAATAACAATCAATTAGCTTGCCAACAAATCTGCAATTTGGATGGGCCTCACAGGGAGTGACTTGTCTCTGCTCAGATGGGATGACTTAAATTGCTAGAGGCATCTCTCTCCATGTAGTTTCAGGCCTTCTCTCTATTTCTCCATCTTGTCCCTCTGCAAGGCGGCCTTCAGGTAGTTGGATGAGGTGGCTCAGATCTCCAAGGATAAATATTCTGGAGACCCAGGTGGAAGTGGCAAGGCCTTTTATAATCTAGTCTTGGAAGTCACTCAGCATCTCTTCCACGGTATCTAACAGGTACATCAGGCTGGCTTTGACTTGTGTGGAGGGGGATCGTAGAAGAGTGTATCAGAGGTGCAGATGATTGGAGGACCACCTTGAAAGTTAACATAGGGGTTAAAACAAGACCTCTGGAGCTGGACTACCAGGGTTCAAATCTGGGTCTGGACTTTTAGGCCATATCACCTTAGACTAATTTTCTCTCTTTGAAGCTTGGTTTTCTTGTCAACAAAATGGGGGATACTAGTCATATCTATCTCACAGATTGTTATGAGGATTGAATGAGATAGAAGATAGTGTTTGGCCTGTAAAGTGCTCAATAAAAGTTAATTCTCATTATTGTCATTGTTATAATGTCACCAATATGGTAATTTACATGAAAATGCAAATTTTGGGGGACTAAAGTTTTTTTTGGCGGGGTGTATGTCACAGAAGCTCACATATTGCCATTTCTGCCCTCTTATACTTACCACACAGGTGAATATTAAAAGAGATGTTTCTACTTTAAGGTAATTTAGGGTGAGGTCATCCACTCTACACAGGTCTCAGACTCACTCTCCTGATCCTGTGCCTGAACAGGAAAGATTATTTCATGTGAATGTAAACTGTATACCTATTTACTTTGCCTAAACTGTCCAGAATAAATGCGAATATCTATTTCTGTTCTTTTTAGAGACCGATACTGTGTTTTGGGCATTGCATCTATAGAAACTACTATTTAGAACAGGGCAAACAATTACATATCATGTAACATGTTGAGCATGGGCCATGTCACTTCATAGCAAGAGAGAGCTCAATGTAGTCTATACTCTTATCAATGCATATCATACATACTTGATGTTGACAATAATCAGATCTTAAACCTATTCAGTTAATCAGAACTGAGCAATGCTCCAACTACAAACAAGGGTTCCTTGATTGTACCCAGCTCTGAAAACCCAGCAACTAAACCAAAATGACTGTTAATAGAAATTCTTCAGTGGCGTACATCAATTTACAATGAGTGACTCACCCATGGCCAGTGACATAATGTAAACACTCTCACTGCAATATTACCTCCAAGCAGGGAAGAATGTACCAAGGGCAGAGAAAATATGAATATAATGATGTCAACACAAAAACACATGTCTTTTTGTAAAACTCACTTTACTTATGGATGACTTTCACTTAGAACATTACTGGTTCTAGGGCAGTTCTGAAAATGAGGATTTAAGAAATCCTACTCTTGATAGCAAATAACGCATGGAGCAATATTTTTCATTCTCTCATTCTATTTTTATTTTGAACCTCTTAAATGCCCAACTTTCAAAGGATTTCCAAATTTCACATTTATCCAAACATGATAAAATTGAAATGAATAGATGCCCTGAAATATTGCTTTACACAACAGTTCATCATAATATTTACATTTGATGTTACCAAAATACTTCCTTTCCTTTACAGAAACCATAAACCTCGTTTGGCATTAATACTCATTATCTCTACTTAAACACACCTTTTTTTTTTTTTTTTTTTTTTTCCTATAGCTGAGGTGCAGAAGCCCTTTCCAAGTTGTTAATGAAGTACCTGAGTCCCAGAGGCATCCTGAGCAATAATAATCTTAGAAATAAGAAGCTTATGAATAATTCAATGCTGTGGGTACCCTAGTGGTGGGACTATTTCCTTTAGCACTACACAATACAAAATTTAGTGTGTTTTATCTTAGAGGTAGGCAGGCTAATGAACTGGAACCAAATTTGGGCCACTGAATTAGCTCTAAGGCTTTTACCAGATCTAATGGAGGGAACTAAAGAGTCATGCATCTTATTTTTGATAAATCCCACAAATAAATTTGGTTGGAATATACAACAATGTTGCTTCTATAGTATTGTTTTAAAATTAGGAAGTATTCAATCTGATGGTTGTCATCAAAGATTAAATCTTTCCTGTTACCGAAACTAAATGATTGGTAGATAACTCATCTCTAAAGGAGCCTGAATAATTGCTTTTATTTAAACAGTAAGAAATTATGGCCTTTGTCATGCATGATAAAATTTCCAAAGCCCAAAATTCCTGCTTGGAGTATTCCTTTTATTGCATTTTATTTGAACTGGTCTCAGGGTTCTGTTAGCTGATTACCACATGAGTAAATACATACTTCCCTTGCGTAGCAAACATCAGAGCCCTTTCTAAAAGCATAGGTTGGGCGGGGCGCAGTGGCTCATGCCTGTAATCCCAGCACTTTGGGAGGCCGAGGTGGGCAGATCACGAAGTGAGGAGATCGAGACCATCCTGGCTAACACGGTGAAACCCCGTCTCTACTAAAAATACAAAAAATTAGCCAGGCGCGGTGGCGGGAGCCTGTAGTCCCAGCTACTCGGGAAGCTGAGACAGGAGAACGGCATGAACCCGGGAGGCAGAGCTTGCAGTGAGCCAAGATCGGGCCACTGCACTCCAGCCTGGGTGACAGAGCGAGACTCCGTCTCAAAAAAAAAAAAAAAAAAAAAGCATAGGTTGGAGGAAGGAGATTACCATTTGGTAAGTGAGACGTGAGACTTGCTTTAGGACAGATTCTCTTTAACTTGCCAGAAACAAAAGTGTGTGCTTTTTTAAAAAAATTTTATTTGTTTTGAGCCTCATGGTTTCACTTGTGATCACAAGGCCCTTGAGACACATTAAAGCAGCGCTTTAAAACAGGGTGAGTACGGTTCTCATTTTTGGACCTGGGATCTGAGATCACGTTATTATTATTTATTTTTTTCATGATACTTTTAAGTCTATTATTATTATTTATTACTTTTTTTTGCATGATTCTTATAAGTATTATATAATGTCAATGTACTGTGTGACCCCAAAGAGATTTCATTCCCTTGTGTGCAAAAATAATGACAGCACCAGTCTCCACTCATCTGATTCACAGAGTATCAAAAGTATTCTGAAACTCTGGTTTTACCTTATTTTCACCTTCTTCAGAAGGGCCTGGGAGTGTTGATGGAAAGATGGAACTGCTTAGGTATGAGGAGCTCTCTCTGTTAAGATTGCTTTCTGCACCACCTGAGGAACCATGGCTTAAAATGGTACACGTTCATTTTCCTTCTTTCTTTCTTCCTTCCTTTGTCCTTCCTCTTTTTCTCCCTCCCTCCCTTCCTTCTTTTTTACTGACTTGTAAACAATTTGATGATTTGATTTTTCAGTGTCAGCGAATTCTGGAAATAAAAAAAAAAACTAGTAAACAGTCTGAAGGTAGATATTTGCTGGCATCAGTTCTAGTCTTTAACAATGCTGAGGACAGCATCTCTGGAGCTTCCTTGTCCTTTTCCTTATCTTTACCAACCATGGTTGCAGAGGCCACGTGATGGGAATTTCACATTAGATTGAATGCAGAAGCATATATGAGAATCCAGTGGTCTACTACAAAGCCAGATATTACAAAGATTAGCAAAAATATAAAACAATGCCATTCTTCTCATTATTAATATTATTTGCTTTGGAAAAATTATTTTAATACAAATGTTATTTATGTCAATATTTAGTGATTTTGTTATTTTTAAACAAATTAAAAACTAATCTTTTTAAAATCTTCACGTTTAACTTCTAAATTAGTAAATATTTTTTTTTTTTATTATACTTGAAGTTCTAGGGTACAGGTGCACAATGTGCAGGTTGGTACATATGTATACATGTGCCATGTTGGTGTGCTGCACCCATTAACTCGTCATTTACATTAGGTGTATCTCCTAATGCTTTCCCTACCCCCTACCCCTACCCCACGACAGGCCCCGGCGTGTGATGTTCCCCTTCCTGTGTCCAAGTGTTCTCATTGTTCAATTCCCACCTATGAGTTAGAATATGCGGTGTTTGGTTTTTTGTCCTTGCGATAGTTTGCTGAGAATGATGGTTTCCAGCTTCATCCATGTCCCTATAAAGGACATGAACTCATCCTTTTTTATGGCTGCATAGTATTCCATGGTGTGTATGTGCCACATTTTCTTAATCCAATCTATCATTGATGGATATTTGGGTTGGTTCCAAGTCTTTGCTGTTGTGAATAGTGCTGCAATAAACATATGTGTGCATGTGTCTTTATAGCAGCATGATCTATAATCCTTTGGGTATATACCCAGTAATGGGATGGCTGGGTCAAATGGTATTTCTAGTTCTAGATCCTTGAGGAATCACCACACTGTCTTCCACAATGGTTGAACTAGTTTACAGTCCCATCAACAGTGCAAAAGTGTTCCTATTTCTCCACATCCTCTCCAGCACCTGTTGTTTCCTGACTTTTTAATGATCGCCATTCTAACTGGTGTGAGATGGTATCTCATTATGGTTTTGATTTGCATTTCTCTGATGACCAGTGATGATGAGCATTTTTTCATGTGTCTTTTGGCTGCATAAATGTCTTCTTTTGAGAAGTGTCTGTTCATATCCTTTGCCCACTTTTTGATGGGGTTGTTTGTTTTTTTCTTGTAAATTTGTTTGAGTGCTTTGTATATTCTGGATATTAGCCCTTTGTCAGATGAGTAGATTACAAAAATTTTCTGCCATTCTGTAGGTTTCCTGTTCACTCTGATGGTAGTTTCTTTTGCTGTGCAGAAACTCTTTAGTTTAATTAGATCCCATTTGTCAATTTTGGCTTTTGTTGCCATTGCTTTTGGTGTTTTAGACATGAAGTCCTTGCCCATGCCTATGTCCTGAATGGTAATGCCTAGGTTTTCTTCTAGGGTTTTTATGGTTTTAGGTCTAACATTTAAGTCTTTAATCCATCTTGAATTAGTTTTTGTGTAAGGTGTAAAGAAGGGATCCAGTTTCAGCTTTCTACATATGGCTAGCCAGTTTTCCCAGCACCATTTAAATAGGGAATCCTTTCCCCATTTCTTGTTTTTGTCAGGTTTTTCAAAGATCATATGGTTGTAGATGTGTGGTATTATTTCTGAGGGCTCTGTTCTGTTCCATTGGTCTATATCTCTGTTTTGGTACCAGTACCATGCTGTTTTGGTTACTGTAGACTTGTAGTATAGTTTGAAGTCAGGTAGCGTGATGCCTCCAGCTTTGTTTTTTTGCTTAGGATTGACTTGGCATTGCGGGCCCTTCTTTGGTTCCGTATGAACTTTAAAGTAGTTTTTTTCCAATTCTGTGAAGAAAGTCATTGCTAGCTTGATGGGGATGGCATTGAATCTGTAAATGACGTTGGGCAGTATGGCCATTTTCATGATATTGATGCTTCCTATCCATGAGCATGGAATGATCTTCCATTTGTTTATGTCTTCTTTTATTTCATTGAGCAGTGGTTTGTAGTTCTCCTTGAAGAGGTTCTTCACATCCCTTGTAAGTTGGATCCCTAGGTATTTTATTCTCCCTGAAGCAATTGTGAATGGGAGTTCACTCATGATTTGGCTCTCTGTTTGTCTGTTATTGGTGTATAAGAATGCTTGTGATTTTTGCACATTGATTTTGTATCCTGAGACTTTGCTGAAGTTGCTTATCAGCTTAAGGAGATTTTGGGCTGGGACGATGGGGTTTTCTGAATATCCAATAATGTCATCTGCAAACAGGGACAATTTGACTTCCTCTTTTCCTAATTGAATACCCTTTATTTCTTTCTCCTGCCTCATCAACATACACACATCAATAAACGTAATCCAACATATAAACAGAACCAAAGACAAAAGCCACATGATTATCTCAATAGATGCAGGAAAGGCCTTTGACAAAATTCAACAGCCCTTCATGCTAAAACCTCTCAATAAATTAGATATTGATGGGACGTATCTCAAAATAATAAGAGCTGTCTATGACAAACCCACAGACAATATCATACTGAATGGGCAAAAACTGGAAGAATTCCCTTTGAAAACTGGCACAAGACAGGGATACCCTTTCTCACCACTCCTATTCAACATAGTGTTGGAAGTTCTGGCCAGGGCAATCAGGCAGGAGAAAGAAATAAAGGGTATTCAATTCTGAAATAGTAAATATTTAATCCACATGAGCAAAAGTCCTGCAGGGGAGCTCTCAATAATAATAATTTAAAAGAATTCAGAGACCAAGATGTTTAAGAAATGATGCTTTATAAAATGAGGCTATCAATTCTTAGTGTACATATGCCTTTGCATTTATTTTTCTCAGTTTATCATTTGCCTGTTATTTATTGTGTTTTTATTATAGTAGTTTTATTATTTTTATGGAGTCTATTCTCTGGATTTAGTCCCTGTGTAACTCCTCCTACTATTCTTGTGTTTATACTGTTTTGATTAAACATTACCTCATGTTCATATTTTTATGTTTTAGTTTTTACGTAATGTAAAATATAAATGTAACTCCCCCTCATAATAAAGCCAGCCATCTCAATGTCATATTTGGAACAAGTCTTCTTTTCCTGTACTTATCATTTGACAAAATCTATTTGTACATTTAGCATATTAAGAAACTTCCCGTTTTTCCCACTAGTCTGTAGATATGGCTTTGCTAGAATCAGGCTATTCCTTTTACCATGTCTTTATAACATGACTTTGACACTTGATATTAAAGTGCCCCTTGTAATTTTCCTTTCCTACAATGGTACTGATTATTTTTAAGCACTTATTTTCCCAGATAAAGTTTAGAGTAACCCTCTTAAGTTACAAAAATACACAGTGGTATGTTTATGGGAATTGTATTGATATGGGAAATGCATACCTTTGGGGATTATTGACTTCTTCTTCTGAGTCTTCAAGTATTCCTGTCCAACATTTTGTCATTTTTCATGTATTCAATAAAGGTTTATGTATTCTTTCTTGTAGGTCTTGAACTTTTTTGTTAGATTTACTTTTATGATAGTATGGTGTTCTTTCTAATTTTTAAGAATATTTGGTTACTTAAAATTCTTTTTTATTGTAACACCATTAGCTTTTTTAAAAGTTTCATCCTCAGTTTAGGAAGATGTTGGTTACTCCTTACTGTAAGCTTCCAATTCCTCTGTCCATACTTAACGTGTGCTAATCGTATATTATTATTGTTATTCATCTTTTATACACTTCTATTATGTGTTACAAAATCTGAGAGTGACTCAAATTCTATTTCTCCAACACAGATTTTCAGAAAATATTTCCAAAATGAACCGCTTTGCTGTGTGTCCCAAATTATTTCTACTTCTGAAATCCCCTTTTTCTTTCCTTACAATTTTACATTGGCAGTTACATTTCAACATGAGTTTTGACTGGGACAAACCACACCATCTAAACTGCAGCATTCTGTTTTAGGTACATTACATTCTTGGAGACAGACTGTTCAACTTCTGTAATTAAAAAGAAGTCCAACTCTTAGGCCTGTTCATTATAGAAAAATTGATTCATAATTATAAGTGAAATGTATGTTTCATTAAACTTTTTTTCAGCGAATTGACTAGTGTCCTAATGGTCTTGTTTATTTAAACAATTAAATTAACATTTAATGAGCAAGAAAACTTGTAGTCAATTAAAGACCAAAGTAATATACATACTGCATTTTCCAGCAATTAATTGATAACTTGCTTACCATGGGCTAACAATTAACCAGGGAAACATTCCTAGGAAATAGAAAACATTAATGCAAATGAGTTTCGGATTTATTCTTTTCAAATCAATTTACCGTGTTATCTAATCTGGCATAAGCAGAAAACCCCCAAGAAGGATTAACATTCAAAAAACACCTCTAAAGCCTGCTGGTGTTGGAAACCCTAATTGTTTTGGCAACATAAATTGTTAAAGCAAGGAATTTCTAAAGGCAGTTGACAGCCATCACAAGTATCTGAATTTAAAAAAAAGGAGAATAAATGAGTTTTCTATATGTTGCCCTATATGCTGTAGACTAGCATCTCACAGTATGTTCTTGGCCTGTGGGGCTATTAATGTGATCATGCTCACCTATAGCATTGGCTGGCAGCATACGTGTTTATACGTGTCATAGCTAAACGATACCTCCACCACCAAGAAAGCGTATTGCAAGTGACTGTGAGAGACATTATAAACCTTGACTTTTCACTACTTTATGTTTAGAAAGTCACTCATTTTTTTTACCCTGATCCTTTAACAGTTATTAACTCAAAACTGAATGTGACCCAAAGTGGGTCACTATGCTTTGTCACTACATCATGATTGAGAATTGCTGAAGTAGAACCTGTCTTTCTAATTCCTGTGAATGAGACTCATGATTCTCTTCAGGGAAACCACTGAAGATTCATTCAACTCTCCAGGTGTTCAATGAGTGAGTGTTATATTTGACAATGAGGGAAAAATTATAGCTACCATGTAAGTAAAATAACTAGATTAGGGTTTCTCAACCACAGCACTATTGATATTTTTGCAGGTTAATTCTTTCTTGCATGGGGCTCCCTTGTGCATTCTAGGATGTTTAGCTGCTTCCTTAGTTTCTATCCACTAGGTGCCAGTAGTAGCCCCAACAGTGTGACAATTAAAAATGTCTCCAGACATTGCCAAGTGTCTTCTGGGGGACAAAATCAACACCAGTTGAGAACCACTGCTTTAGATCACCAAGTAAGTTTGTACTGCTTATCTTCACCTTGGGAGGCTGTGTAGGCAAAGACCCAGGAGCTGGTTATCCTGTTAGTAATACCTCATGCACTTATATAATCAATTCTGACTCTACTTAAGTTATTCCAGAGAATGATAAACTCTTCACATGGTTTGAAAACCAAAGGGAATATGCAGTGATAAAATCACCTACAAGAGACGTGTTTTCTTGCCTTTCCAGGGATAGCCAAATGAGAGGAAGAAGTTTATAGTTTGTTAAAAATATTTGGTTCATTTTTAGAAGGAACTTTAATGTATTTTTCTGAATGATGTGGCATTAATCACCAGAAAAAAATGTTCTTACGTAAAGGAGACATCCCTATTCTGCGCTTTTGAGACACAACCATCTAGTGTTTTGCAGGAAAACGGGTCTTGTGTTGACTCATAGTTCATCTGTTTGTGATATCGTCTTCATCTGGGTAGACAGTAGAGAGAAATTACATGAGGTCTATTAAGGCTCGAACGTTACCCATCTATCCCAGTAGAACAGTCACCAAAAAAGATAATTTTTCTCCATATCACCATTACCTTCAGTCTGTGTGAAATTATTTCCTTCATCTACAGAAAACCAATGGACCATTTTAACTATTTATTCCACTCAAGTTGTCAAACTAAAGCAGAGTGGAAATGCCAACAATTTACAGCCAGGCCTTAACACACTTCTAGCATATGGTAGATGGAAACCTAAACACACAGTAGACAGGTTTCATCAATAAAAATAGCTGGCCATGATAAGGCAGACCAAAATCTATGTGGACAAGTCTTCACCAAAAGGAATTGACATTTAAGTTTTCACCAAATATATTTTTTCCGTCACCTTTCATGTTGTTAACACTTGGTGATAGTGATAGATTATTTCTGTACCCTGAAGAGTCTGGCGTTGGCCTGGCACTGAGAAAGTGCAAGCAACAAAATGATCTTGAATAAATGGATCAATTAGCAGTTCTGT
Organism: Pongo pygmaeus; assembly: GCF_028885625.2. Taxonomy (NCBI): domain Eukaryota; kingdom Metazoa; phylum Chordata; class Mammalia; order Primates; family Hominidae; genus Pongo; species Pongo pygmaeus. Next base: position 72,182,971 of record NC_085930.1, on the reverse strand, counting down.
TATTATCAGAAAAGATTGTAGCATTATAATTACAGCAGCAATGTGACTTCTATGCAATGAAACAAGTAACACTAAGTACATTTGTCATTTTTTGGTCTAAAATATCAGTAAAATAAATTGATATTTATCAAAACAAGCCTCTTCTTTATAGAATTTCTTAATGTAGAAAGATATTCCTAAGAAGAAACCTGAGTGAGGTTGGAACCAGGAGTGGTTTCATGATGTAATGTTTTTAAAAAAGATATTTTAATATAAAATTAGCTTTGTATTTTAAAACATCTCTCTAATAAACGATTTACATGTAACAAACATAGAACACTTGGAAAAGACGGAAATAGGTATTATTAAGAAATCTGGCTGGGCGCGGTGGCTCATGCCTGTAATCCCAGCACTTTGGCAGGCCAAGGTGGGCGGATCCCGAGGTCAGGGGTTTGAGACCAGTCCAGCCAACATGGTGAAACCTCGTCTTTACTAAAGATACAAAATGTTAGCGGGGAATGGTGGCAGGTGCGTATAATCCCAGCTACTTGGGAGGCTGAGGCAGGAGAATCGCTTGAACCTGGGAGGCGGAGGTTGCAATGGGCCGAGATTGCACCATTGCACTCCACCCTGGGTGACAGAGCAAGACTCTGTCTCAAAAAAAAAAAAAAAAAATCCAACTCATAAGTTTTATAATTCCATTTCTCAGGAATAATACAGTTAATATATTGACCAATTTATATGCAAAATTATCACAATTCATATAATCTGAGATAAACATATCTGCTTCTTTCAGTTGACAATATATTATGAACATTTTGAGTTTCATTATAGATTCAGACACATTACTTTCAAGGGTTATGCAAGATTTCACTGTAATGAGTGTACCAAGATTGATATAATTATATGTTTATTACCGGCTATTTAGGATATGTCAGTATTTCTCAGTTTAAAAAACATATTAGAATTACGATTGCACACATTTTTGTGCCTTGAACTTGGAATTGAACTTGGAATTGAGGCTATGTCTATTTTTAAGCATCTTATTATATCTCACCAACTATTATAGCTTGAATTGTGTTCCCCTAAAAGTTATATGTTGAAATCTGAACTTTCAGCACTTCAGAATGTGACGTTATTTAGAAACAGGGTCATTGCAGATGCAATAAGTTAAGATGAGGTAACACTGGAATAGGTGGGCCCCTAAGTCAATATGATTGGTGTCCCTATCAAAAGGGGCAAATTGGGCACAGACCAATAGAGGGAAGTTAATATGGAGAGACACACGGAGAAGATGGACATCTACAATCCAAAGAGAGAGGCTGAGAAAGATCCTTCTCCCACAGCTCTCAGAAGGTTTGAGCTAACCCTGCCAACACCTTGATTTCAAAGTGGTATCCTTGCGAACTGTGAGGCAATACATTTCTGTTGGTTCAGCCAGTCAGTTTGTGGTATTTTCTTACTGCGGTCCTAGCAAATCAATACATGAGCCAACACTGCAGAAAAGTTATCCCCACTCAGAGTGCCCTCTCCCTAGCCAGTCCCAGCACACCTCTACTGACACCTAAAATAGTTTTGCCAAGACTTTTTAATCTTTTGCTATCTTTTATCTCCAGGTCAGTGTGTATCTCTATTTCCCTTCTTCCAGTCTGTAGTCCTTGTAGAGGGCATTTTCTTATTGTATCATTCCTGTAGTCTTGAAATAATTTAAAAATCATAATACTAGCAACAACAGGTAATATTGAATGCTTTCTATGTTCAGGCTTTATGCTAAACTAAGCTCTTCATGTTAATTATCTCCTTTATTGCCATGTTAGTGGACTCATAGAAATGAAGCATAATCTCCATCCTGTTTTTCTCTTGTTTGTTTTGCTTTGTTGTATAGGTGGTGTCCTGTGCGTTTTTCACATCCATTATATGTTGACAGCTTTGCTACTCTGGCATAAGCCTTTAAAAATGATTGCTCCCTGATGCAGGGTTATAACTAACTAAACTCTAACTACCGTGGTTCTCAGAAAAACAGATTAGAATTTGCATTAGGGTGGCATTTATTCCGGGAGTGGGAATTTTCACTGAATTGAATTCCAATTCAGTTGGAATGTCACTGGAATCTTCATAGTATTTCAGTTCACTGAGTAACCCCCCACCTTACCCTGAGGAGGGAGGAGCACAGCAGCCAAAAAAGACCCTTCCGATGGTCAGGAGGCCAAGTAGGAGGCAAACGTTACTAAGTGATTGTGAGCATCCAGGACGATGGTGCTGAAAGCTGAAGGAGGAGTGGAACACAGCCTTTGGGGTTAAGGAGCAGAAACCATCTGAATCCAGGGTAGTAAAGAGAGGAGTACAGGGAGGTGACTGGGAAGCAATCAATAAGGGTTGGATTGGGGCAGGCCAAGAGCAATCTGAGGGGCAAGACTGACAGAGCAGGGTTTGGGAACGGGGGAGAGGAGAATTGGTAGCAAGACGAGATGGGCTTATGTCAAGGAACAGAAAGAGAAGTTAATGAAAGGAGAATGGGCTGACAGCTGCTCTGGATTTTTGTCATTTAGGATGCAGCTGCTGGCTAATGTAGGGCTGTGTGGGTGAAGACAGCTGTCAAAACCTGATGTTAGCAAACCTCCCGCGTAAGCACGATGCAAACACTGCTTGCTGCAAGGGTGGAGTTTAATGGGAGAAAAAAGTATTTTTTTTTCTCATTAGAACAGATTTCTTACTATCAGTAAAGAAACTTGTATTTTGCTCTGAACTCTTTAAGGGATCACCTAGGAAATATGTGCTTTTGGATTTAGAGGGTGTGAAAACTGATAGGAGCCTAAAGACCCTTGGTTTTAAATAGCTTGAAGCTCTGTAGGGTTGGGAGCGTTCATTTATTGATTTATGCCAATGCCTTCTCCAAGTGTCTAGCCTCAATTCATTGAATGTTCTTTCAGCCTGAGAGAGCTAATGCTGCTTCCTGGCTGCGTTTTGGCTTTTTCCTCCTGGGGGAGCTACTAATGTATTTTTTTTCCAAGGGTGTGACATGAGTGCTTGATGTCTTCATAGAGACCGCGCCTGTCTACTGCAAAGATCTAGTCTCCTGTATGTGCAATAAAATGCTTGTTTATGCATGAAGCTAAATATCAAATTTGGCTAAAATGCAGATGATAGTGACAGCCATAATCCTATATGTGTTTCTTTTGGGAATTCCTTAATTATATTTACAACTGTCTAGCTGGAGAAGATTATGTACTTGGATTTATCTAGTTTGAAGTTCATTCATCTCATATTCAGGTAGCTGTCTTTACCTTGGCCCTGCCATTATTCACTAATCACTCCTTCTCCAATCATAGCAATCAAAGACCAAACATTTGCCAAATTATCTATTATATATTTATTTTGCGTCCCTTTGCTTCATCCAGCCCAAACATTTGCCAAATTACCTATTATATATTTATTTTGCATCCCTTTGCTTCATCCAGCCAGCAAGAATTTTCTGCTAACCCAGGTGTCTAGAGAAAATGATTTTATGAAGAATTGTTTCTGGATGATTATTTATTCATTCTATCTTTTAATAAAAATGTACTTAGTGCTTTTTTTGTGTGCCACGTGCCATGCTAGATGCTGGGAATATGGTGGTGAACAAAAACAAACACTCTGTGCCATCCTGGGCACTGCAGTCTAGTGATAACAGCTGCAAACTCAAGGGTCCCCCAGGATTCCTGTCAGCTTTAACCACTGCATCATCACTCCAGAGTAGAACTTCCAAAGTCATTCAAGCTTTATAAACAGGTCTTCTGGGAAACATTGCAGTCGCTAACAGCAATGGTAGCACTGGGGCTGGGTTTTCCCAGTCAGTGGTTTGTATTTCCAGTGTGATCTCCTGGCCTTTGCATGTAATCGAATCTATCCCATTGCACATCCTCTGATCCTGCTTCCTGAGAACTGGTCCACAGCAACTGAATCCTTTTCAAATCAGAAAGAGAATGTGTTCACAAAGGCTTATTTCTCCCAAGAGAATGTACAGGGTCAAGGCTGCAGTTTATAAATTCCACTTTGGTTTAGCACTCAATAATGCCAATGTCTCCACAGGAAAGCTTTTGTGGTCTTAGCACACAACAAGCATGACATTTCACTATAACATTCTACAATCTTGGATGAATTTTCCAGGTGGCTGTGCTCATTTAATTATTGATTTTTATAACAGTAGGGCTGGTCCTTATCCAAGGATTGATGGAATCCAAGTCATTCTCCTTCCCATCAGACCCAGTTGGTACCAGATCCCTGGATCAAATCCAGAGGAAGAGCATTCTCCCCTCCCTTATCTCTCCCCTCCTTTCAGACTTACAGAGGGTCTTCTGTGTGTAGGGCAGTAGGGACATAAAGATAAGCAGCAGATATATATGCAGCTCTGCCTCATTTAGTGGAAGGACCCACAAGAAGGCACCATTTTAACATAACATAAAAACTCCAGAAATTACAGATAATGACAGAGTTAAAAGTTTGGACTAGGGCTTCAAGCTGAAATGAGCTTGAGTGATGGGAGAGAACTTGGTATGGTTACATGTCTGTACATGTTATTTGATAATAAAAACAGTTTTTAATACTTACTGTAAATATAAGGCCAGGTTCTGAAACAGTAAGAACAAGTAAGTATAGTAAAGTGTTAGAGGGCCCATCAAGGTTTGGTGTGCTGTGGAACACAGAGGAGGGGGTGATCCATTCTCCTCCAGAGATTTCTTGGAGAGGTGATACTTGACCTGAGTCTTATGGAATCAGGCAGTAGATAGAAAAGTAATTCCTGGCTAAGAGTGCAACATGAATATAGTCCAAGGGAAAAGCATTTAGGTATGAGCCAGCACAGTTTCAGGTTGTCGTTTGATGTGACTAGTGGATATTGGTGTGAAGGACAAGTTTTGGGAGAGATGAAGGAAGCAGGACTCAGATCACGAAGAACTTTGTATGTATGTAAGGTGCACAAAGGATCCAAATGTCCAGCGTTTTCAAACAAATCAGAAGTCTTACTTAGCATTAAGCTTTACTATTAATTTAAAGAATGCAATTAATCATTAGGCTAATGCAAGAAAGGGAGCAGTCCAAGAACACAAGCATAGCTCCCCAGTCCTTTCTTGCTGAGTCAGGCAGGATGCACTCTGGCCCAGGTCAACATATGTGATTTTTAAGTAATGCATGCAGTTACTTTATTTGTTTATTTGTTTATTTATTTTTTGAGACGGAGTCTCTGTCACGCAGGCTGGAGTGCAGTGGCGCCATCTTGGCTCATTGCAAGCTCTGCCTCGTGGGTTCACACCATTCTCCTGCCTTAGCCTCCCGAGTAGCTGGGACTACAGGTGCCTACCATGATACCCAGCTAATTTTTTGTATTTTTAGTAGAGACGAGGTTTCACTGTGTTACTTAGGATGGTCTTGAACTCCTGACCTCGTGATCTGCCTGCCTCGGCCTCCCAAAGTGCTGGGATTACAGGCATGAGCCACCGTGCCCGGCCGCAGTTACATTATTTATGCAAAACAAAGCAGTTTTGGCCATACATCATCTCAATTTTACACTTACATAGTCAGATAGCTTACATGATGTTTTCTAGGGAGCTATGTTCCATAAATCTATAGTGTTTTACCATAAGCAATCCTAGAAAGACTAGGTATGTCTCACTAAAAGCATTCCATTAATAAGGCTTCTGCTAGCAAACATCAATTTTATGTTTGCCAGGTCTATTATTATGCTATTAGTATGGTTACAAGAAGATTTGAGCTTTTTGCTTTATTTCCTTCCTGGGTAATTTCCTGTCCACCCTCCCCACACAGGAATGAGTGAGAATGGGTTGTAGGCTTGCTAGTCACCATTTCCTTCTTAGTATGCATTTCGACTATTATAAAAACCAGTGTGGTATTCGAAATACAGTCCACACAATCTGAATCACCTGGGATTCTGAGTGAAATGCATACACCTGTATCTTGCCCAAGACCTACTGAATTAGTTCTCTCAAGTGGGGCCCTAGGAATTTGCATTTTAAAGAAGCTGACAAGATAATTATTATGCAAGCTAATGTTTGAGGCTTTATTAGTAAATGATGTTGGAATTTGAAGTGAGTTCCAATGTTTAAACTAGGGGTAATTCTGAGATCTTCAGTAGCTTAAATTATATGAAACAAAGCTAGCACTGAAAACTTAGGAATCAATTTGGGAGATAAGGAATAAAACATCCAGGGCATGATGGCTAAGATTGTTGGAGTGAAAAAGATACATTATTTTTCGTTCTAGTCAGAGCTCTGAGAATGTCACAGGATTTTAACTTTTCTGGGTAAATGGGTCACCCATTCATACTAACATTCTGTGGTTATTCTGCGTGACTAATTGAAATGTGCTCTATCTTTTATGACAATAAAACAATTGAAATGTGCTTGATATACAGTTTTAAAACTAAAATTCAAATATTTTAAAGTGGATACTTCCAGATTGCTCTTGCTTATTTCTAGCTATATTCAGAGATAAACTTATTTTTCTTAGATAAGAGATTATAGAAGTATTGCTTAGGAGAAGGGCTTTAGGCCCCAATCTTTAGTTCATCATTTGTTTTAGTGAAGTAGCACTGGAAGAAATGAACACTACAGTGGTGATGACAATACATCATTATCTATAGTGTATTCTATTCAGGCAAATTATTGGACTGTATAGCTGGTCAGCCAAAAGCCACAGATCAAATTCCAGAGATACCACATTCTTGTTGTATGACATTAGGCAATTTATTTAGCCTTTCTGAGCATCAGTTTTCACCTATGTAATTGAGATTAATAAGAAAATCCACCTTTAAGTGTTGAGAAATTTAAATGAGAACATTCATGTAAGCAGAGAAAACAAAGTATTGAGATTATAGTGTTTAACAAATGGTAGCTATTGTTATTAGGGTCATTATATACATACATGCAGGACATGCAGTTTTAATATGCCCAATAACTTTTTCTCTTCTGCAATAAACAACATCCTTCATTTTCTTAATCCACTATTCCTTCCTCTCTTCCATGTATTTTTTGGCAGTGCTGCCAATCAAATTACCTCTTTTTTCTCTGGCTAAGAAGTAGGTACTTGACCCACATTCATTCACTTAGAATCTCCCTAAGAGGAACTGAATCCTAAGAACAGAAAATGGCTAGAAAAGAAGAATTTTAAGAAAACCCTTGAAGAACTTGTCCATAATTCCTCCTACTCAGTTTCTTGATAATGAGTGTATTTCTGCCCTTCCTTAGATTCAATGAGATACCCAATTTTTTTAGTACATTCATTTACATTTGCAAGAGAATTGGTTTCTGATGCTTATAATCAAAGGATCCTCAATGATGTACTGATATTGAGGTTTTGACATATATCAAGGGACTATTTCACCTCTGTATAGTTTGTATAAATTTTAGATTTTCATACATGTGGGGTTTTTCTACTCTTTTATTTAATGTTATTATGTACATTTATCCTAATAATATTAAAAATATTTTGCTAGCATCATTTTTAATAGCTATATGCTATTCCACCACAGAATTGTACTGCAGTTTGCTTAATGATTTTCCTATGTTGGACATTTCAGACATAACTACTCTCTGCTGTTACAAATAAAGTTCAGGAACATTGGTGACTAATTTTAGTGCTGCATCAACCTAATTGACTGTAAGTCTTCTGTCTTAAACACAGACCAAATCAGGCCAGAGTGAGTAAAGTTGGAGATCCCTTAAGCACATGCTACAGAGTCCCATGTGCCCAGAACATCAAAGACTCTCTCATTGTCTCCTTCAACTTGCCCCAGTAAGCAACCAACTACATGTCCCATTTCTTTAGGGTATGATTACATCAAGAATATAAACAGGTATTTTAAAATGGTTTTATTATGTACAAAGATTGAAATATTTAATAGACCAGTGTTGGATGTTGAGAAGTCATGATACTATAGGAAATAAGAGCTAATTTTGAATTTTTTTAATACTTAGCCCAAGTGGTGCTCTTCAACTGTGCCAATTCTGCCCATATCTCTAAAGTGGAGTGTGTACTCTGGACTTCACCTGCAGAACTACAGAAGCCGAGAGAGTGAGTCTCATGGAGAGGTTGCCCTAGAATATATTTCAAGCAGCATCGATCCCAAACAAAAGTAATCTTTTAATCACCTTACATAGAGCGATGATCATGTATTCTTTATGCTTCAGATTGTGCTATTTTTGTGGTTTGGACTCCTCAGGACTTTCTGAAATCTGAATCCAGAAAGCTAATCATCTTTCTTTATATATGTAGGCATTCAAGATTCTATGGTGGTTTTCTATGAATATGAAATCACAGATATCTGTTAGAGTTTGTGTAGTGCAATATTTTTGGAAAAGACATAGTCTAAGATTTTATGTTCATTGAGAGAAAGTGATTTGATTTTTCTATTGTTTGAGGTTTGTTAAAAAGTTCTAGAAATGTTAATAATACATTTTATTAACCCAGTGAAAGCAACCTGTTGAAACATAATTCTGGTAATCAGTATATTTACTGGGTATCATAAATTCATTTTAGTATTAACCCAAATTCAAATTAACTTAATTATCTTTCATTTGAAAAAACAATAACACTTTTATGTCCTGGGATAGTATAATGAGATCAAGTGAATTCAATTTGATTTGGTGATTAGATTTCCCAAGGCCAGGTCTATTTTTCTTGGCATGTATTACCCCCTTGTCTCCTCCTTTTGAAAGCTTGATATTTTTCTTTTATTCTAGAAACCTAAACATATTTTCTTGTTGTAACCAACATCAATGCAATAACAATGACCAGATTTGTCAGTTTGTTCTTTTCAAACATCTCTTTAATCACTATTAGAGAGTGTTAAACCCCTGATACATTAGATAAGCTACTCCCAAGTGTTGTTTTCACAATATCTGTTATACTCCTGAAAATTACTGTGGAACCTAAAGAGCTTTAGTTCATGTGAATCATGCCTATTGATATTTACCAAATTAAAAATTAAATTTTGCAAGAAATTATATTTTTTGTAATTCTTATAAATCCATTACATGCTAACATTAATAACAGTTATATTAGAAATAAAAATTCAATATTCTAAAGCAAAAATTAGAAGAGTGGCATTATTTCATATTTTTTTGATTTCTTTAATGGCTGCCTTAATAGAAGCCAGCTAGATTCACATCTGCTTCTGTATTACATTTATTTCAATATGTTATTTTGGCTGATGTATAGGAATAAAACCTGGCCTCACATGCATAAGTAGTTGAACAAGGGAGATGAATATTTTAATATCCTATGCATAGATAATTGTGGATGATCTTCTTTGATACTATAACAAAACTTGACAAGTGGTACTTAAATGTTAGTTGCAATGTGGAATCTGAAATATTATCAATGAACTTTTTGAGCTCTGGTTTATTAATCTTTGATCTTCCTGATATTTTAAGTGGACCTTTTACCCATAAACAGTTTACAGCATCATGCATTGGTATTTTGAAGGCTATTGGTTCACTCTGTTATGCACATTGTCAAGACAATTGCAATAGGAAGGCAAGACGGAGCTCAACTCTGAATACAGCAAGACAGTTGGGGATTTACAGCCAACAGGCAGAGTCTGTGCATGGAAAATTACTAAGAGGAGACATCAAGAATAGGGAGAGTCTTGCTAAACCAACTTAACAGGATTCTTACTAAAAGCAGGTCAAAGACTTAAACATCAGTGGGGTGATTCTCATTAAACTGACTTAGCAGGATTCTTGCAAAAACTGGGCTGTGCAGGCATGGCAAGAATGGGAGCCAAGGGTGAGGATTAGTTGAGAAGAGGGCTCAGAGGGTCCTGACTAAAGTTTGGTCAAGAAGATCATCTGTGTTAACATCTTCCAAATGTTGACATATTTCATTATACATTTCAGAAATCACAGTTGTTAATATCACAACTAAATTCATCAGAAAAGTCTTTAAGTTTCAGGAAGCTGTCATGCCGATAGTGGCAGAGATTTCCAATGTTCTAATTTTGACTTTAAGGCTCAATTTTATAACTGGTGCCAAATACTGTTCATTTTTTTCCTTGAAGTGACAGGCTCACTTTATTTATTTATTTATTTTTAGAAAATAGCTGTCTAATGCACAATGCTGAATAATCGTACTGTGTCTATTGTTCTTTTGAGTAAAATTGATGTTCCACATAAAAGGCAGCCATTTCAGCCAGGTAGAAGAGCTTTCTCTCAAGATAACCATCACATTTCATTATGCAGAAGTATATGAAAAGATATTACTTCCAGGTATATGACTTAAATGTTAAACAGGTGTACTCAAGGGTTAAGATTTAACAACTTTTACTGCTTTGTCAAGGACAATCTTAGGCAAAACTGGCATTTAAAAAAAATTGCAAGTGTGTTTTCATGCAGAATACAATGAATAGTAGTATGGTTTAGTTTCAGTGTTTTGATTTGTGCTAACACAACAGTAGTCTTACCCACCATAGCTTTTGCACCAATTAATAAAAATGTCAACCAGCGAAAAAGGCCTCGACCATCTGAATATTGTTAGGAAAGTAGTTTTGACCTCATGGACCCCATGAAAGGGTTCTGGGAACTCCCAGGGTGTGCAAACCAAACTTTGAAAACTACTTAGATTGTTAAAATTTGGAAAATGATTTCTGCTATACCATTATATGCTAACCTTCAATTTTGCTAATTTACCAGGGGACTCTGGGAGTTCCGGTAACCCATTAACACTCTTTTGAATGCGTGTATGTGTGTGTGTGTGTGTGTGTGTGTGTGTAGAAAGAGAAAATAAGAGAGAGAGAGAAAGTGCGAGAGACAGAGAGAGTGCAAGAAAGAGAGTGGGAGTGAGAGCGAGAGAAAATGGGAGAGACAAGCAGAGATAGAGAAAGACAAGCAGAGATAGAGAATGCATGAAAGGCTGCTGTAAAGGAAAAGTGACCAATGAAGATGTACTTCTTTTACTTTAAGACTCATTCAGGCATATTGTTTGCTTTAGCTTAGCTCCTGACAAATGTAGAGCCTGAGACAAATGTTGGCATACAAGTAATTTATTTGGGAATATAGTCCTTTAGAAAGAAGGGAAGGCCAATAAGATTCCATTTTGATTTTTTGAGATGGCTCCTTAGTCCTCCTTTCTGAGAGACTGGTGCTCAATCTTGCCAGAATCTTCAGAAAAGCCTTAGAGCCACCTGCCCAGGAGAAGAAAGGGAAGCATTTATTTATTGATTCCAGTACTCCATTGGTTAAGGGTGGCTCCATAGGCATCAATCACTACGTTTCCATGTCACTTCTGTTTTTAGCCTGGGGAGTTAAGAGTGGTTCTACCTGAGCCCCATGTTATAGCACTAATGAAATCCAAAGGCAAGAAATGAAAGGTATAAGGGGCAGGCTGGAAGCCATGCAAAGGCCAGAGGAAGACATGAAGGTGAGCGTTTGCAAGAAGTATTCACCATGCGGCTTTTGCCTACTTCCATGACCGTGAGCCTGAAGCCTTCGTTAAGACCTCCTAATGAATTCACCATCACCTTGCTCAGTCTTGCCCCATATTTTTGGAAGTGCAGTGCTAAGGTGGAATCTCTGAAATAATATATGTGAAACTACCTGTCAAAGAGTAGGCACTCAATTGATATATGTCATGTGGGAAGCTGTCCATGTCCTGCATAGACATCTCTGTGCAGACAGACCAAGCTGCTCTGATATAACTATTATAACCTAGAAGGAAAGTTCATATTCGCTTGGCTTTATGAAAACAAACAAATAGGAGAACAACTCTACCAAAACAATCAGAAAAGTATTCCTAGCTAGTATCTGTATGGATTCACAATGCCATATTTTGTAAATGAACATAGAAATATGAGTTAACAGCTACTGGGAGGGTGAGGCAGGAGAATCTCTTGAACCTGGGAGGCGGAGGTTACAGTGAGTGGAGATCGTGCTACTGTATTCCAGCCTGGGCGAGACTCCGTCTCAGAAAAAAAAAAAAAAAGAAATACGAGTTAATACTTACGGTACTTTGAGCTTGGTCATCCTCTCTTGAAAAGAGGGACTGTGGGCACTGCTGAGTTGTTTCCAATTTATACTCAATGTTACTATTTGGCTTTAATGAACCAATCTCCTAGTTTAACAGGCTTAAAAATGACTGTATTCTCAGAAACAATTGTCCTAGTTTAGGAATTTATTCCAAGAAATTATTCAGAGATAAGTTCTAAATTGATGTATAAGAAAGAATTATTTTAATGTAACTCATAATCATAATTTGAAAACAAGCTAAGTGTCTCCCAAATAGAAGTTTTAGGTAATTTATGGTAAATGGTAGCATGAGATATTTTGCAGACGTTAAAATACTGTTTTCAAAATGGGAAAATCCTCCTAAGTGGCCTGATATGAACACAGGTTATGAAAGTGCATATTAAAGATAAAAATTGTGCTGAAAAAATAAGTACATGGAAACTAGAAAAAAATGCACAGATTTTAACACTGCTTACCTCAAAGGTGATTTGTATTTTACATTATGCTTGTCAATATTTCCCCCATTTTTTATTTTGAATATGTGATACATTAATATCAGAGAAAAAGGAACTATTAAGAAAATACTGGGGGGAAAGCTAAAAAGAGGATGGCAAACAGCTAACTAGCTACTGTATTGAGAGATGAAAAGCAATTCAACAGATATTAAATATTTAACATGCTAGCCTACTTTCTGTTGCCTTCATTCTGTCACCCATGTCAGGTTTAGACTTTGTTAGGGTCCTTTTCTTCTACCCGAATGCATTGTAGTAGAGCTGATCAAAACACCCATACTCTGACTTTCTTGGAAGTCTGCCAGTGGCCGACTACACCACCATTTCTATACTTTCAGGCTCCAATAACAGCAAGTTCTGCCCAGGTAACAGGAAACTCTAGACTTTCTGGCAAGGCTTTTCTTGCCATTTGATGTTGCTGCAACATCACAAGATTCTGGCTGGACACAAGATATATCACATAAGGCAGGAACAAAGCCAGCAGGGGCAGTAATCAATGGTGAACAAGTTTGGTCTAATATTTCTTCTGTAGTCACACTCTGCCCTATGAAGAGCTTTTCTCTTATCATCCCTCATAACAGCTAGAAAGATACCTGGCCCAATCCATTACTGGAAAGAGTGCTGTATTTCTCATATAATCTAAAAATCCAGAGGATAGTTTAAATATTTCTTTACTGCTCAAATGTGCCCTCTGTCTGTGTCCTGTCTCTCTCGAAACTCCCACATGTCCTTCTTTTCTGGATCCCTTGCCTCCTTTTTTTAATTACCCCTTCTCCTGTGAGGTCTGGCTTCTTAATTCTGCTGCTATCTCTTGTAGGTGTTTTGAAAACTCCAAACTTGCAGTTGCCTCATAAAATCAATTTGATATGAAATTACAACATTCTTCACAGTGGACCTATAGGACAAACCTCTTTTTTTTGCTAAAATTGGTCACTTCTTCTAGAATATTTCTCTGGATTATAGGGAGGAAAAATTAGTACAATAATGGATAGTTCTTATAGAGAGTCAGAAGAGCATTCCACTTAAAACAGGACCTTGACTTCTTCAGTCCCTCCCCTCTTGATCAAACTGTGATTAATGTTTCTTTAATGAGCATAAGCAGAATTTCTTATTAATTTTCAAGTATGGATATTTCTCCACAAATGTTAAAGAGCAACCCTTATAAGAAAATGAGAGATTGAACACATGGACACAGGAAGGGGAACATCACACTTCGGGGACTGTTGTGGGGTGGGGGGAGGGGAGAGGGATAGCATTGGGAGATATGCCTAATGCTAGATGACGAGTTAGTGGGTGCAGCGCACCAGCATGGCACATGTATACATATGTAACTTACCTGCACATTGCGCACATGTACCATAAAACCTAAAGTATAATAATAATAATAATAAAATAAATAAATAAATAAATAAATAAGAAAATGAGAGGTTGAATAATTTTAAAAATATACAGACATTTTTGTGTAAGTTGAAGAATCAAATTTGGAAACATGTAAAATTGAAACTTCATATAAATGTATATTACATTCATCAAACAATAAAGATACAGCATAACTAAAGAGAAAGCAATATGATCTGGAATTAGCACTAATGGTGACTGTGTTATGAATTTCTACCTATGATTTCTGTAATGCTACAAACTTAAAAACCTTTGAGGATTTTCCTCCTCCAAATATTTAGGACGTTTGTATAATAAGTGTCAAGAGGAGTCTCCTCTTGTTGGACGATATAAGCCAGAGACTTTTGCTTTTTCCAATTACCTTTTAATTGTAATATATTGAATGCACATGGATAGAGGCAATATGCAGAAGAGCATCAACAACATCAAACTAAAGAAGGCTGAAATGAAAAGTCATGGGAATTCTTTGGAATATTAATGCATAATTATGAGACAGTTTGATTGAGAACTGACATTTGCACATAAAGCATATATGTCACCCTCAGAGTGTTCAGTAGCATTTGTATGTATGCCTTTTAGGACTTGAACTATATTCTAGTTTATAGTATCACCGTTAGTTTACTTTATCACATTCATAAGATGCCAAACGTTTTAAGCACAGAATTGTGACTGAGCACCCTCAGGTCTGGACCTCTTGCTACCCTGGGTATTAGTGTAGCAATGTAAATGTAATCACTATCACAGCCAAATCTATATTAGTCCATGTGGCACTTTTGTGTGAGTTATAAAAGTCAGGTGCTGCCTCCAGGTAGATGCATCCCTTTGCTAGGGTGTGCACATTGGTGATCCAACTGTAGTCTGGATTTCAGCCCCCATCTGTTCCACAAATTGGGTGACCATATGCAGGGAGCGGCCTACACAGCCATGCAGATGACCCTGATCATTGCTCACTAATTTGTAAAGTAAACATGACTTCAAGGAGCCAGACCCAGGAGAATTATCCCTCAGGTGTTGAGCTAGCTTTAATCTGTGGTACCTGGTACGCATTTTTAAGCTCTTTAAATCCAACTAGAAATGGAGAGATATGGTTAAGGCAACTGGAAAGTCTAAAGAATGCCATGTAGAATCTACTCTTCAAATCACATTAGAAATGTGCTCCACAGAGTCTTGTTGCATAATTTAATAGCTACTCTTTATTCTTCCAAAGCACCAAAGTTGCTGTAGAAAGTAAATACATTAATTGGACCCTTTCTAGTCCTAAAAAGCTCAAGGACAGTCTGGGGCCTTCCATAGACATCAACTGTTTTTAGAGAAACCCTTCCTTAACTCTTCATTTATCTACCTAGCTGCAATACATTACTGATTCAAGACATACCAGGTAAGATGCTATTGTATAGACAGCATAAACAGGTGTAATAACCAACATGCCAATATGCTATAATGGGGAGAAGCCTTTTTTATTATGAAGATAAAGAAGGTAATTGTAAGAAATGCGTGCCTTATAAGCTTCAGTAAAGTGATCTTCCTCAGACTCAGTGCCAAAACAAAGAATATCATTTTTCTTCTGTATGAACTTTGTCCTAAGCTCTGTCAACAGTTGAGCCAGAGTTTTGTTGATTGTTCAGCTGTCCAGAAAACCTACCAAAAAGCCTGTTGATAAAGCGAAGCTGAGTTTATTAGATTTACTGCAGTAGGGCAGAACAACACCTTGACAGAATCTTAGAAGTGCTTTAGACAACTGAGGTCAGAGAAGAGTGGTTTCATGGTTTTGATGTCTAGAATCAAGAGGTTCAAGGTAGATCTTTCAAGAAAGAGCAATGATTGAGAATGGGTAAAATTTGTATTAGAATAATAATTTAGAGTTGCTGAACACTTTAAGGTGAGGCTCTTAAATGAGCCTTGATAAGTAAATTCTTGTCTGATAGTGAGTAGTTTGCCCAGATAATCAATCTGTTTTTCTGAGAGAAAAGCTATTTGTCCATATTAGCCCACCATTTGCTAAGGTAAATTGAATTGCAATCATTTCCTGAAGTTCCTTGTTTGTTTAAAATCTTATCTTCCTGAATGATAATTTCCTGGAGATAATTAAGTCATATTAACAAAGGCAGTCTCAGGTCTCTGTCTTCTGTTCCCATGTGTTAACTTAACCTATACTATGGGCTCTTGACCCCAGAAGTCACCTCACAACCATCACCCAGCAGATCTATCTCGTGTACTATGGGATTCCATTGTATCTTACATGTACCCCCATTTCTGCTGTTATCATACTATCTTCTAATTGTCTCTCTTTCTAGATAAAATATGAGCAACTTAAGGACAACAATTTTCTTTTTTTTTCTTTCAGTACCTCCAAAACCTAAAATATCCTGAGACATTCTAGATCTTAAAAAATATAACTGTGGAATGAATGATTAACTTACGCTATTTCCTCAAGGTCAATATTAGCTATTTGGTGTTGGTCTATCAAAGGATAGTTGAAGGCAGTTGTTCCAGATTTGGACCTCACCTGTCCAAATTTATGTCTCTGATGCTCATTTTCTCTATTCGTAAAATGAGAATGCATATAATGGTTAACACCACTCTTGAGTACACAAATCTCCAATGTATTGCTGTGTTTATGATATGTCAAGAAATGTGCTAAGCATTTATACAGATGATCTACTTTATTCCTCACAGTAATCCTGGGAGGCACTATGATACAAGTTTTATATGATGAATAAACTGAGGCTCAGAGAAATTAAATAATTTTCCCAAATTCACATAATCAGAAACTGTAAGACCAGAATCTTGTGATGAGAAAAGCCAGATTTCAACCACCTCATTAGATTTCCAACCACCTCATGGGTATTTTAACATGATTTTATGAATTTGAAGTAAGAAGCTTGAATTTATCTAAATAAGAATCTTTACTGTATCATGTTCAGCACGAAACTTATCATGGTCTGTCTTACTGCATACCTCACATTATGGGGTAAACAATCTTAAGAGTCAGTCTTCCATGATGGAAACATTATACTTATGAAGAGGTGTTAATGTTGAGTTGAATCCAGCCACCTTGAAATTTCTACCTAGAATGATATATTTTACCCTTTGTATATAAACAGAATAAATTAAATCATTCTCTTTTGCATATCCACATATTACAATTAAAGACACATCTCATGCTTTCATAACCTTCTTTCTTTACCACCCTAACCAAAGCTATCTCCTCTCAGATTTAAGCATTCCCAGCTTATTCAGGTGTTCTCCATATACCATCATTGTGTTTGAGCACCTGTCTATCAACCTGGGGACATTAATCTGGGCATGTTATAGATTAACAAAAATATTTTCTATTATGATGTTCCAAACTGGCCATAATACCACAAGTGGTATTATGTTTGACCAGTATAAGACAGGGATAATAAGAGTATCCGGCAAATTATGGTTTCTGTTGCCCTTCAGGGCTAGTTATACATCCTGTCTTATTTTGGCAAATAGTTATGCCACAGGGTTGATTTCCATGTTCCTAAGGTCTTAATTATGGAAGAAAGTTTTTCTTTTTGGGGCTGCTATCTTCTTACTCTTCTCTCACTCTCTTTGGTCAACGCCTGCTCTCTAGATTAAATGCAAAACCAACTCCCACTCAGGGAGGCAGAATTTATGAATGGAGGTTTTTGTAGTGAGACTACATAAAATTTAATCCTTGGTTTGCTACTTACTATCTCTATGAGCTTGAAAAGTTCTTTGACCTCCCTGAGCTTCAGCTATGTCATCTCCGAAGTGGGAATTCTAATCCCTTCCTTTTGGTGGTGGTATACATGTTAAATTACAAAAGTCAGGTAAAATGCTCATCTCAGATCTCAGTCCCTGACAAATAGTAAGAGGTAACAAAAAAGATAACTGTTGTTTTTAAATCAAAATAATTGAAAATTTTAACAGTGATCTTCCAGTAACTGGGTTATATCTAAATATTTAATCAAATAGTTTATAAAGGAATTACCACGGTCTCAGGGCCTTCATCAACTCTTTGTAGCCACTGATTTTTGCAATGACAAAAATAACACATTTCTTTCAATTCTCAAGGCTTTGATAAAAAGATAAAAAACAAGGTTCCTGATATGTCTGTGTATTTGTACTCATGTTTATATATAACTTCACAATTGAGTTTTAAAATTTTTCCAGCTCTTATTTGCTAATGACCCTGCACAGTGATCACATAATAAGTTATTGAGAATGTACTGGTAATAGGCCTTATTGCCATTTTCTAAATTCAGGTTACTGTAATCTGTCTCCTAGGCTACAATAATACTTTTTTAATAAATGTAAGTTTCTTTGAGACTCAGTAGTCCCAGTTTTTTTTTTTTGTTTTTTTTTTGATACAGGGTCTTGCTCTGTCATCCAGGCTGGAGTGCAATGGTGTGATCTTGGCTCAATGCAACTTCCACCTCCTGAGTTCAAGTGATCCTCCACCTCAGCTTCCTGAGTATCTGGGATTACAGGTGCATGCCACCATGCCCAGCTAATTTTTGTATTTTTGGTATAGACAGGGTTTCACCTTGTTGGCCAGGCTGGTCTTGAACTCCTGGGCTCAAGTGATCCACCTGCCTCAATTTCCCAAAGTACTGGGATTACAGGTGTGAACCACTGGGCCCAGCCAGTAGCCCCAGTTTGAAATGAAAATGATAATACCTATCTTATCTGGATGCTTATGAGGATTAATTCAAATTTTTGTATATGACATAGAGATATGTGGCTAATAAGTTTTCTAAAACTTAATTCTTTACCCCTACTTGTTAGGGGGAGCTTGATAATATGATGCTTCTGCTACCTATTATAATAAGCACAGATATATAAGCATAACCTGATAAATATATGTCCCACAAGTGATCCCTACCTTTTCAAATTTAACATGTACACACCTCATTATTTAGCTTTCAGAAGTCTCTTTTTGTTGTTGTTGCAACTATGAGTATGAGGGTAGAAAGACAATCTTGTATGAGAACACATGGACACAGGAAGGGGAACATCACACTTCGGGGACTGTTGTGGGGTGGGGGGAGTGGGGAGGGATAGCATTGGGAGATATACCTAATGCTAGATGACGAGTTGGTGGGTGCAGCGCACCAGCATGGCACATGTATACATATGTAACTTACCTGCACGTTGCGCACATGTACCATAGAGCCTAAAGTGTAATAATAATAATAATAATAATAATAATAATAATAATAATAAAAAGAAAAAAAAAAGAAAGACAATCTTGTTTCCACACGTAGTATCATATGTTAAATATTTTCATTATTTAAGCTGCATTTTGGAACAGTTGCCTGGGGTTAATAGCAGGAGATTATTGCAATTTATGTTCTGAATATGCGTCTCAATTCCTATGCGGGAGGAAGGTTGGGAGAGAACTTCTTGACTGCAGTTAAAAATTCTGTTTTCCCTCCCTCTACACGACAATTACAACTGCTATCAGTGTGTCAAACATGTGGAATATGCCTCCCAAGAGAGCAGACCCCACAGTTCCTTCAAACATCAAATGCAGTGACATGGCAGATCAAAAACAATCAGTTGTTTTCTGTTTTTTAAAATATATATGACAGTCACATTCATACCAAATGATTTCAACAAGATTAATGTTATTCAAGTCAGTACCTAGAAATTAATCATTTCACCACTATTTTAGTGTTAACGAGACACTTTAGTGGAATTATTTGACAAACACTATTCACATTAAATTGAGAGGAGATGCACAGATGTCAAAAGCTAATTAGTACCGGACAAATTCTATAGAGCATTCTGAGTTGAGTTTTAGAAATAGGATCTATGCCTTTGGAAGTTTCTCTTTTGCTTACTTTACTCTTGGATCCTGGCCTCTGTCCTCTTAGGTAACATCCAAAACCCAGTGAGGATGTGTCATCTCCCTAGATACTCCTGTTTTAAAAAGAAGCACTTTCAGAACACAATTAAAAATAATCATCATTATCATTACAGATAACACAATAAGTGTTACCATGTTATAGAAACTATGCTTGGAATATTAGGAATACCATTATTATTCCCATTCCTCAGCTAAGACAAATAAGATAAATAGACTTGTTTAAGGTCAATTTGCTTAGGCAACAACTCGTTGCTTTTTTTTGCTATTCTAAATCTGTAGTTCAATTGCTGTTTCAGGACTGTTTCTTTCTATTATGACATGTTCCTTTAGAGAAACCCAAACTCAAGTTTCTCAAATGAAATAAACAGTGACCTGGTAGGTAGTGAAGTTTAATTTTTAGGAGAGAGCCACATATTCTTTTGAAATAGTGTACTAATCAGTCCTAGAAGTTACATTGGGTTTTATCATTTGTCCTTATGTGCTGAGATTTATCAACTTTTTTTACGTTATGAGCATATTTTCCTTTGCCTCACTGAGCATAGTTATAATAGCTGCTTTATTGTAATTGTCTGCTAATTCCAAAATTTAGATAATTTGGATGATTGTCTTGTTTTAAATATTAGTCTTACAGTCCTGTCTCTTTGCACATTGAGTAATTTCTAATTTTATCCTGAACATTGTGGAAGTCATATATTGTAGTTTCTGTATTCTGTTATATTCCTCAGAAGAGCGTTAAATTTTGCTTTGGCAGACAATTAACTTGGTTGGGCTCAAAGTGAATACTCTGCCTCTTGGTTAAAAGCTGAAAACTCAATTATTTTATCTGAAAGTTGGTTGCTTTGTGTTTGCCCCACACATGTGTGGTTTAGGGGTGAGCCAGAGATTGGGCAGAGAATTTTGGTGTTTCTTTTCTAGCTCTCTTCTTTCCGTGATCCCTCTCACTTCACTTTCCAAATATTGTAGATGTCCCAGAATAATTTGCCCTCTTGTTCTTCAGGGTTTTTAATCATGGGTTTTTCAATCAGAGTTTTAGGCCCCTTTCTTGGCTCTTACTGTGGATAGTTTAAAAGCTAGAGAGAGAAAGAGAGAGAGAGAACGTTGAGTGCTGTTCCTTTCTTCCAGGTTTTGATTTCTTCTCATCCTTCCCAGAATCTGCCTGCTCTTGTTCACTTTTAGGGCCTTCAGGGAGTTCATTTTTGTTTTATATCCAGAATTCATATTTTCTGTCTATGGGGGGCTTGATTTGATAGTTGCTGACCTGTCCTATTCTCTTTTGAGATTAAGAGCAAGCTAGAAATCTTTCCTAATAAACATAAATGTGCATGTGCAAATGAATATGCACAGTAACACATATGCAATTTATGAGGCAATTCTATGGGGTAAATGCATCCATGTACATGTGGTGGATCTCTGTTCAAGAATCCTTGGTTCCTGTGCATAGTGCTGAGATTACAAAGTTTACCAAGATGTAGTTTTCACCCTCATAGATCCCTTGTTTAGAGCAGGGGTCAGCAAGCTTTTCTTCAAGAACAAGAGAGTAAGAATTTTAGGTTTATGGGCTGGTTTTATGACCTCCATCACAACTTCTTCAATTTTGCTGTTATAGCACAAAAGCAGACATAGGCAATACATAAATGATGGGCATAGTTATATTGAAATAAAACTTTATTTTAAAAAATAGGCTACAAGCCTATGGACTGTAGTATACTGTCCCCGATTCTAGAAGCAAGACTGCAAATAAAAATAAAAATAGTTTAATAAGAGCATCAGAGTTAAAGAGAAATCCAAAATACTAAAACAAGAGAGACTGTGATTACTAAGGGAAGATACTGGCATTGAGACTCTGTTTAAAAAGCAAAATAAAATAGCATAAACATCACAAAATTGATTTCATCTTCTTATAGCCAAGATCCAAACATCAAACAACAGCAAATAAACCTACCCCTGGCTTATGCATAGTAATTACCTCTTTATCAGTTCTGCAGACTGAAACTCTAAATCCTGGTTTGAATTAGCTGTGGCATACAGCTTCATACTGTTTTGTGACTATGTGCCATCTTTATTCCATAATGGAATATGAGTTAATAGTACAAGTGATGGTGGGGATATATTTATTTATTAACTTGTTTGTGTGTCCCTATTCTTAATGTGGTAATTATTACTTAGTACTTGGACAAACTCATTTGAACAGATGATGGGGAAAAATTCATTTTCGTCAATATCCATAACATAGAGTAGAATAGTAATAATCTCTTAAGAGATGTATGTGCAGTACATTAACATTTTATAGGAGTGAAAAATCATAAGAACATATCTAAGTGAAAGAACTAGTATGAATTCCATGGGGAAAAATATTTAAGCTGCGTTTTAAAAGTTGGATAGATTTTTTAAAAAAGAAACACGATAAAAACATTATTCTTCTAGTCTTTTTCTAGAAATTGAAATAATACAGACTTACATGGGGAAGGTGATCCCTTAGCCCCCTCTTCCTGATCCCCAAATTCTTCTGTCCCTTTGTTGACCTCTGCTCTATTCCTCTCTCATTTCTCTTTAGGAGGAGAGAATACTGATGTGATCTATTCACACATATTAGTGGACAGGGTCATTGTGGAAGACAGAACAAGTGCTCACGTTTTCCCATCCATGTGGTAGAATGGCAATCTAATTATCCAAACCTACATACCTACTGGACATTGCTTTTGATTTCTGTACTTGTGTCCATTCAGAAAGTGGTAATGTTTCCAAACGCAGTAGTAATATTCCCGGTTCTTGGAGATATTGAGGATTTGATTCCAGACCACTGCAATAAAGCAAATATTGCAATAGTGAGTTGCACACATTTTTTGCTTTCCTAGTGCATATAAAATGTTTACACTACAATGTAATCTATTGTAATAGCATTGTGTGCAGTAGCATTATGTCTAAAAAATACACATACTTGAGTTTAAAAATGCCTTATTGCTAAAAAGTGCCAGCAATCATCTGAGCCTTTAATGAGTCCTAATCTTTTGGAGGGTGTTCCTCAATATTGATGGCTGCCAACTGATTATAGTGATAGTTGCTTGAAGTTTGGAGTGACTGTGGCAATTTCTTAAAGTACGACAACAATGAAGTTTGCTGCATGAACTTACTCTTTCATTCACAAAAGATTGCTCTGCAACATGCGATGCTGTTTGATAGCATTTTACCCACAGTAGGATATCTTTCAAAACTGGAGTCAATCCTCTTAAACAATATCATTCTACCATAAAGACACATGCACATGAATATTCATTGCAACACTATTCACAATAGCAAAGACATGGAATCAACCTAAATGCCCATCAATGACAGACTGGATAAAGATAATGTGGTACGTATACACCATGGAATACTATGCAGCCATAAAAAAGGAGATCATGTCTTTTGCGAGAACATGGATGGAGCTGGAGGCCCTTACCTTCAGCAAACTAACACAGGAACAGAAAACCAAATACTGCACGTTCTCACTTATAAGCGGAAGCTAAGTGATGAAAACTCGTGAACACAAAGGAGGGAACAACAGACACTGGGGTCTACTTTGGGGGCAGGGTTGGAGAAGGAAGAGGAGCAGAAAAGATAACTATTGGGTACTGGGCTTAATACCCGGGTGATGAAATATTGTGTACAACAAACTCTCATGTCACATGTTTATCTATGTAACAAAACTTCACATGTACCCCCTAACCTAAAATAAAAGCAAAAAAAAAAAAATCCCCTTAAACCCTGTTATGCTTTATGAACTACATTTATGTAATATTCTAAATACTTTGTTTTCATTTCAGCAATATTCATAGCATCTTCACCTGGAGTAGATCCACCTCAAGGAATTCCTTTCATTGCTCATTCATAAGAAGCAACTCTTCATCTATTCAAGTTTTATCATGAGATTGCAGCAATCCAATTACATTTTCAGATTTCACTTCAAATTCTAGTCCTCTTGCTGTTTCTACCAGATATGCCATTACTTCCTCCACTGAAGCCTTGGGCACCTCAAAGTCATCCATGAGGGTTGCAATTAACTTCTTCCAAACTTCTATTGATGTTAATATTTTGACCTCCTCCCATGAATTATGGATTTTTTTAGATTTATTTTTAGTTTTATGGGTACATAGTAGGTGTTTATATATATGGGATACATGAGATATTTTGATACAGTCATACAATGTGTAATAAACATATCAGAGGAAATGGGATATCCATCACCTCAACCATTTGTTATTTCTCTGTGTTGCAAACTTTCTAATTATACTCTTTTCATTATCTTAAAATGTTCAATAAATTATTTTTGACTGTAGTCACCCCGTTGTGCTATGAAATACTAGATTTTATTCATTATAACTATATTTTCGTACTCATTAGCTATCCTCACTTCCTCCACCTCTACCTGCATAATATCCTTCCCAGCCTCCGGAAACCATCATTCTATTCTCTGCCTCCATTAGTTGTATTGTTTTAATTTTTAGCTCACACAAATGAGTGAGAACATGTGAAATGTGTCTTTCTGTGCCTGGCTTAATTCATCTAACATAATGTCCTCCAGTTCCATCCACGTTGTTGCAAATGGTGGTATCTCATCCCTCTTTATAGTTAAATAGTACTCCATTGTGTATAAGCACCACATTTTTATTTTTCTGTTTGTTGGATGATAGACACTTAGGTTGATTCCAAATCTTAACTATTGTGAACAGTGCTACAATAAACATGGGAGTGCAGATATTTTGTCGATATGCTGATTTCCTTCCTTTTGGTTATACACCTAGCAGTGGGATTGCTAGATTGTATGGTAGCTCTGTTTTTAGTTTTTGAGAAACTTCCATACTATTCTCCATAGTAGCTGTACTAATTTACATTCTGACCAATAGTGTATGAGGGTTTCCCTTTATGTTCTCTCCAGCATTTATTTATTGCCTGTCTTTTGGATAAAAGCTATTTTAACTGAGGTGAGATGATATCTCATTGTAGTTTTGATTTGCATTTCTCTGATGATCAGTGATGTTGGGCACCTTTTCATATATCTGTTATTTGTATGTCTTCTTTTGAGAAATTTCTATTCAGATCTTTTGCCCATTTTTAATCAGATTATTAGAATTTTTTCTGTTGAGTTGTTTGAGCTCACATATTCTGGTCATTAATCACTTGTCAGATGGATAGTTTGCAAATATTTTCTCCCATTCCGTGGGTTGTCTCTTCACTTTATTGATTGTTCCCTTTGCTCTGCAGATTTTTAACTTGATGTGAACTCATTTGTCCATTTTTGCTTCGGTTGACTGTACTCATGCGGTATTTCTTCACAAATCTTTGCCCAGACAAATATCCGAGAGAGTTTCCCCAGTGTTTTCTTTGAGTAGTTTCATAGTTTGAGGTCTTACATTTACATATTTAATCCATTTTTATTTTATTTTGTATATGGTGATAGATGGTGTCTAGTTTCATTCCTCTGCATATGGATATTCCAGTGTCATTTATTGAAGAGACTATTCTTTCTTCAGTGTATGTTCTTGACATCTTTGTTGAAAATGAGTTTACTGTAGATGTAAGGATTTAGTTTTGGTTTCTCCATTCTGTTCCATTGGCCTGTGTGTCTGTTTTTATGCCAATACCCTGTTGTTTTGATTACCATATCTCTGTTGTATAGTTTGAAGTCAGGTAATGTGATTCCTCTAGTTTTGTTTCTTTTGCTTAATATGACTTTGAGTATTCTGGGTCTTTGTTAGTTCCATATAAATTTTGGATTGTTATTTCTATTTCTGTGAGGAATGTCATTAATATTTTTATGAAGATTGTATTGAATCTGTAGGTTGATTTGGATAGTATAGACATTTTAACAATGTTGATTCTTCCAGTTCATGAATGTGGAATATCTTTCCATTTTTCTGTGTCCTAATCAACTTCTTGTATCAATGTTTTACAGTTTTCATTGTAGAGATCTTTCACTTCTTTTGTTAAGTTAATTCCTAGGTATTTTATTTTATTTGTAGCTATTATAAATGGGATTGCTTTCTTGATTTCTTTTTCAGATTGTTCCCTGCTGGCAAATAGAATGCTGCTGATTTTTGGATGTTGATTTTGTGTCTGCAACTTTATGGGATTTATTTATCAGTTCTAATAGTTTTTTGTTTTGTTTTCTTGTTGTTGTTAGAGTCTTCAGGTTTTTCCAAATATAAGGTCATATTGGCTGCAGACAAGGATAATTTGACTTCTTCCCTTTTAATTTGCGTGCCTTTATTTCTTTCACTTGTGAAATTGCTCTAGGTAAGAATTCCAGGACTACACTGAATAACAGTGGTGAAAATTTGCGTCCTTGTTTTGTTCCAGATCTTAGATGAAAAGCTCTCAATTTTACCCCCATTCAGTATGATACTAGCTGTGGGTCTGTCATATGTGACTTTTATTGCGTTGAGATATGTACCTTCTATGAACAGTTTTTTGAGGGCTTTTATCATGAAGGAATGTTTAATTTTATGAAATGCTTTCTCAGCATCAATTGAAATGATCATGTGTTTTTTGTCCTTCATTTTGTTGACACCATGTATCAACAAAATCAACATCGATTGATTTTCATAGGTTTAACCATTCGTGCATCTCTGGAATGAATTCCACTTGGTTAAAATGAATAACCTTTTTAATGTGTTGTTGTATTTGGTTTGCTAGTATTTTGTTGAGGGTTTTCACATCAATGTTCATCAGGGATATTGGCCTGTGCTTTTGTTTTTTTGATGCATCTTTGTCTGGTTTTGGTATCAGGATAATACCGGCCTCATATAAACAATTTGGAAGTATTTTCTCTTCCCCTATTTTTAGGAACACTTTGAGTAGGATCGATATTAGTTCTTTCTTAAATGTTTGATAAAATTCAGCATTGAAGCCATCAGGTCCTGGATTTTCTTTGCTGGGAGACGTTTTATTTTGGCTTCAATCACATTTCCTGTTACTGGCCTATTCAATAACAGGCTTTAGGATTTCTTCATGGTTCAATCTTGGTAGGTTATATGTGTCTAGAAATTTATTCGTTTCTTCCACAGTTTCCAATTTATTGGCATATCTTTGCTCCTGGTAGACACTAATGATCCTTCGAATTTCTGTGATCTCAGTTGTAATCTCTCTCTTTTCATTTCTGATTTTATTTACTTGTGTCTTTTTTCTTCTTAGTCTGGCTAAAGATTTGTCAATTTTGTTTATCTTTTCAAAAAACCAACTTTTTGTTTTATTGATCTTTTATATTGGTTTCTTAATTTCAAATTCATTTATTTCTGCTCTGATCTTTATTATTTTTTTTCTTATACTAATTTTGGGTTTGGTTTTCTCTTGCTCTTTTAGTTCCTTAAGATGCATTGTTATTTGATTTTTTTCTACTTTTTTGATGTAGGCAGTTATTGCTACAAACTTACTTATTAGCAGTGTTTTTGCTATATTCCATAGGTTTTGGTATGTGCTGTTTCCATTTTCATTTGGTTCAAGAAAGTTTTTAATTTCCTTCTTAATTTTGTCATTGACCCACTAGTCATTCATTAGCATATTGTTTAATTCCATGCATTTGTATAATTTCCAAAGTTCCTCTCATTATTAATTTCTAGTTTTATTCAATTGTAGTCAGAGAAGATACTTGATATAATTTCCATTTAAAAAAAATGTAAGACTTGATTTGTGGCCTAACATATGATCTATCCTTGACAGTGATCCATGTGCTTAGGAGAAGAATATGTATTCTGCAGCCATTGGATGAAACGTTCTGTAGTTATCTATTAGATCCATTTGGTCCATAGTACAAATTAAGTATGACATTTCTTTGTTGATCTTCTGTTGGCATGATCCGTCCAATGATTAAAGTGGGATGTTGAAGTCTCCAGCTATTATGGCATTTGGGTCGGTCTCTCTCTTTGGCTTGAATACTTGCTTTACATATCTGAATGTTTCAGTGTTGGGTTAACATGGATTTATACTTGTTAAATCCTCTTGCTGAATTGACCCTTTTATCATTATACAATTACTTTCTTTATCTCTTTTTATAGTTTTTGTCTTGAAATTGATTTTGTCTGATGTAAGTATAATATATTTTTCCATACCTTTATTTTCAGTCTATGTGTGTCTTTTTAGGTAAAGTGTGTTTCTTGTAGCCATCAGATTGTTGGATTTTTAAAAATCCATTTAGCCTTTTGTCATTTGATTAGAGAGTTTAGTCTATTTACATTCAATGTTACTATTGATAAGTAAGGACTTACTCTTGCCATTTTGTTATTTGGTTTCTGGTTGTTTTTTGGTATTATATTCCTTCCGTCCCTCCTTCTTTCCTTCCTTCCTTCCTTCCTGCCTTCCTGCCTTCTTGCCTTTCTGCCTCCCTGCCTTACATTTTTCTTCCTTCCTATCTTTTTTTGTGTGAAGTGATTTTTTTTCTGGTGGTATGACTTAATTTCTTGCTTTTCATTTTTTTGTGGTCTGTTGAAGGTTTTCTGATTTTAGGTTACCATGAGGTTTGCAAATAACATCTTATTACCCATTATTTTAAACTGATGAAAACTTAACTCTAATTAGAAAACCAACTAACCACCCAAACAAACAAACAAGCAAAGACAAAGCTAATAAAGGCTCTACACTTTAACTTCATCTCCCCTACTTTTTAACTTTTTGCTATTTCTATTTCTATCTTATTACACTGTTATGTCTTAAGAAGCTGTTATAATTATCATTTTTGATAGGTTTGTCTTTTTGTCTTCCTTCTCATGATATGGGTAGTTTATATACCACAATTACAGTGTTATAATATTCTGTATTTGTCTGTATACTTAGTATTATTAGTGAGTTTTGTACCTTCAGTTGATTTTTTAATTACTCATTAATGTTCTTTTCTTTCAGATTGAAAAACTCGCTTTAGCCTTTCTTGTAGAACAGGTCTGGTGTTGACAAAATCCCTCAGCTTTTGTTTATCTGGGAAAGTCTTTATTTCTCCTTTATCTTTGAAGGATATTTTGCCAGATATGATATTCTAGGATAATTTTTTTTTTCCTCCAGCACTTTAAAATACGTAATGACCCTCTTTCTTGGCCTGAAAGGTTTTCACTGAGAAGTCAGCTGCCACATGTATTGAAGCTCCTTTATATGTTATTTATTTCTTTTTTCTTGCTGTTTTTAGGATGCTTTCTTTATCCTTTACCTTTGGGAGTTTGATTATTAAATGTCTTATTTGGGCTTAATCTGTTTGGTGTTCTATAACTTTCTTATATTTGAATATTGATATATTTCTCTAGGTTTGGAAAGTTCTCTATGATTATCTCTGAATAATCATTCTACTTTAATCTCTCCCTCTACCTCCTCTTTAAGGCCAATTACTCTTAGATTTGCTCTTTTGAGGCTGTTTTCTAAATCTTACAGGCACACTTTATTCTTTTTAATTCTTTTTTCCTTTTATCTCCTCTGACTGTGTATTTTCAAATAGTCTCTCTTCAAACTCAGTAATTCTTCCTTTTGCTTGATCAACTCTAATGAGACTCTGATGCATTCTTCAATTGGCCAAGTGAATTTTTCAGCTCCAGAATTTCTGCTTGATTTTTAAAAATTATTCCAATCTCTTCTTAAAATTTATTTGATAGAGTTCTGCATTCCTTTTCTGTGTTATCTTGAATTTTCTTGGAGCTTCCTTGAAACCACTACTTTGAATCCTCTGTCTGAAAGTTCACATATCTCTGTCACTCAAGGATTGGTCACTAGTTCCTTATTTGGTGCATTTGGTGAAGTCATGTTTTCCTAGCTGATCTTGATTCTTATGGATGTTCATTAATGTCAGGGCATTGAAGAGTTAGGTATTAATTTCATCTTCACAGTTTGGGCTTGTTTGTACCCATCCTTCTTGAGAAGGCTTTCCAAGTATTCAAAGGGAAGTGAGTGTTGTGATCTGAGTCTTAAGACTTTGGTCACTGCAGCCGTATTTGCATTAGGGGGCCCTCAAGCCTAGTAACACTGTGACTCTTGCAGACTCATAGGTGTAATGCATTGTTGGTCCCACTAAGATCCAGGAGAATTCCTTGGATTACCAGGCAGAGTCTCTTCTCCTCTTTTCTCACTTTCCAGCAAACAAATAAAGTCTCTCTCTGTGTGTGTGTTGAGCTGCCTGGAATTGGGGGAAGGGTGACACAAGCACTCATGTGACCACCACCACTGGGAATATGCTGGGTCACACTTGAAGCCAGCATGGTACTGGATCTTGCTTAAGGCTTGTGATGACTATTGCCTGGCTACTGCTGTTGTTTATTCAAGGCCCAAGGACTCCTTAGCCAGCAGGTAGTGAATCTTGTCAGGCCTGGATCTTTCGTTTCTGGTAAGTGGGTTCTCTTCTGGCCCAGAGTGGGTCTAGAACTGCCATCTGAAAGCTTAGGCCTGGAATCATGGATTTTATGAGTCTGCTTGGTGCTTTATTTTACTGTGGCTGAGCTGGTACCTAAGTTGCAAGACAAAATCCTTTTTACTTTTCCATTTCCTTTTCCCAAGCAGAAGGAGTCTCTCCATAAGTTACAAGCGGCACTCTCTGCAGTTGGAGAAAGGGTGATACAAGCACTTCTTGGTGGCCCCAGCTGGTGTCTCACTGTGTTGTGTGCACCCCAAGTCCATTGGCCCTAGCACAGCCTTCCACAGCACCAGGCCTTATTTACCCAGGAATTGTAGTCCTTGTGGTCTAGACTGCCTTTCAAATTTATTTAGGACTCCAGAGCCCTTTAGCCCACAGTGATGGGGCTAGCCAGAATTCAAGTTCTGAACTTGGGAATGGATGATTCCCTTCTGGCTAGGGCTGGTCTAAATACTCCCTCCATATGTGCTGGCTGAATTCTGCCCTGTGTTGCTTTCCAGTATGACAGAGCAGCATTGAGTTCCAATGCAGAGTACCACAGTCATTTTGCTATCCTTCCCCAAGCACACAGATTCTCTCTTCATGCTGCATGATGCTGCAAGGGGTGAGGGTGGGGTGGGGAGGGGCAGTGTAGATAATTCAGGACTATCTTTTGTACCCTCTTATGTGTCTCTTTGCTTGCTATGATATCAAAATCAGGTACTGTGATTGCTCACCTGATTTATGGTTCTTATGAATGTAATTTCTTGCGTGGATAATTGTTCAATTTGATGTTCTTGCAAGGAGGATGATTGTTGGAGGGTTCTCTTCAGCCATCTTGTTTCATCACCTCATCAGTGTTCTTAATGGCATCTAGAATGGTGAATTCTTTTCAGAAGGTTTTCAGTTTACTTTGCCAAGATCCATCAGATGAATCACTATCTATGGCTATGGTACTTATAGCCTTAACAAGATGTATTTCTTAAATAAGACATGAAAGTCAAAATTACTCCTTAATCCATGGGCTATAGAATAGTTGTTGTGTTAGTAGACATGAAAAGAACATTAATCTTGTACATCTCCATCAAGGATCTTGGGTGACTAGGTGCATTGTCTCTGTGCATTAGTATTTTGAAAGGAATCTGTTTTTTTTTTGAGCAGTAGGTCTCAACAGTGGGCTTAATATATTCAGTAAACCACATTGTAAACAGATGTGCTGCCATTCAAGTTTTGTTTCATTTATAAAGCACAGATAGAGTAGGTTTAGCATATTTTTTAAGGGCCTTTGGATTTTCAGAATGGTCAGTGAGCATTGGCTTCAACTTGAAGTCACCAGCTGCATTACCCCCTATCAAAAGAGTCAGCCTGCCCTTCCGAGCTTTGAAGCCAGGCATTGACTTCTATGAGCTATGAAAGTCCTAGATGGCATCTTCTTTGAATATAAGGCTGTTTATATCGACACTGAAAACCTGTTGTTTAGTGTAGCCATGTTCATCAATAATAGTAACTAGATCTTCTGGATAACTTGCTACAGCTTCTACATCAGCAATTACTGCTTCATCTTGCATTTTTACATTATGGAGACAGCTTCTTTTTTAAACCACCTGAACCAACCTTTGCTAGCTTCAAACTTCTCTTCTGTAGCTTTCTCACCTCTACCACCCTTCATAGAATTGAAGAGAGTTAGGGCCTTCCTCTGGATTAGGTTTTGGCTTAAGAGAATGTTGCAGCTCTATCCAGACCACTCAAACCTTCTTCATATCAGCAATAAGCCTGTTTTGCTTTCTTATCATTCATGTGTTCACTGCAGTGGTACTTTTAATTTCCTTCAAGAAGTTTTTCTTTGCATTTGTATCTCGGCTAACTGGTGAAAGAGGCCTATCTTGGCTCTCAATATGCCTTTTTCACTAAGCTTAATCATTTCTAGCTCTTGATTTAAAGTGAGAGATGTGTGACTCTTCCTTTCACTTGAATAGTTAGAGGCCATTGTATGGTCATTAACTGGCCTCCTTTCAATATTGTTGTCTCAGGAAATAGGGAAGCCTGAAGAGAGGGAGAGAGGTGGGGGAATGGCCAGTTGCTGGAGCAGTCAGAACACACACAACATTTATCAATTAAGTTTGCCGTCTTATGTTGGGCAGTTTGTGGTGCCTAAAACAATTACAATAATAACGTCAAATATCACTGATCACAAATCATTATATCAAATATGATAATAATGGCAAAGTTTGAAATATTGAGAGTTACCAAAATGTGACACAGAGACCTGAAGTGAGCACACGCTGTTAGAAAAATGTCACTGATAGATTTGCTCAACTCAGGGTGTCTACAAACCTTCAATTTGTAAAAAATGCAGTATCTGTGAAATGTAATAAAATGAGGTCTCCTATATCAAGATAGGCATATAAGAAAGCAACAGGGCCTACTTATCACTTGTACCAAATTGGGTATTCCCAATTCAGCTTTATCTGATGCCTGCATGTAGTATCTTGAGCATTAGTATAAGTAAAAATAAAATAATAGGTTGCTTCTTACTTAGTTTCTTTTCTTTAGGTAAAAATCTTCCTTGGAAAATCTGGCCCCACAGTCTGTCATAATAAAATCCTACATGGAAGCCAATATCAATTAATTGAAATTAGCATGGAGGCACAATCTATTTTCCACACTTGCTCTGCAGCCATTCTGCCTGGAAGCATATGTGCTCATTACCGTTATGTTGAACATATTAGCCATGTATTTATCTCATGCATCTGTGGGCTTTCTACTGGGTCTACTTTGAAGCTGTGGGAGGTCACCACAGAACATCATTAAACAACTGGGGAGGAAAGACTCAGTAGGAAAATTCAAATAGCAAGAAAAAGGTCATGAATCACATAAAATTCAAAGTGAAACATGCTTTGAATTCACTAGAAGTTTCTTGAAACATTCTTAGTTGTATGTAGGGGAATATCTTTGGAATGAATCAGTCATCGTTTCTTCCTCAATACCATAGAAAGTTGTATAAAACAGAGAGTCTTCTTTGAAACCAGTTAAAGAAGCTTGGCTTAATTTTCTTGATCTGGAAATGCAAGCACATCAGCAAGGATGTAAAAAAGTACTGAGAAACTAATCACTTGCTTTTGGATGAGGCAGCTATGATTTTCATTGAATTTTGGGGAAAACACCAGCTTTTTATTACCTTAAGTACAAATATTCTTGAACTTCAGCAGTCTTAGTATTCAGCTACCAGGTGTTTTGTGCTATTATGTCAGAGTTACTGAAGAGAGATGTGCCTTCTCTTCTGACACTGGTTTATAAATGGCTGATACACACTTTCGTCAGTTGCTCAAACTGTGGTTCGTCAATTACCGGTAGCAGGATCATCACCTGGAGTACTTGTTAAAAATGCAGATACCTGCTTATCGCCCCAGACTTCCTGAATAAAAATATCAACATGGGATGCAATGCATGAAAATCTGAAATTTTTAACAAGCATAATTAATAGTAATATTGTGAACAAGTGTTTAGACCCGTGCCTAAACTTCACCCAGTTTAGTTGCACCAAATATGCTTGTCAAATCTTTGGAATACAGGTTAATGTATTAGGCTTGAACTAAGAGACGTGGTGTCATAACTCATTGAAATCTAAAGACAATTAGTCTGATTTTTTTTCTTTCTCCTAATGTATCCCCCTTAATTCTAGTTTTTCTAGGTTCAAAAGAAAGAGGAGGGAAGAGGAGTAAAACACATATCTATTAAAAAGCAAGAAGGTTAAATAAATTGAAGCTTTTTATTTTTCTTTCTCTGTCTAATGTAAGTCAAACAGTGTTTAAAAACCTAAGTTTGTGTTTTGTTGCAATGTAAAATAGGTCTCTTGTATAGCATGCTTGTTTTAATATCAAAAAATAGCCATTTGAAGCCCCAAGCAAGCAGGGAGGGAGTGTGCAGCACAATCTGCAAGAAGATGACTATTTTAAAAATTTAAGCATCTCACATACAGGCATCCATCAATAAGACTGTAGTGATATCATTGCTCGCTGCAATGTTGTTATAAATATGTTGCAGTGAACATTGCTACAGGTCTTAAGGCTCTGTATGATTCTGTCTGGAGAGAATAAAATAGGATTTTACAACATCTGATCTCAATGCATTTTGATTCTAGTGATGCATTTCTGAACATGACTGTCAAAGAAACAAATAAGCATGTAGAAGGTGACTTTATGGTGGCATCTATAAAGAAAATTGAAGTGGGGGAAGTGGCAACTTTTTGGATAATTCAGGAAAGTGAGGGAAATATATAGTTTGGATTCTGAATTATTTATTCAGGCTTTCTATGTTAATCCAATTCATCATAGTTGTTACTCAATTTTACATTTCCTGTGTAGCTGTAGGCTGTAATATGTTCCTTTTAGTGTGATCCTAGTAGATTCACAGTCAGTGGTCTGAATGGGCTTTCCTTGTCTTCTCATTTGTATGCAATGATAATTATGGTCGTAGTAAACATTTATCGAACATTTATGTGCCAATCACAGCTCTAATTACTCTACTGCTCATTCATCCTTTATAACAGCTCTACGAGGTAGATATTAACATTTCCATTTTATAGATGAAGAAAACGACTCAGACGACTCAAAAAATTTGCACAACTACATAGTAGCACATCTAGAGTTCAAAATTGCTTGACTAATTTTAAGGCTCTGCTTTTTATCTGCTACAGTATGCTGAGAGCTGTGAAAATGAGGTTTGATTCAAAAGCAACCTTAGTGTTGTTTTCGGTCCTCGTTCTATAGCTTAATTCATAGCAAGTAGCATATAAGAAAAAACTGTGAGGATGAAACACAATGGCACTGAGTGTGGGATCTAGTTTTCTGAAAAGCCTCAGAGTAGTCAGGTATTGCAACTTGCAAGGATGTAAGGGATGAGGATTGCTCAATGGAATATGAAAGGTGGAAGAGACCTGGGCAGATTAATTTCTCTACCTTCCTCTCTCTAACAGACTGCCCCAAGATGTGATTCTTCTTTGCAGTCTTTCTGGAGAAGTTGTATGTGACAAGCAAACATGTCTCCTGAGTGTCCTGTTGGTCTCGTGGCAGCTTGTTGTAAAGTGGAGAAACATCATTTCACATCACTTTTTCTTTGCCTCACTTCTCTCTCTCTCTTTTTTTTTTTTAATCTCACCCTCACTGTTTTGGGCTTACACCTTCCAAATAAAAGGTATGCTACCATAATGGGGTGCTCGATGGGATGCCTCATGTAATACTTCTTAAAGTTCTGAGGCTGAAACAGTAATCAATATATGCATAGGCCTTGCATGTGCCAGACCCATTGTGTCAGACACATTAACTCACTTACGCCTGGCAAAAAACTTAATGAAATACTATTATTATTATCATTCCCATTTTACAGATAAGGAAATTAAAGTACAGAGATGTTAAGTCCTTCCATGGAATCCAGCATAAAAAGAGGATTTTGTACATGTTTACTGCACATGGACACATGAATGAATGAATGAATGCAAGCTTGCTCAATGGAATAAAATGGCAGGGAAAATTTCAACTTCTAACGTTCACTGGACGCTACCACTTACATTATTCCATTTCTGAAGAAAAATCAATCCAGCATCTAGCAAAATACATTGCACAGATTAGATAATCAACATTTACTTGTTAAAGTAATGCACACAATATTTTCTAAGCTCCATTTTTGGGGGTGAGACAACAGATACAAAATATTTTTCTAAATATTAATGGATGCACAGACATACAAGGGATTGAATAACATGGCTCAAGGAGCTCAGATTATGAGGGAAGATACTAACTTGAGAGATACTTTGCTACACCTTTGCTTTGTTTACCTGAAATAGAGCTTAGTTGCTGAAATTCAAAGTTCCTTAGGATTACAACACCAACAACAAATAAATAAAAGATACTGCCATGAAAATCACTCTGGTATCCAGAAAAATAAATAGCCAAGAAATGAAGCATTTTTTTGTGCTCTATAAATTTTTCTTGGCATCATTTGTAGTTGGTCCTTTGCTAATTGTCTTTGTTTCCTGTTTGATGTGACTGCTAGTGGTATACTGGTCCATGTTCAAGTATTGATGAGAGCTTTGAGGGACTTGGGAAGGCTTAAAGATTCAGCAAGGATTGGAAACAAATAACTGGAGAATAAAAATGATACAAGTGTGCCAAAGCTTAACCTAAAGCTTCAGTTTTCTGATATGGTTGATGATTCCTACTTCCTTAGATATTTCTGCATTTTTTCCCTTTTTTCCCCAAATTATTCCATCTGGTTTTTAAATGAGTTGATTTTGTGTAAAAAATGGAACATCAGAACTTGGAGTAAAATTTCAATTAAGCCCAGTTTATTTTTACCATATTATAGATGATTTCCTGAAAAGTCTTTACAGCCTTAGAGCCAAGTTTTTAAAGCCTGTCATTTTCCATTGCACTGTAATCAGACATCTACCTGACAAACTATTTCTATACCTCTGTGTAAGGAAAGTTGTGGATGTGGATGTGGTCATTCACCTTTGGGGAACTCTTGTACACATTGTCAGATGCTAGTTGAATCTTACCATCAGTAAAGCTAGAATATCCATATTGATTTTTAAGATCCAGTCAAATCATAAGCTCCAAAATGATCTCCTTTGACTCCATGTCTCACATCCAGGTCATGCTGATGCAAGAAGTGGGTTCCCATGGTCTTGGGCAGCTCCACCCCTGTGGCTTTGCAGGGTACTGCCCCTCTCCTGGCTGTTTTCATGGGCTGGTGTTGAGTGTCTGCAGCTTTTCCAGGTGCACAATGAAAGCTATCAGTAGATCTAAAATTCTGGGGTCTGGAGGACAGTGGTCTTCTTCTCATAGCTCCACTAGGCAATGCCTCAGTGGGGACTCTGTGTGGGGGCTTGTACCCACGTTTCCTGCCCACACTGCCCTAGCTGAGGTTGTCCATGAGGGCTCCACCCCTGCAGCACACCTCTGTCTAGACATCAGGCATTTCCATACATCTTCTGAAATCTAGACAGCGGTTCCCAAACCTCAATCCTTGACTTTATGCACCTGCAGGCCAAACACCACATGTAAGCTACCAAGGCTTGGAGTTTGCATCCTCTGAAGCAACAGCCTGAGCTCCACATTGTCCACTTTTAACCCATGGCTGGGTTGTAGGGCACCAAGTCCTAAGACTGCACAAAGCAGCAAGGCTGTGGGCCCAGCCCACGAAACCATTTTTCCCACCTAGGCCTCCTCGCTTGTGATGGGAGGTGCTGCTGTGAAGACCTCTGACATGCCCTGGAGACATTTTCCCCATTGTCTTGGTGATTAACATTTGGTTTCTCATTATTTATACAAATTTCTGCAGCAGGGAATTTCTCCTCAGAAAATGAGTTTTTCTTTTCTATCACATCATCAGGCTGCAAATTTTCTGAACTTTTATGCTCTGCTTCCCTTTTAAATATAAGTTCCAATTCCAAATCATGTCTTTGTGAATACATAAAGCTGAATGCTTTTAATGGCACCCAAGTCAACTCTTGGACACTTTGCTGCTTAGAAATTTCTTCCCCTAGATACCCTAAATCATCTGTCTCAAGTTCAAAGTTCCACTGATCTCTAGGGCAGGGGAAAAATGCCACCAGTCTCTTTGCTAAAACATAGCAAGAATCACCTTTATTTTAGTTCCCAACAAGTTCCTCATCTCCATCTGGGACTACCTCAACCTGGACTTCATTTTCCATATCACTATCAGCATTCTGGTCAAAGCCATTCAACAAATCTGTAGGAAGTTCCAAACTTTCCCACATCTCCCTGTCTTCTTCTCAGCCCTCCAAACAGCTCCAACTTCTACCTGTTACCCAGTTCCAAAGTTGCTTCCACATTTTCGAGTATCTTTATAGCAGCAGCCCACTCCTGGTACTAGTAAGCTGGTACATTCTCATGCTTCCAATAAAGACATACCCAAGACTGGGTAATTTATAAAGCAAGTAGGTTTAATGGACTCATAGTACCATATGGCTGGGGAGGCCTCACAATAATGGTGGAAGATGAAGGAAGAACAAAGGGACTTCTTACATGGTGGTGGGCCAGAGGGCTTTTGCAGGGGAACACTCATTTATAAAGCCATCAGATCTCATGAGACTTATTCACTATCACAAGAGCAGCATGAGAAAGACCCACCCAAGAACTCCCACTGGGACCTCCCCAAGACGTGTGGGAATTATGGGAGCAACAATTCAAAATGAGATTTGGCTCTGGATGTGGCCACACATTATCACCCACTAAGATGGTGGATTTATCTAATTTATTTTTAACTTTTTATTTTAAAATAATAGAGTGAGAGGAGTTGCAAAAACAGTACAGAGAGATTCTGCCTATGCTTCACCCAGTTTTCCCCCATGGTTGTATTTTTATATAACTATAGTATATAATCTCTACCAGGAAATTGACATTTGTACAATGTGTGTGCCTAGACCTGTGTCATTTAATTGCATGTGTAGATTCCTCAACACTGATGGCACTGCAATTAAGACACAGATCTATTTAGGGGAATAGAAGATTAAGGTCTTCTATTCTCTTTTATAATCATATTCAAATCCTGCCTACTGCCATCCCTAACCCCTGGCAACCACCAGGCTCTTTTCCATCACTATAATTTTGTCATTTTGAGAATGTTATATAACCTGAACCTCAAAGTATGCAACCTTTTGAGACTGGCTTTTTAATTTCAGCATAATACTTTTGGGACACATCCAAATTTGT
This sequence comes from Pongo pygmaeus, assembly GCF_028885625.2. Classification (NCBI taxonomy): domain Eukaryota; kingdom Metazoa; phylum Chordata; class Mammalia; order Primates; family Hominidae; genus Pongo; species Pongo pygmaeus. The sequence continues at coordinate 72,144,155 of NC_085930.1, read as the reverse complement.
TGTATTAATAGTTTACTGTTTTTTGTTGCTGATAGTGGTGTATGGTATGGATGTATCACATTTTGTTTAACCATTTAGCTATTGAGGAACATGCTCTCAGTTTTTGGCTATTGAAAATAAAGCTGTTACTAATATTTGTTACAGGTTTTTATATGGGCATACAGTTTATTTTTTCTGGATACATGTCCAGAAGTACAATTACTGGGTTCTCTAGTAAGTGTATGCTTAGTTTTTTAGGAAACTGTCAAACTATTTTCCAGAGTGGCTGTACCATTTTGCATTCTGCCAGCAATGTATAACAGATCCACTTTCTCTGCATCCTTGCCAGCATTTTCTATTGTCAATATTTTTTATTTTACCTGTTGTAACAGAAATTTTTAACAGAATAGATCATCATTTCTTATTATGGTCTTTACGTACATTTCCCTAATGAATAGTGATGTTGATATAGTGATGTTGAATATTTTTTATGTGCTTATTTGCCATCTGTATATCCTCTTTGCTAAAATGTCTGTTCATGTCCTTTGCCCATGTTCTAACGGATTTCTTCATTTTTACTGTTGAGTTTTGAGACTGTTTCATCTTCCCTAATCTGCACCCGGAGTCACCCCAAAGGGGCAGCAGAAGAGTTCCCACAAAGGAGTGCCCAAGCCATCCAGAGATGAAGCTGGTTGAGATTCCAAAAAAGGAAGCACTGAATGCTGTGGTGATAAGTCCAAAGCATTTATTAAGGGAACTTACAGCATGCTGCAGAAGTCCTCACTACTGACAGCAAGAGAAAAAGGGTGTTCTACCTGGGATGTCCACAGTGAGGAGTTCAGGGTATGGGCTTTATATGAGGGTTTAAAGAATTTGGCTTGGGACCAGATTAATTTCTTTCAGTGATTTGAGCAACAACCTAGATACCTTTATTAGTACCTGAAAATGTTCGAGGCTCCAGTTTGCATTCAAGCCTGCTAGGAAAAACCTGCAGCTTGCTGGGTCACAGAGCTGTCAATGCACTCTGTGATCTTTGGTCAGGACATGGAAAGAAAGTTGGGGGACTACAATTTACACCCCTGACTAGCTCTTATAACTTCACACACCCATCTCTTCTGACATGTTCCCTGAGCTGACAGGAAAGGGTGGAATTGCTTTTAAGGTCCTTTTCCCCAACTTTATGACACATTGCCAACAAAACAGCAACAGTAAATACAGGTGCATGTGACAAGACCTAAAATCACAGTTCCCAAAAGGCTTACTAGCAGTGCTTTCCACTGAGGCTCCAATTCTGAGAACTATGATTTGATTGTAGACCACCAGAAGTCAAACCCCCATGGTCAATTAGCTGTAATTGCTTTTGTAAATGAAGAGGGATTGATTAACGTCAGCTTCTTTGTCTGGCATATATACACAACATTCAGTTTTAAAAAGGGCACAGATTCCTCCCTGCTCAGCTGTCAGCATGTCTAGAGCCATTCAGTTCTGTAGGACACTTTCCTCATTGTGGCTGTTTCAATGTTCAAGGACTCCAAACCATGCTCAGTGTCATTCAGAGCTCTGGAGACACGTCTTTGAAGGGCTTCCACCTTCTGCACAACATCAACAGAGACTTCCAGGGGGTACAAATACAGTCAATCAGTCATCCCACCAAAAACAAACAAATAAAAACAGACCTACCTCACCAGCCCCTATAGATGGGCTCAGTGAGGGGGACAGGGATGGTGTCAGAGATCCTGGAGGGTACCTACATGAAGCCAAGGGTATATCATCCAAGCCATCTTAGGAGAACCCAGGGCCAGAGGTGAGTACTAGTGAGCTACTGGGTACCAATCAAGGCAGTCCAATATGTTGCTGCCCTACAAAACCAGTCTGTGGCAAACCAGTCTGTGTCCCTAAGTATAACAATGTGTTTTCATCCAGCAGTTGGGAAGAGCCCTAGTGTCTGGTATTGTTTACCTGAGTGTCCTTAGAGTGATTACTTTGTTCCTGACAGATCTCTGTAACCCCAGAGAGCATCCCTGCTGTAGGGGTGAGCCACAAAAAGCCATCCCCCATTTGCCAGTACGATCCCTATTGCAGGGATGTGGTGCTCTTCAGGGAAGTCCTGGCTTTGGTTGTTGCCTCCCTGTGGGACATGTTCAGGGAAAAACTTACATTGTGTTCAGGGTTGCTGGATGTCGCATCCCTATTGCATTTGCATGCATGTCAGAGGTATCTAGAGTACCAATTTCCATGTGTTGTTCAGTTATATGGGTTTGTACACAGTGGCTCAGTGTACCAGGGCATTCCTCCTTAGCTACTCAGGGGCATAAGGCCTTGTATCTGCTAATTAGATCAGCCTTGGCTGTGGGCTGTGTGATGGGCCCAGGCCAGGAAAACATTTTCAGAGGATATCCGAGCTCTGGAGGGGATGATATAACAGCAAAGAAGAAGGCAGCTCAAGCAAACAGCAAAAAGACAAAAAAAAAGATTAGGAATACAGGGCGGGACCTCCTGCCCCACCTGTGTAATAAGACTTGTATTAGAATCCCCCTCTGCAATAATCTCAGAAGCCTTGGGAACATTTCCAGGAGGGGTATACAGACCTTCTGTCCCAGTGCGAGAGGTGTTGTAGACTCCACAGTGATAGTCTGGGTGAAATCCACTGTACTAGTGCCACTTTGGTGCCCAGCAGTATGCGGGCACTGCCTGCCCACTGCCAGTGTGTCTCCCCAGGCCCTTCATGGAAAAGGAAAGTGGGGGTCAAGTCCAGGGCAGTGGTGGCCTCCCACCTCAGGGGAAGAAGGATTACTAGTCCAGCCCAGTGGTACTTTCTACCCCTTATCTCGCTTCAGGATTCCCTGCCCAGGAGTTATGGGACAAGGAGAGCACAAAATCAGGCCAGTCCATGTGGAACTGAATTCCAGGCTTAGTTTTTTTCCATACCCCTGTGGCTTGCACCTGGCTGTTTATATCCATTACATGTTCATAAGCCAACTTTCCTCCCGTAATGGGAGCTTCATTCAAGGCACATACAACTTCTATTTAAACCACAGTCCAATTTCTCAATGAGGGGAGTCCTGTCAAGAGCTTAATTTGTTCTTTGAAGAGATTATTTTTCCCTCTCTAACAGTCCTGCTCCCTGTGGGCTGTAGGGCAGATGAAACTGTCATGTCATGCCCTCCTTCTCTGCCCAGTCTTGGATGAGGGAGCCTGGGAAATGTTTCCCTTGGTCATTGATGATTGTTTTTAGGGTACTATACGTTAGTTGCAAGCATTGCAGACTCTGTATAGTCAAGGTCTGATTTGCTTTTCAATGGAGGAAAGCTTGCAAGGGGCCACTCAGTGTTTATGCATGTCAGTGTATATTGGTATACCTTACCAATTAGGGAATGGGCCAATATAATCTAGTTGCCGTGTGTCAATGGCTCTTTCCCCTCTTTTTACATTTCCAGTGGTGGCCTCTGGTGCTTGCTGAGGAGGGGCCTGGCAACAGTTGGGCCAAATTTGTATTGTCTTTTATCTGTCTTGTTTGGACACTAGTAAGCCAGAGTGCTTGGCCAATTTCCAAGTAGTATGCAGAACCCCTGTGAGCTCCCTTCTGATGTATCCAATATGCTATACCTGCTTCTTCAGGTGACCACTGACTGGGCTCAGGACAGAGTTTCTGCTTTCATATTTCTACAAGGGGTGACTGTTGGTGAGTTGCTATGTAGAACACTGCGACTTTAGCCTTGATTGTTGTAATCGGTCCTAAATGTCTGTTCATAGTTCTGCCCCCACAATGGCCTTCCATTTATGGACCATTGATCCTTTTCCTATAGAGTTATCCACAGTGTCAACCCTTTCACGGATGTCCAGGAATCAGTACACAGAGCTACTGGGTGTGGCTCTTTCATAATCACTATCCAGACAGTGCAGGGCTCTGCCCACTGGCTGCTATACCCTGTTCCAGACTGCACCCATATGATGTGGATAGTTGGTTGCATAGCCACGGAAGTCCATCTGTGTAGCTGACCCACATTGGAGTCATCTGTGTACCAAGTACCCTTGGGTGGGTTTTTTTCTCCTTCCTTTATTTGATAAGATTTCTCTGGGGGTGGTGTTGGGACTGATTTTAAATCTACAGTTTATTGTGTAGGTCCCAAGAGGGCCTATAGTTTTATAGACAGAGGGCTGGATGTAAGATGCCTGCTCTGCTGGAGATCTGCATGACCCCTAACCAGAGTACCATTTTGTGCTACAGCCGATGTGGACATGGCAAATAGGCCAGCCACTCAACGCTTAATAGGGTAAGCTGTTTTTAATTCCACCGATGTATCTCCAGTTAGTGACACTGTTTGCAAGAGGGCCTGGTTAACTGCAAGGAACTATTTTTCTAACAGGATATAGCATTGTTCAGGTCCCCTGAACAATCGCGAGCAGAAGCTAAAGGGCATTTGTTGGTTGCTGTCTCTCTGCCAGAGGGCCCAACCTATTACTTTCTCAGTCACAGAAATATCTAATTCAAATGTTTTTGTAGGGGTGAACATTTATAGGGCTTGTGGTTACATCACTAAGGCCTTTGCCTGAGTAAACACTTCTTCTTTTTTAATGCTCCAGTCCCAATGTGCCCCCATCTTTATCAGGCAGTATAATGGCCTGAGACATTTGGCCAAGGGGAAATGAAGGTCCTTCAGTATCCTAGCAGACCTACAAAGGGTTGCAGTTCTTTAACTGTTTGGGGACATGGGTATACCTCAATCTACTCAATCACAGCTGTTGGCAAACCCAAGTCTTACTCACCAAACCTTGCGCAGGAATTTTATGATGCCCCCTGGCCTCTGGACTTTCTGTGGGTTGATGGCCCATCCTCTGGACCACAGGTGCTCTAGAAGCTTTTGGGTAGCCTGTGCAAAATATTCAAATTTGTATAAATTAGCAAAATCTTTATGTAATGTTCCTGGTGAATGCTGAGCATATCACCTGCTATGATTTGGATGTGGTTTGTTTGGCCCTGCAAAGTCCATGTTGAAATTTTATCCCCCATTTTGGAGTGGAGCCTGGTGGGAGGTATTTGCATCATGGCAGGGGATCCTTTGTGAACTACTTGGTACCATTCTTGAGGGGTTGCATAACTTCTTGTAGTTCACATGACAACTGGTAATTGAGAAGAGCATGGCACTTTCCCTCTCCTCTCTCTTCCTTCCTCTCTTGCCATGTGATGTCTCCCCCCCTTCACCTTCTGTCATGAGTGGAAGCAGCCTGAAGCCCTTACCAGAAGCAGATGCTGGCACCATAATTCTTGTACAACCTGCAGAATCATGAGCCAAATAAACCTCTTTTCTTTATAAATTACCCACCCTCAGATATTCCCTTTATGGCAACACAAATGTACTAAGATATCACCCAAAACCGCCAGGTCACCAGCCATCAAACCAAGCACAGTAAGGCAATAAAAGCACCCCAGGAGAGCACTTTAAAAATTCATTGTTGGCCCTCCTAGATGAAGGCAGGCATGTCCTGGGACTTTGGATCTAAGGGTGTGCTAAAGAAAGTGTTTGCTAAATCCAGGACAGTACACATGTACCTAAACAAGTAGTCAGCCTATGCACTATATGAGCCACATTTGAGACAGCAGCATGTATAAATGGAGTCACCTTATGCATTCCCAGTAATCAGCTGTCATCCTCCAGGTGCCATCAGGATTTCACACCAGCCATACAGCCCTGTATGTCTGTTGTGTGGGCTCTGTGCTGGATGCACAATCTCCACCCTCTCCAGTTTCTGAATAGTTACTATTATCTCTCTGTGCCTTCCTGGGAGATGATAGTGTTTGATACATACTACCTGTCTTGGGCAGAATAATACCACCAGCTCCCATCTAGCCTCCTTTTGGAGCATGACTCTTAGTATCCTTACCTAGAGATGGAATTAACCTTTAGTTGTTTCAAGGGAAGCTCCTAGGAGAGTATCTATCCTCACAATGTTCTCAGGGGTTGGGGAGATACAGAACCACCAAGGGGTTGGTGTAAGTGCCTAATTTGTAACAGTAGATGTGCTCATCTCACAGGGATGCATGTATCTCTGTATCCATCTATATACATTAGGAGCAGTGCATTCAGCTCCTGTATCTGCCAGAAATGAAATTCTTTGTTTTAAGGGGACCAGTGAATCACTATTTCTACATGGGGTCTTTGGTCCCCCTAAATGGCTCTATGTTGAGAAGAACTTTGGCTGTCCTGTCACGGTAGGGGCTGTGGTGCTCACTACCCTTTTACCTTGGATTCTTCTTCCAGAGGTAGTGCTGAGGGTTTAGGATTAATCTTAGGCACACTGCTGCTTGGGCTTTAGGACTTTTCAAAGTCTAAGGAAAACTGCATTGAGTTGTTTGTCTATTTTCTCTCTCTCCATACCTGTCTTCAGAAGGTCTTGCCATATTTTACTCCTTGATATCCATTTTGCTGTATCTCTTTTTCCTTTCCTTGTTTCCTTAAGTTCCCCCCATTATTACAGCACTCCTCACTTTAGCTGCACTGCCATAGTTTCGAATTCCCTTATTTCAACCAAAGCCCCTGCTAAGGGACTTAAGATGGGACGAAGTGTTTGCTACCACCCAGGCAGAGAGGGCTTTAGGAACATATTGCACATACTGGCCATGAATGTGGCATTATTATGCCCCTGGAAAGCAGGGGCATAGATGGCCACCTGCATTGCCAACTCGTGAAACAAAGCCTGTATCTCTTCACTTGTCTTCCAAGGTGCTGGATCCCCAGGTGTATACCTCTTGGATGGCCAGGCTTCCCTGCAGGTTAGGGTGTATCAGTCTATCCCAGGAATAGCACAGGAGCCATGTTGGCATTGCCCAATAGAAGGATGTGCTGTAACATTGATAATCTTTACAGCTTCATTTCCAGACAGAACCACCGCATTGGTGCCACTATCCCATAATCTTCCCAGCCAAGTGGCTAAGAACTCCTTCGGGTTCTGCCAAAAGTGGCTAGCCGGATCAATTAACTCTATAGGAGTATATTCGCTCAGGGGATATGTTTGATTGGCAAGTAGTGGAGGGCCTCAGGCTCCTGCCTGGTGGGCTTACTTTAATTTACTTTGTGTGATGGAGTGAGTCCTCAGACATTCCCCTCCATTATCTGAATCTGTCAGACTCACTTTCACTGTCTAAGGGTTCCCATTTTTTGGCATCCCAATTGGGGGACTGGATAATGTCAGGGCTTTAGGTATTTTCTTGCCACATCATTTAGCATAGCAGCATGCCAGTGTGTTCAGCCTCCCCTTCTTCCACTTTATCCACCCTGTTGGTAACTGACAGAGTGGAGCATACATCTCTTTCCAGTTGTAATTTCTCCTCTAACTTGCCCACCTTGCTTTCTGCTGCCAGCGGAGCCTCTGTTGCTAGGTGGATGACCACAACAGAGGTCAGCCTTTCCCGGTTGCTAGGAACATGGCCTCCTTGTTGGCTGTTTGCAATTTTGAACCCTCCATAAGGCTAATCAAGCCAGCTGGAATTTTTGGAGCATCTTGGTATTCCCCAGGAGGCCTGCAAGCGTGGAGCAAGCCGGCCACAGAAGCCTCACATAGAACCTTGCACCATTACAGGACGTCCCCGGTCAGTTCCTGTTTGCCCCAGCCCATTTCTTTGGGGTCCTGTTGACTATGACAGTTGTTTCATCCTGCCTAACTGCTTTTGGGACTCACCCCAAAAGCAGCAGCCGGGGAATTTCCACAAGAGAGTGCCCCAAACTGCACTGAGATGGGGCTAGTTGGGATTCCAAGAAAGAAACACTAAATGCCAAAGTGATCAGTTCAAAATATTTACTAGGGGAACTTAGAATGCTGCAGTGGTCCTCATGATGAACAGCAGGAGAAAAGGGGTGTTCTACCTAGGATGTGTGCAGCCAGGGCTTGGGGTATGGACTTTATGTGAAAGTTTAAGGTATTTGGCCCAGGGCTGAGACCACTTTCTTTCAGTGTTTTGAGCAACAACATAGATATCTTTATCAGTGCCTGGGAATGTTCAAGGCCCTGGTTTTCCCCCTGGGAAAAAATCTGAAGCTGGCTGGTCACAGAGCAGTAAAGGCACTTCATGATTTTTGGCAAGGACCCAGAATAAAGGTGGGAGGAACTGGAGACCCTGCAGACTTCTTTATGTATTCCAGATAATACGAGTGCTTTACCAGATACATGGATTGCAAATATTTTCTCCCAGTCTATAGCTTGTCTTTTCATCCCCTTAATAGGGTCTTTGGAAGAGCAAACATTTTAAATTTTGATTAAATTCAATTTATTGATTTTTTTTTCTTTTGTGAAATATGCTTTTGTTGTTGAGCCTAAGAACGCTTCACAGAAATGTAGGTCCTAAAGATTTTCCCTTATGTTTTCCTTTAAATGTGGAAAAGCGTTATAGTTTTAAGGTTTACATTTAGATCACCTGTCCATTTTGAATTAACTTTTCTATCAGGTGTGAGTTTTAGTTTGAATTCATTTTTTTATCTGTAGATAAGTACTTGCTCCAGTAACAATTGTTGAAAAGATGATTTTTCCTCCACAGAATAGATTTTGGACCTTTGTGAAAAATCAATTGGCTATACTTTCGTGGGTCTATTTCTGGGTTTTATTTTTATAATTCCGTTAATTTCTGTACCTACATTTATAGGTACACACATATTTGAAATTATGTCTTCATTTGTATTAAGCTTTTTATTCATAGTGTGGTTACCCTCTTAATTTCTGGTAATTTATTTTGCCCTAATGTCCATTATGTTTTATATTAATATAGATGTTATAGATGTTTCAGCTTTTTAAAATTAATATTTGCTCAATAAATCTTTTCAATTCTCCTTCTTTTGAACTTCCTGTGTCTTAATATTTTGATTTGCCTCTTATAAACAGCATGTGGCTAGAATTTTATTAATTTACTTTGACAATTTATTTTATTTTATGAGACAGGCTCTCACTCTGTTGCCCAGGCTGGGGTGCAGTGACACAATCTCCACTCCCTGCAACCTCTGCCTCCCGGGCTCAGGTGATCCTACCACTTCAGCCTTCCCAGTAGCCGGGACTACAGATGTACACCACCAGGCCTGGCTAAATTTTGCATTTTTTGTGGAGACAGCATTTTGCCATGTTGCCCACGCTGGTCTCAAACTCCAGACATCAGCTGATCCTCCCGCTTCAGCCTCCCAAAGTTCTGGGATTACAGGTGTGAGCCACCCTGCCCAGCCAATTTATGTTTTTTATCTAAAGCATTTAATCCATTAAAAAAAAAAACTACTTGTATTTTGGGATGTGCTTCCATCATCTTATTTTGTGTTTTTTTATTTGTCTTACCTTTCCTGTTGCTCATTCTTTTCTTGCCTTCTTTTATATTTTCTTTTCTCATTCAGTTTTTCTCTATACTGTTTTAGAAGTTAATTTTATTTTTATTCTGTTATTGTCACTCTAGTGTCTTAACATGCACACTCAATTATTAAACATAAAACCAATCAACACCTTTACCCTTCCTTGCAACAGAAAGACCTTAGAACACTGTAAGTACAATTTATACAATGTTATTTTCTATTTGTGATTTCTTAATCTTATAGGATATTGTTGTATATGATCGATGTTTATACTTCCCATCATATTTTCAACATTTATTGCTCATTATTTTTCCTTATATTTTTCACCTTTCATCTGGAATCATTTTCCTCCTGTCTATAGTACACTTTTCTGAAGTCCCTTGAATACAAATCTGTTGGTGGCAAACTCTTGGTTTTTATTCATTTCAATAGGTCTTGATTTTACCTATGTTTCAAAAAGATATTTTTTGATTAGTATACAATTCTAAAATTCTAAGTAGAGTTAATTACTCTAAGCACATTGAAGACATTATTACAGTCCTAATGGCTTCTGCTGTTTCTTTTGAGATGCCAGCTGCTGGTTCAGTTTCATTCATTTGAAAATAGTACACCTTTCCTGTCTAACTGATTTTAGGATCTTCTCTTTGTCTTTGTGTTCTGCCTAGTCAGTATCATGTATACAGGTGTGGATTCTGTTTTTACTATTATTTTGTTTCTTTCCTTTTTATTGGCATTGTGAAATGAATAAATTGCCTTTCCTCGATTCCAAAAAGTTTTTTCTGTAATCTCTTCGAATATTATCTTTTTATTCTTTCTTTCCTCCTTTTGGAATTCTGATTAAATGTAATTTATATATTTCAATTCCATTTTGTCCTATTTTTATCATATTTTTTATTGGTATGAGCTAGTCCTGGTTCTTCTTTGCAAAAAATGCTTAATCCTTTTGTCATTGTTTGTTCTGAGTCATATTTTCAATTTCTTATTTCATTCATCATAGTCATCATTTTATAATCTGTATTTTATAATTCTAATACACAATATCATTATCAATCTATTTCTGCTTGTTCTTCCTCTGGTGCTTTATTTCCTGTGTATTTCATGATTTATATTATTTTAGTTAACTTTGTGGAAATTTTTGAGGCCTCAATTGAAAATGAATTCTTCCAGAAAGAATTTGCATTTGTTTTATCCAGGAACCTGGGTGGTACTATGAAAACTAATCAAAATTTTAGACTTGAGGTTTTTAGGATCAACTAGGGGATATAAATTGGGCTTCAAACCCACAGGGTCTGATTTGAGGACATAGACTTTCAGAATGGATTTCTTATACTTCTGTACTTCGTACTACATTTTAAGATGGGTGGGTTTTTTGCAACCTCCTGCAGAGCTAGGCTTATTTATCATTACCCTAAAACTCATTTTAGCTTAATGCAGGGAGTTCCTAGAAAAATCCTTTTCCTCTGGCTAAATGGATGAGAGTCGTTCTATCCTATGCAGCCTGAGAGGTAGTGACAATTAAAGTTGAAGTTCACCAGGATCAGCAAATACTCCAAAGTTAAAAGCCAGCTTCAGTCTTTTTTAATTTACTTTTTGGTCTTTTGAGTATTCCTTACTTTGTTTCAGCTTATTTGTACCTTTAAAAAGTTTTATTTAAAGCCAGATGTGGTGGCACATGCCTGCAGTCCCAGCTGAAGCTGAGGCAGGAGGATCACTTGAGCCCAGGAGGTAGACGCTACAGTGGGCTATGTTTATGCCACTGCACTCTAGCCTGGGCAACGGAGTGTGGAAAAAAAAAAATTAATAATAACACAAAAAACCACAAAACAACCAAACAACACACATTTTTTTTAAGATTTTTTTTCTTTCTCTTTTTTTTAGTGACAACTTTTTTATTTTATTTTATTTTTTAAGTTCAGGAGTACATGTGCAGGTTTGTTGCGTAGGTAGACTTGTAACATGGGGGTGTGTTGTACAGATTATCTCATCACCCAGGTATTAAGCCTAGTACCCATTAGTTATTTTTCCTGATCCTCTCCCTCCTCCCAACCTCCACCTTCTGATAGGCTCCAGTGTGTGTTGTCCCCATCTATGTGTCCATGTGTTCCCATCATTTAGCTCTCACTTGTAAGTGAGGACATGCAGTTTGGCTTTCTGTTCCTGTGTTAGTCTGCTAAGGATAATAGCTTCCAGCTCCATCCATGTCCCTGCAAAAATCTTGTTCTTTTTTATGGTTGTGGTGTTCCATGGTGTATAGGTACCACATTTTCTTTATCCAGTAAGACTTTTTTTTTCACATAATACACAAAAACTGGAAACAACTCAAATATCCGCAGAAGAATGAATAAATATATCATATTGTATTCATACTATATAATATGATATAGCAATAATTTAGAAAGAGCTAACTACACACAACAGCCAATTACACACAACAACATAGATGAATCTCTCATTTTGTTGAGTGAAAAAAAAAACTAGAAGCTAAAAAGAGCATATCGCGTAATTCCACTCAGATGATGTCTAAGAGTAGACAAAAACAATCATTGTTAATAGCAGCTATATTACTGGTTATCCTGAGTTGGGGGAATGTTGGTTATTGACTGAGGGGGACATGAAGGAAATGTATGGGGCTCTAGCAATAGTCTAGGTCTTGATCTGGGTGGTGGTTACATAGGTATACAAGCTTACCTAGCTGTACACTCAGGATTAGTGCACTTTATACACTTCAATGTGTGTATCTTGTACCTCAATAAGGTAAAAAAAAATATGTAATGCTCCAGTTTTAGTTGGTTTGGCCAAAGTACCTCATCTGCCTTGCTACTGCATATAGAAATCCAAGTGCTCTACAAATATAAAGCATTTATATTCATTACCTATATTGCCAGTGTGAAGTAGAAGATTGGACAGTTATTTAAAGAAGTCAATGAGAATATAAAACTACCACCTCTCCTTTTTTAGCAATAGGGTTTTTAAAATCATAACTTAAACCCCACACTTCATTTTGCTTTTGTAGTCAGTATCTGAATGAGCAGAAACATTTCCTAGAGAAAATGTATTAAAACAAAGTATTAAGTAATATAATTGCAGATATAATTTCTAAAGGTATAGTAAAACTATGATTTTTGTAACAAAAGTCTTGAAAATGAATGTACTTTTATTCTTTAATAAATGTTGCCAGGAAGACCACAGGCAGTTAGAACTGAAGGAATGTGATTAATTTTTCTAGTGTCTCCTATTTCTAGAAACCTATATAATTTCTACTGCTGCACACTCAGGGCATTTTTTCATGTCTAAATGCAATTTATCTATAAACTTTTTGTGTACAGCCATTTATTAATAGAGAAGATTTATTTTATTGGCAAAAGGAAATAAGTAGCTAAATGGGTATATTTATGTATTTAATAGCCATTGTTTACACATTTGCTAACAGCATCATTAATTGTTTTTGCAAGTGAGACTCACGAAGTGGGTAACAAATTGTAGATGAGACAAGATGCTTATCCTCGGCATACTGAAGCTTGAAACCAATATTTATTAGCAGGATTATCCATATGTCCTTATACATCTTTGTCTTCCTCAGCATGTTCAGCAAAGTGCCTAGCACATAACAGGCTCTCACAATGTTTGTCAAATAAATAAACAATAATGATAACACAACCCTCCTTTTAAATCATCTTATTAAAAAAATCATGTTCCTATTATTTTATAGCTCTCAAATAAGTTTTACAGTAATGGAATAGGAAAAGAAGAATATTATAACCAATATTTTCATGGATCAAAAATAACCATGTACTGCTACCATTTTTTCTAAAGCGAAAAACGCCTCAGGGGGTATGAAAGAATACTTTTTGTCAATGGAAACTAATTGTTAACCACTTGATGCCTGAGCATCAAAAATTGCAAGCAACAAATGTTTACTAAGTACAGTATTTGCGAGACATTCTGCCAGATGCCAGGATCCTAAAACACATGGATCATTACCTCAGTTTACTTGGAAGCTGGGGCCCTTGAAACTAAGTCATCTCAACCAACTTTTGGTGTGAATCTCTAAGGGCAACATCAGACAAAATGTTAACAATTAAATGACAATGACATTCCCCAAGGAGTTCCATAATAGTGTTAGTAGAAGAAGTTATGATTTTTGTATTTAGTTTGCTTGTATTTGGTTATTTCCCAAATTACTACAAGCAAAGAGGGCTATTCATTGTGTTTTGCTATATAATTTCTTCCTATTCCTTTGATTCATCAGAAGCCAGACTAATGAAGTACTTGCTGGGTGAAATTTAGAAGCACTGGTTTTGCTATAGCAGAGAGACCCACCTTATTCATTCAGACCGCACTGAATGATCTTTCATAAAGAATAATTTCCAAACACCTTAATTTTAATCATCTAATAATCAAGGGTGGCAGCATGGTTAACCTTGCATGATGATTGTTCTAATGGAACAAGATTATAATCCATGTCAAGTGCCTTGCACTTTACCTGAAATATAAAAAGTTGCTCAATAAATATTAACTATCATTATTATCTTCTTCATTATCATTTATATTATTAAGTAGCAGCTAAGAGTGTAGAGTTTGGAGTTAGACCTGAGATCTTGTCCTGGATCTCTCCCTCAAGAGGCATACAACCTTGAAAAATTCTTCATATCTCTTATCTTCAGTTTTCCCACTTTAAAATTTGGAATAAAAATAGCCCTAATATATTCAATTGTTGTGATAATCAATTGAGATGATGCATACCAACCAAGCCTTTAGTGTGGAGCCTGATACACTGTACATGCCCAATCTATGAAAGTAATAATGACAATGAGAGCAGATTATTCATCTCTATTATATGGTTCATCTCTGAATTCACAGGGCAAGGCCTGGAGTAGATTCCCCCACTCCAATACACTGATGGTTGAATTAAACTAAATTGAGGAACAGACGTGGAGGAGAGGTACAATGTGAGATAGCCTTATGTGGCATGGGAGCAGACCCATTTAGATCAAAGAACAAGATAAAAGGAGAGTGATAGTCTGACTTGATTAAAATAACTTGTACAGGATTATTTACTACTCCAAGAAAGCCTTGGAAAGTCCTTTACCGAGAACTTCAGCAAATCACGTAGGCTTGCAAAACATTAGTGATAGAATAATTTATTTCCAATAACTCATTGGAAAAACACACCTAAGAGTCAAGACATCTATAAAGCTGTTTCAGATTCAAGATTAACTTGGCTTGAGTTACCTGGATATTTGACCCAGTATCTCATTTAAAATCCATGTATTCTTAATGACAACCCTGTGAACTGAGCATAAACGTACTTAGCTGCCCAAATGAAGACACTGAGAACTCTGTCAAAAGACAGCAGGAAAAAAAAAATAGCAAAGAACAATGACCTTAATTTGTGCCTTGGTTATTTTCCTTCCAGTCCTGAGATTTTCATTATCCTAGCAAAAGGCTGTTTACATAACTTAATAGTTGTCTTTTCACTTACATTCTTAGCTTGGAAGTATTTTCCAACAACAAATGCATCTGGGTCTTTGTCTTGATGGCAAATGACTCCTTTTATGGCCGTTGTCACGTCCTGCCCCTTATTCCTCCAAATCTTTTTTCTTACAGTCCACTTACATTTTTGATAGCAAACAGCCCTGTGGACAACTTCAAGTGGTGATGCATATCATATATACCCTGCCTTCTACTTAAACATGCATTGATAAACTATATGATACTGAGAAATGGGGGGAGAGCTTTGCTGTCAGAGGGCTGAATTCTTACCCTTGTCAATATCTTACCCTGAATTAGAGGTTTTTTTCCCCTTACTGCTGTCACTTATAGTTTCTCACATCACAAAGGCAAACCTGGGAAAACACACACACACTAAGATTTCTCACTGTCTTGTGGTAGCTGATCTTATTGAGCAAATGAAATCACTTGGAAAATGAGTGGAGAGGGGCACCAGTCATAATGTAACTCCTGAATTCATTGTTCATCCTAGGCATTTTGTTGTTGGAGAAAAATAAGTTACTCAAATTAAATAAGTAAAACAATTTTTTTCTTTTTATTACTTGACTGCTGAATGTTTTACAGCTTTGTAATTTGGAAAGAGTGGTTCAACTCCTTTTATGCCTTACTTTATCATGCTATATAATTACATCTGCTAAAGCCCAGCATTAAATTCTGCTTTTTGTGCATGCATACCGTTCATCATCATAAATGACATTTCTTTTGGATGGTGCTGGTTGCTTAGCACTTTTGTCGTGTATTTTCTTCCATCAGTACCAATCCCAGCAATCAGTTTTACAAGGCATCTTTTTATTGAAATTTGCCTTACTTCCATAAAGAAAAGTTCATTGCAAATGGTACATTATGAAGTCTGTACATGGGGGTTTCAAACCAACTGTTCATTTCTTTTTCTTTCTCTTTTCCTTCCTCCTTTCTTACCTCCTTTCTTCCCTTCCTCCTTCCCCCCCTTCCCTCCTTTCCCTCCTTTCTTGTCTGATAAGTGTTGACATGTTTCATATACATTGAATTTGAATGAGTGGCCCACATTTTGAAACTGGGACAACTCCGCTGAAGCTGAGTAGAGGCAGCTCTTTAGAGGGGCAGATGGAGCACGCATCCTCATTTTTCCATAGTTTTCATCTTTTCCTCCAGGCTCCCTAACACCTTGCTTGATTAAATTCACACTCCCTGCCAGAACCAAGAGGACATTTAGGGTTGTAATCCCCACTCATGGTGAAGTGAGAGTTGCCATTCCTTTATTTTTTTTTTCCAAGTTAAAAAACCTTCATATGTGTATGTTGGATATCCTCAAGAGGTTAAACCCATGCCAGGGTCCATTACTTCCTTAACACCCTGTAGTGTCAACCTTGTGTTGAAACCATTGTACTCTACGCCGTGTCTGAGAGAGTGAATTACCCAGAACTTTTGGAAGACAATATATTGTTTCAGAGAGACAATTCTATAGTGTTTTGGTCGTGTGGCACAGATATGCAACTCCTAGGGACTTAAAGCAACATTTCAAAACAAAAAATAGATAAGCAGGAAAATATTCGTTGAAATATTATCTATAACAGCTAGGATTTAAAACAACCAGGAAGGTTCTTAAATGTTAATTAGAAAGACTGTGTTGAAACCTGTAAAACATGTTAGGTGAAAAGAACAAATGCAAAAATAGCACACACATTATTACAACTAAGCCTCTAGAGATATATCAAAATATAGAGTAGCCATGTTAACCATCAGACAAACATCAATTTGTCTTTTTAAAACAAATTGCCCTTAATTTTATTGATTAGTTTACTTAGTAACACATCCCGGGTGAATGCATTTCATCAAACAGGAAACATGCCTCCTAGAGGAATTTCCATCCTAGAAAGTTTGGCCTAAGTACCATTTAGGATTTTGCTGAGAAATTCAGACCTCAGGCACTTTAATTCACTCAGAACTAGAGACCTCTTTTCTAGTGTCTATTCTCTATTCTGTCCCCAGACTTATAAAGTCCTGTGTGCAAATGAAATCTTGCAATGATTATCAGTTTCACAGATTCTTCTCCCTGAACTTGTTTTATCTTGTCACCCTTTTGAACGGGGAGATGCCATTGCCTTTCATCAAGAAAACATGTCAGGACATCTAAATGTAACAAATACTCCCCCAAAGAATTGGAACTTCAGCAATGGGAAGAAGCAGAAGCTCTGTGAATCTTACTCAACAGATCCCAACAGGCAGATTGCTGAGTGTGAGCTCTTTCATCCAGTAAGCCTTGGTGCCCCTGAGGATATTGTGTGGATTGCCATTTTTGAATTATGAATGATAAAATCTTTTTTTCCTTAAGGCTGCAACACAAGAAAAGGAAGAAACTTAAGGAGAGTTAGATCTCAGATGGAAGAGGGTGGAATCTTTGTTTATAAATAAAAACAGCAAGCGTCTTTTATTTATTTTTTTATTTTTTTGGTAGAGCTATGTTATTTGATAAATCAGGGATTGAAATTATTATCAGAAGGGGGGTGTTTGTCCTACACAGAGAAGAACTTGGAGTTGAAATCATGCTAATGAAGCAATACAATGTAATCAGTGAGTAGGTATTTTGTCTTAGATATCTAAGAAAACTTGTCCACAAAAACATATAAACAAGAGTTGTTTTTCTTGGTTCCCTAGTAGAAACCTAAATCTATTTTTAAATCTACCCAAAATCCACTCCCCCTGATTCTCGTGATGATGTTCTCATTTTCTTTTGGGAAACTGTCTGTCAACCATGATCTATTTTGGTATTTCAGATGGTTGCTGTGTGGTAGAAGCTTGGCTCATCAGAAAGTTCCAGCCTCCAACCACAGTTGAAATGGCCCACATCCATTGGAACAAAGAAAAGGTCAAGAATTTGTTAGAATTTTGAGAAAAGTGGGGGTTTCTTTCCACTGGGATTGTGGAATTTAGTAGGAATACCATGGTTTGGGAAAAGTGTACTTGAGATAGAAAAACTCCATAGAAGAAAGAGAAGCCCAGAGATGGGAAAAGAGCCCCAAGTCCCAGCCAGGCCTAAAACCAACCAACTGTGCACATTTGTTTCATTTTGGCTTAATTCAGTTGGAGTTTTTATTAAAAAAAAAAACCTGATTAATGTGGGATTTTATACATTACCAAACTGAAAGGAAGCTCAGAAACTGACTTTGTGCATCCATTTTTCTGTTCTGAAATGTTTAATTATACTCAACAAAGAGGGAAATACTATTTTCAAAGTAGAAATCTTAACTGATAATACACATTTTTTTTCTGGTATGGTTTTACTTATCAAGTATGGAGTTACTTGAAGACCATTTGTGAGTAATTTTCAAGACCCTTTAGATGTATCTCAAAGTTCCTTAATATAGTCTCAAAAAGATGTCATATAAGACTGTCTTTTAAAACAGTCTATGTGTCTATTTTACATCTACTTATTACTGAGGATGGTTTTAATTTTCTCAGACTAAATTACACTGATGGGGTAAAATGATTATTCATATAAATATTAGGAAGCAAGTGGGAAGCAGCCTACCTTTTAAAACTAAAATCTGCACATATAATCCTTATTTTGATAGTGAAAATGACATTAGTCAGTGTGAAAAGGAAAAGGACAATAAAAAATAAAGGCCTGCAAATTGTATTTGCCAGTCTATAAATTTAGCATGTGTCTGGGGGGAAAAAAGGGAAAAGTTTTATGATTTATTTTTCTCTAGGTATCTAGAAGTCATAAGAGATGGGCTAAGTCTACTGAGATAAAACAAAGTGGAGGTCTGAGAGAGTTATTTAATTAGTCCAAAAGAAAGTTATTATAGAGAAAGGGCATTCATTTTTAGAGGGAATTATACTAGCCATGCAAGTTGATTAAATTATTTGGATAATGTAGTTAAGCTTGCCAGAAAAGCTCATGATTCATAAATTTTCCAACACAGAACCTGATGTAGTATAGGCTTAAAAATTTGTGACTATAGTCATTGTCATTGTTGTATTGCTGACATATCGATCAGCTGAGAAAAAAAGCTAAGAGCTATATCTCTTTAGGTAACTCTCCCCATGTCTATATCTATATCTAATATATATTAAAATAAATATACAGCAATTATATATATATATATATATATATATATATATATATATATATATTTAGCTTTCCAGGTAAATGTTATGTGGTCACAATTCACAGGTTAGTGCAGATGGCAGTGAAAACTGGGGCACTGGGCAATTGGTAGTAGAGGGTACAGGGTTTAAATAGAGATGAAAAGTTTGGACCAACAACCATGAAATGCTTTCTTCTTGGGAATATATGTGTCAGCTTTATCTCTTTGTGATTTACACAAACTCTCTGCCCAGAGATCTTTTTCCTGCATGCAGGGTCTGTTACTCAGGGCTGACCAGTCTCTAAGGAAAATGATCATTTATCATTCTTAGATTTTTTTTTAAATCCTTCAAACTCCAGTAAATCAATGGCATATTCCTT
Organism: Pongo pygmaeus; assembly: GCF_028885625.2. Lineage (NCBI taxonomy): Eukaryota > Metazoa > Chordata > Mammalia > Primates > Hominidae > Pongo > Pongo pygmaeus. The sequence goes on along the minus strand of NC_085930.1, from coordinate 72,124,895 downwards.
CATCCCCTTTAAAGGCCCATTGGTGTGCTCTCTCCCTGAGGCTTATATATTGGATCTATTGTCAAATTATATTTTTCTCATCTGTGAAACAGCCAGTCTCCATTTAAGGGGTTAGCAGTAAGGACTGCAAGTGTTTCCCATTCTTGAGGATATTATCATTTGGCTTTAAGGATACCATATTTTCTGCTGTTCTTTTTTCCTCATACCTCACTGATTGTTTTCTCTTTGTCTCATTTTCTGGTTCTGTGCTCAACTTTTAACACTGGAGTGCTCTGGGGTTCAATCTTTTAACTTACCGTTCTTTTTCAAAGTGAGCTGATTTTGTCCCATGGCTATAAAGTCATCTATGGGTAGACGCACAAACTATATCTCTGGTCTTGACTGTTCTCCAACTCAGGACTCAACCACCCACATGACATTACCACTTGCCTGTGTAACACATATCTGAACAAATACAGTATAGAACTATTGATTCCCCTGCCCCAGCTCCTGAATCTATGTCCTCCCTAGACTTCCCCACTTTGGAAAATGGCACCAACAGTACTCAGGCCAAACCACCAAGGATTTTTGAGTATTTTAGTTCACCTTTTTGCACCTTTGTCATCCACCATGAAGTTCATTTGATTAAATTTCCAAAATATATTCCCAATTCCCGAGCTTCCTTTCATGTATACTACTGTCACCCTAACTGAAGTCATTATTTCTTGACTTGGTTGATGAATTTACCGCCGAATTGGTCTTTCTTTTCTGCTTCTTGCCCTTGCTACAATGCTCTCAGCAGCCAACAGCTTCTTAAAATGTGCATAAAATTTATGAACATACTACTTAAAACCCTCCACTGACTTTCTATCACTACCAACTCCTTTACACTTCCAACGAATCACATGTAATCTGGCTCAGCCTTCCCTCCAAACTCCCATATTTGCTTCTCCTTCTCCATTAGCCTCATCTTTTTTCTCTGCCTCAGTGATAATACCTTTACTCCTATGTGAGCCTTTGAACCTTTATTTTTCACTGCTGGAACAATTACACAATTCTTCCCATTGCTGAGTTCTCACAATTCAGGTTCCAAACAACTGGGGAGCTTTCTCTGTGCTTCCATCTAAAATAGGGATATTTAGTAATGCCCAATCACATTACCCTATTTTACTTTATTCATTTTATTTAACATCAGTTGAACCACAAAAAATTACTTTTTTAAGAAATAATTGGGCCAGGTGCGGTGGCTCATGCCTGTTATCCCAGCACTTTCGGAGGCTGAGGCAGGCAGATTACTGGGTCAGAAGATCGAGACCATCCTGGCTAACACGGTGAAACCCCGTCTCTACTAAAAATACAAAAAATTAGCCGGGCATGGTAGCATGCAACTGTAAACCCAGCCACTCAGGAGGCTGAGGCAGGAGAATCATTTGAACCTGGGAGGTGGAGGTTGCAGTGACCGGTTTGCACCACTGCGCTCCAGCCTGAGAGACAGAGGAAAACTCCATCTAAAAAAATAAAAATTATTGATTTCTTATGATTCAGCCTAGTGCATCTGAAATGTTTTTATTTGTTAAGAGCAGAGACCTGGTTTGTCATATATTATATGTTCCCCAATGCCAAGAACAATGCCAACAGAAGAAGCTTAAAAAGCATATTCCCCAAGTTGAATGAATGAATGAATGGAGACTATGCGCTAATTGTAGGAGGATTTGGCATAGTTAGAGAAGTTAGGAGAGCTTCCCTGTGAAAGGGAAAATTGAATAATGGCTTGACTTTGTAGGCGTAATGTGGTTTTCTTTCTAAGAGTAAGTGGTGGGGAGCAGAAAGTTGAGGATGGAGTTAGTATTTCTGGAAAGAACAATGGTCTATGCAAAGATCCAGAAGCAGAAGGAATCTTGTTGCACTGAAGGAACAAACAGAATGCTCACAATGCAGGAGCTAACAGAACAAGAGGATTGGTGGTATAGGAGGTGATCTGTTTCCAAATTATTTCTCAGGGAAATACTTTTCCTTAAACAAAACTTTTTTTTTTTTTTTCTCTGTCACCCAGGCTGGAGTGCAGTGGCATGACCATGGCTCACTCTAGCCTCCCTCCCAGCTCAGCCTCCCGAATAGCTGAGAACGCAGGCATGTGGTACCAAACCCAGCTAATCTCTTTATTTTTTTGGAGAGATGGGGTTCTCACTATACTGCCTACACTGGTCTCAAACTCTTGGATTCAAGCAATCCGCCTGCCTTAGCCTCCCAGAGTGCTGGGATTATAGGTGTGAGCTACTGTGGGGAGTCTTAAACAAAACTATGTGGAATTCTAATGCATTTTCAAGGCCCACCCATGCCCTCTGGACATTTGGTTCCTTCAGGGTCCTAAGAAATAAGTATAGTTGACCAATTAAAAATGTCCAGTTTGAGAAAGCATAATTTCCTACTAGGGTAGACCAACTTTCTGGGATTTGTTTATTGGGCCGTACTCCTTTGGAAGGGAGGAGCCCACCTCATGTACAGTGCCAACCCCAGCCCTGGTGCACCAGGAATTTGTTATAAAATGCTCTCATAGTGTGCTGGGATGGCAGCTGTCACCTGGGTATTGAACACATGGGCTTTTATGCCAGGGTTTCTATGTAAGACCAGGACTCACCTGCCATAATATTAAAACAGATTGAAACCCATTGGTCTGGTCTATCCCTGTGGCTCATGCATATCTTATCTCTTAGAATTCCAGCTTTCTAAAAAAGAAAAAAAAAAAAAAGAGTCCCAGAGGATGATGAACTTGAAATTGAATCCTCACTCTATTATTACCACTGTGACCATGAATAAATAATCTCATTTCTCTGAGTTGTGAGAATTAAATGGAATTATATACACACAGTCTTGGTGCCTTGCTTAGTACATAGTGATGTGATAATTAAGGTTATTGTTGTTGTTGTTATTAATATGAACTCTTCACAATAATGTCTCCTAAACTGGTCAAGCCTTAATTCCGTGGTCACTCTACAACAGTGGTTCTCAAATAGGGGTGATCTTGCTCCCCCGAGAGACACTTGGCAAGGCCTGGAGAGATTTTTGTTGAGACTTTGATTGTGGGTTGTGCTATTGGCATTTAGCAGATAGAGATCAGAAATGCTGCTAGCATATACAGTGCACAGGACACCTCCAAACCCCAACACAGAAATATCTTGCCCCAAATGTCAATAGTGCTGAAGTTGAGAAACATTACCCTACAAAATCAGTCTCTGTAACTTTCCCAAGGGAGCATACGGCTTGAATATTTGTCTTTCTTTCCTACTTTTGCTTACCTCTCTCGGCTCCCACTGACTCCAGCAGTTGCACTTTGCCTGGAACACAGTAGGCAGTCAATAATATTCTGATTAATTGAATGCAGCAACAGAAATGATTTGTCTCCTTCTGCCCTACCCCAGTTAACCTTTGCAAGGAATATTTGGTAAATAGGGAATGCATCTATAATTAGAACTCAGAATTCAATGTCTCAAATTTGAATTAAATTAGCCTCCCAGGTGCTTTCTCTTAATTTACTAAGTATTTAGAAGCAGGAGTAAATTCTAATAAGTGCAAATCTCTTAGACAAAAATTTCACTTCTAGTGTATGTCATCAATTTAGCTACATGGTTAAATTGGTTTACTTTATTTGCTCTGCTCAGATCCCTGCAAAAAAAACATATTTGGAAATAATTTCTTCTTGAGAGACTGTTACAAAAGTGGCCTGTCATATTGTTGAAGGGGAGGATGCTGAGTTAAGGGAAATGACAAGTTCATATACTGTTCCTGAGGTTTAAGAAACTCACCTGAAGTCAACCAAGAAGCCTATTTCCAGGAGCCAGAGAGAAGCACTTATGTTCTAATGAGGCTATAACAAGCTGAGGTCTGTGTTTCTCACCCCTGGTTGCACATAAGAATCACCTAAGGAGATTTAAAACATACAGATGCCTGGGCCGCCTGCCCACACAATTTAAACAGAATCTCTAAGATAAGCCTGGATAGCAGAGCATTACAAAGTTCCCATGTCATTTGTACATCCTGCCAGGGTTGAGAAGTGCCAGCTTAGGTGAAGAATTAGATGAGCAGTCATAACAGTCGAGCTGTTCTGACAGGTAAATCAGGCAACATTGCTAGATTTCTATTTTGCAATGTTAGTAGGTACCTTGGTCACTGCTATGCTGAAAACCAACAAATCTTACACATCATTGTTAATAATACTACCTTGCATTTGTATTTTTATTGTCAATTTTCAGAGGCACATTTTTATTATATTTAATTCTCAAATCCACCCTCAAGAGTTATCAGAAAATATATTCTGGTTTTGTTTTGTTTTTAGGTGAACAAATGGGTTCAGAAAGCTCACTTGACCTACCCAGGTTCAACTGATCATTTATTTAATAAATAAATAATATTTATTAAATAAATATTTATTTAATTCCTTCTGATCATTTATTTAATAACATATATTGAGTGTCTGCCATGTTACAGAGACTTAACTGGTTTGGAAATAGCAGTGGCAGAATGTAGAATTCCAGGTAGCAGAAGTGGTGGTAGTGACAGGGATGTGGTATCATCAAACAACTGAAACAGTAGGCTTCCCATTAAAAGTTTTCTGTTGTAGGGTGCTGTGGCAAGGATGAGCTTACAGTTTTGAATTCATTGGAACTGGGGTTGCCTGCTCTATTATTCCCGGATCCCTGTCTTCAGCATTTCTACTGTTCTCTCCATTCTTTGAGGTCATTCTCTATTTTCAAAGCATGGTCCTCTTTGTTAGATTTTTTTCTTTCCTGACTGTGGAATTGGCTACCACTATACAGTTGCCTCTGCCACACACCTCAAAGTGTTGAGTGTTTCTCCAGTCATCATATGGGTCATGTAACGAAGTGCTAGACAATCATGGTACTTGTTTCCTCTGTTTTTAGTGATTGGTCTAAAATGTGGGTATGTGTTTCCAGTAGGGCCAATGATAGATCTATGAGATATCACTTGAGGATACCAGGAGACATTGTGGCTCTCTTCCTTGTAAATTGTGTGCTGTGAGATGCCTTCTATCTTTCCTGTTGAGAGAGCTGTCTGTGGCAACAGGTGCTAAGGCCAGCTCACAAAGAGAAGGGCTGAGAAGCAGAACCAAGAGAGACGGAGAGAGTGGGAGCTGGGGACATACTGTATTGTACTCTGGATACACCTGTGCCTCAAACTTCCCAATTACACAAGCCAATAAATTCCTCTTACTGCATCAAGGAGTATAGATTGTATGCGTTTTTTTTTTTTTTTTTAACAGAAAATGATCTGATTATAATACCACACATTCTAAAGCTTGGGACATTTGAAAATGCTTTTGACTAACCAGTTTCAGCCAGGAGAGGGTTATTACAAGTCCCTGAACATTTTACAGACAATACTCCTCCAAATATAGTAGTCAGGCTTGGCCACACAGTATACCCCTCTGGGCATCACGGAGTGTGAGGCTTGCTCTAGTGTGGTGATTCTCAGCATGGAGTCCCCCGACTGGCAGCGTCAGCATCGCTGGGGAACTTATCAGAAATGCACATTCTTGGGCCCTTCCCCAGACCTATTGAATCAGAGACTCTGGGGCCGGACTCAGCAATCTGTTTTTTTTTTTTTTTATTTGGATTTCATTTATTTTCTCTTTTTCTGGTCTTGGCGCTCATCTAGGATATCACATTTAGTCCTCATGTCTCCTAGGCAGACTGTGACAGCTTCTCTGGCTTTCCTTGATTTTTATGACCTTGAGAGTTTTGGAGATTGTTTTTATTTTTAACGGAGGTATAATTTACATATAATGAAATGCAAAGACCTCAACTTATAGTTGTAAGAGTTTCAACCACAATCTATGTTTTAACTAGACCTCCAACATATCCTGATACACACTAAAGTTAGAGAACCACTATTTTAGGATTTTCAGAATTTTCTCCATTTTTTTTTTTTGAAGAGAGCCAATCAAGGAATATCTTAAATGCTGATTATGGAACATTAACACATAAAAATTTTTCATGTGATAATTTTCATTATCATATGAAAAGTTGTGTAAACAACTTTCCAGACCTAGACAACCTGGAAGTGTCTCAACCTATTTCTGTTAATAATATGACAATAAACAATAATGCTAATGATAGCTAACCTTCATTGTGCACTTATGTATCAGGAACCTTACCACTTTCTTTACATGTACAGGCATATCTCATTTAATTGTGCTTCACAGATGCATGTTTTACAAAACCACATGTTGAGCAAATCTATCAGTGCCACTTTTCCAACAGCGTGAGTTCACTTCTTATCTCTGTCACATTTTTGTAATACTCTCAATATGTCAAACTTTTTCATTATTAGTGTATCTGTTATGGTGATCTGTGAGATCTCTGATCTTTGATGTTACTATTGTAATTGTTTTGGGGTACCATAAACCATGCCCATGTAAGATGGTGAACCTGCTTCATAAATGTTCTATGTGTTCTGACTGCTCCACTAATTGGTAGTTCCCTATCTCTTTCCCTTTCCTCAGGCTTCTCTATTCCTTGAGGCACAACAGTATTGAAATAAGGCCAACTGTTAACCCTACAAAGGCCTCTTAGTGTTCAAGTGAAAGAAAGAGTTGTGCATCTCACTTTAAATCATAAACTACAAATGATTAAGTTTAGTAAGGAAGGTGTAAGCAGAGATAGGCTGAAAGCTAGGTTTCTGGTGCCAGTTCGCCAAGTTGTAAATGCAAAAGAAAAGTGCTTGAAGGAAATTAGCAGTGCTACTCCAGTGAACACACAAATGATAAGAAAGCAAAATAGCCTTTATTGCTGATATGGAGAAAATTGTAATGGTCTGGATGCATCAAACCAGCCACAATATTCCCTTAAGCTGAAGCATAATCCAGAACAAGGCCCTAACTCTCTTCAATTCTATGAAGGCTGAGAGAGGTGAGGAAGCTGCAGAAAAAAAGTAGAAAGTTTGTAGAAGTTGGTTCATGAGGTTTAAGGAAAGAAGCCACCTCTATAACATAAAAGTGCAAGGTGAAGCAGCAATTTCTGATGCAGAAGCTGCAGCAAGTTATCCAGAAGATCTAAGTAATATTATCGATGAGGGTAGCTACACTAAACAACACATTTTCAATGTTGACAAAGTTGCTCTATATTGAAAGATGCCTAGGAGAAATATCTAAGACTTTCATAGCTAGAGAGGAGAAGTCAATAACTGGCTTCAAAGCTTCAAAGGACAGGCAGACTCTCTTGTTAGCGAGTCTGGTGACTTTAAATTGAAGCCAGTGCCCATTGACCATTTCAGAAACCCCAGGGCCCTCAAGAAGTATGCTAAATTCACCCTGCCTATGCTCTATAAATGGAACAACAAATCCTGGATGACAGTACATCCAGCATGGTTTACTGAATGTTTAAGCCTTCTGTTGAGAACCACTCTTCAGAAAATATTTATTTCAAAACATTACTGGTTATTGACAGTGCACCTAGTCACCCAAGATCTCTGTTAGAGATGTACAAGGAAATGAATGTTGCTTTTGTTTGCTAACACAACATCCATTCTATAACCCATAAATTAAGGAGTAATTTTGACTTTCAAGTCTTATTTAAGAAAACATTTTTGTAAGGCTGCCACACATAGTGATTCCTATGATGGATCTGAGCAAAGTAAATAAAAAAACTTCTGGAAAGGATTCACCATTCTAGATGTCATTAAAAACATCCATGATTCATAGGAGGAGGTCAAAATGTCTATATCAACAAGAGTTTGAAAGAAGTTAATTGAAAGTTCATGGATGACCTTGAGGAGCTGAAGACTTCAGTGGAGGAAGCAACTGAAGATATGGTAGAAATAGCAATTAGAACTAGAATTAGAATAGGGTCTGAAGATGTGACTGAATTGCTGCAACCTCATGGTAAAACTTGAGCAGATGAGGAGCTACTTCTTACAGACAAGCAAATAAAATGGTTTCTTGAGATGGAATCTACTTCTGGTGAAGATGGTGTGAATATTGTTGAAAAGGCAACAAATTATTTAGGATATTACATAAACTTAGTTGATAAAGTAGTAGCAGGTTTTGTGAGGATTGATTCTAACTTTGAAGGAAGTTGTGCTGTGGGTAAGATGCTATCAAACAGCACTGCATGCTACAGAGAAATCTCTTGTGAAAGACAATGTCAGAGATGCAGCAAACTTCATTGTGGTCTTATTTTAAGAAATTGCCACAGCCACTCCAATCTTCAGCAGCCACCACCTTGATGAGTCAGCAGTCATCAACATCGAGGCAAAGCCTTTCACCAACAAAAGGATTATGACTTGATGAAGGCTCAGATGATCATGAACGTTTTTTAGTAACTAAGTATTTTTAAATTAAGGGGATATATATATACATGGAGGATATATATAATATATTCTATATATTATATAAATTATGTATAATATCCTCTCTATATAATACAAATTATATGTAATATATAATACATATATCCTTATGTATATAATATATCCTCCATATATATATGTCTGTGTATGTATATATATATATATATATATATATATATATATGAAGGATGTATTATGTACATATTAGAGATAATGCTACTGTATGCTGTAGAGTAAATGCACCTGAGAGCAGTATAACCTTAGAATGATCCTGTATGATAGACACACCTGAGTGTATGCTCTGAGCAAGGGAATCCATGAGTGGCCAACCCGGAGATTCATTCCTCATTGACTATGAGGAACATCTGAGCCTCTGGCCTTTCCTGTGGAATACAGACTGTACAGAAAATCATGGCCCTGAGTTTGGGGATAAATGAAGGTTGCTGGGTGAAGGTCATTAAGGAGAGAGTGTTAAGTAAAAATGCTATATAAACTGCATGCTGTTAATAAGGGTTGCAGTTTTCCTTCCCAGCCCTCTGCCACTGGGACATGCAGATATGTTGTCTAGCCTACTGCCACTGGACTATAGGTAAGGCAGGTGTCTTGTCCAGCCTACTGCCACTGAAATGTTTCTGTATATAAGATTGTTTTCCTTTCTAGACTGCCACCACTATACTCTCTCCCTTGTATGTAGGCTCCTAATAAAAAATCTCACGACTTGTTTGTTGGCTCTGGGTCTCTTCTTCAGTCCCTTAAACCTGGTGTCTTCCCTATTGAGGTTAATAGGGGTTCGGCACAACACACTCTTAATAGACTACAGTATAGTGTAAACATAACTTTTATATGCACTGGGAAACAAACCAAAGAAACTTGTGTGACTTGCTTTATTGCAATATTCACTTGATTGCAGTGGTCTGGAACCAAATTTGCAGTATCTCAGAGGTATACCTGTATTACCTCCGTGTTGAAAGTTGGCAGTGTAAAATTTGTTTTGGTTTCAATGTCTCCGTGGAATGAATTTTCAATACCTTGGTAACCAGTCCTGGAAATAGTGTCTCAACATCCTCATCTGAGAGTCTAGACCACCTGCAGTGCATCTCATGTATTTGTGGGATGCATTTTCAAGGGGCATTTATGGCCCCTTTTATTCTCTCAGAAAAGATAACATCCTTTGAAAGAACCAGTGGAAAAGGAGAAACTTTTGAGAAGAGGATAGGAATGGAAAATCCTTGCAAGTAATTCCATGATTTGCCTCTTATTGCTTAAGCACATCTAACCCAGGTGGAATGATGGTGCAATTTGCAAGCCATCTGTTTTTAATATGGTAACTTGAAGCTAATAAAAATAATATGATACTGTGGAGAAGGAGTCATATGTTATTTATTTGGTAGTGGTTGTCTTTTTGAGCACTTGAAAAAAAATATTAGAGCGGTTCTACTGTAGTAATTCCAAACACCGGTTCATAGCAGACAGCTGAGCACCTTAAGAATTCCCGGGGAGCTTGCTGAAAGTGGAATTTTCTGTGTTCAGCCCCTTGAGACCCTAAGTCAGTAGATCTGGAGTGGAGCCCAGGAATTCATATTATATAAAAACGCTTTTCAGTTAGGTTGGAATGCTCTCTAAATCAAGCTCATTGGTTTGCATATTGTGTACTAATTGCTTAAGGGAAGCACATTAAGGGCTACCAGCAATCCATCAAGTGCCTGACACTTTCATCCCTTTATATTCTAAATTTTGGTGTAAGACTTCATTTTTAAAAAAAGGAAAGTGTTAACAATTTTTTAAAATTATTATTTTTGTTTATCCCTTTGTTTTCATTTAGAGGGGAATTGGGACTGAAGTCCGGGCCTTGTGACTTCCATGATAGTGTTTCTTCTGCCTGTACCACAGAGCCAGGGAGACCCCAGGACCCTGGAGGTCTGAGAGCTTTCTCAGAACTGTCTAACTTTTCAGCCATAAGGCAGGTTTAAGGAGATATGATAATGTGGCCAGCTCCTCGGTGGCTTCTAACCTGTGATATTCACCACTTAAAGCCTGACCCTTTCTGAAGCTGGTTCATTCATTCACAGAAATCTGTTGAAGGGCAGCTTTCCTGTGTTCACAGCTTTGGGTGACAGCTAGAGGGAAAATTGGTAAGGCTGTGATAGGCTTAGGGCTTAGAGAAGAGAAACATTAACTGTCCTGTCTTCCTCTTTTGGGGCATCCACTTGGATCTAGTTTTGTTTCTTGATGAGGAGCTGTACTAGGATACGGGTTTTAAGATTCCTGTTCTGAAAATAAAAATCCTATTTTATAAATCTGCAGAAGGGTCAGTTTATAGTTAAGAAATTTCAACGTTAATTTTGGAGAACTGAAAAGTATAAATTGACAAATACAGGTATAAAAATATAGAAGGCAGAGGTTCATAAACTGGGATTCAGGGGGAATCAAGAAAGAGATTGTGCCAATATATGCATGGAACCCCTGTGACACTACCCATCCTCCACATAGCCACACATTTTCTGTTCCAAGTTTTTATGTAAATATGAAGCAGACAAAATAAAAATAATTGTTATGGTTCCTCTTAACAACTGGGATAAGTTTTGCTGGTATCAACCTATATCCCAGTAATTTGCAAAGAACTCATTTTGTGCCCAACAGACGAACACAGAGCAATGTTATCCTCCTTGTAGAGCACTGTTTTTTTTTAAGTGAGAAAATACTTTGACTTAATAAATCATTAAAATGGTTTTTTATTGAGGAAATGTTCAAAAACTTGCCCCAAGCAGTACCAAGTCAGGATGTTAAGAACTGTGCTTCTTACTTAGATAACATGTTCCATTAATATTTTAAGGGAAGGGTATTAATTGGGATTCTTCTGAGAAACAAGAAAAACCACTAAAGTGTGGGTGTGTATGTGTGTGTGTGTGTGTGTATGTGTGTGTGTGTAATAAGTATGTACATTTATAAAGAAATGTATTCTAAGAAATTGGCTCACATAAGTAAGGAGGCAAAGTAAGTCCAAATCAGCAGAATGATTCAACAAGCAGGAGACACAGGAGAGCTGACAGTATAAGTTCCAGTGCTAAGACTGGCAGTATCAAGACCTAGGAAGCATTGCTATTTCAGTGTAAGCTCAAAGGTAGGAAAAGACCAATGTCTTGCCTCAAGACAGTCAGGCAGGAGGAGTTCCTGTTGCTTCTAGGCCCCACATTAGAGCACACAATGTGCTTTACTCAGTCTATCAATTTAAATGTCAAACTCATTCCAAAACTTCCTCATGGAAATGCCCAGAATAATGTGTGACCAAATATTTGGGCACTCCATGACCCAGTCAAGTTGACACATGAAATTAGCCATCACACGAAGGCAAGACCGTAAAGGAGGATGCCTTCAGAGGAAATTCCAAGAGGCCTCTGTTCAATTTTCTAAGTCCTCTTTCTCACCTGTTTCCATTCCAGCCTTCTAGTTAAGTTCAGTGTCTTTGGATCCTTTCTTAGGACCCATCTGCCTCCACATAGAATTAGAAGATGCCAGGTGCTTCTTGTGTTTTGCAGAGTTTCTTCAGGCTTCCCCTGGCAGAGGGATAGAGCAGGTAATTCAAATTTGATCTCTCTGTATCCTGAAGCTATAGTTTCTTTCTGAAATAATTTGAATGAAAACATAACCTAATACCATAAAGATTAATTTTCTCTTAAATATATCTGCTATATTCTATGAGTGGGATGAACACCCCACTCAGTCTGTGGGAAGAGTGCATATCTCTTCTCTGGAGACTACTTTGACACTACTTGAGACTGCCTTTGCAAAAATTTATAACTGAGGAAATTATGACAATGAAAGAGATCAGACCTAACCAACTCCATCTTGCTTCTAACCTTTAAGCTGTGCTTATTCATTCCTGAGCATAGGCCGAACTAACCTTGGGAAGGAATTTAGCTTATAGTTTAACTCTGAAAAAAAATTGATAATAGCCCTTTCCCCAAAAAATCCCCTTCTTGACTGGGGACCAACCTGCCTTTGTAGGACTAACAAATTAGCTACAAGATTAGAAATTATGGTTTAGGGGCCATGCAGCCTCTGGCTGTAAGAATCTGAACATCCCCAAATTGTTCCTGGGAATAATATCACTATTGTAAAACTTAAAATCAGTGCTTGAGATATTTTGCAGACCCTGCACTTGATGTACCAGCTGACACCACCCAGACCGGTAATCTGGTTCAACCAGTTCTGTGATTCCACCCAGGAACAGAAGACAGCAAGAAAAACTCATCTTGATCAGCTATGATAGTATCTCCAACCTAATCAATCAGCACTCGCCACTTCCTTAGCGTCTAACCCACCAAATTATCCTTAAAAACTCCGATCCCTGAATGCTCGGGGAGACTGATTTGAGTAATAATAAAACTCCAGTCCCCTGCACAGTCAGCTCTGTGTGAATTACTCTTTCTCCATTGCAATTCCCCTGTCTTGGTAAATCAGCTCTGTCTAGGCAGTGGGCAAGGTGAACCCATTGGGTGGTTACATTCCCCTACAAAAGTATCTCTGGTCTTATTACTTGTACATATTTCCCATCAGTTAGAGCCACTCTGGAGGAATGGAACCAGCCTTAAACATTTTTTTTCAAATCCCTGGAGGGGCATAGAAATACTTTAAAGATCATTCTCCTAAAAACATGATTTTTTTGAGTAGGGGGTACATATTAGGTATTTGAACATCAAAGGGGTCTATGACCCCAAGATGTTTTTAAACAATGTTGATGGGTTTCAAAAGTGAAATTTCACAATTCCCTAAATAAAAGAATATGCAGAAAAATGTTCTGCTTTTGCCTTTATTGATATACGTGTTCTACCCAGAATATGGTGTTTGATTAAACCGGGCAATAAAAATAATTCTGCAGTGGAATTCTACTGTAGAACCAAGTCCTCTTCCTTCTGCCCATCATCTCTCTTTGCTATGGGACAATTGATGGACAAATGTGATTACTTTTGATTCCATAAAGTTATTTGGAAAGCTGTGTTAAACTATATAAGTCCTAATGTGTGCATGCCAAAGGTTAAAAGTCACACAAAAAATAATGTAAATACTATTGTGATTTTAATTTCCTAACTCTGGGGATTGAAGGACTCAGTATAACTTAGAATGCTTTCTACAGTTTCACTTAACCTTTGAGTCTACATGTTAAGACCCGATTGTTTCCTATGTAGATGGAGGCCCATAAAAGCTCTGCATCCTTCTCTTGGTGAGGATGCCATAAAGGTTTAGACTTGAGCCTATAGTCAACTGGGGTAAACCCGAAAAAAAAGGCCCATATGATACATCCTTTTGTGTGACTTTATGGAATCAAAAGTAATCACATTTGTCTGTCAATTGTCCCATAGCAAAGAGAGGTGACGGGCAGGAGGAAGAAGACTTGGTTGTATAGTAAAACAGTAATTCAGTTTTACTTAGACCTGTAATATATTGTTCTACTGCCTCCCATTTCCAACTTCTAGTATGGACCCTGGAATGTAGTGCCTGAGCCTGACCCTAGGAGATTATCTTTAAACAATTTTTTTGAACTTCCTCCATAAATTATTCCTTCCAGACTTTGAATGGGGTGTAGGTGTCAACCCCTAAGTAAGAAAGCAGGCTCTGACACAGGTATATAATCAAAAGTAATTTTCCTTTTGCAACATTCCACAAAGAAAAATAGAATATTTGAAGTTGTTGAGATACTTTCATTGTCTTACATTGGTATTTTTTCTGTGTGTGTGTGAATTGTCATACAAAGCTAGAACAGAGCTATAATAATAATATCCTGTATCATTTTGTTTTTCATTTTTGTGTTTTTCCCCCTGACTGTCTCTTTTCAATATTCCCACCATCCTTTCATATTTCCTGCTGGGCCAACCTTTTCTGAAATCAAACAGTAGAATTTTCTTATTATGTTTCAAGTATTTTAAAGATGCTGCTGAATTTCCAGAGCCCCTTGCAACTAGGCAACAGTCCCCTGAGCTCCAGACCACATGGAGAGAAAAAGAGTGTATAGCTCTGGGTCTTTGGAAATGATTCAAAGGCTGGAGCCCTAGGATATCCCCTTTGCGGACTTTGGCTTTAGGGATGAGTGAACCCAAGGTGAGGTAAAGAAATGTCACAGCACAAGAGTCGGGAGTTTGTTTTCAGAGAATGTGGTGCAAATATGTCTTCCAATGAAAACAAAGGGAAACTAGAAATATCAGCTTAAAAAATAAGCATTTGGGAAGGCAACTTTCTCACTCCCAGTTTCTGATTTGGGAATCAGTGCACAGCACGTTTTAAATTCAGAGCAGAGGGGCAAATGTTATGCTTTCGAAAGTCGTCAGAGAGAGGTAATGAGTCAGGGCAGCAGTGAGAGTTGTGGGTTCGTTTGGCGGAGAATGTGGGCACCTGTGCTACTGGGAAGTTGAGGAAGAAGGCCCAAAACATATTTTATGGATGGGGAGTTCAGAAAGCCTGCAGACACATTTTCCATAGAGCAAGAGCGATTGGCCTTGTGGCCTGGATCGTATTTTCCATATACTGCTGTCATTATTCCCTGAGCTGGGATGATACAGCTATAAGAATAGATGCAATGTACCTGCCTGACCCTCCAGGTAGTTGGTGGCATTCTCCTGTGCCTCGCTATCCAATATAACCTGTAATAATGAAGGCAAAGGCCAACATTTATTATGGGCTTAATATTCGTCGGGCACATCGGTAAGCACTTTGCATGCATTATCTCACTGAATCTTCCCGGGAGTCTGATGAGCTAGATACTACCACTATTACCACTTCACATATGAGGAGATTAGGCTGAAAAATATTAAGTAACTTGTCCATTCAGGTGCAGAACATAGAAAATAGATACGATTTCAGCTGGACCAGCTACATTTGCAAGGCCGCTTGTTAGAAAATTATTTCAAGATGGTAGTAGAAACATTATGGCAAGCATGAGGACCATCTAAGTATAGGCCCTGTGCAGTTGTGCAGGTTGTACACCTATGAAGCTGGCCCTGGTTCCCAATCATGGCTATTAACCATATTTCTGTTCATTTTTCTCCTTACCATCATTAATTCTCTTCATTATGCATCCTCTGTTCTTTTTTTTTTCCTTTTTTGTACCTTTTGATTTTTGTTTTCCTCATTTCTAGCATATTCATTTGATATGGTTTGGCTGTGTCCTCATTCAAATCTCAACTTGAATTATATCTCCCAGAACTCCCACATGTTGTGGGAGGGACCCAGGGGGAAGTAATTGAATCATGGGAGCTGATCTTTCCCATGCTATTCTCATGATCGTGAATAGGTCTCTTGCCACCCCCATGTAAGAAGTGCCTTTCACCTCTCGCTATAATTCTGTGGGCTCCCCAGCAATGTGGAAATATAAGTCCAATTAAACCTCTTTTTCTCCCCAGTCTCAGTTATGTTTTTATCAGCAGTGTGAAAACAGACTAATACATCATTCATCATTTATCTACTTTTTCGTTAATGTTTCTGTGGCCTAGTATCTGTGACTCTTAAATGTTCAGTTATAACATAGAAGAGACAGAAAGCTTTGAAGTAAAATAATTCAGTTTTTAGTTTATCAGTCACAAGGCATGCATTAAACCTTGGGAGTGAGCGATGTCCTGCTCAAAACCTAAGTCAGAGGTGGACACTTGTGAAACTTCCAGTTTTATTCTAATCTTCTCTCCCTCATGAAGGGAACCCACCTGAGAAGGGTTTAGAAGAAGAGCTTTCTGATGCCTACTTCTCAAGGGAAACTTTGTCCTCCAATTTGCTATGAATTTAAGTCCTTTAAAACAGACTATGCCAGACCTTGAAGCACCATGGACCATGAAACCAAAACTCAAAGTTACTAATCCTTTGCATACTTGGGAGAAGAAATATATATCTCTGTCCTTTTCTAACTATACTATGGTAAGTAACAGTTGCAGTGGTCTGCAACCAGCCTCAAACGCAGAAACCCTCAGAAGTTAGCAGTTCTAAAGCAGCTACCAGAACCCAGTAGAAAATCAACTATGAAACTACCTGGTCATTGTCATTTATGACTATTCCTGATTGAGGAGCTAAAGCAGCTACCAGAACCCATTAGAAAATTATCTATGAAACTACCTGGTCATTATCATTTATGACTGTTCCTCATTAAGAAGGGAATGTCAGAGCAATTAGAAAACAGAGTCTTGGTGGATGCCAAAGCTAGCTGGTCTTCTAAATTTGCTCCAATTTAACTGATTAATTCTCCACAATATATTCTTCTCTCTCTTTCTTATCCTCTATCTTATTTTTCTCTTCTATTCATGCCTAATCCAACCCTTGGTTCTCTCTTGCCCATCTACTCTGTATATCTATATGGCAACTTTATTTCTGAAAAAAGCCATCTTCCTCCTTCTCTTTCCTCTGAGTTATTGCTTCCTTCACTACCGGTTTGTCATTTTTAGGGACCCTGTTAGTTCCTAAGAGAAGACATTTGCCTCCAAATTGAGTTTTACACTTGAAGGAATTTTGTTCTGATAATCTTGGAATTTTCCAGTATAAAAATGATGGGGTGAAATGCGATATATCAATGTGTACATGCCCTTTGAGCTTTCAGGAAGAGAGGCCCTGTATAAATCAAATCAGGTATTTCCATCCTCACAACTTTAATAGCAGTAACCAGCAACAGTCCGTCCTTGAAGTGTTTATTCTCATCTAGACCTGACCATGCATTTATGAGTTCATACTTAAATGTTACAAGGCTTGTATTTTACTTTATTTGAAAATAGCAAAGTCATTTTTGTCTTTTTCTTTCCATTACAGGGGTACATTAGGTGGTACCTTCTGTGGCCCAGACATGCATATTACTGGAAGATGTCTGCTATTTTTATAACTTGTGGCTTGGAGTGCTGAGACACTGCTAATGGGATGAAGTGATATACTTTCCTATAGTTTTTGATGTATAGTAGTTTTCACATCAGTTTCAGGATCTATAAGAACTTGCAGAAAGACTTCACTGAACAGTTATTCCAGGCAGCTTGGCATGTCTTTTTTTTTTTCATTTTAATGTATTTATTTTAGCCTCTGTGGGTCATAAATTTCTCAGTGGAGTTAGGTTTGCTCCAAGGAAGGTCAAAATGATTACCCTCAAATTTTAGAGGTGGAGGGAAGACAGAGAGAGACACTAGGAAGAAAAGGAGTGTGATGATTGCATAAATGAATTAGCAGGAGATAAGGAAGATTTCAGAAGAGACATTAGATCAGTCAATCAATATTCTCCCCTTTTGAAAAGCATATAAATGCAATTTTATGTCTTTAAAACTGGTTTTAAACAGTTTTCTTCTAAATTAAAAACTTGAAAAAATAAAGAAAAAAGAAACAAACTAGCTTTTGCATTAAACACACCTTAGTAATGAGATGACCCTGGGTGGGAGGAAGAAAGAGGAGGAACAGGTTTTAAAAAGTAATATTTTTAGTTTTGTTTTATAATTGAGCCACAAGTTAACATTTTTGAATCAGTTACTGGTTTCTTAAGCTTTTGAAAGTGAAAGGGATCTATTTAACTGGCTTTATGATCATGATCAAATATTCTAGGCATCCTTATGCTTGAGATTTCAATTTTACACGAGGCACTTTCAATTGCAGTTGCTGGAAGAGATTGGTTTATGAGATGTGAGCAAACTCAATTTGAAAAAAAAGAAACCTTTGAGCTCTTATTCTGTGCATAGCACTGGGCATCGTGGAGCATACAAAAAAAAGGAGACGTCATGATGGGGCACACAATCGGTATATGCCGAACATTTCAGAGCAGGACAGAGAGGGACACAAATGTGGCACCACTCTAAGGCACTTAGGGTGATTGGAGGGAAGAGGGATTAGGTCAGATGGGGTGGAGCTTGAACAAATGTTATAAAATAGAATATTTCTAATAAGTACCAAGAGAAAAAAAGAATTATAGGTGCAGAAGGCCCCTAGGATTGATGGGTAAACCCTACCTGTAAGCTACAGTGGAGATTTCTGCTGGATGACTTAGATAGTGTGAACTACAGAGTAGGCAACAATGAGATTGTAGTATATTGAACACTTATTAAATGCCAACTGTATGCTGGATACCACTTTAAGAATTATGGTTATAAAAATAGGTAGAATTTGGTACTCAATAATCTCACTGCCTACTGAAAGAATCCAACAGGTAACTTAGTCATTAAATAAGTAACTCACACAATAACAGAGATTTTAAGGTCTCTTAGTGGGAATAAGAAAGGATAAAGGATATCATCTAGGTGGGGGTTCCTGGAAATAAATATAATCTCTTCCCCATTATAGTGCTCAGATCAGAAAACTGGATTCAGGCAAATCTGTGTAAATGTTATGGGAAAAATTCTAAATGTCCAAACTGTCAATTGTCTTTCCTGCAAATCAAGTTCTACTGTGTTCTGATTCAAAAGTCGTGGTTCTTTTATCTGTACTATTTAGCCTTACCATTGCAGCTGATGATTTGGAGGTTTGAGAAACTTAGGAGAAAAAAAGAAAGATCCAGAATCAAAGAGTTTTTAAACTCTCTGGGAAGCATTTATAATAGTACACACCCCTGTTTTGAGCAATGTAAGCACTGCAGACTCAAGCTTCTGTAGTTTGAAAGCCAAATGGATTGTTTGAGGGAATCTGGTTTCTGCTGATAATTGGAAGAAGGATAAGAAGTTTATAAGCAAACAATAGGCTAAAAAGTAAACAACATTTCGAGAACAATTTTATTTGGTATTCCTAGTTCTTATAATTAAGTCTCAGCTCAGTAATTTGTTTGGAACTTAATTTTCAATAATTATTTGTAAGTCATAGGATGCTGGGCCTATGGATACACTAACAACTGTGTTAAACTGACCTATTTGAAGGTAAAACTGCGGAAATTCAGAAAGGTTGTGGTGAAGTTTTGACTATAATGTGCTATTTACATTGGAAAATTGTTGTCATATGGAGATGAGGGGAAATAGGTTGCCTTACTTGCAGGCATTAAAGAAAAAAGTCAACATCCAATCTTCCACTTAATTCATTCATTCGCTAAATATTTGAGTGCCTTCCATCAGTTAGACATTAAGTTTCTTGTCAAGATTTTAGGATCAAGCAAGTTTTGTCTTTGAAACACAGCTAAGCAGTTTGCAATACTTTATTGTAGTGATAACAATGCTGGCTAACATTTATTGAATACTTACTATGTTCTAGTGGGTATATAAGTATTAACTCATTTAATAATCTTACATATGTTATGAGGTACTGTTATTAATTTTTCTTTTACAGTTGACCCAACTGAACCTCAGAGGTAGTAAAAAACTCACCAAGGCAATACAGTCAGATAGGATCCAATTCAAGCAGCCTGATTCCAGGTTCTAGACTCTGAAATACTTTAACAAATATAGTGCATATCTTGTCCATCAATCAACAAGAATGTATTGAGTATATCCACCTATCTGTGAATCTTTCAAGAGCAGAGATCTTTTCTTCCTTCTCTTCTTATGCCCGGAACTTAACATGGAAACCTATAATAGACATTTATTAAATGATAGTGAATAAATACTGCAAGAAATATTCAAAATATGGAAGATGAAATCCCTACTTCAAGCTGTTTATAGCCTAATTACCACTATAAATTTATTTGTTAAAAAAATTTTGAAATTTAAAAGTAAAGCAAAAGTGTATATGGTATGTTGATTCAATGTCACACTGGTGCATTGTTTAACAGGCCCACCCAAGAATGATTTATTACTTTAGGAAAATTTACTGATTGACTAGACCTGGACACTATGAAATTACATGTTTACTTATAGATTTGCGTATAGTAGAAAAGATAACTCCAAGAGTTATGGTTTAATTGTCCTGTAGAGCATTAACTAGTTTTTTTTTTTGGCAATCTGATTATAACATTGATTATTAAAATGCTTATTTATTTTTAATATTTTTCTTTTTCATAAATTATCTTTTCACGATCTTGGGACCAGTTTACCATCTTATTGATTTCTTCATTAATGAGTTAATAAATCTCTGTCATGTATTTATTCTATGTTTGTATAAGAGTCATGGTGCAAGTTTTAAACTTATACTTGGACACCTTCCTCATCAGAATTTGATATAAAATATAATATATATTATCTATACATTTGTTAACATAATGATAATCTTAGCTAACAATTATGAAGACATTCTGAATGCATTCTATGAATTATCTAATTAAATTTCTACAACCACCTATGGAAGACAGTCTCACTGCTTAAAAGTTGAGGAAACTGAGGGAGAGAGAGGTTATGTGAGCTGCTTAAGGTCATTCAGCTGATATTGGTGAAGACTGGAGTGATCTGATGTCAAACAGCCTGATTCCAGAGACTATTAAGCACTACACAAACCCCTTCAAATACATGATGCTTACCATCCCAATACATTAGCTACATTAACATGAATTAATATATTAACATACAGGCAATAGGCTAAATAATGGTAACAAACAGAGAACGGGCTAAATAATGATAAATATAATACCACTCCTTGAATGTTTGCCGTGTGTCAGACACTGTGACAGGTGCTTTACATATAAGATCTCATTTAATCCTCATATAACATTACAGTGTAGTTATTCTCGTCCTAATTTGATAGATAAGGAAACTAGGGCTTAGAGAAATTAAGAATCTTACCTAAGGTCACATAGCGAGGACTTAAAGATGGAATCTCATCTGCATGACACCAAGACCATCTTCATAACACTTTATCATGACTTTTATTCTCAGAAGACTATCCACTGGTAGAATATCTTTTAAAATGCTTCATATTGTTAGAGCTGGTTACAGCAAGAGTGGACATTCACCTAAACATCTTCACTTTAGCAGAACATGGTTAATGTCAACTTAGTGGTTCACATTCTTATGTAAGCTTAGCACAAAATCTGGATAAATTAAAACACTGATGGAGATGATTAAACTAGAGTTTTAGTCATTCAGTATATATGAAAAACTAAAAACAAACATTTGAAGATTGTTAGCAAGCAATGACAAAGACACTGAAAACAGGAATAATTTTCTGAGTTGTGGTAGGGGAGTTGAAGATAAACATTCAGAGTCTGAAAGACATTGGACACTTAGGAAGCCATACAGTTTTCTTTCAGTTATGGAGAACTCATCTCTCTCTCTCCCCGCCCCCACCCCCCACACACACTCTCTCACTCCTCATGTAATTTATATAAATTACAACTATCACATTCCTCTCTGCTTCATGTATTTCCCTGGAACAGTAGTCCCCAACCTTTTTGGCTCCAGGGACTGGTTTTGTGGAAGACAATTTTTTCCACGGCTGTGGGGCTGGAGGGGATGGTTTCCAGATGAAATTATTCCACCTCAGATCATCGGGCTTTAGTTTCTCATAAGGAGTACACAACCTAGATCCCTCACATGCACGGTTCATGACAGGGTTTCAGCTCTTATGAGAATCTAATGCTCAGGTCGTGATGCTCGCTCACCTGCCACTCACCTCCTGCTATACAGCCTGGTTCCTAACAGGCCACAGACCCTGATAAAGGTCCATGGCCCAGGGGTCCTGCCCTGGATTACCTTTGTACTTCCTTTATATCTTCCACTTATCTAAATCCTACTCACTCTTCCAGACTTGACTGAAAAGCATTGTCTTCCATGCAGACTTCCTTGGAAACTGCAGCTCTCAATCATCTCCTTACACCTTCCTATTTACATAGCAGAGATTCTCAGATGGTTTAAATACCCTTCTGGGTGCCTACTAAAATGCAGATGGTTCAGCTCCTTACCCAGAGATTTTTGAATCAATAGGTCTGAGGTGGGATTTTGAACCAAAAGACTTGGGTAATATTCACTTGTAACTATCCCTCCAAATAATTCTGATTTAGGGGGTCTAAAGATGAGATTTTGAGAAGTACTGCCCTGAGCTTTTAGAATTCAGAGAGGAGATTAAAGTGTAAGCATCCCCAGGCCTTTTCTCCTTACTCTTATCTGTATTTCCATGCCCAGTTCCCAGAACTTTTATGAAACAGAATCGGGAGACTAGGTGGACAGAGAAAGAAAAGACAAAAAAGGTAAGAGAGAAAGGAAGATTCCTTGCTTGAATCCCAAAGAAAGCCAGAGAAAGAAAAGAAATAGAAAACTAAGTCAATGTATATAAGGAAAAATTGAGGAAGAGATGAGAGAGAGAGAAAGGTGGGACAGAGAGAGCAGAGGGAAGGAAACGAACTGGACTGCAGGAATATTTTCGGCACCAGGACAGTGGTGAAATGTGAGACCATTGGGGAGGTAAGAGAAATTTGGAGATGTATTGCTGTGAGTTGTGGCTGGGCCCTTTTTCATGATCTTAGAAAGACTCAAATAAAGATTGGAATTTGCTCTGTAGACTGAATGTGTTTGTTCTCCCCAAGTTCATATGTTGTAACCTAATCCTTAATGTGATGGTATTTGGAGGTGGAGCCTTTGGGAGGTGATTAGGTCATGAAGGTGGAGACTTTATAAAAGCCCTTGGCATGGTGGCTCACGCTTGTAATCTCAGCACTTTGGGAAGCTGAGGTGGGCAAATCACGAGGTCAGGATATTGAGACCAGCCTGGCCAACATGGTGAAACCCTGTCTCTACTAAAGATAAAAAAATTAGCTGGGCGTGGTGGTGGGCGCCTGTAGTCTCAGCTACTCCGGGGGGCTGGGGCAGAAGAATGGCATGAACCCGGGGGGCGGAGCTTACAGTGAGTGGAGATGACGCCACTACACTCCAGCCTGGGCGACAGAGCGAGACTCCGTCTCAAAAAAAAAAAAAAAAAAACACCCTTGTAAAAAGAGACCCCAGAGAACAATTTAGCTTCTTTTTGCCATATGAGACACAGCAAGATGCCGTGTTCACTAGACACCAAATCTGCCAGCACCTTGACACTGGACTCTCCAGCTTCCAGAGCTGTGAAAAATACATGGTTTTTGTTGATAAGTCACCCAGTCTGTGATTTTTTTTTTAATAGCAGCCTGAATGAACTAAGACAACATTTCATTTAAGTTACTTTTTGCTCTTTTACTATTTAATACTAAGAGTTTCTCAAATGTAATCTATACAGTGAGCCACATGAGAGCTCCTAAATGTATTACAGTTACACAAGAAACTAAACTGTTCTCAAGATGTTCACTATCTGGTTACACGAATAAAACGAGTACAACTGTACCCAAAGGTGCAGAAACTGGCCTCAAATTCCACCCTTGGTGCTAACTAGCAGCAAAACGGGGAGAGAAGCGCTCTCCAACCACTAGTCAGTCTTGCTATTCTTTGACCTTGTCAGGGTGATATTGTCAGATTTATCAAGTGAGGCTATAATTGCTCTTGAGTATAGGAACTATGTCTTATTCATCTTTTCATCCCTTGGGCCCAAGAGGGTGCCTTGATGTCTATGCTTTCAGGAAATGACTGCTGAATCAATGTTTAAATTAATGCCAAGTTGAGCTTCCTGTGAATCCTTTAGCACTAGTTTTACTCACCTCACAAAAAAGGAGATATGGAACTGTTTTTGCATACTGATGGAAGCTTTTTAATGTCATAAAGAATGAAACAGACTCACTTAAGGTGTCTGTTAAAATACCATGGATTCCATGAGAAGGCAGGGGAAAGATTCTAATTGTAGGTGTAAGAGAGACCCCCCATAATAAATAGATTCCTTCTGAAAGTGTGGTAACATTCTTCCTTGTAGGAAGAGTGCTTTTTAGACAAAGAAAAGGAACATCACAGCAATGGAAAAGATATATTGAATGACACATCATTGCAATTAAGAAAGCCAATTTCTAAAGAAACATGAGAGAGGGAGAGAGAGAGAAATGAAAAGACGAAAACATTCCCCAGGATTAATTCTTATCCAGGGCACATAATATACGCAGCCTCTGAATCGCCTTAATTCATCTCTGTCTGTTGTCCTGATTCAGATGATAGAGTGGCTCAGTTAAATTGAAATTGAGTTAACTTGACAACCAAAGAGTGGCGTTGTTACTGGCTGAAAATCATTAATTTTGATGTGATAAATTCCTTTCTAATGGGGGCATTTTTATTATCTTTGGTGTTTTTGTTTTGGTGGCTTTTTCCAATATTTCAAGTAAGCCAGAGGAGAAACAAAACAGCCTTACACTCCTTTTCTCATTATGATTAGATTTTAAAAACTCCTTGCTGTCCTAGTCTGCTTAAGGTAAGATGAAAAATTAATAGGATCAAGAATACATCAAAATTGTGATTGTAATGCAGTGATTAATTCTGAGATTTTATCAGCATATAACTTTGGATGCAATTGTGAAGCATACTACACTTGGAGATTAGTTGGACATTTAAACCTATTGGATATAAAACCCAGTCATCTGACAAAACCTTAATCAGCAAATGTTCCCCTTTGGGAGCCTGCTATAAAATCAGTGTCTTCCCAGAAATTCAAATATGCATTTCTTGTTTAGACACAATCATTCCCAACCTTGACATAATATTGTCATCTCCTAGGGAGCTTTAAAAAAAATACTGTTGCTCTCTAGTGATTTGTACTTAATTGGTCTGTGGTGCAGCTGGGCAATGGGATTTTTTTTTAAGATCCCTGGGTAGGTGATTTTACTACTTACCCTAACTTCATAGGGACTTCTTTAGATGCGTATGGTTGTCAAATCAGAAGATTAGAATCAAAAGTGTTAACTGAGAAATCCCTCATAACAACATGATGGCAAGTTGATTTCCTCTTGTATGGCAACTTGATAGACTGGGAGTGGCTTCTTGGAGCACAATATTGAAAAAGATGTCAAAGCCATATGTGGTCTCGGTGGCATATGGTGCTGTGATCTACTAAGGATGGGGAAGAATGCATGGTGCTCTAAATGCTATGTGTTGCTCCACTCAGAATTAGCAAATATGTAAGTATTTAAATTTTGTTTAATTCAGGCAAAATTTATATTTAATAAGTAATCCCAATTCACCAAGGAATCAGCAAACTTGTTTTCTAATCCAAGTGTTTTGAAGGGAAAATTCTCTGTCTTGATTTTTTTTTTTTTTTTTTTTGCTTTTTCTTTTCTCTAACTTACACAATTTCAGCCTTGACTAGGTGTCGGTAGAGAATATTGATTAAAAGGTCTTAAAACACTCTCTTTGGACTTTGAACTTCTAGAAGTCAGGAATTGTGTTTTATAATCTTTGTATCCCTAGCATGTAAAACTGGGTCTGGCATGTGAATGCCAATATAAATAGTCTTTGCATTCAAATGGCTCAAGTCCACTTTCTGAAGTACTGGTCTTCCTACTTTTTTAAAAAAGTCACTTCTGCTTTGTAAACTTCCTTCTTTTATTGCTTTACCTTTGTGTTTGCTTATTTGGACATTGTCTTGACACTGCTGATTGTTGGCCCAACTAAACAGCTGTGCCTCATGCACTGCTCCATCTTCATCCTAGTTCCTCTGTGAGACTCATATTCTTAGATTTTGGAAATACCTTGTTCTCTTTGGAGTTTCAGCCCATGATGGTTCCTTAGTGACAGCTCAGCATGGCTCCCTGGTCCCATCATGTTGGGTAAGAAGAAAAAGTTTCCAAGGCAATTGTCTTTGGATAAGTCTTCCCTAAGCAAACAGCAGATTCTTTCCTCCACGCTTTTTTTTTTTTTTTTTCTTTCTTTATCATGTCATAGAATGTCTTCTTCTCTTACAGATGTGGGACTAGGGAGTAAATGGTGGCATTTAATATGCAAAAGTTATGGGTGGTATTTAAGTTTATAATTACTGTTGTATATGGAAACTGTAGGAAAAAATCAAGTGTGGCCAAGTGTTTATAGTCAGGGAAACTTTTGCTTTCAGTCTGATAACCTTCCTGTACTGTCCTGGTTTCCTGTTGGTCCTGCTGCACTGACTCCTGGGCTGTCAGTCTGTGGGGTAGGTTGTCTTTTCCAAGGTGGGTCTCATGGTCACCCACTTTTCATTGTCTTCTGCAGTGTGACCTGACCACTCCCTTAACAAGAGGCCAGGTCTATTTCTCCACTTCCTTGAATCCAGGCAGCTTCTGTACTGCTTTGACTAACAGATCTGGTAGAAGTAATGCTGTGTCTGTTTTGAGCATAGCCTTAGCTGTCTTGGCAGCTTCACGTTTCTCCCCCTTGGAAGCCAGCAATCTGATATGAATCATGTCTATCCTGAAGCTCCCATGCTGTGAAAGCCCTGAGCTAGTGTGGAGATGCAATGTAGTGAGAAAGAGAGAGACAGAAGTCAAGGTGCACCAATGTGTCAGAGTGTAAGTAAAGAGTCCTTGACAGTGAATTCTTCAGCCCCAGCCACCCCGGCTGATGCCACGTGATTCAAATTCAAACAGCTCAGCTGAGACCTTCTTGAATTCCTGGCCCAAAGATTCTGAGCAAAATAAAAGTTAACAAATTAAATCACAATGTTTAGAATAGTTATGCAGTAATAGCTAACAGGAATGGGCTCTGGGCAATTCTTTTGAGCTTGTGTATTCTGTCTGCAATGCTGTGCTCACTGCCTAATGACCTTTATAAAAATACAAGTTTCGAATCTCCAGTGATTGACCACATGGCCACAATATTTCTGGAGTCACTGAGATTGCCTTGACTCTCTGCTTCACCTTGTACTAGGTGTGTGAACTTCAACATATCATTTCCCTTTTCTGAAACTCAAATTTCTTGTTTTGTAAAATAGATTAATTAATACACAGTAACAGTGTTGGGGTTAAACATAAAATATTGCATATAAAGCACTGAGCACAATGCTTAGTTCATCTTGAGTGCTCAGTAAATGGGAGTTGTTTAAAAAAAAAAACAAAAAACAAAAAACCCCTGCAAAATCATGGCAGTTTTCTCCTTCTGTCTGACTATTGGCCCAACTAAACAGCTGTGCTTCACGCACTGCTCCATCTTAATCCTAGTTCCTCTGTGAGACTCATATTCTTAGATTTTGGAAATACCTTGTTCTCTTTGGAATTTCAGCCCGTGATGGTTCCTTAGTGACAACTCAGCATGGCTCCCTGGTCCCATCATGTTGGGTAAGAAGAAAAAGTTTCCAAGGCAATTGTCTTTGGATAAGTCTTCCCTAAGCAAACAGCAGATTCTCTCCTCCACGCTTTTTTTTTTTTTTTCTTTATCATTTCATAGAATGTCCTCTTCTCTTACAGATGTGGGACTAGGGAGTAAATGGTGGCATTTAATATGCAAAAGTTGTGAGTGGTATTTAAGTTTATAATTACTGTTGTATATGGAAACTGTAGGAAAAAATCAAGTGTGGCATTTGAAGGCAAGAGTTGGCTGAATTCCATACTATATCATTGGCTTTTATTTTAAGCATCTTATTTCCTCAATTATCTGTGAGCACCTTAAATTCAGAGACAGTGTTATCTACTGTGTGTGTATGTAGCCTTTTCATAATTCTGAATACATGAAACATTTCTTTGAATAAAATATACACTCAAATAAATAGAGGCTGGGCGCGGTGGCTCACGCCTGTAATCCCAGCACCTTGGGAGGCCGAGGCGGGCGGATCATGAGGTCAGGAGATCGAGACCATCCTGACCAACATGGTGAAACCCCGACTCTACTAAAAGTACAAAAAAATTGGCTGGGCACGGTGGCATGCGCCTGTAGTCCCAGCTACTCGGGAGGCTGAGGCAGGAAAACCGCTTGAACCCGGGAGGTGGAGGTTGCAGTGAGCCGAGATTGTACCACGGTGCTCCAGCCTGGTGACAGAGCAAGACATTTCTCGAATAAATAAATAGAGAAAAAAATGTCTAATGAGAACCAATATTGTGTTAGACCTTCAGGTGGTATATTAATTAATGTACCAACTTCATTATTTTTATTTTTTATTTCATTGTAAATTGACAGTTTGTAATTGTATATATTTATGGGGTACAGGATGTTATCATGGTTTATGAAAATAATGTGGAGTAATTAAATCAAGTTAATTAACATATCCACCACCTCAAATACTTATCTTTTTTGGGGTGAGCATATTTGAAATGTACTCTTTTAGCAATTTTGAAATGTACAACACATTATCATTAACTATGTTCACTATTCTGTACCAAAGATCACCAAAAATAAAAACTAAAACATATTCCTCCTAAGATTTTATACTCTTTGATTATTATCTCCCCATTTCCCTCACCTCCCAGCCTCTGTAACTATCATTTTAGTCTCTGTCTCTTTGAATTATATTGTTTGAGATTCTACATGTAAATGAGAACATGTGGTACAGATTGAACATCCCTAATCCAAAAATCCAAAATCTGAATACCACAAGTGGAAAATTCCACACTTGACCTCATGTTAGATTGCAATCAAAACACAGTTTACTCTGTGTCTCCAAGGGAAAAAAAAAAAGACTTCATTCGGCTGTCTGGGAGGCACTCCCTCTAGGATGTTCCTCCTTGTCTATTTCTCCCTTGGCCACTTCTAAAGTGCTTATAGGTACTCTTTCTGCACTTTTCCAGCCTGCTTGCTGCTAGTGCAGGTTCTGAGCCCTTGGGATATTTTATAACTTGAGCTGTTAAAGACATCTTAAGGCCAGGCCAATAGTTTCATTGACAATACAATTCTCTGGAAAACTTAGTGGGCTTTGGATCTATCTGCTTCTAGGAAGCTCTGGGTGGCAGCAACTATGCCCTAAGTTTTTGCCTAGATATGTCTCCCATATTTCTTTTCTTCCTTGTCCTCATGTTTCTTTCTGTCAGATTAATGGCATTTATCATGAGGCTATCTGAAACTAAAGGGTTGGGTAAAAATATAACAACCTTAATCTACATTTCCCACAAGGCTTAGTTCTTATGTTTCTTTTAACTGAGAAGTCTTAATGGGCCTTCTTTAAATTGTTTCCTATTCTTTGTAGTCCAGAAGAATGAAAACTGTTTCTTCAACTCTATAAAGTTCTTTAATTTCTGCCTGCAAACGGTTGCTTGTGATTTCTTGCTGTAAGCAGCAAGAAACAATCAACAAGCACTAATATTCTAGCTCATTCAATCTGCTGCTTCCAGAACAGTATGTTCAGTATGTACTCAATCTTCCTTTGAAGTGATTTTAGGTGATGGTTTTACCAGACATTTCTCTATCTTTCTAAACTGTGAAATCTATTCCTGTGCTACCTGTTGCAAATCCAAAGAGTTATACATTGCTATGCATTTTATCAGTTTGTTAAAGTACTTCACTGGAAAGTGCTAATTCCTATATTAGACGGGATAGATGGGATGACTTTAACATATAGATCTAAAAATATAAAACGGTTCAAACACACACAAAGTTTATTTCTTGATTATATATCTATTCCAGACAGGCATAATTTGAGTGGCTTTGCTTGTTAGAGTGATCATAAGATATTGGCTCCTTCCACCCTAAGGTTACACCACCTCTGAGGCCTCAAGAAGAAAAACGAAAGTGGAGAAGTCATAAGATTTTCACTCACATATTATTGGCTAGAGCTTAGTTACATGATTATTATTTAGCTGCAAGGCGGGCCAGGACATGTGGTCTAGCCATGTGGGCAGGCACAGAGAGATGAGAATTGGAGCGGTGGTAGCTTCTCCTCCACGCCATCTTTACCCAGGTGAGCCCCGGTTTCACCCTGAGTTTCTCACTTGTCCACTTGGTTGTTTCATACTCCTCAGAACAAAATCTTCTCTCTCAGTAAATGGCATAATTATCCACTGAATTGCTCCAGTCAGAAACTTGAGAGTCCCTTCCCTCACTCTCCCAACCAGTTCATTACAACTCCTGTCTTTTGTTCATTTATTTTAAACACAGGTAAGCAAAATTTAATGAATTATAATCCTTGGTTTATGACACCCTCTGAGGCCTTCCCGATACCATCCTCCTACTTCCCCATCTGAAGATAACTAGCTTTAATCTTTTCTTTGCTTTTTCTTATTTCATTTTATCACATATATATGTATTCCCAAAAGCATGTTATTTAATTTTTTGAATACTTGTAAAAAGAGAGGCTGCTTGTAATCTTCTGGGGCTTTTTTTTTTTTTTTTTTTTTTTGAGACAGGGTCTTTCTGTATCAGCCAGGCTCTAGAGTGCAGTGGTATGATCATGGCTCATTGCAGCCTCAAACTCCTGGGCTCAAGCGATCCTCCCACCTCAGTCTCCCAAGTATAGGCACATGCCACCTCACCATGACCAGATCATTTAATTTGTTTGTTTGTTCATTTGTTTTTTGGTAGAGACATGGTCTCACTATGTTGCCCAAGCTGTTCTTGAACTCCTGACTCAAGTGATCTTCCTGTCTTGGCTTCCCAAAGTGCTGGGATTACAGGCATGAGCCAGCACACCCAGCCAGGACTTTGAACTCCATATTGCAATGTTAATATCTCTCCATGATAATGAATGTCCCTGTGGTTTTTAAAAAATATCGACAGTCACACAATATTCCAAATACATCACATTTTATTCATTCATCAGGCATTTAGGTTGCTGTTACAAACATTACAATTTTTTTTACATTCGTGTGTTTATTTACCACGTGCATTTACAAATCTCTCTTGTGTATATACCTAGAGGAAATTTCCTTGCTTTTAGAATATGTAAATGTTTCAGCTTACAAAATTGTTCTAAATTGTTTTCCAAAGTGAAGGTTTCAGTTTATGATTTTGTCAGCAAGGTTTAAAAAATATTGATTTTTAATGTTTCTTCTAACATTTGGTATTGTTATATTTTCTAATTTTCATCAATAGGTTTTTAAAAAAATAATGCTCCCTTACCATAGTTTCAGTTTGTATTCACCTGATAGTAGTTATATGAACACCTACTTATATGTTTACTAGCATATATGTTTGTTTGAAGAATGCCTCTTCATGATTTATCTGGAGTTTCATTTGAATTTTCCGTGAAGATTATTATGTCATCTGCAAATAGTGAACATTTTATTTCCTCTTTTTCAATTGTTATGCCTTAAATGTCTTTTGCTATCTTATTTTGCCAGCTAGGACATCCAGTGCAATGTTGAATTGAATGGTATAAAATCTTATTCTAATTCTGATTTTAAAGAAAGTGCTTTAAACACTTCTCCATTTAGGTTGTCATTTGTTATTGCTGTTGTTTGATAGAAACCCTTTATCAGGTTGAAAACTTTTTTTTATTTCAAATTTACTAGGAATTTTTGAATTGTGAAATTATTTTCAATTTTATTAAGTGATTCTTCTGCATATTTTGAAATTACATTATGGATGCAAAACGGAGTAATATATTTTTCAGGCCCTCAGAGAGATTGGAATTAACAGTAGGGGGAAAGTACCCAAATGTACATGCAGTTGCATATACCCAGTAAACCTGTAAAACAAATGAACAGAGTTGTTAATTTTTCCAAAAATTTCCTTTGAAAAATTATCTTGTAGAAGGTGGCACTTAATATGGGCCGTGAAGGACGAATACATTTTAACAGAAAGTTAAGACATGGGATGAAGGGAAAGAAGGAAAGGTCTTTGTTGAAAGGTCTATTCTAGGTAAAGATATACAGTTGGGAAAATGAATGATGAATGCTAACTGATCATTTGGCTGAATCAAAGTATGCAAAGAAAATATCAGCTACATCTGTTGATACCATATTTTAGAAAACAATACATTTAAGAATAATAATTCTAAAAAGAAATGTCACTGAAACTGTATTTTAAAAGTTAGATACTTTAGGTAGATAAATCTAGCATCATATTGTGTGTTCCAGAAAACACATGCTGCTCTTAAAAAGGGGTTTCATTGTCAATAAATTTGGTAAATACTGCATATTCTGTTCTATAATCTATATTATGATATTAAAAGCTCTAAGATTTCCTGCAATTTAATATATTTTTTAGTCTACATTTTTCAAACACATTTGGTACCGAAAATCTGAATAGACCTTGGGTAATGTGTCGAAGGATTTTCTTTTGAAAGTCAGTAGTACTGGGTAGCAAATTGCTTTATTAGGGAAGGAAGAAAAGTAGAAAAGGAGGGAAGAAAGATGCAAAGATTATACTAGGTTTTGTAAAGTGGTAAATGGAAAAATGAAGAGATTAAGCAAAAATAGAGAAAATAGAGTGGGAGGTTTAATTCAGTTTGAGCTAGTATACTTTGGCGTTACTTCTGAGAATTTCAGGTGATTTTCAGCAAGCAGCTGAACATATATGTCTCTAGCTGAGGGATAGAATAGAGATTTGGAGTCACACATATGAAGCTAATGATGAAAAGAAATATGAATCCACAATGAGAAAATGATACAAAATCAAACATCCACTTCAGAAAAAAGTTATTAGGGAACAGTTACAATTACAGGAACAAGAAGAAGAAAATAAGTGAGTAAAGTGGACCAATAAAAACAAAAGTAAGCCAAAACAAAAAATCCAAACACCCCAGGAGAAAAATCTATAGTTCAGTGTCCTGGAACACATAGGAATGTTGAGGAATAGTTGTGGATGAAGAAAAGTCTTTATCATTTTCTTAGAATTCATTTTCATTTTCTTTTGAATAACTACAGTTTTCAGAATATTCTATTTTTATTGAGCTTGGGTTTTGAAGTATGGCTTTATCTAAAGACGTCTGTTAATTTTGGGTTATGAACTAAGTCACGGTGCCAATAGCTTTTCCGATTCTGTGACCCAACTGTGAAAAATATGGAGGGGAAGGAAGTGTTCAGTTACAGTTGGATGCTTTCCAACTCATTGTCACAGGGGTGTTCTGCACCATCTTGATACACATGCAGCTAAGCCCCAGTATCTAATTTGAATTGGTAAGTTGAACAGTAATGATCTCTTCTAGCTCAGAGAGCATAAAAAGCATAGTTTATCACTATCCATAGCA
This sequence comes from Pongo pygmaeus, assembly GCF_028885625.2. Taxonomy (NCBI): domain Eukaryota; kingdom Metazoa; phylum Chordata; class Mammalia; order Primates; family Hominidae; genus Pongo; species Pongo pygmaeus. Next base: position 72,091,787 of record NC_085930.1, on the reverse strand, counting down.
TTTCTCAGAGCTTTCCAAATGAGAGGAGGAATCATGGATGCTTCCTAAGTGCAAAGAATATGTTTTATGGATAACTGTTGGTCAGGGAAGCCTAATAAACAGTTGAATAATTGAAACTGAACTTATCACTGCTCAATAAACTCTCCATTCTCATTAGCGATACGTCTCATGAATTTCTTGCTGTCATTTACTTTGAAGCTCATGTCTTCACTGCAACTTACTTGGATCATGGAACTGCTGTGGTGAGCATCCACAAAACCAGCCAGTGAGAGGTTTTCTGAGATACTGTCAGCATCATAAACTGTGTCAAATGATCCATTGAGATCAATTGTATGAGAACAGCCCCCAAATTCAACCATTATTGGCAGAACAAGTAATGCATTGTCAAAATCTTCCAGCTCACCCAGATCTAGTGGTTTATCTCCCAAGAAACTTTTATAAATGGACCATAATTTTCCTACACAATGAAAAACAAATGAAAGACACCCTCTACTCTCTACTATGTCTTCAGGGAAACAGAAATGATGGACAGGGATTACTTATGAGGAGAGATTAAAAGAGCTTAGGGACAAATACAGGGGAAAATAATGATAGCCTGTGAATATTTGAAAGAAATAAAAACAGATTAGAGTGAAATTACAGTATTCAGAACGGCCCAGTAGGGGATAACTAGGAGTAATGGGATGAAAATAATGAAAACACTTAGGCTTATTCTCAGCAACATCTTGCTGGCAGTGCTAGATGACAGACTCATCTCCTGAGGCAAGTGACGGAATTGCTATCACCTTGGGAGTTCGAAACTGGAATGGAAAAATTAGGTTTGGTGGCAGACAGCAATGGAGGCAGACTCATTTGTTCTCATTTTTTTTTTTTCCTGTCTTAAGATATTGTGATTCTCAGAGACAAAGAATGCTCAGTGACTATCTTTGATCACCTTAGTATGTTTCTGTGCATCATTTATAAAGCTTCACATGTGTCTTCGGAGAATGGTTTGGCTGATTTATGCTCTGGTGTAGGACAATTTTTTTTCTTATCAGTAATACATCTTCTTTTCAGTTATTGGTCCTAATGTGTCATTCTTGACATGTGGATTGCATGCTTCTGATTATATTATGTGTCCTCAGAGACACCCAAATATACAAGAGGATAAAAACCTCATAAACAACAGGTAGGGGGTGCAAAGACTACTCTGGGAACCAAAATGTCACTACTTGCAGAGAAATCCAGCACACACAGGAATTTGTTATCTGGTGCCAGTGGTCCACCTTTACAGAGCTCATGGACCCTCTTAAGTAGAATGAAATACACTGTGTGAGTACAGGTTCTTTTTTCTTTGTAGACGATCCATAGTGTTTTTTAGCTTCTCAAGAGGACACCTAACTCTCTGCTCCTGATTTAACAAATAAAAAAGCTAAGCTGGGCTGGGTGCGGTGGCTCACGCCTGTAATCCCAGCACTTTGGGAGGCCGAGGCGGGCGGATCACGAGGTCAGGAGATCGAGACCATCCTGGCTAACGCGGTAAAAGCCTATCTCTACTAAAAATAGAAAAAATTAGCCGGGTGTGGTGGCGGGCGCCTGTAGTCCCAGTTACTTGGGAGTCTGAGGCAGGATAATGGCGTGAACCCGGGGGGCCGAGCTTGCAGTGGGCTGAGATCATACCACTGCACTCCAGCCTGGGCAACAGAGCGAGACTCTGTCTCAAAGAAAAAGCTAAGCTGAACATTTGAACAGATACTCATTGGAATTCCATTTCTAAATGTTTTATGATGGTGTGAGATAATATATAAAGTGTCTTGACATTTATTTTTTGGGAAGCACTAAAGACTTTTTGCATTATTTGTCTAATGCTCCTTGAAATTGTCTCTGATTACAACTGTAGAAAGAAAAGATATTTGTATGTCTCATCTCAGGATTTGAGACACACTCTGCCTGTTTATGTATTTTTTTATTCTTGCAAAACTGATGCATCCTCTATTTAAATAATTAAAGAAATGTATAAAAGCATATAAAAGAATAGTAAAAACTCACTTAAAACAAATTTCACTCTACAGAAATAACTTTTATAACCATTAGGTGAATGCCATTCCAAACGTCTCCGTATACATGTGAAGACAGATATATTATTACAAGACCAGAAAAACTCTGTAAAAATTCATCATTATATAAATGTTAATTAAAATAATTGTTAATTTGGTTTTATATAAATTTAGTAGAAATCAAAGAAACTCAAAGAAATAGAAAGAATTGAATATCAAGACGTTTTTACCACATATGTATTATTTTTCTCAATAATCCCTCTAAATTTAAGAAATAGTATTATAAAAAACATGAAGAACTTGGTGTCATTATTGTCTTAAATGACACTGTAATTTTGTCTTTTAGCTTCCTTCTAAAAAACATTAGAAAACTAGCAATTTTCTACATCTTCCAATCACCTCTCCCCCAATTTTCTGATATAGTTTTATTATTAAACTTGCTATTTCAGCTCTGTAATTTCTTCTTTTAGTTTTTAAAAATCACCTTATCTCAGAGATCTCATTTTATTTAATTTAGGTAGTTAAAAATCTCTAACATAAAATATTTTGGGGGGAATTTCTTCTGATCCTTGAGTTATTTTTAATTTCCTGATTGGGCTTATCAATTATCTCAATTTCTCTTTATTGAAGAAAGTTCTCAGTCTACTTGCTGTGCTGTTTATTGTTACCTTGCTTATGCATCGTGTGGGCAGCTGTATCCAAAAATTGCATTTGCTCTGTTATGGTGTGGGGTGACTTCTCCTTGACTTGCTTCCCACTCTATCTGAAGTTATTTGTTTCCCACCATGAGCTATAATCTTAGACGTGTATATTCCTGTTTTAGGTACTTTTCTTTAGATCAAAGGTATGGAATAGAATGGGAAGAGAACACACTCGAGACTTAGTATTAGGATATGAGGCCTTTTCTTTTCTCTTTTCTGTTATGCACATGGTTAAACCTGCAGTACCATGGTTTACTCCACTCAGTTCAAGAATATGCAGCTGAGATCCCAGCATTTGCAGTGCCAGCAACTAAGATTTAGAAACAGAATTCACTCTGCCCTTCCGTCTACCTCATTTTTGTTGTTGTTGTTGTTGTTGTTTTTGACACAGAGTCTTGCTCTGTCACTCAGGCTGGAGTGCAGTGGTGCAATCTTGGCTCACTGGCTTACTGCAACCTCTGCCTCCTGAGTTCAAGCAATTCTTCTGCCTCAGCCTAGCTGAGTAGCTGAGATTACAGGTGCCTGCCACCATGCCTGGCTAATTTTTGTATTTTTAGTAGAGATGGGGTTTCATGTTGGCCAGGCTAGTCTTGAACTCCTGACCTCAAGTGATCCACCAGCCTCCACCACCCAAACTGCTGGGATTACAGGCGTGAGCCACTGCGCCCAGCCTACCTCGTTGCTTTTCCATGAGCAAGAGTCCCTGGATCCTCCCACAAGAGAGCAACTCAGTTTATCGTTGTTTCTGTTCACAAATCTTTACCTTTCATTTTGAAATTCTCTTTTCTAATTTATGATGTCAGCTTACCTGTTGTTTTAATTTCTTCTCAGATTTGATACCTTGCTATTTACGTACTTTCTTGTCTCTGCATTTCCTTCTGCTCCTACTACAAATAGGTTTTGTCTATCTCTAAACCAAAAAACCATTAATTGAATTGACTTTTAGCATTCTTGATGGAGAAGATTCTCTCCATCCAGACTTTCTTGTTTGTAACTCCCCAGTGTATGAGTTGACTGCTTTTAGGTCTCATGGTCCAATCAGCTGTTTTCAGAATTTGGGGTTTATAGAATCAAAATTATGATCACTTTTGCTGAATAAATTCCCTTGGGATACTTTCTTCTGAATGTACCATAAAAGGGTACTCTTAATAATAGAATAGGGGTATTGATGCGGCCTGCAAACCATCTAAGACCATTAGCCCTATCAGATGCAGATAAAGAATTAGCAATTGGTTATTAGCTTAAATTTTTGTTTTGGAGAAAAAGTCATGTTTTGCAAGTGACTTAAGAAAGCTGTATTTGCACCCTTCACAAGCTGATTTACAAAAAAGAAAAAAATGAATGATTAATTAAATTCAACTTTTAAGACATTTACATACAGAGAAATATACATACATTTACATATAGAGAAATAGCCTATATTATGATATAAGAAATAACATTTTGAATAATAAAAGGTGGTATTTATCGATAAAGGCTAAGTTGAGAGTTGAGGCAAAATCTTGCTGTTTCAGATAAGCCACAATAAAATGGGTTTTTGTTTTTCATCATTAGACCATCTGACTGAATTACACAGGAAACTGCTGTAACTCTCAATTCTGTCTATACAGAGAGCCAGAGGAACACTCAATATTTGAATGAACAGATCATTGAAGGAAATCTGCATTAAACTATGATCTTCAAATATAAGATGAGTTATGAAGCCTCAGAGCTTCACCCTGGTGAAATGCTAAGAAACTGTCTTACGTAAATCCTTCCTGATGAGGAAACTGAGGCTCACAGTAGAGAAAAACTTGTCTACAGCAAATGAGGGCTGAACCTGGCTCTTTTCATTTCTTATCCTGGCTCATTTCATTTCTGAACTAGAATCTTTTTCACTCTGCCACATAGCTTCCAGCTCAGATCAATGTTTTCTCAAATACAGGACACCCGAGAGGCTCTTAGGCCCTTTCAGGGGAAATGAGTCCCTGAATGGGTGATTTATAGATGCAATAACGCTTAGCCTTAAAACGCCCGAGAAAGAAAACAGACTCTGATAGGTAGTGCCTGACTAAAACCCAAAACCTATTTATACCTAGACATTGTGGCTTCTTCATCAGAAAGGGGAGGATGGGGTGGAGAATAATTTAGGAAACATGCAAGAGATTACTGAGGGCATATTGAAATATTGGTGTTGCATATTTTTATTCTGTCTGGTAGAAGTAGAAAGGAAAAGAAAATATTACACAGACTGGAAAAGCATTGATGTTAGGCACAACTGGGAGCAATAATGTGGAGCATCTTTTCTAGCAGGTTGAAAGTCCCTAAGTCAACTCAAATATTCTATGACAACAGAGTGGTTAAAAAAAGTAGTGTATCCATACTAAGGAATAATACATAGTTAACAAAAATAGTGAAGATTTGTAAAACCTACTATTAAATGAAAGAAATCAAGATTCAAAATATGTATAGTATGACAACATTTATATTTAAAAATATATACACAAATCCCTATATATTTTAGTATGTGTATAAAGTGTTATATATAAATATATGGTAAAACATCTCAAATAATACACTGTGGATAACAGTTTCCAACCAGGACTGATTTTGCCTCCGAGGGGACGTTTGGAAATGCTTAAAGATATTTTTGGTTGTCGCAGATGGGGCCAAGGGAAATGCTACTGGCACCCAGGGGATACAATGCCCTTAACAAGGATGAGACAAAACAGCCTTCAAGACAACCCTGCAACAAAGAAATCATTTCACTCACTATGTCAATAGTGCTGAGATTGAGAAACCCTGCTTTAAATTGATAACAATGATTTTCTCTGGAGGGGCAAATGGAACCTAGGAGTTAAGAGTTTTGGGCTTTAAACAGAACTTCTACTTTATTTTTACTGTTTGTGCTTCCATTAATGAGAGTATGCTGATATATTACTGATAAATTTTTTTAAATGAAGCTTAAATTACAATAGATGCCTAAATGTATTGCCAAACTTAGATTTCCCCACTAGCGCATAGACGTGAGAATGCAATGATTCTTTAAACAAGTTGGTGGTAAGTGGCATTGAATGGTGGGTGCAGTGTAGTGTGTTGAGAGAGAGGTGAGGAAAATCCTGTCTCTAAAGGATGAGTGGCAGCTGATGGAAGATAAATAAGAAAGACTGCTGATTTCATTCATTATGCTACAATCTGCTAGCAATGGAAAGTTGAAGAAAATACTATTATAAACATCTATGTAAAGACTAGCTAGGATGAACAGCTGTTAATAATTTGCTGTAATGACTTCAAATTTCATTCTCTTTCTCAATTTCCTTTTCCCTCTTTGGAAAAAACATCATTATTTTGATATATATCAATCAACAAGTGGATAAAGAAACTGTAGTATATGTATATGATAGAATACTAATCAGCCATAAAAAGGAATGAATTAATGGCATTTGCAGTGACCTGGATGAGATTGGAGACTATTATTTGAAGTGAAATAACTCAGGAATGGAAAACCAAATGTGTGTTCTCACTCATAAGTGGGAGCTAACCTATGAGGATGCAAAGGCATAAGAATGACACAGTGGACTTCGGGGACTCGGGGAAAAGTTGGGAAGGGTGTGAAGGATAAAAGACTACAAATCTGGTGCTGCTCGGGTGGGGATGCACCAAAATCTCACAAATCACCACTAAAGAACTTAACCATGTAACCAAGCACCGCCTGTTCCCCAATGACCTATGGAAACTAAAAAAAAAAATTTTTTAATATATAAAAACTTAATATTTTTAATAGTATCTTTCTTCTGCAGGATTTTGTCTTTCATTAAATGGTTATCTATATTAATCCATATGGACAAAGATATTTCTCATTTATTTGAAATGCTACATGTATCATCATGGGAATAGTTCATGGTTTATCCATCTTTCATTAGTTTGTTTCCTTTTTAAAAATTATTATAAAACATAATTACAAAGAACACCACTGTTCATATTTCCATGGTTGGAAGTTCCTCTAGGCAAATATCTCCAGAAATAAAATTTCTAAACCATAAGATATGCATAAGCTTAATGTTACCAGGTAACAGATGAACCCTCCATCTTCATGGAGTTTCAAACTGTGTTATTGTACCATCAGAAGGATACCCAAGAGTTCTTTTATCTTTATAGCCTTGCAAACACTTGCCTCTTTAAGATTTTTGGCAAAAATTACTCTGATGGGTATAAAATAGTATGCCATTTTTAAATTTTGAATTTTCCTGATTACTGATGATTGAACAATTCTAAATTTTTTATCCATGTGTGATGGTTAATATTGAGTGTCAACTTGATGGAGTTGAAGTGTCAACCTGAATTGAATGCATTGTTCCTAGGTGTGTCTGTGAGGGTGTTGCCAAAGGAGATTAACATTTGAGTCAGTGGACTGGGAGAGGCAGACCCATCCTCAGTCTGCACCATCTAATCAGCTGCCAGCACGGCTAGAGTAACAGCATGCAGAAGAACGTGGAAGGGCTTGACATGCTGAGTCTTCTGGCCTTCATCTTTCTCCTGTACTGGATGCTTCCTGCCCTTGAACATCAAACTCCAAGTTCTTCAGCTTTTGGACACTTGGATTCACACCAGTGGTTTGCCAGGGGCTCTCAGGTCTTCAGCCACAGACTGAAGGCTGCACTGTTGGCTTCCGTACTTTTGAGGTTTTGGAACTCGGACTGGCTTCCTTGCTTCTCAGCTTGCAGATGGCCTATTGTGGGACTTCACCTTGTGATCGTGTGAGTCAGTACTCCTTAATAAACTCCCCTTCATATATACGTCTATCCTATTAGTTCTGTCCCTCTAGAGAACCCTGACTAATACACCATGCTTTATATTCTGGATACTAATTTTTGTCTATGATGTGTCTTGTAAATTTATCAATGTTTTCTCTTATGGATCATGCTTTTGGTGTTGTGTCCACAAACTCTTTGCTCAGCCTTAGATACCAAATATTTTCTCATTTTTTCCCCTGATTTTTAGAGTTTTATGTTCTACACTTAAGTTCATGATTCATTCTGGGTTGTTTGTATAACATGGGAATATACGGTCAAAGTTCATTTTTTAAAAAAACCTATAGCTGTTTAAATTTTCCACATCAGTTTTTGAAAGGGCGCGGTTGAATTGCTTTTGAACCTTTGTCAAAAATCAGTTTGGCATATTATGAGTCTATTTCTAATTTATTTGAATTTTTGTTCCTTTTCTGTCCCACGGATCTATGTATTTATTTCACTGCCTTGATTATTTTAGCTAGACAGTGTGTCTTAAAATTAGGTAGACAGGTTTCTCTGACATTACTCTCCTTTTTCAAAAGTATTTTATCTGCTTTAATTTTTTTGTCTTTCCTTATAAACTGTACAATAATATTTTCTATAGCTACAAGAAAATTTCTCGGGATTTTGACAAGAATTGTGTCAAACCTGTATGTCAATCTGGGGGACCTGACATCTTTACTGTATGAATCTTACAATCCATAAACTTAGTGTCTTCCATTTATTTAGCTCTTCGATTTCTTTCAGTAGCATTTTGGAATTTTCAGCATATAGATTCTGTATGTGATTTGTTCAATACACAACGAAGAATTTCGTTTTCCTTGGAGCAATTAAAATGGTATTGTGCTCTATTTAACTTTCTGCAAGTGTATTGTTAGTATATAGAAATGTGACGTAGTATTGTCCGTTGGTCTTGTATCCCATGACCTTGCTTGACTCATTCATTATTTTAGGAGATTCTGTAGATTCCTTAGGAGTTTCTACATCGTGAGTTAGTTCATCGGCAAATGGGAAGACTTTAATCCCTTTTTTTTTTTTTAAACCTCCATAGGCTTTTTGTTTTCTTTTCCTGACTTGTTGCACTGGATAGAACTTTCACAATGACATTAGGAATATAACTTTTAGCGGTAGATGTAGTCTTTATTAAGTTGGGGGCGTTCCTCTCTATTCCTATTTTTTTTTGAAAGCCTAAATCAAGAAGGGATGCCAGATTTTGTCATTTTTTTTCTGCATTGATTGATATGCTCATAATCTTTCTTCTTCAGCTGGTTAATGCAGTGAATTATATTCATTTTTGAATATTAAACCAGCCTTGCATCACTGCACTAAACCCCACTTAACCAGTTTGATTCTTTTTATATATTGCTAAATTCTATTTGCTTTTGTTTTGTTGAATTTTATGTTGATATTTATGACATATTAGTCTAGAGGTTTTTTTTTTTTACTGTCTAATTTTGGTATCAGGGTAACACTAGCTTCATAAAATTAATTGAAAAATATTTCCTCTTTTTTATTTTCTGCAAGAGATTGTGTAGAAGTTTATAATTAATTTTTTAAACATTTGGAAGAATTCTCCCTTGAAACAATTGAACTTGCACATTTTCTTTTTTGGGAGTTTTTAATTATAAGTGCAATTTTCTTAATAGGTATAGGACTACTCAAATGATCTATTTTATACTGAGTTGTACTGGTTTGTGTTTTTCTAGATATTGTTTCATTGCATCTAAGTGGTCCAATTTTTATATGTAGAGTTGTTTGGGGTATTTATTTATTATCCTTTTGATATTTGCAAGGTCTGTGGTAATATCCCCTGTTTTAGTCCTGATATTGGTAATTTGTGTCTTCTCTCTATCTCTTCTTTTGTTAGCCCTGCTAGAGGCTGATCAATTTTATTGATGTCTTTGAAGAATTAGCTGTTTGCTTCATTGATTTTTTATTGTTTTCTTGTTTTCAGTGGCATAGATTTTGCTTTTGTCTTTATCATTGCCTTCTCTCTGATTGTTTTGTGTTTATTTTGTTCTTCTTTATCTGGGTTCTTTTTTCTTTCAGCACTTACATTAGATTCAGGGGATGCATGTGCAGGTTTGTTATCTGGGTATATTGTGTAATCCTGAGGTTTGAGTTATGAGTGATCTCATCACCCAAGTATTAAGCATAGTACCCAAGAGTCAGGTCTTCAGCCCTTTTCCTCCCTTCCCCCTCTAGTAGTCCCCAGTTTCCATTGTTGCCATCTTTATGTCCATGAGTACTCAGTGTTTAGCTCCCACTTACAAGTGAGAATACACAGTATTTGGTTTTCTTTTCCTATGTTAATTAACTTAGGATAATGGCCTCCAGCTGCATCCTTGTTACTGCAAAGGACATAATTTTGTTTGTGTTTATGGCTGCATAGTATACCATGGTGTATATTTACATTTTCTTTATCCAATGCACCATTGATGGGCACCTGGATTGATTCCATGTCTTGGCTATTGTGAATAGTGCTGCAATGAAAATGAGAGTGTACATGTCTTCTTGGTAGAATGATTTGTTTCCCTTTGGATTTATATTCAATAATTGAACTGACAGGTTAAATAGTAGTAATGTTTTAAGTTTTTTGAGAAATCTCCAAATGGCTTCCCACAGTGGCTGAATTAATTTACATATGATTTACAAATCATATTTATTGATTTGTGTATGTAGAACCATCACTGTATAAGCATTCCCTTTCTCCACAGTCTTGCCAGCAACTGTTGTTTTTTGACTTTTTAATAATAGCCTTACTGTTATGAGATGATAGCTCATTGTAGTTTTGGCTTGCATTTCTCTGATGATTAGAGATGTTGAGCATTTTTTCATGTTTGTTGGTCACTTGTATTTCTTTTGAGAAGTGTCTATTCATGTCTTTTTCCAACTTTTTAATGGCGTTATTTGGGCTTTGTTGCTAGTTTAATTGTTTAAGTTCCTCAAAGATCCCCAATATTAGATCTTTTTTGGATGCATTGTTTGCAAATACATTCTTCCATTTGGTAGGTTGTCTGTTTACTCTTTTGACAGTTTCTTTTGCTGTGCAAATGCTCTTTAGTTTAATTAGGTCTCACCTGCCAATATTCATTTTTGTTGCAATTACTTTTGAGTACTTAGTCATAAATTCTTTCTCAAAGCTACTGTCCAGAATGGTGTTTCCTAGGTTTTCTTCTAGGGTTCTTAGTTTGAGATCTTACATTTAAAATTTTTATTTACCTTGAGTTAATTTTTGTATATGGTGAAAGGTAGGGGACAATTTCATTCTTCTGCATATGCCTAGCCAGCTATCTCAGCACCATGTATTGAACAGGGAGTCCTTTCTGCATTGCCTATATTTGTCAACTTTGTTGAAGATCAGATGGCTGTAAGTGTGTGGCTTTATTTCTTCATTCTCTTTTCTGTTCCATCGGTCTATGTGTCTGTTTTTGTACCAGTACTATGCTGTTTGGGTTACTGTTGCCTTGTAGTATAGTTTGAAGTAGGGTAATGTTTCTAGCTTTGTTTTTTTTGTTGTTGTTGTTTTGTTTTTGTTTGGTTTTTGCTGAGGATTGCTTTAGCTATTTGGGCTCTTTTTTGGTTCCATATAACTTTCAGAATAGTTTTTTCTAGTTCTGTGAGAAATGATGTTGGTAGTTTGACAGGAAGAGCATGAATTTATACATTGCTTTGGGTAGTATGGCCATTTTAATTATATTTATTCTTCTAATTCATGAGCATGGGATATTTTTCCATTTGTTTGTGTCATCTCTGATTTTTTTTTAGCAGTGTTTTGTAGTTCTCCTTGTAGAGATTTTTTCATCTCCTTGGTTAGATGTATTCCTAGGTATTTTTTTTTTTATTTTTGGTGGCTATTGAAAATGAGACTGCATTCTTGATTTGGCTCTCAGCTTGAACATTATGGGTATATAGAAATGCTACTGATTTTTGAGTTGGCTTTGTATGCTGAAACTTTACTGAAATTGATTTTCATGTCCAGGAGACTTTTGGTGAAATCTTGAGAATTTTCTAAGTATAGGGTCATATTGCCTGTGAGGAGAGATAATTTGACTTCTTTTTCTTTTTGGATGTCTCTTATTTCTTTCTCTTGCCTGATTGCTCTGGCTAGCACTTCCATTACTATGTTGATAGGAGGGGTGACAGTGGACATCATTATCTTGTTCCAGTTCTCAAGGGGAATCCTTTTTTTCCTGCCCATTCAGTATGATGTAGACTGTGGGTGTGTTTGTCAAAGATGGCTGTTATTATATTCCTTTCATGTCTAGTTTCTTGAGAGTTTTTATCACAGAGGGATGTTGGATTTTATTGAAAGCTTTATCCGTGTTTCTTGATGATTGTATGGTTTTTGCTTTTAATTTTGTTTATGTAGTGAATCATAATTATTGATTTATGTATGTAGAACTAACCTTGCATCCCAGGAATCAAGCCTACTTGATCATGATTAATTAACTTTTTGATACTCTGTTGAATTCAGTTTCCTAATATTTTGTTGAGGATTTTTGTGTCTGTGTTCATCAGGGATATTGGCTTTTGGTTTTCTTTTTCTGTTGTGTCTTTGCCAGGTTTTGGTATCATGGTGATGCCAGTTTGTAGACTGAGTTAGAAAGGTGTCCTTCTGCCTCAATTTTTTGAAATAGTTTCAGTAGAGTTGATACCAGCTCTTCTTTCTGCATCTGGTAGAATTCGACTGTGAATTCATCTGGTCGGAGACTTTTTTTAGTTGGCAGCTTATTTATTACTGATTCAATTTTAGAACTCGATATTGACCTGCTCAGGATTTTAATTTCTTCCTTATTCATTTTGGTCAGATTGTATGTTTCCAGGAATTTATCAATTTTCTCTAGATTTTCTAGTTTTGTGTGCATAAAGGATCTTTTGTACTTCTGTGGGATTGGTTGTAATGCTGCCTTTCTCATTTCTAATTATGCTTATTTGGTCTGTCTCTTTTTTTTTCTTTGTTAATCTAGCTAGTGGTCTATTGATCTTGTCTATCCTTTCAAAAAACCAACCTTTGGTTTTGTTGATTTTTTGGTATAAATTTTTGGGCCTCAATTTTGTTCAGTTTCATTCTGATTTTAGTTATTTCTTTTCTTCTACTAGCTTTGGAGTTAGTTTGTTCTTGTTTTCCTAGTTTCTCTGGGTGTGATGTTACACTGTTAATTTGATATTTTTCTTTTGAGGTGGGTGTTTAGCACTACAAAGTTTCCTCTTAACATGGCTTTCACTGCATTCCAGAGATGCTGGTATATTGTATCTCTATTTTCATTTGTTTCAAGGAATTTTTTGCGTTCTTTGAATTTTGTTGTTTACCCAAAAGTCATTCAGGAGAAACTTGTTTAGTTTCCATGTAATTGTGTGGTTTTTGAGAGATCTTCTTGGTATTGATTTCTATTTGTATTACACTGTAGTTGAAGAGAATGGCTGATATGATTTCAATTGTTTTGAAATTATTGAGATTTGCTTCATATCAGAGCATGTAGTCCATCTTAGAGTATGTCCTATGTGCAAATGAGAAGAATGTATGTTCTGTGGTTGATGGGTGGAGCATTCTATAGAACATCTGTTAGGTCCAATTGGTGAAGTTTTGAGTGTAAGTCTAGAATTTCTTTGTGAGTTTTCTCCCTTGATGATCTACCTAATGCTGTCAGAAGGGTGTTGAAGTCCTCCACTATTATTGTGTGGCTGTCTTTTTTAGGTCTGGAAGTACTTGTTTTATAAATCTTTCCCACTCCATTCTGCTATTGAGCCTATCCATTAGAGTTTTTAAAATTTTTGTTATATACTTCTAAAATTTTCATTTTATTACTTAAATATTTTTATTTCTTTACTAGGATTTTATTTCTGAGACTTAAATGTATTTTTTCATTTGTTTCAAGTGTGTTTGTCATTTTTGTTGAAGCATTTTTACGATGGCTTGTTAGATACTTCTCGCATTTCCAGTATCTCAGTATTATTATCAGTTTGTTTATTTTTCATTATTTTTGGGATCTTTCTGGTTCTTTGTTGATGAGAGAATCATTTTGGAATGAACCCAAACACATTGGATATTGTGTTATGAGACTACGGATCATATTTAACCCTTCTATTTTTGCTATCTTTTTCTCACATCAATTCATCAGGTAAATGAGGGAACACCACCTTATATCTGTGGGTAGGGGTGGAATCCAAGATTTCCACCTCTGTATTAATTGAAACCCAAAGGGTACAGTTTCCTTATTACTGCCTGGTGTTGGTGGGAATCCTGAATCTCCATACCTTTCTGGCTAGCAGAAACAGGAATATCTTATTACTTCTTCCCTCATGACTTTTGCTGACACCACAGTCAGGGTAGTTTCATTACAAATAGGCAGTTGTGAAAGTCCCGACTCTCCACTTCCTCTCCTCTTACATTATGTCAATGGTAAGGACCCTTCATAACTTTTGTATGAGAGTGGAAATCCAAGTTTCCCATGTAGTCTTTACTGACAGCATGAGGGGGTCTGAGTTACTGTTTGGTGGAAGTAAATTTGCCTATTCCTGACTTGGTATTGCTCTCTGCTACCACCCTGGTGGATAGGTTGTGTTGTCTTGTTACTACTTGGAAAGAGTTGAAGTCTAGGATATCCCTTGGCCTTTGATAGGGTGGGTGGAGATGAAAGTCAAATGTTTTGTGTGATCTTTGCCTAGAATAGAGTAGTCATTGTTTAAAAGTTTTCTGTCTTCCTAAGTTGCCCCTTTCCTCTTTCTATGGCTTGAGAAAACGAAATTTTGATGTGGCTTTTTTGACTGTGATTATTGGTCTTATTATGTTGCTGGCTTCTTCAGCAGCAATCCAAGACATATGAAACAAAAAGGTAATCTAGAGAAATCAATACCACACCATTCCATGGGGCTTGAGTTCCCAGGATTTGAGAGGTTTTTTTTGTTTTGTTAATGTTTGTTATATATATATAATATCCAAGCTTTTTCATCGTACTTTCTAGGAGGAATAGGAGAAATAATATCTGTTTCATCTTCGCAGAAAGCTTGTTTGACTTTTTAATGTTATATCAACATTGAAATTATGGAATAAATCTTACTTCGTCATGATGCATTGTTAACTCTGTATGTACTTGGATTTGATTTGATAATATTTTATATAGAGAATTGACTTGTAACTTTTTTTATGTGATAGCTTTGTCAGTTTGTGGGATCAAGTTTATGCTGGTTTCACAAAACAAGTTGAATTCTTCTCTCTTTTCTTCTCTGGAAAAGTTTGTGTCAGAATGGTATTTTTCTTTATTTACTTTTGATAAAAGTTATTGGTGAAGCGCTCTGAATTGGGAATTTTCTTAGGATTCAATTTTTAAAATAGATATGGAACAATTTCCATTTTCTATTTATTCCTTACTAGTTTTGTAGGTTGTATTTTTTCTATACTTCAATTTCTTCTGTATCTTTGAATTTATTTGCATAAACTTCTTCGTAATTTCCCTTTATTTCCCTTATAATACCTGTATGTTCTCAGTTTTTTCATTCTTTTATTGGTGATTTATGTTTTATTGCTTTCTGTTTTTTGATTAGTCTATTTTTTATATTGTTTCCTCAAAGAACCAACTTTTGGCTGTTCAAATTTTCTATATTTAAAATTTATGTTCAATTTTATTATTTTTTCTCTTATCTTTATTATTTCTGTTATTTTATTTTATTAGAGTTTAGTTAAGTTTATTTTCTTGAGGTGTGTATTCTGTAAATGATTTTAGCCTATTATTTTAATATTTGTATTTAAAGTTACAAATATCATTGTAAGCACAGCTTTAAAAGTATCTCACAATTCTTAACATGCTTTATTTTTATTATTACTCAGTAATTACTATTAAATTATTTTGAAATTATTATTTAAACTTAATACTTTTCACCTTGTAATTTACAACAAGGTGTCTTCTTTGACTTGGGGTTATTTTGAAATTCAAAATTTATTTTCCAAGCAGTTGGGATTTCTACATGTCTTTTGGATTTCTGGCTTAATTCCATTGTGGTCAGAAAGTATGTCTTAAATGTTTCTATTTTTTCCCTCATATGTGTTGACCCTAGTTTTCTAGTTTAGCACAATGTAAATTTTTATAATTTTTTAGGTACATGAAAAAATATATACTCTTTCATCATTGAGTACAGTTGCCTATATATGCCAATTGGCTGATATTTATTCATATGTATAATATCTTTACTTTTTAACTTTGTTCTAACAATTATTTAAAAATATGTGTAAAAGTTTCCTACTCTGATTATGGATCAGTCTATTTCTCTTTCATTTTTGTTATTTTTTCCAACATATTTTAAGCTATATTTTTTGGTGCATACAAATAATATTTTAATTTTCATTTTTTTGGCTCTATCATCAATATGAAATGCTCTTTGTTATCTCAAGTAATACTTTTTGTTTTATAGTCTAATTCGTTTAATTTTACTATATCTACTCCATAAATACTTAGATGAGTATTTGTATGACAAATATTTTCCCATTCTTTTACTTTTTGCCTTTTGTATCCTTTTATTTAAGATATGTCTCCTCTAAGTTACATAGTATTTTAACTTTTTGTGTATACTAACTTTGTCTTTTTTGCCCCCTGTAGAATATTTCATCTATTTACATTTGATGTAATATAATTAAGTGGGTTTAAGTCTATCATTTTACTACTTTTATATATTTTTTGGTTTTATGTTCTCCTTTTCTTCTATTTTGCCTTTTATTTAATCAAACTTAAAAAAAATGTTCTTCTCTCTCTGTTTGCTAGTTAAAAATTATTTCCATTTTAGTTGTTATCCCAGAGATCACAACATACATTTTTAACTTAATAGATTACAAAATATGGTAATAGCTTTACCACTTCCCAGAAAATTCTAACTTTTGGACTCTTTAATTCTTTTTAATTTTTCTGATTCCTTTCATTTATTGTCTTGTATTTTAATTCCATATACACTTTAGTCACCATAAGCCTTATTATTATTTAGTACAATAGGGAGTTAAATTTATGCACATATTTATTCATTTAATAATTTTCATTTCTTTATTTTTGTGCTTCTCTCTGGCATCATTTTACTTCCGCCTGAAGTATTCTCTTCAGTATTTATTTTAGTGAAATTCTTCTGTTGACAAATAGTTTTTGCTTGGCTGGAAACATCTTTATTTTGCCTTCATTTTTAAGAGATATTTTATAATCCATCAAATTGAATTTGAAATGTGGCAGTTATTTTTCTTCAGCAAATTAAAAATGCATTTTCATTGTTTTCTAGCTTTCATCACTTCTGTTGAGAAGTCAACTATCAGTCTTATTGTTGCTTCATTGAAAGTGATGTTTTCTTTTCTTTGGCTGCTTTTAAAATTTTCTCTTTGTCTGTGGCAAATTATGCCCCATGGATTAAATCTGGCCCAGTGTGTGTATTTGTAAGGTTTTATTGGAACTCAGCCATGGCCATTTGATTACATGTTATCCATGGCTGCTTACAGCAGAATAGTTGTGACAGAGATAGTATGACCCTCAAAATCTAAACTATTAGGTTGGTGCAAAAGTAATTGCAGTTTTTGTCATCACGTTTAATGGCGAAAACCACAATTAAAAAGAATATTTTCTATCTGGCTCTTTACAGAAAAAGTTAGTTCATTCCAATCTATAGTTTTCAGCAATTTGAGTTATAATATGCCTAGCTTTGCTATTTATTTTTTCATTTAAAAAATCCTGTGTGAGGTTTATAAAGCTTCTTGAACCTTTAACTTGGTATGTTTCATAAGTTTGGGGAAAGTTTCAAAGAGTGGTCCTAACCATTCTTCCTCTTGACTCCTTTTTAGATGTCGATTGTCAAATTTTCAGCATCTCACGTGCCGTTTATACTCATTTCTCTATTTTCAATTCTTCTATTCATTCAGAGTAAATATTTTATTATTATTTTATTTTGCTGTGCTGAAAGGTTTTTTTTTTTCTTTTCTTTTCTTTTTTTTTTTTGAGACGGAGTTTCGCTCTTGTTGCCCAGGCTGGAATGCAATGGCGCGATCTCGGCTCACTGCAACCTCCACCTCCCGGGTTCAAGTCATTCTCCTGCCTCAGCTCCCAAGTAGCTGGGATTACAGGCGCCTGCCACCACGCCCAGCTAATTTTTGATTTTTGGTAGAGACAGGGTCTTGCCATGTTGGCCAGGCTGGCCTTCAACTCCTGATCTCAGCTGATCCACCTGCCTCAGCCTCCCAAAGTGCTGGGGATTACAGGCGTGAGCCACCGTGCCCGGCCAGTGAAAGATTTTTATATCTTCCTATTTTATTCTTACTATCAATTATGTTTTTCTGTTCTAAAATTTCCATTTAATTCTTTATAAATTCTATTTTTCAAGTGAAGTTCTCCATTTGGTCTTATATTTTATTAAGCCTATTAATTGAAGTTATTTTAAAGTGAATGTCTTGATCCTCTAAGGATTTGTTTCTGTTGTCTACTTTTTTCTCATTTTTCCTCATATAGTCCTGCTCGTGAGAAGCCTGATGACTATTGGTAGATGTCAGATTTTGCATGTGAAAAATTGAGATTATCTAAAGCGCTATTTGATATTATTTTCTTCCAGAATGGATTTATTCTGCTTCTGGTAGGCAGTTAAAGTGGGGATAGACTGCCTAATCTAGTTTGGGATTGAATTTGTTTGAAATGGAATTTCAGTCTTTGTTATAACTTATCTTAGTCTTGCTCACTTTCACTCCTAAGGTATATCCCTTTTGGGGTACTAATTTGAAGTCTAGATCTTCATCAGACCCCTCTCTTCTTGGTTGCTCCTGAACTCTAATTTTTGTT
The DNA here is from genome assembly GCF_028885625.2 of Pongo pygmaeus. Taxonomy (NCBI): domain Eukaryota; kingdom Metazoa; phylum Chordata; class Mammalia; order Primates; family Hominidae; genus Pongo; species Pongo pygmaeus. The sequence continues at coordinate 72,073,488 of NC_085930.1, read as the reverse complement.
TCTCCAGCTCTGTGAAACTGTAGAAAATTTGCTCAACTTTCCAGCTCATTAGCCACTGTTTTCCGCTTTGCTTCCTAGGGTCTCAGCCCCGTGCGCTTACTACTGGAAAATGCCTTGAGGGAAAATGGCACAGATCTTCTATCTCTTTGCTTTCCTTCTCTCTGTGATGCTGAGTCCTCATGTCGAATTGCCTTGCCAGGTCTATAATACCTTGAACACATCTAAAAATATGTATATTTGTACAAAAGTTCTAGTTCTTAACCGGAGGGTTGATCCGCAATAAGCTACCCCATGTGCAATAGACGTAGCAATCCTTTAACCTACATAAAACTTTTCTTTAGCATTTATGCCAAGAGACTTTCGTGATTCTTACTCTGAATAAATTTTCAAATTTTTATTTCCAGAATCCAGGGCATGTGTTCGTTTCTGATCAGAATACCTTCAAAATTATCAATGGCCCGGCTGGGCACGGTGGCTCACACCTGTAATCCCAGCACTTTGGGAAGCTGAGGCGGGCGGATCACGAGGTCAGGAGATCGAGACCATCCTGGCTAGCAGGGTGAAACACTGTCTCTACAAAAAAATCAGCCGGGCGTGGTGGCGGGCGCCTGTAGTCCCAGCTACCCCGGAGGCTGAGGCAGGAGAATGGCGTAAACCTGGGAGGCAGAGCTTGCAGTGACCCGAGATCGCATCACTGCCCTCCAGCCTGGGCGACAGAGCAAGACTCTGTCTCAAAAAAAAAAAAAAAAAAATTATCAATGGCCCTTTTCTGTCTCCTATGATACTTCCAGGTATTTCTTCCATGGATTTCATATATGGCTCTTCATGTTAAGTTGTGAAGGAGCATATTATATTGCTGGGCAGCCCAGATTATTAGAAAATAACATTTGATAAATAACCAGAATGTATTGGATGAGCAAATGACATGTATTCTAGAATTTACTTAAATAAAAATGTATCCCCTTTCAAATAACAGCTCAGAAGGCTAAATTCTTATTCCAGCACTAATGGCCAAAGCTTGAAACAGTTTGGAGTATTTGGAGTCACCCTTAGAATGCATCCTTCCAAATGTGCTTAGTGGTGCAAATCTTTTTCCTTGGAGGTTGGAATTAACTTGTAGAAATAGCCTATAGCCATTCAAGCCATAGTCTAGCTAATAATATGGTGACCAAATTTTGTAAAGCTTGGAAGTACAGTCTGCTAAGAGAGATGTAAAATTTGTTTCTATTTTTTAGGGTCCAATTCATCAACTTATTTTTAAACAAAATTTTACTTAGTGCTTACTGTGTGCCAAACACTCTGTTAGGTGCCAGGGAGAAGAGTGAACAATACAAGAAATTAAATAATTGATTATTAATTCAAACAGTGAATATTCAACATGTAAAGTGGTTACACATACATAATATAGTCATACACACATATTGTACATTTGTGCAGTTCTATACATACATGTATACATACATATATACATTCCATATATGTCATGCATTCTCATGTATTTTTCATATTGATTTGTCATATAAGCCCCACTCGTTAGACTCTCAGAATTCCAAGATATTTTTGTATCTCTTAACAATGTCTAGTCTGTTATTTTTCATATACTGAGAACTTTGTTAGTATTGACTGACTGATTAGTATTGATTGATTATCCGTGTCTATATTTTTAAATAACAAACTCAAAATTGCCCTAAGCTCAGAAGTTGTTTGATTATAATATTTCTTACTGACAGTTGGTTTCTTTTCATAATCTATGAGCAAAATATTTACTTTAAATTGTAACACCTTTATAGAAATTTTGATAAAACTCGATAGATGGAGGCCAGGCGTCATCAGGGAAAAGAGGCAGCTTATGATTCATAAGAAACTGCATGAATCAAAATAAATGGGAATATTTAATACAATGAGTGCTATCGGCTCTGACCCTATAGAGTTCAGTTCCATTATAACTGCTTATCTTAAGGAAAGGGTGGATTAAAATGACCACACACTTGGCACATGCGCCATCATGTACATTTGTATTTTAACATCCTTATGTTTCTTTTTGGCAATTAAATATGTTTTAAAAAACACATTTTGCTTTTCCTAGCACTTTACTCTTAAATTAGAAACAAAGATAATAAAATATAAATCTAAAATGATACTCCAGAAACAGTGAATGCTTAGAGTTAGATTGTAATGAAGTATGTGCATCAGTTGGAAGCAATATTAAAAATACTGCAGTTTGCTTTCTTATTCAGTTCCATGTTTACTGTTCTAATGTAACAACTTAGTTGACATTTAATATTGAGATATGAAGATGTGTTTCAGAAACAGTTTCTGTGACAATATACTAGCCTGCTTCATGTGCCACCATATTTATGGAATGAGACTAACCCCGTAATAATTGCTTTAAATACATAAACCCTTTCTCTTGTATATCTTCTAAACAATGAAGAATAGGAGAAAAATGTTCAAATGCTGATATAACTTCCCAAAACAAAGTATTTGCTTCAATTTTAGCAAGTCTCACTATGGTCTGAATACAATTGGGATAAAGCTGTTTTCTATCAAAACGTAATAAGGCAGACAAAACCTTTTTGTAAAAGCCATTTGACACTTGATTTTTCAGAATGAATATTTGAAGCAGAATGAAATGTCATGTCAAGAGTGTATTATTAGAAAAATAGCAGATGGGTTGCAAATGAAGAGAAAACCTTCAAGGAACATAGAAAATTAAAGATGATTTGCGAATAACAGAAAAAGATCTTTCAGATATTTTTGGGGGAAAGAGATGACTCAATCAGTCTATAAGGTTCTATCTTGCTCAAATAGACTATGATGTATCTGTCAGGATAGGCTCAGTTTGCTGCAGTAAGAAATGACCCCCCCCCATCTCAGTGGATTATGACTATAAATCTTTATTTCTGATTTGTACTTCACATACATTGTTGTTCAGATGTGACTGCTTGTTTCACCCTGGGTTCCAAAATAATGGAAATTCTTCACGCATTACTAGTCTTCATGGAAGAAGGAAAAGAAATCACAGGGAAGCAGGTGCTGGCTGTTAAAGCCACTACCTAGAAGTAATACCTATAATTTCTATCACATTTTATTATCCATTTCACATAAGATAGTCTTGCCATAGTTGAATGGGTGGTGAATTATAATCTTCCTTTATGGAGAGGTAGTAAATATTCACAAACAATGATACTGTACCATGATGCCAGATGATGACAGAAAAAAGCATTGTTGTATTTAGAAATGCTGTAAGCATAAGTACCTAGGGGAGGCCAAGGAAACTGAGAATAAGAGAAGTTGGCTGGATCCTAGGATGGGAGACAAATAGAAAAAAGGAATACTACTAGTAGCTTAAGGGCAAATTGTGGCAGCCTCTGAATATGTGCCCAAGAGGTTTAGACAGTAATGATATTCTGTAGAAACAAGTTCATTTTAAGTTAGGTTTCTGTAAAAGAAGAGCCCGGGGGGCTGCAAGTAATTTATTTGAGACGTGATCCGAGGAAACAGGGTTGAGGGAAAGGGCAACTGAAACAAAAAAAAGAGTAGCTATTGACAGGTGAATTATTGAGCTGGTTACTGCTGTGGGCAACCCTAGCTTAACCCATTGGGAATGAAGTGAAGAGCTATGTTATTCTAGGTCCTCCAAGAAGGAGACATCAAGATTATGTTAAACATGAAATAATTTTATGAGAGGAAATGTCTTTGGGATAAAATGAAGAGAGTGCAGCATCCCAGGCTGTCCCACAGTCTAAGGAAATTCCTAGACTTAAAGTAATTTATCAAAGGAATCCCATGACTTCCAGGAATAGCCATGCACTACTCAGTAATTAAATAGGAGCAGCCTGTGGAAGAAAGGACTTCATCATGAACATAGAGATGGATTTTAGAGCACAGCAGCTGGGGCCCTCAGTCCATGATGTACCCTGTAATTGAAGGTCTGCATGGTACATTCCCATGGCTATTGCAGGAACCGGTAAAATTCACCTCAGAATTGTCCCTCCCAAGGAAGAGAGACTGAAGCGTGTATCCACTAATTTACTTTCTCTGTTGTTTAAGGATTGTTCCTAGGGGTGTAATCCCCATTTTTCCATGTGCATGGGATGAACCAATTCCTTCATCTTAAAAGAGAGCCCTGAGGCTGGAAAGTGGAGACATGTGACAGGTGCCTATGGTGTAGTGCTATCAGCATTCACAGGCTCCAACTATGACATCCGTGCCTGGAATCCAGAGTGAGCAGACAGTTGTGATACAGGGCCTGCAAAAGCAGCTGCCGTATGGCTTATGGCAGGTTTGTTAGTAAAGAAACAATAGAATTTATACTTTGAAATGATTTGCTGGCCATATGTGGTGGCTCACGCCTGTAATCCCAACACTTTGGGAAGCTGAGGCAGGTGGATCAACTGAGGTCAGGAGTTCCAGACCAGCCTGGCCAATATGATGAAACCCCGTCTCTACTAAAAATACACAAAATTAGCTGGGCATGGTGGCAGGCGCCTGTAATCCCAGCTACTCAGGAGGCTGAGGCAGGAGAATTGCTTGAACCTAGAAAGGCAGAGGTTGCAGTGAGCTGAGATTGTGCCACTGCACTCCATCCCGGGCAACAAGAGTGAAACTCTGTCTCAGAAAAAAAAAAAAAAAAAAGAATGATTTGTCTAGCTGCAGGATATGGAAAAACAGACAGAGTGGGATCAGGAGGATCATAGTCATTGTCCAGGTGATACATCTAGTATTATTGTATGACTATGCAGTTGGATAGAAAAGGCTTGAATTGTGATTTTGGAACAAGTTACTTAAATTTGTTAAGACTTAATTTCCTTGTCTGTAAAATGGGGATAAAATAATGCCTACCTGATACATTTATATTCTATGGCAAGTTATATAATTTTCGAGATTTTCTTTGTGCCTCTGTAAATGAGGATATGAATGCCCACCTAATAGCATTGCTGTCAGAATTAAATGAGTTAATAGCATGTGAGACACAATTTGTTGTCTAATAAATCTCAATTATCCAGTTTTGCCTTTCTAACAGAACTATATTTGGGAGTGTGGGAAAGGCAGCAATTTTTTTCAGTTAGCATACCTCATATTTATGCTTCTTTGCATGTAGGAGTAGCCATTTAAAGATGTTACAGACAGAGAATTTTAAGTGAATGACTAATGGATGGAAATTCTGGGAAAGCTATTGGTTTGCTGATATATGACAGAGATTCAGGAACAGAATCAGTTGGAACGTGCGTTTTTCTTTTCCCTTTCATTTTTCCCTTTGCTTCAAAGGCCAGTGTGATGTCTGGATCTTGAATAGAATTCCCTTCTGGCTGTGTAGAAAAGTTAAAGATGCTGGTAAAGGAAGAATCTGGATCTTTGATGACCTAATTAACTACCTATATTGATTTGATTTGTACTTCCAAATGTTTTGACATGTAATTGAAGATTAAACTCATATTTGGTTCAAACTACTGTAGTTGGGTTTGTTACATGTAGCTGAACATGATCCTGACGAAAAATAAAATAGGACAAGTTCTTAACAAAGTGTCTAGTATATTATATATATCAATAACTACTGTTATTAGATTTATGATTGTTTTCAATAGTAAAAGATAATGATGGTTCTAATTCAGAGGTCGAGAAAGATTGGAAAGTAAGAGATGCTTATAAATGATATATATAGGTAGGATTCAAAACACTTGTCAACTAACTGATGGTCATAGGGAAGAGACAGGAGCCAAATGACTCAAAGACTCCAAAATTGGAAGTCTGAAGACTCAATAATGACATTAGTAATAGTTAACATTTCAAAAATGTGCTCACTGTGTACCAGCCAAGTTCTAAGCATTTGACCAGTGTTCATTATTGAACAGTAGTGCTACTAACAGCCCCAGGAAGGGTGTAGCAGTGCAGTGATGAGAAAATGATCAATTCACTCTAGGATGTGGAGACTCTAACAGGACAGCCACATTTCCAGGGTGGAAGGAAATGTATGCTTTCTCCTTGGAAGATGAATTGGGATGTTGGATATTTGGGTTTGGCATGACCTACTTATGGTGAGAATTAATGGAGTAGGATCGGTGAGCGCTCCAGTGAAAAGGTTGGAGAGACAGAAAAAAAATATGAGTGCAGAAGAGAACTTGTATGGCTGAAGTGTACCAAAGTCTTGGCCTTCCAGCAAAGAAGATGCTCCAGGTTGTCTTGTTGCCATATATATTGGCCCTTGAGGCCAGCATCCATGTTATCCTTCATGTAACACCAACTATCACAAATGGTTGGGAGATCAGGTATTCTACTGAAAATCAAAATGTTAGAAATCTTCTCTCATGTCAACTCTTATTAACAAATGTTATATATAGTTAGCCTAGCTTCATCATTATTTAAATATTATTATTCTCAAAGTATGTCTGAGTAGTCCTTTTGGGCCTCTGTAATATAGTCCAAGTGTCCATATGCCAAACTTTGAAAGATTGTGGAGGTCACTTATCTATCTATCATCTATCTGTCTATTTCTACAAGTTGACCTGAGTGAGACAGTAAGACAAACCCCTCCTCTTCCTCCTCCTCCACAGCCTACTCTACATGAAGATGATGAGGTTGAAGACCTTTATGATGACCCACTTCCACTTAATGAATAGTAAATATATTTTCTCTTCTTTATGATTTTCTTAATACCATTTTCTTTTCTCCAGCTTATTTTATTATAAAAATACAGCATATAATGCATATAATATGCAAAATGTGTGTTAATCTAGGGTTCTGGTCAATGGTAGGCTATTAGTAGCTATATTTGGGGGGATTTAAAGTTATACTTGGATTTTCAATTGTGTGGGAGATTGGTGCCCCAACTCCTGAATTGTTCAAGAATCAATTTGTGTGTGTGTTTCTCTGTGTGTGTGTGTATAAAATCCATTTTTGTAGTGATTTACTTCTTAGTACAACATGGTGATTTGAGAAGAGATTTCAGTTAATGGGGAATATACTGGTTAATTGAACTTTTGTTAGTTTAAGATTGTTTTTTCTTTACTGTGTTCCCACAAATTTGAGTGTAGTGTAATACACCACATAGAAGACAGTGCTGTGTTTGCTACATAAATACCTACATCTGTTAAATTTTATAAAAAATAAGTAAAAAACATTTCATTATGTCTCATTCTTTATAATTTGTTAATGTAATTAGAAACAGGTTGTGTTTGTGATGGGATGTTTAAGCCAATTAAAGAAAAACATTTTCAAATAGTAGAACGACCCAAAATCCTGATGCAGACAAGAACTGTATGTCAGTGTTATAATTTTTTCTGGCATCTGCAGCTGGCAATGGGCTAGCTGCTAACTGCAGGTGGAGATCCCTCATCAGCAGGCGTTAATAAGGAGTTGGAAGTGCAAGGGGAAGAAAGAATTCATTTTCACTCTTTCTGTCTCTTTGAATAAAATGATTCACAACCCATACAGCTCCTGTGAGTTTCACTAGAAGCACTTTTAAAAAATAAAATTACTAAATCTTAGCAATGCAAACCATTTAAGGGTCAGAGCCAAAACCAAAATACCTTGTTGGGGAATCTCTTTTATATCTCATTATGCCTACGTGGCTTAGAAACTTCCGAAGGGAGTTAACTTAGAATCTCCATAGGTAGCCCTTTCAATTTTATTATTTGAAATTTCTTATTTAGGGCTAAAATCTGCCTCTGTAAATTAATAGTAGTAATAATAAGAGCAATAACTACTGAAGCCTGCATTTGCTGAGTGCAATATTCAGCTGCACATAACAGGATGAACTGTAGCTACTTTTAGCAAAAAGATATTTTGAAACAGAGAATTATATACTGACAAAATTCGAAAAGCTAGTGGAACAGGCTATAGATAAGGCTTTGAGAAATGTCTTCTCAAACATTACCAAACAACTGGCAGTAACAGGGGAGTAAGAGGAAACTATAGTCATTCCAGGACCCCACTGTTTCGCACTTGCCCAATACCAAAACAAACAAAGAAAAACAACACAAAACAAAGCAACACCTGAACCCGCTCTCTCTCTAAATCTATTTAGCTCTAGTGTCTTCTACTATTCTACATATGTCATAGTCTCCAAGTTTTCTTTCTTGTTGCTGCTTTTGTTGTATTGTTTTTAACTCCCTTGTGATCAGGTGAGTAATGCTGTTTTACCTTTGTGATGGGCAGAACCAAATACAGTCATATGATGCGTAAAGAAGTTTTGGTCAACAATGAATGTACCATATATATGATGGTGATCTCGTAAGATTATAATGAAACTGAAAAAATTCCTATCGCCTAGTGATGGCATAGCCATTTTACAGTTGTAGCACAATGCATCACCTTTTCTATGTTTAAATATGTTTAGATACACAAATACTCACCATTGTGTTACAGTTGCCTACAACATACAGTACAGAAACCTGCTGTGCAAGTTTATAGTCTAGAAGCAATAGGCTATGTTATATAGCGTAGTTGTGGAGTAGTGATACAATGATAGAGGCAGGAAGCAGAGAAATTCTAGGCAGGAAAAGGTGGGTCCCTGGCGAGGGCCCCACCCTCAAGCCGAAAAGCCAGAGACCACAGCCGAAAGTGAGAAGGTATATTTCTGTTTTCCCGCTCGAATGTTGCCTTTTTCAAAACCACCCATGGCCTGCCCCACTCCCCATCCCGTGCTTATAAAAACCCCATACTTGGCAGTCAGAAGCAGCAGCTGGACATCAAAGACTATGGCTGAACATCAGAGAGAAGCAGCTTGACTTCAGAAGGACAACTTGATTGTGTAACTTTGGAGAAAAATCTGCCAGAGACAGCCAGACTTCAGAGGAAGACTACCTTTCCAACCCATTCCCTTTTCAGTTCCCTTCCCACTAACAGCCACTTTCATTGGCAGTAAAATCCCCCACATTTAACATCCTTCAATTCGTTCATGCAAGCTCTTTTCTTGTGGATCCTGGACAAGAGCTTAGATGCCATGAGTGCAGATACAAAAGGCTGTCACACTTGCCCTTTGCCCTCACTGTCAGAAGTCAGTTGCCTCAGGCAAATAGGCAGAGGGCTCACTGAGCTGTTAACACTTAAGCTGTCTGTGGATGGCAGAGCTAAAAAGTCACTGTAATACTCCCTCTGGGGCTTCAGGGGTCACGGGTATCCCCCATAGATGTTGCCACAGAGCCTGCCCAGAGTTTGCTCCTGCCGGTGGCCAAATGCACTCACCCTGGCTCCTGCACCTGCACACCTGCATGCTGCCCCTGCAAGGGATTGAGAAGATGCAGGCTGGGTAAGTAAGGCACACCTGTCATGAGTTCCACGAAGGGGTCAGGGAAATATCTTGCTTCAGTAGGCAACTCCAAGTTTGTGTAAGTGCACTCTATGATATTCTCACAATGAAGGAATCACTTAAAGTCACATTTCTCAGAAGGCGTTCTTATTATTAAGTGATATATGACTGTAGAGGAACATCTGATGCAGCACATTGGAGAACTAATGTTTTTTGTATGCCATACACAGATTCTTCAATTTTCTGCCAAATGTTGATTGTCAAAAAATGCGCCAGAGTAAGCTTTGCAGGAAGATATAGGAGGCTAGGATAGATGAAAATAAAGGTAATCCTTGTTCTTTTTGCAATTCCTGTAAGGATTTCATCCTACTCTGATAGCACTAATTAGTTATGTTTTATAACTATGTTTAGTAAGTGGTGTTATATCAGTTTTAATTATGAAAGAAAGGATCAGCAAGATTAACTGGATTCTCAGAGATTACATACTCACCGGAAAAAGTGGGAATTAAAACTGAGAGCCTTTCTCTTACAACCATTCTACTTCTGTTAAGGAAAGAAGAAAATTATCAGTTTTTTCACATTAGAGAAAATGAAGATCAGGACACCTTTGTATGCATTAGTAGTATACTTAATATATTTGACAACCAGAACAGGTAATTTTTAACATTCCCTCTCCTTTCTATGAGAAAGTTATGGTGAGTAGTAACCTTAAGTAAAACAATTAATGATAATGACAAAAAGGAAATGCAGACAGTGAAATATTTGTGTAATTGAACTTGTACAATAATGCTGATAAAAATATATTAAATGAACAAAAAAAAGGTAAAAGATTAATACATTTTAGTTATATTAGCATATGTTTTTTAAAAGGAGAAAAACTTATACCTCATATTAGAATCTCATACTTGAGAATAATAACACAATTTCAGCTTTTAAAGTTTCTGCAAATTTGTCAATGACCTTATCAAAATCGATCTTTGTGTATTCATGTTCAATAGACAGTATAGCCAGATATGTCAATCTATCTTCACTCAGGATTGATCAAAGCACATTTTAAAATTCTAAATGATTTTTACACATAAAATACAGGCACATCAATGGGAAAAGTCTTCAACATAAGGATATACTTGTTAGAGATTCATAAAAAGTCTACAGTAAATTTCAGATTAAGAAATTAAAACGTCAAGTGGTCACATAGACTAAGAGAACAGAAGCAATTCAAGAACACTGTGCTTTCAATGTCCATTTAAAGACATACTGTTTAAAAGCAAAAAGTGTAGAGTTTCACAGGGATTATTGACAAAAACTGTGCCCAAAGCAGCTCAGGCCATTCCAAAGCATTATGAATGTTTTTGTAAAACAAATGCTTGCACCTGAGTCCATGTACATCAGGGACTAACATAACTGGAAGTTCTCCAGCTCTTTCAATGTTGGTTCTTCCCTTATTTCTTAATGAAAATTTATCTACCTGAAACACTGGATTTGCTACCTCCTCTTCTTGCTGATGTGATCATGCAGCTAAGTTTTTTGTTTTTGTTTTTGTTTTTAAGATGGAAGCAAAGGCGTACGCACTATGGTGCTTGTGGGAAGGTTCTTTCCCGAGGTGGGCAGATCACAAGATCAGGAGTTCGAGACCAGCCTGACCAATATTGTGAAACCCCGTCTCTACTAAAAATACAAAAAAATAGCTGGAAGTGGCAGCGTGCACCTGTAATCCCAGCTACTTAGGAGGTTGAGGCAGGAGAATCGCTAGAACTCAGGAGGCAGAGGTTGCAGTGAGCAGAGATCGTGCCACGGCACTTCAGCCTGGGTGACAGAGGGAGACTCCGACTCAAAAAATAATTAAAAATAAAATGGAAACAGAGTGTACTTCTCTTTTCTCTTCTTTCATCCTGCTGTCTGCAGTGCAGAACTGACAGCTGGAGATTGAAGCGCCATCTTGGATCATGAAGTGATATCTTGATGCTGGATGCCAAGAACCCAGAATGCCAGTATAGTAGAGCAAAAGAATAGAAGGCGCTTGGTTCGTTGATAAATGCATGGAACTGCCATATTATTCTTTGACTACTTCCACCAAAAAGGAATACATACTTTTGTATTTAAGTCACTATTTTTCAGATCTCTTGCTCAGAATTCAATAATATGAACAAGCTAATATTACCTCAAAAATACCAACCTCTTACAATGTAAATTCTGCAAAATTATATTGTAATTATTAAGCATGCTTAGATTCTCAGTTTAGAACTTGGCCCTGCCACTAATAGCCTTATGATTCTAGACATTCATAGTGAGGGAAAATTAATAGTAATAAGGTTTTTGCACGCATTAAATGATATAATGCTGAATATGGCATATGGTAAGTGCTTAGTAAATACCTTATTTTATTCTTTAAAGAAATCTATATACTTGAGATGGAAATCACTGCTTTCATTAAGTCTCCCATGCACACTCAGATAAAATCTGATGTTTTGGGATTTAAAATAACTTTCAACAAATCAAACCCAAATCATGAGTCTGCACATAGAAATGAGCCTCCAATATGAATTCTATGTAAACATTATTAAAATTGATGCTGTAAGTTCTTGCCTAGAACTAACATAAGTCCCAAGGATTTTTATAAAGCTATTCTGTAAAACTGTGTCTGCATTGGCCATATAAGGAACTAAGATGAGTCAAGTGAGGCACTTAGGGAGCAACATTTAAAGATGCACTCACATGCCGGTTCTGCACTTGCAGGAAACTGACATTGAGTGCTGCCATAAATGTTGTGTTCTAGGTGTCTCACTTGCCTGACCCTATTCCTGGTCCTGGTCTAGGGACACAGATTGGTCTAATCACAGGCAGTAAAATGCCACCGCCTCTTACAATAAGCCATTGATTCTCTTTCTCTTACCTGATTTTCATATGTAGGAAAAATGGAAATATAAACATTTGTAGGATTAATGAACACATGAGCAACTGAGTGACAACTGAACCATAAATTTATTCGTTCTGCTTATATATTGCCAGAAGGATAAGAAACACCAGAAAATATTTAATTTCTTTCACACAACCCTTTTTTCTTAAACTGAAGCATAATTTACATACAGTAAAATGTATAACACTTGAGCATGTGACTTGAGGAGTTTTTGCCTATATTTGTCACTAAAAATTGGAGGTAATGTAATTTCTTTCTGAGGTAATGTAATTTTTTTTCCTTGATCTGGTTGGTAATTTCCTCACGACACTTTCAAATTAATAATCTCCCCAGTCACCTCAGAGGTCACCAGTATTCTATTTATCTCCGTAGCCTAGTTTTACCTATTCTTGAACATCATATAAATGGAATCAGACTGTATGTTAAATTTATTCCTGAGAATTTGATCATGTTTAGTGCTGTTGTAAATGGTATTGTTATTTATTGTTATTTTAAATATCTTTTTCTAAATGTTCTAGTTTATAGAAAGACTGAGTATTGCATTGTGACTTTGTATCCAGCGACTTTGCTATATTCATTTATTAATCTTAATAATTTGTATTTTCTTTTTGGTCTTTCTACATACAGAATTCCATCCTCTAAAAATAAAGAGGGTTTTAATTCTTCCTTTCCATCTTTATAGTTTTTCTTTTCCTTATCTTATTGCACTAGCTAAGAGCTTCAGTCTAGTATTGATATAAATTGTTTGAATATATATATTTGTCTTATTACTGACACTTGGGGCAAACCATCAATATTTACAATTAAATTGGATATTAGCTGTGGGTTTTCATAGATATCTATTTTCAGATTTAAAAAGTTTCCTTCTATACCTCGTTTGCTGACTTTTTTATTTTAAAGAAAGTGTGTTGAATTATTCATTTATTTTAAAAATACACCATTGGAAAAACATGACATAACATTAACTGCAGGTATTTAGAATATACCATTCGATTAATTTTGACAAATATATACATTCATGAAATCATAATCACAAGCTAACAGACATTTATATCACTCTTAAAAGTTTTCTTTTTCTCCTTTGTAATCCATCCTTCCCTCCACCCCATCCCTAGAAACACTAATATGCTTTCTGTGACTACAGGTTAGTTTAGATTTCTAGAATTTTATGTAACTTGAGTCATAGAGTATGTAATTGCCTTTTTATTTGTTTTCAATCAGGCTTCTTTCATTCTGCATAATATTGAAATTCATCCAAATTGTTTTTGTTGTTGTTGTTGTTTTGAGACAGACTTTGGCTCTGTTGCTCAGGCTGGAGTGCAGAGGCATGATCTCTGCTCATTGCAACCTCCACCTCCTGGGTTCAAGTGATTCCCACCCCTCAGCCTCCCAAGCAGCTGTCATTACAGGTGCACACCACCACACTCGGCTAACGTTTTGGTATTTTTTAGCAGAGATGGAGTTTCACCATGTTGTTCAGGCTGGTCTCGAACTCCTGGGCCAAGTGATCTGCCCACCTTGGCCTCCCAAAGTGCTGGGATTACAAGCGTGAGCCACTGTGCCTGGCCCCACATTGTTAACTGCATAATCATTGATTATTATTGCTACCTGTCTTTCATATGCATTTATCACAATTTGATTATCGTTTATCTGTTGATGGGTATTTTTATTATTTTCCAATTTTTAGTCATGAATAAAGTCAGTATGAATATTTGTTTAGAAGTATTTGGGTAATAAACGTTATTACTCTTGAGTAAGTACTTAGTAGTAGAATGACTGCTCTCTATAATAAATGTATGTATATATTTTTTTGAAGAAAAGAAAATGCTAATCTCTTTTCCAAAGTGGTTGGGCCATTTCATATTCCCACCAAAAATGCATAAGAGTTCCAATTGTGCCATAACCTCACCAACACTTTGTATGATTAACTGTTTTCATTTTAGATTGCCTAATGGATGTGTATTAGTATCTCATCTTAGGTTTAATTGCTGTTTTCCTGATGACTGACAATGTTGAATCTTTTCAAGTATTTATTGATTATTAATATCTCTTCCTTTCTCTATCTCTCTGTGTTTGCATCTCTGTCTCATTTTGGTAAAGTGCATTTTCTTTTTTTATTATAATTATACTTTAAGTTCTAGGGTACACGTGCACAATGTGCAGGTTTGTTACATAGGTATACATGTGCCATGTTGGTTTGCTGCACCCATCAACTCGTCATTTACATTGGGTATTTCTCCTAATGCTATCCCTCCCCCAGTCCCCCACCCTCCAACAGGCCATGGTGTGTGATGTTCCCCGCCCTGTGTCCAAGGGTTCTCATTGTTCAATTCCCACCTATAAGTGAGAACATGTGGTGTTTGATTTTCTGTCCTTGTGATAGTTTGCTGAGAATGATGGTTTCCAGCTTCATCCATGTCCCTGCAAAGGACATAAACTCATCCTTCTTTATGGCTGCGTGGTATTTCATGGTGTATTTGTGCCATATTTTCTTAATCCAGTCTATCATTGATGGACATTTGAGTTGGTTCCAAGTCTTTGCTGTTGTGAATAGTGCCGTAATAAACATACATGTGCATGTGTCTTTATAGTAGCATGATTTATAATCCTTTGGGTGTATACCCAGTAATGATATCGCTGGGTCAAATGGTATTTCTAGTTCTAGATCCTTGAGGAATTGCCACACAGTCTTCCACAATGGTTGAACTAATTTACACTCCTACCAACAGTGTAAAAGCATTTCTATTTCTCCACATCCGCTCCAGCGTCTGTAGTTTCCTGACTTTTTAATGATCACCATTCTAACTGGCATGAGATGGTATCTCATTGCAGTTTGTTTTGCATTTCTCTGATGACCAGTGGTGATCAGCATGTTTTCATGTGTCTGTTGGCTGCATAAATGTCTTCTTTTGGGAAGTCTCTGCTCATATTCTTTGCCCAGTTTTTGATGGGGTTGCTTGATTTTTTCTTGTAAATTTGTTTAAGTTCTTTGTAGATTCTGGATATTAGCCCTTTGTCAGATGGGTAGATTGCAAAAATTTTCTCCCATTCTGTAGGTTTCCTGTTCACTCTGATGGTAGTTTCTTTTGCTGTGCAGAGGCACTTTAGTTTAATTAGATCCCATTTGTCTATTTTGGCTTTTGTTACCATTGCTTTTGGTGTTTTAGTCATGAAGTCCTTGCCCATGCCTATGTACTGAATGGTATTGCCTAGGTTTTCTTCTAGGGTTTTTATGATTTTAGGTCTAACATTAAGTCTTTAATCCATCTTGAATCAAGGTTTGTATAAGGTATAAGGAAGGGATCCCGTTTCAGCTTTCTCCATATGGCTAGCCAGTTTTCCCAGCACCATTTATTAAATAGGGAATCCTTTCCCCATTTCTTGTTTTTGTCATCAGGTTTGTCAAAGATCAGATGGTTGTAGATGTGTGGTGTTATTTCTGAGGCCTCTGTTCTGTTACACTGGTCTATATATCTGTTTTGGTACCAGTACCATGCTGTTTTGGTTACTGTAGCCTTGTAGTATAGTTTGAAGTCAGGTAGTGTGATGCCTCCAGCTTTGTTCTTTTGGCTTAGGATTGTCTTGGCAATGCAGGCTCTTTTTTGGTTCCATATGAACTTTAAAGTAGTTATTTCCAATTCTGTGAAGAAAGTCCTTGGCAGCTTGATGGGGATGGCATTGAAACTACAAATTACTTTGGGCAGTATGGCCATTTTTATGATATTGATTCTTCCTATCCATGAGCATGGAATGTTCTTCCATTTGTTTGTGTCCTCTTTTATTTCATTGAGCAGTGGTTTGTAGTTCTCCCTGAAGAGGTCCTTCATATCCCTTGTAAGTTGGATTCCTAGGTATTTTATTCTCTTTGTAGCAATTGTGAATGGGAGTTCACTCATGATTTGGTTCTCTGTTTGTCTGTTATTGGAGTATAGAAATGCTTGTGATTTTTGCACATTGATTTTGTATCCTGAGACTTTGCTGAAGTTGCTTATCAGCTTAAGGAGCTTTTGGGCTGAGAGGGTGGGATTTTCTAAATATACAATCATGTCATCTGCAAACAGGGACAATTTGACTTCCTGTTTTCCTAATTGAATGCCCTTTATTTCTTTCTCCTGCCTGATTACCCTGGCCAGAACTTCCAACACTATGTTGAATAGGAGTGGTAAGAGAAGGCATCCTTGTCTTGTGCCAGTTTTCAAAGGAAATGCTTCTGGTTTTTGCCCATTCATTATGATATTGGCTGTGGGTTTGTCATAATAGCTCTTATTATTTTGAGATATGTTCCATCAATACCTAGTTTGTTGAGAGTTTTTAGCATGAAGGGCTGTTGAATTTTGTCAAAGGCCTTTTCTTCATCTATTGAGATAATCATGTGTTTTTGTCATTGGATCTGTTTATGTGATGGATTACATTCATTGATTTGCATATGTTGAACCAGCCTTGCATCCCAGGGATGAAGCCATCTTGATTGTGGTGTATAAGCTTTTTGATGTGCTGCTGGATTCGATTTGCCAGTATTTCATTGAGGATTTTCACATCAATGTTCATCAGAGATATTGGTCTAAAATTCTCTTTTTTTGTTGTGTCTCTGCCAGGCTTTGGTATCACGATGATGCTGGCCTCATAAAATGAGTTAGGGAGGATTCCCTCTTTCTCTGTTGATTGGAATAGTTTCAGAAGGAATGGTACCAATTCCTCTTTGTACCTCTGGTAGAAGTCAGCTGTGAATCCATCTGGTCCTGGACTTTTTTTGGTTGGTAGGCTATTCATTATTGTCTCAATTTCAGAGCCTGTTATAGATCTATTCAGAGATTCAACTTCTTCTGGTTTAGTCTTGGGAGGGTGTATGTGTCCAGGAATTTATCCATTTCTTCTAGATTTTCTAGTTTATTTGCATAGAGCTGTTTATAGTATTCTCTGATGGTAGTTTGTATTTCTGTGGGATCAGTGGTGATATCCCGTTTATCATTTTTTATTGTGTCTGTTTGATTCTTCTCTCTTTTCTTTTTTATTAGTCTTGCTAGTGGTCTATCAATTTTGTTGATCTTTTCAGAAAAACAGCTCCTGGATTTATTAATTTTTTGAAGGGTTTTTTGTGCCTCTATCTCCTTCAGTTCTGCTCTGATCTTAGTTATTTCTTGCCTTCTGCTATCTTTTGAATGTGTTTGCTCTTGCTTCTCTATTCATTTAATTGTGACATTAGGGTGTTGATTTTAGATCTTTGCTGCTTTCTCTTGTGGGCATTTAGTGGTATAAATTTCCTTCTACACACCACTTTAAATATGTCCCAGAGATTCTGGTATGTTGTGTCTTGGTTCTCATTGGTTTCAAAGAACATCTTTATTTCTGCCTACATTTCATTATTTACCCATTAGTCATTCAGGAGCAGGTTGTTCAGTTTCCATGTAGTTGTGCAATTTTGAGTGAGTTTCTTAATCCTGAGTTCTAATTTGATTGCACTGTGGTCTGAGAGACAGTTTGTTGTGATTTCTGTTCATTTACATTTGCTGAGGAATGCTTCACTTCCAATTATGTGGTCAATTTTAGAATAAATGTTATGTGGTGCTGAGAAGAATGTATATTCTGTTGATTTGGGGTGGAGAGTTCTGTAGATGTCTATTAGGTCCACTTGGTGCAGAGCTGAGTTCAAGTCCTGGATATCCTTTTTAACCTTCTGTCTCATTGATCTGTCTAATATTGACAGTGGGGTGTTAAAGTCTCCCATTATTATTGTGTGGGAGTCTAAGTCTCTTTGTAGGTCTCTACAGACTTGGTTTATGAATCTGGGTGCTCCTGTATTGGGTGCATATATATTTAGGATAGTTAGCTCTTCTTGCTGCATTGATCCCTTTACCATTATGTGATGGCCTTCTTCGTCTCTTTTGATCTTTGTTGGTTTAAAATCGGTTTTATCCAAGACTAGGATTGCAACCCCTGCTTGTTTTTGCTTTCCATTTTCTTTGTTGATCTTCCTCCATCCCTTTAGTTTGAGCCTATGTGTGTCTCTGCACGTGAGATGGGTCTCTGAACACAGCACACTGATGGGTCTTGACTCTTTATCCAGTTTGCCAGTCTGTGTCTTTTAATTGGAGCATTTAGCCCATTTACATTTAAGGTTAATATTGTTATATGTGAATTTGATCCTGTCGTTATGATGTTAGCTGGATATTTTGCCGGTTAATTGGTGCAGTTTCTTCATAGCCTTGATGGTCTTTACCATTTGGCATGTTTTTGCAGTGGCTGATACCGGTTGTTTCTTTCCATGTTTAGTGCTTCCTTAAGGAGCTCTTGTAAGGCAGGCCTTGTGGTGACAAAAATCTCTCAGCATTTGCTTGTCTGTAAAGGATTTTGTTTCTCCTTCACTTATGAAGCTTAGTTTGGCTGGATATGAAATTCTGGGTTGAAAATTCTTTTCTTTAAGAAAGTTGAATCTTGGTCCCCACTCTCTTCTGGCTTGTAGGGTTTCTGCCGAATGATCCACTGTTAGTCTGATGGGCTTCCCTTTGTGGGTAACCCGACCTTTCTCTCTGGTTGCCTTTAACACTTTTTCCTTCATTTCAACCTTAGTGAATCTGAATTATGTGTCTTGGGGTTGCTTTTCTCAAGGAGTATCTTTGTGGCGTTCTCTGTATTTCCTGAATTTGAATGTTGGCCTGCCTTGCTAGGTTGGGGTAGTTCTCCTGGATAGTATCCTGCAGAGTGTTTTCCAACTTGGTTCCATTCTCCACGTCACTTTCAGGTACACCAATCAAATGTAAAATTGGTCTTTTCACATAGTCCAATATTTCTTGGAGGCTTTGTTCGTTTCTTTTTACTCTTTTTTGTCTCAACTTGTCTTCTAGCTTTATTTCATTAAGTTGATTTTCAATCACTGATATCCCTTCTTCAACTTGATCAAATCGGCACTGAAGCTTGTGCACGTGCCACGAAGTTCTTGTGCCGTGGTTTTCAGCTCCATCAGGTCGTTTAAGGTCTTCTCTACACTGTTTATTCTAGTTAGCCATTCGTCTCACCTTCTTTCAAGGTTTTTACCCTCCCTGCAATGGGTTAGAACATGCTCCTTTAGTTTGGAGAAGTTTGTTATTACCGAACTTCTGAAGCCTACTTCTGTCAACTTGTCAAAGTCATTCTCCATCCAGTTTTGTTCTGTTGCTGGCGAGGAGCTGCGATTCTTTGAAGGAGAAGAGGTGCTCTGGTTTTTAGAATTTTCAGCTTTTCTGCTCTGGTTTGTCCCCATCTTTGTGGTTTTATCTTCCTTTGGTCTTTGATGATGGTGACCTACAGATGTGGTTTTGGCGTGGATGTCCTTTTTGTTGATGTTGATGCTAATCCTTTCTGTTTGTTAGTTTTCCTTCTAACAGTCAGGTCCCTCAGCTGCAGGTCTGTTGGAGTTTGCTATAGTTCCTCTCCAGACCCTGTTTGCCTGGGTATCAGCAGCAGAGGCTGCAGAACAGCAAATATTGCAGAACAGCAAATATTGCTGCCTGATCCTTCCTCTGTAAGCTTTGTCCGAGAGGGGCACCCACCTGTTTGAGATATCTGTCAGGCCCTACTGGGAAGTGTCTCCCAGTTAGGCTACATAGGTTCAGGGACCAACTTGAGGAGGCAGTCTGTCTGTTCTCAGAGGTCAAACCCTGTGCTAAGAGAACCACTGCTCTCTTCAGAGCTGTCAGACAGGGACGTTTAAGTCTGCATAAGTTTCTGCTGCCTTTTGTTCGGCTATGCCCTGCCCACAGAGGTGGAGTCTATACAGGCAGTAGGCCTTGTTGAGCTGTGGTGGGTTCTACCAACTTCGAGCTTCTTGGATGCTTTGTTTACCTACTCAAGCCTCAACAATGGCATATGCCCCTCCCCCTGCCCGGCTGCAGCCTGGCAGGTCAATCTCAGACTGCTGCACTAGCAGTGAGCGAGGCTCTTTGGGTGTGGCACCCACTGAGCCAGGCATAGGAGAGAATCTCCTAGTCTGCCAGTTGCTAAGACTGGGGAAAAGCACAGTATTTGGGCAGGAGTGCCCCGTTTTTCCAGGTACAATCTGTCACGGCTTCCCTTGGCTAGGAAAGGGAAATCCCCTCACCCCTTGGGCTTCCTTGGTGAGGTGACACCCCACCCTGCTTCGGCTCACCCTCTGTGGGCTGCACCCACTGTCCAACCAGTCCCAATGAGATGAACAAGGTACCTCAGTTGGAAATGCAGAAATCACCCATCTTCTGCATCGAACATGCTGGGAGCTGCAGACCAGAGCTCTTCCTATTCGGCCATCTTGGATGAAGATCTCTGGTAAAGTGCATTTTCAAAGGTTTTGCCTGCCCCCCACTTTTTTTGGTTATTTGTCTTACTTTTTAGTTGTAAGAGTGTTTTATATATTCTGGATTTAATTCTTTATCTGAGAGATGTATTGTAAATATTTTGTCTCAATTTGTGGCTAGTCATTTTGTTTCCTAAGTGCTCTCTTCAGACGGAAAAAATTTTAAATTTTGGTGGAATTCAATTTCTCAATTTTTTTTTCTTTTAGGTTTTATTCAAAAACTTTGCAAACTTTAAGATGAAAAGACTTTATTCTATGTTTTAGTATAGAGGTTTTATAGTTTTAGATTTTATATTTGGGTAGGTCTCTCATCCGTTTTGAGTTGACTCTTACATGGTGAGAGATGAAGATCTGTTTTCATTATTTTCTGTATTTATATTCACATAATCCAGCACAATTTGTCAGAAAATTTTTCTTTCTCTGTTGAGTTGCTTTGGCACATTTGCCAAAAATCAATCAGTATGTAAGCATAGGTCTGTTTCTGGCCTCTCTATTATTTTCCATTAATCTATATTGTCACTATAACTAAATTGTCTTGGTTACTATAGCTTTAGAATAAATCTAAGGTCATTTGGAGTTCTCCATTTTGTTCCTCTCTATATTTTTTAAATAACATTTCTTATATTGGGTCCTGTACATATTTTAATATCATCCTATCAATTTCTTTAAAAATAAATCCTGCTAGAATTTTGATTAGGATTGCATTGAATCCATGGAATAACTATAGGGGAATGCCTATCTTAAAAATACTGTCTTCTTGTCCATTAACCTGGTATAGATATTTTAAAATTTCTCTCAGCGATGTTTTGTGGTTTTCAGTAAAGCATTTTTAGATGTCTTTTGTTAGGTTTATTCCTAAGTATTTTGTGATAATTACACCATCTAGAAATAGGGAACATCTTCTGCTCTTGTTAAAACTTTCTCTGTTTTCCTGCTACCTACTTTCACGGGGACTGCCTTCTGCTCCTGTGTTCTGCCACAGTTTGTGTGTCCTATTTCTTCAGACAGACTTGTTACTATTCAGAATTTGATTCACCTGTTTGACTTGTGACCTTAGTTTGTGTGTGTGTGTGCTTTTGAGACAGAATCTCACTCTTGTCACCCTGGTTAAAGTGCAATGGCACGATCTCGGCTCACTGTATCCTCTACCTCCTGGGT
Source organism: Pongo pygmaeus (assembly GCF_028885625.2). Classification (NCBI taxonomy): domain Eukaryota; kingdom Metazoa; phylum Chordata; class Mammalia; order Primates; family Hominidae; genus Pongo; species Pongo pygmaeus. The sequence goes on along the minus strand of NC_085930.1, from coordinate 72,051,858 downwards.
TCAAGCAATTCTTCTGCCTGAGCCTCCCAAGTAGCTGGGGTTACAGGTGCCCACCACCACACCTGGCTAATTTTTTGTATTTTTAGTAGATATGGTGTTTCACCAAGTTGGCCAGGCTGGTCTTGAACTCCTGACCTCAGGTGATCCATCTGCTTTGGCCTCCCAAAGTACTGGGATTGCAGGCATGAGCCACCACGCCTGGCAGACCTTAGTTTTTTGATACATTATTAAAAGGTTATGATTTTTTAAAATTATTTAACTTTTTCTAATTGTTAGAATGGAACAGCATTCTCTGTTGTTTCTGCATCCAAACAGAACTGTTTGTAAATTTTGATATGTTATATTTTCATTATTTTCAGATCAAAAGACATTATTTTTATTACGATTTTTATTGATTTAATGAGATTTTTGAAAGTGTCACTTAATTTATCATTTGATAATTTCATATTTTGTCACTGATTTTAGTTGAATTCTGTTATGTTGGAGATCATGCTCTGTATGTTTATTGAGGCATCATTCAATAAGTGGAGCATCACTTATCTATATTGGTGAAAATTTAATTTGCACATGATTAAAATTTGTATTCTGAAGTTGTTGGCCATAGTGTCCTAAAATATCAAATAAGGTAATTTGGGTAGTAGTTTTGTACACATCTTCTATGTCTTTATTAATATCTAAATGCTGTGCCAGGCATAATCCCAGCACTTTGGGAGGCCAAGGTGGGTGGATTGCTTGAGGTCGGGAGTTCAAGACCAGGCTGACCAACATGGTGAAACCTCTATCTCTACTAAAAATACAAAAATTAGCCAAGCATGGTGGTGCATGCCTGTAATCCCAGCCACTCAGGAGGCTGAGGCAAGAGAATCGCTTGAACCTAGGAGCCAGAGGTTGCAGTGAGCTGAAATCATGCCACTGCAGCCGCTGCATTGCAGTCTGTGTAACAGAGCAAGACTCTGTCAAAAAAAAAAAAAAAATGCCGTGTTTTTGTTCTGCCAGTTCTATCAATTTTTGTTCTTTATATTTGAATATATGCTTTTAAATGCATACATGTTTAGAATTGTTGTATCTTCCTGATGAATTTATCCTTTTATCATTATAAAACTTACTCTTTATTTCTGATGATACTTCTTGTCTCAACATTTTCTTTGTCTCAAATTGACATAGCTCTATGCTGGATTGCTTATTAGTGTTTGCTTGGTGTGTCTTTCCCATCTGCTCACTTTTCAACTGTGTGTGTACATTATTGTTCCACCAGAGAAACAGAACCAGTAGGCTAGATGGCTAGAAAAAGAGTAATCATTGAAAATATCCAAATTTTGTCTGTTGAGTACCAAGTTTCTGGTATTTTGTTGGCTTGAGGTCCTTTCCATGCCTTTATCTGTCTATTTAAATATTTATTAAGGACCTATAATATAACAGGTGCTCAGTTGCAATTTTGAAACATACCAATACAAATGGAAACTCCCTGTCAGTAGAGTGTTTCCCAACATTTGACATCACACAAAAATCCACTGACACATAGACTCCAGCATCCTAGGCTTTACCCAATCTCAGCCACTTGGGTGAGCTTAGTGTGCCACCTGCTTCCCACCTTTTCTGTGAATTCTTTCCTTTCTGGATTGGGTGCCTTATGCTCGTCGCTGTGAGCAGAAAGACAAGTAAGCCCAAGTATCCAGGTGTTATTACTCTTTCATTTTATTTCTTACAGGTTATGCCAATCAACTGAGCAGAAAATAAAAGACCTCTAATGTTAACGTAGTACTTGTATACATAGATGCATAGAACAGCCATAGTTAAATTTGTCAGGATATAATTTAGCCATGAGCACTTCATATGAAGACAGATTCATAAGTTCGAAACAAAAGGGAAAAATAAGTAGTCCTTTGAAAAATAAGTGTAATATTACTTCAACTTTTTGAAAAATAAGTGTAATGTTACCTCAACTTCATAATTTAGGAGAAAGGTATGTAGACATTAATTTGAACTCTAATAAGTGTATTTAATAAGCATATTATAAGATTACATAATTATTATGTAGCCTAAGAATATCTAATAACCACATTATACATTGCTATTATGCTTTACAATATGGACTAGAGTTCCATTTTCACTTTCAGAATTAGCATTCCTCCCATGCTGATAAATCAAGTAATTGCTTCTTTACTGATTAAACCATTGTTCCCCTCTTTCAGTATTTGGAACTGGAACAACTTACTTTTGATGATTCTTACTTACCAGTCCAGTCCCAGCCCACCTGCACACTATAATATCTCTGCATTTGTATGACTGTGAAAAGCCTCAGGCTAATTTTTCTTGAATAATTCATTATCTATATTTTCAATGACACATATATCCTGGGAATGCTGATCATATGCATTGCTCACTTTGATCTTGAGAGAGCTTAGGAGATTTTGAACTGCATTTTCATCATACATTAAATTTGTTGGCTGCAATATGAAATCTGTTGTCACTAACACTTAATTTAAGGAAAGCCACAGAGAATCCTTCAATGCTTAGCAGTAGCAAGTACTTTGCACAGTCTTTGTCTTTGTTTCTAGGCCTTAGGTGGTGGGCATAGGGACGTTACATTTAAACTAAAGCAAACTTATTTTAACTAATTGTTACAATTTCATTTGACAAATTCTTTTCTCATCTTTGCTCTTACGGAGTATACATTTTAGCAGAATGGGACAAAAAAATAAATGAACAATAACACTTTTATAATTGTAAATGATCTAAAGACAAAAAAAAAAGATGATGACATAGAGTGGGTAACACTAGTGGTTACCAAGTTTGGGGAGCCCAGGGAAAAATGAAACTGTGGGGCTTTTCTATAAAAAAATAAGAATCTTGGCATGGCAACAGCAGAAATGAAACCAGCCCTGTTAGCGTGATGGGAAAGAGTGGGCAGGGACTTTATTAAGGGTGTTCTAAATCTTTAGGTAAACTTTAGTTGTTAAAATGATAGAGAAGAGTCATTCCCATGGTCCTAACCAGCTTGAGGAACAGAAAGTCCTGGGGAGCTGATGCACCTAGGCCAAGCTCTATAAGATGAAGCCCTGGAGAGAAGTTGGCCTGTTAAGGCCTGTTAAGTCACGTCAGAGTATTAGAATATTGGTAGTTCTGAATATCAGCATTATTCTCTCTCTTTTTGAGTGTTCCTACCAGAACTTCTTTGTTCAGTGGGGACTAGGAGGGAGGAGACAGCAGCTTTTCACTCGGTCTGGTGTTGACTGATGAAGTAACATGTTTGCAGATTTTGAAGATCTACACTGAATGATGGCATTGGAAAGCTGAATACTTTTGTGATGTTATCTGGCCCATATATGATGTTATCTACTCCATATATGACCAGTGATTTTGTTTATGTGACAGCGATCCCTTTTTCTACTTATGTGATTGGCAAATTCTGGAACAAGCTGCCAGTCTTGTTCTGTTAAACACAACCCTACAAATGAAACCCAAATTTTTGTATCCACTCAAATGTGGTCTATGCTACTGTTATATTAAGGACTCCAAGGAAATTATAAGGCCAGAGCCCATTTCTCATTTGTATCCAAAAATATCAGAAATGTTGATGTAAGAAGAAAAAAATTACTAATAAAAGATTCATCGTACTAATATATTCTGACATGCTAGGTATTCAGAAAGTTAGAATAAATGGCCACTTAATATGAATAACTCAGCATGAAGAAAAGTTTATTGGCTCCTCCGTTATCAGTCAATCAACTTTGGTAATAACTGCCTCCCCTTATTAGCACATGTAATAGTCCCTAAGCAAAATTAATAGTTTAGATAAAACACACAACCTGTGGAGATTTAGAGAAGAATACTTATTTTCCTGCTAATGTATCATTAATATAAATATTGCTTTTTATTTATGTAAGCTTTAATTGGGGCATGGAGTAAAGGAGTATATGATCGCTGCACTTGCTATGAGGCTCACGGCAGGTGCCACATCCTTTATGTGAGTCTCCGTGGAGGTACCACCCACACAACATCTGCAGAAATGACCTAGCTTATAGTTTAGGCTTCTTAACTGTGTGATCTTAATAAATCACCCAACTTCTCTGAGGTTTAGCTTCCTTGCCTATAAAATAAAGAATAATTACCTGTAAAAAAATATTTGCTGTGATGCAATGAATCATCCAAATGACAGGCCCAGCCCTGTGGTTTTTCCTCTTGTGGATACATCTTATGGATCAAGAGGCAATGAGTGCACATATTTTTGGTGATAGACAGTTATATTTGGAGGAGCCATACCACTGTTTTTCAAGTGCTTTCCTTTTTGTTCAATTAATTTCCAACTCAAATCTTTGATATAAATTCTTAACTTGAAAAATGCAAATGATCTAATTATATCTTCACACACAAATCCAAATATCATTAAACATACATAGATCACACATTAATGCTGAAAGGTGAGTCAGATGTGTGTGTGCATATTTAATGGACATTTGCTAGAGCTAGTTTAAGGGTTAGATTATAAACTATACCTAATGGTAGCAGGTATATCTTATTTATCTCTCAATACTGAGCACCAAGCACAGGGGTGAATGCATGCAGGGTGGTTAGGATGTTTGACATAAAGTAGGAACCGTGAGCAACTCCAAAGATAGAAAATATCCCTGAGGAGTTTGTATAAAATCAATACTAACTGTAGGTGTCTTTGAGGACAGAAATTGTGCTTCTCACTCTCCATATTACTTTTTTTTTCTTTTTGAGATGGAGTCTCGCTCTGTTGCACAGGCTGGACTATAGTGGTGTTATCTCTGCTCACGGAAACCTCTGCCTCCAGAGTTCAATCGATTCTCCTGCCTCAGCCTCCCGAGTAGCTGGGACTACAGGCACCTGCTACCACACCCACCCATTTTTTTTTTTTTTGTATTTTTAGTAGAGATGGGGTTTCCCCATGTTGGCCAGGCTGATCTCGATCTCTTGGCCTCAGGTGATCTGCCTGCCTCGGTCTCCCAAAGTGCTGGGATTACAGGGGTGAGCCACCACGCCTGGCCTCCATATTGCCTTCTGCAAGGCATTCCAACAGGGTTGAGGGATCAGGAAAGGGGAGAGAGTTTGTATCATAGTAAATGTTATTGCTTCACAAAATAAGAGATTTGGAAACTGTTTTACACTTTCACTAACTTATTAAAACATCTTTTATTGGAATTGACTTTTCCCTTTTCTATTTTAATACGTAATTTTCACATAAGAAAGTCTGTTTTAAAATCATTTCCAAATTTCCTAACACAATCTGGAAGCTATTTTGGAGATGTGGCATTCCCAGAAGAATAAAGTAAATTGAGTAAATGCTAAATGAGTGTATTAAAAAATAGGCTGCCTTAAAGGCACTTAGGCATCACTACTATTTTGAAATAATCATCACTTAGAATTATAACTTACTTGTTTTGCAAGCCAGGTTAATAAATGCACACAATTTGAACCACTAATGAGACTTTTTTTCATTTAAAGTGTGGGGAGGACATGTGGAAATGCAGTGTCTGCTAACTAGTTTCTATTTTCATAAGGATTTTAAAATTACAAATATAGTGACAGAAACTAGGTATCACTTACCAAGTTCATTGAAATGGTTATTTTTCAGTGGTCTCCTAGGAGTTTAAAAGAATATGGGAAGCTTCCTGGAAACACCTTATAAAATACTTAAATTGTTCCCAGAAGACTGGAGATTTTCTGAACTCTGTATGATCTTTAACAGTGGTTCATCATTCTTGTTGTATATTAGAGTTATATTGGGGGGCTTTACAAAAATATTGATGCTTGGGTGTATCTGGAACAATCAAATCATAATCTTTGGTGTGGGGAGAGGCTGTAGGGACTGAGCATCAGTGTGGTAGAAGTTTCCTAGGTTAATGTGTAGCCATTGTTGAAAATCATTGACATAGCTAGAACAAGAACAGCAAGTTCATGACAACGAAACTACAAGTTCCACTATCTCTACACAAAAGATACTGTTGATATATCTAAATGTGTTTTCCTACTGAAACCACGCCCAGTCTCAGAAAATTCTCTGAGAAATTTGTGGTAATTTTCGGAGTTCACAGATGTTCAATAAGTATTTATGGATTGATCAGGCTGTCCCCAACAACCCACCAGCAGATTAGTAGATACTTGATTTGTTATTTACTTAGCTTGGCCCAGTGTTTCTGAGCTGAAGAAGAATAAGGCATTTCTTTCTTGCTTCAAATATTCATAGAGCAATTCGTGACTGTGAAGTTTATTTTAAAATAATCTCTGACCCAAACTGAAATCCTGTTCTATGATTTTATTTGATATCATTAAAAATCTGTAGCATAACTGAAATTTGCATTTTTATCAAATAGGCAGCCATTATAATATTTAATGTTAATGTGTTAAAAGGTGTAGTTCACTGAAACCAAGAGACTTTGAGTTAAACAGAGGCATCACTACCACCTAATTCACCCTTAAGGACTATGAAATTCACCAAAAGCACATGCCAGTGAACATCCAGGGCCCTGTATCTTCTGCCGGTGAATGAATATAGGACTTCAAAAGCACAAAAAGTTAAGAAGCAGTGCCTACCCGCCTTCATCCTCTGAAGAGTAGTCTATATACATTTGCTCATCCTTTTGTTTAAAAATCTTTATCCTCGACATTTAGAAAGTTATACTTTCTCATTTGCAAAATAACACATACAATTCCTAATTACCTCTCCTATGCTATCACACTCCATGCTTTTTAAATACTTTCTATCTCAGTTATTCTGTGAGTTTCCTTAATTGTCTACAAGTACAGAGGAAGTTTGAAAACATTCTCGTTAATGCTTGGAAGAAAGAGTCCACCAGTGTCCCCTTGACTGGCAGCCTTTATCAGACGATGTCGTCCAGACTGTCCTACTTTTCCTTTTCTGTGCAGCAAGGCTTTGGGGAAGCCCACAAGACTTTGGCATAGAAGAGGAATTTAGCTGTAACAAGGTGTTTAATCTGCTTTGTATTCCCAGTGGCATTCTTGAGATACTCTTCATCAGAAATCCAAACTCTGGAGCCACCTGCTTCTTTGAGACGCACAAATCTATTAAACTTGCCATAATTCATTTCAAAATGACAAATATAAAGGAAGCAAATGTATCACATACTTAAATGGTCTATTAAGTTAGTAGATGTTGAAGCAAACTTTGAATTTATTGTGGCACTCCTGTTTTGGAATTATAAGAAGCTGTAACTAAAGGGATTTTTTAAATGATTATTTATTTTACCTTTCTAGCTTTATTAAGGTATAATTGATAAATATAAATTGTCTATATATAAGGCATACAATGTAGTGATTTGATATATTTATACATGGTGTAATGATTACCACAATGAAAATAATTAACATCTCTGTCACCTCACATAGTTGTCATTTGTGTGCCTGTGTGTGGTGAAAACACTTAAGATTTACTATCAGCAAATTTCAAGTACACAATCGGTATTTTTAAATATAGTCACCATTAGATTAGGTATACTTAGATTCCCATAACTTATTCATCTTTTAACTAAAACTCTGTACCCTGTGACCAACATCTCCCACTTCCCCTAACCCCCAGTCCCTGGCAACCTCCATTTTATTTTTTGCTTTTGTGAGTTTGACTTTTTAAAATTTCAAAATATTTCTCATCATAAATGAGATGATACAGTATTTATTCTTCTGTATCCAGCTTTTTTCACTGAGTATAATGTCCTCCAGCTTCATTCTTGTTGTCACAAATGGCAAGATTTCCTTCTTTTTTAATTCTTCATTTTCTTTGTTCATTAACTTGTCAATAGAAACTTAAGTTGTTTCCATATCTTGGCTATGGTGAATGCTGTTGCAATAAATATGGGACTGCAGCTATCTTTTCAAAATACTCACTTTGTTTCCTTTGGATATATAACCAGTAGCAGGATTGCTGGATTATATGGTAGTTTTATTTCTAATTTTTGAGGACCCTCCATACTGTTTTCTATAATTGATATGCCAAATTACATTCCCACTAACAGTGTCAGAGTGCCCTTTTCTCCACACTCATGACAACTCTTGCTATCTCTTCTCTATTTTGTAGTAACTATCCTAACAGGTGTGAGATGATATGTCATGTGGTTTTGATTTGCTAATAATTTCTTTAAAGATTAGTGATGTTGAACACCTTTCTTTTTATTATAATTTTTATTTTAGGTTCGGAGGTACATGTGCAGGTTTGTTATATAGGTAAAACACTTTGTCACAGGATTTTGGTGTACAGATTATTTTTGTCATCCAATAGGAATTTTGTCTGATCCTCTTCCTCCTCCCATCCTCCACCCTCAAATAGGCTCCAGTGTCTGTTGTTTCCCTCTGTGTCCATGTGTTCTCATTTAGCTCCAATTAAAAGTGAGATAGGAAGAATCAATATAATTAAAATAGTCATAGTTCCCAAAACAATTTACAGATTCAATGCTATTCTTACCAAACTACCAATGATATTATTCACAGAATTAGAAAAAAAGCTATCTTAAGTGTTTGGCTTTTGGTTTTTGGTTTTCTGTTCCAATGTCAGTTTAGGATAATGACCTCCAGCTTCATCCATGTTACTGTGAAGAATATGATCTTGTTCTTTTTTACAGCTGTGTAGTATTCTATGGTTCATATGTGCCACTTTTTCTTTATCTAGCCTACCACTGGTGGGCATTTAGGTTGATTCCATGTCTTTGCTGTTGTAAATAGTGCTGCAATGAACATACGCATGCATGTGTCTTTACCATAGAAGCATTTACATTCCTTTGGGTATATACCCAATAATGAGATTGCTGGGTTGAACGGTAATTCTGTTTCAGGTTCTTTGAGGAATTGCCACACTGCTTTCCACACTGGCTGAACTAATTTACAGTCCCACCAGCAGTGTATAAGCATTCCTTTCTCCACAACCTCACCAACATCTGTTATTTTTTGACTTTTTCATAATAGCCATTCTGATTGATGTGAAATGGTATTCCATTGTCATTTTGATTTGCATTTCTCTAATGATTAATGATGTTGAACATTTTTTCATGTGCTTGTTGGCCACATGTATGTCTTCTTTTGAGAAATATCTGTTCATGACACTTGCCTACTTTTTAATGGGGTTGGTTTTCTCCTTGTAAATTTGTTTAACTTTTTTATAGATTCTGGATATTAGACTTTTGTCAGATGCATAGTTTGCAAATATTTCCTCCTGTTTTGTAGGATGTGTGTTTACTCTGTTGATTTGTGGTGTATGTATGTGTGTGTGTGTGAAGAAACTGTTTAGTTTAAGTAGGTCCCATTTGTCAATTTTTTGTTGTTGTTGCAATTACTTTTGGCATCTGCATCTTGAAATTTTACCAGATCCTATGTACAGAGTGGTATTTCCTAGGTTATCTTCCATTATTTTTATAGTTTTAGGTTTTACGTTTAAGTCTTTAATTCACTTTGAGTTGATTTTTATATACAGTGTAACAAAGGGGTTAAGTTTCAATCTTATGCATATGGCTAGCCAGTTATCCCAGCATCATTTATTGAATAGGGAGTCCTTTCTCCATTGATTGTTTTTGTAGGCTTTGTGAAACATCAGATGATTGTAGGTGTGTGGCATTACTTCTGGGCTTCCTATTCTGTTCGATGGGTCTATGCGTCTGTTTTTGTATCAGTACCATGCTGTTTTGATGACTATAGCCTTTAATATAGTTTGAAGTCTTTGTATCAGTACCATGCTGTTTTGATCACTATAGCCTTTAATGTAGTTTTAAGTCTTTGTATCAGTACCATGCTGTTTTGATTACTGTAGCCTTTGATATAGTTTGAAGTCAAGTAATGTGATGCCTCCAGCTCTGTTCTTTTTGATTAGAATTGCCTTGGCTATTCAGGCTATTTTTCAGTTCCATGTGAATTTTAAGATAGATTTTTTTTCTAATTCTGTGAATAATATCATTGGTAGTTTGGTAGAAATAGCATTAAATCTGTAAATTGCTTTGGGAAGTATGACCATTTTAATGATACTGATTCTTCCTATAAATGAGCATGGAATGTTTTCCTGTGTTTTTGTATCATGTCTGATTTCTTTGAGCAGTGTTTTGTAATTATCATTGTAGAGATCTTTTACCTATCTGGTTAGCTGTATTCATAGGTATGCTATTGTTAAGAGGGAAGTTTATGGCACTAAACACTCACATCAAAAAGTTAGAAAGATCTCAAATTAACAATTTAATATTACAACTAGAGGAATTAGAGAAGCAAGAATAAACCAACCCCAAAGCTAGCAGAAGATAAGAAATAACCAAAATCAGAGCTGAACGGAAGGAAATTGAGACACAAAAACATACAAAAGATTGATAAAGCCAGGAGTTGTTGTTTTTTGAAAAAAATTTGAAAGATTGAGGGTTGGGTCGCTAGACTAACAAAGACAAAAAGAGAGAATATCTGGATAAACACAATTAGAAATGACAAAAAGGACATTACCACTGACCCACAGAAATAGAAAACATCCTCAGAAACTACCATGAATACCTCTATGCCCACAAACTAGAAAATCTAGAATAAATGGATAAATTTCTGGAAATATACAACCTCCCAAGACTGAATCAGAAGAAATAGAATCCCTGAATAGACCAACAATGAGTTCCAAAATGTAATCAGTAATAAAAAGTCTACCAACCAAAAAAGAGCCCTGGACCAGGTGAATTCACAGTTGAATTCTACCAGATGTATAAAGAAGAGGTGATACCATTCCTACTGAAACTATTACAAAAAATTGAGGAGGAGGTACTCCTCCCCAATGCATTCTATGAGGCCAGCACCATTTTGATACCAAAATCTAGAAGAGACATGACCAAAAAAGAGAACTTCAGCCCATCCTTGGTGAATATTGATACAAAAAAATTCTTAACAAAATACTAGCAAAAAAATCCAGTGGCACATCAAGAAGCTAATCCACCACAATCAAGTAGGCTATATCCCTTGGCTACAAGGTTGGTTCAACATATGCAAATCAATAAATATGATTCATCACATAAACAGAATTAAAAACAAAACCCACATGATTATCTCTATAGATACAGAAAAAGCTTTTGATAAAATTCAACATGTCTTTATGCCAATAAACTAGGCATCAAAGGAACACACTTCAAAATATTAAGGGCCACCTAAGACAAGACCACAGCCAGCATCATACTGAACTGGCAAAAGCTAGAAGCATTTCCCTTGAAAACCAGCACAAAACAAGGATGCCCCCTATGACCACTCCTATTCAACATAGTACTGGAAGTCCCAGCCAGAGCAATCAGGCAAGAGAAATAAACAAAAGGCATCTGTGATGGTTAATATTGAGTGTCATCTTGATTGGGTGGAAGGATGTAAAGTATTGTTCCTGGGTGTGTCTTTGAGGTTGTTGCCAAAGGAGATTAACATTTGAGTCAGTGGACTGGGAAAGGCAGACCCACCCTCAATCTGAGTGGGCACCATCTAATCAGCAGCCAGTACTGCCAGAATAAAAGCAGGCAGAAGAATGTAAAAAGACTAGATTGGCTTAGTCTTCTGGCCTACATCTTTCTCCCATGCTGAATACTTCCTGCCTTCAAACATCGAATTCCAAGTTCTTCAGCTTTTGGAGTCGTGGAGCTTCAACCACTGACTGAAAGCTGCACTGTAGGCTTCCCTACTTTTGAGGTTTTGGGACTCGCACTGGCTTCCTTGCTCCTCAGCTAGCAGAGGGCCTATTGTGAGGCCTCACCCTGTGATCGTGTGAGTCAATACTCCTTAACAAACTCCCCTTTATATAAACATCTATTCTATTAGTTCTGTCCCTGTAGAGAACCCTGACTAATACAACATCCAAATAGAAAAAGAGGAAGTCAAACTATCCCAGTGTACAGATAACTCTATATCTGGAAAAGCCCACAGTCTCTGCCCAAAAGCTCTTTGATCTGATAAACAACTTCAGCAATGTTTCAAGATACAAAATCAATGTACAAAAATAAGTAGCATTCCTATACACCAACAACATCCAAGCTGACAGCCAAACCAGGAACAAAATATCATTCACAATCGAACACTTCTCTACATATCTATTTTTATGTCTTCTTTGGAAAAATATTTATTCAGTTTATTTGCCTATTTTTAGTTAAGTTATTTGGTTTTTTTTACTGTTGAGTTATATGAATTTTAAAAAATATATTTTGAGTATTAATCCTTTATTGAATATATGGTTTGCAAATATTTTCTTCCATTCTATGGGTGATCTTTTTATTTTCTTGGTTTTTTTCCCTTGTTGTGCAGAAGCTTCTTCATTTCTTGTAGTCTTACTCGTTTGATTTTGCTTTTGTTTCCTGTGTTTTTGGTGCCATATGCAAAAAATTATCACCAAGACCAATGTCAGGGAGTTTTTCCCCTTTGTTGTCTTCTAGGAGGTTTACAGTTTAGGTCTTCCATATAAGACTTTAATCCATTTGGAGTTAAGTTTTGTACATAGTGTGAGATAAGGGTTCAATTCGATCTTTTGCATGCAGATAGCTATCCAGTTTTCCCAATATCTTTTATTGAAGACACTTTTTTTTTGCCATTGTGTGTTCTTAGTGCCCTTGTCAATAATTAGTTGACCATATATGTGTAGGTTTACTTCTGGGCTCTCTAATCGGTTCCATTGGTCTATGTGTCTGTGTTTATGATAATACCGTGCTGTTTTGATTGCTATCTCTTTGTAAAACAGTTTCATTTTCAGGTAGGTGATGCATCCAGCTTTACTTTTCTTTCTCAAGACTACTTTGGCTATTCAGGATCTTTTGAGGTTTCTTGTCAATTTTAGGATTATTTATAATATTTCTGTAAAAATGCCATTGGGATTTTGATAGGAATTGTATTAAATCTCCAGATTGCTTTGTGTACTATGGACATTTTAACATTATTAATTCTATTAAACAGTATTAATTCCAATTCTTTTCTTTTTTTTTTTGAGACAGAGTTTTGCTATTGCTGCCCAGGCTGGAGTGCAGTGGCACTATGTTGGCTCACTGCAACCTCTGCCTCCCCAGTTCAAGCGATTCTCCTGCCTCAGCCTCCCAAGTATCTGGGATTAGAGGCATGTGCCACCACACCTCGCTAATAATTCCAATTCATAAACAAGGGCTATCTTTCCATGTATTTGTGTCATCTGTAATTTTTTAAATCAATGTTTTATAGTTTTCAGTATACAGGTATTTTACTTGCTTGGATAATTTATTACAAAGTGCCATTTTGTGTGTGTGTGTGTGTAGCTATTATAAGTGGAATTGTTTTCTTGATTTTATTTTTGGAGTAGTTTGTTGTTAGTGTGTAGAAATACAATTGGTCTTTATAAGATGATTTTGTAACCTGCAACTTTATTGAATTTGTTTATTAATTCTAACAGCTTTTTAGTGGAGCCTTTAGGGTTTTCTTCATGTAAGATCATGTCACCAGCAGAGACATTAACATCTTCTTTTCTGATATGAATACTTTTTACATCACTGTTTTGCCTAATTGTGGTGGTGAGGGCTTCTAGTAACATGTTCCTGATCATAGGGAAAAAGTGTTCAGCTTTTCACTGTTAGCAATAGCATGTCATATATAGCTTTTATTATGCTAAGGTAATTTCCTTGTATTCCTAGTTTACTGGGTGTTTTTATCATGAAAGAATGTTGATTTTTTTCAAATGCTTTTTCTGTACCTATTGAGATAATCATGTTTTTATTCTTCATTCCATTAATGTGGTGTATCATGTTTATTAATTTGCATACATTAAACCATCCTTGCATCTCAGGGATAAATATAATTTGATCATGCTGTAAAATTCTTTTAATTTGCTCTTGGATTGGATTTGTTAGTATTTTGTTGAAGATCTTTGCATCGATATTCATCTGTGATGTAAACCTGAAATTTTCTTTTATTGTAGTGTGCTTATGGCTGTATGAGAGTAATGCTAGCCTATAGTTTGAAATCGTTGCCTCCGTCTCATTTTTTTTGACAATTTTGAGGCTTACCATTAATTCTTTAAATGTTTGATAGAATTTACCCATGAAACCATCTGGTCCTGGAATCTTCTTTGTTGGGAGTGTTTTGATTACTGATTCAGACTTCTTTATTTCTTATTGGACTGCTCAAATTTTCTCTTTCTTCGTGACTTAGTCTTTGTAGGTTTTATGTATCAAGGACTTTATCCATTTCTTCTAGGTTATCCAGTTGGCTGTTGTCTAATTTTTCATAATAATCTCTTATAAGCCAGTACATTTCTCTGGTATCAGGTATAATTTCTCCTCTCTCATGTATAACTTTATTTGCATTCTTTCTCTTGAGGCCAAGAGTTTGAGACCAGCCTGGGCAACATAGCAAGACCCTGTGTCTCAAAAAAAAAAAAAAAATACCCAGGCATAATGGTGCCTGCCTGTAGCCTCAGCCACTTGGAAGGGTGAGGTCACTGCTTGAACCCAGGAGGTTGAGTTTACAGTGAGCCATGATCATGCCCTTATCCTCCAGCCTGGGTGACAGAGTGAGACTCTGTCAAAAAAAAAAAAAAAAAAAAAGAACAAGAAAGAAAGAAGGAAGAAAGAAAGAGTGGCGGTAATTTGACATAGGAAAAAAAGTACTTGACATTATTATTATTATTATTATTATTATTATTATTATTATATATTTTTTGAGACAGGGTCTCAATCTGTTGCCCAGGCTGGGATACAGTGGCTTGATCTCGGCTCACTGCAAGCTCTGCCTCCCGGGTTCATGCCATTCTCCTGCCTCAGCCTCCCGAGTAGCTGGGACTACAGGCGCCTGCCACCATGCCTGGCTAATTTTTTGTATTTTTAGTAGAGACGGGGTTTCACCGTGTTAGCCAGGATGGTCTGGATCTCCCGACCTGGTGATCCGCCCACCTTGGCCTCCCAAAGTGCTGGAATTATAAGCATGAGCCACCGCGCTCGGCCTTGACATTATTTTTTGTGCGTGTGATGAAAATGTCATGGTGAAATCATCCTCATGGAAAGAAATTCTCTGCAGGTTGCTAGGCAAGATTTCATTCAAAGAAGATTTTAGCAGTTTATTAAGTTTCTACCCAAACTTGCTTCTACTTGTCACAAGCTGGAACTTTTTGGCTAAATGCCATCTAAAATATGATTATTGTATAGTTCCTGGTCTTTGCTTGCTTCCACTAAACCATTGTTTCCAACTTCAGTCATTTACGTACCACCACCACAGTTATTACTGGTTCTGCATACTATCTCTACTAAAGGTAATATTATTTTTTAAACTGACTCATTTTGGGGGTTTATCTGGATTTATTTTAAAGTTAACCTGCAGTAATATGTATAGATTGCTGTTATATATTTTTCTAATCTATTATTAAAATAAAAAATCCCAATATTCTACATAAAAACAGTGTGTATCACTGGGGATACAAATAGCACCCTTTGAGAATTAATGAAATGAAGCAAAGCACTCGTTTTATTCCTCTTTCACTTTGTTAAGTCATTTGATATTAAAAACAATTACATGGAGCCGGTCATTCTTTGTGTATATGGGTAAAATGGAGCAGAATATAGTACATGCTGTGGAAATCTGATCAAGCAAATAAGAAAAAAATATTAAACACCTGATGTGTTCTAGGCACTACTGATCCTTCATTTAATAGAATTATTTATCTAGTGAGTTCATAAAGGTTATTTACATATTTGGGCGGCAAACCTAAGTGGCATTTTCACTAGTGCTGTTATGCTACTTAATTTTTCTGTTCTTTCTAACCTCAGTGTGCCCAGGTAGAAGAAAGCCTGAACTTAACTTTGTAAGAACAAGCTAGTATCTTCACTCCCTCAGTCATTGCTTGTTCCCTTATTATTTGCTTCTTGGAGCTGAATCTAGGGTATGCCTAGATAAGACTGAAAAAGGAGTGTGGCATTTGATGCACTGACATCTTCCACACAGTCAACATTTCAGTATGGATAAACCTTTGTGAATCAGGGCAGTATCTCACCCTGGATATCAGATGGCAGGTTCTAATATTCTTCACTAAATAATTATGTTTGATGATGAGCTCATTTTAAATGAAGAAAATGTGTCACATGATCACTTTTTTCTTGAAGAGTAACACCCTATAATAAAATAGAAGTCCCAATATTTCAAAGCCTTTAGAAAATCTCTTTTACTCACTCCCCTCATTTGAATACTTGCCTAAGAAACAAAAATGGAATTTTCTTAGTGGTATTGTGTTCCTTTAAAGAAAATCTGATACATAGAAGTTAGAACTTCATAAATATAAATGATTGCATTGCCAAGAAACTTCAAGATCCACTCTGAAAATCTGCTTATAGCAAGTCCCCTCCCCATTTGTTCATATAATTCTCTTCAGGAAGGGACAAATTGCCTAATATATTGTAGTTGGAGTTTATTACTCTTTAAGTTTTGGCAAATGTATTAAGCAAATGTTCACTAATACCTTTTAACCAATACTGGATGGCTTATCATTGTTTTGATTGGAACTGAACTTAGATTTTTCTTTTTTTTTTTCTAGATACATAAATTGGAAATTTGTAGTCAATTTTTTTACTGTTTTTACATTTTAAATGTAAATATCCCAGACATCCAGGAAATAGTATTTTTCTTCTTGAAATAAGTATCTGGACTCTGAATTTCATTTTAGCTTATTGTCTATTTCCAATCAATACATTCTAGAGAGTCTATTCATAGGAAAACCTGATATATATCACATTTCCTGTCTTCACTATGCACAGACCATATTTCTTCTTGACATGTTACTATTTGTTAATTACTTATTATTATTCTTACACATCACTCTTTAGTAATTTCTAATCTTTCTCTCTTATAGGACCCAGTGGCTGTCTTGATGTCTCACAGCAGGAAGAGGCTCTCTCAAATAGGTGTACACATGGGGAGAGAGAGAGCAAGGAGATCGAGATACAATCAGTCACCAGCAGGTTGGCTTGATTTTCTGAATGGAGCATGGTAGCATGCTATAGAGTCCAAGGAATTTGCCAAATCCATGTGAGAAAATTTGCCTCTCACATGTGAGAGAATTTTTTGAGAAAAAAAATCCTGACCCCGCCCCCCTGCCACCACCCGAGTGAGGCAGACTGACAGAGCACATTGGCTTGCTGTGGAGACAAGATCAGGGAAAGCGCCTCTGAAAAGAAAGCATTTTGGGAGTCCTGAAGGTGGAGAAGGTAATCAATCATGTGAAGAAACAAGAGGAAGGGTATAAGCTAGTTAGAAATTAAGAATAGGATGAGGAAAGAAGGAAAGCAAGATCCAGACCACATAAGGGCCTTAGAGGTCATAGAAAGGAGTTCAGATTTTAAACAAAATGTGTAAAAATGAAATTTGGCAAGAGTGGAGTCACCAAAAAAGGACAGAGCCAGGTACTCATGAGTTAATATTGAAGTTCAGGGTAATAGAAAGGTGTGAGATTTTTTTGGAGGATTTGTTGGGTAAATTAGATATGTGGAGTTACAGAAAGGGATGAGAAAATACTCACTTTTTGATTATTGTTCCTAATCTCTATCCCTCCCTACAGGGGATTTAGAGGAAGAGTGATAAATCAAAAGTCTTCGTCCAAGAATTAGCTTTGCAACATCTACAAACCTAAGCAGCTGCAGGTATGATTTGTTGATAGAGTTGACACCATCAGATGAATACAGACCCATGACCTTTAAATACAATTTCATCATTTATTTAAAAACTACTTTCTTGAATGATTGAGCTTACTTATAGTAAAAAAGTAAAAAGAAAACTATCATCAAAAGGATATTGGTCACTGGGTTGGCTTCTCATTGGTAAGTGTGAGGTTTTGAGAGCATTATTTGGTGACAACATCAGCACAGGCAGTTGTGTCTCAGATCTGGAGAGTAAAGTAACTCATGTTGCTTATGATTTACACCACGTCCACAGTGCACCAGCAGAGGTTACCATGCACACTCCCAAAGTCACGGAGGGGACTAATACAAATACTTATTCCTTCTCCTTCAGATCCTGTCTGCCTATGGTTATTTTTTCCTTGCTTCAATCATATACAGTGCACCCACTCAGGGCAATTAATTATCTTTGGCTCTTTTAAAATTACTCTCCAATCAAGTAAATATAAAAAGACAAAGTGTTACAAAAAATAATTCGTATCTGGTCCTCTCATTAGCTAGCAATTGCATAAACAGAATATGATTTACTCTTTGGACATGAATTTAGCAGACATGGAGTCACGCTGTCTCTAAGCTATTCTGATAAAAGTCTTGTTCTTTTTCCGGATTTTATGATGTCATATAACAATCTTTTAACTTATTGTTTCCTCAGCAAACGGTACCACAGCCATTGTGCAGCCCAGATGCATGATTCTCCTTAAATTTTTTAGAAGTGTCTGCCTCCAAGGTTATGTGACCTTGTAGATACATTTGATTCTCAGGAACATTGCAAAATTCCATAAAAATAATTTAATTAAGGTTTAAAGCATTACAGTATTCTGAAGATAGTGATAGGTAATAGAGAGAGGAATAAAACTTTACTTATACTAGAACAAATAGCTAGAAATATAGGTGTTTTTCTTCATGAATTTAGTGTTGGATTTCACTATACTGACAACATTTTCCCCCCAAGACTGATAAAAATATAAAGCATTCTCTACACCTGAGAAATGACGACAAAAAGGGAGACAGTCAGAATGAACTGGATATTACTAGTATTAGTAATAATACTATCATTAATGTTTAGCAATTAATAATTTATAATACTGTTTTTACCCTTATATTAATGAAACTTAGTGACTTGATCTAGCTCACATAGCTTGGGAATCTGCAATCAGGATTAGAACAGAATTTTAAACTCTGTACTTTTCTCAGTATGGCATCTGATTTCCAAAGTTAGCTATGATAGTCAATAAACAATTAGAAAAGTTGTCTCCATCACTTTTTGGCATCAGTTGTTTTTTTTTTTTTTTTCCTGTGGTCACTGTTACCCCCACTATTGCCTAAGATTGAAAAGCAGTTAGGAATAAAGCTTGTTCCCAACTTTGAATTGTCCAATTGACAAAGCTGAGACCTGAGTTGAGTGTAGAAAAAACCTAACCCTGTTGCTGCTATCATCATAATTTCAACTGTAGAATTGGGATCAGACCCGATGTACTTATAGTAGGATCATGAACAGCATGTTAGAGCTGGAGGTGTGCACAGAAGCCAACAAATCTGATCCCATCAAAGTAGACATGGCTGTAATTTGCTTTGCAAATAACAAATAATAGAATAAAACAATTCATCAGTAAAAGGGGAATCAATTAGAACACATAATTAAGGAGCAGATTTCAATCTAGTTGGATTCAAAGGCTCAAATGGTGTCATCAGAATTCGGCCTCTTTCTCTCTCTCTCATCTGTTTTTGTTAGTTCTCTGGCAGCTCCAGGTTTACATCTTCACAGCATCAAATTAAACATTTACTCTAGAAAGTAAAATTACTAGCTTTGATTTGAAGTACTTGGGTTAAATGCTGAACCTACAACTAATTACTGATTTATACATCCATCAGTGATCTTGCCCCCACCCAAACCACATGGGAAGAGAGTGAATGAGAAGTGGGTTCCTAATGAGCACAGAGGACTCATTTCTTTCAAGAAAGGCAGATGGATATATTGAGAAGAAGCCCTGAAGTCTACATACGGCCAAGGAGAAGTTGAGAGGGAGCAGGAACCAGTGTCCAAATTAGAACTGTAATATTCACACTAGTTTTCTCTCCTCGACACCTCACACCTTCTATGGAGAATATTACAAGGTTGGAGGTCCCCAAATCATCACCTAGATGGCCTTTTCCAATTTTCCTTGGGATACAGAAAATGAAGGAAATTGACGGTCTGCAGGACAGGCTATGTGGTAAAGCAGGGTTATCTAGTCTTTTGGCTTCCCTGGGCCACATTGGAAGAAGAAGAATTGTCTTGGGCCACACATAAAATACACTAACACTAACAATAGCTGATGAGCTAAAAAAAAATTTTGTAATATTTTAAGAAAGTTAATGAATTTGTGTTGGGCTGCATTCAAAGCCACACTGGGCTGCATGTAGCCCTTGGGCTGCAGGTTGGACAAGTTTGTGGTAAAGAAATATGGATAAAGTATGAATTGTGCAAAGCTGTAAATACACTTGAACTAGATTTAACTCACAAAGAGAACCTTTTTCAGTCTACCCTTCTAATAACACTGACCTTCCTCTAATAGAAAGGTTACAGCTTTCAGTTAGATGACACATTTTTTTTTCCAGAGGGTTAGGGATAAACATAACTTTTTTTCAAACCTATCTCAGCTTTTTACTATCTATCTTGAACCAATAAAATAATCAAGATTGTGGCAAGGACAACGCAATCCCTCTTTCCTTATCACATTCAGCATTGAGTCTCTGATGTCTCTCTTTTTTCCCTGCAGTTTCTGAGTCTCCGTGCTTCAGTTTCACGTGTCTGTCTTCTGAGGAGGTCATCTGCCAAGCTACATCACGGCAGACCTAATGATAGGCTTTATTACTCTTTCCTGGCAGCTGCCTGTGCTTTCTTTCCTTTGTGGGGCAAGGAGGAGGTTCATTCTTACCCTGTG
The DNA here is from genome assembly GCF_028885625.2 of Pongo pygmaeus. NCBI lineage: Eukaryota > Metazoa > Chordata > Mammalia > Primates > Hominidae > Pongo > Pongo pygmaeus. The sequence continues at coordinate 72,031,301 of NC_085930.1, read as the reverse complement.
TTCTCTGCTGATCAATTCTACATAAGAGAAGACAGCAGGAGAAAAGCAGGCAGTGTAGTGTATGTCATTCTATTAACAGGGGAGGCAGGAGTAAAAACAAAAGTAAATCTTCCCTCAATTCTTCATGTTCCCGAATCCACAGTGGATTGTTTTAGCACTGTGGAGTTCCCTACCAGGTGTCCTTGTTCCAAATTCTAACCATGAAAGATCAGTTATAAGCCAGCTTTACTAGCCAGTTTTATTCCAATGATTTTGCTTACAAAATGGTTACAGGTTTCTAGTACATAAGTTATGTCTGATTAGAAGTGAACTGTCTGCAATGAAATACGGATATTTCATATTTGGTTTGGGAAAATCTGAATAAATCAGGTAATTATGACCTACTTTCTCAGAGGATCCAAACCATCAGCCCTGGGGCCATTATGAAAACTTGAACATTTCACATATAGTCAACCGAGTCAGATATTGGCATCATTCATTTGAATCTTTGATTGAAAGTATTATTATACATTTACAGTGATCAAAATAATGTAATGGTTTGTTGTATCTTCCAAAAATGGCCACAGGAATATTATCCATGTTTTTCCTAAATGGCACTTCCCCATCAAGACAGAAGTCTCTATCTCCCTCTCTTAAAACTAAACTTTGGCACTTCCTGATTAAGACATGAAATCTCTATCCTTTTCTCTTGAAACTAGATGGGATTTTGTCATTGTCTCAATGAATAGATGAAGCAGAAGTAGCCTTGTATGATGTTTGACACTAGATCATAAAAGGCAATACAGCTTTCTCCTGGTCTTCTTGGGACACTTGCCATTAGAGCTGAGACATCATTTTGTGAATAATCTTGGACAAAAAGTTTGGGACAGTAAATAATTGGCCCAGGTTTAGTTGATTTTTAAAACCAATGAAAAGACGTTAATATCATGAATTAGAACTGATATTCTGGGGAAAATATTAAACTCCCCTATTAAGGATAAATTTTCCTTCCTTCCTCCCTCCCTCCATCCCTCCTTCCCTCCTTGCTTCTTTCCTTCCTTCCTTCCTTTTTTCCTTCCTTCCTTCCTCCCTCCCTCCCCCACTCCCACTTCCTTCCTTCCTTCCTTCCTTCCTACTTTCCTTCCTACCTTCCTTCCTCCCTTCCTTCCCTCCTTTCCTCCTTCCTTCCCTCCTTTCTTCCTTCCTTCCCTCCCTCATTCTCTCCTTACCTCCTTCCTTCCCTATTTCCTTCACTACTTCCTACTTCCTTCCTCATCTGCCTAGCTGAACAATTTTTTGCTAGAAATATAGAAAATAAACTGCATCACCAAAGTCCCACTTTCTCCTAGGTGTGCGTAGGACAACTTGGCATAGGACCAAAGTGGCCTGAAAGAGTTAAAGAATAATACCCAAGATATATTTCACAATAGATACATTTTATCATATTTTAAAGCATCATAAATATGTAATTTAGTTGGTGAAAATATGCATATTTTCTCCTCTGCTTATTTCTTGATAGAGTTCATGGCTATCCCGTCTTCCTCTGACCCTTTTTAAACTTCAGTAAATGTCTATGTGCATTACTGTGAAATCTCCAAAAGACTATTTGTAACATTTTCCCAAAATAACCTTTTCTGTAAGGACCATCCATTTATCCATCCATCCATGAATTAGTACACTTAACCCATATGTGTCAAGTGTCCATTAGATACAGGGTACTGGGGATCCAAAGGTAGGAGTTAGAACACTTGCCCTTGCAAATATCATAGTCCCATGCAAGAGATAGAAAAGCAAACATATAAATTAACTGATTAATTAATTCAACAAACATTTATCAAGCTCTTACTGTATTTCCAGGATTATGACAGACTCTAGAGTTCACAGCAATAAGGAAGGTAGGTACAGCCTTTGTCTTATAGTTAATGGATTAGGATAGAAAACCAAATAATAACAGTACAAAATCCAATAAAGAGTTTAGAGAAGACCTTCTAAGAAAGGGTGTCCAATCCTTTGGCTTCCCTGGGCCACACTGAAAGAAGAAGAATTGTCTTGGGCCACACATAAAATACACTAACACTAATGGTAGCTGATGAGCTAAAAAAAAAAAAATTGCAAAAAAATCTCATAATGTTCTAAGAAAGTTTATGAATTTGTGTTGGGCCGCTTTAAAACTGTCCTGGGCCACATGTGGCCTGCAGGCCATAGGTTGGACAAGCTTGTCCTAAAGGAAGTGAAGTATTAGCTGAAACCTGTGGACAAATTGGAGTGAGCCAGGGGAAGGCAGATTTAGGAAGAGGGTACAAGTTAAGAAGGGAAGCAGGTGTGAAGATGTAGAAGCGAGGAAGAGAATGGTATGTGCATTTGAAAAACCAAAAAAAGTTCAGTAAGGGAAGGATGATGCCTGGATGGAGATGATGGCGAGAAATAAGCCTGGAAAAGCGGGCTGTCTCAAAGGTAAAGGGAAACCACTGAAAAGATTAAGCACCCTGGGAATAATGAGATAATTGTATGTAGACTCTTCTGACTGCAAGATGATGAATAAATCTTGATTGGAGCAGACTTAGAATCAGGAGCCCTGTGAGATGGCTGTAAGGACAATCTTGGACAAAGATCATGATGGTTAGTATGAGGATGGTGACAGTGATGAATAAAAGTGTACATGTTTAAAATCTGGAGGTATAATATGTACGGCATTTTTATTTGATGGGTTAGATGTCAAGGATGGAAACATGAAGAGTCAGAATAAATTCCAGGTTTCTAGACTAGGCAACAGGGAAGGTGGTCATGCCACTAAAGGCGAACCCTTCCTTAGGAAGGAGATTGGGACCGGGCACAGTGGCTCACGCCTATAATCCCAGTACTTTGGGAGGCCGAAGAGGGCAGATCACAAGGTCAGGAGATCGAGACCATCCTGGCCAACATGGTGAAACCCCATCTCTACTAAAAATACAAATATTAGCTGGATGCGGTGGTGAGTGCCTGTAATCCCAGCTACTTGGGAGGCTGAGGCAGGAGAATTGCTTGAACCAGGGAGTCGGAGGTTGCAGTGAGCTGAGATCATGCCACTGCACTCTGGCCTGGTGACAGAGTGAGACTCCATCTCAAAAAATAAATAAATAAATAAAGGAAGGAAGGAGACTGGATCTGGAAATAAGATAATGGGTACAGTTTGGGTTATATTGAATCTGAATTTTCTGTAAGATATCCCAGTAGAAATGTCAATTTATGGTCAATATAGCCAAGGTGGAAGTTCAATATATATATGTCTGGAACTCAGCAAGAAAAAAATGGACTAAAGCTAAATATCTAGAAACTATCAACATATGGAAGATGATAATAGAAGCCCTGAGAGTAGTAAATATATAAGGTCAGAGAAAAAGGCCTGGTGCAGAATGATAAAGAAAATTAACTTTTAGGGGAGATGTTGGGTATCTAGATAGACTTACTGGAGAAAAGAAACTAGGAGAATGTGGAACCTAAGAAACCAAATACATTGCAAATATTTATATATTTAGAAAAAATATACATAAGTTTTAGGAGTATCGTCGGGCAGATGTTGAGAACGTTGGACTAAACTAAGGTAGTGGCATTATTGATGAAGAAAAGAAAACATACACTTGGGAGATAAAGTGGGCCTGGCTTGGAACTGAATGGTCTCTAAGGATAAGGGAGGAGTAAAGTAGTAATTCCCTGTTTGTTTCAGGCATCAAGGGCAATTGTAGAGGCTTCCCCACCAGTCAAGTCTTATCAGGGTTTATTCACACTGAGTGTTTCAAGAACACACAAGCAGGATGTCTATATATCTTTCCGTGTCTTAAAAAAAGTCTGTTTTTAATACAGTGAGTTCTCACTGTGTGACCTTTGCAACGTACAAAGAACTACACAGTGAGTTACTTGAAGGTGCTTCCTAGAAAGGGATTGACAACTCTGCAGGTCTCCAGATGACACATTTCCTGACTATTCTTAAGTTGGCTTTGGGGATTACATCCATAAGAATACATCTGTTCTGCTTTCTCCTGACAACCAGACAAAACAATTATTTGAGATTCCTCCACAAAATGCATCCTTCAGATTTAATTTTTTAGTTGGCTAAGAACTAACTTGATCCAAAACGGAGGGGAGTATTCTGAAGTTCTTACAACTTTCAGCCTGGTTATTACTTAAGGCATGAGATCTCTTCCTCCCTTCTTTCTTTCCTTTCTTCCTTTCTCCGCACCCCCCACCCTTATCTCTTCTCTACCTCTCAACAATCATAGCTTAATGTTCTAATATCAAAGGCTTAAGAAAATAAGACAAAGCAGAGGAGAGTACAAGCCGTACATGCATAGGGAGGTAATAGAAGGCTCCTGGCCTGCAGAGCCAGACAGCAGGACACTGCCTGTGGCAAAGTCTCCTTGTGTGCAGGTAGGAGACTTTTTAATCTGTTGCTACCCAAGCACCTAAAGCTTTTAGCACCCTTAGATAGAACTCATGCAGCTTTAAAGACAGCATCACTTAAACATTCTCTTCAGTCAATTAAGCCAGAAAATGGGTTAGCAACTAAGCACATAAAATGTTCTAACCTGTTTGTGTATAAAAATCAACATTATATTCATCTGGATTTTAAAAGCTGAGAATTTGCTTTATCACTAGACACTCAGAAAGCTGAGCAAATGATTACTTCCACAAATGACAGGTAGTCCATGTTCACTCACTTTAGTATTATTTCACTTCTGGACTGACTGGAAATCCTGTATCCTCTGGATCAGTGTCTATTTTTTCATCAGAAAAAAATCACACTAACATTTTAATGAAAATGAGCAAAAAACATTGTACACATTTTCTTTTCATTATCCATGATCCATTTTATATATTTACTGCAAATAGCCTTACAGTAAACATGTCATAATTTTAGTGAGTCACATGTGTTGCTAATTAAAAGCTTTATTAGGCAGGATTTCATATACTGCCTAGTAGCCCTACAATTTATCAGGCTTTCTTTCCTCTACTGCCTAAGTGAATCTATAGCCTCTTTGAACTCGTCATCCCTTCCAACCTCCATGCTTTTCTAAATGCACTAGGGCTAGGTTTTCATAAAATTCTGCCATCTATGAAGGTTATATTGCCCAAGAACTGAACCAAGTGAATATTATCTTGAAAACTAGCAATGTATTATGTTTAGTGAGTGCAACAGAACTCTCTTGCAGAAAGCCTACAAAATTGAAAGCTGGAAACTGTGACTGTTGGAGATAAAAAGCACAAAGATAAAAAAGAAAATAGAAAAAACAAAACAAAACAAAACTTGAGCCTCTTAACTGAAACCCCCAGTGGTAAAAAAAAAAAAAAAAAAAAAAAAAAAAAAAGAAGAAAAATGGGATGTGAAGCACCTCTGATCCATTTTTTTCAAATCTAACATACATTGTCAAGTAAACATTTTACAAAATCAGTTATTCTTCTCAGATGACACCAATACATTGGAACAAAATACTTTGTTAGGTTTGGATCTGATCCCCTGGGGTGTATAGACTGCCTTCTGTCCTTAAATGAGATGTCTGCCTTCCATTACTGCTATATTGAAATAACTAGTGAAAAGAACATGAATGCCCGAAGTGCAGAAGTCGCTTCATTTATTCATGCATTCATTCACTCATGTATCTAACATATTTCTTTTGAATGTCATATTTCTTTTGATGCATCCACAGTCTGCAGCAGACTGTAGATGCAGGAGTAGACAAACAAGTGTTTTTGACTTAATAGAGCTTACTTTGTAGTAGGAGCCAAGAGACAATAATTAAATAAGCACATAAAGTATTTTAAGAGAGTGAGAAATACATTAATTGAATATTTAAGGAGAGTGATAGTGCGACAAAGGAAAAACCTTGATTTCCTTCTCTCAAATCCCATATTCCATCTATTAGCAAAACCTGTTAGCCCTCGCTTCAAAATATATTCAGAATCTGACTCATTCTATACTGTGATCATAAACATCCTGGTCTAAGTCAGCATCTTCTTTCTCCAGCGTTAACACAGTAGCCTCCTAACTGTTTTCTTGGCTTCAATCCTCATCTCCCCTATGATCTATTTTTGTGCAACCAGAGTAATACTTCTAACACTGAGTCAGATCATGCTACTCAGTCCAATGTCTTCTGATCTCAGAGTAAACGCCAAAGTCCCAACAATGTCTTCAAGGCCGTTCATCGGCTGCCATCCCTCCACCTCTGCAACCCGGTTTCTCAACACCCTTGTCATAGCCCACGCTGCTCTAAAATTCTGGCGTCCTTGTAATTATTTAAGCACAGCAGCCATGCTCCTGCCTTAGGCTCTGTGGTGGGTAGAATTCCAAAATGGTCCCCCAAGGTTCCTGGACCCTGATGTACACACACCAACTGTCAGCTATTTAATGGAACATGAATTTAGATACAGCTGTGAAGGGATTTTTTGTGTGTAACTGAAGTCTCAAATTTGTTAACTTTAAAACAGGGAGATTATCCTGGGGGAGGGGAGAGAAGGGAACTTACCTGATTTCATGAGACTTTAAATCTGGGTTTAGTGGTCAGGAGCAGAGAAAGTCAGACTCAAAGCACAAGGGGATTTGATGTTTAAGGAGTTCTCTGTTGCTAGCTTAAAGATAAAGGGGGGCACATGGCAGTGAACGCAAGTGACTGTTAGTAGCTGAGAGCAGCCCCCGACTGACAGCCATCAAGGAAATGGGTCTGATCACCACAAGGAACTGAATTCTGTCATCAACCTGAGTGAGAATGGAAGAGGATCCTGAGCCCGAGATGATGTAGCAGCCCAGCCAACACCTTGATTTCAGCCATGTGAGACCCTGAGCAGGGAACCCAGTGGCACTGTGCCTAGACTTCTAATCCATAAGGAACCATGAAATGCTACATGTGTGTTGTTTTGTTTGGAGTAATTTGTTATGCAGAACTACAAAACTAATAGAGGCTCTTTGCATTTGCCATTCCTCTTTCCTAGAATGTTTTCCTCAGTTATTCTTCAGAGACCTCTCTGGCTTTCTCCCTCACTTCCTACAGGTTTCTGATTAATTACCATCTTGTTATGAGGCCTTTCATAACACAAAGGGGCCTGACACTCATATATTGGGTAATTTGTGGATTTGAATAAAGTGACTGTAAAAGTGTAGTTGTTACCAAGCCATCAATGGTCTTGCTGCCTAATGCACATAGCGGCCAATATCATGGTAGTAGCTTTTGAGAAAAGAAAAGCTTTATTGTGAATTGACTGGCAAGGAGACAGGCAGAAATACTCAAACACCCAAATCTGTCTTTCCAGTCTGAGGTCTGGGACTCGTTTTACAGGCAGAGGGTAACAAGGTCGAATCTGATTGGAATCTTCCCATGGGGTGACACCAGGGCTCAATCTAATTGGATCATGGATTATACCATGTGGTGTCCTCTTAATTTGGTCCCCGTTCCTTGGTCTGAGCACTTAGGTTCCATGTGATTGCACACTTGGTTCATGCTCAGTTATGTAACTTGCAACCTAGGGTCCATGTCAACTGAAAAACAACTCACAACTTTTATTACACTAAGTTGAACCAGGTTGAGCTGGTTTTATAGTTACATAGGCAGGTTATAGAGAAAACAGAGTAGTACCCTGGCATCAGTGGGAGGGGATCAAGGGGAAAAAAAGTGATGGGAATTTGGGACATGGCTGTGTAGCGAGAACTATCCAGCAGGAGCTGGGACCTTCCATACAGATGTACAGCCAGGCGGAGAAAGCCATGAAAGCATCACTCCTGGGCGGCTCTCCTCCATGCCTATTGTCCAACACTCTCGCTGGAATATAAGTGTTATGAGGGCAAGTATTTGACCACATGTGTTCCCTGTTTTATCCCCGGGGCCTAGAACAATGTTTGAATATAGTGTTCAACGTTCTTCAAGTGAATGTATGAGAAGGTAGAGAGATATTATCATAGACTGGGTAACAGAGATTTCTCTAACACTTGAGCTAAGATATAACTGATGAGAAGGAGGTGGCCAAGAGCAGAAAAAGGATATGAAATTCTGGATGGAGGAAATAGAAAACACCCAGGCCCTAAGGAGGAAATGAGTTTCTATGTTTGAGGAACAGTGTAGACACGCAGCTGCATTGAGGTTGAGTGTTGGAAATAATGCTTGATGTGAAAGAGGTAGGCAGAGACTAGCTCATGGAGTGTCTGGTAGGACATGGTAAGTGATAGGGTTTGGATTTGTGTCCCTGCCAAAACTGGTGGTGAATTATAATCCCCCGTGTTGAAGGTGGGAACTGGTAGGAGGTGAGTGAACCATAGGGGTGGATCCCTCATACTTTGGTGCTATCCTCATGGTAGTGAGTTCTTTGCAAGATCTGGTTGTGGTAAAGTGTGGCACTCCCTCTCCCAACCTCTTCCTTCTGCTTTCACCATATAATGTGCCTTCTATCACTTCACAGTCTGGCATGATTAAAAGTTCCCTGATGCCTCCCCAGAAGCCAGACTCTGATGCCATGCCTGTACAGCCTGCAGAACTCTGAGCCAACTAAACTTCTTTTCTTTATAAATTACCCAATCTCAAGTACTTCTACATAGCAACACAAGAATAGACTAGTACAGCAAGGAATTTGCATTTAATTTTAAATACCAGAAAAAGATGCTGTGGGGTTTTAAGCTGAGAAGAGACACTGTGTATTTTACATTGTTAATGTCCAGAGAGAAAATCCAAATATAAGGTAATAACTGAATAGCTGTGTTTGTGAGTCAAATCTTTGTCTCTCGGTTCTAATACATCCATTTCTAGGTATAGAATCTTAATGAACTCTCCCAGTTTTTATTTCCCCATGCTTTTGGTGTTTTTCTATCCTCCATACCTGACAGGAGACTTTATGTGGGATGCACCCTGCAGCTCTTTGATTAGAATCTTCCAATTTTAATTCTCAAAAATCCCTCAAATGTTGTCTTGGGTACTGTACAAAGATGGCAGAGTTGTATTCTATTTCATCTTCAGGGTCTAGAAGAATATCTGGGCATAGTAAGTGCTCAGTACTTAATACCTTTTAGAAAATTTTATTAGCCCTTGTTTGTCTAACTTAGTAAGAATAAAATACCCATGATCAGGCAGTTTGTGACCAAATCTCAGCATAGGATCTTCCTAGCAATACAACATTGAACATGCCTTCAGTTTCTCTTGGTTTTAGTTTGTAATCTGCAAAATGGCATGGATAATATTATTTTGGCAGTAATTAATACATTAAATGAGGTAATATCTACAAAGTCCTAGCACATCGTTATGATTAATAAATGAGGCATTATTCTTGACTATTATTAGATATTGCAGGTGGAACACAGTGAGTTGAAGGAAATAAGATTTTGTACTTCTCTCACCTACTCACTCCTATCCCCAGAAAAGGGAGCTAGCATTGGCTATATATATACATATATAAAGGGGAGTTTATTAAGTATTAACTTATGTCATCACAAGGTCCCACAACAGGCTGTCTGCAAGCTGAGGAGCAAGGAGAGCCAGTCCAAGTCCCAAAACTGAAGAACTTGGAGTTCAATGTTCGAGGGCAGGAAGCATCCAGCAGGGGAAAAAGATGTAGGCTGGAAGGCTAGGCCAGTCTCACCTTTTCACATTTTCCTGCCTGCTTTATATTCGTTGGCAGCTGATTAGATTGTGCCCACCAGATTAAGGGTGGATCTGCCTTCCCCAGCCCACTGACTCAAGTGTTAATCCTTTTTGGCAACACCCTCACAGACACACCCAGGATCAATACTTTGTATCCCTCAATCCAATCAAGTTGACACTCAATATTAACCATCACAGTGGGAAAATGCTTCTTATGTCTAGGAGTGGTGAGCACCAGTGCCCATTCCCACAGTACTGCTTCAGAGGAGCTGCAGAGGCCTGGGGAGCCTGGGTGCCTAAAATGTGAGAGGTGTGGCTTTGATAACTTCATTGAAATGGCCCTGGGAGCAATAATAAGCATAAAGGACTAGTCTGTCTCCAGTGCTCTATACTGAACAATTTACATAGTAATATTGGCCATGATTGAACAGGCCCTCCACCTATTTTCCAAACACCACACAGTGTCCCTGGAAGCTTAGACAACCTAAAAAGATCACCTAAAACTGATACCTTACAACATGAGTCAAATTGGTTTCTTATCACCCTGGTTAGAGAGCTCTCCAAGTGAGATTGAATTTAATGTAGAAAAATAATGTGGTGGAGTAAAATTAAATGCTAAACTATTTCAACAATGATGATGTAGAGGGTAATTAGTAAATATTCAAAGGAGCGAATCTGCATTCCCCATTTTTCTGTGCACCATTTCCAACTTTAAGCCAAATTCGTATTGTAGACCGATGACATTCGTTGTCTCAGAATGAAAGATTTCTGAAGAAAAGAAGAGCTAATGGAAGGATATGGAGGCTTTTTTCCCCCTGCCAACTCTTTTTATCATAGGATCATCGAGACAGAAGGGATCTCAGAAGGCATTTTAATCCTCTACTACTTGTCTCTGAGAATGGCTGAGAGCATTATTTCTTCCTGCCACTTTCCTCTGGGATTATTCGGCTTACTGAAATCTGCTATTTACTTTATAGGTTTATACAATAAAAAGTATTTAGATGAGCTGAAGTGCCGCTCCTTAAAAATGTATGTAATTCCAGTTGGCTTTTTAAATGGCTATCTTTGAAATGCAGAAATGCATAACAAAATCAACAATGTTTCAGTGAGTGGAAATATTGAATGTTCCTTTGTTACACTGGGTATCTTTGAACAACTGGACTGCATTTACAATGCTTGCTGGTCTCCTGAGAGACATGCGTCAAAAGAGTGCTCCTGTTGGTGGGCTAGTTTGATGACACAGAGGCATTCTTATGTTTGAAGCATCTCAGTAGTTTTATAAATTTAAAAAAAATGTGATTTCTCTTTTAGTGATGAAGCACTCATTGTATTCTGATGAATTCTGATTCTTTGATTCAATGACTTCTGATCTAGTTTACAAAGTTTTTAAGACTAGATTACTGAAGACAAACTTCTCAGCTGCTGGATTATGTAGGACAAGGATTACCACTTCTGCAGATTCAGCAAGTTGCTGTTCTGAGGAAGTACGCACAGTGGAAAAAACATAGGCAGTGGGGTTGAATTGCCTGGGCTTAGAACACAGCTCCACTGTGTTCTATCTGTGTAAACTTGTATTCTTCAGAAAGCTCACGCAGAGACAGGGACTTGGGTGTGGGTACTTAACCTGGGAAGTGATTCCAAGAAGGTACTTAACCTGAGAAGTGATTCCAAGATGAAGAAAAAGGAAAAAAGCCAATGACTGGTTAGTGCTGTGGACAACCAGGACTCAATCCAACCAGGCCTCTCTGAGATTCCCTATAAAATGTGCTTTGGAATAGCCGCATGGAGGGATGGGGAAGCTGGGCTGGGTATTCACTGATACCTGTTTCTCAAGAACTGAGAGTTCTTCCTGGGGTGTTAAATTCCAGGTACTGCCCAACTGTCCTGCCCAGGAGCTGCAAAAGCTCTCAGAAAACTCCCAGGCAGAGAATCAGAGAAAGGCTGACACTTATTGAGAAGGTGGGGCAGGGGGACTCTCAGTGCAAATAGGGGACCTCAGAGGTGGGTTGGGGGATGTGAGAAGTGAATAAACAGTGTCTCCTACAGTCTTTGCATGCATAATCAAAGGATTTTATAAGAATGAGTCAATTTGGGAGGAAAATCATACTTAGCATAGTCTACCGACTTGTATACAACACCTATGGAGAATACAATATGATGTTTGCCAGGTAAAGGGTTCTGTCTAGCGTTCAGTACCTTCCCATTAACTTGCATGGTGAGGGAGTAAAACTCAGCAGTATGACATCACTGTTTTCTCATACGACATGCCCTGAGATGTGTGCTTTGTGCTTCAGGGGCTCCTGAATCGTTCTAGAAGATTCTGAATGTATTTTTAGCTGGTAACTGGTATTGTAAAGCAGCAGCTTGGCATCTTCCTGTTTTTCCTCTGCATAGATCAGAGTTGTCCTGCTCTGCGACTGTGATCTCTATGTGCTGCATCGATGGGATGCTGTTTTGAAGTCTCTGAGGTAGGGAGACACACTTAGGATCAAAGGAGAATTGAAAATAATCTCTCCTTCTATGAGGCTTTGGAAAGTTGTGTATGACACCATTAGCCATGCTCCATGCAGCCTTGGTTAAGAGGCATCTTGGGGCTCCTACCAAGTATTTCATGCGCAATATAATCTAGGCTGTATCTGTAGGTATGTAAAGTATTATTAACCCCATTTTCCAAATAAGGCAACTGAGGACCAAAACATTGATCCATGCATCAGAATCACCTACTGGGCTCATTAAACCAAATGGCTGGGCCCCACCCTAAGAGTTTCTGAATGCTGATTCTTGATCTAGAGTGGCACCTGAGAATTTGCATCTCTAACAAGTTTTTAGGTAATGTGTGGCTGGTCTAGGGACCCCACTTTGAGAGCTGCTGAAATATTTTATATATATATATGTGTGTGTGTGTGTGTGTGTGTGTGTGTGTGTGTAGTGCATCTCAGTTAATGTTTGTCTTTGCAGCTGGATGATCTAAGCACTAGAGACCATGTCTGTCTTATTCACTGGTCTTTCTGTAGCTCAGTTACTGGCCCATAGTGCCAAGGTATTTGTTGAAAGACAGGATGTGTGAATAAAATTCCGAGTGAAGCTTAACTATTGCCTGTGAACAGATGTTGTGTTCCTGCCTGGAATGTCTATTTCTAAGGTGCATTTTTTGAGCTCTTCTTTTCCAGACTCTAGTCTTCTCCTCACCATTGACACCTGTTTTTTAAATCCTACTGAGTCAATTCCCATTCCAGGTGGCTGTTGACTTGCTGGTCTCTGATTAGACATATTTTCTAAGCAAGTTCAGCTCAGGGGTCCCTTATGCTTTCTCTTGACTGACTTGCTTTACTTCAGCTCCACTATCTCTAGTCCATGGTCGATGTGTTATCTCTTGTCTCTATTTAACCTCTGGCTCTTAAGGAGCATAAAAGATTGATTTAGAAAACCACAGCACATCTGGGTCTCATCATTAGAAACTTCTCTGAATGAAGCAGGAAAGAAGGCAGTAGTTTTCTAGTCCCCTTGAGGGGATGGTATTATTAAAACAAAAACAACCTTTGACTTTTATTTCTTTCTTCATAATTGTCAGTGCCCTTAAGTTGCCTTCTAACACAAATGCTGTGTTGAAGAAAAGTCTAAATGATAGTAAGATACTTCTCCTTAGAGTATTTTATGAGGAAGCCATGGTTTTCCTGAAATCTTGGCTTCAGAAGATGTACATGGAATCATCCATGGGGATTTAGAATGCAGATTCCTGGGTCCCAACCCAGTTGTATTGAATTGGAAGCAAACTCTCTGTGGAGAAGGCCCAGGAATCAGCACCCCTGGGGACTGCTGTGACCAATATGTGAGAACAACTGTGATAGACCATGGGCTGGCAGACCTTTTCTGTAAAAGGCCAGATAGTAATTATTTTCAGCTTTGCTGGGCACATGGTCTCTCCTATGAGTACTCAACTCTGCCACTGCAGCACAAAAACAAACATAGCAATATGTAAATGTGTACTAGTCCGTTTACATGCTGCTGATAAATACATACCTGAGGACTGGGCAATTTACAAAACAAAGAGGTTTATTGGAATCACAATTCCACGTAGCTGGGGAGGCCTCACAATCATGGTGAAAGGTAAAAGGCACATCTCACAAGACTGCAGGCAAGAGAATAGAGCTTGTTCAGGGAAACTCCCATATTTAAAACCATCAGACCTCATGAGACCCATTCATTATCAGAACAGCACAGGAAAGATCCACTCCATGATTCAATCAGCTCCCACCAGGTCCCTCCCACAACACGTGGAAATTATGGGAGATACAAGATGAGATTTGGGTGGGGACACAGAGCCAAACCATATCATTCTGCCCCTGGTCCCTCTCAAATCTCATATCTTCACAGTTCAAAAACCAATCATGCCTGGCCTTCTCGACAGTCCCCCAAAGTCTTAACTCATTTCATCATTAACTCAAAAGTCCACAGTCTAAAGTCTCATCTGAAACAGGGCAAGTTCCTTCTGCCTATGAGCCTGTAAAATCAAAAGCAAGTTGGTTACTTTCTAGATACGATGGGGTACAGGCATTGGTAAATACAGCTATTCCAAATGGGAGAAACTGGCCAAAACAAAGTGCCTACAGCCTCCATGCAAGTCAAAAATCCAGCAAGGCAGTCAAATCTTAAAGCTCCAAAATGATCATCTTTGACTCCGTGTCTCACATCCAGGTCATGCTGATGCAAGAGGTGGGTTCTCATGGACTTGGGCAGCTCCACCCTTGTGGTTTTGCAGGGTATATCCACATCCTGGCTGCTTTCACAGGCTGGTGTTTAGTGTCTGCGGCCTTTCCAGGCACACAGTGCAAGCTGTAGGTGGGTCTACCGTTCTAGGATCAGGAAGACATTGACCCTCTTCTCACAGTTCCACTAGGCAGTGCACCAGTAGGGATTCTGTGTGGAGGCTCTGACCCCACATTTCCTTTCCACACTGCCTTAGCAGGAGTTCTCCATGAGAGCCCCACCCCTACAGCAAACTTCTGCTGGACATCCAGGCATTTCCATACATCCTCTGAAAACTAGGCATATGTTCCTAAACCTCAATCCTTTACTTCCGTGTACCCACAGGCTCAACACCATGTGGAAGCTGCCAAGGCTTGGGGCTTGCAACCTCTGAAGCCACGTCCTGAGCTGTACCTTGGCCCCTTTTAGTCATGGCTGGAGCAGCTGGTAAGCAGGACACCAAGTCCCTAGACTTCACACAGCAGGGGGACTCTGAGCCCAGCTCACAGAACCATTTTTTCTTCCTGTGCTTCTGTGCCTGTGATGGGAGGGGCTGTTGTGAAGACCTCTGACATGCACTGGAGACATTTTCTCCATTGTCTTGGGGATTAACATTCAACTCCTCATTACTTATGCAAATTTCTGCAGCTGGTTTGAATTTCTTCTCAGAAAATGGGTTTTTCTTTTCTATCACATTTTCAGGTGGCAAATTTGCTATACTTTTATGCTCTGTTTCCCTTTTAAAACTGAATGCTTTTAACAGCACCCAAGTCACCTCTTGAATGCTTTGAAATTTTTTTCCCCCAGATACCCTAAATCATCTCTCTCAAGTTCAGATTTCCACAGATCTCAGTCAGGGGCAAAATGCCACCAGTCTCTTTGCTAAAACGTAACAAGAGTCATCTTTGCTCTAGTTCCCAACAAGTTCCTCATCTCCATCTGAAACCACTTCAGCCTGGATTTCATTGTCTGTATTATTATCAGTATTTTGGTCAAAGCCACTCAACAAGTCTCTAAGGAGTTCCAAACTTTCTCACATATTCCTGTCTTCTTCTGAGCCCTCTAGCCTGTTACCTGATTCCAAAGTCACTTCCACATTTTTAGGTATCTTTTCAGGAATGCCCCACTCTACTGGTGCCAATTTACTGTATTAGTTCATTTTCAGGTTGCTGATAAAGACATACCTGAGACTGGGCAATTTACAAAAGAAAGAAATTTATTGGGGGTCACATTTCTGTGTGGCTGGGGAGGCCTCACAATCATAGCAGAAGGTGAAAGGCATGTCTCACATGGCTGCAGACAAGAGAATAGAGCTTGTGCAGGGAAATTCCTATTTTTAAAACCATCAGATCTCATAAGACACATTTGCTATCAGAAGAACAGCATGGGAAGACCTGCCCCTATGATTCAGTCATCTCCCACCAGGTCCCTCCCATAACATGTAGGAATTATGTAGAGATTTGGGTGGGGACACAGAGCCAAACCATACCAAAATAAATCAGTGTAGCTGTGTTCTAATAAAAATTTTATTTATGGACACTGATATTTGAATTTCATATAATGTTCCTGTGTCATGAGACACAGTAAAAAATCCTTTAATTATTTTTTAACCACTTAAAAATATGAAAACCATTCTTAACACACAGGACTTACTTTGGCCGACAGGCTGTAGTCTGTTACCCACTCTCCTGGACTGTCTAGATGGTTGTAAGGAGAGAGTAGTATGCAGAGTTGTAAGTACTCTGCTGATGTTGATGTTCAATATTTGAGCAGAGTGTCTCAGACTTTATATGCTCTTTTTTTCTTCTTGGAATTCTGGAAAGCTCGTGAGGTAAGAAAATGTTAGAGAGAAATGGAGAAAATAAGACAAGCAATTTGGCAGTCTCTCAGACAAGGTTTGGAAATCAAACTGCTAATGAAGTCTTCAAGGCCTTATAATGCTTTTGATATTTTTCATCAACATTATAGACAGTGCTGTTTTGATAAGACTCAGTTATGGGTTTGGAACTCACTGTCCTAATAGGGCTCATGGTATTAACCTCAACCTTGGCTCCAGAAATCGCTTGTACCTGAAGTCTGTTTCCTGGGCCACATGATTAAGTGTTATATTGGATATAAGAATCCAGTCAGAGCCAATGACATTGTCTTATACAGGAGATGCTGGGGAAAAAAGAGGCAGGACCTCTGTGCTAATGGATTTGAACCTCAGTGAATACATAGCTGAAACTTCTGCAGCTATCTGGGTGCAATCATTTTAGCAAGTGTCTTTGAGAATGGAGTCAACCCAACTCATTGGGGGACCAGACATCAGACAGAAAGGACCTACCAGGCATGACTGAAACCTTCCTTGCAGTAATTCAACTTTCTAGACTTCCCATGACAAAAGCAATACATTCTCTGTTTGATTGAGATAGAACTAGTCAGATTTTCTGCCATTTGCAATCTATAGAGTCTTATTTATATAACCTTCGTCTGATTCAAACGTTCTATAATTCTCTATCTTTGGAATCAACTATGCAAATGACTGGTCCATAAAATCAGCTGCTCCCTGCAGCACTGACTTGTTCTCAAGTGACTAGAATTTAAGAAATGTAACAGTAACAATTGCATTGAGAGAAGGGATGTCAATTTTCCTATTATATTGCCGGTTCATTATTCCTATCCAAATGGCATAAGGCAGATAAAATAGACACAACTCTCATTTCCAATAAGTGCAAAAATTGGATGCCATACAATTAAAATTTATAGAGATGTATTCCCAAGGTCTTAATTATCTTAGTGATATTTGGGGATGGGGAGGGGAATGGCAGTTTTTTATTTATTTAAGTCATTTTGTCCTATATTATATGAAAAATCCTGTTTTCTAAATATCTGAGCCCAATGTTATCTCCACACACCTGTAAGCTTAAAAAAGAAGCCCCATCTGTAATTACTATTTACAACTTTAAGGATGCTTTATGAGCACTGATGTCTTTGAAAACCAAGAAGACCTGTGAAAAACAAAAGATTCAACCAAACCATTCAGCTTTGCAAGTACCATTGAATTACCCCATAAGTCCCTTAGTTTCAGGCCACATTAGTGCATTTTATTCTGCTATAACAGAATACCACAGACTGGGTAATTTATAAACCATAGAAATTTATTTCTCACAGTTCTGGAGGCTGGGAAATCCAAGATCAAGGCATTGACAGGTTCACCTTGTGGTGAGTGTCCAACCTCTGCTGGTAAAAAGTGCCTTGAATGCTGCATACTTTGGAGGTAAGGAACTCTGTATCATCACATGGCAGAAGGTGAAAGGGTGAAAAGGAGTAAACTTTGTCTATCAAGCCCTTTAATGAGAGCCCCTTAAATCCATTCATGAGGGAGGAGCTGTCAGGGCCTAATCACCTTTTAAAGGCCACATCTCTTAGGACTATCACATTGTCAACATCTGAATTTTGGAGGTGGCACACTCAGACCATAGCACAGGCCCTGGAGTACCTAGGTGAGAAGATCAGTGTACACTTCTGCTGACTGTTTGGACATTGGCCATCACTATAAAAGGGCTGACCCCTGAGTGAAGTTCCATGTCCTCCCATTCTGCTCTAGATGATCAGATTCCACTAAAATGCATTTTAAAGCTGAATAACAGCAGGTTTTCTTTTTTAATGTTAACACTCATAGAACATCAATATATAAATAAATAAGAATAACCTGTCATATGCTTTGTAATATAGGTTCTTAATTTTTATTCTCTCTGATGGTGAAGGTGTGAGCAGAAGAAATCTGTGCCGAAAGAATAGCAGAACTTAGATAAATCACAAACATCCAGTATTTTCCAATATTGATTTCTCCTTTCCTCCATTTTCCTTTCCTGGAAGAGTCTCCTGGATGTCTTAGTGTACCTCAGAGGTGAGTTTCTCTTTAAAGTCCTCAGCAATCTTCTGCGCACAGAACTATCCTCTTTCCCTTCATTCTCCAATGGCATTTTATCCATGCTTTTATTATAACATTTATTATGCTTTAAGATGAGAGAGGATAAGTATCAGTTTTTACTGCCTGTATCAAAATGTGTCTTCTTGAGAACATAGTATGTTACTTACTTTTAAACCTCCTCACCTAACAGCACCTGACTCAGAGTGAGATTTGGGGTTTACTCAGTCAATATTTGTAGTATTTATTGGTTAAATGATAGCCCACCAGGATGCTGTCTGGAGTATGTAACTACTTCTGCATGGTAATAGTAGCACACAAAATATGAAATGGAAATTAAAACATTTCAAAGCCTTTCCACCTCTAACTCACTGAGGTAAACAATCTAATACCATTATGTTCCCTTTCACAACGTTTTCCATATTGTATTAGTTAACGATTGCAGTGTAGCAAATTTCTCAGGAGCTTAGCCTTCACAAAAACAATAAATATTTATTATACCACAGTTTTAGAAACACAGGAATCCAGGAGCAGCTTGGCTGGGTTGTTCAGGCTCAGTCTCTCATGTGGTTGTCATTAAAATGTTGACTGGGGCTGCAGGGTTTAACTAGAGCAAGAGAATCTGCTTCTTATGTCATTGTTGGCTGAGGCATTAGCTTCTCACGGGCTGGTTCTCAGTGGGAGGCCTCAGTTCCTTTGCACATAAAACTCTCCACACAGCTGCTTGAGAGGCCTCACAACATGGCACCTAGTTTCCCCCAGAAAAGCCAGTTCGGTAAAAAGAGCCAGGCATAAACTGCAGTCACATGCCATCACTTCTGCTGTGTGGTCTTGGTCCCGAGACCAACTCTAACACCATGCATTATACAAGGGTGTGAGTATCAAGAGTCAGGGGCCATTGGGGGCCATCTTGGAGGCTGGCTACCATCCATATAGGGTTTTTGGTTTTCATAAAAAATGTAATGATGCTATATACATTTATTTGCAACTTTTTTTCACATATAAATACTTCACTACCCTTTCTCCAGGTTAGTAGATATGAATGGAACTAAGTCATTCTTTACATTGTACCTGACATTATAATACATTTATTTCAGACCTATTAATTCTCATTGTTTTCTATTTCAATAAAGTAATACATATTCTTGCATATTTATTTTCATTTTATAGAAGCTACCAAAAGTAAAAATACTTGATCAAAAATAGCATTTTGTTTTTTCTATTTCCATAGACATTACTACATTTCAAAGCAGTGACAATATTTATTTTGCACCAACTATGCACAAAAGTACTTATTTTCCCATATCCTCTTCAGCACTGGATAATTTTTTATATACATTTTGTCATTTTGATGTGCAAGAGAAATCTCTCTTTTTTCATTTAATGTACTTATTTCACTATTAGTGAGCTTGAGCACTTAACATATGTATTGACCTTATGCCTTATCTTTTCCGAATACTGTCTACTTGTAACCTTTCCTTCTCTTTTTCTCATCAATTTCTATGGAGTGTTTGGTATTTGCACATAGCAAGAAATATAATTTTAATTATTTTTGTTCTGAAAAATTTATAGTATAGTCTCCTTAAAAGAATATTAGTATCCATTTCATCACCCTTTTGAGTTGATATACCTAAAAGTCTACCAGGTTTCATAGGGATCAAACATATACAGAAATACTTTACGTCTTACTTCTAGAGAACTTAAGATTGGATGAGAACGTGGCTATTGACATTACTAAGCTGATTCATCTACCCCAGAAAGTGGCAAATTAAGCAGTCTGTTGACTTTAAGATTACCTTGGAGATAGATCACAGAATTTAAAATGCAGTCACTCAGAAAGCAAAATTGCTTGGGAATAAAAGGCAATAATTACTATCACTCTTTCTGCAACTAGTGAAATATAAAAGAAAAAAAAAACACCTCCCACTCTAAACCTTGAAGCCTCAGCAAATATTCAGAGACTCTTCAGATTGCATATTGTGATCAAAGCAGCAATCCTTAGGGTAAGCAGAAACTGCAAACTTCCCTCTCTCTGTGTGTTTTAAATCCCAAACTACTTTGATTGCTTTTCTGTCTAAACACAATAAACACCCTTGACCTTGAATTATACTGTTAGGAGATAAAAATCTGGTATCTGGAAGAGAGCACTAAAAATGAATTCTTTGCTCTCTGGCATCTTAATGAACAGTGGCTAGTAACAAATCAATAAAGATAGTATGACAAGCTGTGATTAAGCGAGTTTTAGATAAAATCTCCAATATAATCAATGTTTAATATATTGGCTATCTAAAAGTACATCTCTGGGATTACTGCTGCACTGTTTAGGAGTTAGTTTGGGTAAATTAGCAGTGGGGAATTGGGAAAAGAGAACACAACAAATTGTTTTATATTCCTGGCAATATTATAAAGAATATTCTGATATTTTAATTTCTTACCATGTTATTTGGGAGAATTTTCTGGTAAGAATCACAGTGGTTTTAATTACTTGGGAAATCGGTTCTTTATTTCCGTAGACCAGTCCCTGATACTATCATTGAAGATCAGTGAAGTCCCATTGATAACCCCTTTTTCCTACTGTCACCACTCCGTCCTTATAGTACAGTATAAAAATCTGGATTATTGTTCATAGATATTTGTTGTCCTTTCAGAATCCCAACAGAAGACAGCTGGTGTGCCTATGTTAAGATAATTTAGGTGTTGTTATTTACGAACACATGATTTACAAAGGCAAGGTGGAATACAGCCAATCTGGAATTATTATAGTACAGGTTGAGCATCCCTAACCTGAAAATCTAAAATCTGAAATGCTCCAAAATTCAAAACACAATGCCGCAAGTGTAAAATTTCACACCTGACCTCATATGATGGGCTATGGTCAAATCACTGTCCAAACTTTCTTTACATGCACAAAATTATTTAAAATATTATATAAAATTATCATCAGTCTATGTGCATAAAATGTATATGAAACATAAATGAATTTCACATTTAGATTTGGATCCTATCCTCAAGATATCTCATTTTATATATATGCAAATATTCCAAAATCCAAAAAAGTGTGAAATCTGGAACACTAATGGTCCCAGGCATTTCAGATAAGGGATACTCACCCTGTATTTAAGACCCAGATTGAATTAAATGGTAAAGATTGTTTTGAAGTAACAGATATACTTAACTTATTGTTTAAGTTCTTTAGGGCTTCTTCGAATAAGTTATTTTGAAAATGCATGTTTGTAAGCTTCTTTTTAAGGCAGATTTCCAACTCTAAAAGGATGGTATCTAACCATGAGTTGAATTACTTTAGTCTCAAGCTACTGAAGCCCTTCAGTGCCTCCTATATGATAGTTAGTTTTAAGAAATGTTATTCACATCCAGGATGCAAGGGTAGAGGTCCTCAATTCTGGTTAAAGCCACTGGAATCTTGTGCAGAGAGTATTCTGGCTAAATAAAGCAAAATTTTTCCGGAGTTCCTTGAAGCTCAATGGTCTGTTTTTATACTGCTGGTTGTGGCAGTTCCAGGTGTAAACTTTTTATACCTGTCAGGAGAAAGGCCTGACATCCTGGCTGTTTTAATGCTGGTTTATTTCTCATTTATAAAGAGAAAATAAATTATATGATAGTTAATATATAATATAGCTAATAATATATATTATAATGATAGTTAATAAATATAAATTGTATGCTTTTAGAAGAGCAATATCTGACAAAGTGTAAGCTCTCACTAGATGGTAGCTATGATGCTGCTGCTTCTGTGTCTGCTGTCTCAAAAGTGGGGATTCTAAGCAGACTCTTTGTCACATTGCCATTGTCATTGAAACATGCATGGTAGCCTGAAAAGAATGGCCTTCCAAGTTTCCTGCACTTGAAACACACAGTATGAAGGAGGATAATTGAAATACAGTATATGGATCTGATCTGACCCACTCACTTAGCTGAGTCTTTAATATCTGCCACACTGATTCATGCTGTGCCTCCTAAGCATTGACTGACCACGGGTAAATATCCCAGACCTCTCAGGGGGCATCTGCAAAAAAAGACAAACAAGGAAAGTCACTAATTACAATGAACAAAAGCCAATGCATTTGATCCCTGTGATAAATGAGAGATGAGTCTTACTTTTTGGAAATTCAGTGTATTGGCATTTTCTGTTAGTGAGATTAGAAAGAGATTTCTAAAACAGACTCAGGAGCCCCTTGCATATTGGTGGACTTGGTCTCTAGTAGGCTCTCAGTTTGACACCTTCAGGGCATTGGCCACTGGTAGCACTGCAACACCTAAGCTTTTAATCACCGCTGAGTGACAAACCTGGCTGCTCACAGAAAGGCAAGCTGCATTTCAATAGCTCAAGTGTTGTTCTCACATTGGTCTTGTAATATCTTCATGTAATACTTGTAGAAGCAAGACTTAGCTTATTAAAGTAACTTACTGGATTGTAAATTGACTTCTTATAGTAGTCCCTGGGACACACTCACAAACACACACACACGTACACACACACTCATACTGGCAAGCTGTGATCTCAGGAAGATTATTATGTGCAGTTCACTTAGGTTTCCCTACAATTGTTTTTAAATGAACCTGAAACATAGCCACGTATTTCCAACGCTGATGCTTTGGAAAGTTTTATTAGACCTAGCTTTTGGAGAGGACCAGCACCTTAGTTTGCTTTATGTTACTAAGCATCTCTTCCTTCATCTTTTATCTTGGAATCTTCAGGTCTATGAGAACCAGCTGTCAAATTTCAGGTTGCACAAAATCAGAGAGCAACTGAATAGTTTTAAGAAATAACTTATGTTTCTATATAAATGGAAGATATATGCATAGTATTCAAATTAAACTAGCCTATGATGGTAACACATCAACCCCCAAAACTCAGTGGCTGAACACATAAGAGCACATTCCTGGCTCACACAATATTGACTTTGGGACCAGCTACTGCAGGTCTCCTGTCTTCTAAGAGGTCTATGTGTGGTTCCATATTGTGCCTCCATCTTCTGCTCCTGGCTTTTAAGGTAGGCATTATTCTCCATGGTCCTAGCTCACACTCTTGGAGGCACTTTATTCTCATTCTACTTCTTGGCCATATTCAAAGTAGATAGTGGTTATAGACCTCATTGGTAACTACATAGTTTTTCCATTCCATGGGAATTGTTGTTGGTTCAAGAACCATTTTAGGTCTCATATGAAGTTATGGATTTTTATTCTGTTTTTCTCCAGCTTCAGGTTTCTTTGGCAACAAAATGATCTCCAAAGTCTTGGCAGGATTTTCGTACATCTATTCCAGTGAATTCCATGTACCAGTGACCACACAGAGTGTTTGTTCTCAGATTTTGAAAAATATTTTTTTTGCCTTTTCATTCACCATGCTTTTCAACTTAATGAGGTTATTGTGCATTGGCAGGCACATCTAATCTGATTTTTCCCCCTAATGGAAACATTTCCCAGGGCAGCACCCTTTCAAGCAGTAGCACAGGGAGTCCACTTCTATCTTACATAGAAGTTTTCCATCTAAGCAAACTGCTTCCTGATTGCTATGGCAGAGGCAGAGAAAATAAGAGGGTTCATATACACACACACACAAAATCATATACACTCACATGCCTTGATCTCAGAAAGATCGCTTTGTACAGTTCACCATGGCTTATTAAAACTAGTTACATGTCTCCTGCCTAACTGCAAGGTAGGCTGGGAGGTATAGTGTTTTGCACGCAGAGGGAGCAGAGCAGAACTGCTTTAAATTGCTGCCATAAAATGTTAAAACAAAGAGGGGTTTTTGAGGTAAGCTAGTCCTATGAGTTTAGTTTAGAGGTTAAAAAGACAGAGTCACCTTGTAGTATAGTTTGAAGTCAGGTAGCGTGATGCCTCCAGCTTTGTTCTTTTTGCTTAGGATTGTCTTGGCTATATGGGATCTTTTTTACGTATGTTTATTGCAGCACTATTTACAATAGCAAAGACTTGGAACCAACCCAAATGCCCATCAATGATAGACTGGATAAAGAAAATGTGGCACATATACACCATGGAATTCTATGCAGCCATAAAAAAGAATGAGTTAATGTCCTTTGTAGGGACATGGATGAAGCTAGAAGCCACCATTCTCAGAAAGCTAACACAGGAACAGAAAACCAAACACTGCATGTTCTCAGTCATATGTAAGAGTTGAACAATGAAAACACATGGACACAGGAAGGGAAACATCACACACCAGGGCCTGTTGGGGGATGGGGGACAAGCGGAGGGAGAGCATTAGGATAAATACCTAATACATGTGGGGCTTAAAAACTAGATGATGCGTTGATAGGTGCAGCAAACCACCATGGCGCACGTATACCTATGTAACAAACCTACACATTCTGCACATCTATCCCAGAACTTAAAGTAAATAAATAAATAAATAAAACAAAAACAGAGTTACTAAAAAAATCATCTAAATCACAAATATTTCTTAATAAGATCTAGAACTAGATCCCAATTTTCCTAAAGGATAGTCCAGGAATATATCTACCTGCCTTCTAATCATACCGTTTTTGTAAAAATTTCTAAGCTATTAGAACTGAATGACTAAATTTCTATTTCCAGGTAGTATTTGACTATATGTATGAATGGGTATGTGGACCTTACCTATTTTTTCTCCATCACTCACTC